>NC_050576.1:101706223-103003723 GCF_011100635.1 Trichosurus vulpecula | reverse complement strand
GAAAACGGGTTAGTCTCAAGGCCCTTCAATTCCTAATCACCCTCTTCAAACACTCTAGCCAAACCCATCCTTCCCAACATGTGATTCCCTGATTTGAACACAATACCACGGATGTGGTCTGCTCAGGGACTATCAAGAGAACTATCCCCTCTCTCATTGTGGACACTACAACTCACTTAAAGCAGTCTAACATGTCACTGACTTTTTTGGCTGTGACATTACACTGCTGACTCCAATTAACCTCACAATCCGCTAAAACCCCCAAATCTTTTTCACATAAACTTGTCCTAATTATGCCTTCCCCGTGTTCTACTGAGGAACTGATGCATGTTTAAACACAAGTGCAGAAGTCTGCCTTTAGCCGAATTACATTTAACATTATTAGGCTCAGTACATCATTCTAATCTATCAAGATTTTTTTGCATCCTGACTCTGTAATCCAACATATCAGCTTTCTCTTGTAGCCTTGTATCAACTGTAAATTTGACAAGCCCGCCTTCTATGTCTTCATCCAAATCAACTGATAAAAATGTGAAACCGCATAAAGCCAAGGACAGCTCCCAAGAGCACTCCACTAGAGAGCTCTCCACGTATTGATACCAGCGCATTAATGACTACTGTTTGGGCTCAGCTGTTCAAGCAGCTCTGTGCCTACTTCAATTGTACTAGCATCTAATCCATATCACTCTCTCTTAGCTACAAAATGAGCCTATCACAGACAGCTTCGTATTCTCTTTCTAGCTCCTTACTTATCATGACTGTCCACTTTTTATCAAACATTTTTGTTCTCTCCAAAGATCATTCCCTTTGACAGAGGAAAAAAGAAGCAAAACTACAATTGTATAGTTCTGCCTTTCTCCATTATTCATTATCATCATCATCCCTTTGGACAAAACTGCAGTCCCATCCTATATTTTCCCAAAGACAGCTTTAAAAGCTGAAGTTGGAGACAAGAACTGGGTTCAAGTTCTGTCTGTGATACATAACTGCTATGTGAACCTGGGCCAATCACCATTTCTTAGCCCCTCTGAGGCAACAAAGTTTAAAGTTAAAGCATAGGTTTAATCTATATTGGTAAGAGTTTACTCACTGAAGTTCCTTATACCAATGAAATTATATGTCCAGAACAACAACAAAAAGTGAAAAATACTTTTTGTTGCCATCAGCTTCCAAAGCCCTCAGGGGATTTTGAACTTTAGCATGATTTTGGAACTTCTGATGATTTTCTTACAGCAACATATCAGATTTTTGAACATATCTTCAGTTACCTTCAATCTGAGATATGCCTTTTAAAAATATTAGATTTTTGGTGAGGTCCCTGTACATTGACATTGGGTCTCTTTTCTTTTTCATCCAAATTGTTGTTTCTTCAAAGTTTCATTCTTCTTATTCTTTACAGGCTGCTTTTCTCTGTAGAATTTTAAGCCACTAGATCCTACCTATCCTTTCTCTGAACCCTGTGAAATCTGCTCTCTCAAAAACCTAGAGCGTATTGTATGTCAGACCATGCCCAAGTGATTGTAATTAAAGTCCTCAAAGGAACCAAAACATTACCCCTCCTCCTTGCTCCTTTGCACCACAAACACCTAGTCTAGAAACGTAGCCCCAGAAAGGGAGTCAGCCCGGAAGCCCATCTGGATGACTATCTAGTGAGGACTGACTGCAGGGACATCTTGTTGCCTTGTTACTGTTGCTACCCCACACTGATTGTCACAAGATCACACATCTAGACCAAGAAGGGACCTCAGAGGCCCTCAAGTCCATCTCTTCATTTTAAAGCTAGGAAACTGAGGTCTAGAGAGCTTAAGGAATTTGCCCAATGTCATACAGGTACTGAGTGTCAAAAGTAGGATCTGGTCCCAGTTTTTCAAAATCAAAAGCCAGAGTTTTTTCCACTGCTCTACACTGCTTATTGGGCACTACTTTATTCTATCTCATTAGACATATTTTATGCATTTGAATATAAACGTCAGAAGGCAATAATTTTATTGCTGAGGACAGACAGATGGATGCATACACATGTGTACACATACATACACACACACACACACACACACACACAATTTTCTCCCAGACTTGGCACGTCAGAATATTTCTGGATGCTGATTCTGTCATTCAATGTATGGGCCACTCCTTCCAACTTTATGTTATGAACAAATCTAATAAACATGCCATTTAAGTCTTCATCTAAATCACTGATAAAAATGTTGAATGTAACTGAAGACCTTCCAACTTGAACTTTAATAGTGATACTGTATAGGAAACACAATTTAAAATGCTTAAAACGATAATTAAAATGTTGGTAATAAGATTATTTTATCTCACATGTAGTCTTAAACAACAGCGGTGGCAAACAGTGGTTTTATAACTAAAACAATGCTTTTTTCTTCAAATGTTATATATACATATATTTACATACATACATACACACATATTTCATCAAGAGGTGCATGCTGTAGTGGAGACAGTACCATTTATTCATTAAGAGTCAGAAAGATTTAGGTTTATACTCTACCTAAGACATTATCTCTTTTATCCTAGCCAAATCACTTAACCTTATCCCCATGCCACTCTAATACTATAAGTTGCAGACATGTTACACATCTACTTGGTGGAGGGAGCTTCCACATTGGGTGTTACCACACTGATGAAAGTACCACCACAAAGATTATCATCATTTTAAGTTAGTGGCCCCTTTCCAAACATTCCTTCCAACTTTAAATTCAACAACTTCACTCAGTGACACCTTTACAATTTCTTATAATTCTCCTAAATAGGACAACAGGTGTATATAACTGCTAGGTAAAGAAGTCCCAGTCTAGTTTTGTCATAATTATCAATAAATATTTATTGAGAGTCTATCATGGAACATTTATAGGCCTGGGACATATGCTGCTATGCAAAAGCTAGGAAAATATGCCCTAGGTAAAATATTTTATTCCCAAAGTAGGCATAATTGATGCCTAGAACCCTAACAAGGGGTTTCCAGCACATCAAAAATGGCTGGTGTTAACAGTTACCGGCCTTCATTTGAAAGATACTATTCCTTAGAATGAATCTCTACTTAATTCCTTCAATTCAAAATTTCTTCGCTGAATTTCTTTTAAAAGGAAGAATAACTTTACAATGATACTCAGCTTTATGACATTCATTTAATGGAATTTGTCCTGGACCAAGGAGGTTATAATCATATTTAGACTACTATAATTTTTACCAGGCTAAATGTCTGATTTTTCTTTACTTGGCTTGGCATTAAACAGTTATTAAACTGAGGCCCTGAGAAATATATTTACATTTAGTGAGAAGGCTTAACCTACAAAAGGAAAAACTGGCCAGCATTATTTTATAATAACCTTGTTAATAATTTAATTATATGCAAAGTGAAATGAGGAGAACCAGGAGAACACTGTACAATGATCAGCTGTGAATGACTTAGCTATTCTCTGCAATAAAATGATCCCAGACAATACTGAAGGAACGGTGACAAAAAATGCTCCCCACCACCAGAAAAAGGAGTGATGGCACATGAATGCACACTCAAGCATACTTTTTCAATTATTCCTTTTTTCGGTCTGTGTTTTCTTTTGCAACATGGTTAATGTGGAAATGGTTTGCCTGACTACACATGCATCATCCATATTAAACTGTTTACCTTCTTAAGGAGGGGAGAGGTGTAAGAGGGAGGAAGAGGACTTGGAAGGCAAAATTTTAAAAAATGAATGTTAAAAATTTGTGCTTATGTGTAACTGAGAAATGAAATTAAAATTAAATGAAAAAAATAATTTTAATCATACTCCAAGACAAATATGTGAAATCTTACTGTAAAATCATTCAGCCATAACTGAGCTTCCTCAACCCATTTATAACACTGTTCTGGAACCGTCCCCAATAATATCACTTCACCTAACATCATATGTTCATGCAACCAATTTAACAATATTGGGTAGGTATCCCTTATTAAAAGTCATTAAAAAATAATTCACTACAACTTCAACTATATGACCAGGCTTACATAACCAAGGATGTACGTGTAGTTCAAAATAATATGGACAGTATATAAGACAGCATCACTTTCTAATGAGATCATAGGATCATAGATTTTAGATCTCAAAGGAACTTAGGAACTATCTAAGCCAATCTCTTTACAGATAAGAAAACTGAGCCCCAGAGAGGTGATGTACCTGTCCAAGACCACACAAGTAATAAGTCAGTGACAGAAGCCAGGATTTGCACCTACTTCTGACTCCACTCTTTTCCACTGTTCACATTGCCTTCCTGTCATGTCTTTGAAAGCACCAGATAAACGAAGGTACTTTGAAAATAGTGTAATAAAAAAAATATAAAATTAGGAGTCTGAAAACCCTAGCGCTAGATGCAGATCTGCCACTGTCTGCCTAACAGCCCTTAGGAAAGTTAAAAATCTCTCTAAGCCTTAGTTTCCTCTTCGATGTAATATGGATAACAATACCTCCTCTATCTCACAAAGTCAGTGACAGGACAGAGTGACACGGTGATATGATCCCATCTCTTCTACAGGAAGCCTTTCCCAACCCTACTTAATTCTAGCATTTTCCCTCTATTAATTATCTCCTATTTATCCTATATATAGCTTGCTTTGTATATATTTGTTTGCATATTGTCACATCTATGAGTCTGTAAGGACCTTGAGGGCAGGGGCTGTCTTTTGCCTCTTTTTGTATCCATAGCACTTAGCACAGTGCCTGGCACATAGCAGGCATTTAATAAATGTTTATTGACTATCTGATGTGAAAACTGTAATGCAATATGCAAATGTAAGGTCTTGTTACTGATATCTCCTCAAACCTAAATTATGAGATTCCAAAATTTTGTATTATGTCGTGTTATATATTTAAATGTAACTTACTAATGAGAATACAACTATCATCAAAATTCTGCACACCCTTATCCAACTGTAAGTAGTATAATAATAAGTCAACATACATATCAATTTTAAATGGCTAGACCTAAAATGTTAAAAATTTTTAGTCTAATGTCTCACAAACCTAAAAGCAAACCATAAATTCCTGTTAACAAAACTCCACAAAAGTCTTCCATCTACTATTGATCAAGTTGCTGCTAATCTAAGAAACAAAAAAATTAAAAAAGCAAATAAAATAAAACAAACCATATTTACAGCCAAAAGCAAATAAAATAAGGATCCTTTCAATTCAGTCTCAATTGTATTTCTCAAGTTACAAATTAATACATCATCAGAACTTTTTTCCTGTATCATTTAACACTATTAAAACACTAAGGGTTCATTATGGATCCTTTCAGTACTATGGTTTAACCCCACAATTGTTATGGTTCACTGTCTTTAGTTATAGATATCTAATTCTTCTCTCTCTCTCTCTCTCTCTCTCTCTTCCCCCCCACCCCCATCTCCGTCCCTCCCTCCCTCCCACCACACACACACACACACACACACACACACACTTTTTAGATTGCAAGTTTTGTGAGAACAAAGATTTCTCCATTTACATACTTATTTTCTAACCCCAAAGTACCCAGCACCTTTTGGACACAGAGTAGAAGCTTGTTTGATTATGGACTATAAACACTACTTTATCACTTCTTAACTAATGGCGTCTGGCTATAGGATATGGAAAGAGAAACATTTCCACATCTTTGAATCAAACCCAGGCCATAAATCTCAAGTAACTCACAGTCCAGAAGGTTTGATTCCCAAGACATTCCTTATCTTTTCTGGATAGGCACCAACCATTAAGCAAAGTGCACAAGGCAGGTATTTAATAAGCCTTTGTCGAAAAAGTGGTCAATTGAAATAAAAGAGGAATGAATATTAAAATAAAAAATAGTCTGGAAGCATCGTAGCACAATGTTTAACAATAATTTAAATCCACAGTCCCGCAGCAAGCACAGAAATTCATGGCTGGTCAACAATCCCCAGACAGTTAGCTTTATTCTATTCCACAAGTACTGATCAGTCTGCTCATTATGTGGCACTAGTCACAAAGGGGGCAGGATGAAAGCAGATCATCACAACCTATTATTACAACTGGGAAAACAACTCAAACAGCATCATTTCCCATCTTAGGTGCTTTCCTGGACACTATCATTGTCTTTAGAAACTAATCTTGCAGCAAGATCACATCAACTCTGAACTCACACCTCCTCCTTAATACATGTTCATTGACTGACTGGCTGAATCAGGAAGACAGTGCAACTGTAGTGTCATTAGGGAGGATGAACAAGAGTAGAAAAACTGAAAGGACCTGAACCGGACCCAGAGTTTATCATTAGAGAGTAAACAGCAATTATTAAATATACTCTAAGTAACATAAAAAAACAACTAATATCTCATCTCTATTGTTAAGGATTAAATAAGAAAAGCTGTTCCCAAGTTAAACTCAAACCACTATAAGAAACCTGGCAAAGTCACCTAGCCCAGCACTTCTTAAACTGTGGCAACAGTAAAAGGTTTCTGAACATGCAACGACCAAAAATTAATTCAAAATCAAATGCTTAATGAACCCAAGGTGTTTCTGACAGTGCTTACCTTTGTTGCATCGAGCAACTTCACTGCAGCCTTGGTTCTGAACTCAAAGCGTGTGTACTTTGCACTTCAAGTGCCTTCAACCCACCCAACAGCAATGAAAGGGGCCAAAAGGCAAAAAGGGGTCAGAGTGGAAAAAGTTTAAGAAGCTCTGATTCTAGCCCAATCCCCTGACTATCAGAATTACAATTAAGCTACAAAAAAAACCATGTTGATTATTTTTAAGAATCTTAAAAAGAAAATTCCACAAACCAGTGTGGTAATACACAGCTATTTGGCAGAATTTTACTAATAGAGAGCAAGAATTTGGCTAGAAAGGAAATGCAGGCATAGAGAGTCATTCATAGTTACCTTCTCAAAAACAAAATGCCCTATATCCAATGTTAGCTCTGCTCTAAAATCCAAAATCTGGAAACATGGGGTTTAGCCATCAAGCAAAAAAGGAGCCAGATGCCCACTATGCTATCAAAAATCATAAAAACCAAAGTGGAGAAATATGCTGAATTAATGGTTTTTCTGGCCCATAAAAAAGGAGCCAAAAGGATCTCCACTCAAACTATTTTTCCTGTACCTGACACTAAGAAAAAATGCCACAGTGAGGCAAAATTGACCATAGTTACAATTATATGATTACAAGATGAAAACATGGTATATACGGGAAAGGATACCAGGCCTGGCTAGTGAAGGAATTTGTTTTGCTTGACTATACATGTTTGGAATGGGTTTCAATTTTCTTGCTTTCTCAGTGTGGGAAGAAAGAGGTGGGAGAAAATTTAAAACTGAAAATAAAATAAAATTGATTAAAAAAAAAAACGGTATCTGAGGACCTGAGTTTGCATCTCTCCTCTGTCACTTACTTAGCTAGGCAACTGGAGCAAGTCACTTAACTCTTAGAGTCTCAAAGCTTACATGTAAAATGGAGGTAATATCTGCACTAGTTAACAGAATTAATATGAAGAAAAGAAATGTGTTGTAAAACTTAAAGCATTATGTAAATTAATATGATTGTGATTAACAGTGGCACTGGAGAAGAGACAGAAATAAACATTTTCATTTCAACATGCAAGTTAACTGTCTTATACTTGACTGAACACAGTCATGATGGTCTTCAAGTATACAGTGACTTTGGCCTCACTGAGAGAAGGGGAAGAAAACAAGCATTTATATAGTGCCTACTATATGCCAGGCTCTATATTAGGCGCTTTACAAATACTATCTCATTTGATCCTCACAACAACCCTGGGAGATAGGTAATGATATTATTCTCATTTTACAGTTGAGGAAATTGAGGCAAACAGAACATAAGTAACTTGCCCAGGGTTAGTGTCTGCTGGATATTGTCTGAGGCTAGATTTAAACTCAGGTCTTCTTGACTCCAGGCCTAGCACTGCAATTTTATGTGGCTCTTTGCTCATCTCCCTTCTATTGCCAAAGGTCAATCCAGTTTCAGATTAATTAAGGGGTGGCATGGTGTGAAATGAAAAGAGCTCTGAGTTCAAATACTGGCTCTGACATTCACTCTCTATATGCCACTGACACTGGGCAAATCACTTAAACCTCTCTTGGCCTAGGTTTCCTCATTTGCATAATGAGGATCATTTCCCAATACATGAATGGTCAAAGAATATAAACCATTTTCAAAAGAAGAAATGCTAACTAACAACAATTATGTAAAATTGCCCTAAATCCCTAATAATAAAAATTCAAATTAATACAATTTTGTTTCCATGCTCATCAAATTGGCAATGATAAAAGATGGAAATAGTTTACGCTGGAAGGTCTTACAGACCCAGGGATTCAGTCAATGAACTTGTTTTTGAAAATACTTTGATAACTGTATTTTGATATAATTGATTTCTTTTGTAATCTTAGGTATTTTATATTATGCATTTAAAAACATTGTTCTGACAAGCCAGAGGCTTCACCAGACTGCCAAAGACATTCATGTCGCAAAAATGTTTAAGCACCCCTGGTCTATAGGAAAATTAATACATAGTAATGTACTGTTGGGGGAGCTGTTAGTCCAATCTTCTAGAAAAACCATTTGGAAATATACAAGAAAAATGAGTAATCTGTAAATATTGTTTGATCCAGCAATTCTGCTACTGGGGAGGTGGGGGAGGTGTGTGAGAACATTCATAGTAGCACTCTTGCAGTAGCAAAAAGTTGGAAACAAAAGGGATTGTTCATCAACTGCAGAATGGCCAGGCAAGCTAGTATATGAATGCAATGGAAGCAACATTGTAAGTGACAAATAGGAAGAGTTTAGAGTAATGCAGGAAGACCTATATGAACTGAGGTGATGCTCTACTGAAGTAAGGAGAACCAGAAGAGGGATTCTGTCTAACTAAAGTACAAATTAATTACCCAACATGATGGTGAAGAGAAACTTTCTAGAAAAGGTCTCTGGCTTACATTCCCAGAAAAAAAAAAAAAGATGAAGAAAAGTTCAGATAAAGAAAAGACCCTATACATGCCAGAAAACAGAATAAACAAGTTCCTATATGCTATAAAATTAAGTGTTCTCCAAACTATATTGCCATACCTAACCTGCCTTCTGCCTCTATTCTTGTGGAGCCCCTTTCCCCAATGATGAATTTTTCCTGGAATCTCCATTTTGGGCAAGGGTCCTAGACCAATCAACCCTCATTATCCAAACAACCAACCTGCCCCAATACCAAGAGTACTTCCTTCCTCACCACAACCAAATTTTCAGTTCTTTTATATGCTGGTTTCTCCTGTGACAATGTAAGCTCCTTGAGGGCAAGAACTGTCTTTCTTTAGGGTCATGCATAATATAAGTACATAATAACTGCTTGTTGACTAAAAAGAATAATATGCATAAACACTAAAATAATGTAAGTGAAAACAACTTTAAAAGACAGCTGACCTCAGATTAAATATAATGATCAGTCTTAGTGCTGGAGACCAGATGATGAAATTCACTTCCCTACTCTAGATAGAAAGGTAGAGGGCTAAGAATGCTATCTATGCTACCAGGCAGCTCTGGGTTGGTCAGTTTTACTGAACTGTTTTTGTTTATTTCAATGAAGAGGTCAATGGGGAGTGGCGAGTTTTCAGGAAGTGACTGTGGTGTAAAATCAAAAGGCACCAATAAAACAAAATAAATAAATAGAAAGGGGATATGTATTCGACGATCTCTAAGGTCCCTTGCAGCTCTAAATCAATAATCCTATGAACCTGGGGGCTGTGGGCTCAAATTAGAACAAGTCTAATATGCCGAGCATTGAAAAGGGAACTGGGTCCATTTGAAGGTGGAGCTGACTGAAGGCCTGATTATTTCAATTCAAACTAGAAAGCTAGACCACTAGAAACAATCTGAAAGTGAGTCAATTCAAAAATCAATGAAACAGCAGGGACTCAGCAAGTGCTTACTATGTACCAACATTTGCTGGGTGCTAGGAAAGAAAGAAAAGAAAGAAGAAGAAAGGAAGGAAGGAAGGAAAGAAAGAGGGAGAGAAGGAAGGGAGGGAGGAAAGAAAGGAGGGAGGGAAAGAGAAAGAAAGAAAAGAAACTATCCCCACCCTCAGGGAGCTTATAGTCTAGTGGGTTCTAACATTCACAACTATAAGTCTATAAAGAATATACACAAAATAAACACAAGGTCATGGGGTAGGGCACTAGCAATTGGAAGATCAGAAAAGACTTCCTGTCGACAGTGGCACTTGAGCATAGTTTGGAGAGAAAGAGGAATTCTAAGAGGTGAAGGTGAGAAGAGACTGCATTCCAGGAGAGGGAGCTAGCTTAGAGATAGCTGATGGAATGTTGTTGTATATGAGAAGGTCAGTGTAAGAAGTGCTAGAAGGAGATAATGTATGATGACACTAAAAAACATAGGCTGAGGCTAGGTTGTGAGGGTTCTGAAAGCCAGAAGAGTTTGTATTTGATCCCAGAAGAAATAGGAAGTTATTGGGAATTGAGTAAAGGAGTCATGTGGCTAAACCTGCCCTTTAAGGAAAAAAAATATCTTGAATCTTCTGGCAGTTCTACAGATGGGAGTGAGTTATTGCAGATAGCCAACTACTCCCCTCAGGTCCAGCGCTTCTAGAAATAAGAAAGCACTCTGACCTTTACCATAGACTAGCATTCAGTAGTATTTACTATTTTCCCAGCATAATCACCTTCCCAGTCACAGCAGACCAATAATTTAGTAAATACAGTCTCCAAGGGACTATATCCCAATACCCCAAAACCCGTATCTCCAAAAGCCACAATGTGAAGGTTTTCCACATAGGATCCAAAATTTACCAACCCACAAAAAATTATCAGCCAATCTCTCCCAGGAATCACATAAGTAATTTAACTAATGAAAAAGACACTCTTTTGCATGTACCCAGAATGAAGTATTTACTTAACTTAGGCAGGTGGTTATTTGAAATACATACAATCTAGTTTTTAACCCGATTTTTTTAAAAGACCCTTTATAGATATAAAGATAAGTGACAATTCATACCATCTTAGGTAAAGCATTGAGTTTCTAGGCTTTGATAACAATGTATTTAACTTTTGAGGTGTTTTCTGTTCCCACCCATTTCAAATTATATTAATAGTTTCCCTAGTGCTTGTTATCTTGGACTGGGGCACCTTGTGGCCTTAGTAAAGATTGCCAAGAAGAGTAAGTCAGAAGTACCAAGACAACACCTACAAAAAAAAACTACTAGCATGTAGAATGAAAAAGCCTGCTGTGACCTTGTGGGACAAGGAGGAAACACAGGGAAGGAATTCCAAAGGAGAGCAATTCTTTAAGGTGCCTTCCTTCTTATACACCAAGATGAGAGGCTACAGACGTTGCTAGACCTCTCAGGCAAAAAAAAGTACAAAGGGGAGCAATTATCTAGATAATCAAGGCCAAATCTGCTGCACAACCAATGAATAAACAGTACTTTCTAAAATTGATTTATCCAGATAATTATCACCATTTTCCTCTTTATCAGAAAAGGATCAGTCTGTAAAGCAGGCTGTTCAATTTCTGGCTGCCATTGACATGATTTTTGAAAATAATCTTCTGTTTACCTTGAAAGTGATTCAGATCACAGAGAGACATAATGTTACTTTGCCAGAAACTGAGGGTTCCTATGCCAATAAAGGCCCCTTGTCTAGATGTTAACAAAGAGAAGGCCTCCTCAATGGAAGGCTGTTTTGACCTCAAAGCTCGGAGCCACCCTAACTTATTAGCTGAGCCCTTTCCAATATAAATTGGTGATACTACCTACTTAGTTGGGCTCACTGTTGGCCCTGTTAATAATGAAAGAAATTCCCATTTTGAGATTAGCAGATGTGAGGAAAACAGAATCCCACACCCTTCATTCCACTATAGTCATACTTCCAGAGGATACTAAATGGCAAAAGCTATTTGTCCATGCTGAGAGAGACTGCACTTCAGAGTGTACAGTCAGAGGTTATAAAGAGGTAAAGACGCAATCATAGGGCAGTTGTCAGGCAAAGAGAACCTGCTATGGATGGGGTAACAATCAATGAGTAAGATGGCTATTCCTAGTGCATTATTATAAAATTAAATATAATGTAAGTATGGGACAATGAGACTAGTAGTCACTTTACAAAAAACAGTATATTACACTGAGGAAACTTTCTGGGGCACTGTGATTCAATCAATTATGTGTTGAAAAGGAAATTAGCGAGGTTTCTCTTTCCACCAAGGACTCACTGCGTGATTCCTTCCACTAGCCAGGTATGTCTCCTTCCCATCCCAAATAAATCTACAAAACAAGAATCTTTCTGATACCAAATATCTCCCAAGGGGTTCCAAAGAGAAGTGAAATGAAAGCATATTTGCCAATCTGAATTCCCATTTCAAATTTCACTGGTCAATGGTATAGTGGTACTGATTCTCTCATATATGGACTAGTAGGTATAAATACAGGTGAATGTATATTCCTCTAATCAATCTATGACAGTTATATGCATAGTAAAAGGTAGTACCAAGGAACTTAAGCTAGTGGATAGTAATATTCAGGGAATTGTGATATAAAGCAGTATTACCATAATAAATACTTGTTGAATCATGTGTAAGTAAGTAAGACATTCATGATAACCACATTCACTTTGCCCAGATTGTGGATGGTGGTGGGAGGAAGAAAAATGAGAAAGATATAATGGGTGAGCTATTGGCTCGCCAAATTGACTGGTTAAGTAACATTTGGAAAGGTGGAATTAGTTATCCTTAGCATTATAAAGAAACATTGCGTAATCAGGAGTAAGGAAAGGTGTTATTACTAAGGACCAAACTGTCAGAGCATACAAACTCCGCATAACTAGAACTAGATAGAGACCACAGTATTTCTACAGTAGGCCTTATACAATATTATGAAGGCTGGGGCTTGTAAAATGAGAAGCAGAGAGGTCATTTTATGTGTGACAGAGGGCACAAGTGACAGAGTAAGATCTCCATAATGGACAGCACCCAGGTCACACCCTGGTTGTGTAAAGGAGGAAACAAAGCATTGATAACACTGATAAGGGATGAAAAGAGAGGGCTCCATGCAAGATAAAGTTTTGGTGACAATGTCCAAAGGAGACTTACGGATCCCAGCGATGTTCTAGGAGCTACTAATCTGGTAGGACACTGTGGCTGACCCCAACACGAGTCAGCAAAACAAGAGAGGCTTCAACAGAGCTGCTGGCAGGTAAGGCTGTCCAGAGGGACTTATTCTGAAATGATCTCCACTATTCTATAGGGGGCAGCACAGACAGGAAGCTTTTCTATAATGGGCATCAGACAAGTGACATTGACTAGACACCTATGTGACACAGCTGCTTGGAACAGTAACCAAGCAGAAGTGAAATGGAATCAGCAAAAGGGTGGCGCCTCCGGCAGAAACACTGGTGCCCCTGACAACCTGGGGGTGGGAGGGAGCGCGGGGGGATGTCGAGGGGCGCAGGGCAGCGAGCAATGACGAGAAACACCTGGGCAGTGAATGACACCGGTCCCAAGGGTGGTGGATGGGGAGCTGGGGAGGTCGTTGGTTGGCAAGAGGCGGCTGCTCAAAGATGAGACAGCCGGAGCAGCCCCAAAGGGACCCTCCTCCCTGCCCCGCTGGACTGTGGCGCGAGCCCCGGCGGGGGAGGCCGGCGGACGGCTCGCAGGTGCCCGGGGTTACCTGGTGGAGGGCTGTCAGCCCGTCGACATTGACTGTGTTGATGTCTGCTCCCCGGGAGAGCAGCCGCTTCACTTCGTCCGTGTCCCCGCTAGAGCAGGCTGCTAGGAAGACGGCCCCGTCCTCAAAGCGGACCCGAGGCCCCCCGCGGCGGGACGACGGCAGCTGCCGCCCGGAGCCCCGCCGCTCCGCCGACTCCTGCTCGGTCAGCGAGCCCCGCCAGCGCCGCAGCTGCTCGGCCCGCCGCACCCGCGCCGACTCGGCCCGCTTCCCACCCAGGTGCTCCAGCTCCGCCATGGCCCCGGCCCCGGCTGCCGCCGCTGCTGCTAGTCTGGTCGCCGCCGCACCCCCAGCGATTCAACCGGGAGCAGAAGGCGGAGACCCCCGCGCAGCCATCTTTACTCCTCCCGCCGCCAGCGCCGCCCGCTCACCCCCCCGAGCTTCAATACGCAGGCGCTGCCCAGACCGCGGATCCTCATGGAATATGTAGTATTCCCTGCTGCCCTAGGCAGTGCTAGCAACTCGACAGAGAACTACAAATCCCAGCATGCATCGCAAAAGAGGCGGTAACCAGTTGGCTCCTTTCCTAACCTCGGTACCCAACAGGGTCACCTCTGCCCCGAAGTGTTCCAATTACTCCAACCATCTCTGGGATTGATGGGAGGAAGGTGGGGAGGGGGGCAAGAAGGTGTCAGCCTTTTCCTCGGGGTGTTTCGGGAGTTGTAGTTTTTTATGAGTGTTATATTACTACAGATCCTATCACTTTTCTATTCTCTCTTGGAAGTGGGAAAGAAGCAATTATTTGCCCCTTTATAAAGTAAGGCATGGAATACGTGAAACAATAGAGGTGTACAGACTAATGTTTTAACATTATTCAATAGACATCGTAATAAGCGCGGGGGGAGGGGGGAAAGAAAGGGGGGGGCCACCGCCGGGCG
This sequence comes from Trichosurus vulpecula, assembly GCF_011100635.1. Taxonomy (NCBI): domain Eukaryota; kingdom Metazoa; phylum Chordata; class Mammalia; order Diprotodontia; family Phalangeridae; genus Trichosurus; species Trichosurus vulpecula. Next base: position 102,989,111 of record NC_050576.1, on the reverse strand, counting down.
GGGGTGGGGGTAGGGCTATGTTTAGGGATAGGACCTGTAATTACATTGACATTGGGCTCTGCTGGATGAGGAGGCTCCCTCTACCAATGCAGGTCAGCCCCGTCTCTGCAGTTCACAGTCTTGTAGAGTTTCCTGTGTCTCGGAGAGGTTAGATGACTTTGATCCAGGTATGTGTCAAATCCGAATCTGAACCCAGGTCTTCCCGGCTTCCGTAAGAGAGGGCAGCTCACTATGGACTATACCACAGTGCCCCTCATGCTATCCATCTGTCTACCTATCTATCCATCCACTCATTCATCCATTTATCATAACACATAAATGTATATTTTCAATACAATGGTAGATGTTCTTTAAAAAAAAATAAAGAACACTGGAAACGAGACAGAAGAGGACACATAACATCCTTTAGTATATTTTGGAAGTCTGTAGAAGATATGTATCAAAATAAACACTGTGAACCAAAAGGAAGGCTATTTTCAGGCGCATATTGTGTTAGTTACAAAGTATATTATGCAAACTTGAAAGTCTATGTATATTTCATTTATTTAAAAACAGTGCCCCCAAGGTCCTAGTCCTTTTATTATAGTTAAATGTTTTGCATAGAGGTAGAGAGCATCTAATGATTAGAGCACTGGACAGATAGTAAAGTAGACTTAATCTTTTCTTGACTTTACTGTTCACTTGATATGTGACCTTTCACAAGCCACCTTATGACTCCATTATCCCTAGTATAAAGTAATAATCTAATTCAGTCAGTCTGTCTGTCTCTCTCTCATTAAATGAATTATCAAATGAAGATCTCACCTGAAAAGTAATAATATGAATGCAAAATGTTAATTTTATCTAATAATGTACCTGTCTACGAAGTGTTTTTCACGGGTATTTTTATTACTTCACAAACACTAATTAACCTTTACAGCATCTTGGTCAAGTATCAATAAAAATATGCATAATAATCAGTATGAGGAGCATACATTATTATAGATGCATTTTACATAGCCTTGTATCTCCATGTTGTATGTATTGTTTTGTTTGTCATGTCAGTTAATTATTATGATTAAAATTCTTTATAACACTTACCTTATAACTTTGTCAACACAGCACTTCCTATCATTCCACCTCAGCATCTTAATAGTGATTAAATTGTCATAGAAACATAAAATCTCAGAATTGGAAGGGAACTCAGAGGCCCTCTGGTCCAACCCATTCTTGAACAGGAATCCCATCCACAGCATATCCTAAAAGTCATTATCTAGCCTTTGCTTAAAGATTTCTATTGAGGGAGACCTACTACCTCTAGACACAGCACATTCCACTTTTTTATATCTCTGGTTCATAGGAATGGTCTCCTCGAGGAGAACCTAAACAGAATTTCCAGCTTTAAATAGCAATAATTAAAAAAAAAGAAGAAGAAAAGAACATCATTGAAGCATTTTCAAATGAACGGAGAGAAGTTTCAGAGGGAGACACAGATAAGAAGGACAGCTCTGAAACCATGTTGAATTTACTTTCTACTTTTTTAAAATGAGATGCACATAATAGAGATTTGTGGTTTCATTTACAATCATCTTCTGTTCTCTATTTATGTAAATGTCCATGTTTCTTAAGTTCAAAATAATAAAAAAACACTTTAAAGATATATGTCCAATATATCCCAAGGTGATCAAAGACAGAAACGAGATTTCAAAATAAACAAAGATATTCAAAGCTGCACTTTTGTGATATCAAATAAAAGGAAATAAAGTGGGTATCCATCAACTGGGAAATAGCTGAAATAAAATGTGGTATGTGAATGCAAGGGATTATTATAGTATAATAAGAAAATTTGAATGTGAAGAATTTTGAGAAATGTAAGATCTTTATGAACTCATGCAAAATTAAATAAGAAAAACCAGAAAACCAACAAACAGGATGACTACAACAATGTAAATTAAATGATCTTTAAAAGGAAGCATACTTGAGTAAATCATAGCTGTGTGGACTCAATCTCTCCCTCTGTTATCTCATCTGTAAAAAATGGGGAGCTAAGTTCAGTGGCATCTAAGATACTTTGAAGCTCTAAACAGGGGCAATCCTCTATGCACTACACCACGCTATCTCTCAGTGTCCATGTTATATTTCAATATGTTGCATATTCACAAGCCCATGATTACACGCCGGTAAATACACAGAAATGGTCCATTAGTTTCTTTCTAATTGTTTCTTCCCTACAGATGATTCCCAAATGAAAGCCACATAGCAAATTGTGCAGAATCTTGTCCAATACTATCATTTTAAGATAATTTTACAAGTTGCCAAGGCAGTTTTCCAGCCTTTAAAGCCTTTTGGATACTGGTATGCTCTCCTTATGATTGATTTTGTATATCAGTATTTTCTCCATCTTGCACATATTTTACCCTATGCATATACTTTACAAGTAGGTATTACTAAATGGATATATGAAACATAATGGAATTAGAAAAACTTGTAAAAGAAATATATTAATTTTGTGGAATTTAAATAATATGAGCCATTATCCCAATAACCAATTGTAGCAATCAATCAATAACCAATAATAATGGTCAAAGGACATGAATGGGCAGTTTCAAAGAAAGAAAACCAAGCTATCAACACCTATGGCTATACCTATCAAATTACCAAGAGGATACTTTACAAAACTTGATAAAATAACACAAAGTTCCTTTGGAAAAAAATAAAGGATCTAGAACATCAAGGGAAATTTTGAAAAGAGTCAAGGATAAAGGGGGAATAACACTTCCTGACCTTAAACTATATTATAAAGTAGCAGTCATTAAAACTGGTTAAAGATTAGAGAGAACAATCAATAGAACAGCCTAGATAAGAGAGCTTGAGAAACAATAGGATCCAATAACTTAGTATTTGATGAAGTGGAAAACATAAATTTTCTAGGAAAAAACTCCATATCCAATATGAACAAACAGTTCCAAAAATGCAAAATATTCACAACCACATTTAAAAAATCCAAATCACTAATAATTAAGAAAAATGCAAATCAAAACGACCCTGAGGTTTCATCATATACACTGCAAGATGGCAATAGTCAATATTGGAGGGGTTCTGGAAAGATAGGCACACTAATACATTGCTGTTGGAGCTGTGAAATGGTATAACCATTTTGGAAAGCAGTTTGGAATTATCCAGATAAAGTGGTTAAATATCTCTACCCTTTGAACCAGGAGCTTATACCTCAAGGACACTGTCAAAAAGAAAAAGGTCTTCATATATTCCAGAATTTTTATAGCAGCACTTTTTGTGATAGCTAAGAATTAGAAACAAAGTAGCTATTCATTGTTTGGGCTATAGCTAAACAAATTGTGGTACATGAGTGTAATGGAAAATTACAGCGCTGTAAGAAGTGATGTTTGTGATGAATAAAGAGAAGCTTAGAAAGATCTATATGAATTGATGCAGAGTGAAGTAAGCAAAGCTAGGAAAATAATATAACTACAACAGTAGTTGTAGTAACTACAACTACAAAGTAACTACAACAATGTAAATGGAAAGAACAATGCTCCAAAAAATCAAAAATAGATGTAACAAAATTATAAAGATTAAGTAGGACTCAAAAAGACTTAAGTAGATAGCCCTAACCTACCCCTTCATGGAAGTGGGAGCTCCACAGGTATTGCACATGTTTTTAGACTTTTTCAGCATATCAGTCAGTTGTGCTGACTTTCCATCCTATCTGAAAAAGTATTGTTATGTGGAATGGTTCCCTGGGAATGGAAGAGAAAGGATACATGGGATTCTATGGTAATGTGAGAAACAGAAAATATCAGTAAAAACATTTTTTAAAAAAAAAAAGCTAAATGAAAAAATGCTCCAAATCACTAATAATTAGAGAAATGCAAATTAAAACAACTCTGGGGGTTCCGCCTCATCCCCTTCAGATTGGCAAAGATGACCAAAAAAGAAAAATAACAAATGCCAGAAGGGCTGTGGGAAAAGAGGCAGATTTGTGCACTACTGGTAGAATTGTGAATTTGTTCAATCATTCTGAAAAACAATTTGAAACTATACCCCAAAAGTGACTAAGTTGTTCATACCCTTTGACCCAGCTATACTTTACTAATAGACCTATACCCCCAAAGAGTTTAAAGAAAGATCCTTTCATCCATGCTTGGTTATGAACTCTTCTCCTATCCCAAGTTGCAGTAGGTATATGGCTTCCTTAATCCTCTAATTTGTTTCGTGATAAGACCTTTTATAACTAAGCCATCCATTTGAAATTTATCATGGTATAGTGTGCAAGATGTTGATATAAGCGTAATTTCTGCTATATCACTTTCCAGTTTTTCTAGAAGATTTTGCCAAATAGTAAGTCCTTGACCTAGTAGTTGGGGTCTCTAAGTTTATTTCTGTATGTTGGGCACCTAATCCATTCCAATGATGAACTTCTCTGCTCTTTAATGAGTACTAAATTGTTTTAACAATAACTGCTTTGTACCATTGTTTGAGATCTAATACTATTTGTCTCCCTTCCTTTCCACTTTAAAAAATTATTTCCTTTGGGGGAAAATAATTTGCAGTAAGTTTCTCTGATAAAGTGATATATCCAAGACATACAAGGAACTAATTAAAATTTGGAAGATTAAAAGCCATTCCACAATAGACAAATGATCAAAGGACTTGAACAGGCAGTTTTCAAAGGAAGAAATCCAGGCTATCAAGAACTATGCACAAAAACGCTCCAAAGCACTGATAGAGAAATGCAAATTAAAGCAACTGTGAAGTTCCACCTCACATCCATTAGCTTGGCAAGATGATAAGAATGGAAAATGGTGAATGTTGGAGGGACTACAAGAAAACAGGAACACTTGCACACTATTGGCAGAGCTATATGCCCATTGACTGTACCACTGCTAGACTTATGCCCCAAGACTGAAGAAAGATGAAAAAGACCTATTTGTACAAAAATATTTATAATAATTCTTTTCAGAGTGGTCCCAAATTGGGAACTATGGGGGTATCTTTCTATTGGAGAATGGATAAATAAATTACGGTAGATGAATGTAATAGAATTTATTGTCCTATAAGAAATGATGAAATAAACAGTTTTAGAGGAAACTGGGAAGTCCTCAATGAACTGAAAAGGAGTAAAGCGAACAGAATTAGAATTATTTATATAACATTACAGAGAAGAAATTTTTTTTGAAAGACTTTAGAACTCTGATTAATATAATGATAAACCATGAGTCCTGAAAACTGAAAACCAATCATACCACCCATATCTTGCCAGAGAGGTAATAGAATGCACAAAGAGACATACATTTTTGGACCCAGCCAAGGTACATATATGTTATAAGACTTTTCCCCCCAGTTTTTAAAATTATTCAAGTAGTAGCAGGAAAATGAGAGGAAGCGATAATAAATGCTTCTAAAGATAAATATTTTTATGAGAAATTTTAATTACATGATTATATCTTATCCTTCTTAATCTTTGTTCTGATGATTTTAAAACAAGACAAGATTGATCCAGTAATCCCATTACTGGGCATATATACTAAGAAGGTCTAAGAGCAAGTCACTCAGAGTCCATTATGTAATTGGATTTGGTGCATATACATTATTGTAGTCAGTGTGTGTATGTACGCGTATAGAAGATAAATATAGAGTAAAATAGAAGGAAACCTCAAAAGGGAACCTTAAAGCAGCTGAGTGGTCATGCAAAGTCTCCTGGAAGAGGAAGCACTTGAAATGAGTCTTAAAGAATGCCAGGGATTCTAACGGGTAGAGTTGAGGAGGGAAACGGTAATGGCTAGACTATTTACATGGAGGAGAATATTGTGTTAAAATATGGATAGACAAGAAGGGGCCATTTCACGTCTAGCCCAACCCCCTAATTTGATGTATGAATGAATGAAAAAACATTTATTAAGTGTTACTGTGCTCTAAGCGCTAGGGATGAAAATTGGAAAAAAACAAACAAACAAACAAAAAACAAGCCATTCCCTGTTACTCAGAGAGCTCGCACTCTGATTGGGGGAAAGAACACATATAAAAGAATTTAGCTGCATGGCAGATGGAAAGGCCAAGAAGTCCCAAAGAAGGGTGTGATAGTAGGGCAAAGGGCAAGGCCCATGGTCCTTAGGGTACACTAGCAGAACAGTCAACAGGGCCTAGCAGTGGTACAGCTCGGTGGTCCTCTATCCTTCTGGAAGGCTTACAGTTGGTGACTCCCAGTTCATTCCAAGTAATATGAACAGTCATGTTGCTTTTCCTGCTCTGCTCAAGGGATAGGATCTGGAACTAGGAGAACAGTGTGGGAAGGGAAGAGATAAGTGGAGGGATAAAAGCGGGTGTATACTGGCAAAAAAAAATGTATGCAACACACTTTCAGGTTTAAACTGCAGCATTAACATTTTCTCCATCCTTTTCTCAAATCTATACAATAAACAAAATAATACATCAAACCCTGATTTGTAGCCTTTGCTGATTTCTGTTGTAAAGGTTCACATTGAAATTTTAACAATTAGATGTTAAGGTTCAACCTGGCTGAATGAAGGAGAAGCAAGAGAGGAGGGAGCCCTTGCTGGTTATTTTTCCTGCCTGGCGAGCCAAGATGAGTTCAAAAATCCCTTCTGCAATGACCCTGCACAATGACCATCCAGCCTTTGCACAAATACCTCCCATTATGAGGAATGCACCACCTCTTCCCAAGGCCATCCTTTGCATTTGGGGAACCACTCAAAATGATTAGGAAATGTGAAATTGCATCAAACTTGGATCTGCTTCTCCGCAACTGCCACCAATGCTCTTGACTTTGTCTTTGGGGGTGAAGCAGAGAAAGCCCAGCACCTCTTCCCATGATACCCTTAAAATATATGAAGAGTGTTATTGCGTCCTCCAAGCCTTAATCGTAATAATTGACATCTATATGGCTCTTTAAAACTTGCAAAGTACTTTACACACATTATCTCATTTTCTCTTCACAACAACCTTGTGAAATAGTTACTACAGCTTATTATTATCCCCATTTTATAGATGAGGAAACTGATACCCAGAGAGGTTAAATGATCTGCCCGGGGTCATATAGCTAGTAATTGTCTGAGGCTGGATTTGAACTCAGATCTTCCTGACTCCAGGCCCAACTGTCCCCTTTTGCCACCTAGCTGCCACAGATCTTTTCCATAGGAGCTGTTTCTAGTTGGAACTCCCACCAACTTCTATCCAATCTTTTACCATCCCAAATATAAGACTTTATATTTATTCTTACTATATTTAATTTTATTATATTTGGATAATCATTAAAAGATAATTTGAATGTAGACTTGCCTAGGGATTAGGCTACATTGAGACAGGTAGGTGAGGTAGTGGACAGAATGCTGGGCCTGGAGTGGGGAAGACTCGAGTTCAAATCCAACCTCAGACACCCATTAGCTGTGTGACTCTAAGGAAGTCACTTAGTCTTTGCCTCAGTTTCCCCAAGAATAAAATAGGGATAATATCCATACCTACTTCTCAGGGTTGTTGTGAGAATCAAATGAGATATTTGTAAAGTACTTAACACAGTAGGCACTATATAAATGCTTATTCTCTCCTGTTCCCCCCAATATGATCTCTTAGGTTCTCTTCCAACTTAACAATACTCATAGTTTAATTAGCCAAGTCCAGCATACAGTAACAAGACCAAAGCTGCAAGCCACACCATCCCAAATGGAGCAACCCCCTCTCATTTTTAGCAGGATTAGAGCTTTAGAGCTGGAAAGCATCTTGGCATTCATTGACTCAAACCCCTTCATTTTACAGATGAGACAACTGAAAATCTCAAAGAGCAAATAAGAAATTTGGCTTTTATAAAAATCTAAATTTTATTCACTTCTGGTGGTCCCGATTCTCTAAGATCTCTGAGAGTACAAAAAACATATCATTATAAGATGTCCACACCCCTGAACCAGAGACTCCATTGCTGGGCTCATATTCCAAGGAAGCCATCAATAAAAATAAAAGTCCCCATAGACACCAAAATATGTATAGCAGCACTTTTTGTGATAGCAAAGAACTGGAAACAAAGTAGATGCCCATCGTTTGGGGACTGGCTAAAGAAAACAAATTGTGTTACATGAATGTAATAGATTATCACTATGCTATAAGAAGTGATGTGTGTGATGAATACAGAGAAACATGGAAAGAGCTATATGAACTGATGCAGAGTGAAGTAAGTAGAGCCAAGAAAATCATATATACAATGACTACAACAATGTAAATGGAAAGAACCACCACACATCAAAAAAATCAAAAGTAAGTTAACAAAATTATAAAGATCAAGCATGACTTGAATAAAAAGACATGAGAAGACACCCCCAACCCACTCCTTTGTGAAGGTGGAAAGTCCATAGGTGTTATATTTTCATACTTTTTCAATGTATCATTAGTTGTAGTTTTTTTCCTCTTAAAAATACTATTTGTTATTTGGGATGTCTCTCTGGAAAGGAAAGGGTAACTATAGGGATATAAGAAATAGAAGGCATCAGTAAAAACTTATTTTTTAAAAAGCATATAATTAGCACCTTAAGCAATTACATTAGCTAAAATTCCATTAACTAAAGACTCCATCTTCAGAAAAGTATCATTGTTTTCTTTATTTTCACAACAGATGTATAAATTCTAACAAATTGAGAATAAGGCATTTTTGTAGTGATTTTAAATGCACTTTGGGATCTGGATCTTCAAAAGGAACCTACTATGAGTCCTTTTGTAAAGTGCAAAACTCTTTTATAAAGCAAATAGTGATTCCCTAATGTGTTTATTTTGCAAATTCCTAGTTGGATCTGGTAGTATAAAGATTGTTTTGGCAATTGTTTACAAGCTGAATTGGAGAGGATAATAGCAAACATGCCAGAGGGGTTAAATGAATAAGACATGAAATTTAGAAAGCTCATGATAGTTATCATCAAGAATACTGAAAGGCTATCATACAGAAAAAGGATTAGATTTGTTTTGCTGGGTCCCCAGAGAAAGATCTGGTCCCAGTAAGTGAAAGTTGCAGGGAAGTAGCTATGAGATTAATTTTCTTTTAAAAAAAAATCTTGTCAACAATAAGAACAAAATCCAAAAGCAAAATGGGCTATCTCAGGTCTTCAAGAGAAACAGGATGACCACTTACATCTATTCCTGTGTGGGGGAATCCTTTTCTGATGTGGATAAGACAATGTGGGCATTGAGGTGTCTCCTAGCTCCGTAATTTTATGATGTGTACATCAGTTAGGCAGTTGTTATAATAGCTACAATAGGAAAGAGACAAAGGAGGGATTGAACTGCTGTCGTGGCATTGTGAGAGGAGAGTAGGAGAAAGAAGCAGCTCTGACCACGGACATAGAATCGACCAGACTTGGTAAATGAGGGAGCAGGAAGAGTCAAAGATGACTCTAAGATTTTAACCTGGAGTTTTTAAGACTAAGCAAATATTGGTACCAGCAACAGAAATAAGGAAGTGAGATCATAGAGAGACAGCAAGTAAAGAGAGATAAAATGGAGCTTGGAGGGACATCTACACTTAGTAAGGGACAAGAAGAGGGGGAGGAAATAAGCAAGAGTGGTAGATAAGAAAAAAACAGAGTCAAAGCAAGGTCACAGAGCTCCAAGGAAGGAGAGTATTCAGGATGAGAAAGTGGTATCAAGTACTACAAAAAGATCAAAGAGAATAGGGCTGAGAACAGATAGTCTATTTAGCAATCAGGAGGTCACTGGGTACTATTTGGAGACCTGTTTCAATAGAATGAAAGGGTCAGAAGCCAGCTTGCAAAGAGTTGAAAAATGGGTAGGGAGGAAACAGAAGCAGTGAAAAAAGTCTTTTTTTTCCTACAATTTTAGCCGTTCATAGATTTAAAGCTCAAGTCCAAACCCCTCATGTTACAAATGGGGAAACTGTTGAGACCCAGAGAGCTTACAAGATTTGCCCAAGGTCATACAGATTTTAAATGGCAGAGCTGGTATTTGAACATAGGTCCTCTAACGCCAAATCTGGTGCTCTGTTCACTGCACAAAATACAGAGATGACAGTCACTTGGATGGATGGCAATGTCCTGTGGTAACCTGGGATGTTTTTAGCGGATTGTGTCGGTGGAGAGGAAAGTGAAGATGAAGCCAAACAAGAGGACAAGATTTCAAAAGGAACCAAGATCAAAGAAATGATTGGAAAGGTTACTTCTGACAAGGAAAAGAAACTGTCTTCTAAGAGGGGAGCAAAAGAAGAGAAGATGGCTGGAGTTGGAGAAAGAATGGGAGATCAGGGAGTTTACCTTTTCAGGCAAGCTCATCTGTTGATAAAGAGGGGGAAAGAATATCTGTATAAAAATAGGGGCTTAGGGGCAGCTAGGTGGCACAGTGAGTAAAGCACCAGCCCTGGAGTCAGGAGGACCTGAGTTCAGATCCAGTCTCAGACACTTGACACACTTACTAGCTGTGTGACCTTGGACAAGTCACTTAACTCCAATTGCCCTGCCTTCCCCCCTCCAAAAAAAATAAATAAAATAAAAATAGAAGCTTAAGGAGAGAACAGGTGCTGTGGAGGGTGTGATGAGGTCAACCACAGGTAAATAAATGGGATTATTATACAGCTGTGAGGGTCCAAATGAGGTTAAATAATATGAATTTATAATGTAGTCTACATGGTGTCATGACTTTCCCCAGTTGAGAGCAAGAGCAGACGAAATAAATTGTTGGGATATCCTAGGGTTAACCATTAGCAGGACATGAACAGTGAAGGCAAAAGGGAAGAAGGGATAAATGATTGATGAATGAATGAAAGATAGTTCCCAGCCATGCTTTTTCCGCTAGACTTGTCAATACCTACTGTTTAATTCACAGTATCTAACTACCTCTGGTGGATAAATGGGGAATTTACATGCTATTTACTAATTTATTGATGTTTCTGCCATCCCATCAGCCTAGTTGACACTGAAGAGTTTGTGAAGTCTAGAGTCACACCTTTGTTTTCAGGCAAATTGTATACATTCCTTGCAGCTTCAGGAGGAAATAATAAACTTTACGACGCAGTGTGCTAGCACACAGTTAAGATCGATTTCCTTTCTGAAGCCAAAACAGTTTAATTAGGAAAAAAAAAAAAAGAAAGAGAAGAGAAGATATGAGACAGGTGGGAAAATGAGAGGGGTGGGGATTATAGGGGAAAGGCAATGAGAAAATCACATGTGAGATCAGGAGCAAATTTCCATAAACTGGAAGCATTTCAACACAGATGGCTAAAGGCCGACAAAAGCATTTATACCACAAGCTTGTTGAGAAGACTTAAGCCAGTTCCAAGACTTCTTCCTGGCCTAAATTCCCTGCCTGCCCTAGTGGGTTGGCCCATTTTTGCCAGTGAGGATTGGCAGGTACTCCATCTTGGAGCACTGGGCACAGTCCTAAGGAGAACATGCCCCTCTAAAAAGAAGATTGGGAGGCAATAATGTGGTTCTGCATCAGTCAGAGATTACAGGCAACTGATTGCTGCCTAAAGTCAATAGGCAGGCAGGCAACAAGCATTTATTAAGCAATTAGTATGGGCTAGACAATGTGTCAAGTGCTGAGCATACAAAAAAAGGCAACAAGAAAGACAATACTTCCTCTCAAAGAGCTTACATTCTAATGGGGAAGACAACACATAAAGGGAGCTGGGTATTGGGAAGGGGTACATACTTGGAAGCATTTGGCCAAATCCTTAGAGTCAGAAGCGTAGCCAGTAGGGGAATGAAGCATGGCCGGCCTGGGTCCATCGCCATAATGAAGGCTCCAAAAGTGGAAGAAGGGGGCTAGGAAAGTGGAGGGATGTTGCATGGGGAGAAGGCCTCAAGCACTGAGAAAAGTTCCAGGGTGAGAGAGCAGATGAATCATGGTGGAAAAGTCTGTAGTGTAAGAAGCACAGCCAGGAGAGAAATGAAGGAGTAGAACTGGAATACTGTGTTGCTACCCCTGCACTGGCATCATGGTACCCATTTTCTAACTTGGAAAAAGAAAAGTCGGCCTACCTGCATTTGTACTCCTCCAATTCTTTTCCTTCCCAGATATATCATGATAAACTAAAAGTCGTGGAATAAACCATTTGATTTAATTTAATAAATTAATTTTATTATTAATTTATTATTATAATTTATTATTAATTTATATATAAAATAAATATTTAAATATAAATTTATATTTCATTTAATAAATGTTTGTTAAATGCCTCCTATGGGACAAAGCACCATGCTAGGCCCTGTGGCTATAGAAACAAAAAGTCCCTTTCTTTAAAGGGCTTATCGTCTACTGGGGGATACAACAAGTATCTAGATATAGGGGTAGAGTGCTAACAACTGAGGGGATTCAGGAGGACTTCACAGAGGACATGGCCCTCAAGCTGGGCCACTAAGAGAGACAAGGATTCTGAGAGATAGAGATGGGGAAGACGGGCATTCCAAGCAAGCAATAGGTGATGATACAGAAGACTGAAAAGAAGTAGTCAGACAGGTGAGGAAACAAGTAAAAGAAGATATGAGAAGGGTCAAGGAGGATGAAGGCTTTGAAAAGGCCAGTGGGCTTAACTGGTGACAATCCTGGAGAGAGAAGTTTCAGTAGGGCCTAAAACTAGATCTCAAAATATTTAGAGGGGAGAGGACGATGGAGTAGAAACAGCAGCACATGCATTTTTTCTCCCAGTTTGTCAGTGAAAGGGAGAATGATGATAGAAGACGGTCGTTCAAGGGGATGGTAAGGTCAAGATGGTGTTTAATAAGGATGGAGAGGACCTGAGCAAGTTTGCAGTCAGTGAGGAAGGAGTCGTAGATAGGGAGAGACTGAACAGGAGAGAGGGAACCATTATTGGAACGAATTCCTGGAGATGGGAGGGGAAGGGATGGGTGGCGCAGGGAAAGTTGGCCTTGGCAAGAAGAAAGGCCACCTCTTCCTCAGAGCCGGGAAAGAGGCTCTAAAGGAGACGAGTGAAGATGGAGAAGGGAACAAGGATATAAGTGGATGAATTGTAGGTACGAAAGACATCTACTGAGATAAAGGGGAAGTAGAGAAAGAGGGACAGGAGTTTGGGGGAGAGAAGAAAAAGTTTGGAAAAGCTGCAGAAGGAAATGGAATGGAGTCAATCAAGGAAGAACAAAAGATTTGCTGCGTGGCAGCAACAGTTCAATTGAGATTAAATAGCATGAATCTTTAGTGGATTCACAGAGTACAGCGATGCTACATCCTCCAAAAATGTCCAGGAGAAGGGCAGCTAGGTGGCACAGTGAGTACAGTACTAGTCCTGGAGTCAGGAGGACCTGAATTCAAATCCAGCCTCAGATACTTGACATGTTTACTAGCTGTGTGACCTTGGGCAAGTCACTTAACCCCAATTGCCCTGCCTTCCTCCCCTCCAAAAAAATGTTCAAGAGTGCAGAAATATAACTAAAGAAGGTAGGTCGTGGGGGTGATCCAAGGTTGAGGACTGTCAGGATTTGATTGGCAGGAGACCAAGGGGATAACGTAGCCAAGGATGAAATAGTGTATGGTTGAGCTGGCCAACTGTAGGATCAGGACTCTGGAGAGATGAAAGTGAAGTCAGAATAAAAGTGGTGAACTGAGAGATAAGAAGATGGAAGGACTAGATAAAAAACAGGTTTAGAGTCAAGTAGACAGAGAGATGGGAGACCAAGATATAGGGAACAGAGGGGGTTCTAGCAATGATGAGATCTAGCCACCATCCCTCAGCAGGCTGAGGCTGAAGGTAGCTATAGTCACAAGGCACTGAGGTTGATGAACTGAGAGTCCGGAATGTTTGAGGGCATAATCAGGATACTGAGGTCCTCAAGTATGAGTATAGGAGTTGGGCTGGAAAGTGATTATGGGTCAAATGCTGAACTCTGTAAGGAAAGAGGGAAAGTGACCTGAGGCCAATAGATTACAGCAGCAAGAGTTTGGATCAGATGATGGTGGAAGATCAGACAGGTGGAAAGAATCTCAAAGGGTGGTAATATATCCACTGAATTCCCAAAAGCCAGCCCAGTTCTTTTTGGTTCAGGTCAGTGCTGATCCTGCCCTGAGCTGTCCCTTGGAGTATTCTCCTTTAGCAGCGGTGCCTTTAAAGCATCCAGATGAATCAGCTCAGGCACCAGAAGAATCACAGTGTTAGAGCTGGGAAGGGCCTTGTTCTAATCTATAATTTTAGAGATAAGGAAAATAAGGCCTAGAGAACTTCAAAGATGAAAAGGACCTTTCTGCAGCTTCTACCTAATGCAAAATCCCTTCTGCAATAAGCACACCTGCCCAATTCTCATCTAACCTCTGTTAGAAGACTCTTGGCAACAGAAATTCTCTCTGCTTCTAAGATACTCCATTTCCATTGGGCTGCTAGGTAGCTCTGTGGATGGAGTGCCAGGCCAGAGTCAGGATGGCTCATCTTCAGACACTTAATAGCTGTGTAACCCCAGGCAAGTCACTTCACTCTGTTTGCCTCAGTTTTCTCATCTGTAAAATGAGCTGAAGAAGGAAATGACAGACCACTGCAGTACCTTTGCCAAAAAAACACCAAATGGGGTCACAAAGACTTGGTCAGGGCTGAAAAATGACTGGATTCTGCTTACCTGTTCCATTAGCTTGAACTGGGAAAATTTTCTCCCTTGTATTTAAATGAAATTCATCTCTCTATAACTTTATCAGTCATTCAATAAGAGAAGTTAGGAAGGGAAGAGAGGGAAAAGATAATGAGTCTAAGACATTTATGGGACATACACTTTGAGATGTTCAATAGATAGTTTGGAGATGTGAGATTAGAAGCCAGGAGAGAGTTTAGGGCTGGATAAACAGATCTAAGAAACAGCTGTATAGAAATGATAATTGAATGGGATCTGATGGAATCACCAAATAAAATAGTATGGAAGGAGAAGAAAAGATGGCCCAGGACAGAGCCTTGAGGAGGCATCTCCAGAGAGCAGCCTGGGTGAGGATCAAGCAAAAGAGACTAAGAAGTAGGTAAGAGACAGTGCCATAGACAGAAGAACTAACAGTGGAGTCACCAACACCCCAAAAGAGGAAAATATCAAAGAGTGATTGACAATGTCAAAAGCTGCAGGGAGGTCAAGAATGATGGAGATGGAAAAAAATCCATTTGTTTTGGAAATTAAGAAATCACCAATGACTTTGGAGAGAGCAGCTTCAGTTGAATGATCAGAAACCAGGTTTTCAGAGAGTTAGAAAGAGAGTAAGAAGAAAGGAAGTGAGAGAAAGAATTGTAGATAGCTTTCTCTGGTAGTTTAGCCCCCAAAGGGAGGAGCAATATAGGACAACAGCCAGTGATTTAGAAGGATCAAGGAAAGGCTTCAGGATGGGGGATATATGAGCATATCTGTAAGAATAGGGAAGCAAGTGAAGATTAATGAGACAGTGGGAATGATAGAGGAGGCAGTTGGCTAGAGAAGAGGGAATGGGATCACTCAGATGTGTGTAGAGGAGTTGGCCTCGGTGAGGAAAAGGGCCACCTCTTCATATGAGAAAGGAGTGGAAGAAGAAAGTGGGGAAGACATCTGATGGACCTGATTCAGTCCTTTGACGCTGCACAGACTTGAAGATCCTCAGTGAAAATGCCTGTACTATCTACCACCCAAGACTCTGAGTATAAAAATGATGAACCATATAAGCATATTGTAATCATAAAACTCTTTATTACTATTATTAGAATAAGGGTAACAACAAAATCCCCAGAAGACTTGCTCCATTTCCGTGCTCTGTGGGTGACTAATGAGGAGGCCTAGTGATATTCTCAGGTGCCCTGATGCCAGGGCCTGCTCTCCCGATTGGTGAGTCCTTGGCATTTCCATGGAGGGCCATAGCCGTGCTCACTTCACTCCCAACTCAATCCATTCTCCTCACCAACAGTCTTAACACTTCCCCATCCATCCTATTCCCATTTCCCAGCGCCTCTTTATGTTTTGTCATCTTCTGTTAGAATGTTAGCTTCTTGAGAGAAGAGACTGTCTTTGTTTACTTGCATTTGTATGCCCAGCCCTTAGTCCAGTGCCTGGAACATAGTAAGCTCTCAATAAATCCTCTATCTATCCACCCATTCATCTATCTATCTATCTACCTACCTACCCACCCATCCACCTACGTATCCATCCCTCCATTCCCCCACACACCTATCCATCCATCTATCCAACTACCCATCCATCCCAGAAGCCAGAAACCATCTAATCCAACTCCAAGATAAATAAGAATCCCTTCTACAAGACCCACAAGAAGTGGTCATTGGGGGTAAATTGGAGGGAAATAGTCTTCCCTACTTACCACAGATTTGCTAGTGTTCTCCCAAGGTAGTGCATTCTATTTCTGGATAGCTCTAATCATTAGGGAGTTTTCCTTACATGTAAATATACAAAGGATCCATTATTTCATCAGTGTGGGATAAGAACACTTGGGATAAGAAATCCTTCTAACACCACAGATTGCAATCAACCTGTCTCTCCTTTAGTTGTTTTTGTTTGTCCTTTGTTTTTGAAGAGGACCGATGACATCACAGGGTGATGTCCTGGCTTGCTTGTGAATTGGATATAAGTGTGGCAGAGTTGCAGAAAGTCTTCGACCTCACTCTCTTCCACAGTCATCGAAGTCCAGTGGCAAGACAAAAGTCAACTGGCAATGGCCAAGGATGAAGTGGATGACCTTGGTGTCTTCAACGTCTGACCAAGCTCTAAGCGCTCCACAGCAGCTGCTTTAGGTGCCTTCATGGCTGTTGGAACAATGGGCTGTTGCCCATTCTGCCTGAGGAAGTCTTCACATGCCTGGGGTAGACACCCCCTAACTCACCAACAGGTTTGAAGCATTGATTACCCTCAATCTGGTTTAGTCCATCTGCTGAGATGGTTTATTGTGGTTTGGCAGTTTCTTGGAGCCACAGGTGACAGTTGAGTGACTGGTTGGACACCAAAGATGGATGAACTGCACTGAAAAGGGCTCAGAAAGCCCTCACATCAGGGGTGCTAGCCCTCCCTGAACACCCCACATACCCCCAAAGGAGTGCCTTGTCCAGGGTCGCCCACTTAATAAATGTCAGAGGAAGGATAGGACCCCCCAGGCTTTCCATTACACTATTTTCTCTCTCTTTTCCTTATATAAAGCCTAAACCTGCTTTTCTTCAGCTTCTCCCCATTGCTTCTAGTTCTATCTTCCAGGGCCAACTGGAAGAAATCTCTGGTCCTTTCCTAAGTCTTCTTCTCTCCAGGCTGAACACAATCATCTTATGACATAATTGTGAGGCTCTTTACCAATGGAGTGCCCAGAATGTAACAATATTCCAGATATGGTCCAACATGTAGATATGGGAGCAGCTGGTGGCACACAGTCATCTATAGCACCAGGCCTGGAGTCGGAAAGACCTGAGTTCAAATCTCACCTCAGACACTTACTAACTGCATGACTCCAGGCAAGCCATTCACATAATACCTGCCTCAGTTTTCTCAACTATAAAAAGGGGGATAATAATAGCACCTATGTCACAGGGTTATGAGGATCAAATGAGTTAATTAATCCAATAAGCTAAATCAAATGAGTGCCTGGTGCATAGTAGGTGCTTAATAAATGCTTGTTTCCTTCCTTCCTGACCGGGCAGAGAAGAGCAGGACCCTAAATGGCCTTATCCTGGGCTCTGTGCCACTGCTAATCCTGCCTAAGATCACATCAGCCTTTTTGGCTGGCATGACACACTGCTGACTCACTAAAATCACCCAGGTCTTTTCAAGGCTAGCTGCATCAGTCAATATTTATTAAGGGCCTATGATACGCCCTGAGCATACAAAGTGAAAAATGAAAGAGTGCCTGCCCCCACAAAGCTTACATTCTAGGCAAGGGGCAACATGTATGTGAGTATAACGATTAAATACAAAACAAATACATGAACCAGTAAGTGGCTTGGGCGAATTGGGAAAGGATTTTATAGAAGGTGACTCTTGAGCAAAGTTTTGAAGGAAAGGGAAGATTCTAAAAGGTTGAAGTGAGAAAGGGCTGCCTTCTAGGCACAGGGGATGATCAGTATAAAGAAGTATAAACAGGAGAGGGAGTGGCATTTAGAAGTAGCAGCAAGAAGGCCAGGTGGGCTGAACTGAAGAGTCCAAGAAGGGGAGCAACACAAAATAAGGGTGAAAAAGGGCTTTCAAAGCCAAACAGAGAGGCTTATATGGGATCCTAAAGGATTAGGAAGCCATGTCCTTCTCCAGTTCATTTTATAGATGAGGAAACTGAGGCAAACAGGGTAAAATGACTTGGCCAGGGTCACACAACTAATAGGTATCTGAGACCAGTTTTGAACTCACAAAGATCAGTCTTCCTGACTCCGGGCTTGGCACTCTATCCACTGAGCAACCTTGTGGCCCTGTGGAGGATAGAATGGAGAAGGCTAAGATCTGAGTCAGGGAGACTAATTAGTAGGCTATTGCAATATTTCAGATAAGTGGTAAAAAGGGCCTGAACTAGGATGGTAGACATTTGGGTAGAAAGACAGAAATGGATGAGAGAGATGTTTTAAAGGTGAAATGACAAGATTTGACAGCTGATTGGATATATCTGGTGAGAGAAAGAAAAGATTTAAAGATGACACCGAGATTGCAAACCTGAGTTATGAGAAGGATGGTGGCACCCTCTACCAAAATAGGAAAATTCAGAAGAGGATTAGGTTTGGGGGAATTCCACTTTGGACTGGTTGAGTGGGAAAGGTCTGCTGAACATTTGGTTTGAAATATCCAATAGGCCATTGGAAATTCAGAATTGGAGCTCCAGAAAAAATATTCAGGCTGGATATATAAAATTATATACTCAATTTAAATATGTATCCTATCTAGGTAGGATAAATATAGTCATCTACATAGATTTGCTAATTAAGTCAACAGGAGCTAAGAAGGTTACCAAGTGAAAGAGTATAAAGAGTGAATAGAAAAGAGGCTGGGACAGAGACTTGGAGTACATACATAGTTAGGGGGGGTAATGATCCAGAAAAAAGAGACTGAGGAGTAGTTGAACAAGTCAGAGGAGAATCAAAGAGAAAGCAATGTCATAAAGGACAGAGAGGAGAAAGTAGGTCAGGGAAAGGCTAGTCGATAGTATCAAGTGCTGCAGAGAAGTCAAGAAGGATGAGGATTGAGAAAAGACCATTAGAGTCAGAAATTAACAGATCCTTTACTGGTCATATACACCAAGTTACTTATAGCAATACTTTTTGTAGTAGTAAAGAACTGAAAATGGGGAAAGAATTTGATTGGGGAAAGACTAAGCAGGTTGGGGTCTGTGAATATGATGGAATATGATTGGGCTTTTATAAAGGATGAATAAGATACAGAGAAACATGGGAAAACACATGAACTGATGTAAAGCAAGCACGAAAATAAAATACCAAATGTGAATAGAAACATAACAAAATAGCAAAACAATGAAAACCGAATAATGTGAAATTATAATGTATGAGTTTGGCTCCACAGAAGAGAGATGAGAAGGTATCTCTCTCACTTTTTGACAGAGGTGGTATACTGTAGGTGTGGAACATTACATAAAATGTCAGGTTTCTTCAATGTGTTCATTTCGCCAGGCTGTTTTTCTTTTCTCTTTTTGTTTTAGGGCATAGCTCTCACGGAGGGTCAAAGAGAAGGACACATTAGGAAACTGGGTGATTTAAAAACAAAAATATGGATAAAACTATTTAAAAAAAAAGATCAATGGTAATTCTGGAAAGAGTAGTTTCTGTGGAGCTATGAGGTCAAAAGTCAGGTTACAAAGAATTAAGAATGAGAGGTTGACTCAATGGGTATAGGCAGCTTTTTCTAAAAATGAGGAGAAATATAGGGCCATAGCTTGAGAGGGTGGTGAGGTGTAGTGAGGATTTTTTAAAAATAATTATGGAAACTGGAGCATTTTTGTTGACAGCAGAGAAGGAGCTAGTAGAGAGGAAGAGACTGACAATTAGACTGGGAAAGGGGTTGGTAACTGTAGGGACAAATTGCTGGAGATGTGAGGTATGGAATCAGGATACCTGGAGAGGGGCTGGACCTGTAGAAGAAAAGAATCACCTCTTATTCAGAGACTGAATTGAAGGAAAAGAAAATTAGAGATGATGTCAAATGATTTTGAGAAGTAGAGAAGATGGAGCTAAGGGGAAAGAGAAAGGAGATGGTATGCAAAGATTGAGGAGAGATGTTTGGAATAGCCTCCATAGGAAGAGATTAGGGAGGAGAAATGATGGCCTTGCTATAAGAGCCCAGTACTTGGAGACATTAACATTTTTAACCCAAGTACAGGATTTATCATTTAAACCTATTAACTTTGATTTAACTAGACTTGGCTCATCCTTTTTTTTTTTTAATTTTCTGAGGCAATCGGGGTTAAGTGCCTTGCTTAGGGTCACACAGCTAGTGAGTGTCTGAGGCTGGATTTGCATTTAGGTCTTCTTGGTTTCTGGGCCAGTACTCTATCCACTTCACCAATAACTGTGTGGGACAAAAGACCACTGGTTCAAGTAAAAAAAACAGAGATGTCTCCGTTTCTCGAGGCAGAAAAAAAACAGAAGCTTTATTTGATCAAGTCTTGAGAATTGGGCATCTCTCACTACCAGGGCAGAGATAGCAGTGAAGAGAGGCAAGGGTGGGGTGGGGGGAAGGCAAGCAGGGAGATCTATACCCTTGTACAAACAATTCTAAGAAATGCCACCCCAGAGGCTGGACCCCTGTCCCCATTCGCGGAGACGAGTGGCCTCACAATCTAACCAGGAATAAGTTTTTACCCAATACAAGCATTACCTTATAGGGAAACTTTAATGCTAAGATGGCCATTTGTAAGTAGGCTAGGGGAGGGGGAGAGGGGAATATCATCTGGTTTCCCCGAAATCATATGATTTACAGGAAAACGAAACTTAGGCCTGGTGAGGGTCACATCCTAACTAAATTTGTACTATCTCTATTTGAATATTGCCTTGCATGAGTTATTCATAGGGAAGCTTTCACAATCTTGTATTCCATTCACAGCTGAGGTGACATCTATAAATCTAAAGAAGAAGGGGGAGAAAGACATTCCTAAAGGCTAAATAATCAGACTCCCACAGACTCAAACTTATTCCATTTCCCCCTTCTCTAAATACTGATTCTCAAACATTTTAGATATAAATACATATATATATATATATATATATATATATATATATATATATATATATATATATATATATATACACATATATATATATACACATATACCCTGTGGCGTCTTCACACTTTATTCTCTCACTACCTCACACACCACCCAGCTTCCCTGATCATTTTTTAAAGCTTGTCAGGTTCTTTTGGGATCCTGACTCTGTCATCCAATATGTTAGTTATGCCTCCTTGCTTTGTGCCATCTCAAAATCCAACAAGCAATTCATCTATGACTTTCTCTAAGTCTGTGATAAAAATTTTAAAACATGGAGCAAAGGAGAGATCTGTGGAAACACTCCACTAGAGACCTCCCTAAAAGGAAAAAAGTAATGAAAGGAGGAAGGAAGGAAGAAAGGAAGGAAGGGAGGAAGGAAGGGAGGAAGGAAGGAAGAAAGGAAAGAGGGAAGGAAGGAAGGAAGGAAGGAAGGAAGGAAGGAAAGAAGGTAGGAAAAGAAGGAGGGAAGGAGGAAGGGAAGCAAGGAGGGAACAAGGAAGAAAGAACTTTTTTTCCTGGGGGAAAAAAATTTCTGTTCTTTGAGGAAGAGTAAAATTTGGTATTTCCTTTTCTTTCTTTTTTTTAAAAAATATTTTATTTTTTCCCAAGTTACATGCAAAGGCAATTTTTAACATTCATTTTAAAAATTTTGAGGTGAAGGACACTTATTAAGTGCCTACTATGTTCCAGGCACTATGCTAAGTGCTTTATAAATGTTATTTCATTTGAATCTTACCATCCTGAGAGGTAGGTTGCTATTATCCTTATTTTGCAGTTGAGGAAATTGAGGCAGATAGAAGTTAAGTGACTTGCCCCAGGTCACACAGCTAGTAAGTTTCTAAGACAGGATTTGCCCTCAGATCTTCCAGATGCCAGGTCCAGTGCTCTGTTCAGTGCCCCACCTATACCTATACCTAGCTGGTACCTTGTCAATATCACTTCAATACTTCCCTCCATTTTGCTGCACCCAGATGCTGTTCTCTCCAATTCCTGGATTTATTTATATGAACACCTGTTAATATACAACGCTACTGCAACGCACCTCTGTTTCTATCCCTATATCCTTGGTTATAGTCTAATGATTATGAACCTCATCAAACCGGGTCATAATGAGGTCAATCTGCATCCTTGCAATAGGATCTCACGTTTACTTTGTTCAGTAGCCATACTTGCGCAAAAAGATGTGAGGCCATGGATTTTATTGATGATCCAATGAACTGGATCCATCATTAAGAGGGCTGTCTGCTTACTGGGCTTTACCACTCCCAACCCGGCTGGGTCACCTGGGCTGTTCTAGAGGGAAACCATAGTAACCGCCTTCGGAAGCCCCGCCCCTTTCTCCGGCTTCCTCGGGCCCGCCCTCCATCTTGCCCCGCCCCCCCCCCCCGCCCCAGCGCGTGCTGTTTCCCGCTGCAGCTGCGCAGATGACGGGCTCAAGAGCGCGGACCAATAGCCAGTCGCGCTCCTCCTGGGGCGGCTCAGGGAGGACCAATCCGGGCGGCGCTCTTGGCTTTACAAACTGGCGCCCTCTTGGAGCCCCGCCCCCCTTCCAGAAGCGCTCCAGTCCCTCCGACCGGTAGTTCAGGTGAGAAAGACCCCGACGAACGGACCGTTCCTACTCCTCCGAGCCTTGCGAGAATGAGCTCTGGAGGTGGCCAATGTGAAGGATGGGGGCAAGCGGGGGCGTCCGCTTCTTTCGCCCACCCAGAGTGCCGTTTCTGCCGTTTTCCCGGGCAGTTTGGGCTCTCTCGGGGAGGGGGCGGGTCCAAGGAAAAGTTACAGCTGTGAATTTGTAGGCATCCGTGCCTTTTGAATTGTCTCAGGAAAGCCTGTATTGGTTGGGGAAGTTGTCAATCAATGGCTTTTACCAATCAGTGACGTGCCTTGGGCTCTCTGCGGGTGGCCTTGAGATTCATAGGTTCTTAGAGTTCAGAGCGGCAAAACTTGGGAAGGAACGGGGTCGGACGCGTCTCTCTTGGGTTTCTCCCTCCGGTCCGCTCTGGTTGCATTTATTTGCGTCTGTCTACAGACTCAGCTTTCTCCAGGAAACTAAAACCTCCCTGTTTGTCCTCCCACTCTGGAGTCTTCTGTTTTTATTTCCTAATGTGTATATTACTTAGCACTTGCAGCTTTGGGGATAATTTTCCTCTTTTCCAGCAGTATGCACTTTCTCTTGGTATTAATTAAAAGGGCCTCGGAGGCCTTTGCGACTTATGCCCTAGGCAATGGAGAGCTGCTGAAACTGACCTTAAAATGCAGGTCTGATCACGGCACTCCCCTGTTCAAGAAGCCTCCGTGGCTCCCTATTGCTTCTGAGATAAAACACCATTTTGCCTGGCATTTAAAGCCCTTCACAGCTTGACTTCAAACTGCCTTGCCAGACTTGTCCCACATCTTTCGCTACTCACCCGCCATACGTTCCCAGCCAGACTGATCTATTTGCTGCCCCCTGTGCCTGACGTTCCATCCCCACTTCCTTGTCTTTGCACATCATGCCTCCCCCATGACTGGAATGCTCTCTCCCCTCACTGCCACCTCACAGAATCCCTAGTTTCCTTAAAAGCATAGCTCAGGGACCATCCCCATATGATCTTCCAAGTTCTCCCCCCATCCCCAATTTGCTTAATATTTATTCTCCAAATATGTATGTTACATGTAGGTATGAAATATACTTAGCTGCATACATGTTTTCTTCCAGTGGAATGTAAACCCCAAGGTGACAAGGACTCTCGGGGTTTGGGGGGGTGGTTGCCTTTGTATCCCCAGCATTCTGCATAATGGCCAATATATATAGTAAGCCCTTAGTAAATGCCCTATGAATTGAAATGAAGGTTTTTGAACAAGAGAGTGACATATAAGTCAGGCCTCCTCAGGAAGTTTGTTTTGGCGGCTTTGTGGAGGATGCAGAGGCTGGAAGCCAAAAACAGATTAGAAGGCTCTGCAGGCAGGAGATGTTGAAGGCCTCAAGTCAGGTGTAGCTTTGCAGATGGAGAAGGAGGCTGAAAGGAAAGATGTACAGGGAGACAAGTAACTGATTAAAGGTGGGCAATGAGGTCGAGGAATGTCAAAGGTTATAGATTTGGGTAGGGTAATAGTCCCCTCAGTAGGAATAGGAAAGTGACAAGTGGCAGGTTTGGGGGAGGAGGAGACAGTTCAGTTTTGGACACATTAGTCTGAGGATGTCCTTAAGGAGATATCTAGCAAGATTAGAGCTGGATAAATAGATTTGGAAGTCATCTTCATGGAGATGGTACTTGAACCAATGGGAGCTGATGAGATTTATGAGAGGACCTTTATAGAATGGGAAAAGAGCTAAAAACAGTTCTCCAGGGAGCGCCCAAGCTGAGGCTTTTAATTATGGTGATCTAGCAAAGGAGGTTTTAAAAGAGTGAACAGGTAGGAGAATCACTAGGAGAAAGTAGTGTCAGGGAAGCCAAGGGAAAAATGAGTATCCAGGAAGAGGAGATGATCAGTAGTGTCAGAAGCATCAGAAAGGTCAAGGAGAATCAAGACTTAGAAAAAGCTGTTGCATTTAACAGTCAGAAGAGCAGTGCTAACCTGGGAGAAAATTTGAGTGGCAGAGCCAGAAGTCAGATTGTGAGGAATTTAGAAGTGGATGAGTGATGAGGAAGTGGAAAACAACCAGTGTAGATGATTCTGTGCTGGTGGAGCAAATACCCACCAATAACGTGCTCATGCATTCTTGAATTATAGATTGCTTATGAGACCTAACAAAGTCTGAGTATGGACTCAGGGATAATGGGTATCTTAAGTCCAGCCTAACGGAGTTTAGAATGGTTGATTCCACCAGGTGATGGATTTGAGAAGGGTCAAATCCAAATGAAAGACCATAAAATTTGATAATACATTTGTATGGGCAACACTGTGTTAAGCTCCAGGAGAGAGTTAACATTTAGATGAGGCACAGTTCCTATCTCCAAGGAATTTGCAGTCTAGTAGGGGGTGACATCCATAAAGATGCCTGTAATGCGTGGTATGACATGATGTGTGAAGTAGCGCATTACAAAACTAATGACCAAAGGAACACATCCTGGCATAGGCTGCACCTGAGACTTGCTGTAAAGGATAGGTACAATCCTGTCATGTGGTGCACATTCCAGGCCCGAGGAAAAGGCTGTGGCCAAGGGATTGGAGGCAGGAAAGCATATTGGGGTTGGGGGTGAGGAGTAGAAACCTGAGAATCCTCCTGTTTGACTAGCATGTGGAACGTGCAGAGAGGAGTAATATGAGATTGGGCCAGGAAGGTAGGTAGTGCCAGGTTGTGGAGGTCCTAGAATGCCAGCAGAGGGATTTCAGCATTAAGATCGTGGCAGCTCAAGACTTCTGAGCAAAAGAGTGCTATGTCCAGATCTGTGGGTGTGAAAGATTACTCTGGTGGCAGTGTGAACTGGAGGGAGAGGATGAGAAGTAGGAAGACCTCGAAGGATGTTATTGCAGGAGCCAAGGTGGCTGGGCATGAGGCTCATACTGCTTGTGGTGGGCATAGATAGGGCTGGATACAGAAGATGTTAGAAATGAGACTGCCAAGGCTGCTGACTAGATGTGACATGGGAGGGTTACAAATACGGAATTCGGGGCATCCATTGACAAAAATCGTAAAGGCAGAAGGAGAAACAGATTTATGGGGAATGATAAAGAATTCCATTTTAGACACGTTCAGTGTTAGGTGGGATTGGAACAGCCAACTCCTGCTCTTACCCTGGGATCTGTGACCATATTTTAAAAAAAAATTATAACTATTTCAATATAATGTTTCCTTTGTAATCATATGTATCTCATTTAAATATGATTCATTTACTTTGTAATCATTTGTATTTTATGTCATGAATTTTAAAATGTTATTCTGAAAAGTCCATAAGCTTCACCAGACCACCAAAGAGGCCCATAACACAAAAAATGGCTAAGACCCCTGATCTGGTGCTTAGAAGATCAGGGTAAGAATCATTAAGAGAAGAGAAGTAACAAAGTGATAGAATTGAATGAGATTACTGAGGAAGAGAGGGTAGAGACTGGGAGGGGCCTGAGGATAAACCTTATGGAGCGTCTGCACTAACGGGCAGTGAAGAGGATGAGAAGCCAATGAAGGAATTATCAGAGACCTGAGGAGAACCAGCAGAGGATGATGTCTCTGAACCTTAGGGAGAACAGGGTAGGGTAGAGAGTAGGATAGGAGGGAAGAAGGGGCAATGCTATAGAGATGTCAAGAAGGGTGAAGACCATTGGATTAGATAATTGGTGGAAAACAGGTGATCAATGCTTACTAAATCCCAGAAGCATAAGTTGCTGGGGCAAAGACTCCTTTTAGTTAAGAAGTACTGGGAAAATTTGATCACAGGGCTAATTTATCAGAAATTAGGGGTAGCCCAGTGCTTTATACCGTATAGCATAATGTGCTCAAGTGGATATTCAACATAAATATCGAAGGTCACAACACTTTTTTTTAAGACTCTGAGAACAAGATCATGCTCCTTTCACAGCTAAGGGGAGAATTTTTAGTGAAGTAAGTGATACAAGCAACGGCAAAATATAAAATAGATAATTGCAGTTACATAAATAAATCTTTTCCACAAATAAAACCAGTGCAGCTAAGATAAGAATGAAAACTTTTTTTTTTTTTTGGAAAAAAATTTTTATCAACTATATCTAATAAGGTAGGCAGCTAGGTGGCTCAGTGGATAGAGTGCTGGGCCTGGATTCAAGAGGACCTGAGTTTAGCTCTAGCTTCAGACCCTTAGTAGCTGTGTGACTGTGGGCAAGTCACTTAGCCCTGTTTGCATCAGTTCCTCATCTGTAAAATGAGCTGGAGAAGAAAACAGCAAACCACTCCAGTGTCTCTGCCAAGAAAACCCCAAATGGAGTCACAGAAAGTTAGACATGACTGAAAAATGGCTTACCAACAAGATATCTAATAAAGATCTGATATCTAATATATATATGGAATTAACAAAAATATATTATACCAAGAACCTTTTCCTAGTGTATAAGTTATCAGGATATAAACAAACAGTTCTCAAAAGGAGAAATGCAAACTTATGAGAGATTGCTGCATATCACCAATGAGAGGTACAAATCAAAACAACTCTGAGGTTTCACTTCTACTTAAGAGACTGGTGAAAATGGCAATAAATTATGTAGAACATGAGCTCCTTGGGGGCAGGGACTGTTTCATTTTAGTTTTTGTATCCCTAGCACAGGGCCTGGCATGATTTGAGGCCTGGAGGAGGGAAGCTGACATAGCTCACATCTCTCCATTCAATATTCCATTCCTTTGGAGAAGGAAATGGCAAATCACGCTAGTATTTTTGCTAAGAAACCCTCAGATGAGATGGACGTGACTGAAACAAGTGAACAACAAAAATTCATTCAGCATTCTAACATGTGCAAAGCACAGCTAGGTGGAGGGACTACAAAGACAGAAACCAAAATGGGTCCTTGCCTTCAAGGGGCTCACATTCTCCATGAAGTGGCCTAAGTGGCATCAGAAGGCTAGATCATCTGTTGGAAGTGGGGAACATTAGTATTGCTGGGGTAAGAAGAGACAAAAAAAGGACAAAAAAATTATGGAGATGACTGAATGAGGATTCAGGTGAGATTGTGTACCGTAAAGTTTTAGTGGATAAAGTCAGCCCAGTTTTGTGACTTTCTTCAGGATCACTTTGCATCTATGAGGGTATGCAGGGTTGATCATCTGTGTCTGCAGGGGAGATATCTATGCTGATGAAATTGCTGGTCCTAGCTAGGATTAAAGGAATGCTTTGTTTAAGTCATTGATGAAACTCAGCCAGAAGTGAAAAAGCTTCTGTTCCCTTTAGAAGAATAGTGGGGAAATGGGAATAATGTGCCCCAAGGCTTTATCCTGGGCCTTCTTTCCATTTCCTCCTCTTCCTATTCTCCTCCTCTCTCTCCCCCTCCCTCTCTCTCTCTCCCCTCCCTCCCCCTCTCTTTCCCTCCCCCACCTCTTTCTTCCCCTCTCCTCCATCTCTGCCTCTGTTGTCTCATCAGTTCCCATGTATTCACTTGTCAACTCTACACAGATGACCCCCAGATCTATGTGTGTGGAGTTCATCTCTTCCAAGTTCCAGCCCAGCATTGCCAGCTGCCTGCTAGACCCCTCCACCAGGATGCCTCATGAGCATCTCAAACTCGCCATCTCTAACATGGAGCCCATTATCTTTCCTACAAAAACTGTTCTGCTTCCAGGCACCCAGGTTTACAGCCTAGGAGGCCACCTCAACTCCTCACTCATTTCTTGCCTTCTGTCCATCTCGTCACTTGCTAACCTCTTCGATTTCACTGCCACATCTTTCCCATCCACCCCCATCTCTCTCCTCACAAGGTACTTCTCTGGAGTGGCCACTGTGTCTCTAACTGGTTCTCTTCCCTTCCCACTCCATCCTTCACACTGCTGCCAGATTGTTCCTGAAGCACAGATGTGATTGTCACTCTCCTGCTTTAAAAGCTTCTCTGGCTCCCCACTGCCTCCAGGATTAAATTCAAACTCAGTTGATATTTAAGCCATGACAATCTAGCTTCAATATCTCTTTCAGATTAATTTTTTTTCACATTAGACCCTCTTATATAATCTGCTTTTCAGTCAAACTATCCTGCTTGCTGTTCCCTGTATATGGCATTTGGTCTCCCACCTCCAAGCCTCCGTTCCTGAAATGCCCTCCCTCCTCACCCAGTCTGCCTCTTGGTATCCCAGTCTCCCTGCAAAGCTTGGCTCCTCCTCCCTGAGCCCTTTGCAGATCCCCCTAATTATTAGTAGTACTCCCTTCCCCTGAAACTACTTTGTATTCATTTTGTAGTTAGTTATTTGTGCACATGCTGTTTTCTTCCAATTGTCTGTAAGCTCTTTGAGGACAGACAGCATTTTCATTTGTCTTTGTGCCCCAGCATTCAGCATGGTTCCTGGGATGGCAGCAGGCACTTAATGAATACTTGTTGGACTGGAGAATCTGGTACCATACGTTCTTATGCTGAAGACCCCACAGGAATGATCGCTGACTCTTTCTTGCCTCTTCTTTTTCCCTCCCCTTAGCGCTTCCCCCCGACACGTCTGTTGTAAGGTGTGCCAGCTTCTTCAGAAGACCATGCAGAGAGCCTCACGCCTAAAGCGGGAGCTGCACCTGTTAGCTACGGAGCCACCCCCAGGCATTACCTGCTGGCAGAACGCAAACCAGATGGATGATCTCCGAGCTCGTGAGTATGCCTGCCCACTGTATGAGCCTTGGAGAGGCCAGGCTGAATTTCAGGAGTTGGTCTCTTCTCTTCAAGTTTAGGGAGAAAGAACCAAGCATTTTCGTCCCCGTCTATCCTAAGGGTTTGTTTTCATAAAAAGGATGCCATGTTCTCTCCTGTTTTGGCAGGTTTGATAACAACAACTTTTGCCCATTTCCCTTTGTGAATAGGAAGTTAACAAAAACACTTGGGCATCATCTCTGCGGCACAAATTGATTGATTGAGAGGCTGCTTAGTATAAAAGATAGGTCATTGAACCTGGAGTCAGGAAAAGGGAGCTTAAGTCCTCATTCACTTACTAACTATATGATCACTTTTCCTCTCTGTGCCTTAGTTTCCTTATCTGTAAAATGAGGAGGATGATCACAATGGCTTCTGAGGTCCCTTTCATCTCTAAATCTATGATCCCGTAAACCTTTTAACACCCCATATAAAAAAACTTGCAGGTATCCACAACATAGCCATATTGGATGGCAAGAGGGCTTTGAGGAAGGGCCTGATTTTAAAACCTTGGGAAGAGAGTTGTAGGCCCAGACCTAGTTTCTCCACTCTTGAGACTTTGAAACTATGGTGCTGAGTGGCACAATAGCAATATAACTCATCTCTTTGCCCTTGTTTTTTTCCTTTTAAGAGATTTTGGGTGGGACCAACACACCCTATGAAAAGGGTATTTTCAAGCTGGAAGTCTCCATTCCTGAGAGGTCAGTATAGATTTGGGGTAAGGAGCCCTTTTGGGAGGATGCTGAGTAGTGGCAGGGCATTTGACTGGGAGCCAGGAGAACTTGAATTCTAGCCTCTGCCCTGCTACTAATTCTCTGTATGGCTTAAGAAAGTCATCATTTCTCTGCGTTTCATTTCTTCCCCTGTAAAAATGAGGTTAGAACAGATCACCTCCAAGGCTCATTCCAACTCTGGGAGCCTCCTAAATGCTGTATCAGATAAACAATAACAGTTGTGATCCTTGCATTCAGGATGTTGGAGGGCGGGTTCTCAGTATCCAGATGGTTATTCTGGATCTCACCAAGCTAGACCTTTAAACTCTGGCTGACATCCTGAGAAGAGGAGATTCACCACATGCTACATCATTAGTGAGATTATAGCCTAAGAAGCAAAGATGTGTGTCGATTCCATTCGGAAGGCTGTGTTTTCAGAAGTTCCTATGGGCCAGAATTAAATGTGGACCCTTCTACAGACACTCTTACCTGCGTTAATTTGGGCAAAAGTCACTTCACCTCTCCAGGAATCAACATCTGTAAAACTGAGAGGGTTGGACTGTGGGATCGCAAAGGGCCCATGGTCCTATCGTTTGGGGATGGTGTTGATGTGAAAGGTGTGGATGAGGCTATAAATCACAGCATCAACAAGTAACTAAACTTTTTGTCCTGTACTTTCAAAGGTACCCATTTGAACCTCCAAAGATACGCTTTTTGACTCCCATCTATCATCCTAACATTGACTCTGCAGGGAGGATCTGTCTAGATGTTCTAAAACTGCCACCAAAAGTAAGTGAAGGGTATATAAGAAGCACCTACTTTTGCATCAGAGACCTTGTAATCGAAATGTGCCTTCTTTTACAACTTCATATAGGGTGCTTGGAGACCGTCCCTGAATATTTCCACCGTTTTGACCTCTATCCAGCTGCTCATGTCAGAGCCCAACCCTGATGACCCTCTCATGGCTGACATAGTAAGTGTCTCTCTCATCTCTGGTGCATCCCACCCTCACCCTGAAGCTGAAGCACCTGATTTCAGAGGTAGGGCACTCCCCTTCATCATCTTCTTTGCTTCCTTCCTAGTCTTCAGAGTTTAAGTACAACAAACCAGCCTTCCTCAAGAATGCCAGAGAGTGGACCGAGAAGCATGCTCGTCAGAGGCAAGAGGTAATGCTCTGAATGGCCTGCTCTGTTTCTGTCCAAAACAGATTTATCTCAGCTGACAAGTGTAAATTGTGCTTGTGAAATATTTGCCTTTTCTGTGTTCTACATTTTGTCCCTCATCCAAAGTAAAAGAGGAGAAAGGGCTTCTTGCCTTAAAGACTACAATTCTCGTACCATTTTGTATCCTTCCTGATGTCATGGTCCAATTCGAGAATGAAGGATGAACAACAACTCTGTTGAGGAACGAGAGGGCCCCTCTACTGACCAAAGGGAGTCACCCGTTAAACTTTCCACTGGCCCATGGAATAAGTGTATGTGACCTAGTTCTCACTCTTTTCTAGACCCATGGTGAGAATACAAGTTTGATAAAATCATAGATTCAAAGCTGGAAGGGACCTTAGAGGCCATCCCACCCCCTCATTTTACAAATGAGGAAACTGAGGCACAGTATAGCTTATCTAGAGTCACACTGATGTTGAATGTCTGAAGCAGGATTCAAATCCAGGTCTTCTTGCTTCCAAACACAATGTCCGGGAGCTAGAGGAAGAGGAATATGTAATCAAAATGCCTTTGAGCTCAGGTATCTGCATGTGTGTTTAGTGGAATGGGGCAGGATTAGGGAGTCAGCAAAAAGGAAGAGCCCCCTCCCAAAAAGGGGGACTGGACTTCATCAATGGAAGCTGTTCATGGAGTGCTCATCACAGTGCCCTCTCTGGAATGACCAGATGGCCTTTTAACTAATCGGCAACTATTGAGACCCTTGCTCAGCTGGTACCTGCCAG
Organism: Trichosurus vulpecula; assembly: GCF_011100635.1. Classification (NCBI taxonomy): domain Eukaryota; kingdom Metazoa; phylum Chordata; class Mammalia; order Diprotodontia; family Phalangeridae; genus Trichosurus; species Trichosurus vulpecula. The sequence continues at coordinate 102,957,047 of NC_050576.1, read as the reverse complement.
CCACACTCCATTGATGACACTAGAGGGCAGGCTGCCTCTGCTTACCAGAATGCTGCCTTCTTCAGAGTGGCTCGGGGGTGGGGTAAAGAGTCTTTTCTTCCAGTTTCCCCCGACACCAGTGGAGTAGAGGTGGAGGAGGGAAACTCTTTTGGGCTTGACAGATGACTTCTTTGGGGATAGTCTGTCTAAGAACTTAACCGAGAGGTCTCTTATGAAAGAAGAGAGACGTGAACCCCTGGCAGAATCCTCTAAATTCACCCTGTTGGTTTTAATTAGCTACAAAGTTCTTTCACCACATCAAAATTCAAATTGCTGAACTACAGGGCCCTTCAGAATAAAAGTTCATGATGGCCTGTTTTTAGACCTACTTCACAAGCTTGTTGTGAGGGCAGTCTGCCATAGAGCAGGACATACATTTGGGCTGCTGGGGTTTTTATTAATTATAGGGGTGTCGGGGAATGAGTGAATGAATGAAAAAAGCCTTTTCTCTGTGTCAAACACTGTGCTAAGCACTGGGGATAACTGAGGAAGACAGCCCATAAAGGAAAATTCATCACCAAGGTGGATGACAAAGCCCAGGAATCCTTCCGTTACCTTAGTAGGTCAGGCAACAGGAGCCCAGAGGCTTCAGGGCATAGAAGCAGGGAAGATGGCTAAGCCCGGTCATCTCCATCTCATTGGATGGTGTCTTATTCATGTAGTATGAACTGTCAGGTGGCCCTGATGGGTCTCCATCCCTTTGGGGGAGAAGTTAAAGGGAATGCAAGGGGAGGGAGCATCCTGATGGGAAGGGTTTTTCTGCATTTGGGCCTGCCTGCGGAGGGTTTGGGTGGTCTTGAAGGGGAAAGGAAAGCAAGGGGAAGAAGGCAGCCCAAGTCATGGCACTCCGCCCTATGTTTGCCCCAGTGTTGCTGCTCGTTCCTCTGCTATTAACCCCTCCTGTGCTTTTTCTCAGGCTGAAGAGAACGAGGAGGTGGAGAATGTGCCAGAACCCAGTAACTCCAAACTTGTAGAAGCTCCACAGAAAAGAAAGGGCTCCAACGTGGGGGGACCGGAGAAGAGACTTTGTCCTGATGCTTAGGGAGCCCATGAGCCGACAGCATCCCATTGTGTCATGGCTTCTGATCGTGCCTCGTCTGTTTGAATGTTTTTCTTGGTCTTTGATGAGAGTGGAACAGTTTTTTCTCATAAAACAGGCCTTGTATATTTATGTACACTGCAGCAGACTAATTCTCTGAATGTAATTTGTTGTATTTATCTTGTACATATGTATTTTGAAACCTTTTAACCTGAAAAATAAATAATCATTTAACGTTGGGCCTGTGTTTACCCTGTGTGTGTATTTGGGAGTGAGCTGGTGGAAGAGAATATGTAATCAGAACGTTAAATTAGTTAGCATTGCGCTATTACCTCCTACTTTACTCTCTTCCCACCATCATCAAGGAAGCTGTGACATAGGTATAGAATTGCTGTTACAAACAGTTCAGTTATCTGGAATCCAGCATAATGTGGGAATTGTGATGTTAGAACATTTTCTTCCTTATTTGTCCTTCAGCCTCTCAGTGATTTTTTGCATAGCTAGTAATAAGTTCAGCTAGGTGACTCCATAGTGTATAGAGCGCTGGGCCTGGAGTCAGGAAGATTCATCTTCCTGAGTTCAAATCTGGCCTCAGACACTTGCTAGTTGTATGACCCTGGGCAAGTCACTTAACCCTATTGGCCTCAGTTTCCTCATCTCTAAAATGAGCTGGAAAAAGAAATGGCAAGCCATTCTACCATCTCTGCCAAGAAAACCCCAGATGGGGTCATGAAGAGTCATACACAGATGAAAACAACTGAACAACAAAAATAATAAATTCAAAATACAAATGAAAATCATTTAAAACAGCTGTGCTGTTCCCCCATAAGATCAGTCAGATCAAACTATCATGGAATCAGCTTGAGGTATATCTGCTGAAAGGACTCAATTTTTTTTCCCACCACCTAAATAACTTAATTGATTCGTTGTTTTGGACTAGTATTGAAAGTATTTTCCAATTACATTTTAATCTGGTTAGCAAGGGAGTGTTGCAGGCTAGCCTGTGGCCTGGACCTCTCTGGACTAGAGTATAAATATAGATGTAGGTAACAGTTTACTTCGGGGTTTTGTTTTGGACACCTGAAAGGGATGATAGAGCAAAACTAATTTTTAAAAATTTAATGTATTATCTTTAGCATTCATGAAAAAAAGCTCCAAATTCTCCCCCTTTCATCCCTCCCCCACCCATTGAGAAGGCAAGCAATGTGCTATCAATTATACATGTGAAATCATGCAAAACATTTACGTGTTAGCCATGATGCTTCAGTCTGCACTCAGACTTCATCAGTTCTCTTTCTGGAGGTAGATGGCATTTCTCATCATGAATCCTTCCCAATCATCTCAGATCATTGTATTTATCAGAATAGCTAAGTCATTCACACTTGATCATTGTACAATATTGCTGCCACTTGTGTATGTTCTCCTCGCTCTGCTCACTTCGTATAAATCTTCCCAGTTTTTTCCTGGAGTCATCTTGCTCATCATGGCTTACAGTGCAATAGTATTCCATCACCATCACATACCATAACTTGTTCAGCCATTCTCCAGTTGTTGGGCATCCCCACCAAACCAATTTTAATCTTCTATTCCTGTTTTTCTGCTTCCTTGATGTAAATTTGCTGTTTAAGAGTTTGATTCAGGACATACTTAGATGACTAATAATAGGAAGTTTGCAAAGCACTTTTCAAATCTATATTTTGCTCCTCACAACAACCTTTGGAGGTAAGGGCTTTTATTCCCATTTTACAGATGAGGAGATCAAGGTACCAAGAAGTTAATTGATTGATTCACCCAGGGTCCACAGCTGGTAAGCGATGCTGGATTTGAACGGAGAATTTTTCCCACCCTATCTTCTGTGACACTTAAATTCTGTTGGAGTTACAAAGCGAGAGTACAGAAGAAGAGAAAGTATGTATCTGCTTGGGAGGGGCATATAATGTCATACTTTTTCAATGTATTGGTTAATTTTGTTAATCGTTTTTTCTCTTTTTTTTCTCCCAGATGGCTCTGGGAGGGAGGAGGGGAAAAGTGAATGATATAAAAGCAAAAATTGGCACTAAAAATTTATTCTAAAACAAACAAAAAAGATGGTGGCCTATTTCCTTGCCCTTCCCTTTCTGGTCAGAGGAGTGGGTTGGAGTAAGGGTAGCAAAGTGAAGAGAGAGGGTAAGAGTTAACCTTCTCCCTACCCCCTCCTATACCTTCCCTCCCTGCCTTGAGACAAAACAATCCCTCCGATCTGAGCCCTGGAGCTGTCCAGCCAGCACCTCTAAGAAGACCTTTCCCACTCTCTAATAATGTAGTCACCTCCTAGTTCTCATACCTGGGGTGGGGGGTGGGAGGTAGGAGAAGGGAAGGAATAACCATAGGAAGGCTCCAGAAAATTGCTTCATCTCCCTCCCCGGTAGTCAATTGGTTCTACTACCCTTAAACTGTAAACTGAGGGTTTCCTAGCCTAGGGCAAAGTTTCTCGTCTCTAAAGTCCCTAATTAAAGAGGAAAGATGACATCCATGACTGATCTTATAAACACTGTGGATTCTAAGCTCCCCTCTCCAGCTGCCCCACCCCCTTCACTGCCTCCCTCTCCACTCCCCTAAACTAGCTAAATAAGAACAGACTTTACCACCCACCTTGTGGGCAGTCACTGAGCTAAGGCTGGGCACTGGCTATTTATCCTTCAGCTGCTGAGAGAATTCAACACACACAAATAAAACTCCTTTTCCAGCCCTAGTGTGTATTTTTCCACCAGTATGCTCCCTCCCCCTCCCAGGTTAGCTTGTTTAGGTTGGGGAAGCCTGAGGGAGGTGGGGAGAGAGAGAGAAGAGGGGGAGAGGAAGGGATTGTGGGGAGGCTTGGAGGACTTGGTCACCACTATGGCTAGGATGCAATTGACAGCATTTAAAGTCCAGTCCAGGATGGTACTGCAAGTAGGATTCTTGGTGAAGCCCTGAGAGAAACCAAAATGAATGCATGCTTTCCATGGGGCTTGGAAACATCACGCACCAATTCCTCAGCCCTCCGACAAGCTGGGATCTATCCCTTGTAAGTCCTGGGATGGAGTGGAGTGTCTAAGCTGAATTTTAGGAGTTATCTATATGTTGGGCTGAATAATTCTAATTGGAAGATCCCATGGGGAAGGAGGTTTTTTTTTTCCTTTTTAAGTATTTTATTAGTTTTTCCCCATTTTATATCATTATCACCTCTCAGTGACTTGCCTCTCTCCCAGTGGAACCCTCTGTTCTAATAAATAAGTGAAAGTGGCCTATTCATTGTTATTGTTCAGTCGTTTCAGTCATGTCTGACTTTTTGTGACCCCATTGGGAATTTTCTTGGCAGAGACGCTGGAGTGGCTTGCCATCTCCTTCTCCAGATCATTTTACAGATGAGGAAACTGAGGCAAAGATTTGGCAATTAAGAGATCACTGATAACTTTGAAGACAGCAATTTTAGTTGAATGACAAAATCAAAAGTCAAATTGTAGATTTAGGTGTGATAAAAGAATAAAGAGGCACTAAATATAGTTAGCTTTCTCAAGGAATTCAGCAGAGAAGAGAAGAGCTATAGGATGAGAGCTGGTGAGCACAGTGGAATCTAGTGAGGTTTGAGTTTGCTTTTTAAACGATGTGGATTTGTTAGTAGGCAGCAAAGAAGGAATCAGTAGGCTGCAATGTGTTGAATATTAAAGTAGGTATGATGGTGGGGGCAATCTTCTGGAAACGATGTGGGGGGTAAAATCAAGGTAAACGTCAAAGGGTTGATCTTTTCAAGGTGCAGCGCCAGCTCTTCATCAGAGACTGGAATAAAGAAGAGTGAGGGATGAAATGAGAAGGATCTTATGTCAAAGAGTCTTGGTTTTCTTGGTAAAATATGGGTCAAGGTCCTCAGTTAAGAGGTTGGGGGACTAGCCTGAGGAAGGAAAAGATTTGGAAAAACCAGTATGGTGAGTCAAATAGAGAATGAGTTAGGGAGGAGTAAAAGGAGAGATTACAGAAATTTGCAGTCACCAGGGTTTTGACACTTTCCTGAGCTCCATTCCACAGCAGTGAGTAGGAGCTGAGGGAGTAAATGGTGGCAGTGGTTTAGGGTTGTAATTAAGGGGTGTAAAGAATGAAAAAGGGTCCCAAAGTCAGGTCTGGCTAGAGAAAAGGGATTAGAGCCCCAAGAAAACCATTGTATATCAGTGAGGCCTAAGGCTCAGGGCTGGATCATGAGATCCTTTGATGTGAGTGAGGGGCTATATAGAATTTCCTCCTCTTCCACTGTATCAGTAAGGCAATAAACACAACATCAATAATGATAGTGAATATGCCTATGTAGTTCTGTATCGCAACGTATGACAGACTCTCCATGTAGAAGACAGAAGAAGTATAACATTTATTCAGACACCAGAGAACCACATCCTATAACCAAATGTCCAGCTCCCACAGCCAGTTAGCCCACTATCATAACAGCAAGGAACTTAAAACACCATATCACAGGCTGGAGCCTCACCATCTGAAAACCTCTCTGACCCCCTGCTGAGGTCTCCCCAAAGACCAACTCACAGTACAGCTAAGACAGACTATTCAGCTCTATCATGAGGGTGACCATTAATAGCCATTAGCAGCCATAACTGCTCTCTCTCTCTCTCTCTCAGCATTTCCTGTGACATATTTTCCTTTTCTTGTCTGGAAGCTCCTCCCACCACATGTGACTCAGGCTTCCTGTGACTGTAAGCAGGTCACATGGGAAAGATCTTCAAATCTAAATTGCTACTACATCAACCCACCAAGATTTATCCACTTTCATCTACTATAAAAATGAAAAGGAGAGGTCCTGGCAGAGTGATAGGACAAAGCTGAATAGTGGAGTTGGAGACATTAGCTCAAGAGGTCAGGGAAGTCTTTATGGAGGAGGAGGTGGAGTCTGAGGTGAGCTTTGAATAAAGAAGAAGACTTCAATGTGACTCAGCCTGTGGGGGCAGAGGGGAGACCATTGTAGGCATGAGAAACTCCAGAATAAAGGCATAGAAATGAGGAAGGGGATGGGGGATGAGAAGGGGACAGAGAGTAATCAAATGGGCTACTCTGAGACCTGTTATTCCCTGGAACTTCTTGACACATGAGATTTCTTCCATCTCCCTTCTTGAGACTTCTCTTCTTGAGACCTCTCCTCTTGGGGCTCGTACATAATTGCACCTCCTTCCTCTTCCCAGGTTGTTGTGAGGATCAAATGAGATGATTGCAAAGCACTTAGAACAGTGCCTGGCATGCAGTAAGTGCTACATAAATGTTATTTATCATCATCATCATCATCATAATCATCACACCACCATCATCACTATCATCGTCACCATCATCATCACCACCATAATCACCATCATCACCGTCATTATCATCGCCATCATCACAATCATCATAACTATCATAACCATCATTATCATCACATCATCATCATCACATCATCACCACCATCATCATCGCATCACCATCATCACTATCATCGTCACCATCATCATCACCACCATCACCATCATCATAACCATCATCACCATCATCATCATCACCATCATCATCATCATCACTCCTCTTGGATCAGAAGCCTTGATGAGCCCATGATGCTCCACAGCGAGTCCCCAGAATTCCTTACGTAGAGGTGCCTCTAGCTTCTACCCTTCCTGAGTTGGGCTAAGCTCTGGCCTGGACTCTGGAGAGCTGTTCTAGCTCACATTTCTGTATCCAGAGGACCTGGACTTGAATTCTGGTTCTGCTTACTACCCATGTGGCCTTGGTCAAGTTGATTAACCTCAGTTTCCCTCTCTGTAAAATAACCCCTGAGGTGTCCTCCAGTTCTAAATCTATGATCCTATGAACAGCCCTTCTAAAATAGATGATGCAAGTATTATGACTCCCATTTTACAGATGGCAAAACTGAGGTCCGGAGGAGCTTTTTGACATGCTGACAATTACTAGTGGATCACCTGATACTAATTAATAAGTGGTAGCACAAGGATGTAAACTCAATTCAATTCAATCATTAAGCCCTTCTATGCACAAGGCAGGGGCAGCTAGGTGGCACCACAGTGCATAGAGTGCCAGGCTTGGAATCAGGATGACATCTTCCTGGGCTCAAATCTGACCTCAGTTATTTACTAGCTGTGTAACTTTGGGCAAGTCACTTAACCCTGTTTACCTCAGTTTTCTCATCTGTAAAATGAGCTAGAGAACGAAATGCCAACTGACTCCAGTATCTCTGCCAAGAAAACCCAAATGGGGTCAGAAAGAGTTGGACAGGACTGAAATCGCTGAACAAACGACAACATGCACAAGGCCCTGTGTTAACCCTGGGGATTCCAAAGTAACCAATCAGTCTCTGCCTTTTAAGGAGCTTACATTCGTCTGGGGGGATGATGGAAGGAATTCAATACACATGGATGAGTAAACAAAAAGTATTATACAAAGTAATTTCAAGAGGGAGATAGGGTGTGGAGGGGAGCAGAAGATAGTACCAGGCACCTGCACTCTGTTTTTTTAAATTATTAATTTATTTATTTTTAGTTTTAGTTTACAACATTGAGTTCCTCAAGTTTTGGGGTTCCGGATTTTCTCTTCCTCCCTCTCGTCCCCCTTGCCCCACAAGACGTCATGTAATCCAATATAGGTCCTACATATACCTTCACACTAAGCATATTTTCACAACAGTCAGGTTGCAAAGAAGAACTATAACCAATGGAATGAACTACAAGAAAGGAGAAAAAAAAGAGAAACAAAAACAAACAGAAGGGAACAAATAGTAGGCCTCAATCTGCATTCAGACTCGGTAATTCTTCCATCAGGAGTCTTTTGGAGCTGTCTTAGAATCTTGCATTGTTGACAAGAGCCAAGTCTATCAAAGTTAGTCATCACAGATACCATGCGTTTGTAATCATGTACAGTGTTCTCCTGTTTCTGCTCCCCTCACTCAGCGTCAGATCATGTAAGTCTTTCCAGGTTATTATGAAGTCCGTCTGCTCCTCATTTCTTATAGCACAATAGTATTCCATTACATTCATATACCACAGCTTGTTTAGCCATTCCCCAACTGATGGGCATCCCTTTGATTTCCAATTCTTTGCCACCACAAAAAGAGCTGTTATAAATATTCTTGAACAAAAAGGTCCTTTTCCCACTTGTATGATTTCTCTTGGACACAGCCCTAGAAGTGGTATTGCTGGGTCAAAGGGTAAGCACATTTTTATAGCCCTTTGGGCAAAGTTCCAAATTGCTCTCCAGAAAGGTTGGATCAGTTCACAACTCCACCAACAATGCATTGGTATTCCAGTTTTCCCACATCCTCTCCAGCATTTATGATTTTCCTGTGTTGTCATGTTAGCCAATATGACAGGTGAGATATAGTACCTAAGAGTTGTTCTTATTTGCATTTCTCTAACCAATAGTTATTTAGAGCATTTTTTTATATGACTATAAATATGTTTAATTTCTTCCTCTGAAAACTGCCTGTTCATATCCTTTGACCATTTATCAATTGGGGAATGACTTGTATTGTAAATTTGACTTGGTTCTCTGTATATTTTAAAAGTGAGGCCTTTATCAGAGATACTGGTTGTAAAAATTCTTTCCCAATTTTCTGCTTCCCTCCTTATCTTAGTTGCATTAGCTTTGTTTGTGCAAAAACTTTTCAATTTAATGTAATCAAAATTATCCATTTTGCATTTCAATATGCTCTCTATTTCTTGTTTGGTCATAAATTCTTCCCTTCTCCATAAATCTGACAGGTAAACTATTCCTTGCTTTCCCAGATTGCTTATAGTATCAGCCTTTATGTCTAAATCATGAACCCATTTTGACTTTATTTTGATATGTGGTGTGAGATATTGGTCTATGCCTAGTTTCTGCCATACTATTTTTCAGTTTTCCCAGCAGTTTTTGTCAAATAGTGAGTTTTTATCCCGGAAGTTGGAGTCTTTGGGTTTATCAAACAGTAGATTACTATAGGCATTGACTACTGCATTTTGTGTACCTAACCTATTCCACTGATCCACCACTCTATTTCTCAGCCAGTACCAAGTAGTTTTAATGACTGCTGCTTTATAATACAGTTTAAGATCTGCTATGGCTAGGTCACCTTCCCTAGCATTTCTTTTCATTAATTCCCTTGATATTCTGGACCTTTTGTTCTTCCAGATGAATTTGGTTATTTTTTCTAACTCCATAAAATAATTTTTTGGTAGTTTAATTGGTATGGCACTAAACAAGTAAATTAATTTAGGTAAAATTGTCATTTTTATTATATTAGCTCGGCCCAGCCACAAGCAGCTGATGTTTTTCTAATTATTTAGACCTGACTTTATTTGTGCGAAAAGTGTTTTGTAATTGTGTTTATATAGTCCCTGGGTTTGTCTTAGCAAGTAGACTCCCAAATATTTTATAATGTCTACAGTAATTTTAAATGGAATCTCTCTTTCTGTCTCTTGCTGTTGGGCTAGGGACCTGTACTTTGAAGGAAGCTTGGGATCGTATGAGGCAGAAAGGCAATCCATAAAAAGGGGCAGCACCTTTGTAGACGGCAGGCCAGTACAACTGGAATGGAAAGTCTGGGAAAAGTAGATGGCAGGTGAATTGTCAAGTGCTTTAAATTCCAGGGTGAAGATTTTGTATCTTATTCTTTAAAAAAAATAGGAAGAATTGAGAGCATCAAGGTCAGATTTGTGTTTCAGGAATACTAATTTTTTTCTTTTTTAAATTTATTTTTAGTTTTCAACATTCACTTTTACAGGATTTTGAGTTCCAAATTTTTCCCCCTCCTTCCCATCCCCTCTCCCCAAGATAGATAGGCTATAATGTACAATCATATTAAGCATATTTCCACAAGGAATATTAATTTGACAGTCTTCTATCACACAGAATGTGAGTTCAAATCCCAGCTTGGCGGCTCACTGCTATTTGGGCCTCTGTTTTTTCTGTTAAATGAGGGGGTTGGATCAGATGATTTCTAAGATTTCTTCCAGCTTTCATTCCATAATCGTATGATGTTAGGTCTAGTGTTCTTTCTTACCCTTCTTCTCTATAGCATATGTTATCTGGGATGGGTTGGGCTGGATCTGAATTAGGGCTGGTTCTGGCTCGAGGCAAGCCTGGGCTGGCTTGGCATCTTTTTCCTGGAAACATAGAAAGGCCACTCACTCCCAGGTGAATTTTCTCCCTGTCCTGACTGGCACCTTTTAACTTTTACCCTGCACCTACCCTATTCCCCACCCTTGTTGAATATTAACTTTTAATCTGAGTTCTGGGCTTCTTAAGAAGCTTGGGCCCTTACCACAAGATGGGGGAAAAGGGAAATGACTTCCCTCTCAGCTTTAACATTGTGATTTGAATCTTGGCATGGCCGTTTAGTGGCTGTGCTGTGTGACCTTTGACATGCTACTTAACATCAACCCGTGAGGAGAAGAGAGACCCTGTGCCCCACGGTGAGAAACACTCCAAATACCTTTAGAAGACAGGTAGGGGTTGTTCATCAGACATATGTGGCATTGGACAAAAGATATATATGGTAATGGGTCTGAGAAGGAGGGCTTCCTATACCACAGATGCTTGCTTAGGATGGTGATGGCAACCCAGAACTAAGTGAGCTGGGCTGTCCACAGCACGGGACAGCTACCTTACTTCTTTTTTTAATTTTATGTCATTACACTGCATATGTATAATAATTTAAAAATATAAAAGGTGTCTTTTAAATCCTGTGCACTTAACATATTTTTAAAAATTCCCCATTCATTCCCAGTAACAATGACAATTATGTTGAATATATATATATATATATATATATATATATATATATATATATATATATATACATATATGTATGTATGTATATTTAGTACCAAGATAAAGTAGTGTCTTTTCACCATCCCTCTTTGGTCATGCTTGAAGTTTTGTTTTGTTTTTAAAATTTTTTTAAATTTAAACATTTTTAAATTTAATTTTACTTTTTTAAAAGAGTAGCTACCTGGTGCAGTGCTCTGGACCTGGAGCCAGGAAGACCTTAGTTTAAAGCTAGCCTCAGATGCTTATTTGCTGTGTGACCCTAGATGAGTCATTTAACCTCTGCCTGCCTCAGTTTCTTCATTTGTAAAATGGGGATAATCATAGCACCTGCCTCTCTGGGGTTGTTGTGAGGATAAAATGAGATTATATTTGTGAAGCCCTTTGAGAACTTTAAATATAAATGCTAGCTAGCCATTTTTATTTTCAATTAATGGAAAGCCATATTGTCTTCCACTCACCGGCTATCTCCTTTACACAAACATCAGGCTTAGAGATTAAGCTCGTGTCTGCTTTGTAACCATTTCTAATTGCTTCTCATATGTCTATCTTTTCCCCAATAACATATGAGAGGGAGTAAATGGAGTTTGTTTTCAAGGTTCTCCCACCTGTATTGTCTGCTATCTATTGTGTCACTCTATCCAGGCCTGCTTTCCTTTCTCCCAATTCTACTGTGGTATCAAAGTTCCAAAATCATCTCTAATCTTCCTCCACCCTCCAATCAAAACTCTGGTTTTCTAAGGGCAGAATCTAATAAACTCATTCACAGCAGGGTATTAAAGGCCGATAACAATAGTTTGAAGAGCTACCATTCTTAGGGAGATTTTCATTTTAAAAGAAGCTGAGATGGAAAAGAGAAAGAATAAGTTCATTCATCAGTAAGCATTTAGGACATATGTGTAACACCTCTGCCCACTCAAAGAGTGCTGCCCTGCAGAACAGCCTTGTGCTGCACATAGGTGAGGAGGGGACTCTTCACTAGCTGAGAGAATGTTGAGCCTAGACCTTTGGAGGTGGGGTGGGGAAGGAAGGGATTTTTTCAGAGATCATAGGAGGACTTCAAAGAAGATGGTGGGGAAAAGCAAGGGCAGACTTTTGAATGGTGTGGGAGGCCAAACCCCAACATGTCCTTTGCAACCCTAGAGTCTGCTGAGAGTAGGGTTCCCCCTCAGTGAGACCTCCTCTCTCTGGTTTTGAACTGAGATCTCATCTCATTCCAGGACATAGCCCATTTACCCTTGTATATACTTTGATCTTGTCTCATCTGTATGACTTCCCCATTTCCATTTACTGCTTATTTTACAAAAAAAAAAAAAAGCCAGATTAGTCATCAGTGATGGTCTTTTGTGTAATTAGTATTTGGAAGGAAAGAGCTCAGCCAGAAAATGCAAGCTAAGTTCTATCCTCCCCTTGAGAGCAATCAGTGGTGTTGATTCTGTGCTCCCCAAAGTATTATATCCTTAGATTCCAATTCTAGCCGAGTACCCCCTTTAGGGGAAGAGTAAGTGAAGGAGTTAGCTCCCAGCTACGGCCCTCCTTCTGCTTCCTTCCCACAAAAAAGGAAATTACAGTCTTAGTCCCTAGAGAGGGGTGGGCCAGATCCCAAACCAGACACCCATTGATCCCTCCTGTGAGATGGCTGTGTTTGAATTTACATGTTCCAATCGCATATATCGTACATGTACATAGATGGACAGGTATATGCAATATAATCACAAATTGATGTGAGGGGAAGGCACTAGCATCTGGGAGGAACAGAAAAGGCCTCAGGAAGAAACCTTGAAGAAAACCAGGGATTCCAAGAGGCCGGGGTGAAGAAAGAGTGCGCATAGGGCAGCCAATGTGAAGGCCAATGGGAGGCTATGCATGAGGAACACCAAGAAGGTGAGTTTCCTCTGATAGCGGAGTTTTATGCACTGTGAAAGAGTGAGGACGGAGGTTTGTTTGTTTGTAGTGAAAGGATGACCCTTTTGTGGACCCCTTCCTGGACCCTCAAATTGAACATATCAGCGATTGCCTCTTCTACCTATGTGTTAGCTTGGTCTGAATAGCATTCTATGTCTTCTCTATTCCCTTCGTCAGTGCCTGAAAAGGCTAGGCCCACAAGATCCTTCTAATAATTGACTAATTTAATGGAATCACATTACCTGCGTGACTTGGCAGCTAGGGGACTCACAGTGGATAGAACACCGGGCCTAGACTCGGCGAGGCTTGCGTTCAAATACAGCCTCAGACACTGACCAGCTGTGTGATCCTCAGCAAGTTACTTAACTTCTGTCTGCCTCAGTTTCCTCAGTTGTAAAACGAAGATAATAATAGCACCTGCCTCCCAGGATTGTTGTGAGGACCAGATGAGGTAATGTATGGAAAGTGCTTAGCGCAGTGCCTGGCATGTAGTAAGTACTACGTAAATGTTAACTATCATTATTGTTATTAATAAAACATTTGGCTAAGTGCCGTATAAATGCTCGCTGTTAGTATTATTACGCCTAAAAGCTCTAGGTATTTCTTTCCTAATCTGCAAAATGGAGATTTTGAACTTGATGAGCCCCACAGTTCCTTAACAGCTCTAACATCCTATTAGTCTATTAAGCAAATTAAATGAAATTGGAATGAACTGCCGAGGGAGTTTAAAAGTTCCTCCTAATTGAAGTGTTTAAACAGAGGCTGTTCATTCGCTGGGTAAAGGGGCTGGACTAAATGACCTGTGACACCCTTTCCAACTCCTGAGATTCTGCAATTTTATGAATTGAATTAAGTTGAATCAAATCAAATGAGGGAAAGAGGAAAGAAGAGGTCAGGCAATGTGGGTGGAAATTCTGCCACGTACTTCCTGTGTGGTCTTGGGCAAATCACTTAACCTTTCTGGGCTGCAGTTTCTTTGCTTGTAAATGAAGACGTTGGAACAGGTGAAGCCTAAAATCTCTTCCAGCTCTGAAGCTATGAGAGGGAGGAAATCATCACAGAAGATCTGGGAGTCAGGACATGTGAATTTACTGTCTCAGCTCTGATGCCCTGGGGCAAGATTTCCTAACCTGGGGCTTGTGAATTAAAATATACATAATACATGTACACACACACACACACACACACACACACATATACATTTTGATAACTGCATTTCAATCATTGGTTTCCTTTCTAATTCTGTGCATTTTATGCATTTAAAACATTATTTTAAGAGGGAATCTGAATAAAGGTCTTCCTGACTCCAAGTCCGATGCTTCCTCCCTTTTTCTCTCCTTCTCTCTCTCCCTCTCCCCTCTCTGTCTTTCTCTCCCCCCTCCTTTTCTCCTCCCTCCCTCTCTCCCTCTTTCCCTCTCTCCCTCTCTCTCTCTCTCTCTCTCTCTCTCTCTCTCTCTCTCTCTCTCTCTCTCTCTCTCTTTCTCTGTCTCTTTCTCCCTCTCCCTTTCTCTCTCCCTCTCCCCCCTCCCCCTCCCCTCTCCCTCCCTCCTTCTCCCTCTCCCTCCCTCTCCCCCCTCTCTCTCTCCCTCCCTTTTCTGTCTCTCTTTCTCCCTCTTCTTCTCTCTGCCCTTCTTTTTCTTCTTCTTCTTCTTCTTCTTCTTCTTCTTCTTCTTCTTCTTCTTCTTCTTCTTCTTCTTCTCCTTCTCTCTCTCTCTCTCTCTCTCTCTCTCTCTCTCTCTCTCTCTCCTTCCTTCCTTCTCTCCCCTTCTCTCCCTGTCTCCCTCTCCTTCTCCCTTTCCTCTCTCTCCCTCCTTCTGCTACTTTCTAGCTGTATGGCCTTAGACAAGTCACTTCATCTCCAGGCCTCAGTTTCCTCACTGGCAAATTAAAAAGGAAAGGGGATAGTTCCTTGCATGTTGTCTTCCCCATTAGATTGTAAGCTCCTTGAGGGCAGCACCTATTTTTTTTTCCTTTCTGTGTATCTCAGCACTTAGCACAGTGATTGGCACATAAACAATGCTTAATAAAAGCTTGTTGACTTTAAAAGGGGAGGGGATTGGACTAGATCAGGGGTTCATAACCTGGTCCATGGACAGATATTAAGGGGTCCATTTACTTGGGTAGAAAAAAAGTCTCATCTTCATTTCAATATAATTGTCTTCCTTTGTAATACTATGCATTTGATTTTACACATTTAAACACATTCTTCTGGGTAGAGGTCCATAGGCTTCACCAGACTGTCTAAAGGGTCTATGACCCAAAAAGTCTTGGACTAGTTGATTTTACAGGCCCTTCC
This sequence comes from Trichosurus vulpecula, assembly GCF_011100635.1. Taxonomy (NCBI): domain Eukaryota; kingdom Metazoa; phylum Chordata; class Mammalia; order Diprotodontia; family Phalangeridae; genus Trichosurus; species Trichosurus vulpecula. The sequence continues at coordinate 102,941,967 of NC_050576.1, read as the reverse complement.
AGCTCCAATCCTGTGATCCTAGGAGGTCACTGTATGCTGTGGGATATAAGAATTCCTTTGGCCCCATCTCTAACCTCTGACCTTTTCACCCATCCATCCTCTCCCCAATCTCCACTCTCCTCATTTCTTCCCATCAGACAAGTTGCCCTTTCCCTGGGATTCTTCTTCATGGCCCCAGGCAGGTTAAGAGGAGAACCAATGGGTAATGATAACCATTGGCAGGGAAGAGATCCCGGAAGCTGAGGACTGGGGCACTCTGGTATGGATCATACAATTTACCTTTGTTGGTTTTTATTTATTTATTTATTTAATAAGCAGCAATTGTACATGGAGAGGTGGTGGGGAGGGGAACAAGGAGGGAAGAGAAGAGGAAGAGGATGGGGTGGTTATAGATGTGAGGCAAAGGCTGGGACAGGAGGCCGGAAGCCCCCCACTGGCGTGACCCCCTCTGCCCCCAGCAGTACTTCTCCATCAGTGGGGTGGACCTGAGGCCCTCCCAGCCGGCCACTCTCAGGCCCTATGAAATGGTCACCCTCTAACCTGGGGACACCTGGCCTCTGACAGGAGACAAGGGTCGCTTTGGGAAAACTGTAGGCCTCCAGCACCGGGGGGTGGACCACCCCAGGGGCTTCCAAGACAAGATCCACATCAGAGAAGGCAACCAGGGCCTGGGTGGAATCACAGGAGCTCTTCTCCAGCTCGTCTGCGACTCCATAAGCCAGAGGACTGGGGACCCCTCCCTGGGGGCGCAGGCGACGCAGGTCCTCCCTGAAGTGGGGGTTGAAGAGGAGGTAGAGGAGAGGGTTGAGGCAGGCGGGCAGGGGCAGCACCACAAGCAGGACAGACTTGACAGCCTCTGGGGTGACCGGGAAGAGGCTGAGCATGGAGGCGAAGCTGAGGAAGGCCACGGGGCAGTACAGGAGCCCGTCGGCAAAGATGAGCCAGGCCACATGCCGCACCATGGCACAGTCCCACACGGCATCCAAATAGTCTCCCCTGGGCAGGTCACAGTACAGTTTAATATAGGCCCCCGTGATCACCAGGAAGCAAAGGGAGTTCATCATGACCAAGGCCACAGAAAAGCCCAGGGCTGCTGGGCGGCCCTCAGGAGGGGTGTAGGGCAGGCAGAGGGGGGAGGCTCCATATTCACCCACTGAGGCCAGAGGCAAGGCTGCTGCCAGCCCTGCCAGTACTAAGCAGCCTAGGGCACCAGCTTGGACGCTACCCAGTGAGGGGGATTTCCCGTACGCTCGGACACAGGAAATGGAGATGCTGCACTGGACAGCAGCCAGAGTGAGCAGCAGCACGGAGGCCTCGGATGCAAAGACGGCCAGGAAGCCTGTGGCCCGGCAGCCCAGGCCTGTCTCCCACCGGGCCCCGTACTGGGCAAACTGGCCAAACGTCAGAGTGTCCACACAAGCCAGGAGGCCACAGGAAATGCCTGTAAGGGTGTTGGCACCAGCGATGGCTCCCACCACAAACTTGACAGGGGAAAGAGGGGCATGTCCGCCTGCGAAGATGGCCAGAAGGACCAAGCCATTGCACAACACGGAGAGCAGGACAATGGCCCACACAGCCAGGCGGATCCCCCAGCTCTCCAACAGGTGTTCACACGGCTTGAAGGGGCCTGCAGGGAGAATCAAGCAGTCAGCCTCTAGACCTGAGCCTCATTATGCAATCAGTCAGCCAGTCATCCAACAAGCATTTATTAAGCACTCACTGTTTACTTAAGGCAGTCATTTAGTAGAAATAACTCCCAAGTACAACTTCCCTCTTTCTATAGATGTGCAGGGGTGGGGGGTGGGCAACACTGAGGAAGAAGTTCCCAATATGACAGAGGAGAAACAGTCCCTGCCCACAGGGAGTTCCCAGTCTAAACTGGGAGAAGCCCAGGTCCTTCCCTCCTAGTCTTCAGGGGGAAGAGAGAGGTCAGTCTCTGCCCTCAAGGACACCTAAGACTTAGGATAAGAGATCTGGAACTGGAAGGTACCTTAGAAGTCAATCTAGTCCATCCTCAAAATGAGGTTCTGTGAGATTAAATGACTTGGCCAATACACAGGTATTAAGAGGCAGGGTTTGAACCCAGGCCATCTCACTCCAAACATAGCATTGTATTTCATCCTATACAGCAGGATCAAATTAGACAATATCTGTAAAGCACTTAGCCCAGAACCTGGCACACAGTAGGCACTATATAAATGCTAGGTACCATCATCAATGGTTTCCATGGCCTCTTTCTACTGTGCCATGGGACTATGGGAGCATTTTTAAAATAGCAAATAGGATTTGGTCCTTCGGCATCCCTTTTTCCCCTCTCCTTCCGACCTGGGGCAAGGGTGGAAACTGAAGTGGCAGGGGTGTGAAACCTCAGATTGCCACTGGAGCCAAAAAGAACAGCTGCTTTTCCCCTTCTCCATTAGGATACATGTACTGACCCCACACCAGCACTAGGAGGCGCTGTGCTGCCAAAACCTAGGAGCTTTGCTCTAAAGGCAGGAGCTGGAGCTTAACCTGGCAGGTGTATTGGGGCGATAGTAGGGAGATGACCACGTGGGGAGGGGGTTTAGGAAGCTTGTGACTGGGAGGGCAAGAGCAGGCATGGGAAGATGGGGATGGGCTGGTGTCTGGGATTTAAAAGATTATCCAGCACCTCCAGCTCCAGACATCATGTGCTTAGCTGGGTAGGGTAACTGGTAGTCTATTCCCAAGGTTGGGTACCTTTTCTTTACTCCGTGCATATTTAAAAATTGCAGTGGGCAGAGGTTGAGAAAAATGGGCTTTAATTGCAGGAGGAATGATTTTGGATCGAATTAAGGAGAACCGAAGATTCAGCATGGTGGGAAACCATTAGATTGAGAGATGGAAGACCTGGGTTTGGCTACCACTTATTGTCTGGGAACTTCTGTGGACCTCAGTTTTCTCATCTGTATAAAGAGGGAAGCTGTACTTGGGAGTCATTCATACTAATGATTGTCCTTCCGGGTTGGAATCCTTTGTAACTGTGCGTTACCCAGAGATCTTGTAGGGTCTTCTCTGGAGAGCTTTAGGAAGGATGCTGACTGAAATCTTTCCAGGACAGTTTGAATGTCATACAACATGGACGTAAGGGAATGGTCTTGATGAAATTTTAAAAGTTTCTTAAAATCCCATGATTCTTTGAGTTAAAACATAGACAAAGATTCTTGCTTTAGCCCACCTTCTGCAGGAGTCTTTCTTCCCTGGTCCCCCAAGTGCCTTCAGATTGCCTTTCATCTTCTTTGTACAGGTCTTGAATGTATCTAATTATTTACCTGTTAATCCTCCATTAAAATACACACTCCTTGAGGATGGGGCTGTTTTTGCCTTCCTTTGCCTACTCCAGCACTTAGCACAGTGCCTAGCACACAGTAAATACTCGATATATGTTTGACTGACCAAGAATATTGTATGAGTCTGTAGTTGACATTCTATCTCTCCCCAGTGGAAGGTCTTAAACTAAGAGAGCCTGAGTAATCATGAAAAAAGTGACTTGGCTTCCTCTCCTAAACCAATGAAATTAGGACTCCTCCCAAAGCATAATCTCTGCTCACCTTGGGTGAGTAACCAATGATTTGTTAATCCAGAAGAGTCACTGTGGACTCTCTGCCATCCTTCAGGGTAAGGGTTCAAGGGTTCAAGACGCAACCTGATAAAAATGGACTACTTAACTTTTTTTTTTTAATTTTTGTCTTCCCAATTAGATTGAGCTTCTTGGGGGTTTTTTGGGAGGGGGGAAGGCAGGGCAATTGGGGTTAAGTGACTTGCCCAAGATCACACAGCTAGTAAGTGTGTCAAGTGTCTGAGGTCACATTTGAACTCAGTTCCTTCTGACTCCAAGGCTGGTGCTCTACTAACTTAATTTTGAGTGTTTTTCTGGGAGATGCTTAAGAGAAGTATGGATAGATGATAGATAGATAGATAGATAGATAGATAGATAGATAGATAGATAGATAGATAGATGTATATGTTTGTACATTTATATTTATTTATATTAACATGATAAAATAAGGGGCCTGCATGGAGCAAAATATATGCCAAGGAAAGCAAGCCTGACTAAGGTTAATCATTCAATCAATAATCATTTATTAAATGCTGCCAGGCACCATTATGCCCTAGAGATAAAGAAAGGCAAAAATGCAAAAACAGTCCTTGCTCTCAAAGACTTTGTATACTAATGGAGCTTACACATTACACATTTACATGTAACCTAATTACACATTAGGAACACACAATTTCCTCTGACCCCCACCCCCCACCCTGCTCCTACTACCATGACAAGTTTCTTGTCTCACCTGGGCTAGGATTGCATTGGATGCTCGAGTGTGTTTTGGAGTCTTCCATCTCCAGCTGGAACTCATCCAGGTCAAGGTCATCTGGGATAGGAAAAGAGCCGGTGTGTTAGAGCCCTAGGTCCTGGTATCAGTTGAACCTTTTCTCTTCTTCCCTTTCAAACCCTGTTGCTCCAAACCCTACTTACCTCTATAAGGTCTTCTCAGATTAATTCCATCCAACACTTCTTACTCTGTGACTCTAGCAACCCCCGGCCCACTCCCCCCATTCATTTCTATCTTCAGGCATATCAACATCTCTCAATTAACTGAACTATTTACTTCCTGAGTTCTTTTCAATAAGTGTTAAGCCCAGCCAAGTTTTATCCATCCCTTAGTATTTGCTCGGCCCTCCAGCCGAATGACCCTTAATTCAATTCATCAAATGATTCTTCTTCCAGCCCTCTCACTTTCATCCCTCCTTTCTACCCCTCACCTTTTCCCCACACTGGCTCAAGCTCTCATCACCTTTTGCCTGGAGTCCCCTAACTTGCCTCCCTTCTCCAATCCATCCTCCACATTGCTGCCAAAATAATATTCCTAAAACAGATCTGACCGGGTTACTCCCCTTCTCATGAATCTTCAATGGCCCCCAATGCCTCAAGGATGAAACACAAACTCCTCAACCTGACATTGAAAGTGTCTTCTGGCTCTCACCTACTGGTCTAGTCTTAGTTCACCTTACTTCTCTTGCGGTCTTCTCCATTCCAGTCAAAATGGCCCAGTTGCTGTTGTGGAAACATACCATTCCCACCTTCATGCCCTTATATAGGTGGTCCTTCCTAATCAGGATCTTTTCTTTACTCAACATTCACCTCCACTCCCATCCCCAGTTAATAGTTCTTGCTGAGTCTTGAAATGACTTGGAGTATAGATTTTGTATTTATCATTTATTTGGGGTCATATTGTATACCAACAGGAGAATATAAGCTCCCTGAAGACAGACTTTAATATTATTTATTTCTGTAACATTTTAATTTATTTTGTACATTACGTTTTATTTAATTTTTGTGTATGTTTTTGTATGCCCAGGGCCTACTACAATGCTTTGCACAATTTCTGTTGTCTAGGTCTAAGAGCTAATTGATGTGGGAAACTTCCTCTGTCAAAATAAGTCAGCAATTTACATTCTTAGAGTTGCCCAGGAACTGAGAGGTTAAGTGGCTTCCAGTCATTTATGTCCGCTTTTCAGAGGCAAGACTTGTAGCTAGGACTTTGGATGCTATCCACTATGGCCTTCCTACCCACAATGCCACTGCTGATTAAAAAATCATGATAATGATAACAGCTAGCATTTATACAAGATGTCCCCAAAGCCTACATGTAGTTTAAAGTTATCAGAGCACCTAGGCTTTGGAGACACTTTTCACAGAACTTTAAAGTTTACAAAATTGGTCATCTCATTTTATTCTCGCGGAAACTCTGTAAGGTAGGTGTTATTACTATCTCCATTTTACAGATGGGAAAATTGTGGTTGAGTGACTTGCCCAGGGTCACACAACTTGAAAGCATCCGAGGCAAGATTTGAACTCGGTCTTCCTGACTCCTAGTCCAACATTGTACCACTTAGCTGTCTCTGGTTGAGAGGAAATGAGTTGACCAAACTTCATTCGTGAGATATCCTTATTTGTCTCAATGAAGTATCTGCACACTTCTACACTGTCCTTAGGGAGATGTTCACAGAATCCAGCAAAGGCTCAGTACTCTATAACCCATCAAGCTATTCGGGGAAGTAATCTTGGAAGTCACCGTGGAAGAGTGCCCTTGGGAGAATAAAGTCTGCCTTTAAGAATAGAAGTGATGGTCTCTGGACTTTGGGTTGGTCAGACCACATCTGGAATATTTGGCTTTGAATATCCCATTTTATGAGGAACTCTGAAGACTGGAGCGTATGTAAAGGAGAGCGATCAGAATGGAGAGGGCATTCCAAACCATGTCATGTAAGGGATGACTGAGGGAGCTGGATGTTTGGCCTGGAGAAGAGAGGACTGGGTGGAGATGGGGTCCACTGTCCAAAAATATTTGAAGGGCTGCTGAATGGAAGAAGGATCAGAATTTTTCTGTGTTGTTTCAGAGGGCAAAACCAAGACCAGCGGCTGGTAGTTCTGGGGAGATAGAGTTCAGCCCAGTCTAAGGAAGAATTTTCTAACAATTCAAGCTGTCAGAAAAATTTAAATTCTATTTTGAAAAGTAATGCTATTTCTGTCACTGAAAGTGTCCACGCACAGGCTAGATGGCCATTTGTCAGCGATGTTGTGGAGGGGACCTCTGCAGCAGGTGGAAAGTTGGCCCCCACAGCCCCACCACTCTGAAGACTCAGCATGAATTTAGGGGTAGGGTTCTATTGAATGATATTGTCAGCCCATGTAAAATATTAGCGGGAACGTAAGTCAGCTACAAAACAGAGTATATTGTGTTTGAGTATTTAAGAAAAGGGGCTTTCAAAAATCAATAGCTGAAATGTGGATTATCTATGGCAGGGTGCCCTGCCCATCTGTGCAGAAAGTTACAAGTGTTTGTCTTTGTCTCTCTAGCTGAGTCTTACATCTCTTTCCTATGTAAGTGGGTCCGGTTATTCCCATTCGAAGGAGCACCCCTCCCCATTTCTACCCAAGGAGAAGGAGCTGTCTCAGGTTAAGGAAGAATTTTCAGTTATTCCTATGCCCTGGTCTCCTCTTCTGATATGTCTATTAATAACCCCACTAAGAGACACCAAAGTTCTCTCTTTATTGGGGAGTCTAGGAGGTACAGGCCAAAGGTGTGTTCTGAGTCCTTATCCACACTCATTTTTCTCTCTTCTCCTTTCCTGTCTTCCCACCACCACCACCCTTCCCCCCTCCCCACCCCTGCAATGGGCTCAGCAATCCTTGGAAGCCAAAGGCATGAAGGAAACACAAGTGAGTATAATGGGAAAGTCACAGCCTAGGTGTTAAGTAACGGTTCCTCCAACAGGAAGGAAATCCAATCTGGCTGGAGTGACAGCTCTGGGCCCTTCTTCCAGAGGCTCATTAGCTCTCCCAGGAAGCTCCAGGCCTCTACCCCAGCTCCCGTTACAGGAAGCAAGGAGCCGGGGAGCTTGAACCTCTGTTGTTCTACTACAGAGCTTAGAACTGGTGGAAAGTTTCCCTTAGGGAAGGAAAGTTTCCACTCCTCTTTCCAGCCCCCCGAGGGAGTGTATACCAGACATCCGGAAAATCCTCCCGTGGACAGCCGTCTGCTGGGACTAGAGCCAGAGAGGCTGGGCTCCTGCCTGACAAGGGTCCTGCCTCCCTCCCTCCAACACTGCCCAGGGAGGAACTCTGAACTAACAACAAAGGACATTTTAAAGTGCTTTCCACACCCTTCCTCCCTCCCTCCCTCTCTCTCTCTCTCTCTCTCTCTCTCTCTCTCTCTCTCTCTCTCTCTCTCTCTCTCTGTCTCCCTCCCGCCCTCTCTCTTCTCTTCTCTCCTCTCCTCTTCTCTTCTCTTCTCTTCTCTTCTCTTCTCTTCTCTTCTCTTCTCTTCTCTTCTCTTCTCTTCTCTTCTCTTCTCTTCTCTCCTCTCTCCCCTTTCTCTCCCTCTCTCCACTCCTCTCTCCCCCCATCTCTCCTCTCTCAACAATCTTCGCAATCATGTTATGCACCAGTACATGCTCTTCAATGAAAAGACATTTTTCTCTTCCTTAAATCATCTTATCTCCGCATTTGTTCTGTGCCGAGCTTGATTTTTTTTTTTTTTTTTTTTTTTTGCTATCACAAAGAGAGGGGAGAGAAGTCCAGAAACAAAACAAAGCCAAACTCAAGAGAGAAAGTCCCATTTCCCCTCCCTCCTGAAGCTCCCTGCCTGGCAGCATCACTTACCTCCCGAGGGAGAACACTTTCTCAAGTCATTGAACAACTGGCTGAAAAGGCCTGACTTTGATCTCGGAGGCCAATCAATGAAAAGGTTCTGAACCATTCTCTTCTCCGGAGCTCCCTGGCCCCACCCAACTTTTCCTTTCATCCCAACTACTCCAAAGGCAGAGTTCTGACTTGCCCTAAAAGGCTCTCACTGTGATCACCATCCACTGCATTATCTCCATTATCTCCGATAAGAATAGTTACTATGCAGTAAAATCAACTCCAGAAGATGCTTGATAAGGAACAGGAAGGAGGGACACAAATCATCGCAAACAGCAAACAATTGGCTTTTTTTTTCTTATTTGGCTCTGCAATATATTGTATGTGATAGGAGCTTGTTGTTTGGGTTTTCTGTACTTTTTGGGAGGAGGGGGAAGTAGATGTAATTTAATTCACTTGGCTCAGGCTGAGACTATAATGAGTCTGTTTTCCTTAAGTATGCAGACCCACAGTGGTGGGAATAGGAGAGGAGTCTTGCCTGATCTGATGGGGAAAGCTCTAGGTTTGGAATCAAGGGGTCTGGGTACAAATATGGGCTCTGCTATCAACTACCTGTGTGACCTTCCCTGGGCCTGCTTCCACATTTGTAAGATGAGGGAAATGGACCAGAGTAAGGTTTCTTAACCATTTTTATATCATGGACTCCTTGGGCACTCTAGGAAACTTTATGGACCTCTTCTCAGAATGATGTTTTAAATGCATACGATAAAATACAAAGAATTACAAAAGAAATTAATCATATTGAAATAGTTATCAAAATCTTAAAGACTCTAGGTTAAGAATCCCTGAAGTAAATGGGTTTTTAAGGTCTCTTCTAGCTCTGAATCCTACAAAACCCCTTTCAATGGAAGGCACCCTGGCATGCAGTACTGGCAACAGCTAAGCCACTTGTGGATAACTGAGACCATCATGCAGCTCTTCTCCTTTGGGGTGAGGAAGGGGAGGGGCACCGATATTCTTCCCTCAACTGGACAAAGTCCAATAATTCCTCCCCAGATTCTAGAGCCTCCCTCCCTTCCTTCAGTGTGTCCCCTGACTCATTCTCCCACAGCCATTTCCCCACAAGTCCCATCTCCAGCTCCCCAGCTCACTCACAGTGGCTCTCTGTATGACTGCCAAGGAGACCGGGGGGCCTCTTCATGGCCTCTTCCTCATCCGTGTGACCGTCCTCAGCCTCCCACCGGCCAGGACCCTTGAAGTAGCCAGCACAGGTGCGATAAGCACAGCACTGGTAGGCGTAGGGCACCTCCAGGACCCTGAGGAGGAAACAGTGGGGACCTTAAAAACATTTGGCTAAGTATGGATCCAGTGACTTCTAGCCCAGAGACGTACCACCCATCAGCCATGGCCCTCTCCACCTACAGTTAAACCCTCTTCAGAGTGCCTTACTCATGGTATGTGTTTAATAATTAGTCGTTGGGGCAGCTAGGTGGCACAGTGAATAGAGCACTGGCCCTGGAGTCAGGAGGACCTGAGTTCAATTCTGACTTCAGACATTTGACACTTAATAGCTGTGTGATCTTGGGTGAGTCACTTAACCCCAATTGCCTTGCCTTTCTCCCCTCTTAAATAAATAAATATATGAAACCCCTTTAAAAAAATAATTAGTTGCTGAACATCACAAACATCAAATGGAAGTTGAGCTTCCGGGCATTATAGGGTATTAGTTTCCAGTACAGTAGAAAGAGCTCTGGATTTGGAATCGAAGGACCTGAGCACAAAGCCCAGCCTGGCTGGTCACTATCAGTGTGACTTTGGGAGAATCACTTCCCCTTGTTTCTTATCTGTACAATAAAGGGTTGGACTATGTGACCTCTAAGAACCCTTTCGATTCTAACTCAGTAGTCTGGCGGAACTGGAAAGCTCAAAGGTCCTTCTGCTCCTCTGAGGCAAGGCTGACTCTCATTATTATACATAGAAACAGGCCCAGAGGGGAGATGTGATTTACCAATGGTCACAGTGGTACCACTAGGAAGAGGCCTCAGGAACTCTCACCACTCCACCCCCCAGTCTAAAACTCCATCATGGTATTTGGGTAGGGTGTAGATGGAGGGGGATAGAATTCTCCCAGGTCCTCTCTACCTTCTCCTTCAAGGAACCTTAGCTCTCCATCCCTGCTTTCCTGGGCACCCCAGAACTGGACTCTTGGACCTCTGCAAGCAGCATTGTTTGGCTTCACTGTTTAATTAGTACCCTGCAGGTACCTCATTAATTTGTAGCAGACAAGACCTAGGCCACACAGGCTGCCGTACCCTGAATGGAGGAGGCCTGGATGTCATTAGCACTGAGGGACTGGCTTTCAGCATGTTTTCCACTCATCCGTTCGCCAGGCTCTCACCCTGATTCCAGGGGCTCAACCGCGGCCAGGATGAGGATGGAAAGCATGGGAGCACAAAGCTGATGAGACATTGGGAAGGCCCCTTGGGATTCCCCATTAGGGCAGCTCTGGGCCTCCCCAACACGGAAGAGTGCCATCATCCCTGAGCTGGTAACCAATGGGCAGGATGGTAAGGAAACAGGAAGGAGAGGAGGGAAAAAGGGCCATGTATGTGTGGCAGGTCTTTAGGAGAAATTTCCCGATCCCTCTCATTCCACCCCATGCAGGCTCAACCAAGACCCAAGGTGTGACCAAGATCACTTAATTACTTAACTCAGTCACATAACCCTTCTAAATTCCAGTTTCTTCACTTAAGAAATGATGTTAACAGTATTTATACTACATACCTCATAGGGTTGAAACAATATGTAAATGTTATTAACATTTTAAAGAATATTTTATTTTTTCCCCAATTATGTGTTAAGACAACTTTTTAACATTTAAAAAAAAAGTTTTGAGTTCAAATTTTATCCTTCCCTCCCTCCCCTCTCCCCTCCCTGAGACAGTAAGCAATCCAATATAGTTTATATGGGTGTAATCATGTAAAACTAGACATTATTAATATTAATAACAAAAGGCATCCTTTAGGCCCCTGTTGTTCCCTGTCCTCCCCAGGAAACTTCCAAACCCTGGAAAAGGGTGAGATAATAAAAGACATCTGGACAGGAAGAAACTCTTCAAGAGTGGACTCTATCTAACTGTGTGACTTTGACCAAATCATTTCCCCCATACAGGCCTCAGTTTTCTGGCTTGTAAAATGAACTAGCTGATGTCTAAGGATCCTTTCAGTTCTGAAGTTTTGACTCTCAATGAGCATTCTGGCTGTCCTTGGTGGAAATCCCTGCCTGATGGGGAAAGAATCGAGGCCTCTCACCTCAGCTTGGGGAAGCTGTCCTTGGAGAAGGCCTCAGAAAGGGATGGGTTCCCTTTGAGTTTGAGATGGACCAGCCCACTGAGCCCCGCCAGTGGGAGTGTGGTCAGCTGGTTGTTCGTCAGGTCCCTATGGTGGGCAGAAAGAAAGACAAGCAGTATGACCGGACAGCTCCTTCAGATGCAAGACGGAAAGACAGCTGTGAAATGAGCCTGGGGAGCAGGGCTGTGCTGAGGGAGAGTTAGCAGGACCCCCTCCCAAGGTTAAATGCTGGGGAGAGGACTCTGAAATGAGAGTGAGGAGTTATTCTGCTGTCCTCACTGAAAGCCATTTAAAATGCCCCCTGACTCCACAAAGGCTCAGTAGGAATTGAGGATCCAGGGATGGAGAATAAGAAGTCACTGATTAGACAGAGAGGGCCAAAGGGTTTGGGGAATATGTCCCTTCTACAGCTCTAGAATCCTTGGGCCTGTAGCATGTGGTTGTTTAGCAAGCTGGTTCCTATCCTTAAATGATATAAGTCGTTCGTCCTCAGGGTCCAGACACCGCTTGGAGGTTTCCCGTCCTTCCCAGGAGAGCCCAGGTTAATCGGAAGCACCCTGGTGACTGTCTTCTTTTTCCATCCTATTATCCTGCCTCTCCTCTTGTTCTTCCATCAGAACAAGAGGCCACTGTCTGCAGTCTCATCATAGGCCCTGATCCGGAGTCAATGGTCTGGGAACCCTTGTGCACTGCAGCCATTTTTAGAGGCCAGGAACACCCATGTTATTCTACCGGAGAAACCCAGGGGGCCAAAGCTCCAAAGCAAACACCACAACCACAGACTGTGTCTGAGAGGCCGGCTGGAACTGTGGGAAGAGCCCCAGACTCAAGAGCCTGGTGGCTTGGGCTTTGGTCCTGCCGCCGCCACTGATTTGTGGCATGTGTGTTTTTGGACACGTTATGTCTCTAAACCTGAGCCCCTCACCTGCAGCAAGAAAGGATGGAATACCTACATGGCCACCTCACAGAGAGGAGGGAAGGTGACATAGGAGGAGGCCTGGGAAAGCACTTTGAAAAGTAGAAAGCATCTTAAAACTTAAAGATTGCTATCATCCTTGGTTCAGAAAGTCACTTTACCTCAGCCTGATAGCACCTCTGTTTGTAAGTAAGGTCCCTTCTATGGGTAATGGATCATCTATGGAGGCAGGGTGGTGCAGTGGACAGGTCAGCCCTGGCTTTAGGAAGTACTGGCCCTAACCCACAATGTCTGGATGACTCTGGTCAGTCACTCAATAAATATTTATTAAATGCCTACTATGTGCCCTGGGGAATGCTGTAAGTTTGCTGATCTGCAGTATGGAGGGAATTTCCTCACTGAGCCACCTACATAGATGAAGTCTGGGTCTAGATGAGACAATGAGGGACAAAGAGAGAGAAAGAGAGGGAGGAAAGGAGAGAGAGAAAGAGACAAGAGAGGAGGAGAGAGAGGGGAGAGAGAGAGAGAGAGAGAGAGAGAGAGAGAGAGAGAGAGAGAGAGAGAGAGAGAGAGAGAGACAGAGAGAGAGAGAGAGAGAGAGAGAGAGAGAGAGAGAGACAAGAGAGGAGGAGAGAGAGGAGAGAGGAAGAGAGAGAGAGAGAGAGAGAGAGAGAGAAGCAATATGGGCATAGTGGATAGAGATGCTGGTTTTGGAAACAGGAAGATCATGGTTCAAATCCTATCTGGGATCCTAATGAGCTGTGTGATCCTAAATAAGTTATTTAACCTTTAACCTCTCTGGGCCCTAGTTTTCTTGTCTATAAAGTAGGGAAGTTGAATTCAACTCTAACTTCTGAGCTCCTTTCTTGTTCTTTTGTAAGGTAAATTCCTTACAAGCAGGGATTATTTCATTTTCTCTCTTTGTCTCCCCATTATCTAGCACAGTGCTGGGCACATAGTGCACTTAATAAATGTTTGTGAATGGATTGATTGATCCTTCTTCTTTAGAACTTAAAGCAGTTTACAAATGCAAAATGAAGCATGTCCAGTTTTGTTAAAATGAAAATTATATTATTCAAAATTCACAAAATCAAATAAGTGATAAAGAAATATAAACAATTACAATTTCAAATTATTTGGGGGCTAAATTATTAGCATTTACGCTTTTGAAATCATTAAAAATTAAATCTGCACTAAGACTTTTGGGACATGCTGTGTAATTAATTAAAAATATGCCTTCCAAAAAAAAAAAAAAGAAAAAGAACCTAAAGCAGTTTATGAGAATGGTGGCCTCCAGTTGTCTTCCAAAATGACATGTACTAAGCTACTGTCCTAACCAGTGGGCCTCTAGGGAGTGTCCCTCTTTGGGATGCCTTGGCTGAGCTCCTATATAGGCAAAAATGTTTCCAGCTCTATGAAGAAATCCCAGCAGGAGGGATCCTAAATGCACTGAGGGCTTTTTGGTGAGGGGAAGGCAGAGAAGGGTTAGTAGGAGAAGGTAGATATGCACACTGAGGGTTGGTACCACGGAAATGTGGAAAAACAGTAACAGATGATGTTCCCAGCTTCACAGAAGGGCATCCCACTATTTATCTTGCCCTACTGCCTGTCAGAGGAGCTGTTCACATGAACAATCAGGCAAGGAGCACACCACTCTATGATGCACGATCAAATGTTTCCAAGTACTCCCTCCCTGGGGCATGCATCCCCCCATTCCCTGGACCAGGTGGACTGGCTTTCAGTCTTAGTTCCTACCTTGGGTAACCAGAGAAAGGGGAAGGCTGGGTACTTACAACTTGACCAGGGAGTGAAGGGTTACAAAAGCTTCAGGGTGGATGAATCGGATGACATTCCAGCTCAGGTCCCTACAGTATCCAAAGGGAATAGTGGAGGTGAAGTTAGGACAGGGATTGAAGCTGCTACACTACTTACTTAGTTTCCTCACCCAATATTCTCATGGCTCTTCATAAGACTAACTGCAACCTACTCAAGTAGGAAGGTACCACTTGCCCCCAAGTTCATATCTGGTCGCCCAAGGAACAGAAGAGGCTCAAAGTCCCATAGACCCTTGGGTGCTCGGATGAGAAATGGTTTGAGGAATCATCTATAATGCTGGCACCAGCCAGCAGCTGAGGGGTATATGGGTGGGAGAACATGTTAGGCAATCTCTAACTAATTGTTTCAGTCTTTAGAAGCAAGAGAAGGTATGTGTGTATTACATGCTTATATATAGGTGTGCATATGCACAGATGCATCTATGGGCGTGTATTGCATGTGTATAGATTTTATCTAGCTATGCATGTCCCCATATATGTATTGAATGCCTGTATATCCATATGTGTACACATGTCTGTATAGAAATGAGTATATGTATATATTTACATACATGTGTGTGCATACACAGACATACACATCTATATATAGGGATATATAAACATAAATATATATTGCATGTTTATATGGTATCTGTATACAGGGGTATGCATGCATGCTTTTACTATATGCTTGCTTGGGGTGGGGCATGGTACAGTGCCTTTTACCAGAACCATTTTGCCCTCCCTGAGAGCTCCCCAGGACATCCCAGGCTGCAATGAGGTATAGGGAACTATCTAATACTCACAGGGCTCGAAGGGCACTCAGCTGGCTGAAGGTGTCAGCACCGATTTCCCACATATGATTGTGCTGGAGGCCTCTAAGGCAACAAGAGAAAACAGGGTGAGAAAAGAAAGGGGACAATGGGGAGGCTCTGGCCCTGCTCCCTACTCTAAGAGGAGGGAGGAAGCTCCCCGTTTCGCCTGGCGTAGGAAGAAAGGGCCCAGCCCGAGGAAGTCACCAGGATTAAGTGGCGCAGTCGGGTATCCGGTTGCCTTGGGTAAGTGGGTCAAGAAACAAAGCCACAAAACCACCAGTGTGGCCCAGAGGAGTCGGCTTTCAGAGCTCCCACTGGGTCTGGATCCCAGCCCCATCCCTTCTTTGTCACTAGACCCTCGTGCTCCCTGGACGAGGCATCCTCCCCAGATACCTGAATCAGTTAGGCTACCCCACCCATGATTTCATTGAAGTAAGGGTTCCCTGGATTAATTGATCCCTTAAAATGCCCTCTGAATCAGCAGCAATCTTTCCTAGTTTCAAGGATTTGTGTGATTCCTAGGTTCCTAGAACAGTTAGATCCTATAGGCCCATAGACAAATTGGGTGCTGGGGGACTGTGGCCTGACCTCAACAGGGCCGTGGTATGAACCCATGGGATGTGTAATTACATCCCACCCTTCCTTAGAGAGCCAATTGTGAGGCTGGTCTCCAACATAACTATGACTGTTCTTCACCCATGGTGGCCCAGCACTCTTCTTCCACCTTACCCTTTTCTACTTTGGTACAATCTACCAACCTTCCTTCTTCTGGCCCAGGCTTTGCCCTTCTGGGAAGCTATCCCAATCTGGATAGCCACAGTATCTGTACAGTTGTCATTGGAAAAATCATCCTCCACTGCCACTGAGCCCTCAGATCACTGGGGATAGGGACCATGCCTGTTCCTTACTCTGAACCCTGGAGCCCTCCAGGGCTCCGAACCCTGTGTGCACCAAAATGCCTATGAAGGGAGTGACAAAGGCGATAATACCTCCCATTTCTGCAGGGCTTGGACAATTCTGAGAAGCCTGGAAATAGGTGGTGTAAATCTCCCCTTAGCAGAAAGCCACTACTCGATTTTGGCCCTTTCTGCCCTGTTCCTCCAAACAGGCTCTGGGAAGTCAGCTTGGATTCCCCAGCCTCCCTCCGTTTGACTCACATTTCTTCCAGTTTCTGACACCTGCGTAGGCTGGGCAGCTCCTCGATTTGATTATGAGAGATTTCACTGCAGGGAGGAAGGAAAAAACCAAAACAGGCGGTAAAGCAGCAGGTTATGTGTATGGGGAGCAGCATTGTAGTGATGGGGAAAGCTGATCTGGGCGAAGGGCAGCAGAGGGGTGCTGCTGTCTCTCCTACTCAGTGGGGAAGTCAGGAGGTCCCAGGGGCAGGTCCACTGCTCATACACCTAACACTTGGACATCAATTTCCTCCTTCACTTCCTGGAAACTGACAGGACTCTTCCACCCTTCTTACCTGTACTTAACCTAGATTCCTTACAGCCTGGCCAGGAAAGAATCCAGCATGGCATTTCTCCTGTGAGACCTGGCCCAGTTTTATTGACTAGGGGCTGGGAAACACTAGATAAGGGGAGGGGATAGGGGCTGGAGAGAAAACCTAGGAGGGGAGCAGAGGATGGAGAGGCACTGAGAAATGGAGGGAAAGAAACTAGGGGAATAGTGAACAGAGGCAGGGACTACCCAGGGTGGGAGAGATTGAGCAGAATTAGCTTTATGTCCACTGATGCAGATTTATGCACATCATCATCTTTCCAATTAAGGGTTCTGAAGCCATCTGCTCAGGCATTTTTGGTAATAGGGAACCTAAATGAATGCCCTCAGAGCCAAAACCAGAGACAAGGACGAAGCAAAACTCCCTTTGGCTTCACAGATAACAGGGCTACATAGGGTCTCATGGGAGATTTATTTCCCCTGTATAAACCCAGCTAAGAAGGAAGGCTATTCTTTGACAGGCTCTCAGCAGGGCCTGGATCTGTCTCTCTGTCAGGGGCACCATCTAGCCTAGCGGGATAGGAGTAAGATGGGCATTTCTAAGGGGACTATGAGGTCAGGGCTGGGGCAGGCCCAAGAGCTACTCACAGGACTCGGAGTCTGGGGAGCTGTTGGCACATCCCCAAGGGGAGCAACCGGATGCCTGCTCTCGTCAGGGTCCTGGGGGGAGAAGACAAATAGTGTTGGCACTTAGCCTAGAGCCCACGACCCCCCTTTTCCACCAACTTTACCCCACAGCTTCCCCTCTCTGGATTTCTGGGTCTGATGCTGATGTGGGAGGACAGAGCCAACAATAGAACAGGCACCAAGAAAGAGACAAAAGTCTGGGGGTCTGGTTGTGGGGGAGAAGAAAGTACAGACATATTTGTTTGGGTAAGGGGTAAGAATGATCCAAAGTTTAGCTCCCAACCAAGTTCTTCAAGAAAGTCTTCCCACCCATTCCTCAGCCGATAGAATAGTTTTTTCCTGTCTCTCATCTCATTCTCTTTTATTGCATTTAAATATTTCTGTAGATTCCACGTGTGTATTTGTCTTGTCCCCCTCCCCCTGCCTCTCACCCCCCGGAGCAGGCTGGGGTGGGGGTGGTGGCAGGAAGCCAGGGACCAGAGGACATAGAGGAGGGAGCATGCAATGCTTTGATCATGTTGAATAGTCCCTGAATACCCAGGGACCTCAGAGAACATTTACCCCTAGCCCTATCCTATCTCAGGGCCTGGTCTTCCCCAAGAGCAGAAGACAGATGCACATCCTTGGCAGAGCTTTACTTCTCCCTGGCGAGGCAGTTGAGAGCACTGATGTCCAAGCTCCAGTGAAGGCCTTCTCATCCTGGAGCATCTGCCCATCCTCACAGTCCCATTCCTTCATTGGTATATTCCTCCTAGAACCATCATTTTGAGGAAGGGCCCAGGCCCACCATCTTTCATTCCTTTCCTGGCTCTGCTTCTCACTTACCAGACTTCATCAACATTCCCCCTCCTCCCCTTTTTCAATTTTCTTTTATGTGTGGTCTTCTCCCAGTAGAAAGTAAGTTCCTTGAGGGCAAGAACTGTTGGGGGGGTGGGGGTGGGATTGCTTATTTTTGTGTCCTCAGTGCTTAGCACAGTATTTAGCACATAGTAGGAACTTAATAAATGCTCACAGATTCTGGCAGATAGGGGTCCAAGTGGGTTCTCTGATAAGGAAAGTGCTGAGAATCTTCCTTGCCAATCCCTCAAAACTTAGCTTTCTTCCTTCAGGGACCCCACCTTCTAAGGTTCAATCTCTCCTAAGCTAACCATAGTCAGTAGGGTTGGACCCAGAAACTTAGCTGTGAGGGAAGCCTGACACAGCTGAACAAAATATACCCAGCTGGCTTGACAAAGGATGGAAGGAGATTTGGGAATCAGAATAGGGATTGTTAAGAGGCAGAAGAGAAGGTTACATGCGTAGGAAGAAGAGAAGATTACACACATAGGAAGAAGAGAAAAGTCACATACATAGGAAAAGGAGAAGGTTATACGCACAGGGAGTGAGCAACTTGGGGTAAAACGTAGGCTTAGGCTGGAGAATGAGTGTTGGCATAAGGGATGTTATATGTTCTTGTAGAGAACTGAGACCAGGGAAATTGATGTCAGTTTCCCATTTGGGAAGCTTTTAAGTAGAGAATAGAGCATAAGAAGCCTTCTCCAACCCTTCTTTGTTAATTATTTCCTATTTATCCTATATATATCTTGCTTTGTATGTATTTGTTTGCATGTCGTCTCTCCCGTTAAGTTATAAGCTCCTTGAGGGCAGGGACTGTCTCTTTATCTCTTTCTGTGTCCCTCAGTGCTTAGTACAGTGCCTGGCACATTATAGGTGCTTAATCATTAAATTAATTAATTTAATTTTTATTAATTAAATTAAAAATTAATGTTTATTGATTTATTAATTGAAAGAAGAGGCAGGATAGTCTTGTAGAAAGATCTTTGAAATGGCCAGTTTTAGTCTCAGCCCTATCATAGACAAGCTGGGTGACTTTGGACAAGTCGTCCAACCTTTCTGGGTCTTACTTTTCCTACTTGTATTACAGGGATCAGGCTTGCCATTCCTAATTTTATAAGGCTATTGCAAGAAAATTAGAATCAATGGATCAATCCATAGACATTTATTAAGTACCAACTATATGCCAGGCACTGTGCTAAGTGCTGGCAGAAGCAAAAGACCTACAGAAATATAAAGAAGGCAGTCTGGCTAACCATCTGCCTCCTCTGGCACCAGAGCTTCCCCGTGGCTTTTGAGCAAAGTAAGTTGAAGGATCAGACTAGAAAAATTTGTCAGATGTAGTTAAGCGAAAGAACAGGACAGAAGCCCTAGTCCCACATCCTGCTTCGTGTGGCCAACAGTGGCAAGCGCCTAGAGAAGCCCTGAATGTCAAAAGGTGTAAGTGCTAGCCCATGGAGCCAAGCCTCACCAAGAAGAGACCTTTCCTCCAACTCAGCTGGCTCTAGGCCCACCTGGATGGCCAGAGTCAGGGCCAGAAGTCAAAGGAGTCTAGGCCAAAGAGGGGCCAAGCACAGGGCAACTGGCAGGGAGTGACTTCATTATAGAATCTGAGATTTAGAGCTCAAAGAGACCTGAGAGACCTTTTAGTCCAAATCCTTCATGTTATGTGTGTAACAGGTCCAGAGTGGGGAAGTCATTCACCCAAGAATACACAGCTAATAAGCTGCAAAGCTGGGATTTGAACCCATCTTCGAACTCCCAGTGTAACATGCTTTCCTCTGTACCCTGATGCCTCAAGAGAGAGATCTCCTTTGAGCAGACCGAGGGTGGTGATGGTGGGGAGACAGGCCTGGGGAACATAATAAAGATCCTCAAAGTAGGGGGGAGGGGGAACACTGCTACTCACAGGATCTCCAAGCTGGTGGTGCCTTTCAGATCAGGGAACTCTCTGATATCAGTTGCACCGTTCAGTGACCTAGGAATGAAGAGCAGAAACCTCTAAGGAGATGGTTTTGGCGGGCTCGCAGATAGGGGTCAAAGTGGGTTCTCTGATACGGAAAGGACTGAGAATCTTCCTTGCCAATCCCTCAAAACTTAGCTTTCTTCCTTCAGGGACCCCACCTTCTAAGGTCCAATCTCTCCTAAGCCAACCATAGTCAGTAGGGTTGGACCCAGAAAGTTAGCTGTGAGGGAAGCCTGCCACAGCTGAACAAAATATACCCAGCTGGGGTCAGCCCGCCCCACCCAAGATAGGGAGAAGAGGAACAAACAGGAGGACAGCAAATATTGGGGGAATTCCTGTGCATTTTGGCCATGAAAAGAAGCTAAACAAGCAACATGAAAATGGGAATTTGTTTCTAAAAAGAGTCAACAGCTCAGGTACCACTGTTGATCAAAAAGCTACGACACTGGCATAAAGAACAACGGACTTGTACAGGCAGTTATCCAGGTACCTGGTACAAACTGGGGGTTCGGGGAATCCTGAGCACAAGTATTCATTTAAGCCAAGCCAGATTTTCTGAGAATTGCTCTGAACTTTTGTATCTCCCTGCCCAGGTTCTGTCTACAGCATTCAGACAGGGATTATGTATTCATTCATTCATGCAAAGAACACTTATTACAGACCTACTGAGCACAGGATAACTGTACTAAGTGCTTGGGGGACATACAACGAAAAATAGATATTGTCCAGGCCCTCAGCGAGCTTATAATGTCATATGGGAAGATAAGACATGCCCACAGAGAGCTATAATACAAACTAGAATGTGGTAAAATCCCATAAGAGAAAGCTAAAGAGCTGTGAGATTGACAATGTCTCACTTTTGTATTCATAGCCTCAGCATAATACCTGGCACCTAGCACACCTTATTAGGTGTGTGTTGATTAATTAAAATATAACTAATAATTTATGACAAGGAATTCATAAAAGAACTCTAGAGTTTTGTTTATTTTGTGATTCTAGAATCACTTGGAACCAAGGAGGTCCAGTGCAAGATTTCATCAGGATAATAAGTTTTCTGTAATTATCTGCAAGGTACATCCCCCTTTCCTGACATAATAATAAAGACAACCACAATAATAATAAATACTTATGTGTCAATTTAAGATTTGTAAAGCACTTTCTATCTGTTATCTCCTTTGATCATCACAACTATCACTCCTATTTTACTGATAAAGAAACTAAGGCTGACAGAGATAAAGTGGCTTGCCCAGGATGACGGGAACAAGTAGGTATGTCTGAAGAGAGATCTGAGCCCAGGTCCTCCTGACTCCAAGTCCGGCTCACTTATCTACTAAATGAAGCTGCCTCTGCTATAAAATCCCATTAAACATCTAGACCTAATTCAGGAGCACCAGTCTTTTCTCTTACATGATATCCCTGGGGAATCCTGCTCCCCTGGCATGGAGAACAGACCACCTGATTCCTGAGCCTTCAGGCAGTTGGGATGGTGGTGCACTGCCTGGAATCATGAGTCTCTTTCCATGAGCAGTGTGTGCCTCTGTTTCCCCACCCAAACCACAAGCTCTTAAAGAGTAGGGGTGAGGTCTTATCCTTTTTCGCATCCCCCTCAGTATCACTGTATATAGATCAAGTGTTCAATAGATGTTTGTTGGCGATGACTCTAACATGACGGACTAGGCCATGTGGAGCAAAGACTTACAGAGGAAGGGGGAGCTGAGCTGAGTCTTAGGGAAAGGATGTGGATAAAGCCAAGACTGGCCTTCTACAGGATGCCTTCCATTCAAAGGCTACCTAAGTCAGGAGAAGAGGACCAACTTTCTTCCAATGATCATTGACTTTGGCCCCGAGGAAGCTATTTCTTGCCTGATTCCAATTTAACACATGGAACTAAGCAAGGACTATATCTGTGTGTCCTCTGTATAACCAGGGACATGCCAGTAAAGTTTTAACAACTGTGTCTCAGAAAAAAACCCACATATGCACAATATACTTTTAAGTTTAACCAATGTTATTACTATTTTATCTATCTCTTAATTCTGGACAATCAGTAAAACAAAGAAATCAAGCTCTGATTTGTAGTAGTTACTGATTTCTAAGGTGCAAATGCTCACGATGAAAATTTGACATCATTTCTGGTGACTGGGGAGAACTAGTTCCAGCACACCCCTGTTACAACCCACCCGGAATAGCAAATCGCGAGCATGCTTTAAGAACTAGGCTCTTGTTAATGATAACAGTAACAATGAAAAGGGGGAGGATAACTGACTTAAGAAAAGGGGGAGGATAACTGACTTACTATGTACGGCCACTGTGCTCAGTGCTTTGCAAATACTATCTCATTTGGTCCTCATCACAACCTGGGAGGCAGGGACTTTTATAATCTCCATTTTATAGGTGAGGAAACTGAGGCAGACAGAGATTGTGCCTTGCCTACAGTCAATATAGTAAGCTAGTGGGTGTCTACGGCTGGATTTGAACTCAGGTCTTCCTGACTCCAGGCCCAGTGCTCTATCCTCTGCACAACCTAGCTGCTCCACATCGGCTAGTTCCTTTCTTTATACCGTTATACACAGACACATCCTACATAACAGGACTCTGATGAAAACTGGTGAAAAATCCTCTGAATGGAAGTATTCCCTATTCTTGAAGACAGGGGATCATTTCACCCATTCTCAGAACTGGGGAAACCTAAGGAAGCTCCGAAAGGCAGAATGACCCTTGGGAAGTCAAGACTCATCTTGGAGTGGGATCTTGCAAGGAAATTCTCATGTCGCCTAAGGGCTAATTTAATCAACAGAACCTTTGTCAAGAAGAATAGGGAAATCAGGGAAAGCTGAGGTTGGAAAGTGAATTGGGGGGAGGGGGTGGAAATAAGAAGTCCTAGCTATTCCAGTCCACTTGGACCAACTTACAGTGTATGAAGCTTTGGCAGGTACTGAAAAGCTGACCGTCCCACAAACTGGATTGGGTTGTCATAAAAGTGGCTGGAACGAGAAGACCCAAACTCCCAGTTCAGCTATGCAGCTACACCAAGTCTCCCCAAGCCCTTTTACCCAGTACTAATTTGGTTCTCCCAATTTTTTCTCCTTGGTTTCTCCCAATCCAATGGGAAATGAGTTCAGAGAGACCGTGAGGACACAACCTTTCTCTTTGTTTCTCTTTGGGATCTCTGGAAAGGTAGGTCCACCCCAACCCCCACCCCACTCCCACTACCAGGAAAAAAAAAATCCCTTACTGCCCAGGAGAGTGCTGGCTCTTACATAGTCTGCAGTAATGGGTTCCCCACAAATGCCTTCTCAGGAATGGCCTTGATGTTATTGTTATGGAAACCCCTAGGAGAGAATAAATCAAAGACAGTGAAGAAATGAGAGAGAATTAGCACAATGAAAGAAATGGGCGGTCCATTTAGCTTTGTGTTCCTGGAGCAGAGCATTCCCTTTCCTTTGACCTGTTTCTGAGCCTAAAGGTCTGAAGTTCAAATGTTGCCTAAAGCTCTTCTTTGGTAGCTTTGATGAACTTTTGTAAACTTTGGTAAACCCAGCACCTCTCCTTTTCCCTGGGAGGTACGAGAAAAGAAGAGTTCAAGTGCCTCAAAGCTTAGGCTGTCTTTGAAGAACTTATAGGCAATGAGGACTTCTCCAGAACTGGGGGCTGAATGCTGAGTTCAGCTCCCATATCTGGGGTTCTCAATACATAGGACATCTGGGTGGGCAGGATGATTTTTCACGAAGGATGCATAGGTTAAAAAAAAAGAGTGGAAACATAGCATCAGGGCCACTATCCAGGGGATTTTCTAACAATGATTGAAAAGGCTGTCTGAGGACCCTTAGGTAGCTGTGCCTTTGTGAAGAAGAGTAAACCAGGTTATCATTTGCATATGTGATTATGGATAGATCTGTGGAAGAAATGAGGTCCATGGTACCAAGGTAGCTAATTCCCTGAGCTTGGGGCCATCCAAAATGGGCTCCCTCAGCTTCCTTCCTTGACACCTAAAAATCTTTTCATCCCTTCACCTTCCTTTTCCTCCTTTGCTTATGTATCAATGGAAGAAATGTCCCTCTGGTTTTCCAAAACTAATCTCTTCACCAGTGCCTTTGATCCCACCTCCCCACTCCATTTTTAAAGGGCCTTGCTCCATTGGTCCTCCCCTCTATCTTGCATCTTCCCTCTCTAATAGCTCCTTCCTTTCTGCCTACAAATATGCTTAGATATTTCCTCTCCTTAAAAACAAAACACATTCTCTTCTCCACTGGCTTCGGTGATGTGACTGTCTCCAATTTTCCTTGTATGTCTACAACCATTCCTTTTCCTTCTCCTTCAGAGACCTCTTCCTCTTTCTGCCTCCTAAATGCATATGTCCCAGATACTGTCCTGAGTTTACTTCTGCCTACACTCCTCCCCAGAGAGAATTCATCAACTCTTACGGCGCACACTCTCATTTTTAAGGCAATGATCCCCAAATCTTCATCCCCACCTTGTGTCGCTCCCTCACCTCCTATGATACCTGGATGCCCTGACATCAGCTCAAATTCAGAGTGTCTCTAAATGAAATAAAAGCTGATGGCTTGGTTGGTTAATTGTCTCACTTCCTGCCTCTCCTAAATCAGTCCTTCCTCTTGATTTCCCTATTTCTGCTAACAGAACCTTCTCATCATCATCCAGATTCATCTTTGACTCCTTCCTCTTCCTGGCAGCATGAGGTCCAGCTGTGGTGAGGGCCCTGAGGCAAAGACCATGCCATGTATCTGGGGAGAGAAGCAGTCCAAGGCCAGGGAAGGCCAAGAGTCATTTCTCTTGATGACAAACACGGTAGAAATGCTTCAAGTCAGGCTAATGAGGTCTGTGAGTACTTATTCTTAAGCTTCAAGGGAACAGAGGAGACTTTAAAGGAATGTGGATGGGGAGGCAATGAAGAAGACCCTTAAGCAGGGGCTCCCTCTGCCTCTGTCCCAAACTCTCGGAGACAGCTGACCTCTCTCCTAAGAAGAGAAGACCCATGGAAACCTACAGAGGCTCTTACAATTCCTGGAGTCTGCCAAGGGTCCGGATGGCCACAGGGAACTCCAGCAACTCATTATAATTCAGGTCTCTGGAAGGCAAAGGCAGAGCAGTTATTAGGGGGAGGCTTAACAGGGCATGTCAGGGTCCTGGAGAAATGGAAACTTGGCTCTGGGTTCAACCAGAGAGATGGGTTTTCCAACCTTGGGGATCCAGCTGCCAACGTCTGGAAACAAATTTTAAAATATTCACACTCCATCCTGCTCCCCAAATCACCAGGCATGCATTTTTTTCCTGTAAAAAGAGACCATTTGGGGGGGGAGAGGAGATTCACTGAGAGGAACTAACTTCACCCCAAATGGCCACTAAATCAGAGGCTGGACTCCAGCAGACATTGACCTATTATTCCTAGGGATGGAAAAATGGGGAAGGGGTTGGCCACGGTCTTTCATTTTAATGCCCTGTCGCCAGATCGACCGTGTCCAGAAGGACCATTGCTCCTGCTAGAAATTTCTCTTGGCATTCTCAGCCTGTGTGCTGTAGTCCTATTATAGAAAGAGACCGTGTTGCAGGTTTGTAAGATTTATGCGTGCCTTCATATGCGTGCAGTTCCTGTCATTTCTCAGCGTCCTTAATCTATGGTCCTTTGTGCTCAGGTCCCTACCCTGGTGCCTCCTCAGTAATTAGACTGTTCAACTTCTTTTCCTCCCTCCCTTTTCCTACCCAGCATCCAGCCAGCCCCAGACTCCCCGCCCCTCACCCAGCTCTTCGTGCAGGAGACGGTGAGTCAGAGGTCCCCAGTGGAGTCCAGGTGCTCAGAGCTGGCTCTCAGGAATGAGTAATGAATGGTGAGAGGTGGAGGAGGGTCAGCGCCAGTGGCTGTCTAGAGCCCTCGGGATGACACCATCCTTCACCTTCTCAGGTCAGCCTCCTAAAGCCACACCTACCCTGACAACCAGAAAAAGGCTAGAGCATGGGACCACGTGGAGGCCCTTTAATTACAGGGCACCTTAGCAGGTTCTGTGGGTATAAATACCATGTTAACACGGCGATAATGACAGACTCCTCCAGATTGCTGGGTCATTACATTTAATAGTCTTGCAGGTAATTCGTGGCAACCCTGCACCAGAGCTGAGAGAATCCAGACAAAGTCTGACTGCCAGCCAATGGCTGCATCATTGTCCCCTAACTTCCCCCTCACTAATTAATCTATTACCTTCAAGAGTCCCTCCCCTCCCATTCATCTATATGCATTGCATAACCCCTTCCACTGCCTCTGTTCTCCACTGAGACCAGCTCCTTGTTCCATTGTGTTCTAAACTTAATTTCCAAGCAGAATATTCCATGGTCTGAGAAGGGGAAGGGACGCTGTACAGCAAAAGATGGCAGGCTCATAGAAAGTCGGAGATAGAAGGGGCCTTAGAGGTCATCCCATTCAACTTACTCATTTTACCGATGAAGAAATTAAGACCTAGAGAAGCTAAATGACTGTCCCAAGGTCACACCAGCTATAAGAAAAACAGATTCTCTGGCTGGGAAATAAATTCACTGTCTTTTCCATTACCTCATTCTGACCCTCAGCCTCAAGAAAAAGCTCTCATTGCAGCAGAGGGATTAATATTAGACAACAGAAAAGGACTTTTCACACTACCACAGGTGGTTGGAGACTAGACTGGGTTATTGGGTTACGGGGGTGGGGGAGATGAGAAGGAACAGGAAATCCCTTTTCTTAGACACTGGTATACCTGGAGACAGAGGCATGGGGAAGGAGAACATTACTGGCAGTCAGGTGGCATGGATTCAAGTTCCACTCTGCTCGTTGTGAGGTCAAGAGCAAGCTAATTCAATTCTCTGAGCCTCAAGTTTCTGGCCCCCTTCAGAATGGGGATAACAACTCTCATTCTCTGCAACAGCTTCATGAGTTTGTTGTTAGGAAAGTGCTTTATAAAGAACTATGTAAATGTCAGTGATTATTATGGTCCGTTCTCTGAAATCCTGTGATTCTTTGATTCCTGAGTCTCCAGGGAAATCCTACTTAATAGCAGCTTCCAGAGAGACTTTGGCAAAGATGGCTGTTCATAATTTCCCCCTAAGAATAATGATAGATGGAACAAAAAGGAACAAAATTGCTGGAGATTCTGACAAGAAAATTAAAACTCACCCCAAAAAACAATGAACCAACGGAAGAAGAGCTGGTACAAGAAAAAAAATTATGAAGTAAGAAAAGTGATTGCCCCCCACAACAGCCTGGAAATCTAAATAAATTCAAAGAAGGCTTAGTTAAATTCCCAGATGACAGATTCATAATGTTTAATGGGAATTTAAGATGGTTTGGAAGGGTTGTCTCTAAATCATTGAAACTGACCCCAAAGAGATAACCTCCTGTATGAATATGTCCTGTAAGCTATGTCCTCCTGTAACCTGTGCTCTGGCACTGATATGGTGACAGAGCCCAGTGTTGGGGGGCCATAGGAATTACTCCCTGGGGCAAGGCTGGTGTTCCTTTCTCTTCGTTACTTCTTTTGATCCTTGCTACAATAACCAAACTAGATAATTCCCTCACCCCTTTGTTGTTGCTCTTCAGTTGTTTTCAGTCAAGTCTAACTCTTCTTGACCCATTTGGGGTTTTCTTGGCAAAGACAATGGAGTGGTTTGCTATTTCCTTCTCCAGCTCATTTTACAGATGAGGAAACTGAGACAAACAAGGCTAAGTGACTTGGCCAGGGTCACACAGCTAGGAAGTGTCTTGAGTCCAGATCCGAACTCAGGAAGATGAGTCTTCCTGATTCCAGGCCTGGCGCCCTATCCACTGTGCCACCCAGCTGCCCTTCCAGAAGTAATCTTATAGATTAGAGGGGGAAGGAGAAGACTGAAGAAACAACTTAGCTAAGAGTTGGGATGGACAAAGAACACACAGTGGGAAGATGTTTGTGCATATAGATAAGAAACTAAGACCATGGAAATTATCTGCAAAGAATTAAGCCGGCTGTCCCTCATGTCTGGAATGTACTCCCTCCTCACCTGGGCCTCATAGCATCTTTCCTTTCAAGCAACTCGAGCACCACCTATATACATAATACCAAATACCTAAAGCCGCTGATCCCCACACCTGTCAGTACCTTCCCTCTGAGGCTACCTTCTATTTTATTATCTTGTGTTTATTTTCTTTATATCTATTCTGTATACATTTTAATAGGTATTTGTTGTCTCCTTCCTTAGACTCTAAACTTCTTGAGAACAGGGATTATTTTATGCTTTGTATTTGTATCTCTTGCACAGTGCCTGGCACATAGTACATGCTTAATGTCTGTGGATCGGATCGAGTGATTGAACTGCAAACTACAAATCAATGAGATAGCCTGAATTAGTCCTTCCGAATATCTACACTGGTTTAATGCCCTAGGTAATCTTGAACACTCTCCTTACCTTGGTGTTATATATGCATAACTTTCGATTAAGTTGGTTTTTCCAAGCAGCATTTCCTAATACATAACGCCATCTTTGTTTAAGGGTTCTCCCCTATCTTTCTACCCAGCCAGAGTAGCTCCTCTCAAGCACAGAGTCATAGGTGAGAGCAAACAGTTGCCTTCCAAAGAGAGTGCTGTGTGGAACCTGCTTGGAACACCAACAGAGACACCTTGACTCCTCTGGTTGGTAGCTTTGGTTCAACAGAGCTGCCTTTCTTGGGGGAAACTAGAGCACAGGATGGGAAGCAGCCGGGGGATTGTCCCTTCTTGGCAAATGGTGAGGCTGCTTGCTTTCCTTCCAGAATGTTTTACAATGTCTTGAATGCCAACTGGAAAACTGATTCACCATTTTATAGTCTATTATCTTTAATAGCCCAGAATCAACCCAAAGATCATGGAGCTAATCGTTCTGCTCAATTCCTAAGACCTCAGTGCAAACAGGAAAGGGTCCAAGCAAGGAGAATCTGGGCATAGAGAGAAACCAACATACTGACCCCCTGCATCTCATGGCCACTTGCTGTTAACCCTTGATGTTGTATTTGGGGCCATTTTGCCTCACATACAATCAAAATAATTCCTAAGCCAATGTGCTAAAAAATAATGAGAGGATATGTTCAAATTACATTTTGATACTCACAGCAAAGAAATGCACATCCCCTATGGAGAAACTGGCTGTGGGGGTGGGGTGGGGTGGCTAGGTGTAATGAACAGAGCACTGTCTCTGGAGTCAGGAGGACTTGAGTTCAAATCTGGCCTTGGACACTTACTATCTTGGCAAGACACTTAATCCCGATTGCTGAGAGAGAAAGAGACAGAGAGAGAGAGAGAGACCGAGAGAGAGAGAGACAGAGAGAGACACAGAGAGAGAGAGAGGGAGGAAGAGCGAGAGAGAGACCGAGAGACAGAGAGAGACCGAGAGACAGAGAGAGACACAGAGAGACAGAGACAGAGACAGAGAGAGAGACACAGAGAGACACACAGAGAGAGACAGAGAGAGACAGAGAGAAAGAGAGAGAGAGAAATTCCATGATTCTATTGGAATTAAGGAATCAACTCTTGGTGAGGAAACTCCTATTTGTAATGCAGATTGGCGACTATTCTGTACCTAATAGCCTTACGAAGTTGCCTGATACAGTGAGAAGGTAATTGGTCATACAACCAATGGGTGATAAAAAAAAAATGGGGCTGGTGGGCAGGGCTTCCTGTTTCCAAGGCCAGCTCTCTTGTCTCTCATGTCTGCAGAACCTGATTATCTTAAAGTCCTGTGGTTTATTTGTAGATACTCAGAGAATCACAGAATGTCAGAGCTGGAATGGGCATCTATCCAACTCCCTCAGCTTACACAGCAAGTTGATGGGAGAAGCAGGATTAGAACTTATATCCACTGAATTATTTCACTACATCATGCAGAATTTCCTTTCTTCACTTCTCAGTTGGAGTTTTGGCTGTCTATGAAGTAGGAGGAATTCATGGTAGAATATGAAGGGGAATGAACATTTAAGTTCATAAGTAAGGAAGGAAGCTGTGAAGAGAAAATGGTGGGATAATGGGAATTAAGATGTAGCTCATTCTGTCTGTATTTCAGAACCAAGTATATAAATAAGGTTTGAAGATCATTAGTCTTACTTATGGGCATGTAGGTGGCACCGTGG
Source organism: Trichosurus vulpecula (assembly GCF_011100635.1). NCBI lineage: Eukaryota > Metazoa > Chordata > Mammalia > Diprotodontia > Phalangeridae > Trichosurus > Trichosurus vulpecula. The sequence continues at coordinate 102,911,858 of NC_050576.1, read as the reverse complement.
GGCCTGGGGTCAAGAAGATTCTTTTTCATAAGTTCCAGTCTGGCCTCAGACACTTACTAGCCATGTGACCACGGGTACTTAACCTTGTTTGCCTCAGTTTCCTCACTCCAGTCTCTTTGCGGAGAAAACCCCAGATGGGGCCATGAAGAGCTGGATGTGACTGAAATGACTGAACAAGAAGTCTTATTTTCATGTTATTCATAGCTTTGCTCCTCACTTAGGCAAAAAACCAGAAGTTCACACATATTTTTTTCAGATGTAGCAAGTAACAAGTTATGAAATTATGACCTAGGCTTCTGTTTGTGTTACTATTCTCCTGGCTGATTAGTTGTGTTGTACCTTGATCAGTGGTATCAGTACTAGAAAATACAGGCAAGTCAAGTTTCTTAGTATGATTTGTAAAACTTGTTGTTCAGTCATTTTCAGTTGTGTCTGACTTCACAGACCCCATTTGGGGTCTTCTTGGCAAAGATACCAGAGTGGTTTGCCATTTCCTTCTCTAGCTCATTTTACAGGTGAGGAAACTGAGGCAAATAGGGTTAAGTGACTTGCCCAGGGTTACACAGCTAGTTAGTGTCCAAGGCCAGATTTGAAATCACAGAGATGACTTTTCCTGACTCCAGGCTTGGCGCTCTATTCACTGCACCACCTAGCTGCCCTCTTGCAAAACTGAAGATACTTCAATAGATTTGTGGATAAATAAGGCTACTAATATTTGTTTAAAAATAAGTAATTAAGAAACAATTAGCTTTAAGAATAAAATGTAAACAAAACAATTTATTAATTTACTAATGGTGCTTCTCTGTGATAGACAGATAGGAATATGTCTTACCCCTGTTTCCTTGTTCAAACCATATCACCTTGCCAGAACTAGAACGAAAACTATGACGGGCACCTTTAATTAAACTCCAAAATAGTCTACCCAGGGATGGTTCATTGATAAGGATAGCAATTAATAATATTTGTATCAGTTTGACATTGAGACCCAAAGTCCCACTTTCATTCTCTTGTGTGCTGTTCTGCTAATTTACATCTATCTGATAACAAGCAAGGCTGTTAATTGCCACTCTACCTCAAACACGGATTTAGAAACATGAAGTCTTAGAATGGAAGATGGTGTTGGTCATTCTTCATTTCTGAAGAGTATCAGTGACATCATGGTGATGTCTTGACTTGTGAGGGAATGGGATTTAAGTGAGGCAGAGGTGCACACATTCATCAACCTCACTATCCCTTCCAGAGTCATCGAAGTCCAGTGGCGGGACAAAAGTCAAGACGGCTGGTGATGGCCCAGATTGCGGTGGATGACTTTGGCGTCTCCGATGTCCGGCCAAGCTCGTAAGCACTCCACAAGGCCTGCTTTAGCTGCCTTCGTGGCCGTAGGAACAAATTGTTCTCATTCACCCATTCTGCCAGGGGAAGTCTTCACATGCTTGTGGTAGACATCCCCCTAAGAAGGAAACGGCAAACCACTCCAGTGTCTTTGCCAGGAAAACCCCAAATGGGGTCACGAAGAGTCGGACATGGAAAATGACCCAACGACAACAACAACAAATTCATTGACAGGTTTGAGGTGGGTCAATTACCCTCCCCTGGTTTAGCCCATCTGCCAAGACGGTTTACCGGGGTAACAGGCTCATAGATCAAGAGCTGGCAAAGACCTCAGAGGCCAAACAGTTCAATCCCCTCATTTTATAGATGAAGAAACAGAGGTTCATAGAAGCTAAATGATTTGCCCAGGGCTACACAGGGAGTAAGTACAAGAGGCAGGATCTGAATCCAGGTCTTCTCACCTTGCCCTTTCCTTAGGGGTCATTTTGTCCATCTACTTTCCCAGGGCAGGAAGAAACTTTCTCTACAACAACATCTCGAACAGGCAGCCACTCAGGCTCTGCTCCAACATTCCATCTCTAACATCTGCTCCCTTTGCAAGGTTGTCACTCAACTGCTGGACAGTTCTAGCTATTACAAAAACTTCTGATGTGGAACTAAAGAGAGGAAGCCTAGTCCAGAGGATAGAGAACTGGCCTCAGAGTCAGTTAGATCTGGGTTCAAGTTCTGTGTGAGCCTAGGAAGTTCACTTAGCCCTTCAGTGCTCCTGGTCACCTCTCTCAAACTTCACACTGCAGAGGCAATGCCTATGTGCATTGGAATTCCTTACTGGGTTCACTACAGTTCATTCCTTAGGAAATCACAGGTCTGAATAAAAAAATAAAATAAATTGGAAATCTGCCTTCCTTAAATTTCAATCATTGATCTTAATTCTCTCCCCTTTCTGGGGAAAAAAAAAATGAATTTATTTCTTCTTCCATATGACGATTGCAGCCTTAGAAAATTCACTCTGCTTTCTAGGGGGTTGGCTTCTTCTCAGAACTGTTTTGGGGCTGTGGGGGGGTGGGGCGGTCTTTGCCATCATTCCTAGAGATTTCGCCTTGTGCTAGATTCTAGATTTTTCCTGAGCTCTACTTTACAAGGCTGTTGTAAAGAAAGAGCTTTGTAAATCTCAAAGCACTTGTAAATGTGAATTATTGTGATAACCGGCAGACATTTATGTGTCGCCTCAAGGGGTGCAGCGGGCTTCAGATACATTATCTTATTTGATCTCCACTTCAGTGGGGTGGGTATTTTATTAGTCACATTTTATAGATGAGGTAAATACATCTAAGAGGTGAAGTGACCTGATTAGAGTCGCACAGCTATCCATTGTCTGAGGCAGACTTTAAATCCAGGTCTTCTTTACTCCAAATCCAACATTTTATCCATCGTTGTTGTTGTTAGTCATTTTTGTTTTTTTTTTCAGTCACATCTGACTCTTCGTGACCTGCCTGGCACATAGTAAGCACTATATAAATGGTTTGTTCAGTCATTTCCATTGTATCCAACTCTTCTTGACCCTATTTGGGGTTTGCTTGGCAAAGACACTAGAGCAATTTGCCATTTCTTTCTCTAGCTCATTTTACAGGTGAGGAAACTGAGGCAAACAGGGCTAAGTGACTTGCTCAGGATCACAAAACTAGTGTCTGAGGCCAGATTTGAAGTCAGGAAGATGATTCCTGACTTCAGGCCTGGCACTCTATCCACTGGACCATTTAGCTGCCTTACTATCTTATAAGTTGGTTCTCAAAGTTTTTGGACCCCTTTATTGAGGACTCCCCCCAAAAGTTTTTGTTTCTTTCTGTCAGTTATCTCTATCAGTGCCTACCATACTAGAAATCAAAACATCTTACTATTATTATGAAAATGGTTTTTAAATCATAGATCTCCTCAAAGGGCCTTGGAAACCCTGGAACACACTTTGAGAACCATGCACTATACCATGTCTGACTCCCAACCTAAGCCTCAAAGCCCCTTGACCTTCTAGTTCCTCATCTGTTGGACTTCGCCATCTGTTGTACCTGTCCCTTTTCTTCTGTTGCTAGTACTGTCTCTAGGGGCTTGGTTCCAGCACCCACCCCTCTTTCCCTTTTACTCCCTGACTTCCTGTACTCCAGACCACAAGAATGTATTCTCTAGGATTTACTTAAAAGGAGAAAAGGGAAAATACAAATTTTAAAATGTAGCTACCATAATTGGACATTAGATGAGGTCTGATCAGTGCAGAATACAATAGGACTATTTTCTCCCCTGAGTTGAACACTGCTCTATAAATGTAGCATAAATTTGCTTTGTTTTATGTGTCAGTAACCATAACACAGTAGGTGGCACAGTGGATAGAGTCTAGCCCTGGATCTGGAAGACCTGAGTTCAAATCCAGCTGGAGACAAGTACTATCTGTGTGACCCTGGGCAAGTCACTTAACCTCTATTTGCCTCAATTCCTCTGCTGTAATAGCGGAGAAGGAAATGGCAAACCAATACACTATCTTTGAAAAGGAAACCCCATTGACTTGACCATGGGGTCATGTAGAGTCAGGCACAACTGAACAATACTCTCATCACGCTGCTAGTTCATACTGAGTTTACAATCCACTAAAGCCTTCAGACTTTTTTTTAATATGACCTTCTGTTATACATTCATAGTAAGCATTCAAAGACAATTTAAACAAAATTGAACTAAACAATGTCTCCTCTATCCTGTACTTGTGTAATTGATAACTTCAACCTAAGTGCAGGGTTTTATATTTTCCTGTCTTTGTTAACCTGAATGACCTTCAGTCTAGAAATGGTAGAACAAATATGAGTAAGTGAATAGAAACACAAAAGAAAGATGATCATTTAGAGAGAAGAGAAAGATCCTTGTTAAATCCCATCCTGTTTGTTTTGGTCCATAGTTCCTACCTGTTGAGATCCCTTTGGGTCTTTATTCTGGCATTTAATGTACTACTTATTCCTCCTAGCTTCGTGTCCTCTGAAAATCTCACAAGCTTGCCAGTAATATTTCTATTTGAGATATTAATAAAATTGTTGAGCAGGTAAGGACAGGGCCCTGTAGCACAACACTAGGAACTTCTTCCTTACCCTCCCAGGTTAGCATCAATCTTTTATTAATCAACACCTATTCTCAGTCAGCTTTGAGTCACCCAGCTTAGGATTCTTCATCTTTTTTACAAGATTATCATTAGAAACTTTCATTAAATGCCTCGATGAAATCAAGTTACATCATGTTTACAGCAATCCCCACTGTATTTCTTTTAGTTGCCCCATCTAAAAAAGAAATGAGATTAATTTGGCATGGTTTTTTTTTCTTAGTGAAGTCATGCTGATTCCTAATGGTTACCATGATTAACCCATCCTAGGGTTCAATACTGAGTTTATTGGTCTGTAGTTTCCAGGACCCGCCTTTGTCCTACTTTTGAAAATCAGTACAATCTTTGCTTTTCTCTTGTTTGACCGACAGCTCTAGCATTCTCCATGATTTCTCCCAAGACTGGTTCCATGAACTTCTCCTAACACTGAGATGTAACTGACCAGGGCCTGAAGACTCAGTGCAATCAGAAGTTTTCTTATTATTTCTTCATCTCTCTCATAGGTTTTTATTTTCTCTTACTCATGTCTGTTCTGCCCTTTCTAGACAGGAGATCGTTAAAGTTGACAGAGGAGAAAGAAGCAAAGTAAGAATTGATTAGTTGTGTTTTCTCTCTTGTCTGTTAATATTCTGTGTTCAGCCTTGGGTAGGGGGCTTATCGCTTCCCTCCTCTTCTTGTCCCCCCAAAATTTCAATGGATCCATGATCTTATTAGATTGTGATTTCCTTGAGGGCAACCTCTCTTTGTATCCTAGGACTGGGCTTAGAGTTCAAATCTATCATCAGACCCTTATTGGCTGTATCACCCTGGACAAATCACTTAACCTCTGGTTTGCCTCAGTTTCCCCATCTGTTAAATGGGAATAATAGCAGCACCTGCCTCTCAAGGTTGTTGTGACAATCAAATAAGATAATAATTGGAAAGTGCTTAGCACAGTGCCTGCTATATAAGTGTTAGTTATTTTTAAAATATTTTATATTATATTATATTTTAAATATTTTTGAATATATATAGTAGGTACTCAAAAATGTTTGTTGACCATAGCAACCCATCCTCACCTACTCATTCTGTGCTACTCTTGTCCCCATCTTCCAACAAAATAACCGTAGAGAATCCATTTGTAAGGCGTTGCCCATGTGTGAACATTTTGATTGCTGAAGAGGACAAAACAAAAGAAGATGTGCGTAAGAACGCTGATAAAATCAGCTTGAGAAGACACACAGACCCCCAGAGAAAATGCTTGGGAAGAGTCTGGACTAAGAGAATGGTTTGAAGGCAGAACGTGGACTAATTTAAAGATGGCGGCAGTACATTGCGGTTTGTCGGTTCCTCGACGCATGAATGCTTTCAGAATTTTAAATGTCATAACTGTGAAATTATAAATCAAATAACTGATGAGGGCTATGGAACAATTATATAAGGACTGCTGGCATTATACCTGACAGGAAAAATATTCACATCACAAGTTAAGGATGGGCCACTGTTTATGAAGAGGCTCTGATCTGAGGCATCAAAGGGCAGAAGAAAAGGAGATGACCAGAGAAAGATAAAAACTCATCTCAGTCTAATCCTTTTGTTTTTCAGAGTAGGATCCAGGTCCAACAATTTGCCCAAAGTGACTTACAGATCATAAACTGCCAAACCAGAATTCGAACCTAGGTCCTCTGACTCTGGATCCAGCATCCCTTCCACTCTCTACATGCAAGACAGTGTGATGAAGTAGGAGGTGCCTTGGACTTGTAGTCAGAAGACTTGGTTTGATCCCAGGCTTCACTAATTACTCACTTAGACCCTGGACAAAGGATGATAGACCCTTCTAAATCTCAGTTTTCCTCATCTCTAAAATAGGGATAATAAAATGTGGATGAAGACATAGATGGCATACCTAGGGAATTTGTACTTCATGCCAAGATAATAAGGATAGCTAGTATGTTGGATGACGGAGTCAAGATGCAAGAAAGATCTTGACAGGCTAGAACAGGGGTGGGGAACCTGCATTCTTGAAGTCACATGCTGGGATTTGTTCTGGGAAGTTAGGATTTGGTGAAAGGGCCACACTTGAAGACTAGAGGACCACACGTGGCCTCGAGGCTGCAGGTTCCCCACCCAAGTTGGTGCCCAACTTGACGAACTACAAGCTCAGAACTCCAGAGCTTGAGTGACTCATCAATCTCAGCCTCTCCAACAGCAGGGATTACCTATATGGACCACTGCTGTTGTCAGCTGTTTTTCAGTCACATCCAATTCTTTGTGACTCCATTTGGGGTTTTGTTGGCAAAGATACTGGAGTGGTTGGCCATTTTCTTCTCCAGGTTATTTGACAGATGAGGAAACTGAGGCAAACGGGGTGAAGTGACTTGCCCAGGGTCACATAGCTAGTAAGAATCTGAGGGTGGATTTGAACTCAGGTCCTCCTGACTCTAGGTCTAGCACTCTACCCACTGCACCACCTAGCTGCCCCTATAGCCCACTACTCCCAGGTTACCAAAAACTGCATTGACACTGAAAGAGACATGGATATCAGAATGATAAAGGTTTCTCTAAACTCTCTCTTCAACTGTGGTTAGATTTTATGAAATACTGTGTCCGGTTCTGAATGCCACATTTTACACAGGTTATTGCCAAGCTCGAGGCCCTCCAGAGGACAGTAACCAGGCTAGTAGAATACTCCTGACTGCACACCATGCCATACCAGAACAGAAGAAAGAACCGGGGATGTTAAATTAGGGGAAGTGAAGCCTTGACGATTGTCCTGAAGTATCTGAAGGGCTCTCTTTTGGAACAGGAATTTGACATGTTTGCTCAGCCTCCGAGGACAGAGCTAGGAATACTCCACAGAAGCTGCAGAGATTTAGGTCTCTTCAGGGAGGTGGCTCAAGTAAAAGACAACTTCCAAACACTTAGAGCTATCTCAAAGCTTGAGCACTTAGGGCACTGATATTCTTTAAGCACAGGCTGGATGATCTAACCAGATATTCAATAAAGAGGGTCCCTGGTCAGGTTTGGGCTGGAGTCTGTAAAATTCTGTAAATTTTCTTTCACTACCTAATTCACAGGGTGATGATCAAATGAGATAACGGTTGAAAAGGGCTTTTAAACAATAAAAGCATTATATAATGTAAGCTATTATTATTAAGTACTAAATATTTTGTGGTAAAGAAGCAATGACGAGGAGACGACTCTGGGCATTCTGGCTGGCTGTTCCCCCAGGCCTGGAATGCTCTCACTCCTCTGCTCTGACTACTGATCTCCCTGGCTTTCTTAAAGTCCTAGCTAAAATCTTACCTTCTACAGGAAGGCTTCCCAACCCCTCTTAATTCTAGTGCCTTCCCTCTATTAATTATTTCCTATTTCTCCAGTATATAGGTTACTTTGTACGTATTTGTTTGTATGCTGTTTTCCCTATTAGATTGTAAGTTTCCTAAGGGCAGGGATTGACTTTTGACTCTTTTTGTATCCACAGCACTTCATGCAGTGCCTGGTATGTCACAAAGGCTTAATAAATGTTTATTGAGTGAGTGAGAGTATAGCTGCAGGGCCCCCTTCACAACTTCAATACAATCTGCCTTGAAGCCAGAGTAAACTTGCTTTGGATCCATTTGGATTCATGTCTCTGGTGTAGTGTTGCGAGAAAAAGCTCCCTGGGGTAGGTTAGCACCAAGTGTTGCAAAATCTCCCGCAACACATACGGTGGGGCAAGAAGAGACTATGGAATTCACAAATTCTGCAAAGAGCAAAATCCCAAAGCCAGAAAGAAATTACTTGCCAGGACAAATAGATGAGGAAGGAAAGAGAGAAACCGACTATAGAGTGTAGAACTTTAGAGTTGGAAGGCTCTCTGGAGGCATCTAAACCAACCTCCTCATTTTACAGATAAGAAGAAAGTTGGAACATTGAGAATTTCAGAGACTTGTCCAAGGTCACAATTGTCAGAGTAGGAACTAGTTCTGGTGTCTCAACTTACAATCCAGGAGGCTCCTGGAGGGCCGAGACCAATTTTTTGCCTTTGCATCCCCAGTATCTACCAACATGGAGTTGTGGATGGTTAGCGAGCTGACTTTGAAGCCAAGAAGACCTGAGTTCAAATCCTACTTTTGACATATACTAGCTGTGTGACTCTGGAAAAAAAATCACTTAACCTCTCAAGGTAACTGATTGATCAAGCATCCAGGCAGATCTTTAAGTCTGTAAATTGCATTGGTAGTAGGTTTCCAATACCAATGAAATCAAAGGTCCATTCCCTACTTTATCTCCACCATGCCGCTGAGTGTCTTGAAGAAACAAAAATATGAATAGAGACCGTGTGTTTGAAAAGAGTCCCGCCAAATAAGGCAGAAAATAAACTTGTCATTTTAAAAAATCCATTTCCTTAGGGCTGTACCTGAGGGAACTGTCCTTAGCTATCTCTTCCCTCCCTCTCAGCCCCACTTCCTCTCTTCTCTGAACCAGCTGGATAGGATGCCTTTGAGGTTGGAGAGTTAATAGTGAAAGCTGTAGACCCTTTGGCCAGTAGGGGAGGATGGGATAATGGCATGGCAGGGGTGACCTTGGCTCCCCCTGGCGCCAGCACGATGAGAAAGGGAATGTCATACCGAGTGTAACTATTAATAACTCGTCATGGTCACAAAGCACAAGGCAAACTCAATGGGTGGTTCAATTTTCTGCCTGTTAAAAGTCATTAGCGGTTCCTTGGGGGAAGCCAGAAAAAAAAGCCTTTATATGGAACAATAAATTCCTCCATAGGCCGCAAAAACCCCACAAATTTGCAGCTAATAAAGCCACAAAGGCATGATGATTAGGAAGTGGAGGGGAAACAGTTTCTCATGATTACAGTCTCAGCAGAGGGCTAGACTCTAGAGGCAGCATGGTCTGCAGGGTTGAGTACTCCAGCCGGAAGCTAGGGGATTTGGGTGAGTTCTAATCATGGCTCTCCCACAAGCTATATCACCTTGTATAAACAGTTACATATTCTGTCCCAAGCATATTTATTCGCAAATTGAGAATTCAAATAACAAGTTTGGATTTTGTTGTTCAATCGTGTCTAACTCTTTGTGACCCCGTTTAGAGATTCTCTTGACAAAGATACTGGAGTGATTTGCCATTTCCTTCTCCAGCTCATTTTACAGATGAGGAAACTGAGGCAAACAGGGTTAAGAGACTTGCCCAGGGTCACATAGCTAGTAAGTTTCTGAGGCTGGATTTGAATTCAGGAAGATGAGTCTTCCCCGCTCCAGGCTGGGTGCTCTATCCACTGCACCATCTAGCTGTCCTACTAGTAAGAAGACTTATAGTGGAAACCTCCTGTAGGTGTTGTCTCTCCTCTCTGACCCACTCGGACCCCCCATTAGGATATGAGCTCCTTAAGAGCCGAAGACATCTTACTTTCTTCTATTTGTAACATTTGTATCTCTAGAACTTAACATAGTGCTTCACATGTAATAAACACTTCATAAATGTTTTTTATTCATTCGTAAGATAAAATCTCAGATAGTTATGATATAATATATCATGTGCAGTAGAGGATCAGATTACAGATATTTCCAATTAATTACAGATAATTAACACATCCAGTTTAGAAATAAATGTAAGCACCTCATGGAACAGAAATTAATTTTGAGAAAATTTTAATGGAAATGTGTTGGAGAAGGCACTGTCTTAATTAGATTGCTAAATATTTTTCCGAACTTAGTCAGCTCTAACATATACACATTACCAAAAGCTGACAATCATCAGGGAGAAAAATATTCATTTAATATGTACCTTATATATATGGTAAAGCATGAATAAGGGCAGCTAGGGGGTGCTGCAATGGATAGAGTGCTGTGCTTACAGTCAGGAAGATTCATCTTCCTGAGTTCAAATCCAGCCTCAGACACTAACTGTGTGACCCTGGGCAGGTCATTTAACCCTGTTTGCCTCAGTTTTCTCATCTGTAAAATGAGCTGGAGAAGGAAATGGCAAAACCACTCCATCACCTTTGCTAAGAAAACCCAAATCAGGTCACAAAGAGTCGGACACAACTGAACAACAACAAAAGCATGAATGTAGTGTCATGGTGTAGTGTATAGAGAGTTGGCCTTGGAGTCAGGAAGACTTGAATTCTGCCCCACACTGGGTGTGGTCAAGTCACTTAGCTTCTCAATGCTCAATATTCTCAAGGCAATTCTATTACTAGAGTATGACAAAGAAATACCAACCTAGATGGGTAGAGGGAGTTCCCTAATCCAGGAGTTTGCTATATAAATTAAATCATAGGATCAGTCCCTGTTCCTACAAATAAAAAGGCCACAGATGTAAGGGGATGGAACGAGCTTAGCATCAAGAGACAGGAGACTCGATTTCTATTCGCTAGTCTGCCTTCCTCTGGAAATGGCTAAGAAGATATATGAGGCAAGATATGTGACTGCAGTTGGGAAAGAAAAAAAAAAAGGATTTGAGGAAGGTTATTGTTTTAAAGTTCATTACAAAAGCAAATGGTTGTTAGTTGCCCAATGACTTAATTCCTGGAATAGGCCACCCTTCACTTGAAAGGAGAAGAGGAACGCCAAAGAATGAGACTGCAGTCAGAGGGCCTGGACTCCAGTACCGACACTGCTACTCATTACCTGTGTGATCTTGAGAAAAATCACGGAAGCTTTCTTGGTCTTACTTTCCTCCTTCTGTAAAAGGAGATTCTATTTAGGAAAAAACCCCAAAGAGCAGGAAATACATCTGTAAAGAGATGTCTGCAGAAGTAACCTTGCCATTTCCAATCCTAAGGGCCTATGATCTATTTTCTAGAAGTCTCTCTGTGTCCTAACATGCTTAGCCCCACCGTCATGTGACATCACAAAGATTATCACCAATTAGGAAGCCCATCTCGGTGACCTGGTCTTATAAGGTTCTGCTTAGTTTATTGGGTTCAGAGCTATTTGGGTTTTGCTAAGATTTCTGTTAGAAGAGTGTGGATCAGGTCAATTGTGCATCACTTAAGAAGTCTGTACATGGTTCCTTTCTCTTAGACTATTTCTCCTTCTACATCCAATGGAGCTGCTGGTAGGGGTTGGGTGGGGTATGGAGAGGGCAGAAAGTATTCCCAAGGAATTGGGGGAAAAGAGCATTTTTGCCCTTTTTCCTTGGAGAGAAAAATATTAAAGCATAAAAAGTTGGGACAGACTGGCCTTTCAAGTGTGGATGTGGGGTCAAGGGTTCAGTGTTGGTGAGGGACTAGCAAATATTTGGAGAAAGAGTGGAGGACAGTAGGTGATGAGGCTCAGGCACTGGGAGGGATGGAAGGGAACATAATTCTCTTCACATGGCCTCTGATTCCCCATCTGTAAAGTGGGTTCAGTACCTGAGCTCTCTGGAATACCCCAGAGGGATTAGGGGTTTTAAAGCCCCAGATAAAAGAAGTGATTGTTGGTGCAGTGGATAGAGTATCCAGTCTGGAGTCAGGAAGAATCTTGTTACTGAACTCAAATCTGGCCTCAGACACTTACTAGCTGTGTGATCCTGGGCAAGTCACTTTACCCTGTTTGCCTCAGTTTCCTTATCTGTCAAATAACCTGGAGAAGAAAATGGCCAACCACTCCAGTATCTTTGCCAAGAAAACCCCAAAATGGAGTCACAAAGAGTGAGACACAACTGAACAACAGCAACAAGGCACCATGATAGCTCTGTAATTAAACTAGCACTAGCCCCAGCAATCTATAAATCCTCACACTCATTGCTAGATGGTTTTCAGGGCAGAGACAGAGTAAGGGAGAAATCAGTTGAGTTTGCATAAGGTGAAGCCTAGTGGGATCAGTAGTCTGAGAGAAGGGAATGTTCCCATCAGAGCCATTTGGTTTCATGGAAATGGATCACTGGGTGACGAGGGTGGTATTTGTGTCATGGGAGAAGGTTTCACATGAAATGTACATTATTATATTATAAGAGAGGATTCTATAAATTCCTGCACAGCCATTCTTTCTTTCCCAGTGCCCTCACACAAATACTGCTCCCAATTTAGAAAGAGAGTTGGGGCCAGGCTTCCTCTGTTCTCACTAGGGCTGTGGGTTCGTTCTCTAAGCAGGGAAGGCCCCACTGCCAATGTGGTTCCAATTGGGCTGGATTTGTTTAACAAGGCTATAACAAGGCCCTCTGACCAGGGAAGAAGGGTTGATTAAATAGATGTGTGCCACTGCTGCGCGGACATCCATCCCAGGCTTCCAGCCCTGAGGTCTAAGAACGGGCCCCTGAGAATGGAGGTAGGATGAACCGGGTTGGGGATTGTGTTCTGATCTTTTTGTCCTGATCTCAACATTAGCTAGTTTTGGGGAAAGCCAACATTATTGAGCAACAGCACCATTTGGCAGGAATAGCTATCCTGAGACCATTTCCTTAATTCCCCTGCTTCTGTACACAGTGTGAATAACAATTGTTTCTGTTCTGGCCAGAAACCCTGAGGGTCTTCCCCTCTCAGACTGATTTTTTTTTTTTGAGTATGCAAACTAGGCTATCCTTTGCCTCATTTCTTACCTAGCCTTAAATCACTGAATGGGTGTTGCCTCAGACAAACTGCACCCTGGGAAAGACCTTCGCTTAAAAAGGCCAAGATTTCCCACTGCATCTGGAACCATCTCCAACCATCCTGACCTATGTCTTGTCCCTGGACATTGATGACTCCGGAGGAGAGACTGAGGCTGGTGACTTTGCACAGCCCTGCCCCACTTAAATCCAATTCGCTTTCAAGACAAGACATTACCCTTCTGATGTCATTGGTCCTCTTTCAGAATGAAGGATGAACAGGTCCTACCTGGACTAACTGGGAGTGGGGCAGGGCCCACAGAGTCCTTGCTGGACTAGAGCTTCCTGGAAGGAAGCCTCCAGAATCTTTACCACTCTTTTTCCCAACGTAGGTCACTGGGAAGTCACGGGTCTAACCTAATAATTATCACTCATTCATTTAACACTTAGTAAGCACCTGTTGTATGCAGAGCACCTGTGCTAAGTGCTGGGAAAGGTTTAGATAAAATATGGACCCTACCCTCTGGGTCTTAAAGCCAAGTAGGTAGATAAGACAGATGACTCTCATATATGATATTACATAATAAGTGCAAAAAGGCCACAGATGTCATATGGGGGGGGGGGAGACTACACTTACCAGTAATCAATCAGTCAAAAAATATTAATTAAGCGTGGGCTATATACCAGACACTGTGTTAGGTGCTGGGGATGCAAGTACAAAGAATTAAACAATCCCTATATCCAATGGGCTTACATTCTAATGAGGAGACAAACATATGTAAAAATATAGCACAAATACAATTAAATATAAAATATAATAATTGATCGATATGGAGAAGCAGGAGATCAGGTTTTTATTCTCCATGCCACCACTGATTAGCTGTGTAATATAATATAGAGCGAATCGTTTAACGTGTCTAGGCCTCCGTTTCCTCATCTAGAGGCAGCTAGGTGGCTCAGTGGATAGAGTGCTGGGCTTGGAGTCAGAAAGACCTGAGTTCAAATGTGACCTTAGCTACTTCAGGCTGCGTGACCCTGGTCAGGTCATTTAACCTCTGTTTGTTTCTCTTTCCTCATCTGTAAAGTGGGAATCATGATAGCACCTACCTCCCAGGGTTGACCTAAGGATCAAAGTCTATAAAGAGCTTAGCACAGAGCCTAGTATGTGGTGGGTACTGTGTAAGTGCTATTTTCTAAAAATATTTTAATAATATTTATTATTGATTCAATAATTGATTAAATTAATTTAATATTAAATAATAGTAATACTTTAATAATATTTCATTTTTCCCAATTACACATAAAGACAACTTTGAAATTCATTTTAAAAATATTTTGAGTTCCAAATTCTCTCTCTCCCCCCGCCCCAAGATGGTAAGTAACTTGACATGGGTTATACATGTATGATCATAAATGCTATTATGAGTAGTAATTTTGTCTGCTTTGAATCAGGGGGCTGGACCAATTGATCTCTTAGGATTCCTCCCAGAAGATCTATATGATTCCATGTTCTTTGCCCACAAGTTTGCACCTTGTAGATGAGCTGCTTTCCCTGGGGGAGGAAGGTGCAAACAGCTGGAATTAGCATTTTTATCTGCTTTTGTCAAGAACAGAGCCAGACTGGCAGCCTTTTACCTCCTCACTGCTCTCTCCTCTTTCCATCTCCTGTTTTTCTCATTGGTCTTCCGGAGGACCTTCTCTATAACTCCCAGCCATTCCCAGAAGAAATGGAGGTGGGTATCCTTCCAAGGGCCATCCAGGAGGTAATAGGAGTGAGGAGGGAGAGGTGATATTTACTGATTTTTTTGGTTCTCTTTAAAAATTTTGACAATTTTTGAATCTGACAATTATTAAGCACCTGCTGTGTGCAGAGCTATATGCAGGGTGGAGGCTGATGTAGATTAAAAAAAAACTTAGATAAGATATGGTACCTGCTTTCACAGAGCTTACCATCTATCTCATAGCTAGGTTCTGGAGCTCACCTCCCTTCAGGAGAAAGGGGTTGCGTCTCCTGTCTGATCACCCCCTCTCTAGGGTCATTTCTCAAACTGAGCAGGTCCTAACCCTGCCTCAGGCTGAGAGAAGAGGCGAAATTTTCCCTTGGGCCAATGGTTGGCACAGATTTCTTGGGACAGACTGGAATGATTCTGGGGAAAGTGATTGCTCATCCCCCAGCCCCACAGCTAGGATGTCCACCAGGGCTTTCTCTCTGGGGTCAATGTCCTTAAGGGGCAATTGTGTTCCTATCTAAGATACTTTGGGGAATCAAAGCTGTTTCTATTGTCAGAGGAATAGAAGAAACATTAGTGTACTTAGCCCCAGTTGGAAGGTGGGTGGGGATGGGCATATGTGTCTATGTTGTATGTATGGTGTTATACGTGGGTGTCCTTTGAATGGAGCGGTATGTGGTACGCATGTGTCTGTGGTATGTGTGTGGTATGTGTTTCTGGGAGTCTGTGTGTGTTGGGCGTGTATGGTTTGTGGAAGGGGGTGGTGGTTGAGTGTATGTATGCATGGGAGGGTTGTGTGCACAAGCAGAGGACCCCTTCCAGCCTCCTCCACCCCACCCTGAGGTGGAATAGCTGGTGGGTGCCTTCCCTGGCTCCTAGGAGGGGGCTGGAAGGGAAGCCAAACCGCAGCTCAGGCCTCAGGGGTTTGATCCTCCCCTCTTGGAGTTGGGGTGAGAGATGTGTGAGTGGTAAAAATGTTAGAGCCTGGGCCAGAGGAGAAGCACAGAGGTGCTCACATGAAAAGCTTCAGGAGGGATAACTGGAGAGAAAGGGAGGGAGGAAGAGACAGAAAGAGAAAGGAAGGAAGGGAGAGAGAAGGAGAAATAGAGGGAGAGGGAAAGAGAGAGGCAGAGAAGGGAGGGAGAGAAGAAGAAAGAGAGGGAAAGAGAGAGGGAGGGAGGGAGAGAGAAGGAGAAATAGAGAGAGAGGGAAAGAGCGGGGGAGAGAAGGGAGGGAGAGAAGGAGAGAGAGAGGGAAAGAGGGAAGGAGAGAGGGAGAGAGAAGGAGAAATAAAGGGAGAGGGAAAGAGAGAAGCAGAGAAGGGAGGGAGAGAAGAGGAAAGAGAGAGAGGGAGAGAGAAGGAGAAATAACGGGAGAGAGAAAGAGAGAGAAAGAGGGAGGGAGAGAGAAGAAATAGAGGGAGAAGGAAAGAGAGAGAAAGAGGGAAGGAGAGAGAAGAAATAGAGGGAGAAGGAAAGAGAGAGAAAGAGGGAAGGAGAGAGAAAAAGAGAATTGAGGTAATTGGGTAACAATTAAAAAGTGTGAACATCGTTTCTGCTCCCTTTCCACATCTGCTAGGGCTGCAGGGGGCCCCAGCAAATGCCCCAAGCAACCCGGAAAAAGGAGAAAACTTTTCCCTTTTTTCTGGGAGATCAAAAGCACTGAAGCCTCCAAAGCCAGGAGAGAGACTGGCCCCTTAAGTCAGTGTGGGATGGAGGGTGGGGTGGGGAAAGGAGGTTTAGTGAGGGGGATGGATAGAAAGATTTAGAGGAAGGGTAGAAGAGATGAGGAGGTTCGGGATCAGGGATGGGAGAGAACACCATTCTCCTCATGGAGCCTCTACCTCCCCATCTGAAAAGTGGGTTCAGTACTTGAGCTTTATGGGGGTGATGGAGGTGGAAAGAGGACTCATCAGAGCCCCAGATGAAAGGAATAGTGGGATGATTGCTCTGTAATTAAACTAGCACTAGCCAACTAGGAGCAGCAATCTAGAGGCTAATTGGGAGAGAATTAGGCAGTGGGCCCCAGATGTTAAGAAGCAGCTGCTGTGGGTGGCTTACTGAAGTTGCTGTCCCTCATTCAATATCTCCTTATATGGCCCTCCTCCTTCCCACCTCTCCCCCCATCCTCAGGACAACAGAGAAATTGGGACTGGAATCTTTCCTACTTGTCTAATGTCAAGTGGTCCCTGAACACTTTTTCTAAGGAATTCTGTTCTGAGAGACAGAGGGGCTATTGGAGTACAAGGAAATGGAAACACAAGGACTTTGGCAAGGTCCCGCGGGAAATGAGGAGCTCTGAAGCTGTCCCACTGACTCCTGCCTCATTTTCCTCCGCTGCCCTGGGCCCGCTCAGTCCTAAAGGCTCCGGGATGGAAGGAGACATAGGTGCAGCCTCTTCTGGCTCTCCAGCTTTGGGCTGAGCTCCCGAGGGTTCAGACAATCACAAGATTTCAAGTTGGAAAGGACCTTGGAGGTCACTGAACACACTCTTCATTTTCCAGATAAGGGTGCTGAGACCCAGAGAGACTGAATGAATGCTCTAAGGTCACGCTTGTAAGCAAGCAACGACACTGGGATTATGACTAAGGGCTCATGACTCCAAGGCCATTTTCACCCTCCTGCGTTTCCACGCCCAACGTTGGTCCCACCCGCAGGACAGGGGCACACAAAATTTGGTCTCAATCTCCTAGTCTTTTCCCTATCACTCCAGATATAGATGAAGTACAGATCAGGCCTGGCCAAAATCAAGCTTCTCTGACTTGTTGAAACTTGTCTTTCAGCCTTCGCTGTTTGAAATCCCTGAAAAACCCTTCACTTCACAAGTATCAGGGGGGAGAAAGGAACTTGAATTTGTATCTTAGGTGGAGGATGCTGACCCACACCACTCTAGGTTGAAGGAATGATTATTACTTTGGGTCTCTGTCCAGTGTCAGGACACTCAGTGTAGGGCAGGGGTGGGGAACCTGCCACCTTGAGGCCACATGTGGCCCTCTAGGTCCTCAAGTATGGCCCTTGGACTGAATCCAAACTTCACAGAACAAATGCCCTTAATAAAAGGATTTGTTCTGTAAAACTTGGACTCAGTCAAAAGGCTACACCTGAGGACCTGGAAGGTCACATGAGGCCCTGAGGCCACAAGATCCCCACTCCTGGTGTAGGGGAACCTAGGGCTCCCTCCTCCCCTCCTTCTCTTTCTACCAGGAGATCTCTAGTTGCGGGGTGGTATGCAGACTCCCACATGGGAACAAATGAGAGACCCAGATGAGGTGGGGGAGCTGCTCAAAGAAACCCAACCACTTCTTTTAAGCATGACAAGCCCAGCCTGGTTCCATGGGGTTGGCGGACACCCAGAGGAACGGATGGGAAGATTGGGGTTTATTTTGACCTTAAATGAATTCCATGCAGATGATGTACAAATAATACAGTTATTTTAAGAGTTGACAGCTCAGGGCCTTTTTATAGCACTGAATGGGCCATTTTTCATTCATCACTTTATCTTTTCTCTTAGCATCAGCATGGTTATTCCTCCCCCACCACCAGCAGCCATGCTGAATCCAACTCTTCCCAGGCTGGAAAACTATGTTGTTGACTAGTTCCTCCCTCCAGTCTCTCAAGACATAATCCCAATTCCTGTAGCTTCTCCTTGCCACTCCCTTTCTTTAGTAGAAATAATTTCCATTATTTCAGTTGGCTTCTTCTGGAACTGGAAAAAAGCCCAGGTGTACCATGCTTCCAGTGCCCACTCCCATGCTATCTGAAGATGGAACCAGATCCTTATTTTCAATGGCCTCCCAGAGGTAGCAATGGCAAGGATGCTTGGAAAGTCAGTCCATGAGTGGAGCCCAATGCTGACTCAGTTCACCTCTGCTCCTCACTTTTCCCCACTCTCAACTCCCCCCAACACTGTCTGGAGCCCAGCCTCTGCCCAAGTACTCACAGTGTCTCCAGATTGTGCAGTCCCTCAAAACTGTTGGTACCCAAATGCTGGATTTGATTGTTGTGAAGATGCCTATAAATAGGAAGGAAAAAGATGGTCGACATGAAGTGTGGGGTCCCATTTGCCTAGGATCAAGGCCCAGAGAATATAAAAAGTTGGGAAAATGGTATGATGGACACATCAGGACCTGTCCTGTACCTGTACCAAACAGGAAGGACAGAGGTGGGGGAGAGGGGTTATGTGTAGATAAGATAACCTTCCCCCACACACCAAGACAGAGGACTTTGTGATTTTTCAACAAGCCCATTTGATGGAGGGATTCTCTTGAAAGTGACAGCCTTACAGGTTGACAATACACTTCCTCCTAAAGAAAGTAGAGGTCCACCCTCCTGCTGCCCCCAGCTGGGGCCCTCTCACAGTTGTCCATTTAGAGAGGTGAGATGTCTGATAGAATACAACTGAAGGCTCCCTCTGTGGAGGCCTATTCTCTCTAGCCACCAGCCCTCCCTGCTCAGTACCCATCGCATCCAAAGTCAAGGATTACGCAAATGAAACAACAAAACAATACAAGACACTCTATAATTAAGTGTTAAGCTATGTGGGTCAGACTGTAAGTTCTGCAGGAATTCAGGGAAGCAGGAGATCAGTTCTTGGAGCAAACCTTCTGGAAATGAGCCTTGAAAGATGGGTAGGTTCTGTACAGGCCCAAAGGGAGAAAGAAAGGAGGACATTAATCTCCACAGACTTGGTGCTAGCTCTTTCTCTCTGTTGATTATCTACTATTTATCCTGAATATAGCCTATCTGCACACATGTCTCCTCCATTAGACCGTGAGCTCCTTAAGAGAAGGGACTGTCTTTTGCCATTCTCTGTAGCCCAGTGCTCAGCACAGTGCCTGGCACATAGTAGGTGTTTAATAAATGTCTATTGATTGACCAACTAGAAGTCTGAAGCATCAGCTTGAGGACAAGAGGCAGGAAATTATACAAAAAAGGTGGCGGTGGTCTGAGTTTGGTTGTTTTGACCAAGATAATAGAGGAGACTGGAGCCCTTGCTCATTCCTGAAAGAAGGTCTTGATTGAAAGGGGCCAGCCCCGGTCTGCTCCAGCACTGTGCCACTAGGGCTGAGTGGTACCTTCTGTATACAGAACCCTGCATGTGGACCCTGGAGAAGGTTGGGGACAGGGTGGTTCAGAGGAAGGGGGAAATATTGCTTCTATCTTTGGGGAGTTCTCAGTCCAATAAGGAAGATCTGGTGCTTGCCTTAGAGAACTGAGAACTTAATAGGTGGGACAGTCTCTGGCCTTCTAGTTTGGGGTCAAGGTCACACATAGAGAGAGCCTCTTCTTACTTTGGCCTCTCTGAAGCACTGACGATCTCCCACTTCTCAAACTTACTCATTTAGCTTTCAAGCTGAAATGTTCTAGGTTGTTCTCAGCATTGTCATCACAATGGACAGCAGATCATAGGAACATAGATTTAGATCTGGAAAGGGCTTCAGAAATCATATATGGCCTGCTCCCACATTTTACAGAGAGGGAAACGGAGGCCCGGAGAGGCAATATGGTGTATGGAACGAACACTGGCTTTGGACACAGAGAACCTAGGTTCAAATCCTGGCTCTGCCAGCTACTATCTGTGCAACATTGACTGGACCACCAAAACCTCTGGGTCTCCGTTTTCTCATCTATAAAATATGTGTCAGACTAAATGGTCCCTGACATTCTTCTCAGTTCTGAATCTATGATCCCATGATCTTTTCCCTTATCCCTAACCATTGCTTTGCTGGTTCCTCTTCCTTCTCCAGCTGTCTACATGGGAGTGTCCCGCAAGGCTCTGTCCCCAATCCTCTCCTCCCCATTCTCCACACTCCTGTTTGTCCACTCACAACTTCACCTCTTCCCCCTAAGAGGATGACTTAGGAATCTATAGTCTAGTCCTGACCTTTTACCCGCAGTACAGCCCTGTTTTCTTCATCTCTCTCGAGGACATTGTCGCTTCACTCAGATCTTCCTTCATCATCTCAAACTCAACATGTCCAAAACTTAACTCCCCATTTCCCAAAGTGGTATCGCTTCCACTCAGCAATACCATCTTTTTTCCCTCTAGTATAGAGGCTCTGGCCTCATCAACTGTGTGCCTCAGATTTTCCATCTCTCAAATGGGCCCAAGATCCAACTGTCACTCCCAGGCCCTGACCCAGTCTTGGGCTTGGTCATAAACATTGGCTCCTCTGAGCCAGGTACCACCAGAAGTGTGTGGTCATCGTTAAGAGCCACTAATGGCAGTGCTCTGGGGCCATGTTCCTTCAGCAATTAGCGTGTGTGGGAAAGCAATTAGCCATGACCTCCAAGCCCTTAGTAATTGCTCTGTGAACTTACCAATCACTCAGAGCAATTAGTTGGAAACTAATTTGTACTCTAACGTTGCCATTGAGGAGACAGCATTAACCCCGAGTCCCCACTTCCTGCCAGGGATGCTATCTCCAGGCAATTACTCAGATGGGCTTTGCTGTGCAATTAGGAAGGATGAAGATGAATTTGCCTGATCTCCAGGATGGAGCCTGGAAAAACCTTATTTCTCACCCAAACACTGTTTGGGGTATGGTATTTTATTGGGAGAGAAGGAATCCTTCCTTCACCATAAAGCCTCACTTTGAGGCCTAGGTGATGAAGCAGATAAAACATGGAGCCTGGAGTCAAGAAGATCTGAGTTCAAATCCAGCCTCATATTCTTAATAGCTGTGTTAACCACTTATCCTGTCTCAGCTTCCTCAACTGTAAATTAGGGATAATAATAACACCTACTTTCCAGGGTTGTTGTGAGGATTAAATTACATAATATTTGTAAAGTGTTTAGCATAGTGCCTGACCCATAGTAGGGCTGTTGTTCAGTTGTTTCACTCGTGTCCAATTCTTCATGACACCATGGACCTCTGTTCGTTGGGTTTTCTTGTCAAAGACACTAGAGCAGTTTGCCATTTCCTTCTCCAGTAGCAGACAGAGATTAAGTGATTTGAACAAGATCACGCAGTTAGAAAGTTTCTGAGGCTGGATCCACTGAGACACCTAGCTGCACATAGTAGGGTTAGCACTTAATAAATGCTTATTTTCCTTCCTTCCTTCCTTCCTTCCTTCCTTCCTTCCTTCCTTCCTTCCTCCCTTCCAGAGAAGAGATCTCATAGTTCAACTACATATCCCAGGTAGGAATCTACCCTCTACACATACACACACACACACACACACACACACACAAACACAAACACACTTACACACATATACACAGACACATAAACACAGACACATACACACACATACATACACACATATACACAGACACATAAACACAGACATATACACACATACATATACACATACATACACATATACACATACACATACATGTACACATATACACACATATACACATATACGCAGACACATAAACACAGACACATGTATATACACACATACACACATATATACACACATATACACAGACACATAAACACAGACATACACACATATACACACATACACATATACACACACACACACACATACACACACACACACACACACACACACACACACACACACACACCCCTTCCCTAACAGCCTCCGCTCGGACCTTTCCAGTGATTGAGGCACGGGAGAGGCATCAGGTTTCACTTTTTAATTCATGCCCAAATCGGTCTAGTGTGATTATTCTCTCTCCTCAGTGACTGAATTAGACTCTCTGGCAGCCAAATGTTAGTGTAATGCTCTCCTTCTGCTCCTGTAACTCTTGTCTTTCAACGAGCTCAAAGCACTTTAAAAACTTTCCTTTCATTTATCCTCATAAAAAAAAACCTCCTCATAAAACCTCTCATTTGTCTTCATAAAAATCTGGAGATAGATCAAGAAGGGGATGATTTTCACCATTTAACTGAGGGGAAACTGAGGCTCATATGGCTTAATTGACTTACCCAAGGTGCCCACGATGCAGCAGTGGAGCCCTGAATGGGCTAGAACCCAGACGTCTGCTGCCTGGTCAACATTATAACTAGACTCTAGAACAGATTCTTAACTGGGAGTTGTGGGTTTTCAAACTTATGTCAATAATGATTTTCCATATAATTGATTTCGTTTGTCATCCCATATATTTTATTTTGTGCATTTTAAAACATTATCCTGAAAAGGGGGGGCATAAGCGTTTCCAGTCTGCCAAAGGGCCCATGACACAGAAGGAGTTAAGAAGCCCTGTTCTACAGCAAGCTCACATAGCCCAGCCCAAGAACAGTTCTCCAGGGCACTAGGAGAGAAAGGAGTAACTTACAGCACCACAAGGCTTGTGAGGTTCTGGAAGGCATAGTCCGGAATTAAGCGGATGCGATTGAGGGCCAAGGTCATGGCCTGCAGGGAGCGAAGGTTGTTGAGAGCCCTAACAG
This sequence comes from Trichosurus vulpecula, assembly GCF_011100635.1. Lineage (NCBI taxonomy): Eukaryota > Metazoa > Chordata > Mammalia > Diprotodontia > Phalangeridae > Trichosurus > Trichosurus vulpecula. The sequence goes on along the minus strand of NC_050576.1, from coordinate 102,888,808 downwards.
GGATCTCCGTGAGGGCGTTGTCATCGAGCCACAGATGGCGGAGGGAGGAGAGCCCCTCGAAGCTCCTCTCGGGGACCACAGAGATGAGGTTGGCATCCAGACGCCTGAGAGGAAGAGGGTGGAACAGCATCAGTAAAACTCGAACTCATGGTAGCATACAGTGGGTAGCAGGTTAAGCTCTGAGTTTCACCAGTTGGATAAACCCAATTTATGCCTCCTAGGAACTTCCAACCTAAGGCAGACATACAGCAGAATATCAGAGACAAGAAACTCATCTTCCCAAGATGAGGATGCAGCCTGCTGTAACAACTATCATCCCATGATATACGAACTGAAAGTATCCTCATCTCTCTCCAGCAGCCTCTATCTGGGGACTCGAGGAAAATGAGCAAAGCCTATGTGAGAGTGAGGGGGAAGAGGGGCTGGCTGAGAAGATAACAAAGCAGAAAAAAAGAGCCTGTTCCAAAAGTCAGCAAGTATCTATTAGATACCTACCCTATGCCAGGCATTGTACCAAGTGCTGGGGGTATAAATAAAGGCAAAAAACTAATTCCCTGCTCTGAAGGAGCTCATAGCCAAACGGGGGAGACAATATGCAAATAACTATGCACAAACAAGATATAGACAGGCTTAGTTGGAGGCGATCTCTGAGGGGAGGCTGGCATTAGGGCAGATCAGGAAAGAAGGTGAGATTTCAGTGGGGCCTTGACAGAAGGCAGGAAAGTGGGATGGGCTGCTTTGGGAGGTAGGGGGTTCCTCTTATTAGAGATCTTCGGTTTAAAGGCTGAATGAGCCACTTTTTGGTGAATTCTTTTTCAGGACGAGATGGCCCTTTTCCATGCTGATAGAGGCAGCCCTGTGGTGCATTGCTTGGAGCCAGCAAAACCTGAGTTTAAATCCAGCCTCAGATACTTACTACCTGTGTGACTAGATCTAGGCAAGTCCTTTGCCTCAGTTTTCTGTAAAATTTGGATGATAATAGTAACACTCACCTCCCAGGGTTGTTGTAAAGAACAAATGACGGTAATAATTATAAAGCACTTTAGGACAGGGCCTGGCACCTAGTAAATGCTATAGAGAGTGGGCTATTGTGATTTCTACTCCTACTCCTAGCTGTGTGGTCCTGGGAAAGTCACTTAAACTGTCTGCCTCAGTTTTGTCACGTCAAAAATGAGGGTCCTAATAGTGCCTACTCCACGGGGTTATGAGAGCCAAATGTGATAATAATCATAAAACGCTTAGCACATAGCTTCATGCCTGGCACACAGTATGCCCTATATGAATGTTTTTGTCTAGTCATTTCAGCGGTGTCCAACTCTTTGTGACCTCATTTGGGGTTTCCTTGGCAGAGATACGATCTAATGTATAAATGTTAGCTATTCTTATTATGGAAGCAGCTTGGTGGTGCAGTGGATAGAGTATCAGGCCTGGGGTCAGGAGGACTCATCTTCCTGAGTTCAAATCTGGATTCAGACACTTCCTAGCGGTGTGACTCTGGGCAAGTCATTTAACCCTGTTTGCCTCAGTTTCCTCATCTGTAAAATGAGCCAGAGAAGGAAACAACAAACTACTACAGTATCTCTGCCAACAAAACCCCAAATGGGGTCATGAAGAGTCAGGCACAACTGAACAACAATTAATATTATGATCTTCTGTGATCCCAAGAGGGAGTGGGTGAGAGGGAAACATCAGACAATGTTCCACCTGTCTTGTTCCCTGGATCCAGTGAGTGTGGGATAAGGGATGGGAAAATTACTTGTAGTATCTTGATGTCCCAAACAGAAGAGGGATTCCTTACTGACAAAGGCTGTAAAGATGCACCGTTTTTGGATGACATTATGCTGATTCCATTAAGTCATGATTTAGGGCTTACTAAATACAATCCACAGTCACTCAAAAGATATTGGCCAAGCAATCTACAGAGGGAAAACCAAGTAGAAGAAGGATCCACATTACCCAGGGTGTGGCATGCAAACAGAGACAACTCACTGAGTTATTCCATCAGTACATCTCTCTTGGTTAGAGGGTATGGATGGATAACAATATGGGCGCATACTTGAATAGGATTAAGAGATCAGGCTAGATCAAATTGGGAAAACTGCACAGGACTTTAAAAAAAAATCCCAAGCAACTCAATGACACAAAAGCTTATCCTTTCAACACCAATATTCTCCTGGCGGTTTATAATTTGGCTATGAACCATGAAACACCACATCTTGGAACATTCATGCATAGTGGTCTGTAGTCAGCTTTGACATGTTATCGGTTTTGACTTGAGTGCCAAAAGTAGCATGAATGACATCAGCCTGTGAGATCAGAAAAGGAAGTGGGCTGACATATAGCAAAGGTGAAAGACTGCAGATGGGCACTTCCGATACTATGACGACCTCCATGAAACAGTAAATGAATCAGAGTTAAACCTTCAGTGAGGGAATTGAGTGGAATAAAGTGGACAAGAATCACACTGGGAACAGGGGAATGGGTGGCCTGTAACTCACACCAATGAAAGGAATTCCCTCATTGATGAGATCCCCAAATCATCCAAGTATAAGAGGCTTAAAGCCTGAGAGGCTTGTTGCCGGTCACATGAGCACTAAAGATTGTGTGTGTATGTGTGTGATCTAATTGTCCCATTCACAGATCACATAGTAGCCACTAGGACGCCTAAGGGCAGATCTCTACCAGCTTAGAGTAGGGGGTGAAGCAGGAATAGAGGAGAGAGGAAAAAGAGGAGGACCCTCTCTCCTCCCTGGTGTGGCTGTGCTATTTCAAAGATGAGATGGTTGCTAACCAGTTGTGAGGCTGGACTACCTCGAGGGCAATGGAGGATGGGTGATCTATTGACTGAACATTCAGACGGACCCTTCTTGAGGGGCAGGGGCTATTTTGTCATTTCTGTGTTTGTATTCCTCGCACCTAGGGCAGTGCTAGAGATCCAAAGTTGTAGATTTGCTGTTGTAGTCTGTTCATTCTTCAGTCATGCCTGACTCTTTGTGACCCCATTCTGGGGTTTTCTCGGCAGAGATACTGGAGTGGTTTGCCATTTCCTTCTCCAATGCATTTTACGGATGAGGAAACTGAGGCAAACAGGGTTAATTGACTCACCGGGAGTCACATAGCTGTTAAGTGTCTAAGGCCAGATTTGAACTCAGGTCTTCCTGACCCCAGGCCTAGAGCTCTATCCACTGAGCCATCTAGCTGCTAGAAATGAATATTTGTCGAATTGAATTGAACTCAACTCAACTGAAGAACCAGTGTCACCAGACCAAGGTCTCTAGGCACCACACCTGGGAAGTCACCAGTATCAGAAGGTTAGCACAGTCATCAGGCATCCTGAGCAACTGTTCTGTCTATGTGGAATTTCATCCCACCCCGTACTGTAACCATAGTTTCAGCAGCAAGAATTGAGATGCATCACTCAACAAAGCTGTATTAACAGTGTACTCCTTGGTCACACCCACACCCCATCCTGAAAGGCAATGAAGTATGGGATTATCCTGGAAAATGTAGGACATAGGATGGCTACACCTATAACCTGGCCCAGTGACCTGCGGGTGCCTCCCCTAGAACTCTCTCAGTCCCTTGAGTCAAGTGCAACAAGCGGAACAATAGCTAGCATTTATATGTAGCATTAATTAAGGTTTAAGCGTTGTCTCTTTTGATTCCCCATCAACCCTGAAAAGTAGGTGTTATTATCCCCATTTTACATATGAGAAGACTGAGATGCAGAAAGGTTAGGAAGTGAAAATTTCCTAAAAGGAAACTTTCGGCACCTGTCCTGTGGCCCCTTGGGAACATCTTGCCTTAGATTCAGCTCAGCACCGGGGGCCTAGACTCCTTTTTTTTTTTAAATTTAATTTTTTTTTGAAGGGTGGTGGTGGTAGTAGTGGTGAGCCAGCCTCCCTGGAGCGGGAAGGCTTGCGCTAAGAGCTCCTCCCCCCAGGCAGGAGAGTCTATCCAGACAGAATCTCACTTGGCAGGAAAAAGAGAACAATTATGCCAATTAAAGCTTGAAAAAAAAAAGTCAACAGCCCCAACAGCTCTTCTCTTTCTTCCAAGTGGGCTCCTGCTCCTTAAGTGATTCCTGATTATGATTCCTACCTGTGGTAATTGGGCAGATTAGCAGGGACCCCACAGGCCAGTGCTGGCTTGCTCAGGCCCCGGGGAAACATTTTAACCTCTGTTCTGCCAGACTCCTCCTTCGTGATACCTTAACCTGGGCCTGAGGGAGGGAGAAAGGGAGGGAGGGAGCGCTGGATATGGGGGCCCCTCTCTCCCCTCTCAGCCCCAAGCAGTAGCTTGCCATCACATCACCTTGCCACATAAAGGCTGCCCCATGAACCAAAGAAAGCCAGAAATGGTGGGGGCCGCTTTGTTAGAGGGGAATTCTCCCCAAAGCTCAAATGAGGAACTGGGAAGGGCAAACTGAGGCAGAAGGGATTCTGACTAGACAGCAAGAAGAAAAAACTTGGTGACCATGAGCAAGAGAAAGAAGTGCCAGGCACTTTACAAATCTTATCTCATTTAATCCTTACAATTTACCTTACCAGGTAGGTGCTATTATTATCCATCCCCATTTTATAGTAGAGGTAACTGAGGGAGACAGATGTTAAGTGACTTGCCCAAGGTCACACAGCTAGTGTCTGAAGACAGATTTGAACTCAGTTCTTCCTGTCTCCAGGCTTAGTGCTTACTCTACTTTGAAAACTCCATACCCTAAGATATTTGAGGAGGGGCTGGACCAGGGGTGGGGGCAGTCTTCTTCATGGGAGGATTAGGATAACAGGAATTTGGCCTTGATCTGCTTAGAGAAAGGAGGACAGACTTCCAATCTTTGGTGAGTTCCTCCTTCTGCTCTTTTAAAAATATATTATTTCATTATGAAAGCACCAATCATTCCCCCTAGAATTGCAAATCTAGTGTTAGATGTTGATTGGCCCAGCAAAGCCGTGAATTGTCATTATCTCAGTCAATAATAATAGGAATATTGGATCGAGTGCCAGGCCTGGAGTCAGGAAGACTCCTCTTCCTGAGTTCAAATTCAGCCTCCGACTTACTCAGACTTACTAGTTGTGTGACCCCGGGCAAGTCACTTAAGCCTGTTTGCCTCAGTTTCTTCATTGTAAAATGGGCTGGAGAAGGAAATGACAAAGCACTTCTGGTACCTTTGCCAAGAAAGCCACAAACGGGGTCATGAAGAGCTGGGCACAACTGAAAAACCACTCAACAACCTAACACTTTTACGTGTGTTGTGTTGTGTGATTCTTGTAAGAAACTAGTAGATTAAAATGGAGTGAAATGATTATTCCTCATGTGTAGGTGGGGAATATTGACAATGTGGAACAACACTGAAGGGACTCAGTGACTAGGCAAGATTGTACTTCTACTTTACACATTCTGTACTAGGTTGCTTCCAGAGGGAAAATTTCATCCATACTGTGTTTAAATTTGAAATGAGGAAGGAAAAAGGTCTCATGCTCATAATAAACCACCACCTGAATCAGTCATAGTGGACTACTGCATCATAGTGTACCATGGGATAAAAGGACAACGGAGACCAACCAGACCATATCAAGGAGGAATTACTCCATTGTTCTCTCATAATTTTCAGCCAGTATCTTGCTTTGGGCTCCATAACTGGAAGAAGATAGATAACGTGGCCTGGATAAATCAGAAGAAAATAACGGAAAAAGAATCCTTGAGGGAAAGTGAAAAGAGATCTGCTCTCCAGCCTGGCAGACATCCACAGGGCACTTCTCATCAATCGTTTAAATGATTCAAATTTCATAACAAGGTGTTCTAAGACATCCTCAGACTCTACAATGCCCCCTTTCAATCTCTGCTTGGCCCCTGTGAATCCTCCAGGATGAGAAGGCAGTATGAGTGGCCATGATGTAATGAAGGTGGAAATTCTGAAGACTGAGATCTAGGGAACACCAACGACGCTCCCAGTCCTTCACCAGAGCGAAGACCGCTCAACCGAGCACAGGTTAGCCAGAATGATGAATTATAACAGGAAGCGGCCCGATGGAATGCTTCGGCTCACCATTGGCCAGCTTGGGCAACTCCTTCTTGGCCTGGCCCTCTCCTAACTAATGCCTCCCCCGTTCAGTGGCCTCCCCAGCAGAAGCCCCAGGGTGGCGCAACGTCTCTGCCACCCCTGCTCTGGCTAAAATGAATTATGGGATCGGTTCTTGCCATTTGCCCTTGGCAAGTTTTGCGCCAGATGTCCCTGTAGACAAGGGTTGCTAGCTTCAGAGGTGAAGCTGATTTCAGAAAGTGAATGAGAATCAGGCTGGTACAATGGATTTGGAGTCAGCGGACCTGGTTTGACTCTGGTTCTGCTACCTGTTACCTGCAGGACTGTGGCATAGTCACGTCCCTTCTTTCTGCCTCATCTAAAAAATGGGTGGGTGGGGGGGACTCTTAAGATTCCTTTGATTCCATGAAACTAAGACACAGATGGGGAAGGAACCAAGCCGTGGTCCCGTGGCCAGGGGAGGAGCTAACCTCATTTGAGGACCCAAGTGTCCAGTCTCCTTTTCTCCGCACACCACTGGTCTTGCTGTCTTTCTTTCTATGGATCCCCAATACTCGGATCTCCCAGGCTCTAGAAGGAGGACCCAGAACTGCAGCCCGTTCCTCCCTCTCACCTTATTTCCCAATACAAGGAAAAAAAAGTTATAGAGTACTAGGGAGGGAGACCGCTTGTTGACTTAGGTGAGGTGGGGGTAGGTAGGAGGTAAGGGTGGGGAGGGGAGGGAGGGAAATGTTGAAACTGGAAAATAGCAGCCAAAGTGAAAATGGTTGTTTTTTTTTCTTTTCTTTTTCTTTTTTTTGGGGGGGTGAGGGAGGGAAAGAATCCAGGTAAAAGCCGTTGGTTGCCTGAAGGGACCAACAGCTCTGACCCAGTGTCTGCCAGGTGGAGAGACAGCTCCTGGCAGAGAGCACGCTGGCACCTGCAAATCAGAAGAAGTGAATCCTGGGGGCCTTCTAAAAGGGGCAGAAGGGCCCCCTTCCCCCTACCCCACCCCAATGCCTTCTGTAGCAAAGCCCAGCTCCCAGCACTGGAGCTGCTGAGGTTTCCAAGAAGGTGCTTAAGGAGGTGGGAGGCATCTTGTCCAGAGCTCATTGGATTTAAAGTTGGAAGGCACCTGAAAGCTCACCTAATCCAAGCCCCTCACTGTACAGAGGAGGAAAATGCTGCTTGGCTTACCCAAGATCACACAGGTGGTAAGAGGTAGTGCTGGGATTTGAACCCAGGTTCTTCCTCTGACTCCAAATCCAGCCCTCTTGCCATGACATGACACAACACAGCAAATCCTGCCTGTCTCTTTACTGTGGGATGAACCAGCAGGTTCTCCCTTTCTCCCAACCTACCCACCAAATATCAACGTTCACACGTCTCTTGAGTTTTGAACCCTGGGGTTCATACAGCCCCACCAGTGGCTAGACCTCAACCTAGATTTTCTTTTTTACTTTAAAATTTAATTATTTTCAATTAGCAAGCATTTATTTTCTCTCAATCTGAACTCCCCCCCCCACTGAGAAAAAAAGAAAAACAAAACAAATTTCCACATTGACCGTGTCCAAAAACGTGTATCTCATTCTGCATCTTGAGCCAGTCCCATCTCTGCTCTACCTAGATCATTCTGAACATAAAGCCCTATAGCACAATATGTAATGATAATAAGGATTTCTTATTTTCAGTTCCCAAAGTGCTTTCATCTACAACACCCCATTCAATCTCCATAGTAACTTCGTAAGGTACGTAGGATAAGGTTAACTCCATTTTAAATGTTAGGGAACTAAACTAAATGACATCAAAACGGACAAAATATCCTTACGTTTCTCCTACAGTAAATACATGATCTTCAGGTGGGGCCCATGCCTCCCACTGGCCATGCTGCTGCCTGAAGCAATTGATGGATCAGACTGCCATGGGCAGTAGAGCTGAAAACAAATTTAGGGCCTATTCATTTACTATTATTTGAGATTGATCACTGTATTTGTTCATTCAACAAAGATGTATTGAACCCTTCCTTTGTGCAGAACACTGTGATGACCACTGGGGAAAACCAACAGTTTAGGTACAAGATACAGTCTCTTCCTCGGATTTGTAGTTCGGTCGCCTCATTTTACCAATGAGGAAACTGAGGCGCAGAGAAGTAACTTATTTAAGGCCCTACAGCACATAGAAAGGAGAAATAAAGAAACGGAGAAGATGCCAAGGAGACAAGATGCACTTACTTCACAGGCATGCCAAGCATAGAGAGAACCAGTACGGCAGGGCAGATGGAGGGCTGGCCCTAAAGTCAGGAGGACCTGGGTTTACATGTGCCTCTCGGTGTCTCAGAGCACACTTTAAGACTACAACCTGCGGATGAGTTGACAATTCTTCGTTGGTCTATTGAGCATCTACACTGGGAGCTCACTACAACAAAGAAATCATGGGTCTGAGTGACAAAAGCAAAGAAAAAGGTAGCGATGTCCAGAGTTAGGGAGGGGAGGCGTGGAGATGACAGAATCGACAGAGAGCTGGGCCTGGAGTCAGGAATACCTTAGTCCAGTTCTGGCCTCAGACTAGCTGTGTGACACCAGGCAAGTCACTTAATCTCCACTGGTCTCCGTTTCCTGGACTCTAAAATGTAAAGAATAGTAGCGCCTACCCCCCAGGATTGGTGGGAGGCTCAAACGTGAGGATGATAGCAAAGCGCTTAGCATAGGTGCCTGCACATAGTAAGTCCTACGTAAATGTTAGCTATCATGATGACGATGGCGTCTGACTGAACTGTGCCTAGGTGAGACCGTGTCTATAGTTCTGGGACCCGCGTTCTAGAAAGAACACACATCAGCTGGAGATGGTCCAGATTAGGATGACCAGGAAGAAAAAGACCTCGAGTTCATACTATACAAGGACTGATTAAAGGGGGAAAGTGAAGGGAGCGAACATTTATTAAGCACCTACTATGCACCTAGTATCATCACTGTACTAAGTGATTTTTTTTAAAAACAAATATTATCTTGTTTGATCCTTGCAACAACCCTGGGAGGTAGTTAATGATAATGATATTCCCAATTTAAAGCTGAGGAAACTAAGGCCAGCAGAGGCTGAGACTTGCCCAGAAAGTAGGAATATTTTATCTAGAGAAAGAAAGATTTTGTGGGGACAGAGATGTGAAAAGTGTCTTCAGATATCTGAGGGTCGATCATATGGAAAAATGATGAGCACCGTTCTGCTTGGCCCCGAAGAGCAGACAGAACTAAGAGGAGCAGTGGGCAGAATTGGCACAGAAGCAGCTTTAAGCTTCATGTCAGGAGGCACTTCCTGAAATTAGAGCTGTCCAAAAGTCGAGCTACGCCCCAAGGAAACAGTGGACTTCCTTCATTTTCTGTTGTTGTTGTTCAGTTGTTTCAGTTGTGTCTGACTCTTCGTGATCCCATCTGGGATTTTCTTGGCAAAGACACTAGAGTGATTTGCCATTTCCTTCTCCAGCTCATTTTACAAATGAGGAAACTGAGGCAAACAGGGTGAAGTGACTTGCTCAAGGTCACACAGCTAGTAGTAAGTATCTGAGGCTGAAGATGAGCCTTCCTGATTCCAAGCCCAGTGCTCTATCCACGGCACCACCTAGCTGCACCTTCCTTCACGTCGGAGTCTTCAGTAAGAGCTGGATGACCGCTATTCTAGTATTCTGTAGAACACAGGGTTTGATACTTAGTTGGAGAAGTTAGCCTCCAAGGTCCCTTCCGACTAATATCCTGTGACACCATGACTGCATATGTGTATATGTATGAGGGAAAATCCCTTACCATTGTTAAGAATTACACTGGGGAATGAGTCCATTGATGCTCTCCCCAGAGCGATTAAAACTTGTGACACCTCCCAGGTAGGGCCTTGAGGAAGTAAAGAATGAATGGCACCTGTGAATAAACCTCTAGCCTCCTGAACTGGGTGGGAGGAGCTGGGGAAGGGAAAGGAATAGAATTTTTTTCTTAAATAACTCATGATCTACATCATCATATATTTACAAAATGCTCTGCAGCCATTGTCTCATACGCTGATTGGGCAAAAGTTTGGATTATAGGCAGAAAGCAGGCCACACCAGGATTTCCCCAAGGTGACAGGAAAGAGTCCTGTTGCATGAGAGTGGAGCTAATTACGACTGAATGAAGGCTACCACAGGATAAGATTCCAGGGCTCTGTTCCTCATCAATGCTGGGCTCTGTAAGTTGGTTTTTACTATATTGGTAAAACTTACCAAAATGGTAAAAAACAAAACAAAAAAACCTTAAGAGCTCTATTTATAAAGAATAACTTTCTTTTCCTTGACTTTGTTTATCTTCAGACAACTCAGCGAAGTCTCCTCACTTCTATCCCTTTCTTGGAACTGAAGACCCATGTCATGATGAGAAGAGGGTTTGTGCGTGGAGGTGGGGTTGAGGGAAACTGAGGTACCCTCCCATCTTGGTCGCCATCACCTTGTTTTTCCCCAACTCCCCAGAAGGGAAGCAATTATTTTATAATCAGAACTCATCCTTGAAAAAAATCAAGGATTTTTCCTTCCCTCTCATCCTAAGGCTGAATTCTGGGTGGCAGCTTAAGCGGAGGATGACATCATCTTCAATGATGACAATAGCTGGTATTTATATAACCCTATAAGTTCTATAAAATACTTTATATACATTAGCTCCTTTGATCCTCAAAATGATCCTGTGAGGTAGGTACTACCGGTTTTATTATCTCCTTTTTACAGAAGGGGGACTGAGGATTACAGAAGTTAAGCACTTGCCCAGGGTCACACGCAGAGCGTTGGAGGGGAGATTTGATAAATCTTTGATACATAAAATATAAATTTTATAAATACTATTTATAAAACTCTTCATAAACATTAAAACACCATATAAGTGCTATCAATTGTTATTAGCGTGTTATTAATACTTGTTTTCATATAGATGTATGGCCCTGGGCAAGTCCCTTCAGGGAGCCTAGTACCTGACCATGGTAGGGACTCAGTAAATGTTTGAGACCCTATTCAGAGTGGGAGAGTGGACTTGGAGTAAGAGAACTGGGTTTAAATCCTGGCTCTGGGGGCAGCTGGGTGACACAGTGGAGAGAGACAGCCCTGGAGTCAGGAGGACCTGAGTTCAAATCTGGCCTCGGACACTTACTAGCTGTGTGACCCTGGGCAAATCACTTAAACCTGATTACCTTTCTACTCCCCCCCCCAAAGAAAAAATCCTGGCTCTGCCACTTAAGTTTTTCTGTGACCTTGGGGTAACTTGCTTTACCTCTCTAGGCCTTGGATCTATAATCCTTCCAAGGTCCGCTTCCTCTTCTACAAAACAAGAGGGCCAGACTAGATAAAAATAATGAGCGTTCGTGTGGCCCCTGACAGCTTGCTACATGCTTTCTGTGTTAACTCATTTGACCCTCACGCCATCCTGGGAGGTCCACATTTTGCAGATGAGGAAACCGAGGCAGGAAGAGGCAAAGGGCCTTGACTAACGTCACATAGCTAGTAAGTCTCTGAGGTTGGATTTGAACCCAGGGCTTTCTGAGTGGACCAAGCTGTGTCTAAATGATCTTTTAGAACTCATACAGCACTAACATTCTATAGTTCCATACCCTCTTTAAATGGTCTTTGGTCTACGTCCTGTCACCCACCCATTAGACTGGTTGTTCTCGTCATAGGGCCAGCCATGTAAGTGTGTGGTTTGATTAAAGATGGTCAAGGCAGGAAATCCTCCTTGTTGTTCAGCTGTTTCCTACTCTTCATCAGCACCCATTTGGGGTTTTCTTGGCAAAGATACTTGAGTGATTTGCCATTTCCTTCTCCAGTTCATTTTTACAGATAAGGAAACTGAGGCAAACAGGCTTAAGTGACTTGCCCAAGGTCACACAATTAGTAAGTGTCTGGGGTTGGATTTGAACTCAGGTCTTCCTGGCTCCAGGGCTAGTGTTCTATCCACTGTGCCACCTAGCTGCTCTACAAACACTCTCATGCTCTCTCTCTCCCTCTCTCTCTCCCTCCCTCCCTCCCTGTAGTTCTACCATTGTTGCTTTTTCCTTTGAATCTGAAGACTTGAAGTCCTCAAGAGCCCTCCCATTAAAATGTGAATATTTCAGGGAACCATTTTAGCTCCTTTGATAGATTCCTCCCTCCCTCCAGCCTCCACTGCATCATCACCCTTCCCCCTAACCACCCCTACTCCCAATGGGACAAGAATCTCCCCTAGAGGTTGGGGGTAGGAGACCACTCAAGCACAAACTAGGTGATAAGACTGGATGCTCCTGGAGGGCAGGAAATGTAGGTCCTCCCTAAGACTTGGGAATCCCTAATGGTGGGATGGAATTTCCTCCTTTTCCTGGCCCTGATGAAGTAGAAAGTGTGCCGGATTTGTCATCACAGGACTTGGGACTTCCACTTACTACCTGCCTTACCTTGGACAAGACACTTAATGTCTCTGATCGGGACTGAACTGGATGACCACCAATGTTAACTGTAGCTCTAACCTTGTAATATCTGGCCCTAGCAAAGATCTCCGCCCATAACGAACCCTCAGTTTACTGAATAACTGAGTCACAGGTGATTCCAGCAGAGGGGAGCTAGGGAAAGGCCTTGGAAGCTGCAGGATTTGCTGAATCTTCTTCTATGAGAGACTTCTGTAGTGTTAAAGCAGGAAGGAGTTTGTAAGATCATAGATTCATAGGATTACAGATCCCAGAGCTGCAAGGGACCTCAGAAGCCATCAAATCCAAGTCTCATTTTACTGACAAAGAAACAGAGGTTCAGAGAGGTATTGTTCAAGGTCACGAAAGTCATATGAGTTTTAATGGATCTCAGGTATCATCTAATCCAGGGCTTCTTAAAGTTTTTTCCACTTGTGACCCCATATTTCAGCAACGTTCATTGGCGTTGAGTGGCATGACAGTATGTGCAGTGCAAAGTGCGCATGCTGTGTGTTCAGAACACACAGGCTGTGTGTTTACATGCAGTGAAGTTGTGCAATGGCATGTGGGCAAGCGCTGCCAGAAACACCTCAGATTCATTATGCATTTGATTTTTAATTAAGTTTTGGTCGTCGCGGGTTCAGAAACCTTTTACTGTTGCCAGATTTTTCATGACCCCATATAGGGTCTCAACCCAGTTTAAGAAACGCTGATCTAGTCCAACCCCTTCGTTTTACAGAAGAGCAAGTGCAGTGCAGAGAGAACAGATGACCCACCATACGATGAGTTTGGGACAAAAACTGGGATATGAACCCAAGACTGTCAATTCCTATAGGACCAGCTTTCCAGGATTCCACAGAGGGACAAAACCTTATCTCTGTGTGTCTCTGTGTCTCAGTTCTCTGGGTCTGTCTCCAAACAAGCACACACTTCTCTGGCGCTGACCTTTAATCCTTCCAGCTTCTCCAAATGCGTATCCCACTCCAGAGTCAACATCTGGGACCTATTGCTCAAGTCCCAGCTGTGCCTTACCACATCTGGAACCCATCATTAGATTCCTCTCCTGGGAAAGATGTAAAACAAATCGTGCAAGGTCCTTGTTGCCAGGCTGAAGGGCCAGGGCTCAGGGTCTCCCAGACAAAGCATCCTGTGCTTCCAGAAAGCATGTCCTATGGTCTGGGCTTCACAAACAAAATGTGGTTTATGTGGCCAGGGATCGAAGGCCCAGCTTCGAGTGTGAAAAGCAGATTAGTTAGCTCTTGTAATCCATATCCAAATTGAGAAAATTCTACCTGTTAATGGCATCGTGTAGATCGTATAACTTCTCTGGGCTTTCCTCGCTCGTAAGGGATTTGGTCTTGGTCAGTGGTATCAGAAATGCAACCACACGTGGGCAGCAACATTCGCCAGTGAGGCCGGAACCAGATTATAATGTCGTTGGGAAATATTTAACAAAATAGATGAAAATACAATAAAACATAGATAACATTAACAGGCAGTTTTCTAAGTTAACATGCAGCCCACAGGGATCTTTTTGTGCACTTCAGTGGCTCCTGTATCTATCTGAGTTTGACACTGCTGGCTTCTAAATCTGAGCCTAGAAATCTATTCTTCTGCACTCTAGATAGGACAATACTTGTTCTGCTCTCATTCCCACCTTCTCTTTTTTCTTTCCTCCTAGAGACAGGGGATGGTCTTAAATTGTCAGGGGAAAGTGATTTCATCAGGTATGATTTATGCCACCTAATAAGGTCCTTCCCCTCTCCCTGTCAGCTTTTCAACAGATCAAAGGTGGGATATTAAAATGCGGGCAATTGCAACTAGGTCTCCAGGCTATGCTAATTCACAAACAACCCTTCTCCCCTCCATCTGTCAGAAGAATTAATGTGTGTGCAAGAGCCCTGTGAGGCAGAGAAAGGTCTTCCTTTGTCTACATCAAAGGCCCAATACCTGAGCATTCCTCCAAGCTATTTCTTGTGTTTTAATCGGTGGCAATATATAAAAATAATTATCCACCCTGTGGGAAAAGGCTAAGTATGTAGTCTTTATGAGCTTCCCCTTCAGACCCAGATCTGATGATTTGGGAAGGTGGCCAACTGAGTGGGTAATGATCCAAGAATCCTGAGGTGGGGGAAGGGGCCTGCAACAGGTCATATTATCCATCCCCCAGCCTTAAATGTTTGGGGGAACTGTTGAGAGTTTCCATTTGGATCTCAAATATTGAAAGCATTTCTGGGGTACCCCTCCTCACACCAGTCTGACCTGGACTAGCACAGCAGCTGGAGTTGGGACTGTGGCTGCTTTGGGCCTGGACTTCTGCCCCTGGCCAAGGATGACTGTGGTTGGAGGAGGAGGAGGCAATTTGGGGGTTTCCCAATCTGCCTCTTGGGAGAGAGAATCAAAATGAGGAGGCTTGGGAAATGGGAAGTGACATTCCAATGTCATTAAAATGCCAAGATGTTGGCACTGTATCCCTTGTCCTAGCAAACATTTTAGTGTTAGACATCAGGTTAAAAGATATTACATGTAACTTATTCAATACCTGACAAGAGCCCTGAAAAAAGTCCATGGGAGAGCATTCAAGGGAAGAGAAAAAACTAGAAGAAGGTGAAGTGAGTTTCCTATATCTGAACTGCTATCTCTGACCCACCTTCTCAGCACTAGATAAGACATCCCACTCTTGACCAGTCTCTTCTCCATCACAAGTTGCCCCCAGGGGTCCCCAAGGGTCTGGGCCCTTGGTAAGCTGCAACTTGGTAGGACAGTTGCCTTCCTACCTGGACTTTGATGTTAGATTCCCTACTAGACCTCCCATAGGCCTTTGCTATCTCCTTCCTACAAAAAGAGGTGAGACTCCATTACCTCTACATTGAACCTGCCCACCCCCAACCTTCTGGTTTATAAGTATACTCCCAAATCAATTACCGATCCGTCAGATTTGGCACAAAGGCCCCTTCCCTGGTATTTTCTCTCCTAACCCCTACTATCTCATCAAAATAATTTTATAGGACTCTCCCACATTGTTTCCTTCTAGGCCAATATGTGCCTCCCTCCCACCCTCCTTGACCCTAAACAGACGATCTTCACACTCCCACCTCTTCGCCTCTTCTTCAAGTTATTTCCACCATCATGAGATGCCTTTCTCCTTTCTTTACTCCCAAACCCTGTCCCTCCCCTTTTCCAGAACACACTTAAAACTCCAAAACTCCCTTTCTCCAAAAAGCCTTCCCAAACTACCCCCACTTAGCTCTGACCAGTTTTTCATTTCCGTAATTAAGATTTGTCAGTCAAACAATTAAGCAATATTGACTGCCCTTGTACCATGTGGTCAGCCCTATGTACTATGTACTATGGGGTTAAAATGGTACTGGAGAAAGGCCAATGGACGAAGAGAGTAGGTGGGAGACTGACCCCAGAACTTGTTGGAATACTCATTGGGAAACGCAGCTACAGAAGCATGTGCTGTGTTTGTAAGGAATGGACTAGATAAAAGAGGCAGTAAAGCAACATCATATACCTAGAAGAAGCATTCGTTTCAAGATGGTGGACGACAGTCAACGGAGAAAGAAACAGAAGCAATCTCATGGTAGAAATGTACTATGAACTACCAGAACAGAAGAAAGAAATGGATGATTCTTTCTCTCTTTCTTTCTTTCTTTCTCTTTCTTTCTTTCTTTTCCAGAGAGACACTTGTTAATTATTTTACATTGCCAAACACAGCTAGCTAGTAAGTGTCCAAAGCAGGATTTGAACTCAGGTTTTCCTGATTCTAGGCCCTCCACACACTCTTATATAGTGATGGCAGACATCTCCTGAACTATTCAGACATCTCCTGAAGCTTTCTCTGCTCCAAGCAGAGCAGCAGATAAATTCCTGACTTACTTTAATGAACATTTTATTCTTTAAAATACAGAGGCAGTAGCAAGAGGAACTGGTTTTCTGGACCTGATTCTGTGGCAGTGCTCCCCAATAAGAAAGAACCACTTATCAAAATATAAGGGAGAGGGATGTTGGGAGGGAGTGATAACTCCACCTTTGAGTTAGGGATGAATAAAGAGGACAAAGCCGAGCCCAAACATGCAAAATTTGGGGAGAGATGATGTCCAAAAGTTCAGGGAAAGAATAGGCAGGATCCCATGACCAAAAACTTTTCAGATGAGGTCACACCAAGAGTGACAAGATATTCGAAATGCTGATGATACAAGTACCAGTAATTCTGACGAGAATGAAAAAGGGCATTGTGTCAAAGAACTGATTTAGATCTACAGGGAACTAACTTATCAACCAGCCCAGAGATTTCAGATGTACATGTAGAGTGTGGAAGGAAGAGTGGATGAGTGAGTGGGCCACAATCTTATGGGAACAGTGTCAAGAGCCCCAAAACTCAGAACACACTGAGGTTGATGCTGTGAAGTGAGTGATTCCCCTGCTTTTGCATGTGAGGAAAATGAAGCTTAGAGAAATCAAGAGATTGTAAGCTGGATCTAGAAACAAAATTTTCCAATGCTAAGACCAGTGCTTTCCCCCACTATAACTACTATTTCACTACCAGTGTGGCCCAAATACCTATTGACATTTAAATCCTATAAACTATAATAGGGGTACTACAAAAAGGGAAGCTAGGTGGGGCAGCGAATAGAGCACTCAGTCAGAAGACCTCAGTTCAAATCTGGCCTCAGACACTTACTAGCTGTGTGACCCTGGGCAAGTCACTTAACCCTCTTTGCCTCATTTTCCTCATCTGTAAAATGAGCTGGAGAAGGAAATGGCAAACTACTCCAGTATTATGGCCAAGAAAACCCAAAATGGGGTCACAAAGAGTTGGATACAACTGAACAACAACTACAAAAAGGGTGGCTTTTGTTTTGAAGCTATGTTGGGGAAAAGAGAAAGATCGAATAAAGGACTGAACTGCCCTGTGTTGATGGGGCCATGACAACAGATGACAGAAAGAAGATAGAGCTACCCAACACTTTTTTTTGGCTTGTTTTTTCTAATGAGAAAGATCTTTAGACTGGCAAGGACAGAACTAAATGACTAACTGGGAGTTAAAAATGAAGGTAAGTGAGGAGATGATCAAAGAGCACCTAGCTTCCCTCAATGAGGCTCCTTAACTACAACTTACAGTTCCTGAAAGGACTTGCGGTTGGGATTATTTAACCACTGTCTTTGATCTTTGAAAAATCTGGGCAATGTGTCATTGGCCTGAAGATAGGAATATGTCCCAATTTTTAAAAATATATAAGACAATAGAATTCTTCAGGATGTAGGCCAATGAGATTGATTTTTATTCCTTGCAAAATTTTAGAAAGTATTATTAAAGAGATGGCTAATGAGTGCTTAGACCGGAAAGCAGTGATCACTAAGAGCCACCATGGGTTTATCAAGGAATAAGGTTAACCTCATTTCCTTTTTTTTGTTAGGCTTACTAGACTGCTAGGTCATCGGGATGCAATAAATACAGTACAGTCGAATTTTGCCAAGACATTTGTAAAAACTTCTCATCATATTATTGTGGATATTTTAAAAATATGTGAGCTAGATGACAAAAGTAACTGGGTGACAGTGGATAGAGCACGGGGCTTGGAAATTGGAAAGACCTGAGTTCAAATGGTGTCTTGGATACTTACCAGTTGTATGATCCTGGCCAAATGACTTAACCTCTCAGATCAGATTCCTTATGTGTAAAATAAGGATAAAAGAAAGCTAGGTGGTACAATAGAGAGAGCATTGGGCTTAGAATAAGGAAGACATCTTCATGAGTTCAAATCCTACTAGCTGTGTGACCCTGGGCAAGGATGATTACTTACCCCTGTTTGCCTTGGTTTCCTCATCTGTAAAAATGAGCTGGAAAAGGAAATGGCAAACCACCCCAGTATCTTTGCCAAGAAAACCCCCGTTGGGTCACAAAGAGTCAGGGACAATTGACAAATTACTCCATAACAACAACAACTTCATAGAGTTGTTGCCAGGACTAAATGAGATAGTACGTGCACAGCGCTACATAAATGTGAGCTATTATTAATTCAATTAGGTAGAGTTGGAATTAGTCGAATGCCTAGACCCAAAGAGAAATGACTAATGGATCAGTGACAGCTTGGAGATTTATCTTAATGCACAGTCCCAGGAATATGCCATTGCCCATGTTCTGTTCGACATTTTTATCGATTACTTGGATCTAATAGTACGCTAATCAGATCAGAAGGTGACACAAAGCTGGGAAAGAGAGAGCTAACGCATTGGATTACAAAGACAGATCCAAAAGGATCTGGAAAGGCGAGGATGATGAGTTGACTCTAATATGATGAAGTTTAATCAGGATAAATATAAAATCTTATACTAAGGCTCAAAAAAACCCAACTTTGCAATGAGAGGATGTAGTAAGGATGTAGTCAGTTGTGGATAGTAAGCTCAATATAAGTAAACAATACGAAATATCAACGAAAATCTAATTAAATATTAGGCTGCATTAAGAGGCATCGGGGCCAAAAGGGAGGTGTTAGTCCCATTACACTCTTCCCATATCTGGAGTTTTCGGTATCACATTTGAGCAAAGACATTCCAAAGCTGAGCAGATACAGAGTGACCGGGCTGGTAAGGGGAACTCAAACTCATGACATAGCAGGATCTTTGAAAGAACTGGGCATTTTTAACCTGAAGAATGAATATTTAGAGTTAGTAAGTGATGATAGCTGTCTTCAGACATCTCAAGGGTTGTCATATGGATAAGGGATTAGATTTGTACTGCTCAGCCCAAGAGGGGAACACAGGGAGCAACAGCTGAAAGTTTCAAGGAAGCAAATTTTTACTTGATTTAAGGAAAATCTTCCTAATAAGTGGAGTTCTCCCCAAAACTCAGGATGGATGGTTGTTCTCCACCACTGCAGGTGGCCCAGTGGATAGAGCATGGGGCTTGGAATCAGGAAGACTCATTTTCATGAATTCAAATCTGGCCTCAGACACTTACTAGATGTGTGACCCTGAAAAGTCAATTAACCCTGTTTGCTTCAGTTTCCTCATCTGTAAAATGAGTTAGAGGAGGAAATGGCAAACATCTCCAGTATCTCTGCCAAGAAAACCCCAAATGGGATCATGAAACTGAAAAGACTGAACAACAGCAAAAATCACTGGAGTCCTTTGAGCAGAGATTGGATGACCACTTCTGAGAGATGTTCAGTTACATGTAAGGCTAACTGACCTCCAGGGTCCCTTCCAGCTTTGAGATTCTGTGATTTTGTGAGTCAGAGGGCAGGGATTAGGGGATAGGCAAGGCCATTGCAGAACAAGCTTCATGAACCCAAAGGGCTGGGTGATTCCATGGGGAGGACAAGGATCTCTTTCTGCTAGCAGGGAGAAGGGAGGGAGGGAAGGAGAGGGACACAGGATGTGCCTTTGGGGAACACAAGCTAAAGATATAACTGAATAGTGAGGGACAAGTTCTCACCCTTCCACTTGGAAAATGGAAAAAAAGTTTAAAGATCCTAGGTTCACTTCTCAGAAAGCATAAGGAACTGGCAAGGACCTTAGTGGAAGACCTTAGTGGAACCTGCCTTTTTTTCATGGTAGAGTCAACTAGAGTGAACTCTCTTCCAAATACTAAGTTAGGAAAGCAGGGGGTAGTAATTAAAATTATTAATAGACTTTATATAGAGCTTCAACATTTGCAAAGGGCTTTCCGTATTATTTCATTTGATCCTCATGATAAATTTATGAGGTATGTGCTATTATTATCCCCATTTTACAGAGAAGGAAATTAAAGCTAAGAGAGGTTCTGACTTGCCCAGGATCACACAGTTTGTAAGTATGTGAGGCAGGATTTGAACTCAGGTGTTCCTGAGTTCCTTAAATGCCCTTCCTTAAATGTCACCTAGCTGCCCAATAAAACTAAATCAAATCAAATAATAAAAATAAAATAGTGAAATATTAATACTAAATAAGTACGTTAAAAAGTTGATAATAAAATGTCAATAAAACAAAATTTCCCTTTTTGGCTCTTGATTGTATTACATCGATTTGGGGATTTTATTTTCTTCTTTGTTTATCCAATAGCAAATTCACCTTCCTCTTTATATTTTATTTGGGCAGCTGCCTAAATTAGTGCAGAGTTTTTAAATCGACCCTAACTGACTGCATGATGGAAGGGATACCGGCCCTAGGATCTCTGTTTAAAACAGATCAATCTCCGGTATTTACTACCTTCATGCCCCTGAGGCAGTCTCTTAATGTCTCCCTGCCTCAATTTTCTTATCTGCCAAATGAGACAATCGGTAGATGGCCTCTTAGGTCCCTATCGGCTCTAAATATATTTCGCCCTATTTGTTGCATGCACCAAGGACACATACACGTGCATCCCTTCAATGTGCAAACATATTCCCTCACTTTCTCCCAGCTTCCTCTGTCCGTTGCAGATGAGAGTATGGATATCTCTTCTCCTCCCTTCCTGTTGCTGTACTTCAGCTTGAGATTTCTCAGCCCTGCCTATCAAGGGTATCCAGTGTGTAGGTACCGTTCAGGCCCCTTCTTAGCTTCCAGAGACCAAGTGGCAGGTCTCGTAGGGCTGAATGACCTCCACAGCCTTCTCCACCCTCAATCACTCCAGGTGGTTCCATTGCAAACAAGCCGCAGAAGCGGATAAGCCCAGATGTTTAGCTGTCTAGAGAATCCCAAAATAGCCCTCAGTGGGAGGACCCTAAACACAAGGTGAGCTTCTCTGGGCGAGGCAGAGCATATAGATGGGGGGAGGGAGGAAGGAAGACAATGCTTGAGCACGAAAGCGTTTGTTTTTGCCCCAATTCCTTTCTGAAGATGCCTCTGGAAGTCCCTGAGAGGGCGCATCGTGACCAAATCCCACAATCTGCTGGGTGCCTGACCCTCGCCCAGATCAGATGGGTAAAGCAACCCTTTCCTTCTCTTTTAGTGCCTACGGAGGAGAAGGGTAGCGGCTCAGCCCTTCCCCAACCCCGGCAGCTCTTAGGGAGCAGACTCTGGTGTTAGAGTCCAGAGATGGAGCCTCGGAGGGACAAGAGATAACCGGCTATCTTGCCAATTCCTCAAAACAGTATTTGAAGACTAGTCAACCTTGGTGTTCTAAGTGAAGTGTATATAAAGGCTTATATACAGATCTCCCTTTTGGGATGCTCTGGCCAGGAAGTCAGGAAACCTGGGTTCTATTTCCAGCTATTTTCATTAACTAGCTGTTCACCTTCTATTTCCTTCCTTCCTCTAGATCCCAGTTTTCTTGTCCGTAAAAGAAGGGAGTTGGATTAGGCAATCTCCAAAATCCCTTCTAGCCCCAACCTTCATGGGCTCAATGATCCCCATCAGCCAGCTGGGGCTTCACGTGCCGCTAAAGAGCATGAGGTCGAATCCTCTGGGCCCAGGCTTGTGGGACCATTCTATACTTCAGTTAATGTGCTAGCAGCAGCTGGTGCTCTAAACTGGTGGAAAATTACTTGTAGACAATGAAAAAAAAATCCGCCTCCACTCTTTCAGACCTGGCTTTCCTTTCCTTGAGCCTGGCCGAGGAGCTGGAAATGATGTGAAGGAGGGTGAGGGGTCTCTGCTCATGCCAGCCGGGGAAGTCTTGGCAAAGCCATTTTCTTTTACACACACACACACACACTCGCTCATACACACACGCTACCTTTACTTCTTCCTTGCCTCTCTATCAGGCCTTTCCCCTTCCCTTTCTATCTTCTCTCCTCTCCATTCTTTTCCTTTCAATGGCTTCAAAGCTAAGGAATCTTAGGTATTTCTATTCTCCCTTAGAAAAAGTCAGAGATGCCTTGGACTAAGGTTATCTCATGCATTCTCTTGCCTCCTCTAGACCATCCCAGACAATTGGAGGTGGACTCAAAGAAGACCACCTATCCTGGTTCCAACGCTCAAATGGTTTGTGATCCTGAGCAAATCATTCTGTTTCCTCATCTGTAAAATTGGGTATAACAATATTTGCACTGTAAGATCTGGTAAGCCCCCTTTTAAAAATCAGCCCTTTGATCATTTGTACAGAGAATCAATCAATTTTTAAATTCTTACTTTGTTTTTTTTAATTATTTATTTTCAGTTTTAAACATTCACTTCCACAAGATTTTGAATTCCAGAATTCCTCCCCATCTCTCCCCTCCCCCCATCCCAGGACAGCATGTATTCTGTATTCTGATTTATTATTTATTAAGCATCTACTATGTGGCAGGGATTGTGCCAAGCCCTGAATAAGTATGTATAGTGATTTTTTTTCAGAAGGGGGAAAGTAGGGCAATTGGGGTTAAGTGACTTGCCCAAGGTCACACAGCTACTAAGTGTGTCAAGTGTCTGAGGCAGAATTTGAACTCAGGTCCTCCTGGCTCCAGGACCGGTGCTCTTTTCACTATGTTACCTAGCTGCCCCTGCGCAGTGATTTCTAAGGGTGGGTGAGCAATCAAAACTATCTCTAATGTATACGTGGAATTATCTTTATTATAATTTTATCACAAAATTAGAAGAAAATAGTGAAAATATTGTCCTGGGACCTTTGCAGAATCCCTCAAGAACAGATGAGATAATATGGCTCAGTTTTACAGGGTTGTTATGAGGAAAGAGATCTTAAAGTGCTATAGAAACGTGAAAGGCCAAATGGATCTACATTCACTCATCCCTGAACTCTAGGTTTCATTTCCCACCTCCATACTTTTGCACAGGCTATCTATCCCCCATGTCTGGAATACATTCCCTCCTCACCTCCAGTTCTCAGATTTATTTTTCCCCTTAGGGTTATAGACACAACATGTTCAACTTGCCTACTTTAAAAAATTTCAAATGAAAAATATAAAACTTAATTCAGTAAATACTAAAAATAATAAAACACCACTTAGTACAACCTCCTCAGAAAACTGAAGTGACTTGTCCTAGGGCAAATAGGTAGAAAGCATCAGATCTTGCATGTTGTATTCTCTCAAATGTAGTCTCCTTGAGGGCAGGGGTTCCCCACCCCCGTTTGCCTCTGTATCCCCAATATCTATCTCAGTACAAGGGCTTAATAAATGCTTGTTGGATAGGAAAGAATTGGAATTAAAGTATTGCCATAGGAGTGTGAGTTATACAATAGCCTCTTTCTGACAGATATTACCTGTTCTAATCTCTGCAGCATTAACACATCAGGAAGTTCTACCCTAGTTCTACCAAGGCCCCTCTTGGGGCAACAGAAACTTGACTCCTTTGCGTACAGTCATGCCAAACAAGATGGATGAGGCGGGGTCTGGACCTCTGATTTAATTTATATAGGGAACTCCCAAATGGACAAACTCCCTCTACTAACGAAGGTCAGCACCTTCTCTAAAAGTCTTGGAGAATTGCCTAGAGCACTGAGAAGTAACGTCCAGGATCATGTAGCTAGTACATGACAAATGGGACTTGAACCCAGAGCTTCCTGGTTCTGAAGGCAGTCTCTCTATATACCACAATTTACTCTCTCTTAGGACTGGATAAGATAAGGCCAGGAAACTAGAGCTGGAAGAAAGAAGAATCCAGTTGGCAGATGCTTCATCAACGTCCTAGTTTTGGATGAAGGCTCGTAAGTAAGTCTGCCCTGGATGTCAGTTTCCTGACCTGTAAGAGGAGAGGTTTGGAGTAGGTGGTCTCCCCAGCTCTGGTAGGTGCTAGAGTCCTTTTGGATCCACGGAAGTAGCAGGAGCTTTGGGTGAGGCTCAGTGAGGTTGCTGGACTCCACAGAGATGGAGGAGAAGTGGACAATGGAACCAGGGGCTGTGAGGGATGGATGTTAAGGTACGCAGTCCCACCTAGGAAATGCAGAGGTCCCCCTGCTTCCCAGATGGTTTATGTAAGAGGAGGTGGGGGAAGTAGGGAGAGTCTCACCAGCACTGACCTGAGCACCCTAGTATAGATTAGAGGAGTCAGAGGTGTCAGAGTAGGAGAAAGGATGAGTTGCCACTGTGCTATTGTAGTCTGGAGCTGCTGTTCTCATCATGGAGGCGATGCTCCATGTAGAATCCAAAGGCCACCGGGGCTGGAGTCCTACATGATCCAGCCCCGTTTCCAGGCAGGTCAACATCCAAAACATTTTTTAAGATCTCCTGGAGATAAAGAAAGGAACTTTGAGGAATTGGGGACTTTTCTTTGGGGATATCCTAAGGGTTGAGCTGGGGACAGACCTGGACAAAACTGCTCCCCATGTTCATGTTTTTAAAAATTTGGGCCTGCTGCTGCTAATGTTAATAAAATTTAATAAATATAATAAATAATAGAATAAATATGATGAAATAAGTTAAATTAATAATAAATGATTTAAAATAAAATAAAAGCACTTGCGTGTGGCTTTTGTAGCATCTAAAGCCTTTCACTTAACACCACTTTGCTTAGTCTCACAATAGCATAGGTGTGGGAGGAGCTGAGGCACCAATTGGGGTGGGAAAGGCAGGATAGTTTCTAGGTAGCACAGTGGATGGTGTACTGGTCTTAGAATCAGATTGGGAAGACCTGAGTTCAAATCCTTCCTCAGAGACTAGCTGTATGACCCTGGGCTAATCACTTAACCTGTATGCCTCAGTTTCCCCCGCTATGAAATGAGGATGATAATAGCGCTCACTCTCCCTAGAGCTGTTGTGAGGATCAAATTAAATAATAATTGTAAAACGCTTAGCAAACCTTAAAGTGCCATACAAATGGGAACCAAAATTATATTGTTGTTGTTCAGTCGTGTCCAACTCTTCATGACCCCTTTTGGGGTTTTCTTGGCAAAGATACTGGAGTGGTTTGCCATTTCCTTCTCAGGGGGATTGAGGCAAACAGAGGTTAAGTGACTTGCTCAGGGTCTAAGTGTCTGAGGCTGGATTTGAACTCAGGTCTTCCTGACTCCAGGCACAGCGCTTTATCCACTAAATCATCTAGCTGCCCCAATCATTACTATATTTTCAACCCTATTTTACAGATTGGGAAACTGAGAAAATCCTAATAAAAAGGCCCAGACTAAATGGGACCTTTGAAATGAAAACACTAGAGTCAAGAGAAATATTAAAAGGTAAATAGACTTGGTCAGATGGGAGGATCTATATGAGAAAACAATTGGCAGAGAGGAAGCACTTCCTTAACCACTCAAAAGGCTTAACCACACAGCAGGGTTTGCCTAGAATTCAGGCCCCCCCTCACTATATCCCAGTGCTTCTCACAGCCTCTAGCTACCCCACAGACTATCGGACACTTGCCTGAATGTCTTCCAGGATCAGAGAATCTGACCGTCCTGGTAATGGAAAAGGTCTCTCTGTGTCTCTGTGTCTGTGTCTGTCTGTCTATCTCTGTGGCTCTGTCTCTCTTTGTTTCTCACTCACTCTCTGTCTCTCTCTCTGTCTTTCTCTCTATCTCTTTCTCTGTCTCTCTCTGTCTCTCTCTCTCTCTCTCTCTCTCACACACACACACACACACACACACACACACACACACACACACAGACACACACACACACAGAGTCACCGCCTCCTCTAGGAATTTTCCTTGTTTAACTCTACCCGGCTGTGAACAGTTCCCTCAGCATCCCTTCAGTCTTTGCGTGTAGATGGCTCTACATTCACTTGCACCAGGGAGCCACTGTCTTATGGCCTTGTCTTGGGTCCAAGCCCACAAGTGAGCACATCCTATTTCCCGCTAAAGCCAAGGCAGGGATTGTGTCTGCTGTATCACAGACTCATAGGAGGGACCTTAGATGAAATCTACTCCAATCGCTTCATTTTATAGATGAAAAAAGATGAAATGACTTACCTAAGTTCACACAGAGAAGTAGCAGAACTAGAATGAGAACCCAGGTCACCAGATTCTAAGTTCATCATTCTTTCTGCAGAATTGCACTTTCTCATCAGGATTGAAGCTCCCCAGAGCGCCATGGTTCCCACATCAGATGGAGTTTTCGTAAGGGCAAGCCCCCAGCCTAGCTGTGTGTGTGTGTATATCCCGGGGTGGGTGCACTGGAGACAACTCATACAGTATGTCTCAAAAATCAGAAAATGCTATAAATCTGGGCTTGATTTATTGTTTCATTGATTGTCTAGACTTAAGAAAGTAACAGTAAAAATATTAACAACACAACTTAAAAGTGTGTTATATATCCATTTTTTTCTGTAGTAGAGCCAGTTGTTAAAAATTTAACTATATACTGCTGAATCAATCTTTCCCTATCACACTGGGAATTCCTGGAGAAGGGATTGTGTCTCCTCCTCTTGGATCTCCAGAGTCCCTAAGACAGGGTCACACACACAGGGTGGCTCAAGAGTTCACTGGCAGGTAGTGGTGGGGAATGGAGGTTTGGGATCTGTCTTTCATCCCTCCCCAGGTGGCAGACCTACCCTTTGGCTCTGCATCTGGGCACAGCTGCCCATGTGGGCCCAAAGGACTACTCTGGCATGGTGGCCAAATCAGAGCTTGTTAGCTCCCTACATATCTAGCCCCAGGGTCCTCCCACCTTGCTCAGGCCCAGACCTGTTGGGGCTTCATGTGGGCCCCAGGGGTGGGGGAGGAGGGTAGTTCAAGTATAGAAGAGTAATCTGGATCTGGGGGCCTATTCTAAGCCATGGAACCAAGAACAACCTGGGTAAGGGTTAAGGAAAAAGCTGAAAAGACCTACATATCAGTGCTGGGGTGTCTCCAGTGAGACCGAGTCAACACTCTGCTCCTGGGTGGCCTGGTCTCTACTGACAACTTCCCAGACCAACGTCCAGAGCCGAAACAGACACCCATTCGGGTATGTGAGCCCTGGCCCACTATGGACACTTTCTTGGCATCTCAAAGAAACCAAATTACCCTGTGTACTGGTTCCCACCCGCTGCAGGGGGCTGCCCTCAAGCTTGCTGGGCCCCAGAAGGAGCTGCTGCCCCAACCATATGTAGTAATCAACTCCCGGAACCCTGGGGTGATCCAAATAAAGCAGCCTATAATCATGGAGTCCAAAATAACCCTGCTGGGGAGGACAGCCTGCTACCCCGCCACCTCCCAAATCCATCCCCCGCCATGGGCCCCTTTCTCCAGCCCCAAAACATGAGTAGGGCTTAGGGATCTGTCTCAGGGGTTAACGGGTGCAGGCTAGCAAGCCGGCTAGATGGCATCTACCACTCCCACCAGGTCACCTTCAAAACCCTGGGACAGAACAGGACAGCCAGAGTATTTCAGGCACAGACACAGGAGGCCCGGCACAGTATCTGGAAGCAGAGACCCTTGCTGCTTCCTATTCCCTCACCCCTAAAGAAAAGTATGAACAGCGACAGTTTTCTCCAGGGCCTTTGGGAGATGAGGTATCAACTGTGGTCTGGGGGAGAATGGTCCTTATAGCCAGCTTCCCCAGCCTACCACCTTCAGACATTTCTCCAATTCCTCCTCTGACTTCTTTTCTCAGTTTCTCAGCTCCCCGAGGGCAGGAAAGGTGTCTCATTCATCTTAGGAAAGTGCTCCACACACCTCGCCCTCCCAGTTCCTTGTGAGTCCCCTTCCCAAATTAATAATAGTTACAACAGCTAGCAGTCATCTACCGCTTTAAGCTTTGAACAGTGTCTTACAAGTACTGTCTCATTTTGTCTTCACAACAATCCTATAAGGCAGGGGCTGTTATCATCCCTATTTTACAGATGAGGCAGACAAGAGGTCAAGTATGCCCACAGTCACACAGCTAGTTAAGTGTCTGAAGCAGGATTTGAACTCAGGTCTTCCTGACTCCGGCACAGTGCTCTACCCACTGCACCACCTAGCTGTCTCATATTTAATTTTGTATATGCTTTGTATACACTTATGCGTGTGCCATCTACCTTGATAAAATGTAAGTTCTTTGAGGGAAAAGAACTGTTTCCTTTTTGTCTTTATATTCCTAGTCCTGAGCACAAGACCTGGTACATGGTAGGCGCCTAATAAATGCTTGTCGATTGATAGAAAAGAAAGAGCTCTGCTTTTATAACAGAATCTCAGAACTGGAAGGCATACCAGCCTTGAGGACAGGGACTGTCTATTTGTATTTGTGTACTTAGTACTTAGCTAAGTGCCTGGCAAACCGTAAGTGTTTAATAAATGCTTATCCACTGAATGACTCACTGACACCAGAGGTCAATGAGTTCAAATCATTCTTTAATAGGGCTCATTTCCACAGCATCCCCAACAAATGTTTTCCATTCTCTGTTGGAAAACCTCTAATAAGGGGGAAATCCACTACCTTTGGAGGTAGCCCATTCCGATTTTGGAAATATGCCTTCAATACATAAGCAAAGAAGGCTGACCAATTATTGGGGATATTCTTAGGAGACATCAAGAAATGTTTGTTGAGCTAAGCTTATAGTAAGCAGGCTTAGTTTTCTCTAGAGTTGGCTTTCCATGTTTCACTTTCCTGAAGGGATGATGTTCTACCGGGGGTCCATCCCTTTCTTTCCTTCCAGAGCTCCTTCTAAGGGTCTTGTTGTTCCACAGTCCCCATAACCCTGCTGAACTAGAAGAAGCCCTTTTCCTTCTTTCCTCTCTGAGGGGTCAGCTCTCGCTGGGCTCCTTAAACTGAAGGATTGTTCTGAAGGATTCTCCAGAGAATCAACTTTGAAGATCTCCTAAAGCACCCTGCTCCCCTGAGATTTCTCTTGTTAGCTTCAAGGTCTTCAACTGGGCACCTCATATAGTCGGAAAGCGGTGGTGTAGCAGATGGCACTGGACTGCTAGGATACCTGGGATGGAGCCAGGTGACCAGAGAGACCACTCAGGTCCATCTCTAACAAGCCATGCAACCTCAGACTTAAACTCTCGGTTTCTTTTCTCCATAATGGGGCTATTGAATGTTCTCCTCTCAGGGACACTACATCAATAAAACAGATGAGCTAGTTGACGGAATGGTGCTATTAGAGATGTTTTTATGTGTAATAGATTATTTTTAGGCTTCCTTGCACCTTGACTTTAGATGTCAGTTGGGGCTCCTAGAGGTCCTGATCAATACTGGAGGTTCTCTCTAGATTCGTTCCAATAGTCTGACCCCCAGGATGGGTTTATGAGGGTCTAGGAAGAGCCAGGATGCTCAGAAAAAACTCAGAAGTCCCATCTTGCTCCTGGAAACTCACAGATATATCATATTACCTTAGCAGCCCCCTACTCTTAGCCGATACAGTTTGGAGCTTGGACTACAGGAAGCAGCTGATTCCCACTCAGTCCCCTTGGGAGTCCTCTTGTGATCATGAAATTCCCTGGGTTTGAAGGTAAGGGTCTATCTGCCTCTCTCCCTTTCAAAGGAGTCAGTGTTCCCAAACTTCCAGATTTCCAACTGGGAAGTGGAGGAAACCCCTGTGCTTCCCCCTAGGGATGAGACCTGCTTCCTAGGGACTTCCAGTTCCTGACTTGACAAAATCACCAGGACAGGCCCCTGGCATGGCTTGGTCGTTTTATCACCAAATTCTAATTTCCCACTTCATCCCCCTTCACTGCATTCCAAGGTGGCCAGAAAGAGGATGGGGCCAGATAAGACTTTTCCCATTGTACAGAGGAGAAACGAAGGAAGGCCCAGAGTGATTCAGTTGCCTGTCAAGGGTCACACAGCAGGATGGAGAGGCTTAGTGCTATTACTAATACCTTGAGTTTTTAGAGGATCATAAGGTCACAGAATCATAGAAGCCTGAAAGGGAGCTTGGAGGTCATTAAGTCCCACCCTCTCATCTTCCAAACAAGGAAACCGAGGCCGAGAAAAGTGAAATCATTTTCCTAAGGTCATACAAGTAAGTGGCAGAGCCAGAATCTGACACTGACCCTGGTGGTGGCTAGATGGTATAGTGGACCAGGGTTCAAACCCAGCTTTGGACACTTACAAGCTGGGTGACCCTGGGCAGGTCACTTAACCTCTACCTACCTCAGTTTCTTCATCAAACGGGTGTGATCATAGCACTCACCATGCGGGATTGTTGTGAGGAGAAAACGAGATATTTGTAAAGAGCTTTCCAAACCTTAAAGCATTAAATAAACATACTTCCACATTAACCATGTTGAGGTGTATAAGCTGTATCAAATTGCTTGTTGTCTTGGGGAGGGTAAAGACGGAGAAAGAGAGAAAAAATTTGAAACTCAACATCTTATAAAAGTGAATGTTGAAAACTATCTTTATATGTAATTGGAAAAAATAAAATGCTATGAAGTGGGGGGAAAATAAATGTTAGCTGTTGGTGTTGTCGCCCACTAGTATCATTACCCTGCCTTCCAGCTCCTTCCCACTCCAAATCCAACACTCTGTCCCCAAAGGCCAACGCTCTGTCTCTGTGTCTATATCTGGCTTAATCTGTCTCTCTTTTTCTCCCTCCCTCCCCGCAGACGTCCCCCCAGGTCTTTCCTCTCAGAAGCCAGTCCTCAATGTGTTTCAGATTTGCCATTTGGGGTGAGGATGGTGGGGGGAGCATTGGGGGTTCTAACTCAGTTTTATACTGGAAGCCCTAGCTGTTCTCGATTCGTTTCTCCAGCAAGGCAGAATATTTGCTGGATGTATGTGGTTGTCCTTTGCAATGATGCATTCCCCCTTCAAAGTGCTCTGAATTGGTCTGTTCTGCTGGTTTTCCCCCAATTCTGCCACAGTGTTTTCCAGTTCCTTCCCTGAGACTTTCTGGCTTGGCTAGTCCACAACTACCACCCTTCCCCTCCATACATAAACAGCGCTCCTCCCCCTGACCCCAGCCCCAAGTATCTGCTTTGAGTTTTCTCGGAGTTCTTACTCCTCTTTCCCATGTGGTCTTGCTCCCTGCCTTTCCTCCCACCCTCAGCCTGACCCCTCTGTCCCGCTGCTGTTTGTCCAACCTGATTCCGCTGAGTTCTCCTGGTTTCTCTTGGCTTGTGAATGGTATTACTGCTGCCTCCCTCCTGCTCCAGAAGACGTGTGTGCTCGAGGGAGAAGGACCAGGGCATCATGAGAAGCGGCGATATAATAAATAAACCACTGGACCTGGAGGCAGCAAGAGCTGGGTTCAAAACCCACTTCATACAACTAATAGGCTATAAGACCTCTTACAAATGTCTTATTTCTCTGTGCCTCATTTTTCTCATCAGTAAAATAAGGAGTTTGGACTTGATGGCTTCTTTTAGGGGCAGTCAGGTGGTGCAGTGGATAGAATACCAGGCCCAGAGTCAGGAAGACCTGAGTTCAAATGTGGCCTCACACACTTACTAGTTGTATGATCCTGGGCGAGTCGCTTAACCCTGTTTGCCTCAGTCTCCACATCTATAAAATGAGCTGGAGAAAAAAAAATGGCAAACCACTCCATTATCTTTGCCAAGAAAACGCCTAACAAGGTCACAAAGAGTCAGACACGACTGAAATGACTGAACAACAAAGTAACTTCTAGCATTACATCACTGATCCTATGATCTGCCAGTCCAGGCGCTAACCCAAACAACCTGGAAGCAATGTCAGACTGGGACCAAGAACCCCGGTCATTTAGTGGCCAGGACTAACGGGTTGGCCATTTCCCACCTCCCCTCCCAGCTTCATTTTGTCTCTGCTCTGAATCCTGACTGCAGATTTTACTTCTTCTCTGGGATGATGGGAATAGAATTCTAGAATACTGGAACTAGGAATGTCCTCAGGGATAGTTGGGTCCAGGACCATCGCATTACACATGAGGGCACTGAGTCACTTGCCTAAGATCACGCAGCTAATAAGTGTGCTGAGGTGAATCCAATCTCTCCAACTGGATTATAAACTTCCTGAGGTAAGAATCCCAGTTTCCTCCATTGACCTTCTCCCATATACAACTGAACATATGGTAGGCATACTGATGATGGTAGGCTAACAGCCTGACTCCCTCTCTTACTCTGACCTTCCTTCAGCCTGAAACTACCCATTCCTCTTGCCATTTTGTTACCCAAAGTTCAAGACCCAACTCCTAACAGAAGCCATCAGGATCCCAGTCTTTATAATTGGAAGGGACCTTGAAGATCATAGAATCCAACTCCCTCAGGAGGAAGTAAGTGTCTTGCCCAAGGAAGTGAGTTACAGGGCTGGGCTCCCCTGAGCGTAGTTAGGCACTTGGCCAGGAACCTGTAGAGTGACTTAGATCCTGGGGAGTGAGGAAAGGGAGGGGGTAGAAATAGTAGTAGCCTAGTCCCATATACTCTGCTTAATGGCCTGGCCTTTGGGGAACAGGACTGAAAAGCTCTGGCAGACTGCCTCATCCTAATAGGTAACCAAGAAGTATACGTTAAATGTCCTCTCTCTCCATCTCCATGGTGTCACATGAGTAAGGTCTGCGTTGTAAGAAAACTGTAACTTATGGCTGGACCATCAAGTGAGCCTCTAGGAAGGAGGAATAAAGGCCCCCACTATTGCCTACAAAAGGGCACCACTAGGATCACAGGATAATAATGGCTAGTGTTTATAGGGCACTTTCATTTTTTACAAAGCCCTCTAGAAATGTATCTCATTTTATCCTCAAGGTAGGATCCTGAGCAGTAGGTGCTATATTCTTCCCATTTTACAGATAGGAAAACTGAGGCAGCCAATGGTTAAGTGAATTGCTAAAGGTCACACAGCTACAGGTCTTCCAGACTCCAGTTCCAGTGCTCTAGCTATCCACTGCACCACCTAGCTGCCTGGAAGAGACCTTAGAGGCCATCTATGTTCTTTGACAGATTAGTAAACTGAGGCCCAGAATAGTGAAGTGCCTTGCCCAGGGTCATGCAGCTCATGAGTGTCAGAGGCAAGATCTGAACCCAGGTTTCCTTGACTCCAAGATGAGCACTCTTCCCGTTATATACCATGGCGCCCCTCACATCTTAGTCAGGGCAACAGGAGCAGTCATATTCCATCCATCTGCCTGTGTGCATGACTCCTGAGCGTGCTCCCTTTCCCTTTGCCCCTCCTTCCCAACTCCTCCCCTGCCAAGTCTTACCTCACCTCTGAGTTAAATAAACAGCAATTCAATCTCTGTGCTCTCTGGCATGGGGGACACAAGGGAAGAGCCCCTCAGGGGGAACACATCCTATCTCTGCCCAGCCCAGCCCTGACTAGGGGCCTTTTGGGGAATGGGTAAAGTAGAAGGGAGGGAAGTAGGCGGAGTGGGGGGGGGGGCTAATTATTTCATTTTCACACCAACAACTAGCAGCTAATGAGGATTCCAGCACCTCTGGGAGGTCTGGCCCTGACCCAATTAGAGAGTGGGAGGGAGAGAAGCCACAATTCCCTATTCCACCTATGGGTTCTCATCTCCCAGGAAGCTATAGAGCAATTCCCTTTGGATGAAGGGAGAAGGCGGGGGAGATTCTCAGAAAACCATTTAGCATTTTGTTTGAAGCCATCCCCACCAAGGTAGAGCTGGGCACAGAAGGTTCCTCGAAGGCAGCAATTCCAGGAACTCCGATGCCTCCTGGAGCTAGAGCTGGAGCTGGTGGTAGCAAAGAAAGGCCCTCTGCTTTGGGGGATAACCCAGGGATCAAGGATGCCTGAGACCCTTTCCACAGACCATGCTGGATTTTGGGCCATTTTTCCCACCGTGGGCCTTCCCATCCCCTCCATCCCTCTGCAGCCTGTGGGGCAGTGTAAGATTTTTAGGGTGCTGGGTGCAGTACAAGTGAGAGGAGCAGAGGTAGAAACCTAAGTAGTTAAGGATAAGGAAACTGTAGATAGTGGGAATATCCAACAGGGAGAAGGGAAGACCAGAGCCAACTTTACTGTAGTGCTGAAGTCCCAGGAAAGCTGTTGGATGGAGAAAGGCTGTTTAATACTTCTACCGAGACTAGAAAGAGTCGGGCAACATTACAACACGAAGGATTTGAGCTAGTGGTCAGGCAGGGCTGTCTTCCAAGGCAGCCTACCAGTCCCTCAACAATAGCCTGGGGGATTTAACGGTCAGTCAGCAAACTTTTTTTAAGAGCCTACTATGTGCCAGGCACTATGCTAAGCACTGGGAATACAAGAAGGGGCAAAAGAGGGTTGCGATTTAGAGTAACGGCAAGTGGAGCAGAATCTCTTAATGGGAGGGTCAGGAAAAAGTAGAAAGACATAGTGGGAAGAGTGATGGTTTGGGGAGTCAGAGAACCTGGGTTTGAATCTTGGATCTAGTACTTAGTAGCCACATGACCTTGGGTGGGTCTCTTCTCTCTGTTTGCTTTTCTGTAAAGTGCAGAAATTGGCTGGACGATCTAAGGTCTGCTTTAAGTCTAAAGCACAGATACCCTATCGACACCCTGATCACCACTGCCAACCACAACCCACTAGGCCGAATGAGGATCATTCATTCCCTAAGGCAGGGGGAGAGCTGGAGTCCTGAAACACGAATCATTTCCTCCTTCCAGGCAGAGACCTCTGGGTCGGACCAAATCTTCCCTTGGACCCGCAGCTTGTGTTTGCCATCTGTAGGATGACTTGCCCAGGGTCACACATATAATAATACTTTCCTAGTACTTCTGAGATTTGCAGAAGACTTTGCATATATTATCTCATTTGATCCCACCTGTGAGGTGTTGTTGTTGAGTCCTGTCCGACTCTCCATGACCCCACTTGGGGTTTTCTTAGCAGAGATCCTAGAGTGGTTTATCATTTCCTTCTCCAGCTCGTTTCACAGATGAAGAAACTGAGGCAAACAGGGTTAAGTGACTTGCCCAGGGTCACACAGCTAGGAAGTATCTGAGGCTGGATTTGAACTCATGAAACTGAGTCTTCCTGACTCCAGGCCTGGCACTCTTTCCACCGTGCCACTTAACTGCCCACAGCTACCTGTGAGGCAGATGTTATTATTATCTCCATCCTACACATGGGGAAACTGAGACAAAAGAACAAATGACCTGCTGAGGGTCACACAAGCTAGTAAGCATCTGAGGTCTTGAACTCAGGTCTTCCTGACTCTGAGTCTCTCTACCCACTAAGCCAGGCTGCTTCAAAGCTGCAGGATGCTGATGACACCACTATGACCCCAGATTCTTTCCATAGAACTAGTAAGTCCTTCCTGCAGGTGAGTAGGTCCAAGGCCTTGTGAGTTAGGATAAGTCCTGAGTTTAAGTATTATCCTTCCTTCTACCTCCCCATAGAGAAAGGGAAACAGAATAGCCCAGACCCTCGTCTGCTCCCTGGAATGCCAGCTCGGCATGCCATGCCCCGTCCTGTGTCAGACACATGCCCTGTCCTAACTTTGACTACATGAGGGGTGGTGGCTCTCAAATTCTGGGGATGTCACTTAATAATAGGTGACATGATATTGGGCATGAACAAAGATGGTGAGGGCTGAGGGTGGTGTTGATGGCTAGTGACTCAGAGTTGGCAGGAGGAATGCACTGAGGGTGAGAGATAAGAGACGTCTAAGGTTCCACGTCTAGAAGAGAAGGAAGCATCAACAGCTGGGCCAGGTCATAGCATCATCAGTTTAGAGCTGGAAGGGACCTCAGAGTCTGGCCACTTATTTTATAGATCAGGAAAACAAGACCAAGAGAGTAACTTTAAAGTCCCAGTGGTAATGAGTGGCAGATCTGGATTTCCAACCGAGGTCTTCTGTCTTCAAATCCAGCTTAGACACAAGCTAGTTTCAGGTAGAACTGAGGATCTAGGTCAGGGGTTCTTAATCTTTCTTCTATCCTGAACCCCTTTGTCAGTCCAGTGAAACCTATGGACCCTTTCTCAGAACAATTATTTTAAATGCATAAAATACAATACAAAAGACTACAAAGGGAACCAATTATAGTGAAATATCATTATTAAATTATTTTAATTTAATTTAATATTTAAATATAAGTTATTCAAATTCTTCACCCCAGATTAAGAACCCCTGAATTTTAGAATAAAAGTTGAAGAGTGTGGCACAGACACACCCAGAAACATGAAGTCCATGCCCATAAAATACCAGCCTTACCTTCTGCCAGTTTGGAGCTTCCATAGCTGGACAGGGTCAGCTATGCATGTTATCCTAGGGCCCCAACTGCAGTCACACAGAGAAGAATCCCTTTCTTTTGGCCTTACCTGACTCTTACCTCCAAAGAACAGGTGAGAATAATCTCTGTCTCCTAGCATTCCTGCCCAGGTTCTGAGTGAGGGCCTTGGGTTAGCAAGCAACCTCGCAGATTGAGAACCAGGCTTACCATATATTCTATATGCCTCAGTTTCCCTTGCTCTGAATACCAGGGATTCCTTTGCAGGGGGATGCTGGAGCAAGCTCACAGGCAATTGTGAAATGTTCCGTGTAAGTGTTTACACCTCAGAAACTGGCAAATGCTACAAATCAGGGCTTGATTTACTCTTTTGTTGATTGTCTAGAAGACTTAAGAAAGTGATGGAGAAAATGTTAAAAATGCAGTTTAAAAGTGTGTTGCGGTACATTTTTTTCTGGGAGCCTATTGTTAAACATTTACTAGCACCCTACTGCCTTTCATTTAAATCCCCTGATTTTGGTCTCCTAGAGAATACTAGTTAATTGACATGACTCCTGCGCGTCATTCCATTCTGACTCAAAATACTCCCAAATCACCTCTTGCCCCTGCTCATCTGGCCCGGTTCCTCTCTCCTCTCACACTTCAGCCCCAGTGGGGTCTGCACAGGAATTGGCCCAACCTAGAAAAATGACAGGTTGGGCTTATTCCAGAAGCTCTGAATGGAGCTTCAGTGGCAGGAAGCTGGGAGGGGAAAGAAAGGAACATGATTTCAAGTTTTCCATGGACAGAAAAAGGGGCCAGTCGAGGATAGAATGAAAGTGCCCTCCTGGTGCAGAGGGTAACCCAATGTCTCCCCCTGACACACACGTGAGGAAGGAGACAAGGCAAGAGCACGTCCAGAGCTCTCAGCCCAGATCCAGGGGGTGAGTAGGGAGGAGGGAGAGCAGACTAAGCTGAGGAGACAGTGAGTCCTGCTTCTTCCTTGGGGCAGCCGTCCTGCCCCACCCAAACCAACCCCTCCAAGCCCCCCTGCACCCCCAGGCTCCCATGGCAGACTGCCGGCTCAGACCGGAGCCTCTGCTCTGGTGGCCCCACATCAGGAGGTCCCATTCCCACAATCCTCCAGGGGGTTTCATACCTTCCCCAAAAGACACACACATACACAGCCACACTCACTGAGAATAACCCCCGCTCCCCCCGAAACCAAAGCTAGAAGAAGCACATGGTGGGGGGTGAGGGGAAGAGGAAAGAGGAGGAAGAAAAGGAGGGGGGCCCAAGAGCTGCAACAAAGGCGAAGCCTGTGACTCAGGCCTGGGGAAGCTGACGGCCCCAGGAGACCGAGTCTACAGAACTCTGAGTGTCGGCACACTAATGACTTACAGAGACTGGAGGTTGGGTAGCTCCCACAATGCCTCAGCAGGGATCCGACTCAGATGGTTATTCTGCAGCATCCTATAATTAGAACAGAAAAGGGTCTTAAACACACACATACATGGTACATGGCATCATGGGGTTCTCCTTCCTAGGCCAGGTCCTTTCTGTCTCCTCCTCAGGGCCATAAGGGAGCCTCAGGCCTGGATACCCTTCCTCATTAGCTGTAAGACAATAAAGCAGAAAGATTAGCCACGGTATAATGAGGTTAAGAGGGGCCAGCAGAGCGGCTGCAGAACGGCAGACAGTCTCCCACTGTGTAGCTCTATAAAGGATATCTGGGGCCCCAAGTTGCGGTTAGAGTTGGGTGCTTAGAAACAGGAAAGATGCTCCGTAAGGTGGGGTGGGCTGAAGACTAGGACTCTTGAAGCCTTGTCTCAGTTTGGCCTGGAGGAAGATAGATAGATTTCAGTTTTCCTCAGAAAGGCTCAACTTCCTCTTTGGTAAAACTAGGAGAAAGAAGTTTCTTTCTAGGAAGTGAGAAGAGATGAGACCTCTGGGTAAAAGATTCTTATTGGGAGACCTTTGGTCACTGCTGCTGAGAGAGGTCTCTGGGTGCAGATCCCTGTGCTAGGAATGGGAGATGAGGGAAGGGATGACACAGAGAAAGGTGGAACCTCCTACCCTCAAGGTAGTCATTATCTAGTTAAGGGGACCAGATACTTGGATGAAATTAATATTTTAGGGCAACTAGAATGAGAGGGTATAGTGTAAGCAACAGACATAAGATGAAAATGAAGTAGTCCTTTGACACTAGGTTTCTTCCTAAAAGACTAGCTAAGGGATAAATAAGAAGTGATGATTGAGAAAATGAGTCAAGAGATACCCCCAAGAAAATCAGGGTTGGAGGGAAAGAGACCATCTACACCAGAATGTTTATAGCAACACTTTTTGTCTTAACGAAGAACTGGATACAAATTGGGTGCCCATCGATTTGGGAATGTCAGAACAAATTGTGGTACAAAATTACGATGGAATATTATTATTCCATAAGAAAAGACAAATATGAAGAACTCAGAGAAACTTGTAAAGATGTGTATGAACTGATGCATAGTGAAATAAGCGGAACAGGAAGACAATCAACATGACGACAGTAATGTGAGGAAAGCAACATGGAAAGATATCACAATCAACCAGAATCAGATGGATGCAGTAACTGAAAGTGACTTCAGAGGACTGAGCGTGAGATAAGCCTTCCTTTTCTCTGCATTGAGGTGGGAACAAAATAAGGCCTTGTGTGTCAGACCTAGCCAATGGGCTAGCTTGTTTTGCTTAAGCTGCATTCATTCATTACAAAGGCGACTTCCATTAGGGTGGAGTCTTTGAGAAGTGACAGTGATGTGATAAAAAAAAAAAAAACCATCAATTAAACATGTGTTTTTCAGAAAATTTTAAAAGAAAGTGAGCCAAAAAAGAGAGAGAAACTGGGCCTATCACTCCCCCAAGGATTTAGAGAAACACAGAAGCTCAGAGTTGGAAGGGACCTTGAAGGTCATTGAGGACAATTTCTATTTGGACAGGAATCTCATCTACATGATCCTTCACAAGGGGTCATCTGGTTTCCACTTGAAGATCCTCCAGGAAAGTGAACTCCTAAAGGAGACCATTCTACATTTAGACAATTCTAATTATTAGGAAGTCTTTTCTTATACTGTGTAGCTCTATAAAGGATATCTGGGGCCCCAGGTTGCAGTTGGAGTTGGGTGCTTAGAAACAGGAAAGATGCTCCATAAGGTGGGGTGGGCTGAAGACTAGGACTCTTGAAGCCTTGTCTCAGTTTGGCCTGGAGGAAGATAGACTCTCTTCACCTCCTACACACTGCCTTTGGTTTCTGTCCTCTAGGGCCAAACAGGACAAATTGAATCTCTGTATCCCATGATGGCCCTCCAAATATTTGAATATGGCAATCATGTTCCTCTTATGTCTATCTTCTTTTCCAGGCTGAACACCTCCATTCCTTCTAATGTTCTTTATAGCCCGAGTCTCCATCCCTCCTACCATTCTGGTCACCCCACCCCCCAGAAATGTCCCAGCATGTCAATGCCTTTCCTCAAATGTGGCACCAAGAACTGGATACAGTATTCTAGATGTGGTCTGACCAAGGCAGAGTGAGGATGCTATAGGCATCATCTTTCTTGTTCTGGACACTTGTCATGCAGCCTGAGATTACTTAAGCTTTTGTGGCTGCCGTGTCACATGGTTAACTTCCTTTGGGTTTGTAGTCTATCGTAGATCTTTTCTTTTCTTTTGACAAACTGCTGACTGACCATACCTTTCCCCATTCTATATTTGTGAAATTGATCTTTTAAAAACTCTCAACTGTAGAATTTTATATACCCGCTAAATTTCATCTTACTAGTCTAGTCAACAAGAATTTATTAAGCAGCTCCTATGTGCCTGGCACTATGCTAACTGCTGGGATACAAAGAAAGGTAAAAATAGTCCCTGCCCTCAAGGGGCTTACAGTCTAATGGGATGCATGAAAGGAAAGACAACGTATAAACAACCCTATACAAACAAGACATATACGTGATAATTTGAAGATATTCTCAGAAAGAAGGCACAAAACAAGCTGTATTTAATAGCCCTAGTTTCACATAAAATTATCCTCTTTTGTTCTTTATATATGAAAATGTTTTTGTGCTGCTGTTCATTTTCTTTTAAAGAAAAAATTTTAAATAGAATGTAAGCTTCTCAAGCTCAGCGCTGTTTTCACTTTTGCATTTTTATCTGCAGTGCCCAGGATACCTCCTAGCATGTTGTTGTTCAGTCATTTCAGCTGTGTTCAACTCTTTGGGACCCTATTTGGGGTTTTCTTGGAAAGGACATTGACAAGATGGAATAAGGCCATAGCAGGTAAGCAGAACGATGAAAGCAAATGAAGCTGTATCATCTACATGAAGGAATTTTGGAGGGTTAGCCCCCAAAAGAGAAGACTCAAGGAGGATAAGACAATTGTCTTCAAATGTTTAAGAACTGTCATGTGGGAGAGGGATTAAGTTATTCTGTTTGGTTATCAATGGTAGATTTAGAATCTGTGGATGAAAATTACAGAGTGATAGATTTTGACTCAGTATAAAGAAAAATTAAGGCACAGCTAAGTAACAAAGCGGTCAGAGTGCTGAGTTTGAGGTCAGAAGGACTCCATTTCCTCAGTTCAACTCCGCTTCAGGCACTTACTAGCTCTGTAACCCTGCGCAAGTCACTTAATCTTGTTTGCCTCAGTTTCCTCATCTGTAAAATGAGCTGGAGAAGAAAATGGCAAACCACTCCAGTATCTACCAAAATGAGGTCACAAAGAATTGGACACAAATGAAATATGACTGAAGAACAAAAGAAAAAGTTCCTTAGAACATACAAATATGTGTTAGGAATCTGTTATATTGTCACCATGGAGAACTCCCACCACCTACATAGGTGAGAAATCCCTCACTAGAGCCTTCAATCCTATTATCCTCTATCCCTTCTATCCTTTGTGGCCAAACTTCTGGAAAAGGTCATCTACGATAGGTGTTTCCACTTCCTTTCCTCTTGCTCTCTTCTTAATCCCTTACAATCTGGCTTCCACCCTCATCTGCTCTCTCCAAGACAGCAATGATCTCTTAATATCCAGATACCATCGTATCTTTCCTCAATCCTCATTCTCCTTGACCTCTCTGCAGCCTTTGATGCTACTGATCATCCTCGTCTGCCCCACTAACTTGGTAGGGAACAAGTCTTGGACTTAAGGTTGTGAGATATGATTTCTGTCACATCCCTAGAACATCCTAGTACAGCATCTGACCCTTCATAAATACTGGCTTCGTTGAACTGAGCTTCACTCTTAATTCAGAAATTTACTAGCTGTGTCACCACAGACACCTTTCTGCTTCCTCATTTCAAAAATGGGGATGATAGCATCTGTATTGGCTTCCTCAGAGTGTCTTGATCAAAGTGCTTTGTAAGCCTAAATAAGTCGGATCTATCCTTATTTCTTATACAGTAGATGGTGGCAAATGTCTGAAAAAGCTGGGATCATCCACCAAGACCCACTTGTTATTTAAGAAAGAAACGCAGGGGAATAAACGAAGGAGTGAGATGATGTCTTTAAAGTTGCATATAAACCTTAAAGTGCTGTTTTCATTGTTATCTCTATCACTCTCCCATGTGGCCACTCTTAAAATTTGAAGACAATTGTCATATCCTCCTTATGTCCTCTTTTGGGGGGTATTAAACCTCCAAAATTCCTTCCTATAAATGATATGCTTGCATTTCCCCTCTTCATTCTGGTTTCACTTCTATGGCCTTACTCCGTCTTGTCAATGTCCATTCTAAGAAGTGGTGCTCACATTTGAACATGCTACTCCAGATCTGCTTTGACCAGAGCAGACATCACGATGTGATGACCACCTCCCTCCTTCTGTTTTCTATTAGTGCAACCTAATATTGTACTTAGAGGTATAGATAGAGGCAACACAGAGAAAGCCTGCTTGCTCTAACTCAACACTTGATCCTATGTGCCTCTTCTCATTTCTCTGGCTAGTGACACAGTGGATAGAGCAGTGGGCCTGGAGTCAGGAAGACTTGAGTCCAAATTCAGCCTCAGACACTTACTGGCTGTGTGACTCTGGGCAAGTCATTTAACCTCTGTCTTCCTCAAGTTCCTCAACTGTAAAAGGGGGATCATACAAGCACCTACTCCCCAGGGTTATTGAGGATCAAATGAAATAATATTTGTAAAGTGCTTAGTGCAGTAGCTGGCATGTCATCGGTGTTTAATAAATTCTTATTCTCTTCCCCTTTCCTTCCACCCTACCTTCAAATGGAGAACAAGCTCGAGAAATGAACTAATGTCAATAGACAGGAAACATCGTTTAAACATATTGATTGAGATTTGGAAAAAGAAATTCTATTTCCTTCTTCTATCACTACAGGAGGGCCAGGATCAAGAAAGCCTCACAAGGCCATCTCCATGTGAGAAGTGGGCATTCCCAGAGAGGCCGGGTTACACTTGCTAGAAAGGCTAATGAGCGAATGAGGTGAGACCAGTTCAAATGAATCAACTCTGTGCCCTCGTCAACTCGGCCATCCAAGCTTTGTACCTACTCCAGTGTGATAAAACTCCCTCCTTAATTACCTCAATTAATTAAGTTAAATTAATTACATTAATTAAGCCAAATGCCTAAATAATGGCCTATTTAAATAAATGGAATATTATGGTGCCACAAAAATATGGAACCTACAAAGAAATATGGAAAGACATATATGAAAGTGATACAAAGGGGACTCAGCACAGGCACATTGACTAAATTGACTATATTGTTAAGCATAGAAGAAAAGAAAGATGG
Source organism: Trichosurus vulpecula (assembly GCF_011100635.1). Lineage (NCBI taxonomy): Eukaryota > Metazoa > Chordata > Mammalia > Diprotodontia > Phalangeridae > Trichosurus > Trichosurus vulpecula. The sequence continues at coordinate 102,845,770 of NC_050576.1, read as the reverse complement.
AAGGAAAATGGCCAGAGCTAGACCTGGAAGGGAGCCCAGAACAAAAACATCTTATTTGCTTGTTTCTTGTTTGTAGATTCTTTTGCTTGTGCCTTTTTAATGGCCTGGAGGATTCTGGAGAGATTTTTACCCCTTGTTTTATATGTTTATAATTATGTTTTACGTAATTATTTTATAGATAATAGAGCTTATAATTTTTTCAAAAAGACAGCTTAACTTTTTTTTTAAAAAATCAAAACAAGAGGAGATTAGTGGGCTAAAATGTTTTGAGAAACTATAAAAGTTCCTTTAATGACCCCAAACTTGTCCTAGAAACAAAGGCCCATCTTTTTAATATCAATATACCGGTGCTGTTGTATGACAGCAGAGATATAGAACACAACAGCCTTGGAGGAATGGAAAACGAGCATCACAGAGAGGGCAATGGAGAGGCACAGGATGGGTATGAGCTGGATGCAACAGAGACCTTTGAGGGAGAACAGAAATAAAAGGCGTCATCAAGAAAATGTATGATAAGAAAGGGAGATGGTTGGTTCTGTGGCCAGAGAGAGGGGTGCCAAGTGGAGTTCTCCACTGGTCAACTTGCAACGTCATGAGAAAATAAGAAAAGGCTCCAGCACATTGTGTGGATCCCCTTTAGCAAATCCATGGGAGGACATGGACAAGAAAGGCACAAATGGGTAGGCATGGCTGGGTTCTAGGGAACAAGGTTACAATCTGCATAGTTGGAAGAGAATTGTGTCAGTTCATGAAAGTAAGTGGGAGTCTTACACAAGGTGTCCCAAAAATCTTAGTTCTATTTTAAGATTTTAAGAAGCGTCACTAAGACTTTTGGGATACCTTGTGTATATTTCTAGCCACCAGGTTCCACCTTGCCAGATACTCGGTAGGTGCTCAATTTTTTTGCGCATCCCCTGCAGCGATGTACTACAGCTTCTACTATATCTTTGCACAATCTGCATCCTTCACTAAGTACAGACTCCTTAAAAAGGACTCTTGAGTAATTTCTGGTTGTGATGAGCTGGTGCTAAATTGCCATCACAAACTCCTCCATTTCCATAAACAAATCCACATGACTCAGATATTTGTTTGCTGCTTACTTATTGATGTATTGTTGGCTGGGTTCATGTGAACATCTCCCACAGAGACATTTTGGTTCCTCTCTTGGATCTTGGAAATTTCATAGGCTCCATCTGGAGGTAAACCACTTTGGGTTACATCTGACAGATCCAATGGTGTGTGCCTTTACCATTGTTCAATGAAGTGATGTATGCTTATTTCAAAAGAATTTCTACAGATTAAAAAAAATCATTTATCATGTAGTCTGATAATATCTATCAACCTTCTTCCTCTTTTTTTGATGAGGAAATGTTTGTTTTTCTGAGGGGGAGGGGCCCGGGATTTCATTAATATTTATACAGTTTTTTGTTAGGGTACTTTCCAGGTCTGTTATGCTCCATTTTATACTTCTGAGAGAATTCATTAAGACTGGTACTGCATAAATTTCAGTTACTTTGATTGCGTTCTTCCCACTGAACTTTGACTTCAGGACACCTATGAGTCTCTTAACATATTCAACCACGCTAATATAGAAATAGGTTTTGCATGACTTCACATGTATAATGAGTATCATATTGCTTGCCTTCTCAATGGGTGTGGATGAGCTGGAGGGAAGGAAAGAATTTGGAACTCAAAAAAGTTTAAAAAAAAATAAATAGATGATTGAGATTTCTTTTGTTTTGTTTTTTTAAAAGAAACCATATTCAGCCATGGCTTTCTCTTTGGTAGATTTATGTTCAGTGTGTCTCGCTCAGAGGAGACCAAGGTATTTGTAAGTGTTGCCTTCATCCACTGGTTAATTTGATGTCCAGATTCATGCTCAAAGCCATTCGTCTCTATGTTTCCTTGGCACACATTGAAAATTTTATACTTGAGTGCAAATGACATTTTGATATAATTGGAAAAACACTCCATGCTGGTTCTAAAGTGTTTTTTGCACTTTCTGTCAAATATCGTAGGAGGATACATTTGTTCATAATGGTTGTAGCAAATATCAGCTTTTAAAAATTGCTTTGGTATAGTTGGCAAACTGGATGGATTCATGCCATGAAACTCAATAGCGACTTTCTGAAGTTACAGTCTAAGTATTCTCATCTCCTTTTTAAGATAATTTGAAACATTTCTGTCATATTTCATTATTGGATATATTTTTTTGTGTTTTGTTATGTTTCATTATTAGATATAATTTCTGGAGTTTGCATTAATTGAAGATTTTCAATAGCCTCAAGTTCTTTAACTTTTCCCTCTTATATTTTAATAGCTCCTTTATTTCAACAAGTCTAGGTTTAGGAATTAAGTTATTTCCGCACTGGCCAGCAATACATTGTTGAATGACTTGGAGTGGAGATAAACCACTTTGGTGAAAAGCAAGCATGAAGCTCTTACCTATAGCTGGTAACATCTGTTTCCAATTTTGCTTTGATATAATACTGGCACAAAATGAAGATATTGCTGTCTTCAGCCCATGTCATGCACGTTTATAATTTGTTGGCCTTAGTTGGTAGTAAGTGCCATCTGTACCGAAGTATTTTCAGCTAGTGGGACATCCATATTTCTGATCTCTTCTTGCCTTCTTACGAATACAAAGGAGCACCGCTCACTTTGTTACCTTCTGTGTCAATATGATCATTGTGATGGGTTTGAAGAGAGTCAAGCCCAAAACCTATACTTCCTCATCTTGGACTCTTAGGGGCAGTTGCATCCCACTGACTGGCATGCTGACCCAATCAGCCATATCACCAGAGCCTAATTCACTAGCATTCTAGGATTTCTTTCCAGTCTTCTACATCTACCATAAAAGTTTCACAACACGAGAAGTCTCCATTGTATATCTCCCTAAATCACTAGCATTCTTCTATTTTGCCATTGTCTCTCCCTCATGGAACAGTCTACTAACAGTAATAGTAGTATTTCCTCTGAGCTCTCCATAACCACAATGAAAATTTAAAATGTCACCTGGAATAGGGTCTGAATACTAGGAATAGAGGGGCTAAGTCCAGAGTTGGTCCCCGGTCTGTTTTTCCCAACTTCCAGATCCCTGTCAAGTATCTACTTCCTTTCTCCTAAAAATCTAGGACTGGACAGAAATGGAGTTGGTTGGAGTTGCCTTAGAAGGGATGGGAGGCTTTAAAACCTGTATCCTCAAGTCCACAGAGAGGGATTCTCTGTTCCATGGATCCCATTTTTCTATCTAGGTCTCCTCCGTACCAGCCCCAGCCTCTTGACCCTGAGGTCTACACCCCTGGGGAGGCAAACAGGAAAGCTGCAGAAAGCTGAGGCCCCTACTGAATTCCTTCTACACATCCTAGGAAAGTACAACCAGTGCATGATTCCACTCTGTCGTTCTTTGGCTGCATAACTCACAGCCTCATGAGGAGCAACCAGCTGCCACTGAGACCCTTAAGAATGGTGGAATGCTATTAATGGAATGGGGATGTCTTAGGGCAGCGTGCCTGGGTATCTGTTACCCTGTTTGCCTTTCACAGGGCTGTCAGAGTGAGAAAGTGGTGGCCATGTTGAAGATGGAGCCTTCAGGTGTTCTCAAGAAGGAAGAAGCTATAGAATTAGTATTTCCCTGAAGAAAGATTATCCTTTGGCAAGGGTCTTAGCCCATGGGGTAAGGTATTGATATGAAGGTAGCATAGGTCAGAAACACCAACAGGAGAAAGGAGCAGGAGCCTGGAAGTATACCCCAGAGCCCCAGACAGAGGTAGAAGAAGAGATCTAGACCTAGGAAGGATCAGGAGGGAACTTCTACTTGTTTGGGAATATTGCACTCTGTCCCCTGAGAGGGTGTAATAACACAGGGCAGTTGGTAGGCATTAAATAAGGGTGCACTAGAGATAGGAGGCAGCTAGGTAGCTCAGTGGATAGAGTGCTGGGCCTGGAGCCGGGAAGACACTGAGTTCAAATCCAGGCTCAGAACCTTTCTAGCTATGTGACCCTGGGCAAGTCACTTAACCTTTGATTACCTTAATCCACAGGAGAAGTAAACCACTACCGGTATCTTTACAAAGAAAACCCCATGGACAGTATGGTCCCTGGGGTCACAAAGAGTCAGACACCAATGAATGACTGAACACCTATACGTTATAGACAGCAGCAGCTGTTCATTGCACAAGGGTGGGGAGGGAGCCAGGCAGAAGCAAATCCTTAGCACATTACCGCACACAATGATGGTCGGAATTGGGACCCAGAAAGAGCCAAGTTACCACCCAAGGAGGGCAGCTGACAGCTGGAGTCTGTGGCACTGTCAGCATCATTTCACAGGAGTCAACATCGACCTGGGAGCTGGGAAGCCGGCAAGATGGTGATGAAAACCAAGAGGCCAAGTCTAGGTATCTAAAGCAAGCCTAGAGCAAAGTTTCACTGAATGACAGTTTTTGTTCCATTCTGTATGCTTTCTGATGGAATGCTGGCTGTGTCCCTTCTTCTTCCTCTAAAGAATGATACTGCCACCCGGGCTGACGTCAGCACAGGGGGAAGAGATGAAGGGAGGCTGCAATCTGACCGGCAGCAGGGTAACAGAGTAGTAGATAGAGATGGTGAGGCCTGACCTGCCTTCAGATCCCAGCCCTGACACTTACTGGCTGTGTGGCCAGAGGAAAGTCACTCTCTGTCTCTGAGCCTCTGTTCCCTCACCTGTGAAATGGTGATAATGAGTAAATAAATAAATATAAAGCGCTACACGAATCAACGATAAGATGCAATTTAGATAGAATGATGAATAAAACTGAGCACTGTGTAATTAGAGTCATCAAATTTGTCCCCAAAAAAGAGATGAGAAAAGGTACCTCCCTCTCAGCTTTGTAGAAGTGGAGAACTATGGTTAAAGAACATTTGCACATACCATCAGTCTCTATTGATGTGTTTGTTTTGCTGAATTGCTTTTTCCCCCTTCTTTGTTCCAAGGAATGGCTCCTTGGATAGGGGCCTCAGTCTTCTCAATTGTAGTATGGGGATGATAGTAGCCCCTACCTCCCAGGGTTGTTGGGAGGAGCAAAGGAGATAGATAATAAGCACAGTGTTTGGTATATAGTAGGTGCTTAATAAATGCTTGTTTCTTTCCTTCCTATAAAAAGAAAAGATATTCACATAGTGAAATGAATCTGTGATCTTATCAATCTGGGAGTTCCCATAATTCAGATCTCTGACCTATCCACACCTGCCCATCGTGCATACACTTCATCCATCTCCACTCAAAAATTCATCACGAGGGGGTCGGCCCAACATGCCGGAGACCTTTGTCACTTCCTCTCCACATTGGGAGAGGATCAGGAGAGTGCTCCAGTGGGCTGTCCCTGTCCCTCTTTCTTTCATACAATTACTTGATGATGTCCTTTACTCCTGTTCTTTGAAGTTCCTCATTGGTCACATGTTGCAACCTGATTCCCATCAATTGCCCCCACGGGGTAGGTGAACCAGCCTCAGAAAAAGAGTGAGGAGCTCAGAGGAAGAGACAAGAGGCGGGACGCACCAGGCAAGCCATCGCTTCCACGGTGACCACTACCACCCCCCCCAGATTCCAGTGGAGACAGCCCAGGACCTTGAATCAAGAGCCCCAAGAATAGCGGGGCTCCCGGACCAGCTCCCTGAAGCCGTCGGCCAGGAACTCAACGTTTCTGAAGATGTGACCTGGCAGCTGCTTCACAGACCCTAGCTCCTCAGCAGCCATAGCTAACAAGGACCCTTGGCACTGTCAAATGTTTCAACATCAGAAATGGATGTGGTTTCATCAGTGGAAACAATGTTTTGCACCCTAAGGACCGTGGGACCTGCGCAATGGATGCACCTGGAATTCCCCCTATTAGAATATGAGCTCCCCAAGGGCAGGACTTGCTTTTCTGTTTGTATCTCGAGCACTCATCACAGTGTTTGCAACATGGTAAGGGCCTGATAAACCATTCATTGACCTGCCGTGTGACTCTCAATTGCTTTCTGAGTAATGCTCAACTTTAGTTCTTTGGAGTCGGTGAATGTTGTTCCAGGTCTCATTACCATAGGGCAGGCAGCGCCAACAAAATGTATTGGAAATACAGGCCTTCACTGTTTTGGCCAACTTGGAGTTGGCTAGGTGGCGCAGTGAATAGAACGCCAAGCCTAGGGTCAGGAAGACTCATCTGCCTGAGTTCAAAGTCTGGCCTCAGACACTTCCTAGATGTGTGACCTTGGGCAAGTCACTTAACTTGCCTCAGTTTCCTCATCTGTAAAAATGAGCTGGAGAAAGAAATGGCAAACTGGAGAGTCATGGAGAGTCAGGCATGACTGAAATGACTAAACAACAAGAAGAAAGTATTGAGGATAGGGGACTCTATCCTTTCACCCAAGAGGCAGTGTGGTTCAGTCAAAAGAGCACTGACTCTGGAGTCAGTGGGCCTGGGTTTGAAGACTACTTTTTACATTTATTACCTGTGTGAACTCAGGCAAGAACACGAATATTAATAAAAGCTAGCAGGGATATAGTACCTACTATGTGCCTGGCACTATCCTAAGGGAGTTACAAATATTACCTCATTTGATTGTCCACAGCAACCCTGGGAGGTAGGGGCTAGTATGTAAGTTTGTTAGTAAGTTTCCCATTTTACAGTTGAATTAAACTGAGGCAAACAGAGGTTAAGTGACTTGCCCAAGGTCACACAGCTAGTAAGTGTCTGAGGCCAAATTTGAACTCAGGTCTTCCCGAATTCATATCCTCCCTGTTTAATGCTCACTGTCTAGTGGGCATTAAAGTTCATTCTTATGTCTCACCTCCATTTTTGACTCTTCAGTGCCTCAGAGGCACTTGGACAGTGTGAGTATGAGATCTCCATTTCTAAAGAGTTTAAGCAAGAGAATAAATTCCCTTATCCCACTCCCTAATCCTTCTAGGTTGGATTAAAGGGAATCCCTGGAGCCCGGGGAGGGGGGGGGAGGGGGGGTTGGGACAGGTTGGGCTCTGGAGGGCCTGGCAAACCCTGGAAAGGATGGGATGTGGGATCATGGGATTGGCCCCAGAGAGCCAAATTCCACCGGGATGCTGGAACTAGCGCTCCCACCCCGAACCTCGCCCGGCCCCACGGCTCCTTCCACCAAGAGCTCTGCTTGTGGAAAGGGGGTGGGCGGGCAGGCTGCGGTTTTGCTCAGTGCCTTTGATTTATTGCCTAATTCAGGAGAAGAAGAAAGGCAGCTCATCTCTAAGCTGGAGACTTAGGGAAGAGACTTGAGCCTCACATCTTCTAAAAGCCCAGCCAAAAGAGCCCCACTCTCTAATCCCGGGGTGCAGGCCTCAGCCTGCCGCCAACCCTCGCCAACCCTCCCGTTTGCACTGCTGCGGTTGGGTTCAAAATGTCCCCCCCAGGCACTGAATGTTTATTGGGAGAGAGACAGAGACAGACAGAAGCAGGAGACTGAAGGAGAGAAGACGTTACATTTTCTCTAAACAGACACACTGAGGAACAGACAGCTCTCCAGAGGCACAGAGAAGTTGCGAATCAGAGACTGGAAGGCTAACAATGACTGAGAGACAAATGTAGAGAGAGAAAAATGAAAGCACTGGGTGGGGGTGGGGGGAGATGGAGAATAGGGATAGGGAGAAAGTGAGGGCAAGGGACATCAAGAGTGAGCCTCTGGAGCAGAGAGAAATCAAGACACAGAAAGAGAAAGACTAAAAGACAGAAAAAATGAAAGAAAAAGAGACAGAGATTGAGTTAGCCAGAAACTGACATTGATAGAAACACAACAAGAAAGAGAGGGTGGGCTGCGGAAGTAGACAGGGAACATGGAAATAGAAGATACTAAGGCAGGGAACAGTGCATAGGGGTAGGTGAGGGAAGAAATACCACTATGGGAAAGACCTAAGGACTCTTACTCTTCTTTGGTGATCATCCCCCAACATCCTCACTGTCCTGGCAGAATTCTACCCGGGAGGATAACTTCCCCCTCCTCAGAGAGCCTCTCTCACCCAAGCCTGGAGGACGCATGGCCGTCTTTCACGTTTGTCTGTCACAAGAACCATGAGATTGGGACAGGCTGGTAAGCAGTCTGAGCAGAGAATTCGATGCAACAATAAAAATTCACCTGCTTGCTCTATATAAAGCACTTAGGAGAGAAGAGAAAATAAAACCAGTTTCTGCCCTCAAGGAGCTTATTTTCTACTGGGGGCATACAACAAGTTGAAGAGATAAAGAAATGCAAAATCATTTAAGGAAGGAGAGAGGACTAACAACCAGGGGGATCAGGAGAGGGTTCATGTAGGACAGAGGATCTTAAATCTAGTCCATGGATAGATTTCAGAGGCTCTATTAACTTGTTCGTTTAGGATAAGTGAGCTCATGAAAATTAATTTCTCTTGCAATCTGTGTATTTTATTTTATACATTTAAAATATTATTCCGAGATGGGGTTTTTAGCCTTTAGCACACTGCCGAAGGGACACAAAAAAAACCTGTTGAGCCCCTGATGTAGGAGGTAGCACCCAAGTTAAGCCTTGAAGGAAGTGATATGAATCTTAGAGCTGGAGATGAGGAGGGGGTATGTTCCAGGCATGAGTAGGGATAGTCTATACAAAGACATTGAGATAGAATACCAAGTTTGGGAAATACCAAGAAGAGCTATTTGGCAGGAATGTAGAGTGTGTGAAGAAGTTTAATGTGACATAAGTTGGGAAATATAGACTGAAACCAGATCATGAAGTGCTTTAAATGCCAGAGTAAAGAGTTTGTATTCCACTGAAAATTTTTGAGAAGAGAAGTGACGTGATCAGGTTTTAGGAAGATTGCTTTGACATCTGTGTGAAGGATGAATTGCATAGGGGAGAAACTCGAAGAAAGGGAGACCAATTAGGAGGCTAATTGCAACAGTCCAACTTAGAAGTGATGGAAGCCTGAACCAAGAGAGAATAGGGGAGGTATGCATGTATCAAAGTAGACAAAATTTAGCAACAAATTGAATGTAGAGAAAGAGGAAGAGGGACAGAAAAAGAGAGAAGTAGAAGGGGAAGAGGACAGGGAGAAGGAAAAAGGGGAGAGGGAGGTGAAGGAGGGAGAAAGGGAGAGGGGGACATTTGCAGGTTACACGTTGGAATAGAAAGAGATGTCTTGGTTTTACAGTATCTAAAATCTAAAATTCAGATCAGTTGCAAGGAAAAATCAGACGGAATCAGTGTGGCTAGGGAATAGGAATGTTCTTGCCAATTATGTCTTTCCTATTGAAAAGTAATGCCTAAAAGGAAAGGTGAAAGTAACTGGGATGACCAAGCCTGGAGAGGAGAAGGCTTAAGAGGAAACCCACAAATAGGCTTTTTTCTAGACTTAGAAAGGACATGATTGATTATACTAAGAATGGGAACCCAGAGAACTTCCTCTCCTTTTGACAATAGAATCAGGGTAATTGGGCTAAAATTATAGCTAAAGACATTGAGGTTAGACCTCAGATGAAAGAAAGAAAGAAGGAAAAACAAACCAGATTCCTTCTGTTCAGAAACATTCCTAGCTCCTCTTTAGAGGGGAGGGGAATGAGGTATAATTGAGAGAATCCAGGTTTGTTTCTGGGCTCAGCACTGATACACGTGAGAAGATACAAGTGCAAAGATGGTCCCCAGTATGAAAAGACCTATCACCTTTAACTAGCAATACCACAACTTAGCATACAGCCTAAGGGGAACAAAAATAGTGGGGAAAGGTTCCCAGATACACAGAAATATTTTTAGCAGCACTTTTTTTAGTGGGAAAGAACTGGAAGGAAAATGAGTTCTCTCAGTGCTTGAGGAATAGCTGGCCAAATAACAGTATGTGAATGTGTAAGGTGGGGTGGGGCAGTGATTACGGTAATCACTGGTCTGTTGATTAATTCCCAATCAATGCTAGGAGAGCAACAGGGCTTCCAACTCCTGAACAGGAATGCTACTGATTGAATGCATAGAGAGTGTGGAAGAGCCTTTATTTCAGCCCTCATAGGAAATGGGTTTTCTGTGTAAAGGATTATAAGGTTTAATCAGCTGCCTGTAGGCAATTGAAGGATACTTCCTATGTCAGAGGCATTTAACTTTTTAAGAGTCTCAGATCCCTTGGGCAGTCTGGTGAAGCTATGGACCTCTATTCAGAATCATGTTGGGCTTTGTTTTGTTTTATTATCATTATTATTGAAGAAATGCTAAGTTTCTGTTAGAGGCTAGTGAAAATAAAGATGTAATTTTTCCTGTCCAAGTTCACTGACCCCCTGAAATCTATCCATGGACTGTAAGTTACGAATTCCCATCCTAAAAGAATGTGACCAGGGCTGCTATTTCATACTGATTGGGTTTCAGAAACTAGGGCTGTCTCCTATCGAGTGAGCAACTGAGAGCCAACCACTCACTGCCTTGTGTGATCTATGCTGGTCGATCCCCTTTTTCAGGACTTCCTCTTTGCACCTACTTCCAGGGTAATGAATTGGGGAGGAGGGGGAAGGAAAGAGGGTACCTCCCTTCTCACAAGTCCAGAAGCGGTTGATGGTGACTCGAGATAGAAAGACAAGGCATTGTTAAACATATGTTTTCCATGTGGTCTAGGAGGGGAGTTCAAGGATACTGTTCTGAATTCTGACCTCCTATGTCAAGGAAAGAGGATTTTGAATTCTAAGGACAGCATTTTCATTGGTGTTCCCATGTCTGGAATTCTCTCCCTCCTCATCTCCATCTCCTGTTTCCCTGGCTTCCTTCAAGTCCAAACTAAAAATCCATCTTCTATGGGAATCCTTTCTTGGTCCACCTCAACGCTACTGTCTTACCTCTATTGATTATCACCAATTTATCCTGTATATATCTTATTTGTGCATGGCTGTTTTCATGTTGTCTCCTCCATTAGACTTGAGAGAAGAGAGTGTCTTTTACCTCTTTACATCCCTAGCACTTAGCACAGTGCCGGGAACATAGCTGGTGCCTAATAAATGCTTAGGACTAATGGAACATGATCCCAAAATCTAGCCTTCTAGTCAGGGAAGGAAAAGATTTACTGGCAGCAACAGTTTTGGGAATTGTCTCACGGGTATTCCCCAACTCTAGAGCTCTAGAATTAGATTTTCTGGAGAGATTTCCTAAAGCAGTGTATTCCTTGGAGCCAAAAGGAAATACAGCACAATGCTCTCGCACAGTGTCCTACTTGGAGAGCAAAGCCAGTGAGAAACTTAGAGAGTGTGGCAGGTCTAGAAGAAGATTGCTTTTTCAGTAGCCCCCAAAGTATGTTTAATTTCCAGTGAAGTCTGAGCCACAGGGTGGCACTATGGATTTGGAAGGGACCCTGTAAGGGAGAAAGATATCACCAGTATTTCAGGGTGTTTCTCTAATAGCAATCCCATCTGGCAGGAGCTACCAGGTAATTTGAGTGAATTTCTTATCTGTTCATAGATTCTCTTGGTCCTTCACATCTTTTGCATTTTCTATGGGGACTGAAACAAAGGCTCTTCCATACTCTGTATGTATTCAGACAACTGAGTGCCTGTCCAGAAGCTCATTTGGGGAAACCAAGACATGTGTCATATTTCGATACATTTCTGAAGTACTCCAGATGGAGGCATGGTATCAAGGAAAAAAAATGACCCTCATGGATCAGCCCCCAAGACCAGACCCTTTCTACATGAGCCTAGAATGCTTGGGAAGGCTGAGCCACAGGTTACAAATGTAATAATGTCTGCAAGACATGATGAACAGGAAGAATTCTGAGAACTTGGAAAAACTTGTAGGAACTGGTGCAGATTGAAGTAAGCAGGACCAGGAGAGCAATTTACAGAATGACCACAATAATGCAAGAGAAAACAACATTCAAAGACTTCATAGCTCTGCCCAATCATGACTTCAAAGGTCTGATGATGAAGCATGCCTCCCTCTTCTCAGCAGATAGGTGGTTGTAGACAATAGTTGAAGAATAAGGAATACCTTTTCAGACATGACTGTGTTGACTTGTTTTGCTTAACTCTATTTGTTACAAGGGAGAGTTCTGTTCAGGTGTTGGGGTGGGAGAGGAAAAGTGTAATGAACGTGAATAAATATTTTTTAAAAGACCTGACTTTTAAAAAAACTTCATTTATAAAAAGTTAAGCTTCTCCAAAGATGTCAGGAGAGCGTTATTCATGTCTGCTACTGTACGCTCTGAAACTGATTTGAGTCCCAAAAGTGAGGAAGACATGTATGAGGGGGAAAGGTGGGTCATTGTCCTGAGATATTAAAAGAAGAGGAAGCTGACATTATGTGGGTTGAATCCTCTATGGTTAATTTACAAAAAGACATGAATCCAGTGAAACCATGGAATCAGTGGAGTAACAAGAAAGAGGATTCTTCCCTTTACCAAGGAATGTATTGGGATATCAAGCTCTCCCAATGCACCAATTTATTAATTTATAGCTTATTAACAACCTGAATGACAATCCCTTGCAGGGTGCACCCTTTACCTATGGGTACAACCATTCTGTTTGTAAACTGTGAACTCCTTTTAAAAATTATTTTTTTCTCATTAAAAAAGCAATCTTTTTAAAAATGTTCCTTTCATTTCAAAATATGCCTCTTCTCCTCCCCTCCCCTGACAGCTATCTCTTGTAACAAAGAATTTTAAAAAACAAAAAGAAAAGGAAAATAGCCCCTCAAAAATACCGAACCCATCAACAAATCTGACAGCATATGCACTGCTCTGTACCCATAGCCCCCCACTTTTCCAAAGAACAGAAGGAAGACATATTTCCAGCTTTCCTTAGGCCAAACTTGGTGGAACGCCCTTTCCTTAAAGACGCGGATTCTTTCTTGGTTTTGAATCTTCATGTGCACAGAACAAAGTAGAATCAGAGAAATTCAAATACTTGGCGTCTCTGCCAATTAAAAGTGAAATAAAAATGTGGACCAAGCAACTCTATAATAGTGAAGTAAGCAAGTGGGAAACTAGGATTTGGGAGGCACTGTTGGCTTTTGATATCAAAGTTCCACCCATGGCTTGTTCAGGAACACGTGTCTGTGTGTAATGTGGCATACACCTATACTTACAAGATTTTCAGGCTGTAGAGACCAGAAAATGCTTGTCCTGGGATGTGGGAGAGGTGATTTCCGGAGAGACGGCTGTAAAACAGAAGGAAGGAAAATATGAAGGGTTACCTGGAAGGAGGGGTGGGTTTTGTCAGTAATTACAGTCAATTCTCAATTATATGGGAAAGGATTATAGTCTTGGATAACCCACAGCATCCTATCCCTGACTACTCAGCCTGGTTCTAAGATACTGACATATCAAGAAAGAAAGGGGTGAGGGATAGGGGGTCTGGGAGAGAGAGAGAGAGACAGACAAACAGAGATAGACAGAGACAGAAAGAGACAGACAGAGAGTGAGTATATATGTTAGGTATGTGTGTTTCCCCTTTCGCATTCTCAAAGCCAATATGTATATGTGTGTGCAAGTAAGTGGGGGAGTATGTGTGTGTCCCATGGCATTCCAAAACCAAATATGGTAAACTCTCATTTATCCAGAGGTCTCAGAGAAATGGGCTGTTCTAGTCAATTTAACATTCTGACTCATTGAGAGTTAGCATACTCGCCACACAGGGAGTGCCAATTTTCAAAGAATACAAAGAAAAATGCACTCAACGGGAAAACTACATTGAATATAATTTAATCTTTAATGATTCAGAAGTCATTTATTGATCTTTCAGAGCCTCAGAGAGATTACTGTGACCGCAGAATAATAGAGAATAGAGAATAAGAGACTGTAGAGATCAAGAAATCTAAACCCTGCATTTTGCAGTGGTGTGAACTGAGGTCTGGAGGAGGGAAATGGCTTGCCTAAGTAAATTCTTACTGCTTTAAAAGGTAAAGGAGTTTATTTTTAAGTTGTTTTATTAATTGATGACAGCATCTTTATTTTGATATTTGTCATGAAAACATTTTTTTTCCAACTGACCTTGTGATTTCATTGATGTAGGAGGCTATAAGTGAGGAAATTCCTCTACTGATGTAGACTGACACATTATCTGAAATTTAAAGAATTGCCTGGAGCCTTGAAGGTAAGGTGATCTATCCAGGGTCACACAGCCAATATGCAGCAGAAGTGAGACTTGAAAACCACATTGGTGGGGAAAGGGGAGCTATGTTGGGGAAAATGTAATCTGGTTATCTGAGCTCCCAGGTGTGAAGATTCTGAATAAATGAGAATTTGATAGGAACGTGACCTTTGGAGGAACCATAGCTTAGGATCAACTCGATTCAATAATTTTATTAACCAACTACTATGTGCGGAGCAGCGGGTTAGGTGCCTAAAGATACAAAATGTAGGTAGCATGTTCCTTGCTCTTCTTAGGATTCATCGTCTTCTTGTGCACTTTGCCTTCTAATGCAACCAGAACGCTTACTTTACTTCACTCAGGCATTTAATAAATGACTGCCATTTGGTTGGTTGAATGAATGAATGAATGAATGAATGAATGAATGAATGAATGAATAATGTAGAAAATGAGGCCTTCTGCTATTCCCTAACTATGTCACATTCCTTAGTCTGGCCTTCTCCAATTAGTTAAACATGTTTTGTAATGAGAGCGTTAGGTAAGTTACAGAAAGACTACTGTTTCAGGTGCAAATTGCACTAATGGCCACTGGGGTAGCTTCCATCTTGGAAGTTCTGTGACTTTAATAATAATAGTAATAATTAATGATGATGATGATTATAATAAATAGCATTTATATATAATAAATAGCATATTTTATATTTTATACTATGTGCTAGGCACTGTGTTGAGTGCTTTACAAATATTAACTGATTTTACTTTCACGACAACCCATTTTCATTATTATTATCCCCATTTTTACAAAGGAGTAAACTGAGGCAAACATTGCAGCTCACTCTTGTTCACCGCCCCAAAATGTCCTCTTACGACCTCGCATCTTCATGACTTCCTTCAAGATGGCGGTTTAAAACTGTTCTCTTTAAGAGGTACAGTGAGAAAGTGCTGAATCTGGAGTTATAGACCTGAGGACCAACCCCTTGCTCTGCCGCTTAGTACATATGTGACCTTGGCCAAGTCTATTAACCTTGTTGGGTCTCAGTTTCCTTGGCTGCAAAATGAGGAGGTTGGAATATATAACTTTTAAGGACCATCTTAGTTCCAGAGTTCTGATAATATGATAAGATGCTTTCACTGGATAACCTCCAGCCACACTCTTTTACCCCAGATCTCCTTTAATTCCACTCAGCAAACACTTACTGAGCAAGTAGTACAGGCAAGGTACTGGGCTAGCTGACAGGGAAACAAAACCAAAAAAAGGCCCTTGTCTGTAAGGAAAGGACATTCTACCAAGCCTGGCCCAAGAAAAGATGAAAATATGTCCTCCCTTCATTGGAAAAGCGGGGGACTGTGGGTATATAATATTACATATACTGTCAGATTAGCTGATGGATTCGATAGTTCTGAGAGGCTATTTCTTTTTCTGTTTTCTTTTTTGCTCTTTTTATTCTTTTTTGTAAGAGATGTCTGTCAGGGGAGGAGAAAAGAAAGGTCATATTTGGAAATGAAGGGAACATTTTTAAAAAGTGTTTTTTATTAAAGAGAAAAATAATTTTTAAAAGAGCTTACAGTCTATGAGGAGGATAAACACACACAGATAATTGTGTAGTGTGAAACATATATACAAAATAAGCACAAGATAATTTCTGGAGAGAGTACTACTAACTAGGGGAATCAGGAAAGGCTTCCCGTGAGAGGTGAGCTCATCTTCAAAGAGACCGAGGGCATCCGAGAAGTTGAGCTGAGGAAGGGGGGCACTTCAGACATGAGAGATGGGCGGCCTGTACAAAAACAGTGCTGCAAGATCAGATGTCATGCATGAGTAAAGTAAGCGTTCCAGTTGCATTAGAAGGCAGAGTGCACAAGAAGACACAGAAAATGAATCTGGAAAGACAGGTTGGAGCCAGACTATGAAGTGATTTGGAGGCCAAAAAGATAAGTTTGTATTTTAACCTAGAGAAATCGGGGAGGACCTGGAGCTTCCTGAGCATGGGAATGCCTTGGTCTGCCCTGCTCTTTAGGAATATCCCTTTGGCTGCTATGGAGAGAGCAGAATGGAGGAAGGGATTAGAAGCAGGGAGCCCAGCTAAGAATCTGCTACAGTAGTCTGGGCAAAAAATGGCAAACACCCAAGCTGCCATCATAGTAGTCACAGGAATGAAGAGAAGGACAGGAATACTAGAGAAGTGGTGGGTGTGGAATAGACAAGGGAAACCTGAAATTAATAATCTGCGCTTTAATATTCACTGGCTTATTTCTCAATGTCAAAATTATTTTCCAGCTGTTTCTCTCTTGTAGATCTAGCCTCTCCAAGTGGATTATCATAGAATTTCAGAACTGGAATACACCTCAACAAATGAGTCCAACCCATGTCTCAGGAAGACTCTCACTATAACCAACCCGTTAAGTGGTTGTCCACACTTAGCTCAAAGACTCCAATGAGGGAGAACCCACCATCTCCTGAAGCAGACCAATGCATGACAAGGCACTCAATGAGAGACTCTAATGTAGGGATGAGGATGGCTGGGTGGCTCAGTGGAGAAAGCTCCAGGCCTGCAGTCAGGAAATCTTGAGTTCAAATTCAGCCTCAGACACTTACCAGCTGTGTGACCCTGTGCAAATCACGGAACCCTGTTTGCCTCAGTTTCCTCATCTGTAAAATGAGCTGGAAAAGGAAACAGCAAACCACTCCATATCTTTGCCAAGAAAACCCCAAATGAGGTCACAAAGGGACACAACTGAAAATGACTAAAACAATAAGAGGGATACAAATTCTAATGTTGCAGGATAATGTATCACTTTCTCTGGAAGAATGCAGATAATATATTTTAATAAAGATACTGCCTTGGCATTAATAATAATAGCTGATATATAGAATTTTAATGTTTACAAAGCACTCTACATAAGTTATCTCATTGGAGCCTTGTAACAACCTTGGGAAATAGGTGCTATTATTATCCCCATTTTACATATGAGGAAACTGAGGCAGACAGAGGTTAAGTGACTTTTCTAGGATTAAACAGCTAATAAGTTATCTGAGGCCGGATTTGAACCCATGTCTTTCCGATTCCAAGATCAAATGAGATCATTTGTAAGTGAATAGAACAGTGCCTAGCACATAGTAGGCACTTAATAAATGCTTGTTCCCTTCCCTTAGCCCTTCTAATTCTCAGCTCCATCCACTGTGGCACCTAGCAGAATGAAGGAATACATGCAGTCCCCAGTATCATCTGCATTTCCTTTCTCTCCCAGCCCCTCCTTAACTTTCCCCTCTTTCCTCCTGCCTAGGAATCCCTAGCTCAGATCCCCTTCCCAGATGAAGCCCAGAGCCAGCTCCCCATGGATGTCCTCTTCCAGGCCATAGTCCTGGGGCCCCCACTTCACCAGGCTCTACCTGCCTCCAGTCCACCCTCATCCCCAGCCATGGCAAAGAGTGGTTTCTACTCACAGCTCCTCCAGAAAGCGCAGGTGAAGGAAGAGGCCAGGCTGGATCTCAGTGAGGTTATTCATGCTCAGATCCCTAAGAAGAAAGCAAGAAAGCACAAGGAAGTGAGATCATTGCGCCATGGTCACTGTTTCTGTCCAGTCCACAACCCTATGCCCAGAGGTCATCTCCAAACCCATGCCACCCGCACTCCAGCCTCCTTGGTGGCCTCCTCAGATTCCGGCCCCTGGCCACTGATAGGTGAGTCTTCACTGATTTTGCCTAGTCCCAGGCTTATCATGCCTCTTCTTTGGCATCTCCAGGCTTCCTTCAGTCGCTTCCCCTCTCCTCCCTTCCAATTCTTCTCCCCTAGAGGAGCAGTCTTCTGGTAGAACGTAAGCCTTCTGAGGGCAAGGACTGTCCTGATTGGTCATATTTTTATCCCAGAGCTTAGCCCAGTGTCTGACCCTTGGCAAGCACTTAATCAATGATTTTTTAAATTTATTTGTTCAGAGAGCCCCAACATGAGCTCCTATAATATCACCACCTCAAATATTCAACACCAATTGGGTATTCCAAGCCATGTGTCTTTCAGAGACCAAAATGGATCAAGAGGCAGGATATCTTGGACTCATTTCTATGTTTTTTCCCTTTGAGGCTGTGACCTCTCTGTGCCTCAATTTCCCCATATTCCCTTTACCCATCTGCCTCAGGGTCATAGAAGAATGAGATCTTAGATCTGGAAGGGTCCATGGAGATTATCCTAGTCAAAATCTTCATTCTACAGAGGAAGAAGCTGAAGCTTAGAAAAGTCAAGTAATTCACCCAAGGTCACACAACTAGTTGTTAGTAGCAGAACCAGAACTAGAACACAGGTTTCCAACACTTTTTTCCTCACTACTGTGTACTTGTGATGCTGGTTGAGACTGGGACAGCAGAGGGATCTGAATTCCTTAAAAGGAAACAGGCTAGAGAAACCAATGATTACTCTGCTGTCCAGCACATACTCCTGTAAAAGACATGACTATTAGGGGCAAATTTCCAAACTAATCACTCTAATGGTTTTTAAAAAAGGCTTTTTTATCTAAAACACTTCAGGGGCCAGAGGATAGGGGTGAAGAAAGACTACTGGCTTCAGAAGTCATTCAAGCCTGTCTCTTTCTCCTTCTAGGTTCTTCTATGTCTCTCTTTATCTCATTAATGTTTATTAAAGTAGAGGTCCTGAATGTCTACCCTGCACCACCACCACCCCCAACCCCAGAGAGCTCAGGGCAAGCTCCAGCGATGAAGAATTTGAGAACCAGTTTCTATAGGAGGCTTCCATCTGAAATCACTCTGCCTTGTCTCCCTTATCTAAGATGGCAAACTGCCCCAGCCTATGTGGCTCTGTTAGTACCACCTTCCCTTTGACTTGCTGCTATAACAATCCAAGGATCATAGATCTCGAGTTGGAAGGACCTCAGACCTCAGAGTCCAGCTAGTTCAACCCTCTCACTTTACACATGAGGAAACTGGAGTCTAAAGAGATAAAGTGACTTGCTCCAAGGTCACATAGGCAGTAAGCATCAGAAGCGAGAGTCGTACTCAGGTCCTCTGACTCCAGAGCCAGCACTCTTTTCCCTGTAGCCTCTGCTTACCTCTCCCAGTTAGTATGTTTCCAGGGGGAAGTTGGGGGGCAGGGGGCAAAAAAGATGCAGGTGACAGCAGAAAGCAGATGGGAGGGTCTGGGAAAAGAGTGGTTTTTCCAACCTTCTAAGTCGCCTAGGGATATGGGGGTTCACATCTGCCTACACTGCAAGCTGCATCCTCACACAGACCAGAAACAGGAAAGTGGGGCAATTTATGGGGATGAGATAAAGTATGAGTAGTTTTCTCTCTGTGAGCATTGCCATGTGTTCATCAATATTACAAGAGCCTTTAGGTGCCTCCTGGCTTGAGCTCTGTTCTAGACCAACATCTGGTCCCCGCCCTCAGTGAGTTTACAATCGAAGTCAGATACGCTAATGTGACTGGCCATACACAAGATGCAAGGATAATACTTAACATGAACAATAAAGGTATTTATATCTTAAACCAGTCAAGTGTTCCTCCACATAGGAGGAGCACATTTGTAGGGATGGACAGCTGGGGAGGTAACTGTTGGAGTGCCATTCCATTCAAGAAACATTTCTTAAGCATCTAGTATAAGGGCTAGAGAAGAAACTAAACAGTCCCTGCCTTCAAAGAGTTTACATTCTCCTGAAGAGGGTTTGCTGTATACACATGTAGGCAGCTATAACACAAAGTACGTAGGTATGGGAGCAAAGAAGAAATCCGGACAGAGGCACCAGGAACATCTGAAGGAGGAGGAAACCTTTTTGGCTTGGGTAGATCAGGAGAGGCACCTAAGCTCAGCCTTAGAGGAAGACTGGGATCCTGAAAGGTGCTGATAAGGAGGAGAGTATCAACCTATGGAACTGGGAAGATTTCAAGCTCTTTTTGATTTAAGAAATAGGGCACCTGGGAACACTGGGTGGGTATTTGAAAGAAGGGAAAGAAAGTATCGTACAAGAATGCCCACTGATATTCTCCCTGGCAGAATCCTCCCTAGAGGAACAATCCCTGAGCACCTACAATGACACACCTGGGTACCCCTTGGCATCACACACGGAAGTGCCAAAATCCCATGTACATGGAGGGAGGAGATTTGATCAGTGTTTTTGTGTCTGAACCATGTGTCAGCAGTTGTTTGTCCGTGAATGCCTGGGTGTGCAATTGATGTTTGTGTCTGTGCGTGTGCCTGACACATTTGGCTACCAGGAAACCCTGCTTCGAGCTCCCACCAGCTGTTGCCCACCCTTTGTTGCTCCCACCCACCTCCCCCAGGGGGACAGATGTGAAGCCAGTCCAGACCACCACTATACTGGTCTCCTCAGCATGTCTTGAGTTGGCCTCCCTTCCCCAGAAATCCACTTTCGCTGCCGAATCCTGGCCTTGTTCTTTTCCCCAAGAACCCCCCGCGTAAAGTTTATTTTTGTTGCTCACAAAGGCAGGCTGGAGTTGGTCTAGGGCGGGGGGTAGGGGAGAGAAGGGGGAGAATGCATTCTGGAGCCCAGCTCTGATCTATAAAAAGACTGTTTAGTCTCAAATGTTTTATCTTTGATAAGGCCCGGGCTCGATCTCAATGGCCTTTAAAGAAGGCGTTCCAGGCCCGGGCAGGTTCGATCAAGAAAATCTGAACACTGAAGTCCAAACACTCCTTTGTCTGAGATTCTCTCTCCCTACCAGGAACAAGATGGCCATCTTTGGGGCATGATGGGGCCCCATTCTGGGAATCATAGCATGTTTGAGCTGGAAAGCAACCTTAAAAATTATCTCATCCAAACCCCTTAGCATATAGATGAAAAACTAAGGCTTGGGTTGTTTTAAGTGACTTGTCCAAGGTCACACAGCAAATTAATTCTTGAGCCCGAACCAGGACCCATATTTCCTATTTCACAGTGGCTGGCTCTTTCCCTGACTTGAACAAAGCTGAATCAAAGAGGTATTTTTGATGGTGATGATGCCTATAAGAACAAGTCACATTTACACAATGCTTCAAGATTCACAACACACTTTTTTGAACAACCCTTTGGGGTAGGTTTGGAAGAGCATTATTATCCTCATTTTATAGACGAAGAAATTGAGGCTCAAAGGTATTAGTGACAAGTCTGAGGTTACAGTGACTAAACTTGAGACAGTAGCTTGGCATGGTGGATTGAGTCCTTGACATAGCAGGGGAGGGAGTACTGCATTCACATCCCACCTCAGATGCCAGCTGGCTGTGTGAAGCTGGACAAGTCATGGAACTCTTTGAGTCTCAGTTTTCTTATCTGCAAAGTGGAGATAATAACTGCTCGGTAGTTGTTATGGCATAGTGGGTTGAGAAATAGCTCTGGAGGAAGACTTAGATTCAAGTTTGACCTCCACAGCATACTAACTTCAGGACCCTGGGCAAGTCACTCAATGGCTCAGAGCGAGGGCCAGTCAATATTGGTAGGTGGAATTGTTTCATCTCAGAAATCTCAGGTCAGATTTAAAAAAAAAAATATGCTCCAAGGGTTGCTTCAAGGATTGAATGAGGTATGTACAGGCCAATGATTATTACCAGTAAATTTCATACAGCTGGAATCTGAAGGGTGGGGGGAGGTATAGATGCTAAACCAAGAGACATTATCTCATTTGATCTTCACAGCAACCTTGTATGATGCTCATTAGCGTGCTCATTTTTTATGGATGAGGAAGAGAGGTTAAATGACTTGCCCAGGGTCATAAAGCTAGTAAGCATCTGAAGCTTGTGATTTGAATTCAGATCTTTGTGATGCCCAGTCCAGCGCTCTATCCGCACATGGCTTCCAGATGTTGTGATTGTACCACCTGTACGCTACTACACATACACACACACACACACACACACACACACACACACACAGCCCCTGGAGGGAAAAAAGAAAGGGAAGGAAGCAGGGGGTACTACCAAGTTTTTGAGACTGGTCAACTGAGCCGCCATTCAGCGTCAGCCCAGGTGTGGCTCAAGTGTAAGAAAGAGTGGGGCAGACTCCGTGGACGGGAGGGGGCTGGAGTAGTGGGACTGCAGGAATTCAGGTTCGCAAGATGGAAAGCCTGGGGTCTTTTCCATCTACTCCCCCCGGAGTTCCCCTCACCCCGACAGGGAGGTTGGAGGTGCTGTGAAAACGATTAATTCTAAATATTTACCCTGAGCATTTCTCAACTTGTATCCACAGGCACAGGAACCCGAGTTCAAGGGGAACGCGGGGCATGTGACTCAGGGTTCATAACTCACCTGTCCCTCCAGGGGCTGCTTCCTAAGCTTTGAAGTCGCGCCCCTTTCACAAACCCCGTTCTTACCTTCCTGATTAGCACGCTCATTGTTCTTTTCAAGGAGGGGGAGCAGGGAGAATAGATGGTGCTTCTCTTTCCTCTCCCCCTTCCCCATCCTTCTCCCCCCCTCTACCGGCCCATCAGATACTGTGCTAAGACAACATACCGGGCTCAGTGTCTATAAGGGAGGAGCAGAGGAGAATGGATTTCAAATGGGGGAGGGGGCGGGGGTGAAGCTCCATTCTGTCCCGGCTGCTTCACAAAAGGACAGGAGCGGGGTGAGGGTTGTGGTTATGGCTAAGGGGAGACGGGAGGGGACAGGAACTCGCAGGTCTGGGAGGGGACCGTGGGGAGGGCTAGGAATGAAGGTTTCAAAGCAAAGCTCCTCAAAGCTGAAGCCCTACACCGCATGAGCGCGCGCGCGCGCACACACACACACACACACACACACACACACACACACACACACACGTCCCCTTTCCCCACTTTCCTCCCGAACATAGTTAAGTCAGGACTGCGGGCACCCGGAGAGAGTGCTGCGTCCAAGCGCAGAGAGTTGGGAAGTCCTAAAGTATGGGGCCTTGCTTTCTTCTTGAAGTCTTTCTGGCGATTCTCGTCTTTCTGAGATTGCGTCGAATCAGAATCCCTAGGTTCGGATCCCACCTCCGCCATTTATTACCTAACCCTGACCACTCCCCTGGGGGGCCTCAGTTTCTTCATCTGTAAAGTGAGGGAGTTGGACTACAGGGGGCTTCTCAGGGTCCCTTTCATCTCTGAATCCTGTGACCCTAACCAGGGTCACTGTGAAGAGGGTAGGCGGGGACAAACATTTTTGGCTCGTGGGTGTGCAAGGGACACAGCAGAAAGAGAACGCAGAGGTCATCCAAGACAGACAGTGTCCTGCAGTGGAAGGAAGGCATTCTGGCCCCTGTTTATAGTTTCTAAATCTGGAAGGGACCATCATCTAGTCCAACCCCCTCATTTTACAACAGGGGCAAAGGGATTTGCTTAAAATGAGTAATTAGCAGAGGCAGGATTTGAACCCAGGTCTTCTGACTACAAACCCAGTATTCTTTCCGCACTATTCCAGCTCTCAATCTTTTGATTAGCTTGCCCAATATCCCTATTTTCCAGATGAGGAAAATGAGAGTAATAACTGGTAAAGCCCAGTTTCTTTGACTCCCATTCCCCCAGGGTGCCTTTGTGTACATCTATGGATTCGGCTCCACTTGTCCATCGATGTATTTGTGTTTTAGGGTATCTCTTCATGCGGATGTGGGTCTTGTGTATATAGTGGAGGTCTTCAAACAAAGACTGGATGAGCCTTTGTTTCTGGCCAGATGTCTTCTGAGGTCCTTCCTAACCTTCCTTGAAGCAGCCTGCTCAAACGCTTCCCCTGCTGCCTCCACCCACCAAGCGCTCCCCATTCTTAAAGAACAAAAACCTTTCAGCCACCTGCACCATCCCCTCCAGCTTTTTGTCCTCCTGCCTCTGACACTTCCAACCTGTGACTTTGGCCACATCACTTAGCTTCCTTTGAGCTCAGTCTCCTTCCCTATGAAATGAAAGAAGTGGACTAAATGATCTCTTTGATCCTATAATTCTATACCTCCTCTCCCTTTCAAAGACAAACTCCTAGAGCCTTCTCATCTTCCTATTCCTCTACTCCTCACAAGCTTCTTTCTTTCTAATTGGTCTATAGACATTTCTCTCTCTTTGGTATCAGTAAGGCATTGTCCCTTTATTGTGTGGCTTAGTATAAACAGTTCTGACTCAACAGGCTATAGCTCAAATCTCACCTCTGAAATTTGCTACATGTGTGACCTTGGGCAAGTCACTTAACCCACCTAGGCCTAGATCTCCTTATCTGTAAAATTAAGGGATTATTCAAATTCTACAGGGAAGGTAAAAAAGGATGAGGACTGGAAACAGGTTAAGGTCACACTTTAAAGCTGGAAAGGTCCTCCACAGCCATCTAATCCAACTCCTCATTTTTACAGATATTTTCTCTCCTTCCTTCCTTCCTGGGTTATTTTTTGTTTTGTTTTGATTACACTGCTCCATTATGGTTTTCTTCCTATCAATTTCCTAGTCTCTTTTTCAGGCCCGTCATCCAATGTCCAGCCCTCTCTGTACAGGCAGTAATCTCTCTCTATGTATTTTCTCACTTGTTGATCTCATCAATTTCATTTATCATCTCTTGGCAGAGGACTCCCAATTCTCTAAACACATCACTCTCATAAATTCTAGGCCCCCATCACTACCTCCCTGCAGGACATTTCCACTTGCATGTCTCACAGCCATCTCATATTCAACACGTCCAAAATAGAATTTGTCTTTGCCCCTGAAGCCATCCCTCCTCCCAACTTCCCTATTTCTGTTACCAGCAGACAATCAGATCTGAAACCTAGCTGTCTTCACCTCTTCCTCTCGCTCATTCTCTATATCTAATTAGTTGATCTAATTGGCCAAGTCTTTCCAATTCTGCCTTCTCAATATTTTTCACATCCACAGGGTGTGCTGGAGCCAGCTCCAACCATCTCTCCATTGTTAAATTTTCAGCGTAAGCATTTATAACTCAGAAACTGGCAAGCAACTATACATCAGGGCTTGAGGTATCATTTCATTGATTATCTATTTTGGAGGACCAAAATCTTCCCCAGAAGAGACCAGAACCATGCAACTCAGCATAGTCAGCCACAGTCAGGAAGGAGTTTATAATGCAGATGAAATGAAAAAATGCACCTACATTTTTCTTAAAGTATTGTTAAACATTTCATAGCACACTCCTGTCTATGTCCTTCCATCCTGTTCTCTCTATTCACACCACAATTAACCTCATCCAGGACCTTATCACCTCTCATATGGACTATTGCAAAAACCTCCTAATTGGTCTTCTTGCACCCAGTTTCTGCTTCTCCAAAGCATGCTCTGCAGAGCTACCAGACTGACATTCCTCAAAGGTAGCTCTGACCCTGTGCTAAAGAAGCTGCAATGGTTCCCTATGGCTCCTAGCACTAAATACCAGCTCCTTCATTTGACATTTAAAGTCCTTCCCAGTCTAGCTCCAGCCTATCTTTCTGCCTGGTAGGAACTGCACTCGAGGACCTAGAGGACCACATGTGGCCTCAAGGCCGCAGGTTCCCCACCCCTGCATACTCTAGCTACACTTGCTATTCCTCATACAAAATGTTCCTCCATTCTTTTCAACAATCCTGGAATGCTTTCTCTTTTCACTTGTCTCTTGAAACTCCTTTTCCCTCAAAGCTCAGTTCAAGAACTACTTCCTTTAAGAGACCTTTCCTGATTACATTTTTCATATGTGTATGTATACACACACACACACACACACACACACACACACACACACACATATATGCTTATACATGCTGTATTCACTTGTGTATGAACATGTCATATCCCCCAATAAAATGTAAACTCACATTTATCTTTGCATGCCCAGCACTCTAGCACACTCCAGCCTGGCACACAACAGGTACCAAAATGTTTATTATTGACTGACACAAAGAGGGAAACTGAAGCTCAGAGCTAGTAACCGCCCTAAGCAGTGCCAGGACTCCAGGGTTGGAACTGGGGGCATGGAACCTTCTACCAGACATTTTCCTTGTCTGGGCCAGATTTAGGGCTCCTCTTTGCTCTATTTCCTAGTGAAAGGAAAGAGGAAAATCTGAGAAGAAAGTAGGGTAAGAATTACTAGAGGAGAGGGACAGTGACCAGAAGGAACCCAGGGACACAGAGGCCTTTTAAGACCTGACTCCAAAATACACTAGAAAATGATCAGATTGTTTCTAGAAACCTGAAACTCTGGGGTCAGTGGTGTTCCTGAATCCTTGGCTAGAGTGTATTTCTGAGCAAAAGTCAATTCAACGAGCACTTATTACCAGCTCTTTACATCTGCCAGTCAATAAGCACTTATTTAGCACCTACTATATATGCTAGGAACTGTGCTAAGCGCTGGACATACAAAGGAAGACAAAAGACAGTCCCTGTTCTCCAGGAGTTCAGGCGGGGAGAAAACATGGAAACCAATCTATACAAACCAGCTACAAACAGGATAAAACGAAAAGAATCAATAGAGAAGGCACCAGAATTAAGAGGGTTTGGAAAAGACAAGGCAAAAGTGAGTTATCTATGACCTCTTACATGAATAGGGGACATTCTACTTGGGGGTGGGGGGTGGGGGGCGGGAGAGACAACATGTGCAGAGAGAAGCCAATACAAGGTAACTTGAGGAGGGAGCCCTGACAACTGGGGGGATCAGGAAAGGCTTTGCCTAGAAGTTGGCACCTGAGTAGAGCCTTGAAAGAAGCTAGGAATTCTAAGAGATGGAAGGGAGAAGGAAATGCCAGAATGCATTCCAAAACCGATCCAGTACATAGGCCCCCACCCCAGCTCCTGGGGCAATTTAAAATTGTTTTCAATGGAGGAATGGGAGAGAGGAAGGAGTTCAGGCCTCTGTGCCTCAATTCACCTGGGACAGTTGCCACACACTGACCACACCTTCAACATAAGCCTGGCTACCCAAGGTCAATCCCTACAAGGCCTGTCTCAAACCTAATTTAAGACCATCTTTTTTCTTTTTTTTTATTTTTCCCAGCAGTTTCTGGAGCACCAAAATGTTCCCTAGAAGAGACCAGAGCCACACAGTCAGCCACAGTCAGGAAGGGGGCCTGGAAGGCTGGCAGGAGGGGAAAGGGAAGGGAGGGGAGGGGAGGGGAGGGGCGGCCCCCAGGCGCAGGAAGGAGAAGTTTCTGGCTGCATGTTAGGAAAATGTTCTCAGGGCTTCAGTCCTATGAAGCAACCGGACCACCCAAGGGAGCTGGGTGAGGCCATGTCACCATAGCAATGGGGAACAGGTTTGATAAGAGTGAGGATGCTGGGGGCCAGGGGGAGAGTTTGGGAACACTGGAATACCACAGAACTGAGACCTCTCCGGGTAAGTCCTGGGGAAGCTGGGCCTGGGAGTCTCCCCAAGAAGGCAGTTTGGTTCTTGAGCCTATTAGGAAACCTTTTTTTTTTTGCCCTTTTCCAGAGGCAAAGGAAGCCACAGTGGCCTGGGCCTCCATCCAGCCTGCACCAGGGTGGTTATCTCACTGCAATCTGGGGGAGACCAGTAAGAGGCTTTTAAGGCAGGGAGAAATCTGACACTGAAGAAAGGTAGCCCCATCTCTTGTCTGTCCCCACTCTGGGCACCGTTTGCTCATCAAAGCAGTCAGCAAGAGACCCGATCTGCATTCAGAGATATTCTCCACTGTTCATCTCCTGTGACCCCCTGCCTTCAGACATAACTTCATTCTGTCCAAACCGATAGGGGAGAGGGAGACAGGGGGAAGAATCTTCCCTATTCTTAAAGATCTCCTTTGAAGAATCCCTCAGAGACATGCAGATGATCCCAAGGTCTACCCTTAGCCTTCTTTTGCCAATTCCAACAGCCTGGTTGGCCTCAATGCCTCTTTGGAGGAGCGCCTGGTAGATTGCAATGAAAACCTTCTGTAGCTATCAGCTCCTCTCTGTGTGGGCATGGGCGAGGCTGGACCCACCACACTGGGCAACAGTGCGGGGGAGGAGAGGGAGCAGGAGGGCTCCATGTGCACATGGTAGGAGATCTGGGCTCTGACTGCATAGACTAAAGATGCTTCATTTCCCCCAGAGGATAGAATCATTCTTACGTGACACCAGGAGGTTAGATGCAGGGAGATTAGATAGAAGGGAGGATTAATAGACACCCAACATATTCTTGTTAAGTCAAAGGACTTAAGAGTTGGAAAGGACACCACATTTTAAGCCACAAAAGGTAACAAACTGGAGAAGTAAATAAAGACCAGAGAGAATGTTATATTTGAACTTGCATTCACCCCTCCCCTTATATGTACAGGAGCCCAACCTTATAAGCCCAAGATTGAGAACTGGAGAAAAGAAGCCAGGAGAGGGACTGTGTGGCCTTGGCTTCGCCCCGAGCCCCTCTATCCCTGGCAATCAATCTACTTCTGCTGCAAGGAAACCATATCAGCCCCATTACCTTCGGAGTAGGCCATAACCCCATTCCATGTGCGGGCTGGTCAATGGGATACTTTTTTCCCCCTTCATGTTTCTCTGCTTGTTTCTTCACTAATTTTGTATCTTTAATTTTGGAACTTTGGTGGTGTTTTGAATTTAAACTGACCGTGGAATCAGACTTCTTGTTTTTCTGGAATCTGGTTTGTTTGATAATTATACATCAGTACAATTATTTTCCCAGCAGAGCAGTTATGAATCCTATTAGCATATTCTTTGGTCTTAACCTATTTTGCTTCGGTTACTTTGCCTCAGAAGAGGATTTTTACCTTTCCATTCTGGAAATCACATTTTTGGTTGCTTTTTCCCCCACAGTGAGCAATTAATTTTTTTTTTTTAGGCACAGAAAACTTTGTTTCATTTCCTTAGTGTATACTGGAATTGTTCTTTCACTGATCACTCCAGAAAGTCCAGTTTACTTTCAATATCATTGTTTTTATATTTCTTTTATTTTCTGAAAGTTTAGAGAGCTCATCCAAACTAGCTTGGCTTCCTACCTTACCTGAAGTTATCATGAAGCTCTTGTCAAGTGATGTGTCTGTGGCCGAATTTTATTAATGTGCTAGGTGTTTATGAGTCAGTTTTGAATGCCTACGGTATGCATAGCTATTCCCTATAAATTGATACATGAGAAAGTTATTGAGACTGTATTCATGGTTTTGAGTTTCTAAGTGTTGCTTTGAAATTTTGCTATGCATAACAGGTTAATTTACCATAGTCCTGCACATTTATTGTTTGCATTAATATTTTAGTATTGATGTTGCCACATATGGTGCAATCTCTAAAAAAAGATGGATATAGCAGAACTTGAGTTCCATTGGCAAACATTTAAAATTGAAAGACTAAAAGTCTCCTAATATTAGGATTACATTTTCACCTTAAGAATGGAGATATCTATTCGCCTGTAAAGAAAACTGAAGCCTTGCCCCTTGCGGTAGACAAATACTGTAGACCGAAAGTTGGCATCTTCTCTGGAAAAGAGCCATGTCTCCCAGGAGAACAGCAATGGGAGGCTTGTATTGGGCAGATTTGTTTGAAAAGGCTAGAGATTCAATATGGGGAGGCAAGATGTTACAAGAAGCATACTCAAGCTTTATTAATACTACTATTCAGCATAAAGGAGAAAACCTACCAACATTCTCCTCAGATCAGATGATCTCCTGCAGAGATTAGGGCAGAGAGGAGCAGCAGAACCACAGAAGGCTGCAGCAAGTATACCAAGGTAGACACCAACCCTGATCTGCCTGAGATTATCTGGTTTCTGCAGATGCAGAAAACCACCGACAGACACATTTCATGAGATAAAAGAGTTATTTCTGAGCGTGGAATGGCTACCTTCTGATAAGGTGGGCTAGGACTCTGAATACTGGACTTGGAACCAAAAGTAAGGCTGGTCCACTAGGCCATGGGTTCAAAAGATGCCCTGGATTGTCTAGTAGGCAGCCAGTGGTTTTCAGTTCTGGATTTATGGAGTGGATGCTATCAGATTCCTGTGTCTGAGGAAGACAAAGACAAGGCTGCTTGCATCTGTCCAGTTGGATTGACCAGTTTGAGCACATGCCCCAAGGCATCTTGGGTGTACCAACCACTTTCCAACAGCTGATGGAGAAAATCATTGGCGGCATGAAATATCTGGAGGTCTTGATGTACCTTGATGACATCATTATGTTTGGAAGGAATTGGAAGAATATAAGGAAAAGACTGATGAAAGTTAGATTGACTTGGGGAAACTGATTTGAAATTGCCAATTGACAAGTGCCAATTCTTTAACTACATTGGCCACAACAGGCAGAGCTAAGATAGTGGAGAAAAGGCAGGGACTGAGGTGTTAATGTGATTAAAGATCTTCCTCATCTATTTCATAGGCCTCAGATGGAACTAGTTAAAGGAAACTTGATTAAAGGAGGCCCACATCCTTTTGCTAACTAGGTGTGAGGCCCCAGGCCCACACACTTTTGCTGATTAGGTGTGAAGCCCTCAAGCTCTAAACAGGGCATATATATGAGGGTAGCTGTTAAGTTCAGAAGAAATAACTGTGAGGGAGAGAGAACTGCAAAAGAGAGAACTGCAAGAGAGAGAGAGAGAGAGACAGAGAGAGACAGAGAGAGAGAGACAGAGAGAGAACTTCGAGAGAAAACTGCAAGGCCTCAGAGAACTGCATACTCTCAGAACTTCGGGAGGAGAGGACACAGGCAAGCAGACAGTTAGTATTCATGAGTAAGTGTTTACTGAAAGGCCCCAGCAGAGAGGAAGGTTAAGGGATGGCTTGGCTCCCTGCTATGATATTGTGTTTTAATTTCCTTGCTGTTATATTGAAGTGGACTTACTGGTTTGGGGATACAATTGCTGCTATGTCGAATTGGAATTATTGGTTTTGGGATTTGGTGCTCTGGCATCTAAATAAATGTTTTACTTCTTCTGCCTTCTATATAGAGAATCTCTTATATTTTGTGATATCTAACTATACAAGCATATTCATGGTCACCATTGATATCATGAATCTTGCCTTACTGATACAGGGACTCTCCTGAGCTCTCTCAAATTCCCCTGTAAACAACTATAAAATAATGCCTCAAAACAAATTTCAGAGTGGTAGAACCCACAAAAGGACAGGGTGAAACAATTTTCCAGCCCAAGACAACTTGGAAGGTCAACAGAAAAGGTCTGTTTCACTGGGGTGAGAATGGAGCACAATGCAGAGCAAGTGGTGCTCCTGTAAGCCAGCAGCAAGCCTTGGGGGCAACTAAATCTGCAATAGCAGCTTCTGGAGCTCTCAGCCCACAAATAGTAAGGGGGTTGGATAACCGGTCAGAAGGAGATTACAAGGGTCCCTTTGCTAGCACTGGTTACAGGACTCTGTTGCATTGCCCATGCAGGTCACAGGCCCAGGTCAAAGTCTCAGGGCAAGGAGGAGCACTAGCACACTAGAGCTCACAAGAACCCTCTTCACAATTCCAGGGCAGAACAGAGTGCTTATGGTCACTCGCAGACAAGAGCACAGGCCAGGAGAGCAGGGAACAAATGTCTCTTTAAATCATACCACCTTGGAAGAACTGAGAACTTACAGGCCTCCCGAATTAGCTCTGAAAACAGCAGCATGAAAAACGTGAAGCTTGGGACAACTCCCCTTCTACCCCAGGAGCAGAGCCCAACTCTGACATAAAGTTAAAAGTCAAATATGTTGGCCACATCATATGCCAATAAAGTGTGAGCACAGATCTGGAAAGCAGAAGACCATATGAAGTAGTGACGCCCACATGGTCTCAGAGCTTTAAGATCTTTTTAGGGATTTGATGGTCATTATCATAAAATTTTTAAGAACTATGTGGCTATTGAAGCATATTTTTTCACACTTTCTTTTTCTTGGCTTTTTTGTGTGTTTTCTTTTGCAACATGGCTAATACGGAAATATTTTTGGCATAACTTCACATGTATAATCAATATATTGCTTGTCTTCTCAAGGGGTGGGGGAGAGGCTGGAGGGAAAAAATTTAGAACTCAAATTTTTCAAAAATGAATATTAAAATTTAATGAAATAAAAGTTTTTTTAAAGGATTTCTTGGTGTGGGGGGAGAACTGCACTGCTATTGCTAATGACCTTTCTCATGCATATGTGATTAAAGAGATTCAAAACCAAAAATGAATGAAAGGTTAAACTGTCTTAAAACCTACAAAGCCTTTTGGAGACAGATGAATAGACAAATAGAAAAAGCCTACAAATATTTAATCAACTATCTTATCCATACAATGATACTGCTTTACATAGAACCAAGCAAACCTTTTGTTCTCCACATGGATGCCAGCAGGGGAGATTTGAGAGCTTTACTATCCCAAGAGAGTAAGGCTAAGACAATGACAGAAGTGGGAGCCATGCAATAGAGTGTTGTGTTGGATGTTGATTGATCAAGGCATGGAATAAAGAAGCAACTAACAAAACCCAGGGCATAATGCCCAATAGCCATTGGTGTCTTATACAATGATTTTGAACATATGAGTCCAGAAAGGACCCTAGAGCTGGTCAGAAACAAGTTTTGGGATTTGGTCCTCTGGTATCTGAATAAATGTTTTACTTCTTGTGCCTTCCATATAGAGAGTCTCTTATATTTTGCAATACTGAACTATACAGGCACATTCATGGTCACCATCGATATTTTGAATCTTGCCTTACTGATACAGAGACTCTCCTGAGCTCTCCCAAATTCCCCTGCAAACAACTACAAAATAATGACTCAAAACAAATTCTAGAGTGTTAGAAGATGTCACCAAGAAATGTGACACAGGTGCCAGTGTATATAAAGCAAAGCATTACCAACTCATTCTGCATAGTTGGAAATTAAAAGTACTAGCAAGGCTTTGGGTTGTGTTGTATTGAAATTCTATCTCTGGAAGGAGAGAGTAAAAATGGAAGTCACATCTTAGTAGCAACAGACGGTTTCACCAAGTGTGCATAAGCAGCACACTCAACAAGAAAACAAAAAGCATCCATAATGGCTAATGTGTCATGAGGAAAGGATTTTTCAATCTATATATTCTTTGACAGGTCCCCCTCTGATAAAGGCAGAGACTCTGAGAACAGAAGACTCAAGAAAACTCTGGCTTTGGCAGAGATTAAAAAGTCAAGAACTACACCTTACCATCCACAAAGAGACCCACAGCTTGAGTGTTTCAACCACAAGTCATTGAACATGTTGGGACCTCTCCAGCCAGAAAAGCTCCACGTAGACAACGTGTGTCATTTCTAGTTCATGTATACAGTTCTGCCGCGACTAATGCTACACTCTTTAAACTATACTTGCCTATGTTTGGGTGGGAGCCCAAACTCATGCTTTGGAATTCCAGGTGAAAGAAAGGATGCAAATAACCACACTCACTACATCTTCTAGTTGGGAGAAAGCTTAGAGAAGCCTACCCACCAGCCATGGCTTTACTTCAGAAGAGCTGTGATGAAAACAAAAGATGATATAATGCTAGGGCACATCCTTAATACCCACGACAAGGAAAGAGAGAGTTCTATTTAGCAACCCTGGAATTCACACGTTAGCTGACTGATGGAGAGCCAACCTGTACAAAGTTAAAGAGAGACTAGGCAACATGCCTGTTTACAGAATAGCTCCAAAGAGTGGAGGGGACCCTATCAAGACCATCCACCATAGCAACTTAGTACCTATTTTTATTGTTCAGTCATTTCAGTTTTCAGTTCTGTCTGATTCTTCATGACCCCATTTGGGATTTTCTTGGCAAAAATACTGGAGTGGTTTACCATTTCCTTCTCCAGCTCATTTTACAGATGAGGTACCGAGGCAAACAGGATTAAGTGACTTGGCCAGGGTCATGCAGCAAGCAAGTATCTGAAGCTGGATTTGAACTCATGAAGATAAGTCTTCCTGACTCTAGAGCCTCACTCTATCTACTGCACCACCTAGTTGCCCATACTTATTGTCCATAAAAGAGTTAATTGTACTTTCTAATGAGCAAGTGGTGAGAAGGGATGGACATTTACTTTATTGGATACTGAGCAAAAGATATCATCTACTAGTACAAAGACTAAGGCACATATGGGTGTAAATAGTGATGTTTCTAAAGACAACTCCTTTCTCGACTAGAACCCTAATGGCTCCCAGGCTATAGATATAATCCTCAGATTACAAAAATACTGACAGCCAACCTGCCCCTGTTGTAAGTCCAGGCATACGGAAAGTAATTTATGATGACAGTGATGGATTACATATACCTTGTGCTATCTCAAGTATAGGAGCAGAGAGGTCAACAAGTGACAAGGAGAATTAGACCCATCACCAGTAATTCCCAAAGTGCGATTCATAGAACCCTGGGGGATTCCCAAAACCTGTTCAGGGAATCCACAAGATCAAAATTATTTTCATAACAATACTGAAACATTATTTGTCTACTAAGGTATTCCTCCCTTGTCCAACTACATTTCTGTGTGAGGCCTAATGTTCTTCATATACTTCAACCAAAACAACATATCCCAACAGACTGAATGCAGAAGGAGATAGGAGAATCCAGTTGTCCTCTATTAAACAAGACATTAGAGAGATTTGCAAAATTATATGAAACAATGCCATTCTCTCCACTAATTTTTGTTTTGAAAAAACATAGCTATATTTTTCTTTTTTAAAAACATTACTTATATTAACATGTAACAGTTTCTTATTATTTTTGATGAATTAATAGATACATATTTTAAAAGTTTAGAAGGAAGGAATGGAGGGAGGGAGAGAGAAAGAAGGGTAGGCAGGATGGAAGGAAGGGAGGAGGAAGGAAGGAAAGAAGGAAAGAAAGGAGGGAGGGAGAGAAGAAAAAAGGAAGGAGAGAAGGGAGGGAGGAAGGAAGGAAGGAAGAAAGGAAGGAAGGAAAGAAAGAAGGGAGGAAGGAAGGGAGGGAGGGAGGGAGGAAGGAAAAGAGGGAGGGAGGAAGGTAGGAAGGAAGGAAAAGATTAGAAGAGAGGACTAGGAAGAGAAGAAAGGAAGGAAGAGGAGACTTTTAGGAGAGAAGAGAAGGGAGGGAAGAAGGAACTTTCCAAATGTAAAAGGTTTTTTTAATCCCTGAATCAAGTGACTCAGGGAAATTTGCCTGAAGGCTGGGAATGGACAGACCACAGGAAGGAAGGTCCTTTCTGATCAGAAATGCCAGACTTTGGGAAATTATCCTTTGGAGCCACAGGAAGCAATTTCAGGTAAAGGGCCAATCCCAGCTCCACCTATGCCTTTTCATTTGGAAAAGAGGAAACGTGGAGACCAAGTTGTGCCAAGGGTGTGGTTGGCGTGACCATAGTGATGAGCTAAGGTGGGACTGAGCGCAGGGATCAGGGACTCCATTCTGAAGGAGGGAAGCAGTCATGCTGGCTCTGAACCCCAGTGGGACCCCTGCCTAAAGGACAGACTAATGGGGCTATTTCAGACTGTTCCTGCATGAAACTATTTGATCTTGAGAGGGTTGGGAGAGTGGGCAGGATTTGACCCGTGGTATGTCTGAAACCCACAGTCATGAGCTATTTATTATGAGAGGGTGCTGCTGTATACATGGTATTCTCTGTTTTCCCCACTGAGGGATTATTTATGACACTCCAAGGCCAGATATCAGGAAGGAAAAAGGGTCCTCCCTGTGTGAGCTGTCGCTTTGCCTGTGTCTGGGGCTTGGCTAGGGTTTCACAAAAGCCGAGTGTGGCAGAGAGATTGCGTAACCTGTGTCTCGATCTCTTTTCCATGCCTCTCTCTCCCTTGCCAAGCCCTGCCACCCACAGGCAGAGAAATTAAAGAGATCCAGGCCTCTTGGGTCCTACCTCGTGGGCCTAGGCCTCGGCAGTAGTCAGAGTGGAGTCCTGCCAAGGGAGTGGGGCAATGCCTGTAGGAAGGTCTGAAGCCCACACTGAACCTGGACAAGGAGACGCTGGTCTGTCCTAGCCTCTCCCCAACAGAGAACTCTCGTCTCACCTCATTCCCACATTCTGAGCTCTTAGCTGGAGTCCTCTTTCCTAACTAGACTGGGAGAGCTGGAAGAGACCTCAGACTCACCCTATACAACCCCTTCATCTTACAGAAGAGGAAACTGAGGCCCAGAGCAGGACAGCGAATTGCCTTCTGTCGAATAGGCCTTAGTTTTCTCATCTCTAAAATGGAACAATTGAACCAGATGACCTCAAAGCTACTTCCAGCTGCCACTCTCAACGATTCTATATCCAAGGACCTTTCTGCTACACCCTCCTGTACCTAGCCAAATCCCATCTATCAGGGCTCAGGTCAAGTCCAGCTGATTTGCTAAACTTTCCCCAACTCTTTAATCCACTATAGTCAGTCTTTTCTCTCAACTCTCATCACCCCTTGTTAAAGAATGGAGCACATTTAGTGAATGTTTGGGAAGGGGGAATAATTGGTGAGGGATTACTATTTCTCCTTGGGTGATTCATTCATTAGGCATCGATTAGTGATCACACATAAGTATGTGAATGGTCTGCCAAGACCTAGCTAGATGTTGGTAGCCGCTCCTGATCTACTAATTAATGATAACATGAATTTTAAAATAAACCAGTAAGTTAAACCCAGATATCAGGAGGCTGACCTGGTTCCCCACCGAAAGGCTTTGGGGAGCCACTATGCTAGGGCTGGACTCAGAGCATACCATGATTAATAAGTTTCAGGGGAAAAACAAACTTAGAAAATTAGTGTTGTCCATTCATACACTGGGCAGATATTTTTAACTGTATGCCTCTCATTTTTTAAAAAAATGTTTACTAACATCATTTGGTTTTACCCCTACATTTTCTAACATGTACTTTCTTCCTCCCCCTCTCAGAGAACCATCCCTTACAAGAAAGAGTAAAATAGAGAACGATATTTTAGCAAAAGTCAAGGAAACATTGAAAGAGTTCCACACACATGGTCTCCCCCCTCTTCAAAGGGAGGGAAGTACCTTCTCCTGTCTTTTTCTTTGAGGCCAAGCATTGTCATAATTTCAGGTCATACGGCATTTGCCTTTCTGTTTAAAATTGCCACTCTAAAATTCATCTTGACTCAAATTCATGGAAGGGCAAGGCTAGGAAAAGATAAATGTAGTCACTTATTAGCTGTGTGACCTCTTTATGCCTCAATTTCTACATCTGTAAGACAGGGGAAATATTTTAAAACATTTTTAAAATTTAGTATCTATGTCACAGGATTGTTATGAGGAAAGCCTTTTGTAAACCTTAAAGGATGATGTATATATAATACAGCACAATCCAACAGGTATTTATGAAGCATCTACTCTGTTCAAGAGACTAGAGATGCAAAAACAAAATGAAAGATGAACAAAATGCCCTCAAAGAGCTTATGTTCTAAAGGAAGAATAAATACGTCAGGCAAATATTTGCATGAAAATATGAAGAAAAAAGAGTTCGTAGAGAAAGTAGCAAATGCATGACATGAGGCTTCAAAGAAGCTAAGTCTGCTGAGAGACAGAGTTGAAGAAGAAGAAGATTCTGGGCACATGGGACAGCCTGTCCAAAGACAAAGAGGTGGGAGATGTCATTAACAAAGTGAACAGCAAGTAGGACAGGTAGGTTAGAAAGTAGGCTGCATGAGTAGAAATAACATTAAATCATTCTGGAAAGGTAGATTGGAAGTAAATGAAAAATAGATTGTAAGCCCCTTGAGGGCAGGGACCACAGAAGAGTGAGTTGAAACCCAGTGTCCCCCCAGTTGTTCCTTAAGCCAAACTCAACACCCTTAGGAAGGCATATTGCTCAATCCCACATGGCTGTGCTGGGTGTGATCCAGAGGGAGTTCCAAATACTGTCCCTGTTAAAGAATTGAGTACAGAGTCTCCTGGCCACCTCCATATATATAGAAAGACAGATGGCAGGGCATAGTTGGAAACCCTTGGGAAATCCTGCCTAGATAGTATTGGAGGACATGATGGGAGACAAAGTCATCCAGTAGTCAGAGTGAAAAGAGTTCTAGACTAGGAGGAATACAGCATAGTATTAAACTTGCAGAGTCACAGGACCTGAGTTCAAATCCTATGTGTCTGGGTAGGGGTTGTTTTTCCTTTCTGAACTTCAGTTTCCTCATCTGGAAAATGATGGTGTCAGACTAAATCAGTAGTAGCAAACTCAAACAGAAAGGGCCACTTTCTGGAAGGTAGCATATTGACTTAGAAAACCACAAATTAACATTATCTATGTTGTGTTGTATTTTGTTGTATTTTTGTTAGCACAGTGCCTGGCACATAGTAGGTGCTTAATAGATGTATATTGACAGATTATATATATACACATATGTACATATATGTGTGTGTACATATATATATGTGTGTGTATATATATGTATATGTGTGTATATGTGTATGTGTGTGTGTGTGTGTGTGTGTGTGTATATATATATATATATATATATATATATATATATATATATATATATATATATATATATATATAAAAAATACCCACTGGAGGGAGGGGATGACCTTCCAAGGCAGACACACTGATGCAGGTGGTTACATGGATGGAAGAATAAATGTGGTGAACAAAAACACTAAAAAGTATTCATAATACACCCATTCCAACCACAAGTGCATTTTAAGGATGATAAGGAATATAACCATTACAGTCTCCATTCCATCTCCCCTAACATATCTTTAATTTCTCCCTAGTTCAAATTCTCTCTCCCATCTGGGTAAATTTGCTCCTCATTTCTCATATACAGCTAGCTGTCTCCTCCTTCCACACCTTTGCCTGAAGTGCTCCCTGCCAAACCACCCAATAGCCCGTGTCTTTCTGTCCTTTCAGTAGGGACCCTCCAGTAAGGACTTCTCCAGTAAGACTTTCTTGTTTAACTCCACCAAGTTCTTCTAGTCCTCCAACAACCCTTACCATGGCTATTCCAGTCTATAGTTACGTTCAAATGTATTACTTGCTACGGTTCTTCTGTCTTTCAGGTGGTATCCTGGTTATGATGAGTCTTGTCTCCCCTGACAGGCTGGGGGCTCCCTGAGTATAAGTGTCATACCTCCTCTACCACATGGAGAGATGCCCAAACTCAGATTGTGTGTCTCCCCCATCCTCGGGGAACTCCCCAAGGATAAGAGCCTGGCCTTCTCTTCCCCCTTTTTCTTCCCACTTCATTAGTCAGAGCCTGAGACAAGATTCTGCCATTTGGGTTGATCAGTCCAAAAAAGTGACTGACCTCCCTGGTAATGGTGGAAAGAATACGGGACTTTGAGTCAGAAGACCCAGGTTCAAGTGATGGCTCTGTCCCTTACCAGCTGTAAGTCACTTTACATCTCTGAAGATCAGATTCCTTAGCTGTAATAAGGATAATGATATTTGTACTACCCACCTTGGGATTAAGAAAGGAAAGAAACCAGAGCCTTATCATTTATGCAGAAGCTTCATAGTGCCTGTGCACCATAAAGAGAGGATAACTGGAATTCACTAGACGTGGGGAGCATTGGATAACATTTTTAAAAAAAATGAAACTGACTATATATTAACAGACAGGAAATGATTGCTTACAGATGTGATAGTCATTTCGGAATCAGCTGTCTGTGTGCAGTCAGATCATCGAGTGGTGGAACAAAGGTCAAAGTAAACACCGCATTGGAAGAGAGGAGAGAGAGGAGAAGAAGACACAGTATGTGATTACAGCTGCTCCAGTCCCACCTGTTTAAACAAGCTATCAACTAAAAAAAAAGAAAAGAAAAAGGGGAAATGGGCAAAAAGTAAAGACGGTGGCTCTATCGCTATTTCTTAGTGCAGAGTAGTCACCGCAGTGACGGTGGTGAAAGCATCCAGAAACTTGACTCAGCCGGCAAATTGTCGATCTCTGTGCCAACGGCAGAGGCACAGCAGCCCAGGGCAACGTCAATCGGATGTTCAGGTTCACTTGCAAAATAGAAATAACACCAACAGGGGAGAAAATGAGACCGTAGAGGACTGGAAATTAAATGTGCGATCCACAAAAGCATTTATAGATAAACTCTGAAGAACAACAAGCAGAGAGGAAATGAAACAGATAGGTCAGGGTCTTTGATGGTGGTCTGTTTCATTAGTAACAGTAACTGCCAGCCAACATGTTTGCATGCTACTAGTCTCAGTACCCAATGTACTCGACTGGGAGCCTCTTAGATACTGGATAGTACTAGTACATTGGATAGTAGCCAATGCAGGAGACTGGGAGCCTATTAGAATGTATCCTAATACAATGGGGCGTAGAAATTTATCTTGCCCTACAAGAAAGGAAGGGAAAAGGGGATGAGAGGGGAGGGGGGTGATAGAGGGGAGGGATGACTGGGGAACAGGGCAACCAGAATATACGCCATCTTGGAGTGGGGGGGGAGGGCAGAAATGGGGAGAAAATTTGTAATTCAAACTGTTGTGAAAATCAATGCTGAAAACCAAATATGTTAAATAAATAAATTGCATTAAAAAAAAAAAAAAAAAAAAAGAATGTATCCTAATAGATTGTAAGTTCTGTGAGGGCAACAACTATGTCTTATCTGAAATTTGTATTCCTACTAAGGCATTAGCACAGTGCTCTGTACACAGTAGGTGTTTAATTGAATTGTATGGAAATAGCAAAG
This sequence comes from Trichosurus vulpecula, assembly GCF_011100635.1. Taxonomy (NCBI): domain Eukaryota; kingdom Metazoa; phylum Chordata; class Mammalia; order Diprotodontia; family Phalangeridae; genus Trichosurus; species Trichosurus vulpecula. The sequence continues at coordinate 102,805,291 of NC_050576.1, read as the reverse complement.
GAACTCAAGATGAAGTTGGCAGAGTAGCTGGATCTGACCAAAGACACGGAAGAAATCTGTGCTAGAGATGGCACAGTTTTAAAGGCACTCAGGAATCAATTTTCAAGCTATTTAATGGATCAGAAGATTCCAAAAAGGAAGGAAAAGATCAGAAATTACTTACACCACACTAAAAACAAGTTTAAATGCAACTAAGAAGATATTAAACTACTGATCTCTATAAAATCCTTGAATGTCCTTGAGAATCTTTGATGAAAATATGAGAAGCCACCAGGCTGGCTTCCCCAAATGGCTTTCTACAGGAGACCACATTTTGGTTACACACTCAATTGAGAGGTACAGAAAGCATGTCATCTCACTCTGTGCTTATTCACTGATTTAAAAAAAAATTTTGATTCAGTAAAAATGAAGCCTGGAAGCCTCTTCTCAGACAAAATATCTTCCATTCATATATTTAAATTATATGACTGAAATATGCTAAACTACTAAGTATTAACATCAACACTTCAAGGACCCACATTTCTGTTGGTGCGGGTATTCTTTCTAGGGAGGCAGATAAAAAGCTTTCTATGATTTAGTAAAAAGCCTTCAAAAGTCAGTACGGATGAGAAACTCATTACCCTATGGCCAATCTGGCAATGATCTTATCTGAACTTAGCTAGGCAGACCCTCCCATAAGAAAGACACAATCTGTCTCCCAGCCTGTACTTGAAGCTCCAGAGAATTTGCCCCAGCTTCCACTTTGCTATCGCCAAGGACTTAACATCAAAGAGGGCTGTGAAACAGAGAGACATTCACCTCAGTTGTTCACCAGCATCATGAATGGGGCTCTTCATAAAATCCAAACAAAAGGATTCTCTACTGATCGCAAGGTTCTCCTATTTGAGTTGACATTGCATTAATTGAAGTGAACCCTTTACATTACAGATCTTTTCCATGGAATCCACAGCAATGACAGAGAGATTGGTTTAACTAACCATCTATACTAGAAAAAGCAAGTGGATGAAAAACATACTGCTCAGATTAGGACATAAAGTTGGATGAGCAACCCATTGAATTACATATACATGTGGACGTGGGTGTGTGTTGTGTACATACACAGTATATATACATGTATGTATGTGCTTTGGGAAAAGGAAATGGAAAATTAGCTAAGCCCAGTATTTAGTAAGGAAAAAAAAGGAGCTCAAACTTTATTGCATTTGGGGCATATCACAGTATTTTCATCTATCTCAAACTTCCTTGTGCTGAAAATGCCCAACTTTTTGACCTCAGTATTCTCCTAGAGTTGCTCTGCAGATAAGAATCATGGAACACTGTAATCTCCAAAGAATCAAAAGTACAAGTAATCCAAAAAGGGCAATGGAAAGACACATGGTGGGCACAAGGAGGTGGTAGCAAGTTACCACCAATGACTTCATTGCCAGAAGCGTGAAGGACAGCGAGGACATGGAGAGCTGGAAAAAGAAGCATGCCGGTCATGTAGCAAGAGGGAGAGAGAACAGATGCTCAGCCCAAGTGCTGTGGCCTGCTGTAATGGAAAAAATTAGGAGACTCCACGTCTTGAAGTCAGGAGACTTGCATTCAAAACCCAACTCTGACACTCCGTTGTCACGTACTTCTAAGCCAATCACTTAGCCTTCGGTAAAATGAAGATGATGGTCTTCCTGCCTGCTGCATGAAGAAATCATCTTAAAAACTTTAAGGCACTACATAAATGTTCATTACGATCATATCAGCAGAACCTCAGGGAAGGCTCTGAGTGAGTTGGGTGCATCACCTTTGGAAGGTCTACGGAAAGACAGAGACAAGAATGAATATGAGGGGCTGTGCTTTTCACCCATAGAAGGAAAACCCATACTGATGAGATCACAGATCCTTTAAATGCATCAAAGCTTCTACCTCCCTTACGGGGTTGTGGCAGGGATAGGCTCTTTGTGAGCTCAAAGCATTATGTAAACGTGAGCTATTATTATGATTACATCCAGCAATCCACCCTCCTCGGCCTCCCCAGCCCAAGGAGGGGGGGGTGGAAGGAGACAGGTGGGGCAGGTGAGGGCATCCAGAGAAAGCAGAGGAGCCCAGAAGGTAGGATCTTAGCTTTGTGCTGAGATCACAGCACCCGCTGTACTCTTTGTTTAGTTAAAGCTTCTAGTCCTACTGTCTTTACTTTACTGGATAAACAGACAGACAGGGGTGTGTCTAAAGGAGAAAGTGGGGGGATGGGGAAAGGACTTTTTCCTGAAGGGTTCCTCTCTCACCTCATTGAATGGTTCAGTGCCTACTGTCCTAGATGGATGGTCCCCCTCTCCCATCTGTATGTCCCTCTTCTCCCTTCTTTTCTCTTCTCTTTCTAGCCCCAGTTTCTAGATTTGGAAAAAGCAAATTCACCCTCACTTACCAAGCTACATAGACCCACCTATCAGGGCAGCCTAATAGAACATCCCAACCCAATCTTTTCTAGATTGGGCTAGCTCATTTGACCCATCGTAGGCTGAACCTGGAATTTCCCTGAATGTCCTATGAAAGACATAGGTAGGGTCATATGCAAAACTAGTTATCACTTTGTCACCCCACCCCACAATAGAATTGTGGAATATTAAAGTTGTAAGAGGAGTCCAGAGACGTTCTCTCATTTTAGAGGTGAGTAAACTGAATCTCAGAGAGCAACTTGCTTCATGTTTGATCTGACAGCTACAACACAAAGCACCCATCCCTTTCTCCTCCTCATCCTTCTATGCCATCCCTTCTCCTCCTCAGTCTCTCGCTCAATAGAAAGATAAAGGTAAAAAGCTAAAAGGTGCCAGGACAAGAAGATGGCAGAAACTTTGGGAGCAATTATAGGGAAATTAGGCTCCATTCCAGAGGTGTCCCCCATCTGTTGCTCCATCTTCAGGTTCTCCTCACTCACAGGCTTTCCAAAGAATAACACTCCCCTTAATATATACCTCCATATACATCTACATAGATGCACACACATATGCACAAACACACACTCACACAGACATGCATGCTCACACAGACATGCATGCTCACACAGACACACACGTTCATCCAGACACACACACTCAGTGCCTCTAACATCTCATCACTGCTGTGATATCCCCTCCCTCAACACTGTAGCTGACTAACTAGTACCTGCTACATTTGTAGTGACACCAACATATTGATATTGTAGAGATAAAGATAGATCTGTAACTTCATTCATCCATTCATTCCTCCTCTCTCCCAGCTGAGGAAACTTCCTCCACCAATACAGGTTGGCACCTTCTCTGCAACATAAAATCTTAAAAGAGCTGTCCAGAGCACTTGAGAGGTAAAGTGATTTGTGTAGCTAAAAAGAATTCAGGATTGCCCACCTTGTGAAAAAAAAAAGTCTCCAAATGGAACCTACAAGGCAATAATAATCCACAATAATGATAATAAACATTTTATAATGCTTACCATGTGCCAGGCCCTGTGCTAAGTGTTTTATAATTATTATCTCATTTGATCAACACAAACCGCTACCCTGCATGACTTCTGTCTCAATCCAGGTAAATTTAGCCAGGTGGTAGAGCAGCTAGAATGCTGGATTTAGAGTTAAGAAAGCCTGAGTCCAAATCTTATCATTGTGTGACTGTGGGTAAGTCATTGAACTTCTCTGTGACTCAGTTTTCTTATCTGTAAAATGAGTACAATAGAAGACGAGCAAATGGGATAATTTCTGTAAAGTGTGTGCTAGATAGAGCACTGCGCCTTGAGTCAGGAAGACTCATCTTTCTGAGTTCAAATCCAGCCTCGGACACTTACTAGCTGCAAGATCCTGGGCAAATGACCTAACCCCTCAATTTTGCCACAGTTTCCTCATCTGTAAAACGAGCTGGAGAACCTGGCAAACCACTCCATTATCTTTGCCAAGAAAACCCCAAATGGGGTCAAGAAGAGTCAGACAGGACTGAAAAATAATAACCAGTGTGCTACGTACATGTTAGCTGCTATGATGACTGCAATAGCTCCTGGCCCTTTGCTCCCCCTGCACTGGTACCCGGGTTACAATAGACCTGTGGATAAGAGATGACTCTGGCCATCAGCTTCTCCAGGTAGGACTCAGCCTCCCCTCCCTTGCCTGCCTACTTAAAGGCTCCTCCTTCTTTGTCCAATATTTAGGGGAACAAATGCCAGTCACCCTCAGTCTCCATCAGAAACCCCTTTCTGATGTTTAACAGCCTTCACTCTGCATGTAGTAAGAGTGAATGGAGACTGCCATAGGAGCCAGAAATTCCAGGTCAGAGTCACCTGAGATAGAAAATAGGATCCCCAGGCTTTCGGCACTGCCGGGCCAGGCTATAGGCAGTAGAACTGGTCTGGAGGATACGATTTGTTTCTGGGTACCCAGTGGACCTGAGTTGTGCCCCCAAAGGTTGGCACTGATGCCAGTCAGAGCTCGTCCATTTCCACTCCTGGCCTGCATCTGGGACAACAGTGTAACTTGGGAGCCCCTGGTGGGCAGAAGGGGAGCCTGTCTGGGTTTCTGATTGGCTGAAAAAGGACTGGGGAGAAGGGAACAGGAGGGGAGGGAGTCCTGGGTCAGTCCCAGGACTGATGAGGCAGCAGCTGCAGCCTCTGGCGCCTCCAAGTGACCACCTGCTGTGCCACTGATCTCCCCATCTTTTGATCTCCTGATCTTCTGATCTTCAGCCAGTGTCCATAAGCCAAAGGCCAAGCATTCATGCCCCCAGTGGCCCTCTCCAGGGAATCACTCAAGACTTGAACTAAGTCCCCATTCTCTCCTAGAGGTTTTTGGTGTTTTGAGAGTCATTCTGTCCTGTGTTAAACCTGGGACCAGGATAAACACAAAACCCCCTAGGAGTTGCTTAGTGGAGAGCACATAGAGGCCTCTCTCCTGCCTGGAGGCCATGGAGCATAGTCAGGAGCCTAGACAGCAAACACTTTGCCCAGAGCTAAGTTGGAATGTTCACATGGCACCCTTGATTACAGGTGCCTCTATGCACAAAGCTCATGTGGAAGGAGTGAGGGAGAAAGGAAAGAAAGAAGGAAAGGAGGGAGGAAGAAAGAAAGAAAGAAAGAAAGAAAGAAAGAAAGAAAGAAAGAAAGAAAGAAAGAAAGAAAGAAAGAAAGAAAGAAAGGAAGGAAGGAAGGAAGGAAGGAAGAAAGAAAGAAAGAAAGAAAGAAAGAAAGAAAGAAAGAAAGAAAGAAAGAAAGAAAGAAAGAAAGGAGGGAGAAAAGAAGGAAAGAAGGGAGGGAGGAAAGAGAAAGAGAAGAAAGAAAGAGAGAGGGAGGGAGGGGAGAAGGACAAAGGGAGGAGGGAGGAAAGGAAGCATTTATTAAGCACCTACTATGTGCTTGGCATTGCACTAAGTGCTTTACAAATATTATCTCATTTGACAGTAGACACGAGAAGGGACAGAGAACCAGGGAGGGAAAAAAGGGAAAGAAGAAGATACAGTCCCGGGTCCCAAGGAGCTCCCACTGATGAGACAGAACCACAGGAATTAGACATAACAGAGAAAAACAAGTTCGAACGAATATAACCAGGCAGAGCTAAAGATAGAAATATGAGAGAAAACACTAGGAGGACTGAATGGCTCGGGACAGGTGAGTTCAGAGATTTCCTGTAGTAAGTGAAGACTGAACTGGACCAGACAGAGTTGGGGGAATGAGGGAAAACACCAGAACCACAGAGAAATGGGCTGTAGTTTGAGAGTCTGAGTGGGGGGGGGGGGAGGGGGACACAAAAGTAGCTGGCGGAGGATGCAATTGGTAAGAGCCCTTGACAGTCAGAGATTCTTTTGGAAAAGCCCTTGCTGCCTTGACTGTGAGTGAAGGAAATTTGGGATGGTCCCTGGTCCATCCTCTCTCCTAGCCCTATTCCCAGTGGGAAGGGAAACAGGTCTTGAGAGGCCCTGCCTAGCAGAACTTAGCCCAAGTAGATGTTGCTTCAGTTTTCCTCCACTAATGGTCACTGTCCCTCAGCTTGACAGGCTGGTGCTGAGCTGAGCTAGAGCCAGAACCCCTGATGTGACATCAGATGTGACTCTGAATGAGAATCTGGTTGAGGACTCTAGAGATCCTGAATCACCTAGAGAGATTAAAGGAACAGAGCCCAGAAAAGAAAAGAAGAAGGAGATTTGGGAGAGAGCTTCCTGAGAAGGGCAGGAATCAGCTGCTACAAAAAGAGGATTGGGCCCAGAATAAAGAAGCTACAGGCTAAACTTTGCCTTTGCTGGTAATTTACTTTGTGACCAGGGGCAAGTCACTGACTCTCTGAGCCTCTGTTTTCTTATCTCTAAAATGAAGAGGATGGATTTAAAGATAGGATTCCATGACATCCATTCCAGCCAGAACAAGGGGGAAATCTCTTGACTCAGGAGCAAAGGGATTCTATTTAGACACCAGGCAGAACTTCCCAGTGTCACAGTGATAAAAATTAGAACAATGTTCTAAAAGTTGTGACTGTTGGAATTAACTCAGTCCCAGCCTGAGCTTAGCCTGGAGGCAGGGGGCTGGACAAAATGATTTTAAGAAGGCCCCCTCAGACAGTAAAGTATATAGCAGAAAGAACTGGGAGTCCAGAAAAATGGTTCCATCACACCCCCCCCAAACACACTCTTTTATTAATTAGAGTATTATTTCACCTTTCTGGGCTTGTTTCCTCACCTGTAAAATTAGGGGGTCAAGTGACTTTTTAGATTTGATATTCAGTGATTAGCTCTAATCACAATTCTGGCAATCTAAACTTCTAAACCCAGGCCTCTTAGGAAACTCTTCACCCCCAGGTCAAGCAGTTAGATCTGTAGGTTTCAAGAGCTTTCAATTGGGGAGAGGGGGGAGGATTCAGCATGCAGAGAATTAACCCAAGTATTTTCCCCACCCACCTCCTCAAGAGTTGTCTCTGTGAAGATGAATAAGTGACCCTCAATAGATCTAACATGCCCCCATTTCCCCTAGGGAATAGTGACCTCTTACTCCCCCTCCCCCGCCACTTCCCCCGCTCCTGTGCCAATCTGGCCCATTAGGGCTAACGCTTTCTGGCAGGTCCTGGCCAGATAAGCAGAGAGAGGAGAGGAGCACCCCGGGCCTCTGCATTCAGGAATGGGGATCAGGCATGGAAACGAGAGCTGGCGTAGCGTCGGCTGCCAGGGGGGAGGTGGGCATTCCTCATTCCGCCCACTGCACATAGTTAATGGGGGGCCTTGTTCTGGACTGGGCATGGAGCCCTTTGGAGGTGCTGGAGGGGGACAGGCTATGAAGCTGAGTGGGGAGGGCACTGCCCAGGGAATCTGCATCTGCCTGGCCCTAAGGTCCCCAGAGTTCCACTAAGAGCCTACTTGGAATCCAGAAGGCATGACACCATGGTATCCTTTTCTTCAGGGGGCACATGATAGCTGCCTTTAGGTATTTGAAAGACTGTCACATGGAAAGGCCCCCAAGGAGCTGACCGAAGGGCAATGTGGAGAGACAAATTTAGGCGTGGTGCGTGGAAAAATTTCTTAACGTTGAGAGCTGCCTTGGGAGGAAGAGGAGCCCCCCTCGCTGGAATCCAGATGGCCACCTGTCTGATAGAGTGAAAGGGGAGACCTCTTCAGACACGGGTTAGAATAAATGGCTCTGAGGTCCTTTACCACTTGAGTTTCCATGATTCTGTGGACTTTCTCTTCAGTTCCGGGTTTCTTAGGATCTTCAAGCCCAGAACCAAATTCTTGTCACTTTTTCCCCTTTAACATCCCGTTACCCATGGACAAATACATTTAAAGAGGAAACTAAGGTCCTAAAAAGTTAGCCAACAAAGTTACCCAGCAAGTCAGGGGCAGGGGTAGAATTCTAACCCAGTGGCTCCATATTTCAGTCAATTGAAGGACAAGGATGGGGAAAGGGGGAAGAGAGGATGGGACATTAAACCAAGGACCTGACTCATGGCGCACCTAAAGGAACCTAAGAGTTCTGATGCCAGCCCAGGCTTTCCTTTAGTGCACAAAAGATGCCCTTCAGGCTCTAACATTAAGTTTCCAGGAGGCCAAAGCTGTTTCCCAAGAGCTGCAATGGTCCTGAGCTGGCATAGATTAAGGACAGTAAAGCCCAAGGAGGAAAGTCTGTGCTGGTTGAGGCCGGCGGGAGAAGCAAGTGGGATGTGACCAGAATTCTAAGCTCTGTTTAGAGGCAACTCCATGATGCAGTTCATAGAGGGTTGGAGATGGAGACAAGAAGACCCGAGTTCGAGTCCTACTTCATTTACTTGCTGGCTGTGTGAGCCCAGGCAATGGAACAGGCCCTGTGCCTCAGTTTCCTCATGTGTAAAATGAACATGATAACAGCACCTACCTCCCTGGGCTGTTGTGAGGATCAGATGAGATACCACATGTGAACACCTGCCCCTAGGGCCTACACTTTCCTGCTCAGGATTCTCCCCTGTTACTGACTAGTGAGATACCTTGGATAACCAGATCCTAGCAAGAGCTCCATCCATCTCGTCTTCCTGGCCTGGCCTCCACTTGCTCCATCTAGGTCCATGCCTGGACATATGCAGTTCGAAAAATTGTAAGTCTAGAAAATTCCCAAATCCACCAACCCCTTCAGCAGTTTGAGCGCCCATCCCGTCCACCCAAGATCCAGATGGGCTCACCCTCCCTCTTCCCATGGGCTGCCAATCAGCGCTGATGCTCAAGAAAACCCAACACAAGTCAGCTGGAGGGAAGAGTCGGCTTCTTTTTAAGCCCAATGCCTAGTTTCTTGTTCAGCTCATTGCCTGGTTTCTTAAAGTCCCAACACAGGCAGCACCTGGTCTTTTAACTTGTCGAGGGACAGAGTTTCCTTCCCTCCTTCCTCCCTGAATTCCATCATCTCCCAGTTCAACAGTTCTCAGAACCATGTTACTGTCAATGGGGGTGGGGGTGCTGGGGGAGGGACAGAGGGTACTGGGAAAGAGAAGATAGCACTTCACAGTCTCTCCTTTTCTCTGTCAGAGCCCCAAGGGGCAGGAGAAGGGACAACAGGTTTCTCTTGGCTCCAGTGGGTCCTGAATTGGGGACTGTTCCTGACCACCCAAGGGAGGGAGTGTGTGTGTGTTTGCTGGGGTAGGGCTAGGCCCCCACAGGGTCTCTGGCCCTGTTCTTATTCTCCACTTTTGTCCTGGACAATAGCTGCCTTCCTCTCTCCTCTTATCCCAGCCTGCTCATCCACCCTGTAGCACAAAGATAGGGGATTAGTTTACGTCTCTTCCCGCCTCAATGCTCACAATTCTCAGACACTTGATCCTTTCCCATCCCCAACCCCCTATACACACCCCAATTGGAGACTGCCCCAGATTCTGGGGAGCCCTGGGTGGGGGGGGGAGAAAAAGAGAACAGATTCCCAGACAGGATAGGGCGAGGCAGAGACACCACCATGACACCACCATGGCACCACCTTGGATGCTGTTCTCTGCCATGCCTACCTGCATAATCTCAGATAATCCAATTAGCCTTCCTGGATCTTGGTTCCTTCATCCAGAAAATGGGGTGGTGGTAGGCTGACATGGCCACCACACTCCCATAACCTCTCCATTGGACTGCCATAGTGGATAGAGCACTGGGCCTGGAGTCAGGATGACCTCTGTTCAAATCTAGCCTGATATTTCCTAGCTGTGTAACTCCAGGCAAGCCACTTAACCTCCGTTTGCCTCATTTATCTCATCTATAAAGTGGGGGTGTTAATAGCACCTACATTCCAGGTTGCTGTGAGGCTCAAATGAGATAATAGTTGTAGTGTTTAGCACAGTGCCTGGCACCTAGTGGGCACTATGTAAATGCTTCCTTCCTTCCTTTCCCTCTGTTGTAATAACCTTCTCTTCCCTATTCAATCAATCTTTCACTCAGGTTGTTTCACTACATGTTTTCCACTATAACCCAAGTCTAATTGATAGCCCTAAAACAAAAATCTAATCATGCCACTCCCTCGCTCAGTAACCATCAAGGGCTTTCTAATATCTCTAGGCACAAATACAAAGTCCTTTGTTTGGTATCTGAAGCCCTTTTCATCCTGGCCCCAACTACCTTTCTGGGCTTCTTATATATCACTCTCCTCTACTTACCCTATGGTCCAGTCAAAATGGCTTTCTCATTGTTTCTCCCACCCAACATACCAGCCCCTATTTCTCTGCCTTTGCCCTGGCTGTCCCCCATGCTTGGAATGCCCTCCCTCCTCATTTCTGCCCCCTTAGAATCCCTAGCTTCCTTTTAAACTCAGCTCGAGCACCATCTCCTGCAATAGGCCTTTCCTGACCCCTCCTCCCAGCTGCTAGAGCCTTCCCCCCAACCCCAACTTATAGTTATTGTTCATATGTGTGTATGTGTGTACATACATGTATGTGTGTGTGCATACATATGCTTGAATATACTTATGTGTCTACACCTAATATAGTACCTGTACATAGTAGGTGCATAATACACGCTTACTGACTGACTAAATGGCTGAGACTCAGAGCGACCCTTCCATCTCTAGACCTAGGAATATCTCCCAGAGTCCCCTGTGAGCAAAGATAGATGCAGGTAAGGGGGAGGAAGAGCTCTAGTCCTTGCCCTTAAGGAGCTGCCAGTCTAAAGGAGAATAATGATGATAATGATGAAGTTCTACAGTTTTACAGCAGAAGATGGGATATGCCTCCAGGATACAGATGTTGAAACATAGAGGGATAGACACCTGACCTTGATTTCATTGCTAGAGAGAACCTCCCTCCCTCTACCAATGTGGTTTGGCACCTTATGGGCAGTCGTATTCATCTTTGAGAGATGCCAGTGAGAGGCTGAGTTACTTGCGGAAGGTCCCACGGCCAGTGTGTGTCCGAAGCCAGACTTGAGCCCAGATGCTTCTGGCTTCAAGGGCAGTTCTCTATTGACTACATCCCCCCTCGAAAAGTAATAAAATTGAGTGGAAGCTGTTTGAACTTTTCAAAGGGCTTCTCTAGATATTACTTCATTTGACCTCCCCAACAGCCCCAGGAGATAAGCAGAGCAGAGATCATGATTATCCCTACTTGACAGATGTGGAAACTGAGGCATGCTCTTAATCAGATGAAGCTGGATGCACAAGGGATGAGGAATGGGGAGTAGTAATGTTGATGGGTTCTACAAAGTCATCCTAGAAGAAAGATCATCAGTGCCTGCTCACCTTATCCCCTATTACCAAGGTGAAATTGGAGCTTAATTTAGCAGGGTTTCTAACCCCCATTTCTCAGAAGGAGGGGGAATAGGATCTAGGTTACAAGGTCCCCAGCTCTCTGTGTGACCCTTGGAGGATCAGGGTCATTTTATCCCACCCCTCCCCATTTCTAAGCAGGCCACCACCCACCATGTGCACATAGGAACATTGCCCAATAGGGGTGACAGGTGATGGGTGACCAGATTCTCGGGGTCAGGCTACAAAGCTGCCCTTCTTCCCCTGGAGCTCTGCCCTCCTGTTGCAATGACTTCCAGCCTAAGAACCACATCTAAATCCCTGGCATTCCCACAAAGACTCTCATCATTCCTTCAGCCTGGACGCTCTCAAGAATACCCCCCCACTCCCCACCTACTGACAAAAGCAAATAAGCAACTGGGAATGGGAATGGGGAATTAGGATGCCGAGATCCTGCTCTCAGCAAGGATCCACATTGTTTGAAAAAGGAACAGCTCTTCAACCCTCAGTTTCTTCCGATGTCTTTCCAAACCATTCCCAAAGGGAATGTTGTCACGGATCACTGAGAAAGGAGCAGGGTTGTTTGTATGAGAAGTTTAAGAGACCCAATGTCATCCTTATTTCTGGGCCTTGACTCCCAACCTTGTAGGGGCAGCTTGGAGCAGGAGTAGAGAGCTGGCCTCAGAACCGAGAAGCCTTGGGTTCCAGCCTCACCTCTCTCATACATTATCACGCATGCACACTGTCATTTGGCTACTCCTCAGCAATTTCTATACATATTTGTAACAGTTTTTATTTTTCTTGCCTTCTCAGTAGGTAGAGAAGGGGAGAGAATGAGGAAGTGAAAATAAAATAAAATTGAATTAAAAAAAGATCATACATTAACCTATATCTGATTGCTTGCCATCTCAGGGAGAGGGGAGACAGAATTTGTAACTCAAAACATTAAAATAAAAACAAATGTTAAAAAATTCTTCCAACATGTAATTTGGGGGAAAAAATACACATTAAAAAAAACTGTACATTGCAGAACAGGTGGTGACCTACATTGGTGGACAGAGTGGGAGTTTCTTATGCTAATGAAATCAAAGATTTAATCCCCATTGCTAATACCTGGAGCTCCTACTTCAAGAGATGAGAAGCTGTGGGGCACAGTGGAAAGACGGTCAGCATGGAAATAAGGAACATGGGGATTCAAGCCCTGCCTCGGACGCATCCTGGCTGGGGGATCTGGCAAGTCCTTTACCTTCTTATCACTCTTAACCAGAGACATCAAACACAGGTCACCACACTCCTGAGTGGGCCCTGAACCACATTAAGATGTAATTGGGAGATATTTAACAAAATAAACAGAAATTCAATAGAACATGGAAAATATTAACTTTTAAAAATAAGTCCATATGCAATTAGACAACTTTCTAATACTATAAATTGCAGGTCGAGTGGTGACTTCTATTAGTAAAGGGAGGCATCTCACCTGGGAGTTCCCTATGCCAATGAAAACAAGTGCAGCCCTGATCGCTACTCACAGACGTACTTATATCTGGACTCATCCCTCCTCTCAGCTAAGTCAAATCAATGAGCATTTATTAAGCACCTAGTATGTATGTAATACATATGCATTAGGCGCTTAATAAATGTTGATTGACTGATTGGTGTGGCAGGCACTGTGGAGACAAGTAAGATATAAGAAGACTGAAAACACAGGAAGAGGCCAGGTTATGAAGGGTTTTAAATGCCAAACAGAAGATTTCATGTACGATCCTGGAAATAATAGAGATCCACTGAAGTTTATTGAATGGGTGGGGGGATGGGAGGAGGGGGATGACAAGGTCAGACCTGCCCTCTAGGAAGATCACTTTGATAGCTGAGTGGGTAGTAATAGGGAAGGTGGGAAGAAGGAAGGGTTGGGGGGAGGAAGATACTCAATTCTGTTTTAGACGTGTTGAGTTTAAGATGTCTACAGGCCATCTAGTTCAAAATGCCTAGTAGGCAGTTGGAGATGTGAGACTGGAGATTGGGAGAGAGGACTGGACCAGTAGATCTGAGCCATCTGCATTAGTCAAAGTCCAGTGCCTAGCTCCTTTCTGAAGCCTTCCTTGACTGCCCCAACCCTCTCCCTTACCTAAATGTCCATTGCACTTGTCTGGGTCCCTCACAAGGCACTAAGGACATCCTGCCCAGAAAGATTTCTTCTCATCCACCCAACTAGACAATAAGCTGTTTGAGGGCAGGTTTGTAGGAACCCATTTTTGTGTTCCCCACCCCCAGCACTTAGCACAGTGACCTATAATTACTTAATAAACATTTGGATAATGTTGATTCTCTCTTCCCTTGCTAGAAGGAGGAGGAGGAGGAGGAAGAGGAGGAGGAGAAGAAGAAGAAGAAGAAGAAGAAGAAGAAGAAGAAGAAGAAGAAGAAGAAGAAGAAGAAGAAGAAGAAGAAGAAGAAGAAGAAGAAGGAGGAGGAGGAGGAGGAGGAGGAGGAGGAGGAGAAGGAGAAGAAGGAGAAGGAGAAGGAGAAGACAAGAAGAAGGAGAAGGAGGAGGAGAAGGAAGAGAAGGAGGAGGAGGAAGAAGCAGAAGATGAAGAAGAAGGAGGAGGAGGAGGAGGAGGGGAAGGAGAAAGAGGAGGAGGAGGAAGAAGCAGAAGAAGAAGAAGCAGAAGAAGAAGAGGAAGAAGAGGAAGAAGAAGAAGAGGAAGAAGAAGAAGAAGAAGAAGAAGAAGAAGAAGAAGAAGAAGAAGAAGAAGAAGAAGAAGAAGAAGAAGGAGAAGAAGAAGAAGAAGAAGGAGAAGAAGGAGAAGAAAAAAAGGAGAAGGAGGAGGAGAAGGAAGAGGAGGAGGAGGAGGAGGAAGAAGAAGGAGAAGAGGGAGAAGGAGGAGAAGAAGGAGAAGAGGAGGAGGAGGAGAAGAAGGAGGAGGAGAAGGAGAAAGAGGAGGAGGAAGAGAAGGAGGAGGAGAAGCCTTTATATAGCACTTCAGGTTTGCAAAGCACTTTACATGTCATCATCTGCTCACAACAACCCTGTGAAGTAGGTGCTATTCTTATCTCTATTTTACAAATTGGAAAGCCAGGCTGAGAGAAGTGAAGCAACTTACTCAGAATCACACGGCTCGTGTCTGAGGCAGCTGCAGCTGCAGGTTTTCCTGCCTTCATTGTGCCTTCTGACTGCCCGGACCTTTCTTCCCTTGAGCGCTCCATCCCTACTTGTCAGAAGCCCTGGCAGGACCCTCCTCGGCCTCCTTTCTCTCTGGCTGGAGGGCTGGAGGGCAGGGCACTACACTCCTCCCAATGGCTTCCTTTATAGAGGGCAGAACTGGACTTGTAGCCTCCTCCACTTTGCATCTGCTGCTCTGCCTTTTTTGGACTCCACAAGGCCAGGGACCCAGCGCTGGGTACTCCCTCTGCTGGGTACTCACCCTCTGCTCCCCTGCCTCCTTTTGTCTTCCCTTATCAGATTGTAAGTTCCTTGAGGGCAGGGACAGGGACTGTCACTCTTTTTATTAATTATATCCCCAGAGCTTAGCACAGTGCCTGGCACACAGTAGGTGCTTAATAAATGTTTATTAGATTAGAGGACAAGCCAAAGTCATAGAGGGACAAAGTTGGACACACTATGGATCTTCTCCACACGTACTCTCTCCTCCCAACTTGTAGTGAGCCTCTGGTACAGTACACAAACTAAGATACCTGTAGTCCTGTCCATCCCTTGGGGAACTCAGAATTCCTGTGGCTTTGGCAGAGGAAGGGTTAATTGAGGTTATGGGCATTAGGACACTACTAAGGTGGTATGTATCTAGTGGGAGGGACCTGGCAGGCTCCTCTGGGTCAAAGAGAAGCAAAGCAAACTGACCACAGAGGCTGGGGCTGAACCTACCTGGTAGCCAGCCTTATTGGTATGCTGAGAATGCCTCAAGAAGAGTGGGATAGGATTGTCACCTATGATCACAGAATAATATAGTTAGAGCTAAAAAGGACCTTAGAGATTAGTCCCATTCCTTCACTTTACACATAGGAAAACTGAGACCAAGAGAGTTTAAGTGACTTGCCCAGGTAAGAAGCAGAATTAGAACTCAGGTCTCCTGATTCCATAGCAAACATGTATCCTACTATATCACAATGCCTCTCCTATGGCCCTAGGCCCCAGCTCTGTGCCTAAAGGCTGGTCACAAGGGGTACCTGTCTTCAGTGGGCTAGAGAGAAGTCAGGGCACAGGATGGGCAAAGAGGAGATTCCTTGTCCTTCTCAAAGACCCCCTCCTCCAGGCAGCCTGAAGGGAAAGATGGAAAAGAAGGCAGAAAGTGGGTGAAGGGGCTGGGAGCGGGAACATGAAAGGAAGCCTCGGTTCTGTAGGTGCCCTGTCCCTGAGCAGCTGGCCCCAGCCCCTGCCTGCTGCTCAGGTTGGCACAGCTCCGGGGGGAGGGGCGATGTGCCAACCCCATAGCTCTCTGAAAGCTCTCTCCTGCTTGCCATGCCCTCTCACCGCTTCCAAAATAACTCTCTTCTCACTGACCAAGTTTGGCTTCTCTGCTGTTTTTCTCCTCCTGGGGCCCAGGCTTTCATGTCTGGAGGACAGAGAGGAGAGGCCTAAACCACAGAAGGGGAACGGGCATCGCACACCCCCTTTTCATTAAAGTGGGGCCAACTGAAAAAGGCTTTTTTAGAAAATGGGCAAAAAAATTTTGGAAATTGCCTCCCCCTCCTCTCAGATTCATCCTGCGTATCCCCCTTAAGGAACCCAAAGCACTCAAGTACACCTGTCCTTGTCCTCACCCTCCTGCTCCCTAACCTAGTTCTCCCCACACAGAGAGGGTGAGTAATTGTCCAAAGGTCACACAGCTTTAGAGGGCAGAATTTAGAGGAAGACACTGCCCTCTGGAGGTACTAGAACATGAAAGAGACAGGAGTTATGAATGACACTCAAAGTCCTCTGAGCTGCTTCAAGAGGTGGGGGAAAGGGGGTCCACAATTCTCAGGATTTCCAATTTTTGAGAAGAGCTGAATTCTACAAATATATACATTGACACAGAATGCCAGACTTTTCCAGGCTGAAGAATGTCTCCTTTCCAAAAGGCAAGGGGACAGCCTTCCCCAGTGCCAACCCTGACCCCTTGTCCTTAGGCATCTTGAGGGGGAAGGTGGGGGAAGAGAGGGGAAGAAAATTAGTCCTTTTCTTATCTCAGTGTCCCTAAACGTGGGAAACTCTGATGCAGACCTCTCCTGAAAGTCTTCTCTTTTCCAGGGAGCTGAAGGGTTAATGGGAGGATGGGAGGGGTCAGTGCCCCCCCAACCCGAGGAAGGAGTTAGAAGCTGGGTCAGCCCCCTCTCAAAGAGATCTCTCCAGCCTATTCCCTAACACATCTCCCAGGAAGCAGAAGGAAGATGCTGAGGAGGCAGAGTCCAGAGTGGGTGGGGGGATCCCAGAAAAGTTGGCTTTGAAACCTGGGCTCTTGCTCTTTTTTTTTACTTTCATCTCTGTTCTTTCTGGAGAGCTTGTCTGCCCCACCCCCACCCACCTTTGGGGTAGACAAGCCATGAGCACCAACCAGGAGAGAAAAAGGGCCAATGCCAAAACAAAGATGCCAACCTGGGGACAGGGGGATGGAGGGAGGGAGGGGAGGTGAGCTGGGCCTCAAAGTTGAAAGCTCATAGGATAGTGGAGGAAGGGGCCTGGGGTGGGAATCTGGGGAATGGAGGGGGGGGGCAACTCTGTTCTGAAGCAAGCTTTTTTCTCCTCCGCCAGCCACACCCCACCCAACCGCACCCCATGCCTGATGCCAGAACCAACCAAGAGGTTTCCTTTTTCTCTTGCCTAGGGCTTTGTTCCCTGCCTTTCCTTTGAACTAGGGTGTTGGCTCCTCCTCACCCCCCTCCCCAAACCTCCTCCACCCCTAACCCTCCCCTGGGGTCTGCCCTCTGATGAGCCCGGGCCCCCAGGCCTTGCTTTGGAGTGAGGCTGGCACAGGAGATACCCCCAGGGACCCCATTTCTTGGAATAACTCACCCCCTTGTTTGCCCCTTCTCTTCAGTGCCCCTAGACATCTCTTTCTAACTGCTCCCTCGATTTCCCTGATAGGCCTCTCTGAGTCACTGTCCAGCCAATGGGAGTGGAGGCAGCGAGGCCCAAGGCAAACATCTAACCTTAGGGATAGATCAGAAGATCATAGCTTGTTAGATCAGGAAGCAACCTTGGAAAATATCTGATGCAACCCACTGATTTTATAGAGGAGGAAACTAAGACATGGAGTGGTTTATTCAAGGTCACACAAGTTATAAGTAACAAACTGATGTAAGTATCAGAGTGGTTCTGGTATGGTTTGTCTTACATTCATTTATGCTTTACTAGGTACCCTTTTCTGTGGAAGAGGGAGGAGGTCTCCTTCAGATAGGGAAAGTTTCCCCTTCAGACAAGAAACTCCCTGAGGTTTTGTGTCTTCTCCTCCTGAATCCCACAGAGCATCTAGGACAGGGCTCCAGGGGTGCTCAGGTCAGGACTAAGGAGGTAGGCTGAGAAGAGTGACATTCCCTCAGCCACCTTCCTCTCCTGCCTAGGAAACTGACTCCAAGGTCTCCCCAGGGTCTGGGATATCCAACTGGAAGTGTGTCTGGGGAAGGGAGAGATAGAGGGAAACTTCTCCTTCTATTACTAATGCTCAGCACAGAGTTTGGCACACAGTAGGCACTTCATGGATACTTACTGATTAAGTGACTGGACTTTTCAGAGTTTAGGACTACTTACTCTGCAGGTGCCCTAGCACCGAGGACAGGGCTCTATTTACTGGGGTGGGGAAGAAACATCCATCTTCAGAAATGCTGTCCTCCTAGAGAATGGGACATTCAGAGGGGACACAAAAGGAGAAGCTAAGGATCTGTGGATATTTAAGCTGTCTTCCCAATCCAGATGGAGCAGGACAGACAGTGGGCCCCAAAGTGCCCATATCTATTGGGTCTGAGTGGCAAAGGTCAGGTGAGATGTAAGGCAGAACTTCTTAACAGGAAGGATTCTTACTTCTGAAAAAAGTGTTCAAAGGAGATGCTGTAGCATCTTGTTCTCCTAAGATCTTGATAAATAGGAGAAAGCCTCTTCTCTCTAGGCTGGATTAAATATGGATGGAAAAAAAATAGTCCCCTCAAAGTCTAACTTGTTAGGGAATGGTATGATCCTCCAGGGGTTACAGAGAGACTTCTCCTAAAGGCTCTCCAAAGGTCATCCGGTTTATTTTATTTCATCACAAAATACCTCTTCTATGGGATGAGAAATAAAAGATTACCCTTCACACATACACATAAGTATCTTTCCCTGCCACACATCGATACTGGGAAGAATGCTGCATTTGGAGTCAGAAGATAAATTGCTTGTACTCTGACACTTGACCAGGGACAAGTCACTTCCCTGCAGAGGGACTTTGCCCATGAGCAACTTGGGTTTCCTCATCTGTGAAATGGTGATAATCATGCTTACACTGCGAGGCAAAGGGGCATAGTAGATAGCCAAGATGACGTGGGTTCAAGTCCTGCTTCTGGGACTTGACACACAAAGGCTGTGTGATCCTGGACAAGTGACTTAACCTCTTTGTGGTCTAAGCAACCCTCTGGGACTACAAGTTACAGAGAAAGTGTTGATCTGCACAAGTAGAGGGAATTTCTTCGCTTGGAAGTTCCCCATGTCAGTGAGATCATAGATTTAGTCCTTCTCCCTACCTTCTTCATAGGGTTCTTGTAAAGTTAGCACTTTGTCAACCTTGAAATGTTATTTCAATGCCTCAATGATCAGGGACTGAACTCCCTTATCAAAAATGCTTCCTCTAGTATCTCACCTTCTTCAAGGACCCATAAGCCCAGAATTATTTTATCAAGTATGAACTAACACAAATGCCCTACAACTCATTCCCCATAGATCTTTCTCTCTCTCTCTCTCTCTCTCTCTCTCTCTCTCTCTCTCTCTCTCTCTCTCGCTCTCTCTCTCTCTCTCTCTGGAAAAGACTCTGAAGTCATCAAATTCCACCTCCTTACTTAACAGAGAGAGGTTAGAGCTGTACAATCTAGTAACTCGTCCAGGGCTTTGCAGGTGATAGGTTGCTGAGGCTGCATTCAAAGCCAGAACCTCTGACTCAGGAACCAATTCTCTTCCACATTAAGCTTCATCCCCCTGGTTCAATTCACTTAGCATTCATTCAGCCCTACTCCTGTGCCAAGGTGGCTTTTCTATCCATCCTGGTGCCCCTACTGTATACCGAAGAGACACCTTAACCAAGCAACAACACTTATTGAGCACCTACTCTGTGCCAAGTGCTGTGCTAGGCACTGGAAATACAAACACAAAGGATGGCACAGCAATTGTTTTTACCTTTGAGCCAGAAATTTAAGAGAGTGTTGTGTCTTTGAAGCATCAGGAATTATGGTGGGGGGGGGTTGAGGGGGAATCTCTCTTCAGTTTACTAAATGGATAATCTTGAACAAATCACAGTCTCTTTGGTCTTCAGTTTTCTCATCTGCATAATAAAGAGACTGGAGTAGACGGCTATCTCTAAGATCCTTATCAGCTCTAAAATTCAAAGTTTGGCCAAAGAGAGGAAATGGGTTGAAATCACTGCAAGAATTTAAGAAAGACATTAGAAGAATTTCCCAACAAGTAGGTCTGCTAGTTACCTTCCAAGGGAGGGGAACCTGCGGCCTCAAGGTCACATGTGGCCTTCTAGGTCCCCAGGTGTGGCCTTTTGATTGAATCCAAGTTTTACAGAACAAATCGTTTTATTAAGGGGATTTGTTCTGTGAAGTCTGGATTCAGTCCAAGGGCCCCACTTGAGGACCCAGAGGGCCACACGTGGCCTCGAGCCAGGTTCCCCATCCCTTTGGACTTAACCCAAATGTGAGAGCTAAAAAGGGAGGAAGGAAACCAGCAT
Source organism: Trichosurus vulpecula (assembly GCF_011100635.1). NCBI lineage: Eukaryota > Metazoa > Chordata > Mammalia > Diprotodontia > Phalangeridae > Trichosurus > Trichosurus vulpecula. Next base: position 102,785,237 of record NC_050576.1, on the reverse strand, counting down.
TTATTAAGCACCTACTGTGCGCCAGGCACCATGCTACACACTTTACAGATATTACCTCATTTGATCCTCACAACAACCCGGCGAGGTACATGCTAATATTATCTCCACTTTACATTAAAGAAACTGAAGCAGACAGAGGTTAAGTGACCTGTCCAGGGTCATACAGCTAAGTAAGTGCCTAAGGCTGGATTTGAACTCAGCTCTTCCTGACTCCAGGCCCAGAGCTCTATCTACTGTGCAACCTAGCTTCCTTAAAGTTGAGAACTCTCCTCTAGATACCATTTAGAAAAAAAATGAAACACAGCTTTCTCCACCCCTACACCAAGTCTGATGCTGCTGCATCTATGCAGTTGATGCTGGGGAAGGAACACTTGATTTGGAGTCAAAAGACCCAGGTTCAAAACCTAGCTCTGCCATTGAGGGACTTTTGATAAGTCATTTCACCTTCAATTTTTTTCTTTTTTAAAATTAAGGAACTGGATAGGATGAGCTAACATCGCTCCCAACTCTAGATGCCCACATCTTTCAACAAAACTAGGCAATCCTCTCTGCATCCTGCCCCGTTCCCTGCCACCACCAATGGGCTGCTATTTGTTCATCTGACGAGGACTAAAACAAAGAAGGGTCCTATTCTCCAAATCTGATACCTCCAAGCAAGCCCAAGCAAGGGCAGAGAAGACATGTAGCTATAATTCTGTGTCCCCTTTCTCTTCTGGATTCTGAGGGCTCCTGTTAAATTCCAGGCACTGTCTTGGAATCTGTCATCTCTTTGGGAGAGAACTTCTCCACTCTAGGATCCAGCCTGGAGCTAGCTGAGATAATCTGTCCTGAAGCTCTAAGTCAACAGGGACCAGACAGGAAAAAAGTTCAGGAAAAGCCAGTTTCCCCGAGCACTATGGACTAACATCATTTGGGGTGGGGGTGGGGGGAGTTAGGGAAAATTGTTTTGAGTTAGTAGAAAAAGGCATCCCAATGATCCCGAGTCCCTAAGTGGAAGCGTTGGCCTTTCCATTCCCGGTGTTCTTACAGAGAAGGAGAGACACCTGGCCCCTGCCCATGCGGGCTAAGTTAGATTCTTTGGAGGAGGGTAATGATCAAATGGAGCTCTGGGAGAGAGAAAAGGCAGAATGCCAGAAACTCTCAAAGAAAGGTGCTAGAGGCCTGGAATGGGAGGCTGGCAACCCAACTAGCTTCTGCACTGAACCTGGGGCCTCTGAGAGCTCTCGAAGCCTGTAACTCTCAGGCTGGAGAACTTGGAGGCAGGGGGCTCTCCAAATCTCTTCCCCAAAAGAGTGGGAGGCAATGGATAGATTTACTCCTCTCTAGAGACTGGCTCTGATCATTTCCCCTGCTGTCCACCTCCTAGAACTGCCCAGCATGGGCACCTCAGCTCCACTGACCTTTCCAAAGCCCTGAGGACCAAGGCAATCTGGGAGTAGAAGGAAGCATCTCTTTTGATCAGAGGATTGGAGATTTAGAGCTCAAAGGTCTTCTAGTCCATTCACCTCACTTTACAGGAAATCGAGGCCCATCGGTATTGAGTGATTTGCCTAAAGTCACACTACAAGTAAGTCTCAGAGGCAGAATTTGAATCCAGCTCTTCTGACTCCAATGCAGTGCTCTTTCACTGTACCATGGCATTTATTCTACTAGCCACTTCCCCTATCATCTAGGAGGAACCATAGAGGAAGCCTAGACCCACACCCCCATGTCAGAGCTACCCAAACCTTAGCCAGTCTTCCCAGGAGTCCTTTTTCTCTCAACACCCTGGATTTTCCCAATTTTACCTGCTCTGGAAGGAGAGTGCTTGAGCTCTCTGGAGAGAAGAGGAGGATCATTTCCCCAGGACTTCAGAAAGAATATAGAGTGGGGGACAGACTTCTAGCCGTTCACCCCTACAACATCCTGGCCCCATTACCGGACAAAGCCAATCTTTTCCCCTTCTGTACTTACCATTAGGCACCAGAGCCAAAGGCAGGGAGGCTTGAGGGGAAAGCCCTTTTCCTCTCCAGGTTGTAGGGTCCTTTGAAGTTGGACCGAGGTGAGTTACCCTTAGCAGGCTCTCCTTCACATCCCCCTCTTCCCCAAGTTAGCTCACCCCAACTCAGATGCTAAAAATGGTTCTCTGGCTTTCAACCTCGTTGTCTGCCCACAAATTAGTGTCTCTGAGGAGGCCTCCCCTGGGGACACAACTTCAGAGAAGCCCTTGGGAGAAGAGGGAGGGCCAGGGTCAGAGGGTGCCCTGAGGGCCCCCCTACCAAGGAAACAGGGATTGAGTATGTGCCTTCACCATCCAGGCCCTAGTACCCCTAAATCAATCCTAGGTTAGCTCCACAAAATCTGTCTCCTTACCTTGGACATCTGAACAGATTACCTTGTCCTTCACTCATCAGACCCACACCCCATTCGAGACAAGCAGCCTTGCTCTGAGTTACTCTCTATCTCTTTCCCCTCAAACGTTGTGCTCAAGAAATGAAAATAGTGGCTCAGTGACTTTCATGCCCCTCCACACCAGAGACCTGGGTCCTCTTGGCAGCTACAGCAATGCTACTTTCCCTGATACCCACTTCCCATTCTTCTTTCATAGGAAGGAAAACCAAAGCCCAGAGAAATGAGTGACTTGCCCAGGGTCCCCCAGGTAGTAAGTGTTAGGGATGGGAGTTGAACCCTGGGCCAGCGTTCTTTCTGTTACACAGCACTATCCTCTGGGGAGACGAAGCTCATGGGATCCAGGTGACCAGGGCCATGACTCTGAACCTTAGCCAACTGGAAAAATCAAAATTTAGGAGAGCAAGGACACCTTGTTTTTGCTATCTTAACCTTTGCCAAACTTGAGAAGCAAAGGAGGAACAGAGAATTCTGCTGGGGTTCGGCAAGTGACTTGGAGAGAGAGGAGTGGTCCAGCAAGGATGCCTGAGGGTGCACCCCTACGACAGAGACGACGTGGCGGAGTCTTTGCCCCAGGCAGGGGCACCGAGAGCAAGCGGCTGCCTGGTAGTGCCCCCAGGGCAGGAGTGGCGGAGCCAAAGGAGAAAGGAAGGAAATGAGAGCCCGATACTCACAGGTACGCAGTCAGAGGGTTCAGGTTCCCAGGCACCGTGGAAAGTCCCATCTCGGAGCAGTCTACCGACAGCATGATGCCGTCTTCTTCACAGTGGCACGGCGCCGGGCAGGCAGGCGCTGACCCTGGCTGGGGGGCCCCGCCGTGGCACACGACAGCATAGAGCCACACCGCCCAGAGCGGGGCCACGGTGGGCATCTTGGCGCCCGGCAGGTTGAAGGGCACCTGGCGGGCACGGCGGGCAAAGCTCCCTCGCCCTTTCCCTCTCCGGAGCGCAGCCAGCCTTCGGACCCCGGGCCGTCTCCCTACTTGTCGCAACAGGCGCAGCCTCGGGCTCGGCGACAGCAGCGGCGGCAGCGGCTGCTCGGAGGGCGCAGCGCGTGGGGACGGCGCAGTCAGAGAGGGGAAGGCATTGTTGAGTGATCTTCGTTCTGGAGTTTCACGGGCTGGGCTTGCCAAGGGAGGGAGACACAGGCGGAGGAGGAGTCTAGGAAAGTTTCTACGCTCTGGCTCGCTCCCCTCTCCTTCCTTCCTTCCTAGCTGGCAGGAATTTCATTCAAGAAAAAAAAAAGAACCCGAGAAAGAAAACCAAGGGAAACACATAGGAAACCCAGAGTCTGAGGGACCTGCACTTGTTTGGAAACAGTCATCCAGGGATGGGAGGGGCAGAGCGCGGACCTCACAGACAGCCGGGCAGATGCCTATTGGAGGGGCTGGCGGGGGTGGGGGGCATTGGGCACCCAGGTGCAGGATGTTAGGCAGAAACTTTGGGCGAATGACTTCCCCTCTGTAGTGTAAAATGAAGGGGTGCTTCCCAGCTTTACGTCTGTGAGCGCATGGACTGACTTTGGCTTAGTTCACATCTAGCTTTTCCCCAGTGCCTAGCACGGTGCTCTCAGCACACAGTAGGTATGTACAGATAAAGACTGCCTGCCTTGTGTCCGAAAGAAGTCCATTTTACGGAAGAGGAAACTCAAGCCCAGAGAGGGGCGTGACTTACCGAGGATCACGCAGGTAATGCCAGAGTTCTCAGACTCCAAATTCATTGAATTGGAGAGGAAGGGAGAAAGTTCTGATTCTCTAGAGATGGGGAGCCCTGAAAGGAGTCACTTCTCTTCTAATCCTGTTTAAAATGTAAAATGGGTGGTTTTGGGAGGGAGAAATTTTTCTACATTGAAACAAATAGATTTTTGTACATTAAAAAAAATGAAATGGAAAAAAAAAGTGAATGAGTTGGCCTAGGTGATACCTTTCCACATGGTCCTTTCCACTTCTAGTATTCTAAATCTGTGGCAAATGCTGCCATTTCCAGAGGGGCTGCAGCTGGCTAAGAACAGAACCCTTCTCATAAAGAAGACACCCCTGATGCCAAATACTGAATTTGGATCCAGAGGTAATTTAATCCAATTGTTTCCTTTTACAGATGAGGAAATGGAAGTCCAGATTGGGGAGGCAACTTCCTATGTCACACAAAAAATGGCAGAAGAGATTCGAACCCTGAGCTTCTTCAGTTGTACCTGGGTGCCTTTCCTTGTGACTCTAACGGAAGTAGCCACAGAATCATAGGTTTAGAGCGGAAAAGGACCTCAGAAGTCATTTTTAGTTCAACTGTTTTACAGATGACAAAACTGAGGCCCAGAAGGGTTAGGTGACTTAAGATGACATAGTAAGTAGCGGAGGCAGGACTTGAACCCAGATCCTCTGCCTCCAGATCTGGGGCTCCAGTGTCCCTGAGGTGTCCTCTATGGTGCAGCTTTTCAAATCACTTACATATACCCTTTTCCCCATCCCAACCTCTAAGAAACGAAAGATCCCTTCCAGTTGCCACCTCAGGGCTACATTTTACATACCCCCTCCTACCTTCCCTACCACCCTGTGTCACTATTCTACTCCCCCAGGGGAGGGAAGGAAGGAAACAAGCATTTATTAAGCACCTGTTGTTGTCACTATTCAGTCATGTCCGAGACTTCATGACCCCTTTTTTGGAGTTTTCTTGGCAAAGATACTGGAATAGTGTGCCATTTCCTTCTCTAGCTCATTTTATACATGAAGAAACTGAGGCAAACAGGGTGAAATGACTAACTCAGGGTCACGTAGCTTGTTAAGTGTCTCAGGCCAGATTTAAACTCAGGAGGATGAATCTTCCTGACTCCAGGCCTGGCACTCTGTTTACTGTGCTGCCTAGCACCTACTATGTGTTTAAAGACAGAGATTCCCCTTCTTTGCTCCTGGAGAATCCTGAAATTCACTGGGCTCAGGGGGTTTGGAGAAGGTTAAGGAGAAGCAAGCAGGGTAGAATGTCAGTTAGCTTGGGCAGATTGATTTGAGTTAAACTCAAAAAAAACAAAAACAAAACAAAACAAAACAAAAAGCTGGTTGAGCTCCACCTAGGGGCTCAGGTCTTCCCCTACAACCTGGTTTGAAGAATGATGGATTCTATTTTTTTGCAGAGAGCCGCTGAGGGACTTCTGTAAGGGAAGCGAGGAGGAGCCTGGGTCTCTGACTCCTAGGTTCTCCTCCCAGTTCAATCACAGGGAGGCTTTTCCACTTCCTCCTCCTTTTCAGGGGCTATCTGACCCTCAGGCCCAGCTGATGGGATGGAGAGGAAAAAGGAGATTAGTGGATGTCCTCACTTTCCAGTGTAGTCAGGCTCACCCTCAGTGTTGAAGTGGGGGTTGGGGAGAAGGCCCAAATTCCAACATATTCAGGAGTAAAGCAAACAAACGATATCTCTTATATTACCTGTGCTGTGGCCCAGATTTCTGTCTCTCCAACCTCCTTTGTCTCCATCCTCTGGGAAATGAAAGATCGTTCCCTATTCTCACACCTCTGGGGCACGCTCTATCACCCCACCCCATAGCCATCTTCCCCACCACCGTGTGCCATCATTCATTCTACTTCCCAGGGGAAGGAAGAAAGGAAACTAGCATTTATTAAGCACCTACCAAGTGCCAGGCACTGTGCTAAGCTGTTGATCCTCACAACAACCCTGAGGAGGTAGAGGCCAGAACTATTCCTATTTTGCAGTTAAGGAGCCTGAGGCAGGCAAAGATCAGGTGGCATCCAGGGTTACTCGGCTAAGTATCTGAGGCTGGATTTGAACTCTGGACTTCCTTACTCGAAGGCCCAGTGTTCTATCCACTGCCCCTCAGCCCCTAGGTGAAGAAAGGAAGATTAGGTAAGAGAAGCAACCCAGAGTTTTTATTATAGGATCTTGGAACTAGAAGAGACCTTTCAGATCATTGAGTTCAACCACCTCATTTTATAGATAAGAAAACTGGGGCACAGAGAGTCATTCAACTAAGGAATGTCTGAGGAAGGATTTGAAGCCAGGTCCCCCATAATTCCAAGTCCACACTCCACACAGCAGGCTGCCTGTTGAATGCTATCTGACCCAGGCTCCAGAGCTCCAGCCCAGAACTCTAGGAAGAGAGAGCTGGAAAACATAGCCAAGGAGGGGCTAGAAAGCATGAGCTGACCCTGCTTCCCCAGGGAGATCTATAGACCCGAACTGGAGAGGAGGATACGCAACATCCTGACCACTTAGTTCCTCAATCGACTACTTTCCCATGACCTACTCCCCCACCCCACCTCAGCAACCCAGAGATGGTCACAAGACCCACTCCTCCACCCCACCTCAGCCATACACAAAGATAATCACATCCTTGATCTTGCTATCACCCACAAATGCACCACCTCCATGTTCAAGAATTCTAAAACCCCCTTATCTAACCATAATCCACTAAGCTTCCGCCTCTCCTTCTGCCTTCCCCTACCAAACCCTACTCTTCATCCACACTGAGACCTCCAATCCCTCAGTCTCTCAGTTCTCTCTCAGGCTATTACTGCCACACTAGGCATTTTCTTCTCTTTTCCCCATCTTGACCCTCTGGTGAACCAGTTCAACACTAACCTGTCCTCTTGAGTCCTTGACCCCCTTATATTCTTAATTGTGCTCTGCCAAACCTCAGCCTTGGACCACTCCCATCATCCATTGCCTTCCCTTCTACACAAATGCTCAAAAAAGGTGAAGAAAATCTCACCACCCTTCTGACTGGGTCCACTATGAATTTATTTTACATAACCTCAACTGGGCCCTGACTCTTGCTAGGTAATTCTACTCTATCTCCCTTCTTAACTCACTATCCCACCATCCACAGTGGGTCTTCCAAACCTTTTCATCCCAGACTAAAGAACCAAACTGAAGGTCTACAGAGCCATTGTGCTGACCTCATTGTTGTATGCCTGTGAAACCTGGGCAGTCTACCAGCGCCATGCCAGGAAACTGAATCGCTTCCACTGGAATTGTCTTAGGAAGATTCTGAAGATTACCTGGCAGGATAAGGTAGCAGACACTGAGGTCCTTTCTCAAACTAAACTGCCCAGCATTCAAACTCTATTGCAGAGTACACAATTTCAATGGGCTGGCCATGTTGTTTGAATGCCAAAATTATGCTTGCTAAAAAGACTATTTTATGGAGGACTCATGCATGGTGTTCAGAAAAAGCGATACAAGGCCATTCTTAAGGTGTCTCTTAAGAACTTTTGAATTGATTGAGACATGGGAAACACTGGCACAGGCCCTCCTAGCGTGGCATGCTCTCATCGGAGAAGGTGCTGTACTGTATGAGCAAAGCAGAATTGAACCTCGAGATGCACAAATTTAGAGAATCCAGCCCAAATAGTCACACAGACTCTTTGTGCCTGACCTGTGGTAGAGCATTCCAAACTTGTATTGGTCTGATCAGCCATAGCCAGACGCATTGTAACTTGACTCTAACATGGTGATGTCATTTTGGTCCTCTTTGAGAACAAAGGCCAACAACCAACCAATCATTCTCTTCTCTCTAGGTTTTTGGAACATCCCTCTTTCCTAGTTCTCCCATCTGACAGCTACTTTTAAATCTCCTTTGCTTGGATCCTCATCCAGATCATGCCAACTAACCACAGGTGTTCCACGAGGCTCTATCCTGGGCCCTCTTCTCTTCTTCCTCTATATGATTTCATTTGGTGATCTTATCAACTGCTATGGATTTAATGCTCATGGTTCTCAAATCTACCTATCCAGTCCTGAACTCTCTGCTGACCTCCAGTCTCCCATCTCCAATGGCCTTTCACACACCTAAAACTGGATGTCCAGTAGACATCTTAAACTCAACTTGTCCGAAACCGATCTCCTCCTTCTCCCTAAACCCTCCCCCTTCCAAACTTCCCTTTTACCACTGAAGACGCCACCATCCTTCCAGTCTCTCAGGCTCACAACCTAATTGTCATCCACTACTCCTCACTCTTTCACCCCTATATCCAATCTGGCTTGCCAAGGCCTATTGATTTCACCTTTGTAACATCTCTCAAACATATTCCTCTTCTTTCCTCTGACACTGCTATCACTCTAGTATAGGCCCTCATTACCTCATCCTAGATTACTGCAATAGCCTGCTGGTGGGTCTGCCTGCCTAATCTCTCCTCATTCCAGTCCATCCTCCACTCAGTCACTAGTCATTTTCTTAAAATGCAGGTCTGCCGGTCCCTCCCCTCCCTACTCAATAAACTCCAGTGGCTCCCTTTCACCTCCAGTATCAAATACAAAATCCTCTATTTGGCATTCAAAGTCCTTTATAAACTAACCCCACTACTCCCACCTTTCTAGTCTCCTTACCTCTTCTACCTGGCCATCGCCAGTTGTCCTGATCTGTATCTGGCCACAGGACCCAGATGGCTCTGGAGGAGAAAGTGAGGCTGGTGACTTTGCACAGCCCTGCCTCGCTTAAACCCAATTTACCTGCAAGTCATGGCATCACCTCCCTGATGTCATGGTCCTCTTCAAGAATAAAGGACGAACAACAATGAACAAACAAACAAACCTCTTATACCTACTGTGTATATATACTTTTCAATGCAGTGATGCTGGCTGTTCTGAGAATAAGACACTCCATCTCTCTGCTCCAGACATTTTCTCTGACTGTCCCCCATGCCTGGAATTCTCTCTCCACTCATGTCTACCTCCTGGTTTCCCTGGCTTCCTTCATGTCTCTACTAAAATCTGACCTTTTTCTCAATCCCTCTTAAGTCTATCTGCATATCACTTGTTTTGTATCTATTTGTGTGTGTGTGTGTGTGTGTGCGCATGTGTGTGTGTCCCCATTAGACTATAAGCTCCTTGAGGGCAGAGACCATCTTTTGCCTCTTTCTGTATCCCCAGAACTTAGCACAGTGCCTGGCATGTAGTAGAGATCAGGCCTACACAACCTGTGGCCCGTGGGCACACCAAAGGATTTCACTTGGGTGCCACCTGAAATCCTTTGGTAGTCCACAGGTTGTGCAGGCCTGTAGTAGGTGCTTAATAAATGCTTATTGACTGACTGACTTCAATATCCTATCTGAGAATTGTGTGTGTTTTTTCTCCTGTCCCAGAGCAGGCAAACTGGGGTCATGCGCTCACAATCATAAATCTGTTTTGTGCTCCTTTGAAGAAGTCCTACATCCTCAACCTTGCATCTCTACCCACCCCCCCAGTAGGCTAAGAAGCAGGGAACCCATGAGGGCCTTACCTCCATTTTCTCTGTCTCTCTGCTGGGCTTTCTGATTGGACTAGATGCTCTGAGGTCTCCTTCCAGTTTGGAATCTATGACTCTGCAATGCCCTTTCCTCTCAAAGCCTTCACTCCCAGCCTGTCCAACTAACATGTGCCCAGCACTGTTCTGGGCTCTACAGGGGGTCCCAAAGCAATGTAAGGCTTGGTCCCTGCCCTCAAGGAGCTCACAGTTGACAAACCATAGGTCTCCACACCCTCTTCCCCTCCCCTCTTTCCAATACTAGCTCTACAAACAATAACCAAATCAAACCTTCCAGTCCTGGAAGGTACGTACACTGGCTCCAATCTCCATTCTCTCTGACTTTCCTGTCCAGAACATTTGTCCCTGGCCACCCCGCCCCAACACATGTCGTCATCTCATTAAATTGTAAAATTCTTGAGGCAAAGCCTACTCTGCTTTCTTGTATTCCTATCCCCAGCCCTTAGCGCAGTGCCTGGAACACAGTAAGTGATTAATAAATTCATTTCCATTCATTCTTTCAATGAGATATCCACAGCTAGGTCATCCATAGTATGGGGCAGATAGAAAGGCTTCACCCTTCATATGCTTCTGTGTGATAGCCTCCCTAGGATCTTTCTGATGTCCAGTTTTCCAGACCCCATTGTGGAAACACAGACAGACCTACTGAAATGTAAGTGTGTCCTAGACTCTCTCTTCCCCCACTCCCCACTTTCCTTATCTTTCTCTTTTCCCTTCTGCTTCAGTTTCCAATCCTTTCTCTTTCCAGTATCCTCTGTGTTAGGCTCTTGTTGCTGAGAGTGGTAAAGAAGGGCAGGAGTCAGGAGAACTCGGCCAGCTTGGCCTGATCTCAATCTTCCCATAGGAGCAACAAGCCTCCACCTCCTGACCTCGCACCACAACACGAGACTCTCCCCCTTCCACCCAGGCTCTCCCAGAAGGGAACAGAGGGTCCGGATAAGTGATTACAGCCGTGGGCGATCCCCAATGATGTTAGCAGGTAGATAAGGCACACTGCATTGTCTCTGCCCCTGGTAACATCTGTGGAGAGGTGGAAAACCCCATTCCACAAGGAGGGTACCCCTCTCTGCTTCCACTGGGATACAGCTAGCCTATAGGAAACACTAAAGACTAAGAGACCAGGGGTCTGGGATCTTGGGGAAATGGGCCAAATAGGAAACTAAGGGTGGAAGGCTGGCAATATAGGGGGACTGAGACTGAGGGATGGATGAAACTGGAGGAATGGAGGGAGATGGGGAAAGGGAAAGGGAGCAGCTTTCCTACAGAATAAATGGGGGCCAAACAGGGAGAGAGATGGGGACTCAGAAAGGAACAAATTACCAAGTTGAGAAAGGTGGGGAGTTCAGGCATGTAGACACCTCTAAGGGTGTGCCTGCCAGAGTCAGCTCAAACTAGCTTCTGAGAACCAATTGTTAAATTGTCAGAAATCCACTTCAAATCAGGGTTTGATTTATTGTTTTGTTGACTGTCAAACCCACGGCTTGTAGGTGGAGTGAGGCCCAAACCAGATTAAACTGTAATTGGAAAATATTTAACAAAATAAAGATACCAGGGAACGTATGTAATGTTAATCTCTGGTTTTCTAAGTCGATCTGCAGCCTTCATGGATCCTTGTATACTCAGCTTCAGTGGCCTAATTTCTACTAGAGTTTGATGCCACTGGTCTAGACTTAATTAATGATAATGTTAATAATACAGAATAAATTTTAAAAGTATATCCTGCTTTTTCTTACAGATGGTTGGTAAATGTTTACCAGCATACTCCTGAACCTTCTTCTAACCTCAGAAAGAGAACTAGATTTGGAGTCTAAACCTAGCAGGGCTACTCACTACCCGAGTCACCTTTAGGCAAAATATTTCCCTTCTCTGAGCCCCAAATTCCTTACCTGTAAAAATGAGAGGAGTGGTGTCAAATTCAAATAGAATTGAATCTCTGTGGGCCACATATTGACTTAGATAACCACAAATTAACATTATCTGTATTGCATGGGCAGCTAGGTGGAGCAGTGCACCCAGCTTGGAGTCAGGAAGTTGCATCTTCCTCAGACACTTACTAGCTGTGTCACCCTAGGCAAGTCATTTAACCCTATCTATCCGTTTCCTCACCTGTAAAATGAGTTGGAGAAGGAAATGGCAACCCACTCCAGTATCTCTGCCAAGAAAACCCCGTATGGGATCACCAAAAAATCATGTACGACTGAAATGCTTGAACAGCAGCAGCAAGTTGTATTACATTTTTATCTATTTCATTAAAACATTTTCCAATTACATTTTAATCTGGTTCAGGTTGCACTAGGGAGTTGAGCAAGTGGAGAATTCGATACCTCTAGTCTAAATGATCTTGAAGATCCCTTCCAGGTCTATAACTTATGATCTTAATACTAAAGCGCTAGGGCTGTAGGAGATTAATTGATTGGGGGCTAAGGCAGTAGGGGACTAGGAAGGGAATAAGAGTTTATATAACAACGGCTATGTGCCAGGCACTGAGTGCTTAAAAAGAAAAGCAATCTGATTTGAGCCTCGCAACAACCGTGTGAGATAGGTGGTATCATTATGCCTATTTTATAGTTGAGCACAGGGTGGGTGACTTGCCCAGGGTCACACAGCGAGAAGTGTCTCAGACTGGATTTGAACTCAGGTCCTCCTGACTGCCCAGGGCTCTATCCACTGCACCACCAGCTGCCTCCGGGAGTTGGAGCAATGTGCTAACACCCAGCATTACGACAATGACCTTTACTTTCTTTATATGTTTGAAGCCATCATTGTTTGAATTTCCAGATCACAGATCAAAGCCTGTGTTTGAAACTGAACTCTTGAGTAATTGCTGTTGGATTCTTGGATTTATCATGGGGCGATCATTAGTAATCATTACTAATTGACTAACTGGAACTTGTTAACTACAGAGAGATGTCATTGATATGTGAGATAAGCTTCCTATGAACACTGGGGTGGGGGGGTGGGCAGGGCTAAGAGACTAGGACCTAGGAAAACCTGCTTGAGGTGCTGGAATCAGGGCTACCCCACCTCCCCAGAAAGGATTGCTATAGCAGGAGGAGAAATATGCTTCACCAGCTGGTTTAGGGGTCAGCAGGTTAGGACAGGCCCTAAGTCCAACACCCACTGCCTCCACCTTCCCATACCAAGTGACAAGAAAGCATTAGAAAAGGCGACCCCAATGTCCCCCTTCAGGGAGAGGCATGTCACAGGAACACAAGACAGCTGCATCTCAGTGGCCTGGTTCAGAGGTCTCCCAGACACACTATAGTGAGAGATGTCATAACTGAGACATATCTATAGACAGATAGCGCCCTGGCCCAACATAGACGGGAGCCCACAAACACAAGGTACTGATGGTATTCAAACGTGCCATATGCCACTAACAGGAAAGAAGAAGGAGAAGGGCCAAAGGGATGAGGAGAGAGAGCCTGCCTAAGCCCCCTGGAGGAGCGCTTGTCCATAGACTGGCAGCTGTCCCATAGATAGACATCACAATCATACCTGATACATGCAAACATTTAAATAACCAGTGACTCCACTGGTATGAATAAAATGTCAAGAGGATTTGAGGAAGGCCCCAGCATATTAGATGGAACCACACACACACACACACACACACACACACACACACAAGGATTTACGGGAGGACATGGACCAGGATGGGCAGGTATGGGTAGCTTCAACCTGAATCATTACAAGTCAATAACACATCTTTGAGATTGCTGATACACTGAATATTAAAATATTAAATCATACTTGTCTCTTAGAAGGCCATACTATTTCTTATAATTGCTATATACCTTCAAGTAGCCACTAATTCTTCCCTTTAGCAATCCCATTTGGAATCTCTGATTTCCCCAGCCCTCCCCAGCTCCCTCCCCTCTCCCTTTACTTAGAAATAAGAATGAAGCATAAGGGACCCTTCCTATTGTCTTTTCATTCGACTAGTTCCTGGTCTGACCCTTCTTCTAACCCCAGTGTGAGCTAAAAAAGGGGAGGTGAGGAGGACAGGACAGAATACACCCAGATTTAGCTTTTGATGATCTGTATTTATTTCCAGAGGCCCACAATTTCATAGTCCTGGAGAATGGACATGGAGCCCACCCCCACAGTGGGAGGGGACCAGGCCAAGCCCCTGAGACTCATCCACACTGGCCGAGCCAAGTCCAATATGAATCCAAAGCAGAAGGGCTCCAAGACTCTTCGGCTCCTGGGCAGCTGTACCCCTTCCCTTAGGCTAGCCCATTGGCCAGGGCACTGCCCACACAGTCATAGAGGTAAATGTACTGTTCCTGGGGGGAAGGGAGAGAGCGAAGGGTCTAAGTAGGAACTATCTCTAAGTGGGCAAAGTCCAGGGTCAGGTGAAGAGCTCTGGGGCTATCAGTTTCTTAATCTGTAAAATGAAAGGGGTTGGGCTATGATTTCTAAAAACCCCTTGCTGGCTTTAAGCCTCCATCAGGTCTTCCTCAGGCCTCAGAAGCGTCTCTCTCCAAAGGCACCATCAGAAGAGCAGCAGAGGTGGGCAGCAACGCCACCTGGTGCTCACATTCAGCTGCTGGTGCCGCTCTTGCCCAAACCTCTGCCCTTACCCACATCCCAGAGATTGTGCCCACCCACTCCCACCTCTCACCAGCGTCGGCGTCATGGAGCCACAGGCCCGTGCCAACTGCAAGACCACGCCAAAGATGTCCACTGAGCTCTGGAACTTTGCCTGCTGTAGCAGCCGATCCATGGCCAAGAGAACCCCCAACTGGGGGATTCCTGAGCTGTGATGGGGGTGCAGGGGAGGAAGCCCTTAATCTGGACACCTGAACTGGTCACTCTGTCTGGTTTCAAATGCCCAGTGCCTGACACATAGTAGGCTCTTACTAAGTGTTTGACTGACTAGTATCCCTGTGAGGCAGGTGAGTAAGGACTATTTCATTCTTTGTCCTTATATCATGGCACCTAGGACAGTCCTGAGCACATACTAAGGACTTAACAAACATTTGTTGATTGATAGGTAAGAAGGGGACACTGGGTACATGGGACCCATCTAAGAGATGAGAATAATTGAGGCCCTGAGAGATTAAGGGCATTTGTCCCAGATCAGGGAGAAGACCCAGGATAGAAATACAGACCTGCCATCTCCCTCTCCAGCCCTCCCCGTATACCCTGTTTCTCTTTGGTACCTGGAGTACATGAGCACTGTTTTTGGCTTCTTTTTCTTGATCCGTGAGTGGTGCTGGCCCACAGCTGCCAGAAAGGACAACAAGACCTGGGCTGGAGGCTCCTGCCCACTTTCCCAGCACGGAAACTGAAACAGCTTCACCTTGAGTTCTTTTTCTTTCTTCTCCTGGGGACCCAAGGGAATGGGGCAGGGAGGCAGAATGTGATGGGCCACCACTGCCTAGAGGCCTCTCACTCCTTCCCTCCTTCCCCACTATGGGTAACTGTAGGGCAAGTTTGGGACCCAGTTCTGGGCTTCCTCCTCCTCCCTGCTCCTCAAGGTTGACCCTCACCTCAACCCCACCGTTCAGACACTTACGTGTTTGACTCTCAGGTGAAGACAAAGCCACCCTGCCACATCTTTCTGTTCCACCCAGCGGACAGTCAATGCCTCGATGTGGATGGGATACTCCAACACTGGCCACCATTTCTGCATATATAGTGCCACCCCAGTGCCCACTCATGGGGCTGCCGAATGCCCACTACCCAGGCCCCTGCTAAACTAAATCCCTTGCTCCCAACCTCCACCACGTTACCACCCTTCCTTCTGCTTTCCCCACCAAGCCCCTCACCTCATTCTGAGTACCCAGAGGGCACAAGGAGACTAGAACTCGGACACCATGCTCCCACACCAACTGCCAGAACTCTTCTGTCTCTGCAGGACCTGCCAGTGCTACTTGGTCTCGGACAGAAAGTCCCCCCTGTGGGAGAAGCTGACTGAGGCTATTCCCTGGAACTCCCAAGAAATTGCCAAGCCTATACCAAGAGACCTCCAACAACCTTGGCACCCTTGCCTTCCCACCCTTAATCATGAATCTTGACAATGCACCATGGGAGCGAAGAGAGAGGAAGGGTGACAAGGGCAAGAGGTAAGAGTAAGGGAAGACACAGGACAACATCTCACTGGAAAGAACCAGGCCTGAACAGAGTTGGCGGGATTCTCTTCCAGAGAAAACTTCATTTTCCAGCGATCATCTATGAAGAAGGAAGAGAAAAGAATGGTTAGGAGCCTGTATCTCCCCAAGCTCACTAAAGCAGGGAAAACTCAACCAAGCTGAGTTAACGTGGCATCCGCAAGAGACAAGAGCCAGGCTCTATACCTGGCTCTCCTATTTACTAACTACGAGACTTCACTGAAACAAATCACTGCTTCCTAAGCCTGTTTCCTCATCTGTAAAATAAAAATTATAGAGTCTGAACTCCTCCAATAGTTCCCCCCAATACTTCATTGTGGTGGGGAAAGCAGCCCTCAGTTCTCAAAGTACTAACAGGAGCCTGGTCCTTAGTCCTACCAAGTCCCCTTAGAACAAGGATCTGGGAGATGTCTTGTCATCTGATGACCTATTCTAACAAGAATAGATTTTACAAAGAAATGATGCAAACTATGCTATCATCCCAAGTTGCAAAGCTGAGAGCCTACAATACCTAGAAAGAAGTAACCTAAGTGGTCAGAATTCCACACCAGAAGCTTCCTATCCTTCATGGACTAATAGATGTCAAATCCTCGTACTACAGACCCAAACTCCAAAATATCTTTGAGATCTCACCACACGTTGTTATGTCTAACTCTTCATGACCCTATATGGGCTTTTCTTGGCAAAGATACGAGTGGCTTGCTATTTCTTTCTCTAGCAGATTAAGGCAAACAGCGGTTAAGTGACTTGCCCAGGGTCACACAGCTAGTGAGTATCTGAGGCCGGATTTGAACTCAGGTCTTCCTGACTCCAGGCCCAGTGCTCTATCCACTGAACCATCTAGCTGCCTCGATCTCACCCCATAAACTGTCCTAAAACTGGAGCATCATGACAGACAAAACTGCTACCCACAATCTCCTGGATAACAGGAATGCACAAGAACTTAGAATACCATTTTTAATAAAGACTGAGATCTTAAATGCACCTAATCTCCCACTGATAGGGGAGGAAAAGCTCTCAAAACATAGAAACACAGCTGAAGTCAAGAGCCTGTGGGAAAGGAACCGAGGACGTGTCAGCCCGGTCCTCCTGTCCATGCTACAGAGCTGTCTCAGAGATGTTTTCAGTGAGTCCCCAGAAGATGAATGTCTAATCCCCAGACTCACTCAATTACAAAAAACAATCATTTCTGCCCCTGCAAAATAATCTGGCAAATATTCAACTCAAAATGGCAAAGTACTGATCTGTCCCTGGCTGACTCTTAGTAAATGACAACAAATATAAAATAAGAAGAAAATAAAAGCCATAATAATTAACATTTATATTCTGAATTTGCAAAGAGCTTTATATAAGTTATCCCCTTTAACTTCACCATATTCCTGGGTATTTACTATAGATATTACTGAACCCATTTCACAGAGGAGGAGACTGAGGCTTAGAAAGTCGAAGGTGCTGGGCATGGTGGTACACGCCTGTAATCCCTGCTACTAGGGGAGGCTGAGGCTGATGGACTGTGTGAGTTATGCCAGGCTAAGCCCATTGGGAATCAGTATGAAGTCTGGCACCAGCACAATAAGTAACACAGGAACAGGGAACCAACAGGCCAATAATTGAAGGACAGGCAAATTAGCAGAGGCTGGAAATGTGGGTGTGAAAGCTTCCAGGCTGATCAGCATTGGGGGCAAACCTGTGAGCAGCTGCTATACTTCCAGACAGGGAAGGAGAGGAAGAGGGAAGGAAAGAGGTAGGGAGGGAGCAAGGAAGGGAGGGAGGGAGGAAAGGAAGGCAGTAAGGGAGGAAGGAAGGAAATGAGAGAGGGAATGAGGGAAGGAGGGAGGAAGGAAGGAAATAAGGAAGGGAGGGAGAGAAGGAGGGAGGAAGGAAATGAGGGAGGGAGGGAGGAAAGAAGGGAGGAAGGGAAGGACGAAGGGAGGAAGGAAGGAAGGAAGGGAGGAAGAAAGGAAGGAAGGAAAGAAGGAAGGAAGGAAGGAAAGAGGAAGGGAGGGAGAGAGGAAGGAAATAAGGGAGTGAGGGAGGGAGGAAGGGAAATGGTAAGGGAGGGAAGGAGGAAGGAAGACAGATTGGGTCAAGGTAGATTGACTATCAAGTGATGAACATTTTTAGCCAAAATGATTCCTGTCCCTGGAGAAGGTTGTTATCTGCATTAGCAGAGAAAACACCCACGCAGATGAAATCTCAGGCCTTATGCTGAGAGGATCAAAAAAGGTAATAAATGTAAGGCAGTTTATGAAGTGTAAAGAGCTGTATAAGTGGGAGATGTTATCATTAAGAAAGTCCTGCCAGGCCTGGAATAAGGAAGTCCTGAATTCAAATGTGACCTCAGAGGCTTACTAGTTGTGTGACCCTGAGTAAGTCACTTTACCTTGTTTGCCTCAGTTTCCTCATCTGTAAAGTGAACTAGAGAAGGAAATAGAAAATCACCCCAGTATCTTTGCCAAGAAAACCCCAAATGGGGCCATGAAGAGTCAGACACGACTGAAACAATTCAGCAACAACACATCTGTCCTCTGGCTCCAGAGTTATGTTCTCCAACAGCCTAGCTCAAGGATCCTGCTTAGCAAATGTAGAAAGGCCGGCTGTTCCTTGGCTCTTTCACTGTTAGCTAGGCTCACAAAGTGTTAGAGGTAGAAAGGGCCTTCGATCATCTCTTGTGCAATGTCTTCATTCCACAGACCCAGCATGAAGTGATTCTAACCCAGTCGAACAGACTACACTGCCATGTCACACCCAGTCCAGGAGGCCCAGCCTCCCTGTTTTTTTTAGCACCGCTGTCTCCTTTGGGATGGTTCCCTCCCCAGCTGAAGAAACAAACTGCCTTTCTGCAAGGTGGGGATCAAAATTGGTGCCCCACCCACCCAGCAACACCTGGCATCTCCCACCAAATTCCTGCTACTGTGTGGCAAAGGGCAGGCCTCAGAACATTTGAAGCTGAGGTTAAACTGATACTTAACTAGAGTCTGATGAATACATCACAGTTCTCCAGGCCCAGTTGATGGTGCCTCTCCCAGTTCCTTGGGGTCTCAAGGTGAGGAGTCATTTTGAGGTGGGTTCCCCACCAGAAGGGAATGGTCCCCTCTTGGCTAGCACTTTATAGCCACACTAATAACATGGACAATTCACACCCTGCAGTCAGAGATGGATCCCCTTTTCTCAGAGGCATGACCCCTTTGACTTACAGGAAAGGAGCTGGGAGGTGGCACTGCCCAGCTGGTGTTGGGCAGAATTATCCTGGTCCTTGATGGCTTGCAGAAGGAGCTGGGGAGAAAGGCAATGAGCAAAGGCGTGTGTCACCAGTGGGGCCATATCCACCAAAATGGATGGACAGTAAAATGTTCTTGGGCAATGGCACCAGCACATGGCTAAGAGAGGGCCAGGGATATCCAGATCTCACTTCGTATTCCCTTAGGAAGCCAGCGTTGGTGTGGGCTGACCTCTTGGCATGCTTCTGTGCGAAGTTCCTCACAATGATGGGCCAGGAGCTGGCGGGAGAGGGGGATACAATAAGATGCCAGCTAGAGCCATCTTTGCCCCTGAGCAGGGCAGCCCAATGGAGGAACAGAGTGGGAAGCTTCCTCTGTCCCAAGGCATCCCTGGACATCTCCCCCCCAAGCCTGAGGACACTAAGAGAGGAAGAAGGGTCAGGACTTACACAAGAGACTCAGCTGGCTCCTCCATAATCTTGTCCAGCAGACAGCTGTGCAGAAAAATGTACTGAGCCTGGCGGGAAAGAAGCAGGTGACAAGGAGAGTCCAAACTAGTGCTTTCCCAGGTGGGACAACTAGCAGGATTGGAGGGAAGGAGAACTCTAAGTAGAGGGATAAGGGATTCGGGGACATTATCAATGACCTATGGGCCAAAGCCACAGAGCTGGTAGTCAGAGGTAGGATTAGAATGTGGGCCTTCTGACTCCTGGGGTTTTTATATACTGGGGACTGTAGTGAGCTCTTGTAGAACCAGGCCTATAGCAAATATTTGGAAAACTTTGTGACAGAGAAGTGATAGACTCAAGGTGCACGTTGAGACAATTTTTTTTGGATACAATCAACAGGGGAATTTATTTTGCTTGTCTATGCATAATTGTTACAAGGGTTTTGTTTTCTTTTTTCTTCAAAGAAGGAGAGGTAGGAAAAAGATTAAATGGATTATTGCTAATCTGAAAAAAATTTTAATTGTTTTAATACTGGAAAATTGTTGAAAGTTACCAGTAGTTAAATAGAAGAAGATGATTCTGCCCACCTCAAAATCCCCTAAGACTTTCCCAGGGTGGTTACTTGGGCACCCTCAAGCCCCTCCACTCCACCAACTATTTGCCTTCCCTCCATCCCCATTCACCCTCCTTTCCTATCCTCTCTCTGCAGCCCTGGTGCTCACCAGGGTCTGGATCATGAGGGGCCGATTCTGCCGCAGGGCATACACCGTGTAGAACACATCCACCATCTGTTCCTCTTGTAGCTGTCGTAGGAGCCGAATCAGGGCCACAAAGGTTCCAGTTCGACCCACACCGGCGCTGAGGGGAGTCCCAGGTAAGCAGAGCCCCAATCCCTCCTCAGGGCCCTAGGCCAGCCAATGGGGCCGGCCCGATCATTTCTCTTGGTTGGGCTGTCCTAGTCTGACTCAACAGGACAGGGGAGGGGCAAAAGGGGCAAGTAGGAAAAGGGCACTTGGAGGAGAATAATGGGTGCCAGGGAAAGGACAGGGATGATGCGTCTTATTTGATTTGTACAACCCCTCCCATACACACATACAATATTCACTCAAACACACAGCACCTATCATGGTCTCCAATATACAACAGGAGAAAGGAAGTTGTGGAATGATTGGTGGGGGGACAGTGGGGATGAGGGGCAGAAAGAGGGGCTACTAGAGGAATTGGGATGGGAAATGAGGAGGCACTGAGGAAGAGTTGGGGAACTGGGGATACTAGGGTCAGGGGTGGGGACTGGGACGACATCATGGTGAGGAGGGGGCATTGGAGAGCCACTGAGGGAGATCAGGGATGGTGACAAGGAGGCTGGTCTGGGCAAAGGACAGAAGTGAATACGCCTGGAGCTCTCCTAACAGCCCCCAGCATTCCCCTCACTAGGCATCCAGACTCTTCTCTCCATCACTCACCTGCAGTGCACCAAGGTGGGTACCGTGCTGGGAGCAGCCTTTATTTCCTCCTGTACCAGCTCTGCAAACTTGACCAAGGAACCGGGAGCCTCAGGAACACCGTGGTCTGGCCAGGCCGTGAAGTGCAGCTGCTGGACCCTGCGTTCCTCCTGCTGGGGGCCCTGAGCAGGTGGGAGAGTCAGGTCTGGAGAGGACAGCTCTCTCTTTTCCCTACTGCTCCCCAGGGAAAGGTTAAAACCTGAACTTGGCCTGAGTTGGAAGCCAAGGTAAAGCCTGCCTCTCACTGGGCGGTAGGGCCATTTGCCTAAACCTGGGAAGCCTTCAGTGGCTGGCTGTTTCCAGGTCACTTCCCCTGCCTGTACAGATGAGGATAGAAAGGCAGCAGCTGGAAAGGGTGAATGAGTCTCCCTTTATACCCTTCCTAAATACTGATGATCAGAGCTGGGACTCTCAGGGTGAGGGCGGGACTTGGGGCAGGGGGCAAGGCAGACGGATGCCAAGGGCACAATATCCAGGGAAGGACAGTCGCAGACATTTCTCCATGTGACTTTTACATACATTTTAAAGGACAGAAAATTCTTCTCTTTGGTAGTTACTTATTTTGCATAATGGGCACCATCCTGAGATCTCAAAGTCTCTAGTGAACAGTAATCCATAGTGAGCCCAATTTTCAAACCTATCCAAGCCCATAGAAATGTCTTCTCTCAGCTCTGTTTTTCAAATTTCACCTCTAATTCCATCCAATTTCATTCATCTTATTTACCCTCCCTCGGTTGTTGTAAGGATCAAAAGAGGTAAGATATGTAAAAATAGATGGCAGCTGCAAGGTTCATTGGGTAAGAGCTCTGAACTTGAAGTCGGAAAGATCTGAGTTCAAATCCAACCTCGGACACTTATTAGCTGTGTAACCCTGGACAAATCTGCCTCAGTTTCCTATCTATAAAGTGAGAATAACATCTACTCCACGAGACTGTTGTGAGGATCAAATTCAATAACAAATGTACAAGATATTTTGTTGTTGTTGTAGTTGTCGTCCAGTCATTTCTGTTGTGTCCAAATCTTCATGATCCCATTCAGGGTTTTCTTTGTAAAAATATTGGAGCAGTCGGCCATTTCCAGCTTGCTTTACAGATGAGGAAACTGAGGCAAACAAGATTAAGTGACTTGCCCAGGGTCACACGGCTAATGTGTCCAAGGGCATATTTGAACTCAGGTCTTCCTGACTCCAGACCCAGCAGTCTATCTACAGCACCACCTAGACGCACCCTCTTAGAGCTAGATAAATGCTAGCTTTTTTTTTTACTGTTTTGCAAACCTTAAAGCCATAGATAAATGCTAGTTTTTATTATTATTAAACATTTTGCAAAACTTAGAGTGACGATGTAGTAGCAATTTAGATTTGAAGATCTTTTCCACCCATTTATAGGCCACGTGACCTGCTTATGTCAAAGGAAACCTAACAGAGTGACTTAGCTGTATTGTGAATTTGTTTTGGGGAAGACCCCAGCAGGGAGTCGGAGAGGTTTTGGGATGGCGAGCCTAAACGTTGTGATATTGTGTATTGCATGTTTTACTGTTGTGATAGATTGGGTAGATGGTTTATAGGATCTGGTGTCTGAATAACTGGTTTACCTCTTCTACCTTCTACGTGGAGAGTCTCGTAGACTTTGAGATACAGAACCACCCAGGCATTTTGACAGTTATCATCTACATTGTGATTATCACCTTGCTGATACAGGTGACTATTATTATTAAGGTGCTAGACAAATGTGAGGGAGGAGGCAGAGGAGGAGAAAGAAGATGGATGAGGAAGCAGAGTACGGCCCCCCATCCCACCCCATCCCACCCCTGCCAAGGTCCAGTCTCTTGTGCTGAAAAAGATGGTTTTTTGTGAACTGTATGTGAGTAAACTAAGGATGTCCAGTTGAATTATTCTTTTTTTTTCTGGGCATAAGGCTCAACTAGAAATATCTTTTAGGAGAGTTCCTCCTTTCTTTCCTCGGGAGGAAAAAGTGCCTGTGGCACTGTGAGGGATGGATGCTAGAACTGAAAACCAAGATATTGAGAGAAGAAGAGGTTAGGGAGGGGGGTTGGGAGGTGAGAGCAGTAATTAAGCATCTGGTAGTTCACTAAAGCCAGGGAGCCAGGGGGCTCAGGGACCAAGAAGGTCAGGAGTCTCAATGCATCTACTTGGGCTTTGAGACTAAAAGGAGAAAATCTGGGGTCAAGGGCAAACCCCCTGGACCTATTCCAACAATGATCCTTTACATCTTTCCCCAGGAGACTGGGAACTGGGACTGAGAGCTGTCTACTAGATGGGAAGCTCCCTGAGGGCAAACTCAATGTTATTCCTTTGATTTCCTGTCTGATCTAGCTCCTGTCCTATTCGGTATTCAACACGGGGCTCTGAACACTCCTGCATGTGGAACCCAGAAAGTGTCAACACTTTGGGAAGAGGGGCATCTCTAAGAATAGCTAGCACGTCATTTATGGAATTATAATTCTTTAAAATTTGAAAGCACTTTACAAACATTATCTCATTTGATTCTCACAACAGCCTTGTGAGGTAGGTGCTATTATCATCCACTTTTTACAGAGGAAGAGACTGAGTTTGTGAGAGATTAAGTGCCAGGATCACACAGCTCATATGTGTCTGAGGCAGGTTCTGAACTCAGGTCTTCCTGACTCTTGGTCCAACTTTTTATCCAGTATGTCACAACTCAGAGAAGAAGATGAGGTCAAGTTGGGCCTCATTGCTCCTCCTGCTCCCCTCCCAGGGATCTAAGGGGCAAACATAAAGCAGCAAGGTGCTTTGAGATCCTTAAAAGGAGGGGACCCCTAACTATTCACCTCATAATTAGGGCCTAGAGAGTCTCAAAGCTAAACCTTCCCCTCCCCCCTCACACAACCTGCCCTGGGGGACACTCACATATTGCACCTGGAGTTCCCTCCTTGTCCAGTCTTCCCCTTTCTCCTCTCCCAAGAGGCAGATGGTGATCTGGCCATGAGTGACCGGGGTGGAGTCTAATGGCCAGTAATGCTCACACAGGACCTAAGGAACAAAGAAGACATGAGGAGGAAGGTGAAGGGACAGTAAGAACCCAGTCACTCCCCCCCTATCACCCTACCTCCAATCTCCCAGATCTCTATCACTCTTGCCAAAAAGGACTAGCCTTCCACACCTTTGCCCAGGCACTGTGTTTTTCCTAGAATGCCCTTCCTCACTTCTTTTCCACCTTCCATACCTTTGCCCAGGCTGTGTCTTTTTCCTAGAATGCCCTTCCTCATCTTTTTTCCACCTATCAAATACCTATGACCAAAGGATGATAGATTTCAGCCAGAAAGTGGCCCTAGAAAACCAAGCATCCAATATCCATGATTTTACTGATGAGGAAACTGAGGTTAAGGGATTTTAAGTAATCTGACCGTACAGTCCCACAACACCACAAATAGGAAGTGGCAGGGCTGCTCTCTTAATGCCAAAGCCAGTGATCTTCTCTAAATTTGCATCCTTCTTGGCCTCTTGGTAGCCTTTGACATGCCTGTCACTCTTGTCTCCTGGATGCCCTCTTCTCCCTGGGCTTTCATGACATTACTGTCTTCTGTTTCTCCTTCCTCTTATTCAACTGCTCCTTCTCAGTTTCTTCATCCGGGTCAAGGCCATTAATTTTGGGTGCTCCCCAAGGATCTGTCTTGGGCCCTCTTTTCTTCTCCCTCTACACTACCCTGATTAATGATATTATTGGACCCCATGGGTTGACCAATCATTTCTACATAGATGATTCCCACCCAGATCTATATAGACAACACTAACTTCTCTCTGCTCCAGTCTCGTATTACCAACTACCTATAAGATACCTAAGGCTTAAAATGTCCTAAACAGGATTTAGTCTTCCCAAAATATCCCTCCCCTCTTCCAAACATCCCTCTCATGGGGAAGGAAGCACCATTTTTCCAGTTAGCCAGGGTCACACACTTGGGTGTCAACCTCAACTCCTTACTTGTACTCACCCCAGATACCCAATCTTTTGCCAAATCTTGCATTTCTACCTTCACAAGATCACTCCTATATGCCCCCTTCTCTTCTTCAACACTGCCACCACCCTGGTGCAGCCCCTCATCAACTCCCTCCTGGACCATAGCAACAGCGTGCAATGCTCTCCTTGTCTCCATTCAGCTGCCAAAAGGATTTTCTTAAAGTACAGTTCTGACCATGCCATTCCCCTACTCAACAAATGCCAAAGGCTCCCTGTTACCTCTAGGATCAAATAGAAAATCCCCTGTTTGGCTTTTAAAGTCCTTTACAAACTGTACCTTTCCTATTTTTCCAGTCTTTCCTCCACATACTGGACACTCCATTGACCTACTTGCCATTCCTCGGCCATGACACTTCATCTTCCACCTCTCTGCCTTTTTACTGGTTGTTCTCCATGCCTGGAATGCTCTCTCTCCTCACTTCTGCTTACTGACTTCCCTGGCTCCCTTCAAGACTCAGACCAAATCTCTTCTTCTGTAGGAGCTCCCCTGACCAGTGCTCTACTGCTGGGGCCTTCCATTTACACTGGATAGATCTTGCACATTCAAGTTTTTGTATGTCGTTTACCCCATTAGAACATGAGCTCACTGGGGGCAGGGACCCTGGTTTTGCCTTTCTTTCTGTTCCCAGGGTTTAGCATAGTGCCTCGTACATGGTATACACTTGATAAATGTCTGTTGTCTTGTCTGACTGGGATTCAAATTCAGGACTGGTTAAAAGAATTAGGAGGGTCTGGTATGGAGAATGAAAAACTTGAGGGTTTCGAGACATGAAGGCTGACTTCTCTACATTGTTGACTGACTAAGTGAGAGGCAGCCTCGTAAGCAAGAGACCTGGATTCCACCATTAACTATCTGGGTGACCTTAGAAAAGCTATTTCATGCCTCTAGCCCCCAGTTTACTCCTCTAAAATGGTGGGAGCAGGGGGAAATTAAATGGTCCCTAAGGCCGCTTCTGACTTTGACGCTCGAGAATTCTAAGAATGAATAAGCGACTCTATCTACACCAATCCTTCCCCCTGACCTAATCTATTTCTCCTGACCTGTATGCCTTCTCTGCCCCTTTTGTGCCCAAAGGTGGAGATGATATGGGTAAAAAGAACATGGGAACAGGTAAAAGGGGAGTGGAGAGCATCAGTCTGGAAATGAAGATCTCTGGGACCTACTTCCAGATCTTCTGGGCAGCTTCAGGAAAGACCTTGCCCTTCTTTTAGCCTCAGTCTTTCCATTCCATGAAATGGGGAGACTTGCTCCAGGTGCCCGTGTCTTCCACTCTGGCTATAGGGAAGATCTGTGGAGGACTTCCATCCACAGGCATGATATATAGGTCAAGCTTCCTAAGAGAAAGGTGTCTGCACTGACACCCAGTGGTGATTTCAGGCAACTACAAGGTATGCCTTCTTACCCGCCCATTCTCCATGCCTACGGTCAACATGACAATTGTGTGGATCTGCTGCTCCCACACCAGCCGCCAGAAATCTTCTATTGTCTTCCTGAGTGGGCCCTGAGTGGCAATGAACTCTTTTGATCTGGTATAGCCCTGAGGGGTGAGAACAGGGCCACATGAACACCTTTGTTATGGTGCACCCTTCCATAAATACAACACTGGTTTCCCTATGTGTATCCCCCAATAACATTTATAGGTATATGTGTGTGAATATGTGAAGACATAAATGTATAGATATATGTGTGTATACACACACATAATACATATGAAGACACAAGACTCAAACATGGAAGGGTAGCATCATAGAACCATTTTTTAAACCTAGTTGCCCACATACATACATATTTTTATACCTCACTGGGATAGAATGAGCATCATTCATGAGAGGGTAATAGCAAGGACAGGAGTATCCCACAGATAATCAGAATATAAATATATGCCGCAAGGACACATGCATAAATAATACAGGCAAACATATGAATGTGCCACATGGATAAAAATATTCAATTGAACACAGGCAACCAAAACACATAGTCCACAAACGCCCATGAGCAGAGAAGCCTATCTCAACAAAGATCAGTCAAGCAGGCATGCTGCAGGGACAGAAGCCCTCACAGATGGACCTTCCACACAGATAGATAGACAGCCCCTACAGAAGGCACTAACCGGGATGAAGTTGGCATTGATGTAGTCAGAATGAGGCTCACCGTCCACATAAGTCAACCTCACTCGAGAGTGATCATCTACAGGGACAAACTTTGGACATTTAGTGGTAGGACAACGAGCACACCCATCTTGCCCCTTTACCATCATCTACTTCAGACCCTAACCCAAGCCTTTTAGCCTCTCCCCCTTGCCCACTTCTAATGCCTGCCTGGCACTCACAGGGCAGCACATGTGGGTAGCGATTCTTGATGGCATTGGCAGGGTTCTCTGCCTCCAGTTTGGACAGCTCCTTGCCAACTTCCTTTAGCTCCTGTGGATAACAGGTGGTCAAGGAGGTGAACCAGATATCACCTGACATCATCCTTCAGAAGAATGGTTGTTGGGAAAAGGAGGAGGTAAACCTGTCCTTCCACCTGGAACTGTGAGCTGCCATAGGCTCTGAGCAGAGTAAGGGCCTTACCTCAAACTCCTGGAAGAAAGCCTGATGGGCATTGGCTTTCTTGGCCTCATAGTTCTGTTGGAAGTTCCGACTAAGAATTGGCCGGCGGATGTTCCTGAGGGCAGAGGGAATCAGTGAGTCAACCACATGGCAACCTTGCAAGGTCCTGTCTTGGACACTAGGGGAAGATTAGAATCCTAAGCAAGGTCCTTATTGTTAGAACACTCCCAATCTTATGGATAAAGAGGGAAGGAGAGGAGAAAAGGAAGGAGAAGGGAAGGAAGGAAGGAAGGAAGGAAGGAAGGAAGGAAGGAAGGAAGGAAGGAAGGAAGGAAGGAAGGAAGGAAGGAAGGAGAGAGTGAGGAAGGAAAGGAGGGAGGGAGGGAAGGAAGAAAGGGAGAAGAGGGAGGCAGGGGAGGAAGGAAGGAAGGGAAGAAGGAAGTAGGGAACAAAGAAAGGAAAGGGAGGAGGAAGAAGGAAGGGAGGGAGGGATGGAGAGGAGGAAGGAAGGAGAGGAGAAAAGGAAGGAAGGAAGAAAGGATTTATTAAGCACCTACTATGTGCCAGGAACAATGCTTAGCACTTTAAAAATGTATCTAAGTTGAACCTCACAACAATCCTAGGATGTACGTGCTATTATAATCACTATTTTACAATTGAGGAAACTGAGATAGGCAGATGTTAAATGACTTTTACAAGACCACATAACTCTGGCCTCTAGTCTGAGGTCAAACTTGAACTCATGTCTCCCTAACTTCAGACCCAGTGCTCTAACCATTACACTATCTAGTTCTCTAAGGGAAGAGTTCTTGATCAACCAAGAGATAGAGAAGATCACAGGAGATAAATTAGGTAAGTTTGATTACTTAAAATTGAAAAGTTTTTTAAACAAAATCAATATAGTAAAAATTAAACTGGGAAATTCTTTGCATCAAATTTCTCTGATAAAGATCTGATATTCAAGACACAGAAAGAATTGATTCAGATACATAAGAACAAGGATCATTCACCAACAGATAAATGATCAAAGGACATGACCAAGCATTTCTCAAGAGAAGACACGCAAGTTTTTAAGAATCATATAATAATTCT
This sequence comes from Trichosurus vulpecula, assembly GCF_011100635.1. Taxonomy (NCBI): domain Eukaryota; kingdom Metazoa; phylum Chordata; class Mammalia; order Diprotodontia; family Phalangeridae; genus Trichosurus; species Trichosurus vulpecula. Next base: position 102,756,670 of record NC_050576.1, on the reverse strand, counting down.
CTAAATCATTAACAAAAGAACTGCAAATTAAAACAAGCCTGAGGTTCCACCTCTTACCCATCAGATTGACAAAGATGATGAAAAAGGAAAATAACAGTTTTGGGAGAGCATATGGGAGAGTAGGCACTAATGGGTAGGACCACTCCAGAACTATGTTCAAGAAATCACTCAACTGTGGGTACCCTTAGACCCAGTAACACCACTACCAGGAATATACCCCAAAGAGATGAAAGAAAGAGGGCAGGACCTATATACAAAAATATCCATAGAAGAACTTTTTGTTATAGCAAAATACTGGGAGTTAAGGGACTGACTATTAATTAGGGGATGGTTGGACAAATTGTGGTATGTGAATGTAATAGAATATTATTGTACTATAAGACATGACTAAAGGGATGGATTTAGAGAAATCTGGGGAGACTTATATGAACTAATGCAGAGGGATGTAAGCAGGACTAGGAGAACAATTTATATGACTATGACATTGTAAAGAAAAACAGCTTTAAGACTTAAGAACTCTTAAGACTTTAAGACTTAAGAACTCTGCCCAATCCAGTGACTAAGAATGACTTCAGAGGAGAAAAGATGAAGCAAGCTACCCGCCTCTTGACAGAAGTGGTGGACTCGAGGTATAGAGTGAGACACACATTTTCAAATGTGGGCCAGTCTGTGGATTTCTTTTGCTTGTCAATGTTAACTTTTACAAGAGAGCTTCTTTGGGAAGGGGAAGGGAGAAGAGTTGTGGGAGGGGAGAAGGGTTAACAATAATGGTGCCAAAAAAGAAAAAGAGTGGGTCAACGAAGCATTTTAATGCACTAAAGAGAACAGAGTTTGCATCAGAGAAGGATGAAAACAAGCAGGATAGGTTTAGAACTAATTTTAAGTAAGTTGCACATAAAAGACATTCACAGTTACACATACAACCCTTTCCGTTCTTTACATAGGGAAATAAATGTTCACTTTTGTTGATGTGTGTCAAGTTTGTGACAAAAAATTAAGATTAAAAACCTGAAAAAATGTCCAAGGACTTCCCTAAGTCAAGGATGGGTACAGTTTAATGGGGTCTACATCACAAAAGATGCAAGAAAACACTGGGATTTTAAGTTAAAAGAGCTGCCAAAATCCTCTCTCCAAGTCAAAGCTGAAGAACCAGCAGATGGCAACAGAGAGCAATAATCATTCAGTAGGGATTCAGTTTGATGGATGGGGTACGTTGAGGACATTAAGCAGCCTCTTAGAATTTAATTGTGAATTATCCTAAGCACCCATGTTCAATGGCCATCTGTGTTCTTCTATGCATATTCGATGGTCATGTGTATTCCCTGTCTATGTCCCCACACCTACTTATGATGTGGCAAAGGATATGCCTGCATGTGCACGGGAGGAGTCTTTCTTCTCTCTTATCTTGCTCCGCTGTACGATGAAATAAACATCTTTTGCTTTGCATTAATGCGTTTTCTTCTGTCCTACCAAACATTTTGTCCTACTAAACTGTCCAACTTGTACTGAGTTGACAGTATAAAACTCTCAATCAATTTCAGATAAATTAACATCTAACCTTGTCTTTTCCCATCTTGTATTTGTGAAGTTGGTTTTTTTGGACCTAAATATAAGACTTTACCTTTTTCTCTTTTAAATTTCATCTTATTCGATTCAGTCCAAGATCTTTGGGGATCTTTAAACTCTAACATCTAACATGTTAACTATCTCTCCCAACTTTGTGTCATCAGCAAATAAGATGAGGATCCCTTACATGTCTTTATCCAAGTCACCGATGGAAAGCCTAAACGAGCAGGAAAAGTTCTAACATGCATCCATGGTGTACTCCACAGTGGATCTTCTAAGTTGACAGGGAACTCTTGATGAATACTCTTTGAGTCTTGAGTAACCAATCAGTTATGACTCCATCCAAAGGCAGTGTGGATAGCGCATTGGACTTGTCATTGGGAAAGATCTGAGTTCAAAGCTCAACTCTGTTACTTCCTAGTTGTGTGACCACAGGCTTGTCATTTAATTACTCTGAGTCTCGTCATCTATCAAATGAGGAGATTGGACTTAAGGACCTCTAAGGTCTCTCTCAGCTCTGAGGCTGTGATCCTGTGATCTATCCCACATCTCCTCATCTTTTCCATAAGAATTAAATAAGATACTTCATCTATCCAGGCAGACTTATCTGGAAATCTCAGCCTCACCCGGGAAGGAAGGGACCTGGAAATAACACTTACATTTCCTTGTAGGGTGTCATCTCTTGGGAGAAATGATTCTTTTCTAACCTAAAAAAGGAAGTCAGTTGAGAGAGGACCAGATAGCTGGAGTAACCCCCACCCCCACCAAAGGAGATTTCATTCTTCTTCAATCACCTGATCCCAACACCCATCACAAAGTCCTCAATCTCTGGAACTACAGTTGGAGTCCACGGGGAGCCCCTCTCCCTGTCTCCCCTTCCGCACCCCCTGCCACAAGGCCTACCTTTCAACGCGCACACGTCTACAGCACAGCAGGCCTAGCACGGCACACAGGGTAAAGAGGCAACCTGATACAATGCCTGATGCCACCAGGAGTGGCATTGATGACCCCGAGACACTGGCCCGAGGCTCTGGGGAGGATGAAGGAAAGAACAGAGCTGCCTAAGACAGTGTGCCCAGCCAACCACCAAAATCTAGGCATTTTCAATTAGCTCACCCTGTGGGTTACCCCCAGTCCCCTTACTGGAGTCATGCCAACACCTGAAGCTCAGAAACTTTTAAATAAATCAGCAGGCTACCCTACCAGCTTCAGTTACTAAGGTTCCTTCCTGTCTTCCTCTCTACAGTGGAGGCTAGACGACATACTGAATGGGAGCTCAAGAGCTCACTTCTGTCCTGTCCTCAACTCGTGGGTATGTGCCCTCTCCTCCACTGGCAACCAACCACAAAATAAGTAACAGGGTAAACAGTCCCATCTGAGCCAGGGATTCTAGAACACTCAGAGACCATGAAATACTCAGACCTGGAGGGATGGGGCGGGGGGTGGGGGGGAGAGAGCGACCATAATCATGGGATCATTGGATCGTTGCAGGGAGAGCAACCACAGTCATGGGATCATTGGATCATAGAGGGGAGAGCGACCACAGTCATGGGATCATTGGATCATAGTGGAAAGAGTGACCACAGTCATGGGATCATTGGATCATGGGGGGAAGAGCAACCATAGCCATGGGATCATTGGATCACAGAGGGGAGAGCAACCACAGTCATGGGATCATTGGATCATAGAGGGGAGAGCGACCACAGTCATGGGATCATTGGATCATAGATTTTGAGCTGGAATAGATCTTCAGGGCCATCAAGTCCAAGCCCCCACCACCATCACCATTTTACTATTTTGCAGATGAGGAAACTAAGTCACAGAAAAGTTATAAAAAGACTTACAGGATTTGAAACTATGCCTTCCTGATCTCTCCCTCCCCTTAACCTATTAGAGTGTAAAACTATAATAAGACTTTTTGTGTATAATATAGACATATATATAAACATATATATAATACTAGTCTCTCTTCTCCTCCCTCCTTTCTTCCCTTATTCCTCTCCCTTTCTCCTCCATTTATTCTTTCTCCTTCTATTTTTTTTCTCTCCTTCCATTCACTCTCTTGTCTGTCTCCCTTTCTCTCTCCCTCCCTTTTTCACTTTCTCCTCTTTCCCTCTCTCTCCCTCCATTTTTCTCTCCTTCCATTCACTCTCTTGTCTGTCTCTCTCTTTCACTCTCTCCATTTTGCTTTCTTCTTCCTCATCTTTCCCTCTTTTTCTTTCTCCCTCCATTCATTCTCTTATCTGTCTGTCTCTCTTCCTCCCTTCCTTTTTATCCCTTCATCTATGTAATAATATATATTGGTAATAATCATATGTGGGAAATGTTCGTCATAGCCTCTAATCTCAATATTATCCCCTCATGATAGAAATGAGCTACGTAAGGAGAATCTACAGATACCCTCCTTCCCTTTCCTAGTTCCCAAATCCAGCTGTAACATATGAGATGTTCTCACTTGCTGCTTACCTGAGAAGGCTGTAAAGGAGACAGTAGGATTGACCGGGTCAGAGCTGGTAAAGGCTGCAACACTGAACCTGGGGATTCATTCAAGGTTCAAGAGGAGAGTTGAAATTACCCAACCAGGAGTCTCGAACTAGGAGATACTGAGAACTCAGGATTTCCCAGAGCCACGGGATGCTACCTGTCCTCTGCTTTCTTGGCTCAGGTTTCCCCCTAACTTTGTTTCCATCATCTCTTCCCAGGAGGGCAGGAGCAGCTAGCAAACTCCCAGAGCCCAAAGAAAAAGGCAGACCTGTGGTGTTTGTGAATCAGCCCAACCTGATGGGCTAAACCAGGCTCTCTCCATGACCACCCAGCCGCATTCAGCATCAGCCCTCACCTATACTGGGCATCTGGCTTGAGCTTCCCATTACAGGTCTGCTGGGTCTGGCCACAATCCTCAGTGCCCACAGGCACTGTCCAAGAGCGGGGCATTGCCCATGGGCCTGGGCGGAAGGGGGAGGGCAGCAAGACAGCCAAATAAGAGTCAAGTCCTCTGTAGTAATGGTCATACCAAGTGTGGGAAATGGCTTCTCGGGATGGCTGTACCACTGGGAAATGGAAAAGAAGGAAGAGAGAGGGAGTCTAGTGATCAATGCATAGGAACACACACTACTTTCCACAAAGGGGTTGTTTTCCTCTCCCTAGACCCTCTCCTCCTTTCCTTTTTCAACCTATTACCCCACCCACCCAAAGGAAACTCACCATGCTGTGTCCAGAAGCACACGAGACAAGCATGTAGCTAGACTGACCAACTCTACGAGTTTTAGACGCTCTCCTTCAACCCATATCTCATATTCTTTCCCATAGCTATGTCCACATTTCTTTGGTGTCTGCCTCTCTTCCTGTCCTTAAGAGGTTCTGAGGTCCTTCAGCCTAGTATAAGCCTGCTAGTACCCACCACTGAATGCTAATTCCAAAGATGAAGTTCCCTGGTCTTGTATAGTCCCTTCCTTCCATCCTGCATGTCCCAGCCCTTGGATCACAGTCCCACCGACCCTACCCCACCCCCAAATTTAGACAATGTCTCCAGGGCTCCACCTCATACCCGGGCACTCACATGAGGCATTGGTGGTGGCAATAACACCATACCATTGGATCTGTCCATTATCCTCCCCAAACATGTCCCTTGTAATCACAACCCCAGCGCCTGCCTCAGACTCCAAGTGAGGGGCAGCTGCCATCTCTGGGGGGCGCCAGGCTAAGGGCAAAAGTGGGAAAGGGTCAAAACTCAACCACAGTGGTGGGGGGGGAGGGGGAGAGGGTGCGGGGCAGGGCAGTGGGGGAAGGGGCAGAATACTAACACCAAGACAGTGCCTAACTTGGAAACCGTTGGCAAGAGTCTTAAAAGCTGGATCCTAAGACAAAAGGTAGACAGCCAGTGGAAAGAATTTGAGTTCACAGGCCCTATGGATATAAGGGATCTTCAAAATCTAGACCAGAAATTTTTTTGTTTGACTATATATATTTGTAACAGGGCTTTTGTTTTTCTTGTTTTCTCAATGGGGATAGGGGGAGGGAGGGGAAGGGAAGGGAGGAAGTAGGCAGAAGAAGTGGATCTTCATTTGAAAATAAAATTAATTTAATTTAAAAAAAAACTAGACCACGCTAATATGGAAGTATGTTTTGCATGACTTCACATGTATAATCAATATCAAATTGCTTGCCTTCTCAAGGAGAAAGGAAGGGTGGAAGGGAGGGAGAGAATTGAAACTCAAAATTTTAAAAAATGAATGTTAAAATTTTTTATGTGTAATTGGGAAATATTTAATGAAATAAATAAAAATATATTAAAAGGAAAAAAATTTTGGCCATGGTCCTAATTTTACAGATGAGGAAATTGAGGCCTAGGGAGGCTATAGTAAAATAGCTGATAATTAAACCTCTGACTCCAAATCCAACACTTTCTGCACTCTGTGTGTGTGTGTGTATGTATGTATGTATATACACATGTATGTATGTATGTATATGTATATATACATATGTATGTATGTATGTATATACACATTGATTTCTATGATGATGTCCAATGGCCTGGCACTGGGAGCAGGCGGCAAGGAGGAGTCTGGGTAGTGCAGGTAACATACGCTTACCTTCTGGAGAGGTGGTACACAGCAGAGTAACCGTCTGACTCCACAGCCCATTTCTCCCCAGCAAGGTGAGGCTAAGGCGGTAAGAAGTGGCAGGTGTCAAGCCAGGGAGCCAGAGGGAATTCCTGGAGGTGTTGGCACTGAAGATGGGTTGTGCTTTCCCTCCAGTCTCCAGCTGCTCTGCCATTACCAGACAGGTGCCCACTTCTCCTACAGGAACTGTCCAGTTGAGCGCCAGATGGGTGGCCTCAGGTTGGCACTGCACATCTTCCACTGGCCTGGGCTCTGTAGGGACCAGATGCTCATCATCTTGTGGCCACTGATGCCTAAGTGGCATCCCCCAAAGAACTGGATATCCATGTACAGGGGGGTGATAGATCTTTCCATCAAAAGGAATAGAGAGATTAAATACCTGTTACCACATCAATAGGTGCATCCCACAAAGAGAAAAAAATTCTAAATTGGGCATCACTGCCTACCTTGAAGAGCACAGAGGACAATGCCAGTCTGAGAGGCATTAGCATGAACCTGCATAGGACCCAGAGTGGGCATCAGTGTTAACTTGGACTAATACTCAGCTGCCCCTGCCCAGCCTCCAAGAAATACAACCTACCGACAAGCAGCGCTATTGGACTGGTGGAAGCTTGGAGAGGTCCAGCTTGACACAGCACAGAGAAGAAGAAGGTATGCCCAGGAATCAGGCCTCTTAGGATGAGGCGGGTTTGGCCCAAGGACACAGGTTGCCTGCGGAGTAACTGCCCAGACTCTAAGAGCTGGGCCTGGCATTTCCCCTGCCCCTTTGGGGCAGCAGCCCAAGTCAAAGCCACCATGGCATTGTCCCCTTGCATGGTCACTGACAGCTCCTTGGGCACCAGTGGGGCTGTGGGGAGAGAGAGGGAGAGCGACAGAGATAGGGATGGGGACAGGGAGAGAGAAACAGAGAGAGAGAAGAAGTCATCCAAACATAGCCTGGGACCAGGCTACCCTGAGAGCTCCAACGTCCACTGCAGCCTCTGGCTCACTCCAGCCCCAGGGAATCTTGGGAGGCCCAGCAAGAAAGAGAAAGAAAGCCACAACTAATTTTAAGATGAGACAAAAGCATCCTATCTCTGCCTCAGCCACCCGCCCTTTCTGACCCAGACTGGAATCACTTGTGGTAGTCACTTCCCACACTGAACCAAAGATATGGACAAATATTTAGGCAAAGAAGGAATGATCCTGGGGGCCCTTTGGGCACAGCAAGGCCGAGATGCTATTGCCTTCTCTCAGAGCGTCTTCCATCCATTTTGCTTATATCTTGTTTACCTAATTGCTTACATGTTGTCTCCCCCATTAAGGTTCTTGAGGGTAGGGACTGTCTTTTTGGTTTCTTTTCTTAGTATACTCAGCACACTGCCTGGCATACAGTAAGCGCTTAATAAATGCTTGTTGACTGGACTTGACTTGGGTCCCCTCCTCCCCTTCATAATCTCTGATTCCCTCCACTCACGGGTCCAGCTGGTGATGTTGGCTGCCGCAGAATGGTGGGGCCCAGCTAAAGAGACAATCTCCACCCAGTACTCGGTGCCTGGAGTCAGATTGGAAAAACTTATATTGTTCACCTCAGGTCCAACAGCAGTGGTGCTCACCGTAGAGCCTTCCTGGTGAAGGGTGACTCGGTAGCCATCCTGGCTCCCGGATGCATGGTCCCAGGATACACATACCCTGGTCGGGTCCCTATTGGTCACATTTACCATGGCTGGAGTCAAGGGAACTGTGAAGAAAGCGGAATAGGGTCAGAGGCCACAGAGAGCAGGGAAGGAGACTCAAGCTGTAAGCAATGATCTTAGATCCCCTTCACAAAAGCCTATCCCTTCTCCCCACTCCTCAAAAAAAAATCAGCTTAAGGTCAGAAGAAACTCAAGCAAAGAGAGTGATCATCAGGTCTGTTACACTTCTTTCCCCATCATGGCTAGAACTAGATTAGGCAGAGAGATCTTTGTTCCTGTCATCAAAGTCTCCCACAGGCAAGGGAAGATTTAGATTTGGTCCAGAAAGGGACAAGAGTCCCAGTGGGGCTGACGAACTGTCTCTGTTCTCCTCCTCCCTAGTAGGCCATGGGAATGTGTATGTGTATGTGTGCATGTGTGTGTGTGTGCATGTGTATGTGTATATGTGTGCATGTGCGTGTGTGTATATGTATTGTGTGGATGTGCATGGGCATGTGTGTGCATGTGTTTGTGCACGTGTATGTATGTTGCATTGTGTGTCTGTGTATATGTGTATGTGTGTATGTGTGTACATGTGTATGTATATGTGTTTGTGTATATGTGTGTGCATTATGTGTGTATATGTGCATTGTGTGTGCGTGTATATGTGTATATTATATGTGCATGTGCATATGTGTGCATGTGTATGTGTGTATATGTGCAGGTGCATGTGTATATGTATGTATATGTGTCTGTGTGTATGTATGTATATGTGCGTGTGTGTTTATGCATTGTATATGTGTATGTGCATGTGCCTTGCATGTGTGTATATGTGTCTGTGTATATGTATGTGTGACTGTGTGTATGTGTGTATATTGTATGTGCATATGTGTGTGCATTGCATGTGCATGTGTATGTATATGTGTATTACATGGATATGTGTGCATGTATATGTGTATTGCGTATATGTATGTGTGTATGAGCATATATGTGTATGTGTGTTGCATGTGTATGTATATGTGCATGTATACATATGTGTGTATTGTGTGCATGTGCATATTGTGTGTACATGTGTGTGCGTGTGTGTGTACGTGTGCGTGTATGTGTATGTGTGTACATGTATTATACCCAAAGTCTTGCCACAGCAGTCTAAGTCAGGCTAGGGACTTAGAACCCAGGGAATGGCCTGGATGACCTCTGAAATCCCCCACCAACTCTAAAATTCTATGATACTCTCTCCATCTCCTCAGTGCCTCTCTGCCATCACAATAAGAATTACTCTCCACTTCCCAATATACCCCAGAGTATATTGGTCTAGAAATATGGCTACTCACAAGTCCATGAAGTAATGTTGGGGGCCCAGGCCTGGTAAGGTCCCCCGATGCTACCAGCCCTTAAACTGTAAGCTGTCCCTGGCTCCAACCCCCAGAAGGCATAGCTGGTGACATTGCCCATGAGGATAACATGGTGAGTGGCGTTGCCCATTGGCAGCTGGTACAAAGTAAGCTCAAAACTCTGTGCTCCACTTGGTTTCCAGGATGCCAGCAGGGCTGAGGCCTCAGGACTGCCCACATTGAAGAGAGTCAGGTTAGCTGGTGCCTCAGGATCTAGGAAATAACCAGTGTGGTGAGCGTCCATGGACAATGCCCTGTAATAAGAATGATGCAACATCCCCAGGAAGCCCCACAGGGACTCTTGCAGATGGCAAAGAAAGTATAGGAAGGTATATCAAGAGTAGTTAGGATGGGAATGTGGTACCCAGAAAGAATGCTGGAGTGGGGGTGGGAAGCTGGGGTACCCAAGCTCACTCACACGTCCAGGCTGTGGCATTTATAATGTCACTCTCATCTACACCTCGCAGGGCCACCAGCTGTACCATGAACTCCATGCCTGGGGGTAGCTGGGTCCAGGAGAAGCTCTGAATCTCAGAGGACAGCACTGCTTCTTCCTTCAGTTTCAGGGGTGCTAGGTGGAGCAGCCGTAACCGGTAACCATCCAAGGCCCCAGGAGGTGGGCTCCAGTGGGCAGTCAGGGTAGAAGGGTTGCCTTCACTTCCCAGGCTCAGGTTGACAGGGGAAGCAGGAACTACCAACACAGAGATGAAACAGATTCAGAATGTCTCCTTGCCATGGCCACTATTATAGAGCAGACAGAAAACCAGGCAATAAAGAGAACACACTAGAAATCCTATAGTAGACACCAGGACAATGAAGAGCTAGAAACTCACACGTGCAAGTCTGAGCCTTCTGGGTGGTAGAATTAAGGCGCCCAGCCCAGGCCCAAGCTGACACAATGAAGCAGGAACCAGGGGTGAGTCCCTCAAGAGTCAGATTAGTTTGCTTGCTGCCCACACCAAGGAAACCTAGGGTCTTCTGGGTCCCTTCTTCCTGCCAGGAAACCCCGTACCCATCTCGCCTTCCTTCTGGAGATACCCATCGGACATCCAGGTTGGTGGAGCTGCCCCTGCCTGTGACTTGCAGTGACTGTGGAGCCCGGGGCCCTGAAAAGATGGAAGACCTAATGATGAAGACTAGAGACACATCCCCTAGCCACATAACCACTGAGATCTCACCCTGCACGTCTCAGGAACTTGGGTTCCTGATCTCTGCCTTACCACAACACAGCAAAACTGAGCAGCCAACCTTTCTTGTCACTGCAATCCATCACATTATGCCACCCTTCCCTCTGATCCCACTGTATCCTGATACTCACAGGTATGCCCCACCAGGCTGAGTGGTGACCTCTGAGGATAAAGGATTAAATGCAAATTCCTGAACCCTGAGTTCCTGATTTCTATTCTACCACAACATAGCATAACTGAGCAGCCACCCTTCCTTGTCCACAGATGTCACCATAATCCATCACATTATGCCACCCTTCCCTCTGATCCCACCTTACCCTGATACTCACAGGTATGCCCTACCAGCCTCTGAGTGGTGGCCCCTGAGGGTAAGATAATATCGACTCGGTATTGGGCACCTGGCACCAGCCCTCGGAAAGTGACATGGGTGGCATTGGGCAGCACAGAAACATTGGCGATGACATCTGGGGAGCCCTCGGGGTAGAGCAGTACCCTGCGGCCTGGCTCCCTCGATGCCTGCAGCCCAGCTAGCTGGAGAACCCCAGGCTGGGGCCTGGTCTTGGAATCTGGAAAGGCTGCATTAAGAAAAAACCCCCAGGCAGAGTTAAGATGGAGAAAAGTAGTGGGCTGGATATAGTGCCAGCCAAGCCAAGCTGTGGCTAGCTATGAAATTCAGGATAAGATCTCTTCCCTCTGTAGAGTTCCTATAGTTTAGTATTTGGCTTCATTTCACTTTTCCCTTAGCTACTTACCAAAGCCCTTTCTGGTGGAAAAACATCTTTGTCTCTGCTGAACTAAGGGAAAAAGAGGGCTTGTCTATACCTTGGCCAGAACAGCAAACAACAGCTCATGCTTGCATAGCAATTTCACGGTTATAACCACCTGACCCTGTGAGCTATTTTATCCCTATTTCAGACAATGAATTTGAGTTTTAGAAGAAGTGATCTGCTCAAAGTCACACAGCTAAGTGTGATTAAGAGGCATAAATAGAACCCAAGTTTGCTCATCCCCAAACCTAATGCTCTGTATACCGTGCCATGCTGCTTGAGAGTATCACGCAGGAAATACAAAGAAATGTCCAGAAGAAAAGCAGAGCATGTGGTTACTTTACAATCTACTGGCACTGAATCCCAGACTGTCCGGGTTGGGGCTCCCTGTCCCTCCCTGGCTCTCTTGGGGTACCTGGGTATCACCAGTACAACTTACCTAGGTGACCAACCAAAACCCCCACACTCCAAACCAACACGAAGTTGGTTTAAAAACAACAAAACTTTACCAAATGAAAAACTTGTCTAATCTTCTCAGTTGTTAGTGCTCTCTCCAGCCTTAAAGCAACTTGATTTTCCTTATCTGTGAACATTTCATTTCCATCCCTCCCCTCACCCCAAACAATAGAAAGTAAGTTCCCTGAAGACAGCGACTTTTCTCCCCCAATCTTTTGTGTCCCCAGTGCCTAGAGGAGGGCCCTGGACATAGGAAACATTAAATAAACATGTTGAATTGAATTAGGAAATTAATATATAACCCTAGAGAATTAAGTACAAGGGGTAGAATTGTTCATTAGTTAACTCTTGTCTGGCTGTCTACCCTTGGGACAAAGCCCCTCTCTTTTTAACCCTTACTCCCCAATGTCTGCCCTGCCCAAAGAGAAGTGACAGTTTGGAGTAAGTTGTCTGCTCCCTTCTGTGAGTCTAAGGGGGAAATTATAGACTAATTTTTCCCAATTGATTCTTTCTGAAAGTTATTTGACAAATCAAAGACTGAGGGACCAACAGCAATAATAATAAAAATTATATGTATATACACACACAGGGTTTCATAGTCCAAAAGGCTTTCCTTACAAGCCTATGAGATAACTAGCACAAATATTACAGTCTCCATTTTACAGAAGAGGAAACTGAAACTGTCTAGTGAGGTAAGTAATCTCCTTATTTCACAGATGAAAAAGTAGAGCCAGTACTTTGGGGCTTTGTAAAGAACTAGAAACAAAAGGAATGCCCATCAACTGGGGAATGGTTAAACAAATTGTGCTATATGAATGTAATGGAGAGTAGTGTCTGGTAAGAAATGAATATGAAGAATTCAGATTGGCATGGGAGGACTTATATGAACTGATGAAGAGTGATGGCAAGCAGAACCAGGAAATCAATCTACAATGTCTGTAAATGGTACAAATAGAAATAACAAATAGAAGAAGAAGAAACAAAGTTGCATAATTATAATGCCTAAGTCTGGCCCCAAAGAAGAGATGAAAACATGTTTCTTCTCCTGTTCTTCACAGAGGTGGGGGACTATGGGTATGGAACAGTGCATATGCTTTCAGATTGGAGTGATGTGTTGGTTAATTTTGTTTCCCTCTTTTTAAAAAAAATTATTAAAGGGGAAGGTCCTCTAGGAAGAGGGGGAAGAATATATTTGGAAATGAAGGGGATGTAAAAAAAGAGGTATCAATATTTTTTTAAGGAGAGGCAGCATTCTAGGATAGAAAGGATACTGGGCTTGGAGTCATGAAGACCAGAGTTAAAATCCCATCCCACATAATCACTAATTGGTAAGTCACTGAGCTCTCTGAGCCTCAAGCAGCTCCCTAGGACTTATCTACTAAGTCATAGTCTGGCTAGTTCTGAATTAGTGAAGGGAATTTCTGCACCTGCAGTTTCCCACATTGACAAAGATATCTTTTTTGTACCAATAATGAACCTGAGATTAGCTAGTGACACTGACAGAATTTGAACTCAGCTCTTCTGGCTCCAAGTACATGAGCTCTTTGCTTTACGCCAGGCTTCTTCTAGATAGCTGGGGATGGGGGGAAGGGGCACAGTGGATGGAGACCCGAGTTTAAATCCAGCCTCAAACACTTCCTGTCTGCCTCAGTTTCCTCATCTGTAAAATGGAGATCATAATAGCACCCACTTCCCAGGGTTGTTGCGAGGATCAAATGAGATAATACTTATAAAGTGTTTAGCACGGTGCCAGGCACGTAGCAATGGTTTAGTAAATTTCCTTCCCTCTCTCCACCCCTCCCCTCTAGGTATTTAATTTACAAAGATTTGAACTGTCATATTTTCATATCTAACAAGAGACAAGTATTGTTCAGTCCAGTCTGAGGTGCTGGTTCTATCAGAAAGGTGAAAAGCTCAGGGAAGATGATCCAGGGTTCAGCTGTTACCCCTTTCCTTCCTGGAGGAACCTGGCAGGTTATAGCCTTCCTGTCTATATATGACCCACAGGCATAGACCAAGAGCAGGGGTGATGGAAAACCTGTGGCCTCAAGGACACAAGTGGCCCTCTAGGTCCTCAAGCATAGTCCTTGGACTGAATCTAAACCTCACAGAACAAATCCCCTTAATAAAAGGATTTGTTCTGTAAAACTTGGACTCAGTCAGAAGACTACACCCAAGGACCTAGAAGGCCCCATGTGGCCTCGAGGCTGCAGGTTCTCCACCCCTTGCCAAGAGGATCCCAGGGAGTGGGGACCCAAGAGGCCCCGGATAACCCCAGATAGTAATGCTAATGCCCATGAGCAGTGCCTAGAAAGAAATCATGCCTCAACCTCTACCCTGTGCCCACAGACATAAACTTACACTCCAGCCAGGTATGAGCCTGAGCTGAGGCACCATGGGGTCCAGCTAGGGCTGTGAGTTCCAAAGTGTAGTGGCCAGCAGGAAGAGGGCCTGGGAAGGTGGTGTTGAGAGCCTCAGGTCCCAAGGTACTGTTCCTCTCAGCTTGCCCAGTCAGCTGCAACAGGTAACCATCCCGGTGCCCTGGCCCTGCCCGCCAGCTTGCCAAGAGCCCGGGGGGCCAAGGAGTCAGCATCAAGTCAAAAGGGACAGAAGGATCTGTTGGGAGAAATTACAGGGGGAGAAGGAAAAGCATGGAGGAAGAGAAAGAGATGGAAGGGAGGTAGAGGGCTAGAAGGCAGGTACTATCTTTTAGGTGGGGTACTGGCTAACCTCCCACGTGAGTGCCCCATTCTTTCTATGTCCAGTGACCCCTCCAGATGTTGGCAGTTACCACATGGCATATGTTAGAGAAGAAGAAGTTGGCTCTTACTGCTAGTGCAAGTGAAGAATACCTGGTTACATGGAAAGGGAGGCCATACAACTGTAGGCCCTTTCATTGTGGGGTACCTAGGTGCCCACTTCCAGAGACAGCCTGGCAACTTGCCCCAGAGATGCTTCCCCAGAGAAGAATTGCCAATTTGCCTTTCTTGCCCTGCTCCCCCAACAGTACTCACAAGTCTGCGAAGTGGCATTGGGTCCTCCAATCTGCAAGAGGCCGGCAATAGCATTGAGTGACAGCTGGTAGGGAGTGCCCGGGGAGAGGTGATAGAAGGTGTGGCTGGTGTTGCCCCGCTTGGCCACGGCTGTGAGTATAGTACCATCCAAGAGGTCCAAAAGGGTCAGGTGGAACCAAGCTGCCCCCTCAGCCCTGTTCCAAGAGGCTTGAAGGGCATTGGTACCCATGGCAAACAATACTAAATGTTCTGGGGGTATTGGAGCTGAGGGGCAGAGAGAAAAATGGTTAATCTAAAGAAAGATCGGAGGATCCCGTATCATCACAGCTAGCAAGTCCAATTCCCTCTTAAGGTCCTGAGATTTTAAATGACTGGCCCAGGATCACACACCTAACGTCTGAAGCAGGATTCAAACTTGGTTCTTTGTGATTTCAAATTCAGGACTCTATCCACTATGCCACCTAGATGCTTTAAGGGTTAGAAAGTGAGGAAAGGAGCACGGAACTAGGCGTGATGGGTAGCTAAACATGGGAGAACCAAGAAACTAGCCTCTCTCTTGAATACCCCGTCTATGAGGTTGTGCCCTACCTGCCCTTTCCCCACCCCAACCTCCAGGGTGCCAGGTCCCTGAGAACATAACTCCAACAAAGGTAACTCAGGATACTCTATTTACCTGTCCACTGGCGAATGCTGGTCTTGGCATGGAGGGCACCAGCCCAGGTAGTGATCCATAAGGCATATTCACTGCCTGGCAGGAGACTGTCAAAATGGTAGGAGAGAATTCCTGGAGCCACCGAGATGTTCCATGCCAATGTCTGGGACTCCAAGTGGTAAAGGCAAAGCTGGTAGCCATCTTGTTCCCCAGGAGCAGACTCCCAATTGGCCTCTAGCCTGGATGGGCTCCCAGAGTTGTTGAGTCTCAGGTTGAGGACAGGTGAAGGGGCTGTTCCAGGGACAGAAAAGGAGATGTCCAGTGAGCAGCTAAGGGAGTGAGGGGGAATGTAACCATCTCCCCTCAATTTCCAAAATTCTGTCCAGACCCTAAATTATTTCATCCTACTGAATCTGATCCCTAAAAAACTGCCCACCTGTGCCCAGTTCCTACCCTCTGCCAATTTACATGAAGGTACCCTTTTGCCTGATGCTACTCACTTGTCTGAACTGTGAGGGTGACAGTGGAATTCTGGGAGCAGGGCAGCAGCACTGTCACCTCAAGCTGGTAGTGGCTCCCAGGGACCAGGTCCTGGAACTGGAAGCTACTGGCATTGGGGCCAGCCTGGAGCCGCAATCTTTCAAGGGGGGCAGAGAGGCCCAGCTGGGTAAGATGGAGAACATAGCCCAGCCCAGCGGGGATTGGCGTCCCCCAATTCAGGACCAAGCTGGCAGGCTGACCTTTATTACTGACGTTCACCTGCAGGGGCTGTTCTAGGAGAGAATAGGTCCACAGGATCACAGAATGTTAGAGCAGGAAGGATCATGGCACCATAGGATTCAGAGGTAGAAGAAACCTTAGAAGTCAACTCATCCCACTCCCACATTTTACACAAGAGAAAACTCTGGCCCAGAGGAAAAAATTGATTTGCCTGGGATCACATGGCTGCTGGCAGAGGAACCCAGATTTCCTGCCTTTATGCGCAAAAAAAGGGGGTGTGCCCCTCCAGCCTCATTTCTCCCACTGCCTAGGGGAGGCTAATGTCCATGCAGGAAAGAAACCAAGAGGGAGAAAATACAATCGTGGGACAGGGTAGGTGGAGTAGAGGGCCCAGAATACATGGAGAATAGCAGTCGATGTGGGAAACTGTCTCACGGTCCTTTCCAGGGGCTTATCTGAGCACCTACCTCCGAGCTCACTTTCTGCAGGCACCTCTACCTGGTTGCATCCATCATCGTCCTGTAGGAAGGAGAATCATTGGGACAAGTGGCCCAGTGCCCAGACTTCTCAAGGGCAAAAGAGAAACTCCAGAGGCAAGGAAGAAGCTCTCGGTTGTCTCTGATGCCCCTGAGCACAATCACTCCATCTCCCAAAGGAGCATCCAGGGATTCTAAGGTGGCAGCAAAAAGGCATTGGAAGGCTGGTCTGGTCTGGCAGCAGCCAACACAGAACATCGACTGGGCTAAACTAATGCAGACCAGCTGTGGGGCCGCAGGGAAGGAGGCAAGTCCAGAATTGCCCCGATGGTCCGAGCCACCCCTGCCACCCCAGCCATGCCCACCTTACCTCTTCTAAGGTTCCCCTGAGCCAGAGGAGGACAGTGAAGAAGAGCAGGGGCCTCATAATCGAGCCTGAAAGGGATAGTTAGGAGGCAGTGGGGGTGGAGCCCGCCCCTCCCATCCACCCACATACCCGCCTCCCCGCCCAGCCTGTTGGCCGAGATCAGGAGGCTGCAAGAGCCAGGAACAGAGGAGCTTTGCCTACCTAAGGCCTGGCTTTGAGAGGAGGGCAGCAGGGCTGCAGCCTGAGGTCGGGACGGTGGAGAGGGTGTGGGACCCAATGGGGTCAGGCAGGCCTGAGCTCCCCCATGTCTAGCCTCATTTCCAACCTGAACCCCAAGTCCGTCCCTAATGCCAACCCCATCCCTTTCCCCAATTCCTTCCTCCTCCCTTTCCCTATCTCTCTTTCGCTCGGTGGGGTAGGGTAAGCTTGCTGGAAAGGCTTGCAATTTTCCATCCCTGTGGAGGAGAGCTGGAGAAGAGATGCCTACATAAGAGTTAGGAAGACCTGGGCTGAAATCTTACTCTAGGCCAGTCATTTAGCCTCTGGAGGCCTCAGTTTTCTCATCTGTGAAATGGGTTCTATGACCTCTGAGGCCTCTTCCAGTTCTCAATCTAGCATCCTCTGAGTCAAACAACCTAAGTTCAAGACCCTGTTCCAAAGGTGACTGGCGGGATGATTGTGGGCAGGCCAGGCTCTGTGACCCTCCGCTTTGTCATTGCTAAAAGCAGGCTGATAACTCGTGGCTTTTCCATAGAGCTGTTGGGGGGAAGGCCCTCTTTTGACCTTAGTGTATCGTGGAAACAACGGGGATGTAGATGCATGAGCACAGTGTGAGTGTCCCACGTGGGCGAGTGATGGCAGAGGAGACCGGCAGGGCGTGCTGTCATTTTCCTCTTCATTGTCCAGAATGTGCACAGGCTTCAGCCTGTGTGTATGTGTGTGCACGCGTGCTTCGGTGGGCAGGTGGAATATCGGGTCACAGAAGTAACTCTTTTAGAAGCCATCTAATTTACTTCTTCATTTTACCGAGGTTAAGTGGCAGGGCTGGGATTGGAATCTAGGTCGAGGTGTGGCAGGGAAGGAAACAAGCATTTATTAAGCACCTACTGTATACCAGGCCCTGTGCTAAGTGCTTTACAAAAATTATCTCCTTTAACCCGAACAACAACCCTGGGAGAGACAAGTGCTATTATTATCCCCATTTTACAGATATGGAAATTGAGGCAGACAGAGGTTAAGTGGTTTGCCTGGGCTAGTATCTGAGGCTAGATTTGAACTCAGGTCTTCCTGACTTCAGACTTATAACTCTATGCACTAGGCTATATAGCTGTGGTTATGATCATAGAATCATAGAATTATAATTATAATATAAATATAAATATAATTATAGAGGTGAATGGGACCTTCGAGGCCATCTGGTCCGCCTCTTCATTTTACAGAAAAAGAAATTGAAGCCCGTGTAAGTTAAATGACTGGCCCAAGGTGATGTGGATACAAAGGCAAGATTTGAACACAGATATCTGGTTCCAAAGTCAGTGCTTGTTTCCACTGTATACTCCTGCGCTGAGGAAATGAAGACCAGTTACAAAATTAAGTTGATTTGGTGTGGAAATCAAGGGAAGCAGCATGTTCCCTAGTGGGGGGAACTGAAAAGAAGCCGGGGAGTCAGTACACTTTGCTCTCCACCCTTCCAGAACTGAGGAGCCCTTCAACTTGGGGACAGGCTACACAAGAAAGGGAGTGTATTTGACCTGCTGGGGCCCAGCACCCTCTCACACATTCTCCTCCCCTCATCACTGCTGCTCAAACTGGTTCTTCCTGCAACACAGAGCCCCCATCTGGCTGGCGCCAGCAGAGGCCAGACCAGGGTGACACACAGCTGGGGGGGCCCCAACCCCACCCTGGAACCAGAAGCATGTCAGTGTACGGGAAAGATGGGGTCATGGAGAAGTGGGGTTAGCTCTCCAACAGCCGAAGTGGGAATGGGTGCCAGGGGATGGATATATTGACTTTGAGATGGGGAAAGCGGGGATAGGGGAGGACAGGAAAAGGAAAGGGGTAGGGAACAAGATTCATATCCCCTGGGACATGGACATTCTGCAAGAACCAGGGCATCCTAAAGGAAGACTAGAGATAGCTCCACAGTGGTTTTGCCTTGGCCTTCAGGCTCCCCTCCCACTACCAACTAAGCTGGGGGGATGCTCCCTCCCCCCCAGTCTGGCCCCAAACCTCAGAGCCGCTGCCGCCAGGCCCCTGGATAAGGGCCTGGAAACTTAGGAGTTGCAGACTCATCAGATTTTCCAGGCTCCGGGCTCAGGGGAATGGGGCTGGTGAAGGGGGAGACAGGCAGGGAGGCCGCCGAATGGCCAAAGAGGAAGCCTGCTAACCTCATCCCGTGCTTGGGGCCCCCATACCCAGCCAGACCTCGGTTCTCTCACCCTTTTTTTTAAACAGGACTTTAAAAAGAGAAGGAAAGTAATGGGGAAAGAGGATGACAGCAACTGTATTTGGACAAAAGAGCAGGCTTGAATGGGACCCAGGGCTGGGGTCTCCAGGCCACATTGGAAAAGGCCCCTCATCTGAGCAGGGAAAGAGGAGACTGATGAGGGGCAGCATAAATAAATGCCAAGCCCAAATCCTGTGACATCTCTCTCTCCCTCCCTCCCTCCCTCCCTCTCTCTCTCTCTCTCGTCTCTCTGCCTCTCTCTCTCCCCCCACCCCATCTCTCTCTCCCTGCCTGACATAGGCACCTGGCTCATTGTGCTGTTCCTGCTGCCCCTCTTGGTATCTCTAGCACTGCCCTCATGGTGGGGGGAGGTGGTGGGGGAAATGGTGCCAGAGCCTGGACCCAATGCCAGCCTGTGAGCCTCAGGAGACCAGACCCCAACAGAGAGCAAAAAAGAAGGTGACAAGAGACAGAAAATAGACCCCCTCCCATTCATTCAGCAAACAAGGTCCTTAAGGGACCAGAAGCTATCCCCCTCAACTTTGAATCTTTCCCATGAGTCTTTCTAGGATCTCAAAGCACTTTGCCAGCTACCTTTCAATGAAAAACAGCCAGCATGTAAGGGATAGGGTCTAGCTCCTTAGGTAGCCAGGGGTCCTGGCTCCCAAACACAAGTCTGACCTTACCGCTCCCCACCAGCTGTCCAGCCTTGGTTCTTGCAGGTCTGTCCAGGGGTCCTTCCTCATATCCTTGATCTGGTGATTCAGGCACCGCACACACACAGGAAGAGGGTGAGAACAGTGAGTGAGAAGGCTAGAGGGGCTTGCAGTAGCAAGGTCCCATACTCTCTGGGCCTTCTTCCTCTAGCAAAGGAGAGGAGGAAAGGTTCAAGTTGCCACTTTGACCTGGGGCTAGAGAGAAAAAGGGACCTGAGATTTGTGTGTATCCCTGTGCTATGCTTGCATACATATTTATATATGTGTGTATTATATGTGTGAGGAGAGCATTGAATGTACATGCTATAAGTGTGCAGTACGTATGTCTGATAATGTGTGCATGTGACAACACTGAATGTACGTGTCTATAAGCATGGATATGTGCATGTATATACTGAGCATTGTGATTTTCTGCATTTTACGTGTACATAGTATATCCCTGTGTGCTCTTTGCATGTCCTTACAGCCGTAGCACCTAGTACAGTGCCTGGCACCCAGTAGGTGCTTAATAAGTGCTTGTTGGTCTAATATGAGTCTATGCTCATATAAGTGTGAATATATGTTTTATGGTGTAGGTGAGATTACTGTATACGTGTGTCGGACATTTCTGTCCCAAAGTTATCTCAAATTCACCATGTCCAAAACAGAACTCATAATCTTTCCCCCCAGAATCCACCCCTCTACCAAACTTCTCTGTTTCTATGGAAGGCAGGGCCCATCTTTCTGCCTGCCAGGCTCAGAATATCAGCATTATCCCTCTCCCCACTGTCCTCATCAAACCTTGACAGCCCCCCCCTTAGTCCAAGCCCCCATCCCTCCCCATTTGAACCCTTCTGATGGCCTCCTCCTTCAGTGTTCCCCCATCTCTCTAGTCTCTCCCCATCCCAATCTTTCCTTTACCACTGTCCTCCACCATAAACTCCAGCACCTCCTTATATTTATATAACTGCCTTATATTTATCAAATATAAATGCTTCCATTTCACAAGATGGTCCCAACTGATCTTTCCAGCCTTGCTTCACATCCCCCCTCTTCCCACTCGCTACAATCCAGCCCAAGTGGCCTTTTCAGCGTTCCTCCCTCCATCTCCCTTTGCCCTGGCCAATCTCTGATCCTGGAAGGCCTGCCTTCTCACCCTTGTTTCACAGACTCTCCTCATTCCTTCAGGACTCAATTCCAGCACTACCTTCTACCCGAAGTCTTTCCTGACCCACCCCCAAAACAGTTAGTGGCCCTCCCTCTCAAACTACTTCGCATGTGTTCTTTATGTTCTTATTAGAATGTGCACATATTGTCTTCCCTATTAGAATGGGAACTTCTTGGGAGTAGGGACTATTTCATTTTTTGTCTTGGATCCCCAGAACATAGGCCAGTACCTGGCCAATAGCAGCTGCCGACTGACTGACTGATTCCAAGGTGTGTATATGTATGTCTCTAAGTGTTGAGGCCATGGATAATAAAGTGCCAAATTCTGGAGATGACAGGCTTGCCTGAATGATGGTGTTGTCTGGGTCAGGGGTCTCAGCCTTAGGGGGAAAAAAGAGGGGATGCTGAGGCTGTTGCTGCTGCTGCTCCTGCTTCAGCCCTCCAGCTGAGTCACACAAGACCAGCAGAGGGTACCAAAGAGCTTGGGCACTGCCTCAGCCCAGTAGTGGGGGGAAAGAACTACAGACTGCCCACAGCCCCTGCTAGGCTAAGCCCAACTCCCAGGTGACCCTTGGTTTTGCAGGATCCCTCTCTGTTCAGGGGAGGGTCAGACACTAAGAGGGGGAAGGGGGATACCCAAATCCATGAGGGGAGGTGGGGTTTGGAGAAGAGAAGATGACACCACCACCACCCCCGGCCGTAGGAAGGTGTGGAGCACAAGCCAAGGGGTCCTAAGCTCCCACCTCTGGGGGCCCATGTTACCCCACCCCTCCTGTGGCCCCAGAGAGGTGCCCAGCTGGCCTGGGGAACAGCAAACTCCCCATGAGCCAGTGCCCAGCCACATGCACGGTCCCTGTCCGAGGGTCCTCTCCCTACCTCTGCTTGGTTGGGTCCTCCCTGCCCCAACCATCATACCGGCAAGACAAGCCTGGGCAGGCACAGGGGGGTGGGAGCAGCTGTGCCCAGGCTAGCCCAGCCTCTCCACCCTGGGACCTGGTGGAAGGAGAAGGGAGCAGGGAGTAGATGTGCAGTTCAGATGCAATAAGCCTGGACTCTTGGCATCTGGAGCTAGACATTGGAGACATTGAGGCTGGGGTGGACCAGAAAGGGAAAGGGAGAGGAAAAATACAGGACCCAGCAGTCCTGGGCCCCAACAGCTGAGCCAGCCCCTGAGCTGTCCTTCTTAACCTCACCTCCAATCTCATGGAGGGGCTGGTGCCAGCCTGCAAAGAGAGCTCCCTGTGCTTGCCCAGCCCCAGAATCCTAGCAGGGGTTTGCATGATGGGAACTCTGCAGAAGCTCTCATCCTCCTGCCCCCCATCTCCAACCCCCTAGGAAGGGAACTGGAGAGTCTTAGCCCCAGAGGGCCTTGGAAGGGGAAGGGGAATGATAAGGTAGGGAGGAGTCAACTTCACCTAGGCCAGAGTGAAAGGACATAGCCCCTCCAAGCTCCAGACCAGGCAAGGATTTGGAACTGTGTCCTTGCCTATCCCCTCCTCTGGAAACACACCCCTGAGGGCCCAACAGGGCTAGGAGTTTTGTGAGTATTTGTGTGCTAACTGTACTGTCCTCCTCTGAAGCAGAGAGCTTGGTCTGGGCAAATCCAGGAGCATCTCTTCTGAGCTAAAAGACCCATTCTCCAGATGGAACCAAGGAGCACTGAGAGTTCTAACTCTCTTCTCTCTGAAATATTCCCAGATAACTTTGGAAGGACTGTTTCATTTTTAGCATTTGTATCCCCAGTGCCTAGCACAACGCCTGGGCACGGTAGTAGGTGCTTAATAAACACTGGTTTATTAATGTGCCATGGGCAACTCACTCCCTGAAGTGAAGGTAGGCAAACTATGGCTCTTAGGCCAAATCCAGCCTGTTTTTGTACAGCAAAGGAGAAGTGGGCTAGATTTGGCCCAGGGGCCATAGCTTGCTGACGCCTGATCTAATCCAACCCTTGCTTCATTTTATCAATGAACAAACTGACACGAGAAATGAAGTGACTTCATGACTGTCAGGCTGCTAGTAGTAGTAAATAGTGGTGCTGGGGTTGAAACTCACTTTATTCAGTATTCCAGGCTCAGTGTTCTCTGCTCCCACCCCCACTGTTCTAAGTTGAGGACTACTGGAACCCAAGTCCCACCCTAGGAAGGCGAGCCCAACAGAGACAGAGGGGCAGATTTATCATGCCCAGGTGTCTAAGTGTCCCAGGAGGGATGAAGAAGGCTGAGGGGTGGGAACAGGAGGGACAAACGGAGAATCCCGGGGTGGGGGTGGGGAGGGAGCTAGGATACACCAGGTGCATGGAGTGGATCTTCTCCTTCTGCCTAAGCAGCTCCCTCCCTCCCACCTATCCCGCCCCCATCTCCCCAGGAGGCCCCAGGACCCGAAGCTGCCCGCCCACGCACAAACCACCGACCAGCTGAGCCAGTGAGGACCAGGCTGGGGGTTCAGCACCATGGAAACATGGGGGGAGGGGAGACCTTGGGGTGAGGATGGGGGGAACTGGCCGCTTCCTCCTCCCCGCCCCCCCCCCCCGTGGCATCCTAGCTTCCTGTTCCTGATTACAATCAGCACCCTGAGGAGGTGGCCCCTTCTCCACTCCCCCTTCCCCTCCCCAACTCTGAAAAGCCTGACTGGAGCAGGCTAGTAGGAAGCTAGACTTGAGGAGGGGAGGCTCCTAAGATCCAGCCCTCCAGGGATAGGAGGCTCTTCTTTCCCACCTAATCCCGGGCCAAGGTGAGCCCTTCTCCATGCTCCAGATGTGGGATCATAGCAGTTAGAGCTGGAGGGACCTCAGAGATAACCTCTTTCAGCCCCTTCATTTTATACATGAGGAAATGAAGATCTCTAAATGGGAAGTGACTTGCCCAAGGTCACAAAGATAGTAAAGAAAACATTGTCCTTCCAAAGGGGAAGTCCCAAGGAAGGACAATTAAATGTCCCTGTGAACAGAGCATTGGATTTGCAAGCAAAGCACCTGGCTCTGAAGGCTGTTTCTGTTCTCTTCTCTAGATCTTTATCTGGCGGCAGCCCCTCTCTCAGACTCAGTTTCCTCTCCTGTAAAATGAGGGAGCTGAACGATTATCTCCAAGAGCTTATGATCGCTCCCAACCCCAAGCAGTCCCCCCAGCACGGTTGTCCCCACACCCCCTTCCAGCGCCTATTGTAAGTCAGTTCTTTGATGCTGTCACAGTTTGATGGCTGAATCAGAGAAGTGGGAGGAAGAAAGAGAGGGTGGGGGTACCGGGAGGAAGGGTTGGGGAAGGAAGGGAGGATGCCTGGGACAGCATAAGGTAAAAAAGACCTACAGCGAACATGAACAGGTTTACACTGCTGACCGGCAAAAGAACCAGGAAGGTGGTGGAGACCTCCAGGTGTGTGGGGGCAGGGCTGGGTGGGGGGAGGGAAGAAGACAAACAGCTGGGTCTGACTCTCAGGGAGCCATTTGGACATCTGGGTAGACAGGAGACTGGAGAGCTAGCTGACCTCCTTCCCTCAGGCCAGAGGTTTTCCTTGATCCATAAGTCTTCTGAGATGGTATGTGGGGGTGGGAAGGGGTTGTGGGGTGGGGGGGAACATAAGCAAGGCTGGGAAAGACACTCCTGTGATCATTCTCCTTTTTCGGCTAATCAGCTGAATTGCCTGTCTCCAGGTTAGAGAGAGAGAGAGAGAGTCAGGGAGAGTTTTGTGGTAGGCTCAGACCCTGGTGAAGCTATGTTAGGTTTTGCTGCTCCAGACTCTGGGGTCTTCTCCTTGAAACTGCAGAACAAGGGGACCAGATAGTTCCACTCTTAGCTGGTAACCCATATCCTCTCTGAAGTTCACAAGGCCTCTAGTTGTCTGTGAATTCTGGAAGCCAGAAAGGGTGAGAGATGCATGGGAGAAGGCTCCCCGCAAGGGGTGCTGGGTGAGCAGAGGGAGATCTAGACAACAGGGTAGTTGGGGAAGCAAGACAAAGGTGAGGGGTCATGAGTGGCAGTGTCCAGCTAAAATGTGTCATATGACTGTTCAGTGCAGTCCACGCTGCCCAGAAATGAAATTGATCAGGAAGGAGGAAGAGGGGAAGATCTTTATAAACTATTAAGCACATGTAAATGGAAGTTATTAGTGCCTTTCAGGGAGGAAAGATGCTTCAGGAGCTGGATAAAACATACTGAAGTACAGTGGAAATAGCCAGGATTTGTAATTAGACCTGGTATCGAATTCTAACACTGCTATTACTCCTCGTATGACCCTGGGAAAGTCACTTCACCACTGTGACCCTCAATTTCCCCATTTTTTAAACAAGAGAGTTGGACTAGCTTATCTCTGAGATCTCTAAAGCCTATGAAATTGGGGAAGCCTGTGAGGGCCAGTGCTTCCCTTTCCCATAAAATGGGTCACAGAGTGACAGCATCTAGATTAGATAGACTCTGAAGGCTCTTCCAGTTCTAAATCTCTGACCCCAGCAACGTACCCCAGTGGTCAGAGGCAGCCCTTTGAGGGGAGAGACTCAATCTTTAAAACAACAGCTCTGCTTACCAAAAGCTTAACAAGATGATCTGCCCAGAAAAGATATTTAATAAATATTTGTTGAAGAAATGAAAAAAATGCTGAATTTAATTAATCTCATAGAATTTAGAGGTGGAAGGGACCTCAGAGAATATCTCACCCAATCCCATTATTTAACCAAGGAGGAAACTAATGGGAGAAGTGTCTTGCTTAAGATTTATAGCATTGGATTTAAACCCATTGCTTTGAATTGAATTTCTGGGAAAGTGGAGAGAGGAACACCTGATGTCAGACTTGCCAAGTGGCCCAGGCAAACGGGCACCCTCCCCCTGGTGGCAGTGACAGTGGGCGCATGGAGGGCAGCATGTGGTTGGGGTGTGCGTGGGTGGTAGGCAAGGAGGGGCTGAGGGAGGAAGCTGGCTTCCTGAAGCCTTCTCAGCCCTCAAACAGACAGACAGCTGGCAGGACGCAGCCTGGGGGGACACAGCCACTCCAGTAAGTACCTAGAAGGGGAATGTGGGGAGGTGGGCAGTGGGAGCCCCTCAGCTCCGCACAATGGCAGCAATGCGTGGGAGGAGGGCATTGCTGGAGAAGGTGGAAGAGGGAAGAGTTACGTCACCCTAGGGCTGGACTGGACAGTGGACACAAATTTCCAATAACGCCCAGAGGCCATGAGGGCACAAAAGGCTGAGGGGTCTCCCAGAAAAGGATAGGCAAAGTATTCCTCCTTCCCAAACCCCAGATGTGTGTGTTCCTATCGATCCCACCTCCACTTGCCTTCTCTTTTTCCCTTCTATCTGACCCAAGAAGTTCAGTTCTCCAGCTGCTCTCTTTAGCCCCTGAGCCTGAACAGCTATGGCTGAGAGGGGATTGCCCCCTAAAGAGGAAAAGGCCAAGGTGCGTCCCCATCCCCACCCCCCACGTGTTCCCATCTGTGTTCTGCCACATGCTACAATAGATTAAAGGCTCAGTGAAGCCTTTTCCTGACAGTTACGGAGGCAAGAGTTGGGGAAGGAGAGGAAGAGGAAGGAAACACCCCCTCGCTCTTCCTCCCTGGACAGAGACCCCAAAAGCCACAGCTGAAGCTGGGAGGGGGCACTGCCTACGGTTAGAAGGGACCTGGGTAGGCATGTTGGGTCTTCCACTCCACCACCCCTTGGAGTACATTGAAAGATAGATACGCCTGGGTCCCCATCTCATCCCAACACTGTGATATGCCTGTCTGGGATCATGGGGGCCAACAATACGCCCAAAGAAAAAGCGACCTCCAATCTTCTCCCTTCCTCTCCTCCCCATTGCAACCTGCTCTGTTCCCACTTCTCTTGTCTCCCTGTTAGGAGTTCTTGATGAGCATAGACACATGTACACACACATACACACACACACAAACATATATTATATATATGTATATATTATATATGTATATATTATTATATATTATACACACACACACACACAACCCAGCTCTCTCCTCTATAGATCTCTTCCTGCCCCTCACCAAAGTCCCTCTCCCCTTCCCCTTAGCTCATCCTGGGCCTTAAAAGGCTGCCCTTCCTGCCCTCTAGATAACTGCTGCTCCCACCCCGGAAATGCAACCAACTCTGGGGGGGAGTGATAACACCACCATGAGAAAACGGACAACGGACTGGGGTAAAACCACAAGCCCCAACCCCTGGGCTGTCGGTGCCTGCTCTCCCTCCTCCTCTGCTCAGATTCCTCGTTCTGGTCCGGCAGCCGTGAAGGCCTCCTACCCATAGCCCTAGTGACTGTCAGCCGTGGGGTGCCTGTGTCTTTCAGGTGGTCACCATGGCTGAGTGAGCCTGCTCTGAGCCCTTGCCTTGGCCCCTTGGGCCCCAGCCCAGCATGGTCCAGGCCTGTGGGGAGTGCTCCCGAGCTCAGCAGACAAGTCTACCACAGGGGGCAAGCATGGCCCAGTCCCCTGCTCCCACCTCTACAGCCAAGAAACACATCAGACTGCAGGAGAGGTGAGGCCTGGTGAGGGTACGGGGAAGAACGATTTTGAGAAAGGGAGTTATTCCCTACCCTGTCCCTTACCCCAGAACCACAATTCCCCTCAGCCCTGATCTCCCCAACTGTGCCCATCTCCCCTGCATCATTAAAAACACCCCTCATCCTTCCAGATCAGACACCTTAGTACAGAGCAGACCATGGACCTGAATCAATAGGGAAACCCAGATGTATTTGTATGCATTTGCATGTCTGGGAACATGGGGTTTCAGGTTACTCCATACCCGAGGTCCCCTAGACTCTTCATACTTCTATAGGCTCAAGTTTGGTTGGCCTAGCTTGAAAGAAAAGGTGGCTAGGCTTTGATAGGAGCATTTCTCAGGATATCCTTAACAGCCACAGACCCTGAAAGGACTGTCTTTGGCCTCCCTGGTGTTGGGTATAGATAGGGGGAGGGGAATAGCAGACATGGAGAGAGAGAAGCAAGGCTAGACTCCCTCAGAAGGCATGGCTTGAAAGAGCATCTTCCATGGAAGAGGAAGAAAGAAGAGCTTTAGCCCCAAACACTCTGAGCCACGGACTGGCCTCCTGGGTGAGTGCCCAGGCCATTCCAATGAAGGCACTGGAGAACATGCCAATTCAAGAGCCATTAAAGGAAATGGGGATGGTTAGCTTGGAGAAGGAAAGATTGGGGTGGGGGAGGGGACAGGATAATGATCCTTAGATGTGAAGACCTGCCATGTGGAAAAATTAGCTTTATTCTACTTGGTCCCAGACAGGAGCAATACATGGAAGTTGCAGAAAGGGAGATTTAGGCCTCCTCTAAGGATAAAGCTTCCTAATGTTTAGGGTTGTTCAAAGGTAGTTAGGCTGCCTTGGGAAGGAGTTCCCCATCACTGGAAGTCTTTAAGTGGAAACTGGACTCATGTCATCCCATCGTCAGCAATGTTGTAGAAAGGCCCCTTGCTCAGGTACAGGTTGGGCTGGATCCCTCTTCCAAGGCTAAGATACTGGAACTCTATGACCCTGGAATTGGGAAATGCAGAGCATGGCCTTGACAGCTGCGACCTCTGGCTTTCTTCACAGGAGAGGCTCCAATGTGGCTCTGATCTTGGATGTGAGCTCTCTGGGGGCAGTGGAGCCCATCTGCTCAGTATCTACACCCCGAGAGCTCACTCTTCACTTCCTAAGGACAGCTAGGCACCCCCTCACCCGCTGGGCCCTGCAGCGCCAGCCACCCAGCCCCAAGCAACTGGAGGAAGAGTTCTCGGTAAGGACTGTGGGGTTTACGCTTTACCCCATTTACCTCTGAATTACCGCCCTGAATCATACCACAATTGGGGGATGCCAGAGGTGGGGGAACTATTTGGCAACGTTACAGTTGTTTATAACGTTAGCAAAAATTGAAGACAAATGCGTGTCTTTCTGTGGCCAGGAGAGGTCAGCAGAGGAGTCAGAGGTAACAGGAAGTGCTCTGGAGTCAAGGTCGACATGACAGTAAAAGGTCATGGAAAACCTGGGGATTCTCTGGTGCCTGCTCTTCTGACTGTAACCACATCTAACCTTAGATGCTAATATAAAAATATAGGAAATTTAATCAACTAATTAATCAACTAGGCAGCAAGGTAGATGCAGTGAGGAGTCCTGGGCTTGCAACTAGGAAGACCTATGTTCAAATCCTACCTCAGATACTGACTGGTTTGTGTGACCTTGGGCAAGTCACTTGATCTCAGAGGCTCAGCTTCCTCCTCTGTAAAATGGGGGATTGGACTCCATGGTCCTTTCTAGCTTTAAATCTATGATATATGATCCTATGGGAAAAGTAAGCCACAGAGAGGAGGATTCAGCAGGGAGTCCAGGGCAGGAGTTTCAGCTGCTCACATCCTTCCTCCTCACACTTGCCAGAAGATTCCCCCAAACTTTGTCAATCCTGAAGAACTGGACATTCCTGGCCATGCCTCTAAGGATCGATACAAGACCATCTTGCCAAGTAAGAGCCATGCCAGGGAGCAGGGGAGGTGGGGTGGGGACTCTCTCCGTTGGCTAGAAAAGGCAGGCCTGGAGTGGAATTTAGGGTTGATTACAACACTCGGGTTCAGTCTTGTCCCAGCTGTGAAACCCAGGGACAAGCTGGAGGAGGGGTTGGTGCCACATTCCTCCCTCCCTCCACGAGAGAATGGTGGAACGGTGGAGGCACATCTGGGAGAAAAAGTGGCAGCTGGGGTGGAGGAGGAAGGGCTGGAAGGGGGAAGGCACAGCTGGGACAGAGGATATTGTTTAACTAGAGAAGGCACAGCTGGGACAGAAGATACTTTGTAGAACAGAAAAGATACAGCTGGAATGGAGGAGATAGAAGGCTAGAAGAGGCCTAGGTAGAAAGGAGGAAGCACTCCTGGGATAAAGAATCAATCCATAAGCATTTATTAGACACTTACGTGCCTGGCTGAGCACTGGGGATACAAAGAAGGCTGGTGGGATTTGAGCTGAGTTGTGCAGAGAGCCTGGAGATAGAGGGGGAGCATTCTAGGTATGGGGGGCGGGGGGCCAGCAAAAATGCCTAAAAGCAGGAGTTTATGTGCAAAGTAGGGCAGGGAAACCAGATTGTAGACTGTGTGGAAGAAAATGAAGTCTATGAAGAAGACTTGAGAGGTAGGCAGGGTCCAGGCTGCAAAGGGCTTTAAATGCTACATAGAGTACTCTGATCCTGGAAGTGATGGGAAACCACTGGAGCTTATTGTAGGGAAATGGGACATTGTCAGACATGACCTTTGGTGCCTGAGTGGAGGATGGACTGGAGTGGGGAGACACTTAAGGCCTGGAGACCAATGAGGAAGCTATTTTAATAGGCCAAGCAAGAGGCGATGAGAGCATGGGTTAGGTGAATGGCTGCATGAACTGTGACAAGGGACACCTACAACAGGTGCTGGCAAAGATAGAAAAAATGAAATCCAATGACAGATGAGATGTGTGACGTGAGTGAGAGTGGAGGATCAAGGATGATGGTGAGGTTGTGGGCCTGAGTGACTGGGAGGATGGGTGAAGCTCAATTGGGCTGGAGGAATCCTATGTGGTATGGAGTAGGCCCAGCCACAAGGAAGGAGACACAGCTGGGCTGGAGGAGATGTCACCTCCAGATATGGAAAATGGACAACTGGTAAGGGAGGGAGCTGAGGAAAATCAAAGTAGCCCAGCAGATTTTCAAAGAGATTATGGAATTAGGGTGACACTGGGTTCCAAGGAGCTTGAATCTTCCGTCTCAGCTGGATGTGAAAATCTGTTTCCAAGAAATGGGTAAGCATCAACCTTTTCTCCAATCAGAGTCTTTACTGCACACAGCCCTCCCTCTCTCCTCCGTGTGACCTTAACCACCTACAGAGTCCCAGCCTGGTGATTTCAACAGCCTAAATTCACCACCATACCAATATTCAGAGAAGAATTTTCTGTTCTAAGAATCTGGCTGCTACCCTTGGAGTGTCCATAGCCTGGGGGTGAGGGGCTGGGGGTGGGACTTGGCTAGCAAAAAAGCAGATAGATAGATTTAACTAGACAGAAAGTAACACTAAGCCCAACTCAAGCCAACCACAGAGGTGCTAGGGTAGGCAGAAGGACCAGGATAACATGATGGCAACTCTTCCCGAGCTCCACCCTTCAGAGCCCTCTGATAAGGATAGTCTGGGAAATAGGAGACTTCGTCTCTGGTCCTCTTGCTGCTGAAAGCCACCTTGCCTGTGATGCTTATTGGTCATAGTTTCCTGACTTTGAGCTGGAAGGGACCTCAGGGAACTCAGCTAATGATGAGGTCATCAGATGAGCAAAGGCCCAGAGAGATAAAATTATTTTCCCCAAGGACTAACAGGTAATTCATGCCAAAGCCAGAACTCAAACCCACGTTCTCTGACTTCTAATCTAGCACTGCCTTGATTGCTGTCTTGACAACCCTACTTGTGTTTGTTTAAAAAAATATATGATTATAAGACCCTCCATGGAGGGACTTACATCTGAGTCAAGAGGCCTAAAGTCTTGTCCTGCTTCCTCTCCTGGTTTGCTGTGTAACCCTGGGCTAGTTATTTCTCTCTCAATCTCAGCTCTTCCATTAGAAAGACATTCTTGCTTTACAGTCTCTGTCATCGATTACTACCTTTCCATTCCCAGCGCAGTCTATCTCCATATTACTTCACACTTAAACTATTCTAACAATCTCCTAGCTGGGGTCCCAACCTTCAGTCTTACTTCTCCAATCCATCTTTCCCACTATTGCCAGCATGATTGTCCTAATCCCCAACTCATGTAACACTTCCCTGCTCAAAGACTTTCAGTGGCTCCCTATTATCTACTGAATGAAGTCTTTCCTCATTCAGCAATTCACTAATGATGTTGACAATGAGCATTATTCCATATGACTTCTGACCTCCATCAATTTTTTTTCTCTTAGATCCCCAAAGCCGTGTCTGTCTCGGGCGGGCACAGAGCCAAGAGGATGGAGATTACATTAATGCCAACTACATCCGAGTAAGTATCTCTCGCAGCACCATTGCCAGGCAAGGGGTTTCTTGGGTAATTTGCCTTATTGTAATTCAACTCAATAGACATTTATTAAGTGCCTACTTCTATGTGCCAGGCATTGTGCTAAACTCTAATAAGAAATAACAGCAATTTGCATTTCTATAACATTTTATAGTTCACGAGCTGTAGCAGAAAGTTCATTTCTCAAACACCTTGGTACAGAGGTGGTACAGATAATATCACCACCATTTTACAGATGAGGAAGCTGAGGTTCAGTTTGGCTAAGTGAGCAAGAGAAGCTAGATAGTCCAGTAGTTAAAATGCCAGGTCTGGCATCAGGAAGATTCATCTTTCTGAGTTCAAATCCGGCCACAGACCCTTACTGGTTGTGTGACCCTGGGCAATTCACTTAACCCTGTTTGCTTCAGTTTCCTCATCTCTAAAATGAGCCGGAGAAGGAAATGGCAAACCCCTCCAGTATCTTCTGCCAAGAAAACCCCAAATGGGGTCACAAACAGTCATTCACAACTGAAACGACTGAACAACAAAACAACACAGAGAAAGTGGAAGAGTTGGAATTCTCACCCAGACGTCTCTGCTCTGACGTCTGTGCTCCTCTCTGCCCACTGTGTTAATTCTCTGGACCTTGGGGTTCAAGAGCTCCTCACAGAGCTGATCACCTTTGGGTGAATTACAGAGAAGGCACAGAATGCTAGAGACGGAAGGGGTGTTAGACATTGTTTAAGTATTTTACTTCCTCTTCTGTTGATCTGGGCAATTTATATTTTTGTAAATATTCATCCATTTCATAATATTAGACACTGTTGAATAATATGGAGATTCTTAATCTTTTGGTGGGCTGGACCCCTTTGACAATCTGGCAAAGACTCAGGATTCTATCTCAGAATCATATTCTTAAATAATTGAAGGACATGCTCAATTTCAGTTAGAGGTTAGCGAAAATGGAGACGTACATTTTTCCCATCCGAGTTCATAGACCAAGACTTGGGGATTCATGGACCCCGGCTTAAGGACCCCTGATCTAAAAGAATGTAAAGGTAAGGGCTATTTTTATTTCCTAATCTCGATCTTCAAAGCCTAGCACAGTGCCTAGCACATAGCAGGTATTTAATGAATGTTTGTTTGTTGATTAATGGGTCTAATCCAGCTACTCTGTTTTACAACAAATGAAACGAAGATATAAGCTGACTTCCTCCGTAAAGTGATGAGGTCAGACTGGACCAATGTTCCCCAAACTGTGTACTGTGGAACCCTAGCATGACATGCATGGCGACTTTGGCAGAAAACGTTGTTGTCAGTGATGGCTTCTACTCTGAAACACTAAATATGAACACATATGTAAATACTTACTGCATGTGATTTTTTTGTCTGAAAATAGGCCTAATTTCCTCTTTTTATCCTGGGGATATTCACAGAATAATTTTATTTCAGGGATGAAAGAAAATTCAGAAACCATCTAGCCCAACCCCCAGCCAAAAAAAAATTACCCTATAATAAAGCCACAAGTATCAGCTAGCCTGAACTATATATGTGTGTATACAAACATAAACAAAAAATATATATATATATCATATGCAGAATATATACAGTATATCCACAATGGGACGTTGTTGTTGTTGTTCAGTCATGTCTAACTCTTTGTTACCTACCATACTGTCCATGGGATTTAGTGGTTTGCTATTTCCTTCTCCAGAAGATTAAAGCGAACAGGTTAAGTGACTGGCCCAAGGTCACACCTCTACTAAGTGTTTGAGGCTGGATTTTAATTCAGATCTTCCTGACTCCAGGCCTAGTGCTCTATCCCCTGAGCCACTTAACTGCCATAAATACCACACACACACACACACACACACACACACACACACACACACACAATGGAAGGAAACCCACTTCTACCTAAGGCATTTCATTCCAATGATGTATAATTCCTAATTGTTAGGAAGCTTTTTTTTTCCTGACCTCAAATTTAGTTTTTGCCTCTTTGCAACTTCTCCCTCTTCCTAGTGTCCCTTTTTTTTGCTGTTGTTCAGTTGTGTCTGACTCTTCATGACCCTATTTGGAATTTACTTGGCAAAGATACCGGAGTGTTTTGCCATTTCCTTCTCCAGCTCATTTTGTAGTTGAGGAAACTGAGGCAAACAAGGTTAAGTGACTTGCCCAGGGTCACACAGCTAATAAGTGTCTGAGGCCAGATTTGAACTCAGAAAGAGGAGTCATCCTGACTCCAGGACCAGTGCTCTATCCATTGCAGCACTTAGCTGCCAATGTGTAATAATAGAAGCATTTGTATAGCACTTTAAGTTTTGCAAAGTACTTTATAAAAATTATCTCATTTTATCCTTATGACCACCCTGAGAAGTAGGTGCTATTATCTATCGTCGACATTTTTTAGGTGAGAAAAATGAGGCAAAAGGAGGTTAAATGATTTGCTTATGGTCATAGAGTTTGTTAGTGTCCGAGACTAGATTTGAATTCAGGTCTTGCTGGCTCCAGTGTCAGGACTCTATCCACTGTTCCACCTAGTAACCAGTTTATTCTGGTTGGTACCCAAAGTGGAATCCTCTGTGTATCCAGCTCCATTGCTGTGGTTGATTTTATAATTCCCAAAAGGTCACCTAGTCTTTAAGACTCTAAAATTCTGCATTTATGTACAGCACCCATAGTAGCTAATCCCCCTAAATGTGTCAGGGGCCCCCTCATGCTGAAAATCCCCCACTCAGCTTGATGAGAGTTAATGACGTTGGGAGTCTGCACGAGGAAAATGCCAAAGGCATTGGAGAACAAGCCTCAGCTTGACTGCAATGGCGGCTTGTGTTTGAGTTGCCACCTATATCCTCCTTCTCTCCCTGTGGTCATGGGGAAAGAGAGGGACAGGAACAAGCAATTATTAAACACCCACTCTGTGCCAGGCACTGTGGTAAGCGCTCTATGGATATTATCTCACTTGATAACAGCCCATACATTGTAGGGGGTACTGAAAAAAACGTTGCTTTGGCAATTCAGCCCTTTCAGGGTCGCTTTTTTTCCATATCTCTCACCACTTCCAATTCTCGAGTCTCAGTTTCCCCTGACCTCCATATCCCATCCATCACAAGGGCTCAAAGCCTAGGTGCCACTTGATCAGGAAAGGATTCTAGAGGCTGAGAATCCTCCAAAAATTGGGCAGCTGGTAGCTAAGGAAACTAAGAGAAAAGGCTTAGATTTCAGCCTCCGGGAATGCCTTACCTAGGCGTGGCTTCTCGTCAAGGCATCTTGCCAGAAGTTTCCTTCTTGATAACCCCCTAGTGCCTCAAGGTATGGAACCTTACCCCACTATACCACGCATCCCTACAGTGGATGTGAAACCTGCTGCCCTCTGGTGGTTCACAAGAGCAAGGGCATCCTTTTACAGATGTTGGGAAATAGAACGCCATCAGTGATAAGCCAGGACAATTTAGAGGGGAAACAGGATCTCCCTATTCATAAGATTTAGAGCTGGGAGATAATTTAAAGATCATATAATTGCACTTCCCCCCCCTATTTTACAGAAGAGACAACTGAGGCCCAAAGAGAAAACTTGCCCAAAATTATGCAGGTCACATGTAACAAAGCCTGGTTCCACAGCAGATATGTTGAAAAGAAGGTGGGGTCCAGAGTCAGGTGGCCTGAGTTCAAATCCTAATTCTACCAGCGTACTACCCGTGTGAATTTTGCCATATCGCTTTGTCAATTTGGGCTTCTGTTTTCTCAAATGTAAAATAAAAAGTCTTTACTAGATGTCCTTTCCAGATCTAAATGTCTGGCACTATGACCTAGGTGATTTGATGGGAAATCAAACGTCTCATGGCATCTGTCTCTGGCAGCTCCTCTAGTCAATCCCCACTGAGGAAATTTGGGCCCGGAAAAGTGACCCAAGGTCACACAGGGAGTAAATAGAGCCACAGTCAAACCCAGGTCTTCTGCCTACAATCGAGTTGTTTCCAGAATGTTACACTACCTGATCCCTGTCTCATGGGATGCAAAGAGAGAATGTTGATCTGGAATTCAGCAGGAGCAGCTGTGTATTCAAGGACAGAAAATTATCCTGGAGCTATATCCTCCTTACAGCAAATACTCTTTGATTCTGCAATGACCACCCCCCCAGGGACACCCTCATCATCCCTGGTTTCCTCAGACTCAGATTAAGCATGACCTTCTATATGGGGTTTTTCCTGATCTTCCCAGCTCCTGCTGCCTTCCCCAAATTACTATGTATTTTCTATGTAGCCAGTATTTATTTATTCGTTTGTCTATTTATCCATCCATCCATTTATTTTTGCATTCGTTTGTTTATGTGCGTGTTGCCCTCCCTTGAGGGCAAGGATTATTTCATTTCTGTCTCTGTATGTTCTACCATTTAGCACAGTATCTGGTACATAGTAGGTGCTTAAGACATGCTTATCATTCATTGATTGGGCGGAGGGAGAGGGAAGATGGATTTTGGAGGGAAAGGAACTTGAAGACATTGCTCTGCATTTTGATGCTAAATACATAAAATGTAGCAAAATTAAAATATGCATATGTCATATAAATCGTGAGAGGGGTGTGGGTGTGGGCGTGGGTGTCTGTCAAGAGTTCTGGCACATTTTTTGTAAAAGGGCTGCAACCTAATGTCAGGGTGTCTTAGTTCCAGGGAGAGGGAGCTGGGGGAAGTTTCCTGAGGTTCTTACTCCTCACTTTGTTCCATCTCTTTAGGGCTATGATGGTCGTGAGAAAGTTTACATTGCAACCCAGGGCCCCATGCGTAATACTGTGTCTGACTTCTGGGAAATGGTGTGGCAGGAGGAGGTACCCCTCATCATCATGCTCACCCAGCTTCAAGAAGGCAAAGAGGTAGGTGGCAGCTTTCCCCAGAAAAACCACTCTTGAGGATCTCAGACAACCAGATTGCAACAGAAACAAGGGCAGTCCAGTTAGAATATTGTAGGATTCTTCCTCTGTCTTCCTTCCCTTTCCCTTCCCCCTTCTCCACCTTCCACAGAGTAGGGACAACCACTTGGGGGTAAAGCTTACTCCTTAACTCTTATTCTTAGTAACAGACCTGGTCCCTGACTCTCACCCAAGGGCAGATATAGCCTCTATAACATAAAATCCCCTATCTCTCTTCCCCTAAAGAGGCATTTCCTGTCTAGAGCATCCCCTGGATCTTGCTGACAGAACTGCTTCCCTCTCTCACTCCCATCTCCCTTTCACCTAGAAATGTGTTCACTATTGGCCTACAGAGGAGGAAACCTATGGGCCATTCCAGATACGGGTCCAGGATGTGATTGAACGCCCAGAATACATTGTCCGGCACCTTACCATTCAGGTATAACAACTGCTCCTTAGAATCATAAAGCCATTAGCTGAAACCTCCCTACCCTGAGGAACCTGGTGAGCCTGAAAGGAGATAGACCTCCTCCACAGGGTGTAAGACCTGCCTAGCCTTCCCCCCATCCAAGTCCAAAAATGTATGTCTCATCATGCACTTTGTATCCATCAACTCTCTGACAGGAGGTAAATAATGTGCTCCATCATTGTTCCCCTGGAATTATGGTTAATCATCACATTGATAAGAATTTTCAAGTCTTTCAAAATTGTCTTTATAATGTTGTTGTTGTATAAGTCATTCTCTTGGTTCTGCTCACTTCACTCTGTATCAGTTTCTACAGTCTTCCTCCATTTCTCTGAAACTGTGTCATTTTTTTATGGGCACCATAGTATTCTATTCCAGTGAGGTGTCCTCATTTGTTCAGCCATTCCCCAATTGATGGGCACCACCTTCCTCCCCGGCCTTTTCCAGTAACTCTATTTTGAATCAAGTTGCATCTCCCAAATCCTTCATCAGGACCCAGGTCCAACAAGAATTCTTGAGTCCATAGTCAGAAAAACCCTAGATTATGTATTAAGGCACAAGAGAGAGAACCTACACTGCTCCTGCCTTCAGGGAACCTACAGGCTCACCTTTGTTTTGCCATTTGGTAAATTCATGATCTCATAAATGTAGGCTGGTTCAGATCATAAGGCATCAACATATCCTCATCCTTCGTGATCCTTGTCTGCCTTTCCATAAGTCTTCCTTCATAAGAGGCCTTGGTCTGGTCAGTGCTAAGGCTGTCTGCCTGTTATCCCTCATTCTCACCATATGACTGGCCCGCCTCTTCTTCCAATTATGCACCTCCTCCGTGATAGCATGTATTCCATTTCTCTCAAACAAGTAATTGTTGGAAATGAGCAGCAGCAATCTCAAAGCCACCATGAATCTTTCTGTTGCCCTTTGACTCACTTGCAGTTGGGATTCTTCTGAAAAGCGGTGTTTCATGATATGCGGTCAATAAGCAAACCACGTGATAATGAATGATAGAATTGTTGCTTATCAATGCTGTTCTGTTAAGGTAGATGGCTGCTGTACAGGGAATTTGCCACTTTTATGCAGCTGTCCACGATTGTTAAGTATCCTCCCAGGCTATTAGGAGCTTCTATCAATGCTGGCGATGAAACAGGGTTTAATGTGACGTAGAGAGGTTGGCAAGTGGGAAGAGAGAATAAATAGTGCACAGGATAGTCACTATGTTACAGCAGGTGCAGAATATTGGGAAGGACGAATAAGAAAGGGAGTGTCCCAGGGGAGACTCTCAGAGTCACTTCTGCGTTCACCACGTGTGAGGGAGGAAAGGTGTCCACGTGCAGATCCTTGGAGCTGATTCCATGTTGGGCTATGAGGAATCCACTGTAGGGCCAGAGCATTTGCAGGGCCTGTACCCAGAGAACAGTCTATGGGAGTTATGATGACCAAGCCCTGGCAGATGGAAATATCTAGTTGTCCCAGTTTGATCTCTGCATAGGAAAAGGGAACACTTGACGAGAGATGAGTGGACCTAGTTCCTAGATGTGAGTGTGATTAGGAGCAACGGGAGTACATGCATTCTAGTACCAAGGCAAGAAGAGGCTGGACTAAGGTACATGCTGTCACTAAGAATTAGAAGAACAAGAGATGGGGTGAAAAGGCTTTGAAGAGACTGTAGAATACTCTGGGGTTTGGAATTAGAGGACCTGGGTTCAAACCCCATTTCTGTTCACCTAACCACCAGGACTCAGTATCCTCATCTGTAAAACAAAGGACTTGAATGGATGTCTTCCTAGGTTTCTTTGGGCCCTAAAACTATGATTTCTAACAAGGGCTCCAACCATTCTTCCACTCATCCAGGTTTGCCACCCCCAGGTCATCCCTGATCCCTCATTTTTCCTCACCCCATATAATCAATCTGTTCCCAAATCTTGTTGATTTGGCTTCCATAATGTTTCTTATATCTGCCCCCTTTTCTTCATTCATATGGCTCTCTCTCGCCTGGACTATTTCAGTAGTCTTCTAATTGGCTTCCCTGCCTCTCCAATCCATAGACCACTGTCAAAGTGATTTCCTAAAGGGCGTGTCATTCTCCAGTTCAATAACTTCCAAGGCCTTCCTCTTAGCTCTAGGTGATACAGTGGCTAGAGTGTAGACTTAGAGTCAAGAAAATCTGGCCTAAGCCCTGGAACCCTCGATTTCCTCATCTGTGAAATGGGGATAAGAATGGCCCTTAAACTTTCAGGGTTATTTTCAGGATCAAATAAGATAATGTATATCAAGTTATTTGGAAAATCAAAAATACTTTATTAATATTAGCTACTATTATTATCATTATTAGGATCAATTCAATAAACATTTATTAAGCACCTACTATGTGCCAGGCAAGAAAAAGAAAGACAGTCCCTGCCCTCAAAGGACTTACAATCTAACAAGGAAAGACAACACACAAGAGGAAGCTGGAAAGGTGTGGGGACTGGGGGAACAGGACACCAGGGAGTCATCTTGTTTCATGGAATTGAGACCAAGCAGATCAATACAAAGTCATTTGATTGGCAGGGAAAACTCTTACAACCAGATGCCAATTTATCTGTCTAGCCTTATTACACGTTGCTGTTGTTATTGTTCAGTGGTGATCTCATTTAGGGTTCTCTTGGCAAAGATACTGCAGTGATTTGCCATTTGCTTCTCTAGCTCCTTTTACAAATGAGGAAACTGAGGCAAACGGGGTGAAGTGACTTGTCCAGAGTCACACAGCTAATAAATGTCTGAGTACAGATTTGTACTCAGAAAGATGAGTAGTGCTCTATCTACTGCACCACCTAACTGCCCAGAGCCACCTAGCTCTCCTTCATACTCTGTGGTCCAGCCATCTGGACTTCTCACTGTTCCTCTCACATAACATTCCATCCTGTCCCCATGCATTTGCACAGGCTGTCCCCAGTGCCAGAAATGCGCCTCCTCTTCACCCCCCCACCTGTCTTCTTCACCCCCTCCCCCATCCCTACACCTACTCAAATGCTGCTTCCCACACAAGACCTTTCCTGATGTGCTCCCCTAGCTGCTCATGCCTCCCCATTCCCCTGAAATTACCTTGTATTTACTCTGTATATGTGCTGTGCATACTTATAGGAATAAGTGTTGCTTTCCCTGAGAGAATGGAAGCTCTTTGATAGTAGGTTCTGTTTCATTGCTTCATTGTTTCCTTCTGTTTCATCCCCAGGGTCTAGCTCAGTACATGATATGTAAGAGGTGCTTAATAAAGACTTGATTGAGCCACTGATGAGCCTAGATCCCAAAGAACACATTATGCTTTTTCTGTGTTTTGTCCTCATGGCAACTGGGAGAGATAGAGAGCTGGAAAAGGAGGTGTATCATTACCCCTAGTTTACCATGGATCTGGAAACTGAAGCCCAGGAGATAAAGAGATTTGTCCAAATTCATATTACACATCAGTGGCAGACCTAACACTAAAAAGC
This sequence comes from Trichosurus vulpecula, assembly GCF_011100635.1. Lineage (NCBI taxonomy): Eukaryota > Metazoa > Chordata > Mammalia > Diprotodontia > Phalangeridae > Trichosurus > Trichosurus vulpecula. The sequence continues at coordinate 102,715,686 of NC_050576.1, read as the reverse complement.
AGGTTTCTTAGGAAGAACCCATGTTTGTACCATTGGTCAATGCTCTCTCAATTCCCCAGTCCCCTACCCCAATGTAGATTGCTGTAGAGCAATTCTTTTTTATTTAATTTTTAAAAAATTTATTTTTCTCATGTGTTTAAATTAATTCATTTATTTAATATTTTATTTTTCCCCAATTACATGTAAAAACAATTTTTAACACTTGTCTCTTAAAATTTTGAGTTCCAAATTCTCTCCATCCCTCCCTCCTTCCCCTCCCTCCTCATGGAGAAAGCAAGTAATCATATGGTAAAAGAAAACCCAGACCCCCCAAAAAAAATCTCAAGAAAAATAAAGTAAAAAAAAAAAGTTTGTTTCAATATACATTGAGACTCCATCAGTTCTTTCTCTGGAAGGGGATAGTAGTTTCATTATAAGTCCTTAAGAATTGTCTTAGATCATTATATTGCTGAGAATAGCTAAGATATTTGTGGCTGATTGTCGTACAATATTGCTGTTACTGTGTACACTGTTCTCCTGGTTCTGCTCACTTCATTTTGCATCAGTTCATGTAAAATCTGTCCAGGTTTTTTCTGAGAGCATCCTGCTCATCATTTCTTATAACACAATAGTATTCTGTCACAATCATATGCCACAACCTGTTCAGCCATTCCCCAATAGATGGACATCCCCTCAATTTCAAGTTCTTTGCCACCATTAAAAGAGCTGCTATAAATATTTGTGTACATTTCCTTTTTTGTTCATTTCCTTTTCTAAAAAAAATCTGTTTGGCATATAGACCTAGTAGTTGAATTGCTTGGTCAAAGGGTATGCATGGTTTTATAACCCTTTGGGTATGGTTCCAAATTGTTCTATAAAATGGTTGAAAGAGCTCACAACTCCACCAACAGTACGTTAGTTTCTCAATTTCCCCACATCCCCTCCAACATTTGTTATTTTCCTTTTCTGTCAGCTCATCTGATAGGTATAGGGTGATAGCTTAGTTTTAATTTGCATTTTTCTAATTAATAGTGAATTACAGCATTTTTTCATATGACTATAGATAGCTTTGATTTCTTCATTTGAAAAATGCCTGTCCATATCCTTTGATCATTTATCAGTTGGGGATTGGCTCTTATTTTTTGTAAATTTGACTCAATTCTCTATTTGAGAAATGAGGATTTTATCAGACACTTGCTATAAAATTTTTTTCACAGTTATGATTGTTGTATATTTCCCTCTATCCTATTTCCTCCTGTTTATCCTACCTTTCTCTCCTTTCACCCTGTCCTCTCAAAAGTGTTTTGCTTCTGACTACCTTTCTCCCAGTCTGCCCTCCCTTGTATCACCCCTCCCCCTTCTCTTATCCCCTTTTACTCCTACTTTACTGTAGTGTAAAACAGATTTCTATACCCAACTGAGTGTGTATGTTATTTCCTTTTTGAGCAATTCCAATGAGACTAAGGTTCAAGCACTCCTGTCTATCCCCTCCATCTTCTCCTCCACTGTAAAAGCTCTTTCACATCTCTTTTATGTAAGATGATTACCCCATTCTATCTCTCTTTTCCCCTTTCTTCCAGTGCTTTCCTCTTTCTCACCCCTTAATTTTATTTTTTAGATTATCATCCCATCACATTTGATTCACACCCCTGACTTCTGTCTATATATACTCTAACTGTCCAAATAATGAGAAAGCTCTTAAGAGTTATAAGTATCATCTTCTCATTTAGAAATGTAAACAGTTTAACCTTATTGAATTCCTTATGATTTCTCTTTGCCTTTTTATGCTTCTCTTCAGTCTTGTATTTGAAAGTCAAATTTTCTATTCAGCTCTGGTCTTATCAGGAATGTTTGAAAGTCCTCTGTTTCATTGAATATCCACTTTTTCCCCTGAAGGATTATACTAAATTTTGCTGGGTATGTCATTCTTGGTTGTAATCCTAACTCCTTTGCCCTCTGGAATATCATACTCCAAGCCCTCCAATCCTTTCATGTAGAAGCTACTAAATCTTGTGTTAGCCTGATTGTGGCTTCACAATATTTAAGTTTTTTTCTTGCTGCTTGCAATATTTTCTTCTTGACCTGGGAGCTCTGGAGTTTTGCTATAGTGTTCCTGGGAGTTTTCATTTTAAGATCTCTTTAAGGGGATGATTCATGGATTTTTTCCAATTTCCATTTTACCCTCTGGTTCTAGAATATCAGGGCATTTTCGCTCGATAATTTCTTGAAAGATGATGTCTAGGCTCTTTTTTTTTAATCATGGTTTTCAGGTAATCCAATAGTTCTAAAATTATCTTTCCTTGATCTATTTTCCAGGTCAGTTGTTTCTCCAAAGGGATATTTCACATTTTCTTATATATTTTTTTCATTCTTTTGACTTTGTTTTATTGCTTCTTGATGTTTCATGGAATCATTAGCTTCAGCTTGCCCAATTCTAACTTTTAAAGTATTTCCTTCATTGAATTTCTGTATCTCCTTTTCCATTTGGCCAGTTCTGCTTTTTAAGGCATTCTTTTCTTCATTGTATTTTTATGCCTCTTTTATCATTTGGCCTATTCTGTTTCTTAAGGTGTTATTTTCTTCAGTATTTCTTTGTGCCTCCTTCACCAAACTGTTGACTCTTTTTTCATAATTTTCTTGCATCACTGTCATTTCTTTTCCCAATTTTTCTTCTACCTCTCTTGCCGCCAGCGGCTGTGGCATGGAATGACCGGAGATGGCCAAATACCAGAGAGAGTGAAAGAAAAACACAAGCCAGGGGAACAGTAAAGAACAGCTCTGTTTATTGACCAGAAAGGGTGGATATACTCTCCAAGCTAGTAAACATAACACCTTTCTCATGACAACATTTGGCAATTATTAACTACGTTGCATACTTTGTTTCCTTGTGCCCTATCAGCACTGTGTCTGTATCCTATCTGGGAACAAAATATTCTATACGTACACTTACATGTAAGGGGGTTGGAGAGCCCATGTCTTGAGTATTATCAGCCCAAGGACAAGAGTAGGCTTCAGTTAAAATCTGGCCTGGACTCGTCCTGTTGGGGACTTTCTCAGAGCTGGCCCTCTACACTCTCTTATTTGATTTTTAAATCCTTTTTGAGCTCTTTCAGGGCATGAGACCAATTCACATTTTCTTTGTGACTTTGGATGTAGCAGTTTTTATTTTATTGTCTTCCAAGTTTATGTTTTGACCTTCTGTGTCACCCTAGGAACTTTCTGTGGTCAGGATCTCTTGTTGTTGTTTGCTATTTTTTTCCAGCCTATTTCTTGACTTTTAGCTTTATATTAAAGTTGGGCTTGGCTTCTTGGGTGGATAGGACACTGTCCCAAGCTTCAGGTTTTTCATGCAGCTATTTTCAGAGTTAGTTAGGTGTAAGTTTTTGGTTCCTCCAAAAGTATGATCTAAGGAGGGGTGTGTTTACTACTCTCCTGGCTTATGCTCTGGTCTGTGAGTGACCACAAGCACTCTTTTCCACCCTGGTACTGTAACCAGGGTCCCTGTTTCCTTGCTGCCACAAGTTCTGGTATGCTAGTGTGCCTCCTCACCCTGGACTGCAACCCAGATCCTCGTATGGGTAATGCAACAGAGTGCTGGACCCAATGCCAGCAAAGGCACCCCTGTAATTTCCTTCTGACTAGTTCTCTGACCATCTTACTATCTGTAGGTTGAGAGCTCCAGAAGTAGCTACTGCCACTACTGATTCAATCATCCCCAAGGCTTGCTGCTGGTTTATTAGGGTGAGGCCTATGCTGGTGTAGCCTGTCCTGGAGTGTGCTCCAGTCTCATCCTAGTGTGATAGACCTTTCCTGCTGATCTCCTAAATTGTCTTGGGCTGGAAATTTGTTTCACCCTGTACTTTTGTGAGTTCTGGTGCTCCAGAATTTGTTTTGAGGTGTTATTTAAAGTTCTGAAAGGAATTTGGGAGAGCTCAGGCAAGTCCCTGCCTTTTCTCTGCCATCTTGGCTCAGCCCCACTTCCAGCAATTTTAAGGAGGGAAAGAACAGGACATTGAAGGCAAGAGAAAAGCCGGTATCACCTACCTGGCTCCTAAATTCTCCAGAATAATAATAAGGTTTGACTCATTATACAGAGTTCCCTCCTCTTCCCTACCTCTTAGGACCTTTGGTTCTTCCTTGTAGGTTCGAGCTCCTAAGGTGAGCCTTTCCTGATCTCCCTAATGATCTAGGGCTCTCTCCCTAGTGAATTTAACATAAGCAGACTTATCTGGTGTTAATTCCCAGTACAATGTAAGCTCCTTGGGCAATGGCACTGGTTCCACCTTTATTTTTATTTCCATATGCTTACTTAATGCACACCTGTTGAACTGAATTGTACCTGCACCCCTACCTCGCCTCACCTCTTTACCTCATCCCTTAGTACCAGGAAGAGTGTCGCCCAGTAAAGCACATCCTCTTCTCTGCCTGGCCTGATCACCAGACCCCAGAGTCAGCTGGGCCCCTCTTACACCTGGTGGATGAGATAGAGGAGAGCCCAGACGCAGCGGCCAACTCTGGGCCAATTGTGGTCCATTGCAGGTTTGTATCCCACTCCCTCTTCCCAAAACCCCCCTAGGTCTACCCCAACCCCGGGGAGTTAAATACATAAGCAAACACACACACATAAATATGCACACATATGCTGCACTATTAGGCCTTATTGCTCAAACCTGTGCAAAATGAAGCCAAGTGCTGCCTTGATTTGGGAAACTCTAGGTCATTTATGTAGTCAGATGGCAAAGTGGATAGAGTACTACTGTACTGTACTTGGAATCAGGAAGACTTGAGTTCAAATCCACCTTATAGCCTATATGATCATGGGCACAGCCTCAGTTCCCTCATCTGCAAAACAGGGATAATGATAGCACCTACCTCAGAGTTGTTAATGAGATAATATACATGAAATGCTTTGGAAAAACTTAAACACTAACTAAACGCTATCTATTATTATTATCAAATGACTCGTCTTGACACTGAGTACAGAATGCTAGCCTAGATACTGAAGGGAGATGGGGGGAAGAGTGGACATGGAGAAGTGGTCTCTATTCTGAGTGAGCTCTTATTCTGGGGGAAGAAAATCTGGGAAAGGGGGAGCTGGCATAGCTCGTGGTCTCGAGCTCCCAGAGAGATGGCACATGAAGGCCTCCTAAAGGAGATGAGGTATGAACAAAGCGGAGAAGAGAACTGGGTACTCACTCAGTGGAGGTGGGAGAAAAAGGGAGGATGAAGGAGGAGAAGATGGAAGAGGCATAGCAGGGAGAGAGGGTTGGGGGGCAGGGTTGGAAATATATCTGGGATAGAGGAGGTGCAGAGCAAATAATATGACTAGCCGACATTTATTTAGACAGCACTTTAAGGCTAAATGGCTTGCCCGTGGTTACACTATTACAGGCAGGCTTTGACCCCTGACTTTTCCTATAAAGAAAAAACAGATAAATGAAGAAATGGCCTACCAGAAAAGCATGAGAAATTTTGCTCAGTTGGGGCCGAGTCTGGGCTTACCAGGGAGGAGGATGGTTGCATAAGAAGGGCTAAGTGGTAAAAGAGGCATCATGGGGACCACAGGAGATTTCTGAGCAGATGAAATTTAATAAAAAAAAAAAAGTAGCAGGAAAAGAGTGTGTTTTGTGGCCTTAGATTGGTTTGGATAGCTGGTGTGCTAATAACTGCCCCCCAGTTCTTGACTCCTGCTATAACCACTCATCTGCCTTCCTCCTAGATGAGATTTTCTTTGGCCCATACAGTTATTGTGCCTTCACCAGAGCCCCAAGGTGGTCTGAGCAGCATTGATTTCTTTCCCAAGAAATTCCCAAGGCAGTAGCACAGTTTCCAGCCCTGCTAGCCTACAAACAGATTCCTGGAGCCAACTGATGTCTACATACACTGATCTCCTTGTGACATACCCCACTTTGCCCCCTTTGCTTTATCTCCAGTGCTGGGATTGGCCGGACTGGCTGCTTCATTGCCACACGGATTGGCTGCCAACAGCTCAAGGCTCGAGGGGAAGTAGACATCCTGGGCATCGTATGCCAGCTTCGGCTGGACAGGTGGGTTCAGGCTCAAGCTAAGAGGGTGAGAAAAGCCACCCTGACAACCACCCTTAGTGACTGCCCCAAGGTTGAAGGCTTTTCCTTAGGTCCCCATTCCTATAAATATCACTCAAGCATCAGTGCCTTGAAAGAAAAGACCCCTGCTACTGAAAAAAACTATTTTACAACTAGCACAGTATACATTTTTATTTGTGGATTGGGGTGTCAGAATTTCAATTTAGATCACATATATATGGATTTATTCTGAGCTTCCGTTGGTCATTTAAAAGGATTTGGGGTTTGTATAAAATCATTTTATAATACCCTTGACCTTGAGAGTTTGGGGGTTGGGGAAGAGTGTAAAGCCTAATAATGGGAGAGAGCTAAAAATTGAAGATATAGAGACTAAATTGTAGTCGGATACCTGCAGAAAATATATCATGAAAATATGTCGTGTCAAAAATGCACAAATAGCTAGGTCTCAAGAGCTGATGGAATCAATGTGATTCACCAGACATTTATTAAGTGTTGTGCAAGACTCTGTGGTGAGTACTCAGAATACCAAGATGCCTGTCCCAGAAACTTCCTGCCCTCAATGAGCTTCCTATCTAAAATGGGAGAACAACATGAACACAAGTAATGCTTAAAGACAAGCCAAGGCAAGGAAAGGGCCAAGCAAAGCGCTATGAGAAATCTGAGGAGGGAGAGATCACTTTACTCTGCAGCGAGGAAGGAGGGGGAATGTCAGAGGAGGTTGCATGGGCCTTGAAGATAGAACTTTAACTGATGCAGAGCATAGGAGATCGGATGTGCAAAGGTCAAGATAGGGCAGAGTAATCCAATTAGCTGCTAATTGACTCTCTAGCTTACTCCCCAGATTGCTTTTCCTCCCACCTTTCAAACCACTCTAAGTGTACTTTGCTGATCATCACCCACCTTTTGCCCTTAAACATGGGCATCCCCCCCAGGGTTCTCTCTTGGGCCCTCTTCTGTCTACACTCTTATTTTCCCAAGATCTTTGTTAGCTCCTATGAGTTCAATGGTCATTTTCTTAAATTTTATTTTCAATTCACAGAACAAAACAAGTATTTCCATAATAAAGTACAATAAAAAAGATGAATGTACATGAAACTGCAAATCTACCATGTACAACTTGCTATTCCCTCCAAATATACAACAAAATTATCACGTAAATTTCTTTTTCTTCTTACCCCGCCATATGACTTACCGCTAGACACAAATAGGTGTGTGTGTGTGTGTGTGTATACACACATGCATACATATATATATACTGTGTATATATATATAAAAGTATATACATATGTGTATATATCCACATATATACAGTATATATGTATCTATATATACACGTGGTGGGGGGTGTAAAATTATTCTATACATCTATTTCTCAATTCTTTCTCTGGATGCAGATAGCATCTTCTTCATATGTCCTTTATTTTTAATTTGTATATTTATAATAGTCAAGATGACTTAGTCCCTCTCAATAATTATTTCTATGCAAATGACTCCCCCATCAATATATCCAGCCTTGATTTCTCTCCGAAACCCTAGATCTGCCTCACCAAGTATTTGTTGGACATCACCACCTGGATTTCCTACAGGCATCTCAAACTCAACATGTCCAAAACAGTACTCATCATCCTCTTCCCATCCTCTCCCTGTCTTCCCTCCAGGGGCTATTTCTGTCAAGGGCACCCCCATCCTTCCTACCACCCAGATTCAAGACCCTGGAGTCATCCTTGACCCTTCTTTCTTCCATATTACCACATGCAATCCGTTGCCTTGTCTCGTCAAGCCCACCTCTAGGCATTGCTCCCATCCGTCCCCTTCTCTCTACTGTTATTAACTAGACTTTTCCAACAGCCTCTCTGCTTCTAGTCTCTTTCCTTCTAGAATCCATCTCCTATGTAGCTGCTGAAATCATATACATATATGTATGTATACATATGTGCATGAGCATGTGTATGTATATGTGCATGTATACATATGTACATGTATTGTATATGTGTGCATATATGCATATGTGTGTACATACACATGTACACATATATACTGTTTTCCTGGCTAGATGTCATAGATCATATTATATCGTATCATATCACACCAGTGAGGGACTTGTAGGTAGGAAATCGAGAATGGCATAATACAGAAGATAAGCTGAGAGCCTTAAAAGACACTAGGGATTCTAAGAAACAGGTAAGCAGTGGGTGTATTTTTGGTATGGAGACCAATGGGGACAAAGGCACAGATATTATAGATGGAGTGATAAAGATGAGGCACATAAAGAGGACCAGATTGGCTGAGCCCTCTTTACATGAATGTGAAGGGTAGTAATGTATCAGACTGGAAAAGTAGGTTGCATTCAGATGGTGAAGGACTTTAAATGCCAAACAGAAAAGCTTTGATCCTAGAGGTAATGGGGAGCTATTGGAATTTGTTGAGTAAGGGAGTGATATCGTGAGATCTGCATTTAGTTAGGAAAATCACTTTGATGGCTCTGTGAAAGATGGATCCGAGAGCTGTAGACACAGCTCTGGGCAAAGCAGGATGGGACTTCTCCCTGGAAGGGGTGGTTCTGAGGGTCAGAGAGTGGACACAAGTGAAAAATTGGTTTAAAAAAATTTCATTCAGGGAATCTATGACTTGTAAACCCAGGATACCAGCTTTGAGTCTTAGACCAGAACCCCATATGGGACAGAACAGGTGCCCAGCACTTGGAGAAGATGGAGCACTTTGGAAGCCTCCTGATCTTGTGGTCTCTGCTCTCAGCATCAGCTTTGTTGTTTCTTATTCCAGGGGGGGCATGATCCAAACCAGTGAGCAATACCAGTTCCTGCACCATACCCTGGCCCTGTATGCTGCCCAGCTGCCTGAGGAACCAAATCCATGACCTTCTGGAACCTGGCTGAAGAGGTGACATAGGTCATATAGTATCTAGACTGAACCCATCCAGAGAGGAGAAACTTTCTCCTTAAAGGCCTAGAACTTTGTCCTCTATCTCCATCATACCCCGGTCCCCAGGGTCTCTGATCCTAGAAGAGGCATTGATCCTCTGATGCCCCAAGTTTTCATTCTCCTTTTGTGTCCCGAAAGACCTGGTATCCCAGATCACTGACTCATTGACTGGCAGATGGAGGAGCGGAGGAGTTGTGGGTGTCAGGGGGCCTTTTGTGACTAGAAGCCCAATCCTTGGACCAGAGTGGAGAGTTGATCCTCCTCCTGCAGCCAGAGAAAGCTGAGATGAAAGGATAAGACCAGAGATACAGGGATTTTATCTTACTTTCTTCTCTTGTCCTCAGTTTCCTGAAATGGACAGCAAGGACATTACACCTATATTTGTGTGCCTATTTCTCAAGCCCATAGCCTGCTTCAAGCTCAATGATTTGAGCTGTCAACTGCAGCAAGCCTGAAGGAAAAACCCTAGGTGGTCCCACCTCCTCTGGCGTGCTACTTACGTGCCCAAGCTTCCTCTTCTATGAAGGCAACGCTTCTAGGGACCCCGATCATAGACCTTGTGTTTGAACATCCTAAGGACAAAAGGAGGATGGGGAAATTCCTGGCAACTATTTTTGCCTCATCTCCCTTCCTGGAAAATAATCCTCAGCCATAACCATCCCTCTACCCACTCCTTGTGGGAAGCTTTGTAGCACAAGAGTACTATACAAAACCACCCATGCAGCCCTCAGCACATTGAATGCCAATCAGCCCTGAGATGCTAGTGATGTTAAGCTCTTTAGGCCAGACCCTGATAAAGCCATCTAAATTCCTAGAGATGCTTCCTTCTTCTCTCCATCAACCAATCCGTGTGCACTGTCCTTGTGAAGGCAAAAGAGGCCAGTTCTCTCCCTGCAACCCCATCTTGGGTCTTGGAACCACAATAAATAGATGGCCCAGGCCATGTGGCATCCAGCCTGAAACCATCTTAGGAGGGAAGGGGAGGTGGGGAGGAGAAGAGAAAGAGGAAAGTGAAGATAAGTTCCTCTTGAAATGTCTGGAGAAGTATCCTCTCCCTCTCTGACACCATTCAGAGCTTCCATTCACCAGGTAAATTTCTCAAGGGCAATCCCACCAACCAACTGTAAGCCCCCAAAGGTCCAGTCCGATAAAACAATAAAGCATTTATTAAGTGCCTCCTATGTGCCGAGCACTGAGGATACCCTATGAAGAATGAAACGATGCCAACTCCCTGGAGCTTAATTTTAATAAAGCAGACAAGCACATATATAAATGTATACAGCATAAATATAAAAGTGAATAAACACAGACATATACAAATTACTTAAATAAAAACTGGGAAAATCATTAAGGCTTAATGCAGAAGATGGTCAGTCCAAACCCAGAGATGGAAAAAAGCTTTGATGCAGCTAGCTAGTAGAATGGGTACTACATGGGACTTGGAGTCAGAAAGACCCGAGTTTGAATCCTGCCTCAGACACCAGCTGTTTAACCCGGGGCAAATCACTTAACCTTTGTCTGTTTCTTCAGGTGTAAAATGGGGATAATAATAGCACCTACCTCCCAGGATTGTTGTAAAGATGTGATGAAATGGGGCAGCTAGGCAGGCAGAGAGTAGAGCAGCAGCCCTGGAGTCAGGAGGACCTGAGTTCAAATCTGGCCTCAGATGCTTGACACACTTACTAGCTGTGTGACCTTGGGCAAGTCCCTTAACCCCAAATGCCCTGCCTTCTCCCCTACAAAATAAAAAAGATATGATGAAATAATTGTAAAGTGCTTAGCACAGTGCCTGGCACATAGGAAGCACTATATAAATATTAGCCATTATTATTGGCTACTATGAAGATGGAAGAAGGAAATAGGGGGCTTAGTCTGGCTTTAGGTCCCTTTCTTCTATCCAAAGCCCTGGAGGTTCAGTTTGGTTCCAGATACAATCTAGGACTTGCTGCCACTCTAGAGGACCTGGCATCAGACCTAGCTTCCTCTGAAGTCTAAATCCTCAAACTGACCCAACTTCCCTGGTGTCTCCAGGACTAACTCAGCACCACATTCCTGAAGAGAGAGGATCAGAGTAGAGGCCTGTAAACCCTCCCCTCTAACCTAAGCATGGAAGAAGGTCTGGCTTTTGTTCCATGACATCTCACATCAATCAATGTGGACATGGTTGTATCATTCCTGGGTCCTCAGGGCATTGATCCTCAAGGAGGGTCCCCTTATTCCTCAAAGAATAGTGTTAAAAGAGAATATGATTTCTGAAATGCTCTTTTCTGACCCCTGTGAGCTAGGCGCATCCTTGCAGACAGAGGAAGATGGGGGCAGGTCCTTCAAGTGCCTGATCCTATCCTGAGCTCAGACCCAGCAAAGAGAAAAAGCTATGGAAGGGGCAGAGCCAAGATGGCATGTGAAAACAGCTCTTACAGGAGCTCTTGAACAAATTCTGTCAGATACCTCTAAAAAAGTGAATCTGAGCAGATGTGATAGAGTTAGAAGCCACTATGAGATTGAGTGTGGCAAATTTCCAAGCCAGGAGAGTTCTCAGGGTCGACAGGATGGATCTGTAGGCTTGGGAGAGCGCCGGCGCAGAGCTGCAGCAGACCACACCAAAGCTGAAGCAGCTGTGAAAACCAGCCAGCCATTTCGGCTGGGAGAAGGCTGGGCACAAAACTGGTGGTGATCCCCAGGCCTCCCAGCCCAGGACAGGAGTCTGTCAGAGCTACCGGAGGAAGCAGCACAGCACCTGAGGCTGTGAGAACAACTCCTCCAGAGGCTTGCAACCAGCAGTCTAAAGGTTTGAAATGTACCCTCTTGAACTTCCGGGAGCCATAATGGCAAGCTAAAATGGCTCTCATCTCTCCCTCCTTCCCTAACCCAGATAATATATACTCCTTCAGGAGAAACTTTGAAATAGAAGAGCCAGAAGTAGGGCTTCGGTAGCCTTTTAGCTTGAGAGGTTGGGGAGAGGGCCCTTATTGTGGTGGTGGAAGGAGACTAGTGCAGGAAGGGAGGTGTCCCAGCAGGGCCCACCTCAGCAGAACAGTGGAAGTTCCCAAGTCTCAGGAGGACGGAGCCAGCAATCCTCGACACCAGGACCCCAGACATGCCTTTTCGAACAGCCAGGGGAAGTGGCAGGCATCAAACTTCAGCGAAGAAAAGGGCTGTACCACTGCACTAAGGGAAGAGGAGACTTCCAGCAGCCAAACCACCCCTCCCCCACACCTCACAAAACCAGAGGCCATAACACACAAAGCCAATAACTACGCCCACAATTCCCAGAACAAGAAGCCTGGGACAGAGCCCCCTGAACCCCAGAAGCAGAAATCCACTTTAAAGCCAGGAAAAAGTTAACCAACATGAAGAACTCTAGAAAACCTAGGACTATTGATTCTTTTTATGGAAACAAGGAAAATCAAAATACTAATTCGGAAGAGGACAGCATGGACACTATACCCACATCTGAAACCTCAAAAGGGAATGTGAACTGGTCTCAAGCACAAAAAGCATTCCTGGAAGAGCTCAAGGAGGATTTTAAAAAGCAAATTAGAGAGGTAAAAGAAAAAATGGAAAAAATTTACGGATGAAAACAAAACCTTAAAGAGCAAAACTGGCGAAATGGCTAAGGAGATTCAGAAATCTAGTTAGAGAAAATGATGCCCTGAAAAGTAAAATCAACCAAATGGAAAAGGAGGCCCAGAAGCAAAACGAAGACAACAATTCATTAAAAATTAGAATTGAGCAAGTAGAAGCTAATGACTGAGGCATCAGGAGTCAGTCAAACAAAATCTAAAGAATGAGAAAAGCTATGGGAATTTTCCAGGCTGTTTTCTCTTGTTCCCACCCCACCCCTCAATCAACGTCCCTATCTGCTTTTTAGCCTTCTATCCCTTTTGAGGACTCGAAACAAGAAAGCTCTAAGAGGGTGATCAGGTGGAAAAATAAAAGGTTCTTGAAATACGGGGTTTTTTTCCTTACTACATGAAAAAATACTTTTGTGCACAAGTACAAAGTTTGCTGTCAAGGTTTACTTCTCATGGGGATGGAGTTAGGCTGGGCTGGATGTATGTTGCCAAGAGTGTGCATTTGTGGGATAGAGGTGTCCACGCCTAAGAGTGCCACCTGTAGGCAATCCCTGGCCCTGTTAGTCCTTCTGCCCTGGTCACCTGAGTTTCTTAGATTATGGCAGAAAAAACCCTCAGTATATTTAGCACATATCCTTCCCACCCTTCCTCTCAAGCGTACTCCCTTACAGCTCATCATTCTCTGGGAAACAAGTTGGAACTCTGAAGGGTTTATCTGTAGGGGAGGAGTAGAATTCTGGTGATTGAGGATTTGCTCGGCCTCCCCCTCACCCCCTTCCCCCCAAAACAAGGAGATAATTCTTTCTGGGTGTAGACACCTTTCTGGGAGGTCCCTGTGGCAGAGAGAAGAGGAATGGATTTGAAAAGACTTCATTTCAAATCTCACAGTCACTTAGTACCAGTGGGATCACAGGCAAGTTACTCTGAGCATTCATTTCTTCATCTGTGAAATGAGAATTAAATATATTTGTACCACTTCCTTCTCATAAAGTTGTGAGAGGAAAGTATTTTGTGAACATTAAAGGGCTATGTAAACAGTCAGTAAACATTTAGCAGGTGTCTGCTATGTGCCAGGCATTGAGCTAAGTGCTGGGAATAAAAAATACAGAAAAAGCAGACAGTCCCTGCCCTCAGGGAGTTTACAATCTAATGGGAGAAGATAAAACACAAAAAGCTGAAAAATGGGTGTGGAGAGGGGTGAAAGGGGAGAAGGTATATTGGATGTACTGAGGTGTTCCAGGAGGACTAACACCTCTGGTGTGAGGGCTTGCTGAGCTCTTTCCAGGGCAGCTCATCCGCCTTTGGTGTCTAGCTGATTCAGTCAGCTCTCGCTTGTGGGGGGCTCCGTGGGTCATCAGCCACACTCCAGTAAACTGTCTAGGCAGTGGGCTAAAGGAGATTGAGGGTAACCAACAGGCATCAACCCTGTCGGTGAGTTAGGGGGATGTCTACTCCAAGCTTGTGAAGACCTCCCCCTGTGGAATGGGCAGATGAGAGCAATTTGTTCCAAGGGCCATGAAAGTGGCTGAAGCAGGCACTGTGGAGCACTTAGAGCTTGATCAGAAATTGAAGATACTGAGGGGGTCACCCACTGCCTCCCAAACCATCACCAGTCATCCTGACTTTTGTCTTGCCATTAGACTTCTGTGACTCTGGTAGAGAGAGTGAGGCTGACTCTGCACAACTCTGCCTCACTGAAATTCAATTCAGGCACAAGTCAAGACATCACCCTATGATGTCATTGGTCCTCTTCAAAATGAAAGAGGACCAATAACATGACCTGGGGGGAAGGTGGAGAAATCAGAAAAGTCCCAGGTGAGAAAGGAAGAGAAGTTGGACCAGAGCTCTCCCCTTAAATGGAGGTTTGGAATTCATGGTCCCACCCTCCAATTAGGGGCAGAAGGCAGTGATGAGGCGGAGTGCATCTGAGCAATAGGGAAGGGGAAGAGAGAACCAGAGGATGATTAGCTCACTGGCTTGGCCACTCTTGTCTAATTGAATTCACTGGTAGTCTCTTAGTCAATCATGACTAACTCCCAGTGGAGGTATTTTTCTTCCACAATGAGCAAGTTGTAGTAGGAAAGGAAGCATCTGATGCTCCATGTCTTGTCTCTGCAGCCTTTGCCCCCTCTTCCATTACCTATCACTGTTTGCTCCTATCTCTGGAAGGGCAAGTGGGTGCTGCCCTTCCTCACCTCCTTTTAGGAAGGAAAGACTCCTCACCCCTCAAAGCAGAGAGGTGGTATAACCACCATCACCCTTAATTTCCAGAAATCTCCTAAAATTGAATTTCACTTAGATGGTTCAGCACAAGCCAGAAGGGGCTGGCTAATAAAGAAGTAGAGAGGGGTAGTGGGGACAGATAGGATCGTTCCAGCCACAAACATGACTGACTTCTTCAAAGTGGGTACTTCAAGTTTCCAGGGTCATCTGAATGGGGAGTTAGGGGATATAGGCTTGAGGCTTTGATTTGGTCCTTACAGTCTGTGACCTTGGACAAGTAACCACCACTCTGGCCTCTGTTTCCTGATGTAAAAAGAGAGAATTGCCCTACACTATCTCCCAGGTCATTCCAGTTCCAAAAATCCAGCTGGCTCACTCTGGAAGGTGGGTCTCATTCTTCCCTGGCTGAGGTGGTTTCCGAAGAGCAGGCAGAGACCAGGAGGCCAGCTATGGGTTCCAGGATGTTTCTACCGAGGCTCTGTCATTTTGCTTCATGTTAGCCAAAAATAAAGATTTTGAGGGGAGTCTGATTTTTGTTCCAGGCACAATGATGGTTAATAAGAAGATCTTTTTAGAATGTGCCCGTAAGATTTTGGGTCAGCAGAGTGTAGCTTAAAAGCAAAACCTCCTACCTTGGCCCCAGAAGAAGGAAACACCGCCTGGGGACTGCCTTGAAACACAAGGCCTAGAAAAGCAATTAAAGCATGGGGCTAGAGTGGTACAAACAGCCCAGGCAAATGCAGGCTGGGCCAGCAAGTGTCTAACCAAGCTGGAGGAGGGGTGCCCTTCCACAGGACTATTTTGGGGGCTGTAACGGTTGGCAAGCCAGGCCTGTCTACAGCCTGTGCACCTCATGATGGAAACTGTTTATTTCTTAACCAAACAGACAAACCTTTTCCTTCCCCTCATACGAACCGTCTTCCCTGGAAATCCCCTGTTACAAATTCTCATCAGCCAGACCTCCCCCCTCCTTTTTTCTTTTTTTTTTTTTTTAAACCACACGGACACTAGCAAGAATCTTATTAAGCATAACGACTCTATCCAGGCCAGAGTCTTTCTTACAGAAGTGGGTTGCCTCTGTAGGACACAGGAAGGAGGGGTGGGGAAATAAAAGACCAAAATGAGGCTATTTGTTGCCTCTAAGTGCAATTTGTACAGCTGGGGCTCAGCATCTGGTGCCTGTATCCCCTGTGAGCACTCAATAATTTATTTTCAACTGGTGGCAACTCTTATCCTCTGGTTCTCTTCTCAGAATGTCCCATTCCCATCACTACTTCCTACCAATAGCGCCGACTTTCCTCTCTCCCTTTCCCAAACCCGATTTCCTTATATGTCTAGGATTGGAGGATTTAGAGCTGGAAGGGACCTTGCAAATCTAATCCACCCTCTCCTTTGACAGATGGGGATACTGAGACCTAGAGAGAGAAAGCATGTTGTATAAGGCCATACAGGGAGTAAGGAGAGTCCAAAATCAAACCCAGGTTCAGTGACTCCAAATTCAAATCTCTTTCCAGTATATTATGCCACTGCTGCTTTTCCTCCCTCTATTCCTCCTACCCACCTCCCCCCCACCAGTTCCTCACACACATTAATACACACCCCAAAGCTTCACTGAAAGGCTGACCTCAGTCATCATCGGATCAAGCGAGCTAATTTTGTAAACATTCTCAGATGTGACTCAGTGAAGCCATCAAGATGGCAAGAAGAACCTCAGCTACCATTCCTGGGGGTAGGGGTGAGGGACCACAGAACAAGTGGTCTGTGTGTTGATTAAGGGGACTGGAAGCTCCTTCTTGCCCTCCTCCCCTCACTCCTTTTGACCTCCACCTTTTCTCTGAACAAAAAAACCAACATGGCATAATGCAAAGAGTACAGGTCTCAATGTCAGAAAGACCTGAATTCAAATCCAGCTTCTGACACTTACTATCCATGTAACCAGGGATAAGTCATTAACTCAACAAGCATTTATTAAGCACCTACTATGTTCCAGGTGCTGCTAAATGCTAGAGCTAAGCATGTAAGCTCTCTAACCCTCTGTAATAGGTTTCTATTACTAAATTACTATTTCTAATACTGTAATTAAAGTCCTTGCCTTAATGCTTTGCACAGTGACTGGCACATAGTAGGCTCTTAACAGATGTTGATTGATTGCCTCACAGTACTATGGGGAAGATCAACTAATAATCATAGTAAGAGTGACTGCTACCACTTATATAGTGCTTTTAGGGTTTGCACAGAGGTTTATGAATTATCTCATTACATTCTCACAACAACCCTGGGAGGAAGGTGCTGTTTATCGATCCCCTTTGGCCTCACAAAATTGGAAGTGCTATCTATTAATCAAAACAATGAGCCTTTATTAAAGCTCCTATTGTGTGCCAATACAATGTGAGACAGATGTCTCACTAGCCTTTAAGGCACCTACTGTGTGAGACAAAATGTGTCACAATGAGCCTTCAAGGTGCCTACTGTGCCAATAAAAAAAGTAGTACAAGGGGCAGCTAGGTGGCGCAGTGAGTAGAGCACCGGCCCTGGAGTCAGGAGGACCTGAGTTCAAATCCGGCCTCAGACACTTGACATGTTTACTAGCTGTGTGACTTTGGGCAAGTCACTTAACCCCAATTGCCCTGCCAAAACAAAACAAACAAAAAAAAGTGGCACAAAATGTCAGCAATGATTATATCCAGGGACTGAAAACTAGGATGAGGAGTTAAATATCAGGTGAAGACGTTGCTGACAGTGATGGGAGGAAGGCAGGGCTAATTAGGCCCATTTCCCTGAAATGCTTCCCCCAAGCTGCCCACCCTCACCCCCACTTTACATATTCTGGTTTTCTCTTTTTTCCCAGTTCTCTTTCCCCCTCCCCCTTTACCTGGGGCTCAGACCAAGGCTGTGGGTAGGATGAAGTGGGGTGCAGGGCCTGTGCAGGGAGGGGAGGAAAAAGGAGAGCAGGAGAAGGAGGAAGAGGAATAGATGGAGGGATAGGAGGAAAGGAGAGCAGGAGGAGGAAGAGGTGGAAGGAGAGGAGGAAAGGAGAGCAGGAGGAAGAGGAAGAGGTGGAGGGATAGGAGGAAAGGAGAGCAGGAGGAAGAGGAAGAGGTGGAGGGATAGGAGGAAAGGAGAGCAGGAGGAGGGGGGAAGGGATGAAAGGAGGAGAGTAGCAGTAACTGCAGGAGGAGGGGAAGAAGGATGGGAGGAGGAGGAAGGGAAGGAGGAGCAGAGGAAAAAAACAAGACCAGTCAGGATGGGAAGTGGAGGAGGAGGGGCGGAGGAGGGATGGGAGGATGTATAGGAGGAAAGGAGAGTGGCAGCAGGAAGAGGAGGGGAAGGGGATGAGGAAGGGAAGGAGAGATGCAAGGAGAGAAGAACAGCAGGGGGGGGAAGGACAGGAAAGGAGGAGGAGGGATGGAAGGAAGGATGGGGGAGAAGGAGAGCAGCAGGAGGAGCGGAAGGGGAAGAGGGAGGAGAGGAAAGGAGAGCAGCAGGAGGCAGGGAAGGGGAGGAGGGAGAGGAGGAAAGGAGAGCAGCAGCAGGAGGAGGAGAGGAAGGGCAGGAAGGAGAAGAGGAGAGTAGCAGCAGCAGCAGGAGGAGGGACGAGAGGAGGAGCGGAGGAAAGGAGAGCAGCAGGAGGAGGAGGGGAAGGGAAAGAAGGAGGGGGAGAAAGGCGGCAGCAGGAGGATTGAGGAGGGGGAGGAGGGACAGGAGGAGGAGCGCAGGAAAGGAGAGCAGCCGCGGCGCGGGAGGGGGAGGGCTCTGAGGCCACACCCATCGACGGGCGGGGAGCGGGGAGGGAGCTGGTGCTGCTGCTGCTCCTGCTCCTGCTGCTGCCGGGGCTGCTCGGAGGGCCAGGCGGGCAGGCGGACAGGCGAGTGTGCAGGCGCCAGCAGGTCCCGGGCCGCGCGAGCAGGCAGACACACCAACAGACGGACGGAGGCGCGGGCGGACGGGCGGGCGGGGCTGCTCGGCGGGCGTCCGCTGCCCAGACAGACGCACGGATAGCGGCCGGACTGCCGGACGGGGAGCCGGCGGGCGGGCGTCGCCGGGCGGGCCGGAGCGGCAGCGGCAGCGGCAGCGGCTGCAGCCGAGTCGCCGGGTCCCCGTGGCGGGCCGGGCAGGCGGGCAGGCCGGCGGGCGGCCCGGCTCGGGCCCGGAGCGGAGCGCGGCACAGGGGCGGGCGTGCGGGCGGGGCCCGCGGCCGGAGCCGCCACCATGATCGCTTTGTTCAACAAGCTGCTGGACTGGTTCAAGGCCCTGTTCTGGAAGGAGGAGATGGAGCTCACGCTCGTGGGGCTGCAGTACTCGGGCAAGACCACCTTCGTCAACGTGATCGCGGTACGCGCCCGGGGGCCCCTCCCCGCTCGGGGGGCGCTGTCGGGGAGGGGCATGACGCGGCGAAAGCCGCCCCGGTCCTCTCCGCGGGAGGCCGGGGGGGGGGCTGTTAGTGAGCCCCACGGGGGGGGCAACCCCTCCCAGCCGGAAGAGGAAGGACAGCCCCGAGTGGGGGAGGGGGAGATGTCATCCTCGTGGGGCCCCGGGGGGAGGGGGAACCGAGAAGCCACTTCCTCGGGCTCCAGCCGCCGACCCGCGTGACCATTGCGGGAGGGGTGCCCCGGAGCGGTGCGGGGTGGGGGGGACACGGCGGGGACAGGGGCTCCAGGACGAGATGCCCTCCCAGAAAGGACGGCTGCATCCTAGCTGGGCCCGAGGCCGGGAGACGGGCGTGGAAAGGGTTAAATCTCTCCCCAAAGGGAGGATGAGCTCGATGGGTGTGAGCTGAGGCTGCAGTTATGGCTGCGGCCTGCATGGCCAGCATCCTTCGGAAGAAGTTGCACCCCGAGCTCAGCAGATCTGGGGGGGCGGGGAGCCGAGATGGGGGCCCTCCTCGGGCACCCCCAACCCCAGGGACTCGGCCCCGCTCCCAAGGCCGTGGCTGCCCAGGATCGGGAGTGCCGGGGGTTGGCTGGGAGTGCTGATCCGATGGGGGGGCGGTCAGAAGACCCCCCTGAAGACCTGAGGGTCCTAGGTGACTTCCCCCTGACCTGCCAGTCAAGTTCCCCAATCTGGCAAATGGCAGGGCTTATAGGAAGTGTCAGCATTTCAGGGTCTGTGATCCTGGATCCTCTGAGACAGATGTCATCACATCAGGCCTGGGGTGGGCGGGGAATGGGAAGAAGAGCAGGCAGGCCTCCAGAGAGTCACATGAGTTTACCCTTCTGTTCCCAGATTCTCTAGACAGAACCTCGGGCCCCTTCCCCACCCAGTTCTGCCTGCCCTTGGGCCACGGCATTCCTTGTCTTCCTGGTCCAGACTATTCCCTTTGGCGCGGTGATCTGTAGACCCGACTCCCCACTGGGACCCAGCCACCCACTTTCCCCTCCCTAGATCTATAGTCAGGGACCTCAAGGTTAGAGTCTGGGGTCATTGAGGGACCTTTGGCTATCTCAGGCGGGGGACAGGAGCCCTAGTTCTCTCTTTTCCTTTTCCCCCTTGACTTTGGGGGAGTCAGATATTCAGACAGGGAGTTAGTAACTGTTTTCGTGGGGACACAAAGGGTGGGAACTGGAGAGGACCATTTCTACCACGAATGGGCCAAATGGTTTGTGATTGCTGCTGAATTTGGCCTAGTGTTTGTTTTTGCTTGCAAGCCCCGACATTCGTAAGATTTTTAACAATAAATTGTTTGCTTATATGACAAAGTGAAAGCTATATGATAACATTGTGTAGTGGAAAGAGAATTGCATTAAGAGCCAGAGAAATAGATCCTGCTTTCTATTGTGCTGGTTAGCTGAGTGACCTTGGGCAAGTCTCTGGGCCTCGGTTCCTTATCTTTGAAATGAAGGACTTGAGAGAAAAAACAAGGAGCTTGGACAAAACGATCTCCAAGGTCCTTTCCATTTCTGATAGTCTATCACCTGAATTCTGTAGGTTTGCCTGGGTTAATAGGATGGGTGGAATGCGTTTGCTTTTAGGCCCTGTGTCCTGAGAGAAGTTGATGCTGTTCTGCTCTTGGCCTAGGGAACAGCATGGGGCAGGGGGGACAGACAGCTTTGGCATTGCCCACAATCCCTTGCGCAAGGCTCCTGATGGAGTATTAATGAGACCATGTTCCTGGAAAGGAATCAGTGGATATAGAAATCCATCCACTGCCCAGCTGTTTCCTAGTGGGCATTACCACGCCCATCCCACCCCCTAAGCAACAATCCCTGTAACAATAATCATAACAGCTGACAACACACTTATCTACTATGATGTCTGTTGCTGTGACCCTGGAAAAGCATCTGTTAGAAGGTCCTCCTTTGTCCTGGGCTGGTACCATACCTAGTGATGGGAGAACCCAGGAATCCAGAATCCCAGCCTAGCACCCGTATCAGAGATGCTTCTGGGAGGCCCACGAGGTATTTTATCTGCTGGGCCGCTCTGCTGTCTTTGATTCAGTTCAAAAGTGCAGACCCCAGGAGGAAATGGCAGATTAACTTGACCCTCTTTGAAAGGAAGCCCTAAAAAGCGCCAACAAACTTGTAACCCCGGCCACCCGAACCCTGCCATTGCTTCATGAACTTATGACTTTCTCCGTTTCTCTCTGAGTCACTCCTCTGTACTGTGTGAGCCCTAGAGGGGTTGGAGAAGAACTTGAATTGGGAATGACCTGAGCACCCACCATGTAGTGGGTGGTATTCAGAGTGGAGCCTTTGTACAGCTGGTGAGACTCTGAAGTTTTTTGCCCTCACCTCCATTCATGGTCCAAAATGAGGAGTTGATGAAACAAATAAGAACTGAGTCAGGGGCTTAGGGGATGGCAGTAAGCATTTATTAACAGGCAGTAAGCCTGGCAGTAAGCCAGGCACTGTGTCAAGTGCTTTTACAAATATTATTTCATCTGATCCTCACAACAATCCTGAGAGGTTTACAGTCAGGGAAACTGAGGCAAGCAGAAGTTTTTAAGTGACTTGCCTGGGGTCAGATAGCTTAGAAGTATCTGACGCTAAATTTGAAGTCGGCTCTCACCAATGTCAGGCCCCGTGCTCTATCCACTGTACCACCTAGCTGCGCTATGGCTTAGTTCCCATCCATATTAACTGAACAAGAGGGGGTGAAAGTGGGGGTGCTTTTTTCTGCTGAGTCTCTCAGAATTCCCACTTTTCCCAATAGCCATATTTTGCTCGATTCTTGTTCACTTGATCTAGAAGCTGGGAGTGAGCCACAAAATGTTTGCTTTTCCTTTCAGGGTTCATCTCCTCAATTCTTGGGAGACAGGAACTCCTCCTGTTTCCACGGAGAAGGAACTAAAATTCAGACTCCCAAAATGTTAGAAGTAGGAGGTTTCTGATTGATCACATAGCCCAGACCCTCATGTTAGAGATGAGAAATTGAAACCCAGAGAGGGAAGCACCTCGACCCACGTCCCCATGTCCCTGTCGTCACAGTCGGGGCTTTCTCCTGGTTTGTAGGAAAGCCCGTTGTAAAACCTAAAGGTCAGCTGCTGTTACTTGTGTTCCTTTAGCCAGTACTTACTGATTCACCCGTATTTACGTAGCATTTTAACATTTGCAAAGCCTTCACATACTCCATCTCATGCAGTCTTAGCCACCCTTTGAGGAAGGTGCCAGAACGAGGAAACTGAGGCCAAGAGAGGTTAAGCGACTTGCAAGTAGTCCAGCCTGTCTGAGGTAGGATTTGAACTCTGGTCTTCTCAACTTGTGGTCCAGTGTAACTGCCCTTAGATTAGCCTTTGGTGCCACGGTTCTTTTTACTCACTGTGTGACCTCAGGCCAGTCGCTTCCCCTTTTCTGGTCTTCAGGTTCTGTATCTGTAAAATAAGGGAGTTATGCCAGGGGACTTCTGATGGCCCAACTCCAAGTCCGTGGGCCTAGGATCTCCTTCCTGGCCCCATCTGGGAAGCTTTCTGCCCTGGATGACCTTACCAGGCCTGGATCTTCTAAGTAAAGGAGCCGTCAGAGGCAGACTTGACTTCAGGACTTGAGTTTTCATCCTGGCTCTGAGTGACCATGTGCAAAGCACTAGGTTGGATTCAGTGACCTCCAAGGTTCCATCCAGTGCTCACCAGCTATCTTGGCCATCAGTCCCAGGGGGGCAGAGGCCTTTTATAGAGAAGAGCCTCTGCCTTAGCCTTAGCCTGACCCAAGGGACTTGGGAAGAGTTGGGGGCGGAGCCAGACCCCTGTCAGGAAAGGAAAATGGCCATATTCAAACCCACTGGGAGTTGTCCTTCCTGGGCTTTAGCTCTCAGCCTCTCCTTAGAAGTGCCCCCTCTCCGCCCAGCCCTCCAGCCACTGAGGGAGCTGCCTTTTTATTTCCTTTGCCATAGACTGGTCCTTGTGTTGTCCTGCTTGGCTGCCCCGTCCTTTGGCTTACCAGGGGCCAGCCTGGGTTTTATAAAGAGCGTTGTATTTAGCTTTGAAAAAAAGAAGGTAAAATAAACATGCTTATAGTTCACAGGCCTCTAGTCTTGAGAGGCTATGTAATAGAGTGCAGTGGGAAGCTCCAGGGCTTGAATTCCAGGCCTGATACTTTGTAACTTTACTGTAGTCATTTCATTGTGCTCAGCCACAGGGTCTTCTATAAAATGGGTACAGTACCAACTGTAGTGGAGGCAGCTAGGTGGCACAGAGTGCCTGGAGTCAGGAAGACTCATCTTCCTAAGTTCAGATCTGGCCCCAGACACTTTACTAGCTCTGTGACCCTGTAGAAGTCACTCAGCATTGTTTGCCTTGGTTTCCTCATCTGTAAAATGAACTGGAGAAAGCAATGACAAACAATTCCAGTATCTGTGCCAAGAAAACCCTAAACGGGATCACAGCAAACCAGACACCACTGCAGCGACTCAACAACAAGATAAGCTGCTGTCACCCACCTCACAGCGCTGTTGTGAACAGAGGGCCTCATAAACCTGAAAGTGTGTTGTTATGGTGATCCTAGAACACCCCCAATTGAGGATTCGAGGGTAACGCTAGTCACGGGGTGGAACTTGGTGGGTGTTGGGGGAAAGCTGGTTTGGAAGGCCCTGGGTTTGAATCCCTGATGCACCACATTACGTGTGACCTTGGGAGGTCACTTAACATCTCTGAGTCTTAGTTGGTCAGCACATAGAGCATGGGTCTAGAGTTAGGACATCCTGAGTTCACATGTAGCCTCAGACCTTCCTAGCTGTGTGCCCCTGGGGAAATCACTTTCTGCCTCAGTTTCCTCCCCTGTAAAGTAGGAAACATCATGGTGTCTACGTCAGAGGGTTGTCATTAAGATCAGATGAGATAATATTTGTAAAGCTTTTAGCAATTTTCTCACTTTCTTCATGGAGAGATTGGACTAGATCTCAGGGTCCTGTCCAGCTCTGAATCTGGGATCATCATATTGGTGTGATGATGGGCCTTACCAGACTCACTTTGCAGGAAGGGGAAGAGAGAATGTAATGTGCCTGGGTGAGTCCAGCCCGTATCTTGGTCTGCACCCACAGAAAGCTGCCGTCTTTCCTCTGGAGCAAGCCCACATTGTTAAGTTTGTGCCACCATCATGTTCTATCTGGCCAAGCATCCCAGCCCCACTATGGGCTGCAGTATTCTGTACACAGAAGCATAGGGACAGGTAACCATAGCCACATCCAGTTTCCACCAGGAGTCAATAAAGAGGCATTTCTTCACACTTAAGTGAGTGTTGTAGGTGCCACATGCAGGTGGAAAGGGGATAGAAGAGGGCAGATCGCTTTAAAGACAGTGTGGCGTAGTGGAAAGTGCCCTGAATCTGAAGTCAAAGACCTGGTTTCAAGTCCTGCTCTGTCAGTTGCTACTTCTCTGTGATATTGGATAATTGGATACCTCTCGGGGGCTGGACTGGATGATCTCTCAGGGTCCCTTCCAGCTCTCATCCATGACTCTTTGAATGTGCATGGACACTTGAAGATGGAGATGGTTCTGTGCTGATTGTCAATTCCAGTTCTTGACTTCTGTGCCTGGAGTGAGGCATAGCCATGTCCTATACCATGGGGCCCGAAAAAAAATCCAGGAGGGGATGTTGCAAGAGGGAGCCTGAACCCTTGGGTTCAGTTCCCTGTTTGACTCTCGATTTTGGGTGACCTGGAGGTCAGAATCCCAGGCCTTGGGCCTACGAGGCCATCTGGTCTAATCCATGCTAAAAAGAAATGCCCACCAAGTGGTCATCCATCCACTGCTTAAAGGCCTCAGCACCAATTAATGGTACCCAAGTGATGGGTGGCGTGGTCCCCTTTCAAGTTGTGTCGAGCCCAGCCTCCAGAGGCTGCTGTGCCTGAAAGATAAATAGATTTATCCCATCCACTTCACTTGGTCCTGCCTTTGTTGAGACAAATAGCCAGCTTGGAATCAGAGGATGGCAGGTGTAGAGGCTGAAGGAGCATTAGAGGCCATTTAGACCAATCCCTTCATTTGGCATAAGGAGAAACTGAGGCTCAGAAAAGTGAACTCATTTTTCCAAGGTCATCCAGATTTAGGGGTGGAACAGACCTTAGAGGACTTCCAGTCTGATGCCCTCATTTCATAGATGAAGCAGGCCCAAAGCAGGGCAGTGACTGGGTCATATAGATAATAAGCAGAACTAAGATTTGAACCCAGCTACAGTCTCCAAACCCAGGATGTTTTCTACCACAGGAGACTGCCTCATCAGTCCCTGCATCTTTAGGGGTTGACAGCAACCTAGGGCAGCTGGGTGGCTCAGTGGATAGAGTGCCAGGCCTAGAGTCAGAAAGACCTGAGTTCAAATGTGGCTTCAGGTGTTTCCTAGCTGTGTGACCCTGTGCAAGTCACTTGACCCAGTTGGCCTAAGTTTCCTCATCTGTAAAATGAGCCGGAGAAGGAAATGGCAAAGCACTGCAGTATCTCTGCCAAGAAAATCTCCATTGGGGTCACAGAGAGTCAGACACAACCAAAAACAACTGAACTGCAACAAAAGCAACATGGAGATCTTGGAGATATCTAGAGAGGAAAAATAGAAATGATGAAGCAGTTTACAGATAGGTGCCCGAAGTGGAATCGCAGCAAACTGAATGGGAGTGAGTCATCCTAACATGGGTGAACCGAAATGTTAGATGTCAGGAGTCAGAAAGAGATTTGGAAATCAAGGCGATATAAAAACGAAAGCTCTCTGTAAAGTAAAGGGGAAAAAATTGGCTTGCTTTTGGAACATGCTATGGTCCGAGGGGAGCACAATTACTTTCCCAGTGTTAGTTTGGTTCAGGCTAATGTGAAAATTGGTCACGTATTCCTTGATTTGGGAGCAATGCAATCTAGACATATTCTAGGGGAACAGGAAGAGCCACCCTGGAACTCAGCCTTCATCATGGACATTCTATACCATCTGTGGGTAATCCTTGGAAAGAAATAGGCTGAGGTATAACTTGAATGGTTTTTCTAAGGCTTTCTTCCAGCCCCACTGAGAACTAAAGTAAGAAAGGGTTTCTCTTGCATTTTAGTGTATCATAGTGCATAGATGGACTTGAGTCAGTAGATTGAGGAAGTTCAGACACTAACCCCTAACTTTTGAGTCTGTTTCCTTATTTGGAAAGTGGGAATAATAACTCTTGTACAAAGGGTTATTATGAGGAAAGTGCTTTACCAAAAAGTGCAACGAAAGGAGGATAAAGCAAGGGTAGACGGATTTTACTAATGAATATGGATATAGAGATTTAAAATAAAATCTTAGCAAAGAAACTGTAGCAATATCCAAAAAAAAAATTGCCGTGACAAAGATACTGGGGATGGGAGGAGTGGGGGGACATAAGAAAAGTAATCGGCATAATTAACTGCAGAAATAAACCTTAAAACTCTCCCACAAATGGCAATTATTAGAACTCAGGAAATACTTCCTGACAGTCCAGTGTGAGAAACATCAAGGTTTTGCCTGATGGAAATTGTGTTTTCTTTCCTTGGAGAGGTTTAAACATGGGCCAAGCGCCTGGGTTGGTTTAGGCACTGCCCAGTTCTGAGGACAAACAAGATGGCCAGTGGACTTACCTTCAAACATGAGAAGCCTAGAATCCATCATGCTGATTTTGTCAGGCCTGGAGGGGTCCTGGTTTCTTTGTACTATGTCAATGGGGAATAGCTCTAATTCTGACTCTTTTTCCAGTCAGGACAGTTCAATGAAGACATGATCCCAACCGTAGGCTTCAACATGCGCAAAATCACCAAAGGGAACGTGACCATCAAGGTGAGAGGGCGGACAGCCAGAGCCTGAGCGCAGGGTCCGAAGGGGTGGGCATCGGGAGGTGAAAGTAGCAGAGGGACAGTGGAAGGAGACGCCTCCTCCGTTCCCTCCTGGTCTCAGGGAGACCTGGAGCCTGCAGGCAGAGGGCGGAGGAGGAAGCGGGAGGAGTGACCATTCTGTACTGGCACTGAGAAGTTAGAGTTGAGTTAAAATCTGGCCCCTGACCTGATGGAACATGTAGGCTAGTGAGGAGATGCTAGACTAGTACATCTGATTAGATTCACATCCATTGTGTGCTGTCTTCCAGTGGAAGGTGAGCTCCTTGAAAACGGGGACTGTCCACTTTTCTCTTGGTGTCCCCAGTGTTTACCTATCATAAGTGCTTAATAAATGCACTTGGATTCATTTGTGGTACTAAAAATTACTACTACATGAGAAATACATCAGAAAGGTAGGAGGGCGAGTGGGAAGAGACCTTGAGAGTGTTTGTGGGGTGGGGAGAGTAGTGGCTCCAGTGGGGCTGGAGGTGTTGGGGTGCATGTTTCCTGGCCCTGAGGCCCTATCTCTTCTCCCTGATCCCCAGCTCTGGGACATCGGAGGCCAGCCCCGTTTCCGTAGCATGTGGGAGCGATACTGTCGTGGAGTGAGTGCCATTGTGTAAGTGTAGGGGCCCAAGGCCCTCCCTGGCTCCCCACTGCATCCTGTCTTCAAACCCCCCACCTCCTCCAGCCTGTCCCCTCATGAGGGCCTTGTGGCATCCTTCACACAAGGACCAGACTAGGGTAAATCGATTGGCGCTTTAGGTGGGACCTAGTCAAATGCAGAGTGTCCAGGCTGTGGGTAGGGCATGTCTAAGCCCCAGGGACCCACCCTCACCTCTGCTCTGCCCTTCATTGGCCTGAGTGTACAGTGCCCTGACCAGAGTTCCTTCTTCATCATAGGGAGTTGAGTCCTCATGGCTTTTGGACTCCCTTGACTGAGTCCTGCCTTTTTTAATCTTTAGCCTCTCCATGTTTCAGCCCATATGTGGTATTAAATCACCATTTCCCTCCCATATGCACAGGTACATGGTGGATGCCGCCGACCAGGAGAAGATTGAGGCCTCCAAAAATGAGTTACACAATCTATTGGACAAGCCCCAGCTGCAGGGAATCCCGGTCAGTGAGCCAAGGCTGGAGAGGAAGAGAATGGCCCTAAGGATGAAGGATATGGGTGACACCAGGATTGGTGGTGGGGATGGGAGGAGAAGCTGAGCCAGGAAGGGGGAGCTGGGATTAGAGAAAGAGGCTTGAGTCTGGGTATTATGGGAAGGGCGAGGCAAAGGCTCTTTATGTAGAAGCGACCTCACTATGTGGTCTGCTGGGTCCCATCACCTTGATAGAGAGTGATCAAGAATCTCAACCCCTTCTCTACCTTCTCTGCCCAATAGGTCCTCGTCCTGGGAAACAAGCGAGACCTTCCTGGTGCTCTGGATGAGAAGGAGCTGATTGAAAAAATGTGAGTGCAGATTGATCTCTTTTTTAGCACAGGGTCTCTTGTTAGAGCAGGAAGGGACGGTAAAGGCCAGCCAGACCAACCCTGCTCATTCTACACATGAGCAACCTAACTGAGAGAGGCCAGGGAGCATGAGGCTGATCCTGGTGCTCAGCTGGAAGCTGTTCCCTTCCCCCACTCCCAGCTCTGTTTTCTTTCCTCAAATATTCTGTTTTTCCCCCTCAAATATTCTTAAGCACTGCACAGCTTCATGTTGTTGAAAGAGAATTTCTAGATTAAAGTCCACAATATTTTGGGACTTCCCTATTTCAAATGTAAAAATTTTCTCCCTTAAAATCCAAAAGTATTTCTCCTGGAAAAACCCCATCAGTTAATTTCTGAAATTCATTTTTAAGTGGTACATTGGAAGAGCTTTCGGAGATGGTTTGTAGACGTAGATGAAGAAATTGAGACCCAGGAAGGTCAGATGAATGGCCTGAGATCACACTGATGGCTGGAGAGAGAGCAAGGTCTAGAACCCGTCTGCTGCTCCCCGGGCCTATACTTTTCCTGGCACTCCCCACCAATCAGTCTCCTATTTCTAGCTCTTCCTAGCTCCCCGTCCAAAAAGGGCCTCCTGTATTTTCTCAGGAAATCGGCCCCCAGGGCATCAGCCTTTGCTCCAGGGCCCTGAGGAGTAGAGGCCTGTTCCCTGATCGGCCACAGGGTGGCACCCAATGCTGCTTTTCTAAAGGCCTCACCAATGCCCAGAGTCCCTGTTCCACACCCCTTCCCCTTCTAGTTTCTGGCCAGCCTGGGCGGACCGCCCCCAAACCCCCCCACCCCCGTCTGAGAAAAACCTGTTATTTCCCACCCTTAGGAATTTGTCCGCAATCCAGGACCGAGAGATCTGCTGCTATTCTATCTCCTGCAAAGAAAAAGATAACATCGGTGTGTAGGTTTGGGGCTGGGGGGTAGCAAGGGACGGGGAGTCCGGGAAGGTGCTGGGATGACACATTCCTGGGAGCCAAATAGAAAAGGAAACCAATGTTTCAGGGGCTCGACATCATAGGCCTGGCATGCTCTAGCCTGCCCAGCTGCAGCCCCAGCGCTGAGAGTCTCAGATTTTTCATCCTCCCTCCCAGACTTTCACATCCTCCTGTGACCCCTGCAGCTGCTTTTAGTCACTAGGAGGTGAGAGGGTAAAAGCACCTGTCCTTTAGCATGAGCTGTGCTCCCTGCCTGAGGAACCATTCAGTGCCCAGCCCCTCGGTTCTAGGCGTTCCTCTAAATTATCCCTGACCTTCCCCCTCAGAATCACCTTCAGTCACAGTCTCTCACCTGATGAACCTTGTTGCTCCCACAGACATCACCCTACAGTGGCTTATCCAACATTCAAAGTCACGGAGAAGCTGAGACAGCGGTCCATCCCTTCCCCCCGGACCAGGGACCGCCATCATCCAAACCTAAAGCCGTGTTCCTCACCGGCCCCTCCCGTCCCCCTTCCTCCTGCCCCCTCCTCAGTGTGTGCGGTGGCGGGGGACTCTCCAGGGACCCAGAGTACTGTTCTGCTGAGGTCTGAACTCCTGTTTTTATTGTAAAGAATACTGGTCCCACCTGGACCCGCTAACTTCTCCCCCTCTCTGCCCTTTGTTCCCTTCCGCCTAATCCCTACATCCCTCTCCCTGACCTTGCACCCCCTCTCCAGCCCCACTCTGCCCTTCCCAACACTGTTCAGTTACTGTCCTGTGTGTACAGTATATATATGTATATATATTTTAATTTTTTAATTTAAGCAATGACTAAAATCAACCATATGATGATGCCAGGGCCAGCAGGGGGTTAGGAGAGGCCAAAAATCTTTAGGGAGGAAGAAAAGCTTTAGGGGAGGGGGAGCATAAGGCTTGGAAAACAGGGAGGAGGCTGATGTCCTGGGGCTGGACCCTGGCCCTGGCACTGGTGGCCATCCTGCGCCCCTC
The DNA here is from genome assembly GCF_011100635.1 of Trichosurus vulpecula. Classification (NCBI taxonomy): domain Eukaryota; kingdom Metazoa; phylum Chordata; class Mammalia; order Diprotodontia; family Phalangeridae; genus Trichosurus; species Trichosurus vulpecula. Next base: position 102,685,261 of record NC_050576.1, on the reverse strand, counting down.
TGCTCCCAACCTTGTGGGATCCCCCGACCCCTTCCCTCCAGGTGGGGAGGGGCCAACAGGCACAAGCCAGCTGCCAAAGACCATCCATCCGGCATCAGGGATGAGAATGCCAGCATTGTCTTTCAGGCTTCCTCCCCTGGCCCCTCTTCTGCCTGCCCCAGGCTCTTTACCCCCAAAAAGGGCAGCTTGGCCAGCCCCCCTTCCCCCCTGCCCTGACTCCTGCCTGGGCCTCCCCAGCTCTCGCCCACCTCCCTTACTGGTCTTACTTTGCAGACTTGCACAAGGAGAGAGCTCAGCATGGGGGATTTTGGTTCTTTGGGGTTGGTTTTGTTTTTATTTAATGAATTGTAAAGTGGCATTTATCTCCCCTTTTTTTACAACACTTTCTGGCTCACATTGGATTCCTTCTGTTGGAAAATGACTCTTGTAACTGTACAATTTTTTTTTTGGCCTCCTAATAATGAGAATAAATTAACAATTTTGTGTTGGGGGGGTTTTGCTGCCAGTTATTTTTTTTCCTAGTCGTGATGTATAGTGAGGCAGACCCTTGGACATAGGGGTCGTTTGGAGCACAGGGAGACATGCCTAGACCCAAGCACCATAGCCCTCACCACCCCTACCCCAACCCCAACCCCCAACCCCCCGCCCACATTCTCTCAGTACATGGGAGCACCTGGGAGTCCCCTGCTGGCAAGGTCCAGTGGAAAGAGCAGTGTCTTCAGAACAAGGATCTCGGCTCAAAGGCCAGCTCTTGTCACACACTACCTGGGCAGTCTCACTTCCCCCTCTCTGAGGCTCGGTCTCCCCATCTGGAAAATGGGCAGGTTGGACCAGATGATCTCGAAGGCCCCTGCTGGATCCTGATGGATGACCCAGCGGTCATGCTGCTGAAAGGGAGAACCTTTTCACCCTTTCCCATCAGTGTTCCCTGGCTTAGTTCTACAGATCCTGCTGCCTAGAAGACAGGGGTGTTTTGTAAAGAGCCACTCATGGTCTATGTCCTCATCTTGCTCGGAGCAGTGCTTACCTGTCTCCCTGCTTCCAGGATGGAGGCAAACCCCACCTCCCTGCAGCCAGGAGACTGTCAGAAGCAAGACTCTCTCTGTTGGGGTTCTTAGCCCTCGGAGCTCTTGGGCTGCCTTAGGATGACTGACTCGAAGTTTTAACACCCCCCCCAAGACCACAGAGCTGTCTCCCAGGGGGTTCCCCATAGCCTCCATGTCTCTTGCTCTTCTCTAGGCCCAGCATTATGCCTAGGCAGCCTTTCCAGACAAGGGTTGGCCAATTTACACACACACAAACACACCCCCTTCCATGCTCACCTTTTCTTCTGAGGTTATTTATAAAAATGAGGCCATGTTGACCTATTTTTACATAGTTCGCTCCCATGACCTTCCTTTTCCCTGTGCACCTTAGAAAAATAGTGGGGGATGGGGAGTTTGCACAAACCCACTTTTGTTTGGGAGGTGGGTAGAATACCACTCTTTCCAAGTCCCATTCCAACCATACCTGCCTGAGAAGGAAGGAAGGTTTAAGAGGCAGCTAACGGTGCAGTGGGTAGAATGCTAGACCTGAATCAGAAAGAACTTGAGTTTAAATTCAGCCTCACACACCAGCTGTGTGACCCTGGACAAATCACTTAACCTCTGCCTCAGTTTCTTCAACTGTAAAATGAAGGTAATGATAACCTCTAAGTCCCAGCGTAGTTGTGGGGATCAAATGAAATCTATGTTAAAGCCCTTGGCACAGCGCCTGGCAAGTATTAGATGTTTAATAAATGCATGTTTTCTACCTGATCCAAATGTATCTGCCTCTAGGTTACCCTCTGCCCCGCACCCACCCGCACACATACCCAGCACCCCAGGTACCTGCAACAGTCTGATCCCCCTACCCAGCACAAGCCGTGGAGCTGTAAGGGACCTTGGATGTCAGCCAGTACAGCATCCTTATTTTACAAAGAAAGAAATGGGTCCAGAAAGTTCCAATGACTTGTCCAAAGTCAAACTGGTAGTAAGTAATTAAGAATGTAGAGAAAAATAAAGAATAAGGAACAGGGAGCCCCAACCAATTTAGTGTTAACTAGAAAATTGTCTGAGAACAGACCAGGCAGTGTATACAGCTGTGTATGCAAATAGCATGCAAATATGCCTGTGGGCCTTCAGAATTATGTCAAGCCCTTGGACAGGATGGGGAAAACCCTGGTGCAGCTGAAGCCTCCAAGGCAGCCTCAGAGCAAGGAGAGGGGTGGGCGAGCTGAGGCCATCCCGGGGCCTTCCCCGCCTCCCCACCCCCTGGCATGGGCAGCAGGGACACAGCCACTCAAAACCCACTGTACATAACGGACTGGGAGGGCAGGACCTTGCCAGCCCCCGTTCTTCCAACCCTGTTCCCAAGTGTCCCCGCCTTGTGTCCCCCTCCGCTCCCCACTCCCCCCACTTCTTACAACTGCTGGGACCTACCCCTCCTCCTCTCCCCGCCACCACCACCAAACCCTGGACCTCGAAGCGAACCGGATCCCAAAGCAACAAGCTACACATTGTTTGCCCAGCTGGTCTGGGCCAAGAAGGACAGCAGCTCCTTTCCCAAGCCTCTGGCTGGCTAATCCTGCAAGCTGCTCACGTAGGCAGAGCTGGGGGACAGAGGAGGCAGCACCCCTCACCCCCTTCTGCTCTGAGCTGGCCAGCGAGGAGGGGCATCCAAAGGGTTGTTCGGACAGAAGGGCGCTGCTCTTCCTGGCCTTCCCCAATTCCCAGCTCTCTTCCCTGAGCATTCTGTCCCCTCATTTCATTTCAGTTTCCCTCCTGCTTCCCAAACTAAGCCACCTCCTTCTAACAGAGGAGGTCAGTCCGCTGGTGAGATCTGAGAAAGGATGAGGGGAAGCCTCTGGGGAGGCTGAGGAGGGAGACATCTCCCATAGCTTCAGGAAGGAATCTCTGCTCTGGCCAGTCCTCCCCACCAGCCTGACCACCTCCTGCTACCGCCCCCCATCCCATCTTAAGTTTCTCCAAACAAAGCTGGGGGCTTCAGTCACCGTGGCAACAGGTCTGCAAGAAAGTGGTGGGTGTCATTCTGCGGCACAAAGGGCGGGCACATGGCAGGGCTGTCACTTAGCAACTGCCTCCCTCTCTTGGCGGCGTCACCCGGTCCCGGGGGTGGATGCCAGGGAAAGAAAACAAGGCGGCTAAGATTCCTAGGAGGAGTGGGGGTGGGAGAGGCCTGGGCATGGGATCTGAGGGGAGGGGGAGACTAGAGAGCCAAGGTTGACCAGAGACCCTCTATCCTGACCTCCCAACTTGGATGCAGCCCCTAGAGTATTCTTTTATGGCATGTCTAGGGATGGGCTGTGTGCTTCAGAGAAGGGGTTCAGAGAGCTGGGAGGCTGGTCAGGGGAGCAGGAGTGGTTCTGACAAAGGTTGGTCAGTCCAGGGCTCGGTGACCATTTCCATTCCTCCCCTGCCCCTTTCTTTCATTTCTGGGAAATGAACCAAGGCTGAGGGGGTGGATTTGGTGGAGGGCCCAACTTGAGGGGTGAAAGCAGAGGAGAGCATCCCTAGGATCATAGACCCAGACCTGGAGAGGATCTCAAGGACCCCTCATTTCACATGTGGAGAAACTCAAACCCAGTAAAAGGGAAGTAATTTGCCTAAGGTCACACAAGTACTAAGTGACAGAGACAAGATTTGAACCCAGGTCCTCTGATTCCAGAACCCATGCCCTTTCAACTGCACCACTATGAGAAGGTTCCTACAAATGGGATTGGCATGGGCAGTTGAGATGTAGGACTGAGGCCGCAGGCCTAACTAGGTGTCTCATCCTCAACAGAGGCCAGTCTGGCTGCAAGGTAGGGGAAGAAAGGATGGTCCTCTAAGCTCTCTCTGGGCTAACATTCCCTTCTGAAAACCCCCAAAAGAGTAGCTCAGGGAGCCAGAGAGGTCAAGATGGAGACAGGGGTTGGGAAGTCCCAGGGCTTGGAAAAAGCTGGATTGCTTCACAATGGGATGTGAGGAGGGGAGCCTGGGGTAAGGGCTTGGTAAGAGATGATCTGGCGCCTGTTAGCATCTCTGCTCTCCAGGCCAAAGATAGGAATAAAGCCTCTAGGCCTTCGTCTCTTTCCATAAAGAAAGCAATAACACTGTCTTGAGGTCAGTGGTGTCCAGAATGGCAAGCACCAGAGGTGTTTGAGGTCAACACAGGACCCCATGTAGCCCAGGGTGAGGGAGACTGAGCAAGTAAAGTTGGTCGCTGCAAGATCATGGAGACATGGAAATCACAGCCAGGGGCAGGGCGTAGTTCTAGCTAATTTATTGGTTTCTTAGGTTCTTCTACAGGTCAGAATTTGGCAGGGGGACTGGGAAGAAATTGTGCCCAGGGCCACCCCAGGAAGAGAAGAGACAAGAAGGAAGAAAGAGGAAGAGTCATCTGGGAGCTTAGAAATCTCTGGGCCAGGCAGGGTGGTGCTCGGAATGGCTGGGATCACCCAGCCCCTGCCAAGTTGGAGCCACCTTTTTTCTGAATGTGGGGGACACAGAGTATGTGGATGTATGTGTTTTGGCAGAGAGAGAAAGAAGGGCTAAAAGCAGGGGGGCAGAGAAGGATCCTGAAGGCAGGCCTGGAGAAAACTGGGATGCAGAATTGGGACGGAGTCTGCAGGCGAGACTTCGGCTTCTGGCTAGGAGGCTAAGAGTGGTGCTAAAGGAATGGGGGCAGGTCTACCCACCAAACAAAACTGCAAAGCTGAGTGCTCTTCTCCACCATGGGGCAGTATTGGGGATGGGGTGGGGAAGGGGACTGGCCAGGAGGGCCACTGTTGGGGAAGGGGTCTTTGACATCCCCAAACCTCTATAGGATGAAGTCCATCTTTAGATGGCAAGATGGGAAGAAAAATCTGAATGCACCCCTGGTCTAGAGTGTCCCACCTCCCACCACCCCCCAACTCCAGCCAGGACTCAGCATGGAGTGCCCAGTGCCAGAAGAGGGGGTGACTCCCTGGGCTTGTGGAAATAGATGGAGGAGGACATCTCTGTCTTGAGCTTGCTGTCCGAGCCGTCAGCAGAGGCGGCTTCATCTGCCCCACACTCGTCACAGCAACAACAGCAGCAATCCAGGAAGGCCTGGCCTAAGGGCTTACAGAGGCACAAGAGAAGAACTGGGGTGACTGAGCCTTTGAAGAAGATGGAGAACTGGTTGATGAGGCTGAGGAGATCCAGGGTCTGCCGGGACAACTCCGTGGAGAGATAAGCCACCACGATGTTGCAAACGTTTTCTGGCAGGGTGCAAAGGCCGTACACCACAGTCAGGCCCACCACAGTGCTGTTCAGCTGCTTCTCACACTGTCCGTGTTTGCTCGCCCGGCACTCTGGCTTCTTCCCTGGGGTGCTCCGGATACGCCTGGTCACCAACTGGCAGGTGACAGTGAAGAGGATGGGCAGGCAGAAGTAACAGCCAAAATACCACCACATGCGGGCATTCTGGTATGTCATCACCAGGGAGTAGAGGGACTCAGGCAGGCCAGGCGAGGGTTTCATGATGCATGAGTCCACCATGGTGCCTGCTGTGAGTGAAGGCTCCTGTGCCAGCTGCCACAGCAGGACCTCGGGCACGGCCAGTGTCATGGAACCCACCCAGATGACCGCCAGCTTGGCCACAATTGACTGGCACTGCTCGATGAGCCGGGCCTTGGGCAGGGGACTGGTGGCTGCGTGAAAGCGGTCGATGCCCAAGGCACAGAGGCTGAAGGTCGTGACTCCCAGCGAGGATACCTGAAGACAGATATAGGGAAAGAGCAGAGTTAGGACCAGCCATAAGAGATAGCAGGAGAGCAGGGAGTGAGACATTGTCTTGGCCAAGACAAGAGGTGGATGCAACTAGGCCTAGGAGAGGAAATTCTTGGCTTGTCCTCTGGGGAAAGGGTATAAAGAATCAAGAAATGCACCCAGTGTATGCTTCTTCATCCTTCCTTCCTCCTTTTCCCCTACCCTAACAACCCAGCACAATAATGACCTTTACCTTCACCCATGACATAACATTTTTTGTATCGATGATGATGATGATTCTAGCGTCCTTGTCATGGAATAGTCTTTATTACAACATTACGGCCAAACAGAAGCAGTGAGTGGTTGTAGCAAAGAGGTATACAGAGGGTTAATAATAGGGAAAAACTAGCCAAAAAGGCTGCCTTGAGAGGTGGTGAGCTCCCCAAGCAAAGGCTGGATGATGACCACTTGGCAGAGGTATTGTAGAGGGCATTTTTTTCTTTTTTGGTGCATAGGCTGTACTCGGTGAACTCAGCACAAAAAAGCCAGTAGACAGTTGGGAGAACTTTCAGGAGACAGGGTATGGCCAAAGTCACTCTATAGTGTCATTATTATAAAGAAATTGGATGTATTCAAATAAACTGACAGAGAAACTGTTCTTCAACTCTGGAATTCTGCGATTCTGCACAGACTGTATGTACATGGTACAGTGGAAAAGACACTGTCTCTGAAGTCAGAGGACCTGGGTTCCAGTGCTACCCCAGTACCTACCACTTCTATGAGCTTGAGCGGGTCACTTACCCTCAGTGGGTCTGTTTCTTCATCTGCAAAATGAGGCCGTTGGACTAGAACGGCCTCTGAGGCCCCTCCCAGCTCTAGCTCTGTGATCATGCAGGTTGAAGGTGCTACAGTATCTTATTAAAATTCTGTATCTCCTGAAGTAGCCAGCACACAGCTCTGCACACAGTAGGCACTCAATAAGTGTTTGTCATTGTGCTATTGTACCCTGCCCTTCCCCCCAACTGTGAGGACAGAGCAGTCTGTCTTCAGGGCTCTGGTTGCCAATGGGAACAACATGGTCTGCGGATGGACAAACACTTGTACACATACCCCCCCTCCTTCCCCCAACACCCCTGAAAATGTCAGGATCCGGCCCTGAGGGGAAGCAGAGCTCCCCCCCCCCCCCAACCAAGCCTGCTTCGTGTCCCCATCACGCTATTGAGTGCCCAGGAAAACAGGTCTGTGTGCCAAGAGGAAGAGGCCAGAAGCAGCAGGGGGAGAAAAGGCACATTGGAGCACAAAGGAAGGAGAATAACTGTCCAGAGCTATCAAATAATGTCCGGACACACTCAGGGATTGTGGACAGATCTCCCTCCAGTCCAAATGCCTTGCTCCTCTAGAAAGGGAAACACAATCACCAGCCTATTAGCCCCTGCACCATACCCCCCAGTCAGTGAGCATCCTTTGTGAGCTCTGGCCAGCCCCTTCCCCCGCTCCCTGCCTCAGTTTGGGGCACAGGCTTAACAAGATACAGACAGGCATCTGGGTTCAGGAAAATAGCTCCAGTCTTTCTCCTTTCTCCCTCCCTTTCTCCCTCCTTCCTTTCCTCCCTCCCTCCCTTTCTCCCTTTCTCTCTCTCCTCTCTCACCTCTATTTCCTCTCCTCTTTCTCTCTCTCTCTCTCTCTCTCTCTCTCTCTCTCTCTCTCATTCTCCCCACCTTTTCCATCTTTCTATTAACCCCAATCTACTCTGCCTCATCTATCCCTTCTCCAGTCTTGGGAGTGGCATCCTAAGATGGTCTAGATGAAACAGACCTAGAGAGGTCATTTTGTCCATTCTCCAGCCTCTCTCTACACAGGCCTGCCTTTTACCCATCTAGGACCTGGGGTTCCCCAGTCAGCCAGCCAGTCAACTGACTCAGTGAAAACGGGTAGGGATAAGGAAAAACAAACAAATAGAAAAAATATAGGCATAGCTTAAAAAATAAATTAGGCTTTCACTAAAATAGAAGGATCACCCCACCTCTGGGTCTGTATTTCAGTTTTCTGATTCTCCAGGATGCTGAACTATCAAAACCGGAAGGGCTAGGGAAGGCTTTCAGGCCCACTATTCAGTGGTTTGGAGGGCCTGAAAATTGTTTGATTCTGTCCAAATACATGCCTGCCACAGTTTTCCAACTCATTTCCCATGCCCTGAGATTCACTGGCCCATATGCGGCATTCAGCATTACCTCTATGGAGGAAAATCCTGGGCAGGAGGGCCAAAGTCACTACAGAGCCCTGGGTCCTCAGCGTCTGCCTGGAGTTCAAAGAAATTACTTGGTGTACATGTCAGCCTGTTTGTATCTGTCAGATTTCTAGATATTAATAACATCAGAGAGTGACTTTGGCCTCACCCTGTCTCACAAACGTTTACTGGGATCTTTAGGTGGTGTTTTGATTCAAGTCATTTCTGCATCTGAAATCTCCCAGAAGAAGGTTATAATTTAAAGTCATTGAATGTTCAAAAGGAAGCTTAGAATCTGGTCCAATCCCTAAATGCTTGTTTAGATATAGCTCACCAGCTATATCTAAATGGTAGATCTATCTATCTATCTATCTATCTATCTATCTATCTATCTATCTATCTATCTATCACAGTAGATAGATCCCTGGGCCTGGAGTCAGGAAGAACAGAGTTCAAATCCAGCCTCAGACACTTCCACTTACTAACCATGTGACCTTGGGCAAGTCACTTCATCCAAGTTTGCTGTAAAAATAAAGGTAATGATAGCACCTACCTCACAAGGCTGTCATAAGGATCAGAGGAGATCCTACTTGTAAAAAGCACTTAGCACAGTGCCTGGCACTTAGGAGGCACTATGTAATTGGTTATTCCCTTATGCTCTTCCCTTGTTGGATTGGAATTGGGCTCTCCTTTGTGCCATGTTGAGGCAGCCCCAAAGGGAACTGGTTTGGAAAACAGGGAGGGAGGGAGGGCACAGAAGAGGCAGCGAGGATAGGATCACTGAGGGCATGAAGAGGAGGAAGAGAGGGGACAGAGGGGGTTCCTGGATTGGGACGACAGAAAAGAAGAGAGGATGTATGAGGACGTTTGTGATACTACTTAACACTGAGGAATCGAGAAGGGAAGGAGACTGTTCGGGTCTGCCCCAGGAAAGAGTACAAAGCTGAGGCTGGCCCCTGGGCCACCCCAATGCTGCTCCTATCAGATATCTCACCCCCAGCCTTTCCTAGAGCCCTCCAAGGACATCGGGAGGCATCACCACTACCACCACCATCATCACTACTACCATCACCACCACCACCACCACCATTACCATCACCATCACCACCACCACCATCACCATCATCACTACCACCACCACCACCACCACCACCACCACCACCATTACCATCACCATCACCACCATCACCATCATCACCACCACCACCATCATCACTACTACCATCACCATCACCACCACCACCACCACCATTACTATCACCATTACCATCATCACCAACACCATCCCATTTCCCAAGGAAAGAGGAAAAGAGACATCAATGAGCAGAAGATGGGACCCATGTCCTCCTTACATATATACCTCCATCTGAGGACAAGAGACCTTGAATGTTTCTAACCCATCACAAAAACATTGCTTTGATTTAGCACTTTAAATTTTGCAGAGCACTTCCCTCCCAACAACACTATAAGGGAGACAGTGCAGGTATTATTATTATTATTATCTCCACTTTAAAGATGAGGAACATGACTTGCCTAGGGCCACACATGGCTTTCATGTGTCAGAGCTAGCATTTTGAGCCCAGTCTCCAGGGCTCTCTGTCCACACTATCATGCTGCCTTGGGGCCCTACCAGTTTACCCGGCCACTTCCCTCTTCTTCCCCTAAATCACCCACCGGATTGCCACCTCAGCCCTAGCGCTATCCGGGACAGCCCCACTGAGGGCCACAGCACGGACAGGCATCGGGCATCTCACCTCCATGAAGGGCACGGCCCGGCAAGAGACATCACCCAGCAGCCTCTGCTTGGTGATCTCATTGAAGATGACAATGGGCAGGCAAAAGAAGAGGACCAGAAAGTCCCAGAGAGCGAGGCTTGCCAGGATGGAATTCCAGGCACTCTTCAGGTAGTAACTATGCCACACAATGCACATGACTGACAGGTTGCCAACGATGCCCACGGCAAACACCACCAGTGCCAAGAACATGACCGCATAGGCGCTGTAGGAGCTCTCCGTCACTGGGTAGAGGGGATTCTGAATCTGCAGCCTCTGCCCGGGGGTGCCTGTCAGGTTGCCGTAGGGCTCCTGTCCGCTTCCTTGGGCACCCCCCTCCTGGTCTGGGTTGGGGCTTGTAGGCACCAGGGGGTTGGTGGGCTGTAGACCAGCGGGATGGATGGGCCGAGGATATTCAGCCCACTGCTCAGGCATGTACTGTTGTACCCCCTTCGATTCATCATCCTCTGTTCCCCTCTTGGTCCGTGCCCTCTCTTCCTCTACGGTAGTAAGGCGCCTTCTAGAGTGCAGGGTAACACCTGGGATGCCCTGGAGCCCGGCGGTGGACACAGCAGCCAAGAAGAAGACCAGGAGCCATAGCCAGAGCATGGTGAGAGGTCCGAGAGAAGAGCTGGCCCAGGCAAGGGGAAAAGGGGGCCCCCCAGGTCCTGTGCCCCAGAAGAGGAGAGGCAGCCGGCCGGCTGGGCTGGCTGCAGCCGAGCATCTGGCATCAGCTCCTAGTTCTCAGTGCATTGAAAACCTCTCCCCACCAACCCCCTTTTCCTTCCCAGGCCGATGGCCTGCACCAGGCCCTCTGCTGGAGACCACTGGTTCTAACAGCTTAAGCAGCCTTGAAGAGAAAGGAGAAAAGGCCCCTAGTCCAGGGGCTGGCCCACCCCAGAGCACCCAAAGACTTGTCTTCTGTCCTACCCAAGATCCTTTTTTTTCTGTTTTCCTATTCCCCCTTCCCATCCATTGCCCAACCCAGCCAGGTTCTTTAACAGAGGTCTCCAGCCCTCCCTTTGCCCCTGCCCTCCCATGATACATGTTCCTAACACATGCCCATGCACAAACTTGTAGGAATGAAGACCCTCATGCAATAGACAGATGTACATTGTGTCAGGCACTTAGGGGTGAGTTAGAGAGAAAACAGAAGGTTTAGATAAGTAATATATGGTCCATACCCTCATGAAACTCTAGCAGAAATGATACATATATGAATAATCATTTGTTGTTCAGTCACTGCAATCATTTCCCACTTTGGTGACCCCATTTTCTTGGCAAAGCTATTGGAGTTGTTTGCTATTTCCTTCTCCAGCTCATTTTACAGGTGAGGAAACTGAGGCAAACAATATAACGTGACTTACCCTGGGTCACACAGCTACTAAGTGTCTGAGGCCAGTTTGAAGTCAGGAAGATGAGTCTTCCTGACTCCAGACCTGGCATTCTATCCACTGCCCCCACCTAGCTGCCCAAAAATAATCATAATGTAAAACAGTCAACCAAAAATCATCATGCTTTTTATGGTTCTACTATTTGTCAGGAAACGTGCTAAATACTGGGGTTACAAATAAAAAGCAACTGCCCTCAAGACGCGTACATTCTAAAATAATATATAGTAAGTACTTTGGGCCGATGCAAAGTGCCATGTGAGGGCAGAGGGGGAGGGAAGTACATTTCTTTGGAAAACTGTAGCATCTCTTCACTGGAGAACTTTCAGAACAAGAGCATTGCTATCTTGCCGAGGGACAGGGAGAACAAAGAAGAAAAAGAACTTGGGCCGGTCCTCTCCTGATGATATAAAAGCAACCAGACACAAGCAGAATGAGACCAAACATTCCCTCTACCTCCACCCACAGAGAAGGTGGGGAAAGTATTTGGTCATGGATGTGAGAATTTTAGAGTTGGAATGAATCTTAAATACTATCCAGTCTGACCCACTGATTTTACAGGTGAGGAAACTGAGGCCCAGAGAAGTGGTGTCAAAACTGAGACCAGTGACCCCAGCTGCTGGATTCCCTAAACAGGATTCTTCCCACTAAACCATTCTCTTTCTTCCCTTTGCACCCAAAGACTTGTCTTTTGTCCCACCCAAGATCCCTTTTTTCTGCTTCCCTATTCCACCTTCCCATCCATTGCCCAATCTAACCAGGTTCTTAAACAGAGATCGCCAGCCCTCCTTTTGCCTGCCCTCCCATGATACATGTTCCTAACATATGCCCATGCACAAACTGGTGGGAATGAAGATCCTCATGCAACAGATAGATATACATTGTGTTAAGAACTGCTGTAATAAAATGCTATAAATATTCTTGTACATATAGGCCCCTTTCTTCTCTCTTTTATCTTTTTGGAGTATAGACCTGGTAGTAGCATCACTAGTTTGAAAGGTTTGTGCAGTTTAATAACTTCGGGGTCATGATTTCAAATTGCTTTGCAGCAGGATGTCTAGAAGATAACTTTCTGTAAGGTAAGGAGGCCTGCTTCACTGCCTCTTGAGAGCTTCATACTCTTTGGCCACTTATCCACTGGGAAATGACTTTTGGTCTTGTGTATTTCCGTTAACTTCTCTTCATCTCCTCTGGAAGTCTTGGCAAGCTAACTGATGAAGGTGAGCCCCGGATACCCCTTGAGGACATCTTAGAGATGATAGGTAGCCAGTAGCTCTTGGGGCTGCTCAGCTGCGCTGGGGATGCTGCCAGGGCTGGGCCATCGGGGACCTAGGGGCTAGAGGACAAGGCAGGCAGCAGCATAGAGCTGAGGCCTCTGGGTTACACCTGGAGCCACCAGATACATGAAGTGAGGGAGGAGGCAGAGTCAGCAGAAGGCTCAGCTAAATTAGAAATCACTGGTGTTCTGTTCCCTCCTGGTCCTCCTCTTCTAGACACACACACACACACACACACACACACACACACACACACACACACATAAAGTTCAGACCCCAGATTAAGAGCTCCTGGTCTAGGTGGAGGAAAGAGAACCAAGGCATCTTGCTCTCTGACCCCATACCTTACGGCCTCTGGACCTGTGTGATCTTGGGTAGTCAGTTTAGCCTCTCTGGGTCTCAATTCCTACATAGTTTAAATAAAGGGGCTGGATTCAGTGATCTCTAAGATCTCTTCCAGATCTAAAGTATATGACATTTGTAGAATTGGGACTAGAATCTTAATACAAACTGGTTTTTCCTGAGTAATAGGCCATCCTGTTCTGGGAGGCGTTCATTGCCCTCTTCTGGGCAGATATGTGAGTATGATGTGAATACAAGGTCTTGCTCCTGACCTCTATTTCTCCTTTGAACTCTTAGCAAACTTTTTTTTTTGCTCCTTATTGTACTTTCATAATCTATCCTGAGTTACTGTTATTTGTACACCCATCTCACATCTCCTGTTCCACTATAACTTTTTTTAAATTAAATTTTAGATTAAAATTTTAAATTTAATTTTTAAATTAGTTTTAAATTTTAACTTCAAATTAAATTTTTAAATTAAAATTAAAAATTTTAAATTAAATTTCATTTAGGCAAAAATCCACTTCCAGCCTCCTCCCTCCTTTCTCCACCAACTGACATTAAAAAAAAAAAGAAACCCTGTTACAAATATATGGTCAATCCAAAAATTTCTCCTATTGGTCTTATCCAAAAAAAAGTCTCAGTCTGTACTCTGAGTCCATAATCTCTTTATCAAAAGGTAGCATGTTTTGTCACTAATCCCCTGGAATCCTGCATGGCAGCTGAAATGATTAGAGTTCTAAAATCTTTCAAAGTCGTTTGTCATTTCAGTATCATTGTTATTGTATAAATTGTTCTCCTGTTCTGTTCCCTGGACTTTGCCATCAGTTCATACAGGTCCTCCTAGGTTTTTCTGAAACCATCCCCTTTATCATTTCTAACAGCACAAGAGTATTCCATCACGTTCATAATACCACACTTTGTTCCAGCAGCTAGGTGGTGCAGTGCATAGAATGCCCTGCCTGGAGTCAGGAAGACTCTTCTTCCTGAGTTCAAATCCGGCCTCAGACCCTTCCTAGCTGTGTGACCCTGGGCAAGTCACTTAACTGTTTGCCTCAGTTCCTCATCTGGAAAATGAGCTGAGGGAAATGGCAAACCACTTCAGTATCTCTGCCAAGAAAATCCCAAACGGGGTCATGAGGAGTTGAACACGACTGAACGACAACAAAAAACTTGTTCAGCCACTCTCTAGTTGATGGGCATCCCCTTTGTTTCCAATTCTTTGATACCACAAAAAGAGTTGCTATAAATATTCTTGTACATATGGGCCCTTTTCTTCTCTCTTTTATCTTTTTGGAGTATAGACCTGGTAGTAGCATCACTAGTTTGAAAGGTTTGTGCAGTTTAATAACTTCGGGGTCATGGTTTCAAATTGCTTTGCAGCAGGATGTCTGGAAGATAACTTTCTGTAAGGTAAGGAGGCCTGCTTCACTGCCTCTTGAGAGCTTCATACCCTTTGGCCACTTGTCTACCGGGGAATGACTTTTGGTCTTGTTTATTTCCTTTAGTTGGCAAGATTGGTCAGTGATCATGTAGGTCAATGATCATATTAGATTAATTTTAAGTTCCAAACTTTCTCCCTCCTTCCCTCCCTCCCTGCCCTGCTCTAGAGAAGGCCATCACTTGACACAGATTTATAAATATATGTAAAATCATACTATGGGAGGAAGCTAGGTGGCCCAGTGGATAGAGCATTTGCCTTGGAGTCAGGAGGACCTGAGTTCAAATCCATCTTCAGACACTTACTAGTCGTGTGACTTGAGGCAAGTCACTTAACCCTGATTGCCTCCCCTCCAAAAAGACCAAAACCATACTGTGTATACTTTTACTTATCTGTTCTTTCTCTGGAGGTAGATAGCATCTTCCTTGATAGGTCTTTTGTAGCTGATTTGAATATTTATAGTACTCAGAATAACTTGGTTTTTAACCTCCAGACTCTGCCCTCCCTAAAACTGTTCTTCACACTGACCGAGTAATCTCCCTTGGCTCTGCTATGACTGGGTCACTTCTCTCCCCCAAACTGTCAGTGGCTCCCCATTGCTTACCAAACAAAATGATCGACTCAATTCTGGTAGTGAGGTCCTTCCGAGATGTGGCTTCAAGTTATCTTCCCAGTTTTAGCTGTACCATTGTGTTCATCTGCTCGGCATCCTGGCAGGAGCAAAAAATGGTGTGATGGCTAGAGTCAGAGGACCCGATTCACAATCCTGGCTCTGCCTTCGTGACCTTGGACAAGTCCCTCAACTGCTTCTAGGCAGGAGGGTGCTAGTAAATGTTTCACAACTGGCTCTCTAAAGGAGAAGAAAAAGGTACACAGACTCTCTTTAAGTTTAACCTGTATTATTAACATGTTCTCCATCACGTTCTTAAGTAAAGACAATCAACAGCACAGCAAATCAAGCTCTGGTTCATAGTGTCTGGTGGGGGATTTCCAATGTGTAAATGCACACATTGAAAATTTTGCAACTGGGGTAGGTAGGTGGTGCAGTGAGTAGAACACCAGCCCTGGAGTCAGGAGGACATGAGTTCAAATCCGGCCTCAGATGCTTGACACACTTACTAGCTGTGTGACCTTGGGCAAGTCACTTAACCCCAACTGCCCTGCCTACCCCCTCAAAAAAAATTTTCACAACTGTCCTCATCTGTAAGATGGATGACCTTGGAGGTTCTAAATTGACAATCCTAGAATCCTGTCCTCCCCTATCTTTGCCCTTGCTTTGACTGAGCCTCTCTCCTGAATGCTCTCCCTCCAAATGGTCAGTCTCTCTCCTCCTTTAAGCCCCACACAAGTCGGGGGCATCTACTTCCCTGACTCTTCCAACTGAAAGTGATCTCTCCTTCCTTAAATTCCTCACAGAACTTTGCCTAGATCTCTTCTTTGCATTTTTCACTTTTCACAGATGGCACTATACTTGTCTTCCTTTTTGTTGTCTGTTGTTCAGTCCTGTCCAGCTCCTCATGACCCCATTTGGGGTTTTCTTGCCAAAGATACTGGAGTAGTTTGCCATTTTCTTCTTCAGCTCATTTTACAGAGGAGGAAACTGAGGCAAACAAGGTTAAGTGACTTGCCCAGGGTCACACAGCCAGTGCTTGAGGCTGGGTTTGAACTCAGGAAGATGAGTTTCCTGACTCCTGCTCCTGTACTCTATGAACTATGGTGCCACTTAGCTGCCGCCCCCATTACTATAAGCACCTTTAAAAGTAGGGATGTTTTGTAAATCTATGTACCCCAGAACCTAGGACAGATCTTCGTGGGAGAAGTTTAAGAAGTGTTTATTGAATTAAATTGAATTGATTCTCCCTTGACGTTAATGCGCTCCCTCTGTTGATTAACTCCAATTTATCTTGTATGTTTCTTATTTATATATAATTATTTGCTTCTCAATTTGACTATAAGTTTGGGGGGGGGGGGGACTTGATAAATGTGTGTAGACTGAATGCATTGAACCGAACAGATGTGTATGTGTATGCTCCCTCTGCTCCCTTGAGTTGACCATGCCCTGTTAAATCATCTGGAGCCTGAGTTGCCACTAGGTGGTAGCAAATGTTCATTGACAGAGCAGGGAGAAGGTCTCCGCTGGGAAAACTGCTAGGGAGCTTTTCTCATCTCATTCAAGACAAGTAAGATGGCTCTTAACAAGATCTCCTGAGGGGTCCTGAGGACAGAGTCCAAAGTTGTAGATATTGGATTATAGATTTACAGCTGGAAGGAGCTTTAGGCACATTTTATAGATAGGGAAATTGAGGTCCAGAGAGTTGAGGTGATTTGTCCATGGTCACATAGGTGATAAGAAACAGTCATGGGGTGGTTAGGTGGCACAGTAGATAGAGCACCAGCCCTGGAGTCAAGAGGACCAAGTTCAAATCTGACCTCAGACATTGACATTTACTAGCTGTGTGACCCTGGGCAAGTCGCTTAACCCCGATTGCCTCACCCCCCGCCCAAAAAAAAGAAGAGTCAAGATTTGAACTCAGATCCTCTGTCATCAAATCCTGGAGTCTTTCCTTTAAAATAATGCTTCCTATATGGAAAATGCATATGAACTTCCAGAGTATGGGACCAAGATTTTGGTGAACAAAGTTAGATTCCCAGTGGGGATCCTTAGATCACTTAGGAAGGTCTAATATCTCAGGCAAGACTTCCAGAATGAAAACAAAGACCTTATTCCAAAAGGACAACATTCTGAACGTGTCGGAATCCAGCTCCAAAAACCAATGATTCTGTGGAAGAAAGTGATGTTCAGACTTTCCTAGCTCCTGGAAATGTCCCTTCAAGTGGCCTCCAGGAATTCCCCACTCCTGTCCCAGGGAGTTTCCCTGCCTTGGCTGAAGAGGAGGTGCTCCTGATGGGACAGGCCCAGAAAAGAGGCCAAGTCGTTCTTTGGCATTCACCCTGGGAGAGAACCTCTGGGCAGATGTGGGGAAGTTGTTCGGGAAGGGGAAGTTTGGAGCAAAGTCCTTGACCATACTAGGCTGGTGTTAGAACTTAGCAGGACTGTGACTGGCTGAGTAGGTATAGGAATACAAGGGATGCAACTCTTAAAATGTTGGGCTGCCGTGTGTAAAATCATGCGCTTGGATTCATAAAATCTAAAGTTGCTCCTAAGTCGTGTGTTCTCATGAACCTACTACATAGGGAGAGCAGAAGCACTCTGGGAGAAGGCATGAATATAACAAGGAATGGACTCACTTGGCAGTCCAGTCAAACTGGCCTCATGTTATTCGTCATACCCGGCACTCATCTTCTCTCTTTATGTCTTTGTATTGGCCATTCCCAGAGGTCAGAAATCTGGATTCTTTTCCTACTTCTCTCTTTCCTCTTAGAATTCCTAGTTTCCATGGAAAGAATTTTTAATCATACAAGGTTCAGAAGCAATTGCAAAAGACAAAATAGATAAGTTGGATTACGTAAAATTGAAAAGTTTTTATGTGAACAAAATTAACTTGGATAAGAAGAGAAATGAATGGGAAAAAATCTGCATCAAATCTCTGATAAGGATCTTATATCCAAAATATACAAGCAACTAATAGAAATATATGACAAAAATCCATCCCCCGATTTAAAAAAAAAGTCCAAAGGACATGAACAATTCTTAAAGGAAGAATTTCAAACTATCAATAACTATGTGGAAGAATGTCCTAAATCATTATAAGTTCAGTTGTTTTCAGTTACATCTGACTCTTCCTAACCCCATTTGGGGTTTTCTTGGCAGAGATACTGGAATGGTTTGCCATTTTCTTCTCCAGCTCATTTTAAAGATGAGGGAATTGAGGCAAACAGGATGAAGTGACTTGCCCAGGGTCACACAACTATTAAGTATCTGAGGCCAAATTTGTGTACCCAGAAGATGAGTCTTCCTAACTCCAGGCCAGGCACTCACTCTACGCCACCACCTAGCTGACCAAATTACTATAAGAGAAAAATAAATCAAAACAAATTTAGATTTTGTCTCATGTCTAGCAAATTGACAATAATAAATGATAGGAATACTCAATGTTGGAGGGTTTATAGAAAGACAGGAACACTAACTAGTGCATTATTGGTGGAGCTGTCAATCAGTCTAACCATTATATAAAGCAATCTAGAATTATGCTGCAGGGAAGAAAAGATGTCTAAAATGTCCATACCCTTCAATCTGGAAATCCCACTGCTAGGTATATACCCCCAGTAAGGTCAATGACAAAAAGGAAGGCTCTGTATACCCCCAAATACTTATAGCAGCCCTTGAGGCAGCAGCAAAGAGCTAGATTCAAAGCGGATGCCTGTTGATTGTGTCATGTATAATGAAGCCAGTTTGAATGGACCAAAGATTGAGCATTCCACTGCCAAAGGTGCTTCCACTCTCTCTACATAGCTAGGCTCATGTGATCACATGATTTAGATCCTGAAGGGATGTCAGAGGGGTTGAACAAAGGGGGAAGATGAATGGAGTCTAATTTTACTGTGTTGTAAGAAATGCTGAATAGGAGGAATGTAGAGAAACCTAGAAAGACGCACTCTGATCCAAAGCGGAGTAAGCAGAGCAAGAATAAACAGTATGAACAATAGCTAATGGAGAGAACAGCAAAAAAAAAATCAAAATAAAATGCTATGCTATTATAACCAACAAGCTCAGACCAAAAGAAGACATGGGAAAAGGAATCATTCCCTCACTTTCTTTTTGCAGAGGTGGGGGGCATCATGAGAAAGAGGAAGGGAAGAAGCATTTATTAATTGCCTAATTTATTAATTGGGGAGTTAGGTGGCATGGTAGATCCTAGAGTCAGGAGGACCTGAGTTCAAACTCAGCCTCAGATACTTAGTAGCTGTGCGACACCAGGCAAGTCACTTAACCCTCTTTGCCTCAGTTTCCTCATCTGTAAAATGCTCTGGAGAAGGAAATGGTGAACCACTCCAGTATCTCTGCCAAGAAAACCCCCTATGGGGTCATGAAGGCTTGGACATGACTGACTAAAACAATGACAAAAGTGCTAGGCACAGTGGTAAACACCTAACAAACATTATCTCAACGACCTTGGGAGATAAATGTTATAATGATCCACTTTTTACAGTTGGGGAAACAGAAGCTGACAGAAGTTAAGTAACCTGCCATGGGTCACACAACTAGTAAGTATCTGAGGCAGGATTTGAACTTGGGTCTTCCTGATTCCAGGCCCAGCGCTCTGCACTGTGCCATTTCATTGCATATGGAACACTGGATAATGGTTGGTTTTGATGAACAGCTTTTTTTTTTCTCCTTTTTATTCTTTGTTATATGGGATGACTCTCTGGGAATGGAAGGGAAACACCGGCAAATATACATGATGTAAAAACAAATCGACAAAAGTTTGTTTTTTAAAATCCCTAACTGCCTTAAAGAGCTATCGTCTCATGAAGCCTTTCCCATGGCTCCCTCTACCCTATCCCTTGATAGAGTTTCCCCACAAATTGCCTTGTATCATTTTTGTGTCTATGTAGTATATATCTATTTATGTCCGTGTTGTCTCCTCCAGTCAGATGGAAGGTCCTTGAAGGCCGAGACTGGTTTTTGTTTTGTTTTGTTTTGTCTAGACATCTCCCATTACCTAGCTTTGAGCCTGGAACTTAGTAGGTGCTTAATACATGCTTGTGGATTGATTGATTCCTGGAGGCCCTCTGGAAGAGCTCCTGCCCTCAGGTTCACTACACTCCTAAGGGAAGCTCTAATTCTTAGTGATTGCAAATTAGATGGAGAAGAAACAGAAAGATGTTCCATTGAAAAGAACACAATCTGGGCCACAGGAAGTCATCAGCTGGCTACTTAATGCTAGACCAACTATTGGGCTTCCCCCTGCATCTAATGCACCTTTATAAATATAACACCTGTACTATCTATCTCACAGAAATGCAATAAAGATAAAATGAGATGACAGAAGTCAATGCTCTTTGAAAAGCTAAAGGCTGAAGTGTATGACCCTAGTATTATTTACAAATTTGTATTAAAAATATCCTCTTGGGGAAAGGAAGAATTTATGACCAAACAAGAGATAGAGAACATTATGAAATGCGAAATGGATAATTCTGATTACATTAAATTTAAAAGGTTTTGTACAAACAAAGCCAATGCAACCAAGATTAGAAGGAAAGCAGAAAGCTGGGAAACAATTTTTATAGCACTGTTTCTGATAAAGGCCTTATTTCTCAAGTATATAGAGAACTGAATCAAATGTATAAGAATACAAGTTACAAGTCATTCCCCAATTAATAAATGGTCAAGGGATATGAACAGGCAGTTTTCAGATGAAGAAATTAAAACTATCTATAGTCGTGTGAAAAAAATGCTCTAACTCACTATTGATTAGAGAAATGTAAATCAGAATACCTCTGAGGTACCACCTCAAATCTATCAGATTGGCTAATATGACAGAAAAGGAAAATGATAAATGTTGGAGAAGATGTAGGAAAATCGGAACACTAATGCATTGTTGGTGGAGTTGTGAACTGATTTAACCATTCTGGAGAGCAATTTGGAACTATACTCAAAAGGCTATAAAATTGTGTACCCTTTGATCCAGCAATACCACTACTAGATCTGTATCCCAAAGAGATCATAAAAAAGGGAAAAGGGCCCACAAGTACAAAGATATTTATAGCAGCTCTTTTTGTGGTGGCAAAGAATTAGGAATTGAGGGGATGCCCATCAATTGGGGAATGGCTGAACAAGTTGTGATATATGAATGTAATGAATACTATTGTGCTATAAGAAATGATGAGCAGGCGGATTTCAGAAAACCCTGGAAAGACTTACATGAACTGATGCTGAGTGAAATGAGCAGAACCAAAACATTGTACACAGTAACAGCAACTTGTTGTGAAATGATCAACTATGATAGACTTGGCTCTTGTCATCAATACAATGATCCAAGACAACTCCAAAAGACTCCTGATGGCAAAAGCTAACCACATCCAGAGAAAGAACCATAAAGTTTGAATGCAAATCGAAGCACACTATTTTCACTTTTTTTGTTGTTTTTTTTCTTTCTCGTGGTTTTTCCCTTTTGTTCTGATTCTTCTTTCACAACATGGCTAATGTGGAAATATGTTTAACATGATTGTACAAGTATAACCTATATCAGATTGTTTGCTGCCTTGAGGAGGGGGGCAGGACGGGGAGAGAGAAGGGAAGGAGGGAGGGAGGGGGAAAAATTTGGAACTCAAAATCTTACAAAAATGAATGTCAAAAACTATCTTTACTTGTAATTGGGAAAAATAAAATACTATTAAATGAGAGAGAGAGAGAATAAAATTAAATTAAACTAAATTAAATTACCTTCTTGGTATAAATTAGCCCTCCCCCCCCCCCACCAATCTTACCCACCGAAAAGAGAAGACTTGATCCCTGCCCATAGGGAGCCCCAACCTGCCCCCCTCCCTCTCTTCCAGCTGATTCCATTCAGTTAATATACCTTTATTTGGTTCCAACACTGGTGCTGAGGTGACAAAGGCGAAAATGAAACCCACAGGAAGCTTACATTCCATTGATGGGAGAGACAGCACGCCAACACTGGAAGCACAGATGACTACGCAAACTGGGCCGCTCTGCAAGGTCTGTGATTGGCCCAGATGTATGTGGGGGAGGGACTACAGTGATAGGGAGCCTCCGGAGCCGGTTGGGTTGGTCTCAGGTCTCCTGTGCTGGGGAAGACAGTATTAAGGAGTGTTTGGAATGAGGTGAGGGGCTGTTTGTCAGAAAGGAGAGGAAGAGGGTGTTATGGGGAAAAAACACAACTAAAGGAAAGGAAGGAGGAAGACTGGAGATAGAAAGTCCCTGAGTTGCCCCAACTGCTGTGTCAAATGCGATCATGTTGTTCTTTAGTTGTTTTCAGTGGTGTCTGGTTCTTCATGGCCCCATTTGGAGTTTTCTTGGCAAAGATACTGGAGTGGTTTGTCATTTCTTTCCCTAGCACATTTTATATATGAGGAAACTCATTAAGTTAAGTTAAGTGACTCGCCCAGGGACACACAACTAGTAAGTGTCTGAGGTCTGATTTGAGCTCAGGTCTTCTGACTTCAGGCCTGGAATTCTATCCATGGCACCATCTAGGTGCCAAATCCAGCCTAAGGCGTTCTCAACAAGAGGTTTATGGATAGATTTCAGCAGATCCATGAATTTGGATGGAAAAAAATTTTTTTTGCGTCTCTATTTTCCACTAACATTTGCTTTCCTTTATAATGCTAGGTATGTTTTTATTCACTTAAAAACATTATCCATAAGCTTTACTAGACTGTCCAAGAAGTTCACACTACAAATAAAGGTTAAGAATTCCTGACCTAGAAATTGAGGAATAGGGTAGGGGCTGAAGAGCTGAAAAGTACCTACAGCCCACCAAACCCTCCAGGGAAGGAGGCCTGGGCATTACAAAGCCTGGATCCCTGTCACCTTGGTCCTGCTTTCAGTTCAACCTGACTTTGATGTGGCAAGCCCATAAAGACAGGTGAGAGAGGGAAAATTCCACAGCCCAACTGGGAGAAGGAAGCTGAACTTCTTAGAGAGGTCCAGGGGTCTGGTCCAGGCTGGAATCCCCATGGTTCTACCCTCTTGGGATTCCAGATCTGGTTGATTGGATGAGCTGTTGGCCTTTTACTCCCAGATAACATTGAAAGACACATTAAAGTTCCTACTATGTGCAAAAGTGCTGAGTAAATGAATAAGGCAAACATCCATGATTGAGGTATGGGAGAGGGGAAAGTGAAGGAAAATCAGATTGTCTCTCCAGGCCTAGGCAGTGCAGAGAGAGATGGTAGCAACTGTGCACTCTTCCATTGGATCTCCTGGGGTGAACATTACTAGCTTAAGGACTGGCTAAGAGGTTAAGACTTCTCTTCCTGTCAGAGGCTCAAAAAGGCCTGTGGAGCTTTCTGCTTTCAGATTTCACCCCACCCCCATCCCACCCTTTTGTCCAACCAAGGGGAGAGCTAACAGCCACCACCACCCCTAGATTTTAGTGGGGGCATTCATTCTATTACCATCCATGGGAGACATCCTCAGGGGGAGCCAATTCTTTGTTGTCAGGTACCCCAGCTATGTCTTTTTCTCTCTCTTGCCCTGATGCCCTGAGAGAGCCTGCCAATGCAGAGCTCAGCTAAATGGAATGCAGTAGGATAGGGGAGGTGTTAACCCTT
Organism: Trichosurus vulpecula; assembly: GCF_011100635.1. Classification (NCBI taxonomy): domain Eukaryota; kingdom Metazoa; phylum Chordata; class Mammalia; order Diprotodontia; family Phalangeridae; genus Trichosurus; species Trichosurus vulpecula. The sequence continues at coordinate 102,661,857 of NC_050576.1, read as the reverse complement.
CAAGGACCAATGTGGACTTCAAGATGCTGGTGTTGGGGGAAGCTGAGGGGGTTACTATCCATCTTTAATCTCTCCAGTGCCCTTCTTCTTCCCCTCCTCCAATGCTCTGAGTTAAGGGGCCTCTGACTGCCTCATTCTCCATTTCTTACTTCCCTAAATGAACTTGGACTGGGGGGATATAGGTCCTGGTTTCTCCTTCCCCAGTTGAGAAGCCAATATCTGGCCTGGCAGAGCATATGGCTCAGATGCCTGACCAGTCTTGTTAGAGTTCAGTCTCTCAATCCTCCCAATGCATTCAGGGGCTCCTTGGGCTCCTTGGGCTCCTTCTAGCCCTACCTTTTCCCTCCCAGTTAACCACCAGGGTGTGTCCAGGACAGCCCAGGGTGGCCAGGCACATTCTGTGCCTGCTGGGCCATCCTATTTACACCTGAGGGGAGGGGATTGGGTTGAAGAGAAGGTGACAAAGGTTGTTGACTATACCTCCTCAGAAAGGGAAAAAATCAGGAGGAAATTCACTCTATGCAGAGGGAGGCTTGGGTTAACTATCTCATCTCTAGTTTTAAGGCTATAGCCCTATCTATCTTTTTCTTGGGGAGAGGTTAGCCCAAGGTTCTAGGTAAGAGACGTTTGGCCAGTAGATAGGTCGTGAATCCTTTTGCTTACAAATACAAACCCCCATTTCCTTGCCTCATTTCCCTATTACTATCCAGGGCACCCACGGGTCACCTGGGATCAACCTTAACTTCTCACTCTCACTGACGCTATATATTCAATCCATGGCCATAGCCTAGCATGTATCTCCTATAGATACCTTTCCATTCACAAACTTATGGCCCCAATTCCAGGTATCATCATCTCTCATCCAGACAATTGCAAAAATATTTTTTAAACTTGGCTAGCACTTTATTCTTAATTAATTTATTTGTCTATTTACAAGTCTCTATTTTCTTTCCTTCTCACCTCCCCCAACCTTGGCGGGCGGGGGGGGGGGGGGGGGTAGAAAAAGAAAAGCCTACTTATAATTTGTTGTTGTGTCTGACTCTTTGTGACCCCATTTGGGGTTTTCTTGGCAAGGATACTGGAGTGGTTTGCCATTTCCTTCTCCAGCTCATTTTTGTGGATGAGACAAACAGGGTGAAGTGACTCGCCCAAGATCACACAGCTAGTAAGTGTCTGAGGCCAGATTGGATTTCATCAAGTCTTTTTTTTTCAAAGTGGATAAAGTGTGTAACAAATATGTAGTTAAGCAAAACAGATTCCCACAATGGCCATGTCAAAAAATGTATGCCTTGTTCTCCCAATAGCTTTCAGACTGGTCTTCTTCTAATCTCCCCCCACTCCAATTCATCTACTCAGCTTCCTAACTTCCCACCAAAGAACTCTGTGAATCCCCATTAAATCCAGAATGAGATATTCATAGTCTCTTGTTTGGTTTTTGAAGCTCTTCATAACCAGACAGGTTCCTGCCTTTCTAGTCTTCTTACCCTTTCCTTTCTTTCATACACTCTACATTCCACTGAATACTAGTCAATAGTCAATAAGTATTTATTAAGTGCCTACTTGAAAGGCTTGATGCTAAGCACTGGGGATACAAAGAAAGGCAAAAAACAAACAAATAAGCAGACCCTGCTCTAAAGAGAGTGGTCTAATGAAGGAGACAACAAACTGCTACTTACAAACAAGCTGTATACAGGGTAAACTGGAAATAACAAAGGGGAGATAGGGGGGTGGGAAGAGAAACTTTTATATCGCATCTACTATGCACCAGGCATCTGCTAAGCACTACTCTTTTTGCAAATGTCCCAAGTGATCCTTACCACTACCCTAGCAGGTAGTCAAAGAAAACTGAGGGAAACAAGGGTTAAGTGAGTAGTCCTGGTATTACATGGCTAGTAAGTGTCTGAATCTGGATTTGAGCTTAGGTCTTCCTGACTCTACAACCAGTGTTCTATCCTCCAGCTGCCCCCACCAGAATTAAGGGGGAATCTGGACACTGCATTACATTTCCTTCATTCTGGCTGTTTCCCCATGCCTTGGATGCTCTATTTGCTCATCTCCACCTCTTAGTTTTCTGGACATCCTTCGAGACTCAGCACGTGTCTCACCCACCAGGTGGTTTTTTCCCAATCCCATCACCACATAATGTTGTCCTCTCTCAGAGTGTCTTCTATCTACTTTGTGCAAATCTGTGCATAGTGGTTAAATGTTGTCTTTGCATTAGAATGTAATCTCCTTAGACAGTTTTTGCTTTTCGTTGTATTCCCAACACTTATCACAATGCCTAGCATGCAGTAAGCACTTAATAAATGCTAGTTGCCTGATTACCCTTGACTAGCAGTGGTACAATTAATCCTCCTCAACTTTATTGCTGCAGGATTATATGCACTCCCACCCCAGGTAACTAAGGAATGTGTCCTAGTCCCCAAAGTGGTCAGGTCCAGATTTCTAGTGCTAATTTACCAGCTGTCCTTGATTCAATTCAACAAACATTAAGTCCCAGTGCATTGTGTTAACCTCTAGGGATACACAAACTAATTCAATCCACCATCAACAAGCATTTACTAAACAAGCATTGACTTAAGCTGGGAGTATAAAAAGAAAAACAAAAAGAATCTAATGGAGAAGACATACGCATAAATCCACACAATGGAGCTGCAGTATTTGGAAGATAAGGCACTAATCCAATCCAATCCAATCCAATCAACATTTATTAAACAGCCACTGTCAGGAAAGGTCTCCAGGAGGAGGTAGGGCTTGAGCCTGGCCTTAGATAGAGGAAGCCAGAGATTCTAAAGAGTCTGAGATCAGAATAGAGAGCATTCCAGGGATTGCCAATTGGAAGAGGCTGAGATAGGAGTGGATGGAGCAATCCTGTTCGAGGAATAGCCAAGTAGGTCCATATAAACATGGAGGGGAAAGATATGTCAAAAGACTGGAAAAATAAGAAGAGTTCAGGTTGTAAGGAGCTTTAAACGCTAAAGAAAGGAGTTTGTGTTTGTCCTCGGAGGTAAGCCATTGGAATTTCTTGAGTAGAAGCTTGATATAGTCACACATATGATTTAAGAAAATCACTTTGGCAGCTTGTGGAGGATAGATTAGAATGAGAAGAGTCTCAGAGCAGGGAGTACATGGGGTGAGAGCTGATAAGGGCCTGAACCAGGGTGGTGGTTCTGTGAGTGAAGAGCATACACTAGGAGAGATATTTTTAGAGGAAGAAAAGACAAGATTTAGTGACAAATATATGTGGGGTAATAAAGAGGAGTTGAGAATGACACCAAGGTTGGGAATTTAGGTGGCAGGAATAATGGTAGTGCCCTTGATGGTAGTAGGGAGGTTTTGGATAGAGATAGTAGCTTACCATATGCCCGGCACTGTACTGAGTACATTACGGTTATCTCATTTGATGCTCATAACAACTCTGGGAGCTAGGTGCTGTTAGCATCTCCATTTTATAAAGGAAACCGAGACCTAGAGATTAAGTGACTTGCCCAGAGTCACACAGCCAGCAAATGTCTGAGGCTGGATTTGAACCCAGGTTTTCCTGATTCCAGCTCTGGCCCTCTATCCACTAAGACTTCAAGTGTCCAGTTTGTACTAAGTTCTGTAGTAGGCACAGGGGATAAAAAGACCAAATCAGAAAATCCATCTTTACCTTCTAGGAACTTTTATTCTTCTAGATTTATGTTATATTTACATGGATAAGTAAGTGGAAGACAATTGAAGAAGGAGAAAGCATTAATTACTAGGAAAATCTGGAAAGTGTTCTGGTAGGAGTCGCCTAGACCCTGCCCCCAGGGAAGAAAGGATAAAGAGGGAGTGAATTCTAGGCATCTTGCTAGATAGCTTATACAAAAATTTAGACACCGAAAATACATAAATGGCTGAGTGGGCTTGAACATTTGATGTAAAGGGGGAAAAAGGAGTGATATTGTTAGATCTGGCTTTTGGAAGAAGGTGGATTGGTGAGAGGAAAGACTGGAAGCAAGCAGAACTAGGCTGTTCTATTAGCTTAGGTGAAAGTTGTGAGAGCCTGAATTAGGGTAATGGTTATATAACTGGAGAGAAAGATACCACTGAGTCCTTGATTTGCTTACAAACTAGTGCAGGCAGGCAGAGAATGTGAAATGTACACAAATGATTATGGCAGGCTGTATTATTCTTGGGGATCCGAAGATAGAGGGGAGCTATGGAGCTTTGAGAATGTGGCTGATGAAAAAATCTGGGAAGACTTGTATGAATTGATGCAGGGTGAAGTGAGCAGTACCTGAAGAACAATGCAACAGTAATTGTAAAGATAATCAATTGTGAAGACTTAGTAACTGATCAATGCAATGACCCAAAATAAAAACATAATGAAACATTCTATCCACATCCAAAGAGAGAGCTGATGGACTCAGAGCACAGATTGAAGCATATTTTCTTCTATTTCTTTCTTTTTCCTGATTTTTTTGGGGGTTTGGGGGAGACATGGCTAATGAGGAAATTTGTTTTGCATGACTATACATATTTTGATGGGTTCTATTTTTATGCCTTCTCAATGGGTGGGGCAGGGAGAGAATTTGGAATTAAAAATTATTTAGGTTTCTCCCCTCTTCAACTCTAAGAAAACAGTAAAACTAAACACAACCACCAGAAAGTCTAGGCCTGCTTTTTTTATATCAATGAAGAGCAATGGATTTAACACCAAAAATGTGAGTGCAGCAAAAATCTCTAATCCAAAACTTCAATTTGCCCAGCCATGCACCCTTCTCAGTCAGGGAGGAGAAAGAAGAGGAGGAGATTAAACCCTCTGCTGCCTTTCTGTTCAAATTGGAGAAGAGAAACCAGTCAGGTTAAACTAGTCTGATTAAATCAAAGGCCAAAGGCTGGTTTATATCATGGGGTGCTTTTAAAGAAGGTCTGGCTAAGGCCCCTACCTCTCTGCTTCTCTTTGTTGAGTGATGATTTGATAAGTATAACCTCTGGATAAGTTTATCTCTGGAAAAGGCCATGAGGATCATCTTGTCTAAACACCTCATCTTACAGGTGAATTAACTGAGTCCCAGAGAATGTTAAGTGGCTTGTTCAATGGGCTATAGGCAATAAGTGGCAAAACTAAGATTTGAACCTGGAAACTCCAGCTGGCAGCTAGGTGACAGCAGGGATGGATGAGCCTGGAGTCAGGAAGACCTTGAGTTCAAATGTGACCTCAGACCCTTGCTAGCTGTGTGACCCTGGGCGAATTGCTTAGCATAATTTCTGGCACACAGTGCTATATAAATGTCAGCTACTATTATTTGAGACAATATAAATTGCCCCTATCACACATTTCTCAGAACCAAGAGCTAAATACTCTTTTTTCCATCTATATTTACTAAGCCATGTAACGTTGGGTGAATCATCTAACTTCTCTGGGTCTCGCTTTCCTATCTATAAAATGAGACTTCTTCTGGCTCTTAATTTTCTACCATTCTATAATTCATTTCAACAAATTGTTTTGAACTCACAGGGGTAGAGGTTGTAGTAGGCATGGTGGAGAGAGAACGAATGTCTGGGATATAAGTATGTGTGTAGGTATATGTATGTTCTATGTATATGCCAAGTGTATATATATCTGTGTATATGCACATATGGGTGTATTATCTAGTTATATAGTTATGCCCTAGGCATGGTATGGGGCACTGATCACTGAGTTAAAAATGACCAGTTTAGGTTCAAGTTGTGATAGTGTTAATGAATAGTTGTGACCTTTGGACAGTCACTTCTCTCTGGGCCTCAGTTTCCTCACCTGTAAAATGAGATTGGACTACATGATCATTTTTAATTTTTTTTTTAGTTTTCAACATTCACTTTTATAAGATTTTGAGTTCCAAATTTTTTTCTCTCTCCCTCTGCTCCCCCTACCCCAAGATGCATTCAATCTGATGTAGGCTATACATGTATAAGCGTATTAAACATATTTCTATAGTGGACTACATGGTCTTAACTAACTTTGGGATCATTAGGTTTAAAGCTGGAAGAGACCTTAGAGATAATCTGGTTCAAAACTCTCTTTTTATTTCTTTCTTTTCTCCCTTCCTTCTTTTCCCTTCCTTCTTTCCTCCCTTCCACCTTTCTTCCTCCCTCCCCTCCCTCTCTCCTACCTTCATTTTTCCCCTCCTTTCTTCCTTCTCTCCTTCCTACCTTTCTTCTTGCCTTCCCTTCTTTCTTCCCTCCAGCCTTTCCTTCCTTTCCACCTCCCTTCCTTACCATCTTTCTTCTTTCCCTCCCTCATTCCCACCTTCCTTCCTTCCCTCCCTCCTTCCTACCTTCTTTCCTTCTCTCTTTCCTTCTTACCTTCCTTCCTTTCTCTTCCCTTCCTTTCTTCTTTCCTTCTGTCACTCAGCTAGCATTTATTAATGTCTACTATGTGCCAGGAACTGTGCTAAGTGCTGGAGATAAAAAGAAAGGCAAAAAAATAAAAACAATAACAGTCCCTGCCCTCGAGGAGCTCACAGTCGAACAAGAGAGACAACTTGCAAACAACTATGCGAAACAAGCTATGTACAGGAGAGACTGGAAATAATCAACAGAGGGAAGGCACTGGAAATAAGGGGAGGGGTGAGGAAAAACTTCTTGTAGAAGGTAGGGTTTTAGCTGCAACTTAGAGGAAGACAGGGAAGCCAGTAGGTGAGGCGGAGGAGGGAAAGCATCCCAGGTAGGGAGGATGGCCTCTGAAAATGCCAGGAGCAGGGAGAAGGAGACCAGGTGTCACTGGATGGAAGAGAATAAGGTGTAAAAATTATGGCAAGATTAGAAGTAGCCAAGTCATAGAGGACCTTAAAAGCCAAATGGATTTTACATTTGATAGGAAGCCACTGGAGTCTATTGACTAGAGGGTGACATGGTTAACAACAAGGTTGCTAGCAGCTGCTGTGGGAGTGTAAGACCCAACAAGACCAGCAACAAGAACTACTAGCACAGGTTCTTTGATCTGCTTTTCTAAGGAAAGCAACTTTAAGGGGTTAACAATCTCACTTTAATCAAACATACATATATCATTCACTTAGTTCAGGGGGAAAAGCCAGCACCCTGAACTTCAGAGCAAATACAAATAGAAAATAAAAACAGAAAATATCAGCAGATCAAATAACAGAATTCAACAGACAGGCTTTGTCTGATCAAGATATTACATACATAGTTACCAAAAAGAGAAGCACCAACATCTGGGTTTTCTTCAAATCTGGGGGTGGGGGGGGGGGTGGGGGCAGGAGACAGCTGTGGCTACCCAGAGTCTCTACACCAACACTCTTCCAGTGAGTGAGAGCCCCAAACAAAATGCTAACTTCTGAGTTTATATACCCTTCTTAGGGCCTGAAGACTTCACACCTAATCATCAAAAGGGCACCTAGCAAGACTTAATCAAAGGTACTTGATCACTTTAGTATTCTAAAAGAGAAAACAGTAAAAAAAAAAAAAAAGTCCCACCCTGCTTAACATTACAATAAGTTTGACAGCTGAACAGTGAGGACTGATTAGATTGGAGAGAGACTGGAAGCAGGGAGATAAGCCAGAAGTATATTGTCATAGTTCAGGCTTGAGGTGATGAGGGCTTGCTCTGGTATCAGTGTCAGAAGAGAGAAGGGGACAGACTGGATATGGAGACTAATAGAGAGGAAAGAGTTGAGATGACACCTAGGTTGTGAGCCCAGGGGACTGAGGGGATGGTGGAGCTATCAATAATAATAGAGAAGGTAGGAACTGGGGAGGGTTCAGAGGCGGAAATAATAAATCCAATTTTAGACATGTTGAGTTTAAGATGTCTACAGGACATACAGTTCTAGGCGTCTAAAAGGCAGTTGGAAATGAGCAACTAGGAGTTGGGGGAGATGTTAGGACTAGACAAAAAGATCTGAGAGTCATCTGCATAGAGATGATCATTGAAGCCATTGTATAGTAACATAATAGTATAGAGGGAGTAGAGAAGAGGACACAGGAGCAAGCCCCATGCGGTGAGTTGGGGGACCCCCCCCACCGTGGATGAAGTGCCACCAAAAGAGACAGAGCAGTGATTAGAGAAGTAGGAGAAGAACCCGGAGAGAGAAGTATCCCCCAGGCTTGGAGACAAGAGAACATCGAGATAAAGAGGGTGATCGATAGTGTCATGGACTGCAGAGAGGTCTAGGAGAATAAGGATTGAGAAATGGCCATTACATTTGGCAGTTGAGAAGAGATCGTTAGTAACTTTGGAGAGAGCAATTTCAGTTGAACAATGAGAACAAAAACCAAATTATAGAGTTTAAAAGAGAGGGAGAGGAGAGGAAGTGGAGGCACCTATTATAGACAACCTTTTCAAGGAGTTTGGCCACAAGAGAGGGCAGATACTGGAAGATGGCTATTGAGGATAAATGACTCAACTGGATTTTTCAAGGATGAGTCCATAGGGGTGTGTGTGTGTGTGTGTGTCTGTGTGTCTGTGTGTAGCTATAGGGAGTTGTTGTTGTGCTTGTCCTTCATTCTCTAAGAGGACCATGACATCAGGGAAATGATGACATGACGTGCAGTTGACTTTGATTTGAGTGAGGAAGGGCTGTGCAAGGTCACCAGCCTCACTTTCTCTTCCAGAGCCATCTGGGTCCAGTGGCCTGATATTCACCAAGATAACTGGAGATGCATTAGGAGACCCTGGCCCTTCCAGGCTAGATCTTAGGTGTAGGGAGTATAGGGAGTAGGAAAATATCTAGTAGATAAGGAGACATTGAAAATTAATGAGAATTGGGGTGATAGAAAGTGCCATTTGCTGGAGAAGATGGGATGGAATGGGATCACTCGTATACTTAGAGTGGTGTTCCTTGGGAAGGAGAAAGTTCACCTTTTCATGTGAGATCAAAGTGAAGAAGGAGATTGTAGCAGAAGACATCTGAATAATGTAATGTAGGGAACAGAGAAGGGGAGTTCTCTGTGAATGGCCTTAGTTTTTTCAATGAAATACAAGGCAAAATTTTTCAGCTGAGGGGGTATGGAGAAGGGGGTGCTGGGAGAGGCTTGAGAAGCAATAAAAAGGTTTGGAAAAGCCGATGTGGTGAGTGGGATTGTAAATCAATTAGGTAGGTTCAAAAGGATGACCTCGCCATAGTGAAGATCCAGTTGAGATTATGTAACATAAACTTGTAGTGGACCCAGTCTGAATGATTTCCTAATTTCCTCCAATATTCATTCAATAGTGTGTAGGAGGAAAGGTAGCAGATGGTGGAAGTAATTCAAGGCTGAGGCTTAGAAGGGTGAGATCTTCTATAGGCAAAAAGGGAGAAGGACTTGGGACAAGAGGACAATGTAGAGGTGAACTGGTTCACTAGGGGTTCAAGATGGGGAAGGGAAAAAAAGCGTAGCCAGCACAAGGGCAACCATAGCCTGGGAAAGAACTGAGGGCTCATGGTGAAGATGAAGAACACGGCTTGAAATAAGGGAGAGGGAGAAGATGAATGACAAAATATTATAATCAGATAAAGGAAATTCTGAATTCATAAACATGACTGTGTAACCTTTGTGCATGACAGCAGGATCCAAGGGTATGAGCATCTCTATGAAGCTGAGATGGAAAAAGAGAATGGGAAATGAGAAAATTGAGGAATTAAGGAATTGAGAGGGTAGGGTGTTTGAGGGAGTATCCATGTGTATGTTGAAATCCCCTAGTCTGAGGTCAGGAGTTGGGGAAGAGAGATAGACTGTTAGCCAAGCTTTAGACTAATTGAGGAAAGAAGTGTCTCTGAGGTCTGCAGACAACAGCTGCCAGAATTTTGATTGGGTGTTAATATTTATTGAATGAATCTCAAAGGAGGAGAGGTTACTGAATGATAGTGTTAGAGAAAGAGCCTAGAAATGGCAATGGGGAACAAGGAGTAAACCAGTTCCCCCACAACTAGTGACTGGGTGAATGAACAAAAGTCTAACTAATGTTGGAAAAGGTGGCCAGGGAAACTGCCTTTAGGAGGGAACCAGGTCGCAGTAAGTGCGAGAAGAAGCAAACATTCCAGAGAACAGGGTGGAAAGGCTGGATAGCTTTAGAGTGGAAGTTTGGGGGAGGTTGGATTGAGGGGGATGGGAATAAGAGATTGGTCAGTAGAAGATGGAAACAGGGTTTGAACATTGGCAACTGGGCATTCAGAATCACTGGGATAAAGTGGGTATGATGGAGTGGAAATACTGTTAATGTTACTCATTGAGAAATGAGTCCAGGTAGGTTCCTTCCTTCTTTCCTTCCTCCTTCTCTTCTTTTCTTTCTTCCTTCCTTCTGTCCTTCCTTCCTCCCTCTTTTCCTTCCTTCTTTCCTTCCTTTCTTCCTTCCTTCCTTCCTTCCCTTCCTTCCCTCCTTCCTTCCTTTCTTCCTTCCTTCCTTCCTCCTTCCCTTCCTTCCTTCTTCCCTTCCTTCCTCTTTCTCTTCCTTCCTTCTTCCCTCCTTTCCTTCCTTCTTTCCTCCTTCTCTTCCTTCCTTCCTCCCTCTGTCTATCCCTTCCTTCCTTTCTCCTTCCTTTCCTCCTTTCTTCCCTCCCTCCCTTCTTTCCTTCCTTCCTTCTTCCCTCTTTCCCTTCTTTCCTTCCTTCCTTCCTCCTTGCCTTCTTTCCTTCCTCCCTCCCTCCATCCATCCCTCCCTTCCTGCCTTCCTTCTTTCTCTTTTTTTCTTTCTTTCCTCTCTTCTTTCCTTTCAAAGTTAAAAACTCCTAACTTCTATGGCTTCCAGAAAACATCGGGGAAATGGAAATATTGTTTCTGTACATTTTGCAAGTCAGGAAATAAACTTGCAGCACAATGCTTTGTTATGCCCATCCAGTCATAAGAGTACCCTCTTTATGTTGTGACACTCTTCTAAGGGAGGCGGGGCAGAGGATAATGGAGACCTTCTAGCTCTTCAACCCAGATGGATACATGGATCAAAAGAAGGAATCCTTGACAGGCAGAGATTCATGTATGGACTGGACCTTGGGAGAAGGCTCTGGAGAAGAAGGCTCTTGGATTTAGGGTTTGGTTTTTTTCCTGTGGCCAGAAATGACCCTCACATCCCCTTCCCTCTGCCACCAGCAATGCCCAGTTCTTAAGGCATTTTGTCTTCGTCATGGTTGACTGGGAAAAAGAAGAAACACCCAGTACATATCCCCCGCTCTTAGAAAGCAGCCACACTTTACAGCTGAGGAAACTGAGGCCCAAAGAAGTTGCCCAAAGTCACACAGGTAGCAGAGCCGAGATTGGAACCCAATCCCTCTGGCTCCAGATCCAGAGCCCTTTCTGCTACACCATACTGCCTCTCTAGGTCTCTTCGAGCTCACAATACAATGATTGTAAATTCTAGTATTCTATATTTCCATAAAAGAATAGGTATGTGTATCTATATATAGTGTTTGGAGTCTTTGGGTATGATCAAATATATCCTTAAGTGCGTCCTGACCAGGACTGGCAATGTTTAGGAAATAGGAATATAGAATGACCCAGGCCTCCTGACTGGCTGTCAGTGAGTCACTGGCAGTCAGGTTCCCCAACTGGGCGACTGATGATTGGCTGTTGCTAAGACAGGTTCATGCCCCAGCTTATCTTTGGAGCCTCTCTAGCTCAGCAGAGACTGACAACGTCTTTGTATTAGGCAGAGATGACGAAGGGTTAGTAGGGCATGTACTCTGGGCTGCTCTTCCAGTAGGGGGAATGAGTCGGCCCCCATTAAATCACGCTCCATGACCCAGTCACCAATATAATCAGTGACACCCATCTGTGACCAAGCTCAACTGGGTATGGGTCTGGTGCCTCAGAAGGCAAGAAAGCTGGGCAGCATACCTAGATGCTCAACTCTATGGCCTTGTTGTTACTCACTGACCTCTTAGACTGGTGTGACCACAGAGAGGGAAGGAGAGACCGTATCTTGGCAGGTCCTGCTCCAAGGTGGTAAGAAGAGGGGGGATCTGGCAATAAAATGCCTGAAGTAGGAGATAGCTATTAAAGATAAAGTGAGAGATAGGATCCTAAAGATCACCCCTGTCTGGGGCAGCTAGGTGGTGTGGTGAGTGGAGCATCAGCACTGGAATCAGGGGGACCTGAGTTCAAATCCAGCTTCAGACACTTGACACACTGTCAAGCTGTGTGACCTTGGGCAAGTCACTTAACCCCAATTGCCCTGTCTTCCCCCCTCCAAAAACAAAACGAAACAAGATCACCTCTGTTACTTCCCTGTTCAGCAGCCTAGTACCTCTAGAATCAAATAGAAATAAAGGCCTTTTGGCATTTAAAGCTCTTTACAAGCTGACTCAAAATGACTTTTCCAGACCTACCAAGCATTACTTTATAGCATTTTACAATCCAACCAGACCAGCCTCCTTGCTGTTCCTCACTTCTGATATCTCACTCTTTTAAATGAGGGGTAGGGGGTTGGGGTAGAATTCAGGAGTGGGGAACCTGCACCCTCGAGGCTACATGTGGCCCTCTAGATCCTCAAGTGCAGCCCTTTGACGGAATCCAAACTTCACAGAACATATCCCCTTAATAAAAGAATTTGTTCTGCAAAACTTGGAGTTAGGTATGGCCTTTTGACTGAGTCCAAGTTTTGCAGAACAAATCCTTTTATTGAGGGAATTTGTTCTGTGAAGTTTGGACTCAATCAAAGGGCTGCACTTGAGGACCTAGAGGGCCACATATGGCCTCGAGGCTGTAAGTTCCCCACCCCCGGTAGATTCCTTTCCATTGTTAAAGTTCTATTATTTCTCTGTTATTCATCTTCCATCTCCATGCTTTTGCACACTCTGTTCCTCATGCCCGTAATACACTCCTCACCTCTGTGGCTCAGAATCCCTGGCTTCCTTCAAAGCTCAGTTTAAGTACTTTATGGGAAGTGCTTCCTGGTGGGGAGAGGTCATCAAATCCAATCTCCTGTTTTACAGATGAAGAAACTGAGGCCAAGAGAGATTACGTGATTTGCCTAGTTTTACAAAGCTACTAAATGTCCAAAGAGGGTCTTGTATCCAGGTCTTCTGGACTAGAAATGCAGCCCCCTACACCCTATACCACACTGCTACTCAAAGGTATCTGTATATACTTTGTATCTACTTTTTGAATCACTCTCCCCTCATTTCACCCTCCTGGCTTCCTTCCAGTCTCTGCTAAGATCTCTCTTTCGGCAAGAAGCCTCTCCTAGTGCCTCTTTATCCTGGCACCTTCTCTATGAGGTTACCTCCAGTTTATCCTTCATACAACTGGCTTGTACATAGTTGTTTTTGCCGTGGCTAGAGCGATGGGCCTGGAGTCAGGGAGACCCAAGTTCAGATCTGTCCTCTAATGCTTACTAGCTGCATGACCCTGGGCAAGTCACTTAACCTCTATTTGCCTCAGTTTTCTCATCTATAAAGTAGGGATAGTTAATAGTACCTCTCTCCCAGGGTGTTGGGAGAATCAACCGACATAATATTTGGAAAGTGCTATATAAATGCTAGTTTTTTACTATTCCCTCTGTTTCCCCATTGAAATACGAGGTCCAGGAAGGCAGAGACTAGGATTTGCCTTTCTTTGTATCCGCAGCATTTAACACAATGCCTGGCATGCAGCAGGCACTTAGTAAGTGCTACCTGTATGTGTATTTCCCTCCTGACAACACAAACCCCTCAAGGAAAGGAACTGTTTTGTTTTTACTTTGTATTCCACCACCCCCCATACAAATATGCAATACAAATATACAATGCCTGGCTCATAGTAGATTGATTAAGGACAAGCTTTGGTTCCTTTGTCTTATTTCATTCAGATGAACTGTTGTTGTCAACATTACTGGTCTGGAGTACTGGTGTTTGGATGTTTTAATTTCTGTCCAAACAAGGATTAGCTCATTGCATCCAGTGAATTAGTTACAATGACCATTTACTAAAAGGTAGCATGGAGCCAGGGTACTTTGGTTTATATTCTGATTCTTCTACTTACAAACTCTGTGACCTTGGACATGTTGCTTCGTCTGACCCTCAGTTTTCTCATCTGTCACATGGGGATGCCAACAATATTTGCCCTCATCTTTGTCGTGAGGAAGCTTTAAAATGTAATAGGAATGTGAGCTATTGTGAGGCCATCTCTTCCTGTTCTCATGTTCTTCCATTCTTCTGGTTAGTTTAGAAACTACAGTTATTCAAACTGCTTTGCCAGGTCACTGAGACTCGGTGCACAGCAGGAGAGGAGAAGGGGCGGGGCCAGCCTGACCACTTCTGACTCATGGCTCAGGCTCCCTCCAGAAAGAAAGTACCAGATTACAAAAGAGAAGTTTAGAAACAGGAGTTTTCCCTGGTCCACCCTCCCCTCTGCCTGTGCCTGCCTGGGTTTGAGATTGTACATTTTCTGATTCTCTTGGAGACCTCACCAGGTACCTCCTTGCACTTCCTAGGATTGGGTTGTTTTGTTTTGTCTTTTAATTTTATTTTTTGCCACATGAACACCTTGCTCCTACTGGCCAGGCCCAGGACAGCTGCTGTCTGGTTGCCAGGGTTTAGGGCCAGAAGGAATTTTCCACCTGCCTGTCCTCTGCTGTCCCCTCAAAGCCTGCTTAACATCTGCAGATTCACTCAGGCACATCGACCAGAGCATTCCATCCTGCCCCCTCCTGGGTCCAGTTCCCTCCCAGAACACCTTATCTAAGGATCTCAAAGCAACTTTAATCACAGTCACTGTACTTAGAGTAGGAAGGTTTTGCATTAACCAGATAACTGGAGAAATGAACAGAACTTCTCAGATCATCTCTCCTAGGGCTTCTTAACCCCTTTTTGTATGTGCTGGGCCCCTTTGGCAATCTGATAAAACCCATGGACCCCTTCTCAGAATAATGCTCTGAAATGCAGAAAATCAAACACAGAAGACTACAAAGGAAATCAATTATACTGAAATAAAGCTATCAGTATTAAAAAGACAAACAAGTTCATGGATCCTAGGTTAACAATCCATTGTATTCCTCACCAGATAAATTTATCAAAGGATATGAAAAGCACCTCTCAAAAGGACTGCAAACTGAAAAAGAAACTATGTGAATTTTCTAAATAACTAAGAAGAGCGATACAAATCAAAACACTCTTGAGGTTTCATCTCACACCTAGCAAGTCATCAAGTGACAGAGTCGGGAATGGTCAATATTAAGGGAGCTGTGGAAGGATGGGCACACTCATGCATTGTTGGTGAGCTGCGAATTAGTCCAATCATTTTGAAAAACAGTTTTGAATCATGCAAATAAAGTGACTAAAATGCCCAGGTCCTCTGACCTAGAGATTCCACTACTGGGTATATAATCCAACAAGGTCATTGATATAAAGAAAGGTCTCATTTCCTGTGTATAGTTTGTATATATTTCTTTGCTTATTATCTGCCCCATTAGAGTGTCAGTTCCTAAGGACAGTCAGTGTCTTTTGACATTTTTTTGTATCCCCGGGGCTTAGCGCAGTGCCTGGCACTTAGTAGGCACCTAATAAATGTTTATTAGCTGACTGACTCATAGACATCAGCATTATTTATAGTAACCATTTTGGTAGCAGCAAAGGACTAGAAACAAAATAGAAGGCCATTCATTGGAGAAGGAGTGAAGAAATGGTGGCCTTTGAATGTAATGGAATATTCTCACGCTGTAAAAAAAATGATGAAAATGATGAATACAGAGAAACGTGGAAAGAAGAACCACGGAACTGACACAGGGCGGGCAAAGTAATCAAAGCCAAGAAAAGAATATACACAACGACTTCAGCCATGGAAATGGAAAAGAACAATGACAACCACAAAACAATGAAAGTGACTCTTGCAAAATTTCAAAGAACAGGCAGAGTCCCAAAAGAAGAGCTATGAGAAGATACCTCCCACAGCCTTCCTCTTATAGAGGCAGTGGGGGGTGGGGGGAGGGGAAGGCATTGCATATATTTTCAGATTATTCCCCCCATTGTACTGATCAGATTCGCTGATGATTTTTCCTCTTTGTCTCTGGGGGTGGGGGGGGGAGTGGAGGGGAAGTTGTTATAAGGAATGGAGAAGAAAATTTAGGCAATGTGAAACAAGAGATATCAATACAATTTTTTGAAAAAAGAACCCAGCCTAGCCCACCCCCTCATTTACTACATCTCTGATCTCCAGCAAATTATTTAACCTATCTGGTGCTTAGCTTCTGTAAAATATAGGGAATGGGGATTAAAAAAATCTTTATTATTATAAACTTATTAATTTATAAATTTAATTGATTTACAAATTCAATTAGCGAAGATTTGCTAAGTGCCTTCTATGTATAAAGCACATAGTATGAGACGCATGGGACATAGTGATTACAGAACTGGCCTTGAAGCTAAGAACACCTAGGTTCACGTTCAGTCTTTGACACACACTACTGTTTATACCCTGGGGAAAGTCACTTCAACTATCTCTAAAATTAAGAGTTTCAGGGAAGCCAATGATGGCAACACTGCATTGGTACAGGGAGTTTTCTCACTGGGCAGTCCCCTATACCAATGAAATCACACCCTGTGATCTAGTCCCTTGTTGTTTTTCAGTCATATCTGACATTTTGTGCCCCCATTTGGGGTTTTCTTGGTCAAGATATTGGAGTGGTTTGCCATTTCCTTCTCCAACTCATTTTGCAGATGAGGAAACTGAGGCAAACAGGGTAAAATGACTTGCCCAGGGTCACACAGCTAGTCTGTCTGAGGGCAGATTTGAACTCAGGAAGATGAGTCTTCCTGACTCCAGGCTAGGTACTCTATCCACTGCCTCATCAAGCTTCTGATACAGTCCCTACCCCTATACAAAGACAAAAACAAAACAGGATCTGCCCGAACCAGGACAATATTGTACATAGTTACAGCCACATTGTGTGATGACTAACTTTGATAGACTTGGCTCTTCTCAGCAATGCAAGGTTCTAAGACAACTCCAAAAGGTTCATGATGGAAAATGCTATCCACATCCAGAGAAAGAACTATGGAATCTGAATGCAGATCAAAGCATACGATTTGCTCTCTTTTTTTTTTGTTTCATTTTGTTTCTTCTTTCTCATTGTTCATCCCATTGGTTCTAATTCTTTTTTGCAAGATGACTAATGTGAAAATATGTTCAATGTGAATGTATACGTAGAACCAATATCAGATTGCATGCTGTCTAGGGAAGGGATGAGGGGAGGGAGAGGGATAAAATTTGGAACTCAAAAGCTTGTGGAACTGAATGTTGTAAACTAAAAAAAAATTAATTTTAAAAAACACAGGCTCTGCCCTCAAGGAGTTTTATTCCTTACATTTAAATAAGTACAAGATAATATGAAAAAGGAGAGACTTTACAAGTTGGGGCAGCTAGGGGAGTCAGGGAAGGCTTCATTGGAAAGGTGCCACCTACTCCAAGCTTTGAAGGAAGATGAGGATTCCCAAGAAGGGCTTTTCAGGAATGGGGCACAGTTAGAGATGGATGGAATGTTGAGTTCAGAGAATGTTGGTAGTAGTCCGTATTAATCAGAAAAAACCATCAAGTATGTGATGGGGAGTCCTAAGAAATAGGGCCCAGAAAAGGTGGGGGGTTGAGGGGATCTGGCTAATGTCCTGCTGTCTTAGTGTAGCTGCTGTATTCCATGGTACAGGTACTCAGAACTGTGTATGCCAGGGACCTTCCTATTCTTCTAGAGTGAATCCAAACCAGCTGAGATTTTAATGAGCTAATTTATGATAATAATGATATCATATTGAAAAATATCACAGAAGATTTCAGAACTGCTTATCCCAAGAAACCGTGGTGTCCTTGGAGCAAGTGGCCAAAAATAAAGCACCACCTGGAGCCTATAATTCACAATGATGACTTTTTTGAATCATTGTATAAGAAAGAAGAAATGAGTAGAAACTACTGTGTGACATGTGGGTCACACTAGACTGCACCTTTAGGATTTATTCCTCATTCCTTCTCCACTATGGAAATGAAGTTTCTTTATCAGCACATGCTTGAGGATCTGTCTCAATTCAGGGGCCTGCTCAGTGCCAGGCCTGCAGTCAGGAAGATTCATCTTCCTGAGTTCAAATATGGCCTAAGACACCTACTAGCTGTGTGACCCTGAGCAAGTCACTTAACCCTGTTTGCCTCCATTTCCTCATCTGTTAAATCAGCTGGAGAAGAAAATGGCAAACCACTTCAGTATCTTTCCCAAGAAAACACCAAATGGGGGCATGAAGAGTCAGTTTTTTGTGGGTTATCTTTATAGCTTGGCACTACAGCTACATACCATAGAAATGAAGCAAGGGTTTTGCCAGCTGCAAGAAATGATCATTGCAAAATACAGGTCTACTGATCGAATAAAGGTGCATCATGCAGACACATGCACTCAAATCTCACTTCTGCAAAATGTCGATGTTGTTATAATGAACGATGTCTTTCAATATTTTCTGAACAGATCAGAGCCTAGGAATCAATCAACCATAATATAAAAGAAAAAGGAACCTTTTTATTAACAGCCCTGAGTCTTAAACTCTTTCAAATCTGAGATCTATAGGTGGCTATACATCTAAAGCAGTACGTTAAGCAAGTAGAGTTGAACTATGATATATCCACCAAAAAAAAAAAAAAGACACTGATAGAGAATCTCTTGAAAGTTCCGTTTGTGTAAGATCCTTTAGAATGAAAATTTACTTACTCTGTAATGTTTTTAATCTGTGATCATTTAATTAAAATATTTATTTCCAAAATCTTACAAAAAAGAGAATGAACAAGGCAGTGACAAAGTTGTACTGTTTATTTCTGTCTCCACCTCTCTGCATTGCTTTGAAGCTCTTCTCCTATCTCTTGGTATTCTCCATATTGGTCATTTCTTATAGGGGAAACAATATTCCATCTGTCCCTATATCACAATTTGTTCCTCCCGAGTGTCCTGTCACAGGACACATCAGTTGTTTCCAGATTTTTGCTAACTGGAAGATTTTTGAAAGAATTATTTTAGTGGTAAGATAATAACTCAAAAAGTAAGAGAAGCTTTGTAGGTGGACCAGATGCTCTCCAAGGTGCTTCCCGGATCGAAATTTCTTGATACTAAGTTAGTTTGCCCAAGGTCACACAGTTAGTTAGTATCTGTTTCCACCTGCTGGATGAGAAGCCTAACTCTAGTGGTTGGGGTAGGGCAACCTTCATACCTGCAGCTTATCTATAGGCATAAAAGGACAGGGTAGAAATACTCCCTCTTCCGGTCCCAGTCTTCCAAACATCTTCCTTTTCCAATTACCATTCAACCTGCCAAAGAAAACTCCAGATCCTAGAACATTAGAGCTGGAAGGGACCCTAGAGACCACCTAGTTCAACCCTCTAATTTTACAGTTGGGGAAACTAAGACCCAGAGAAGATTAATGATCCACTTCATGTCATATAGCTGGCTGGTGCCTGAGACAGAACTCAAATGGCAACAGGGAGAAAAGGTACCTTCCTAGTTCCCAGACTCATGCCCGTTACTTTCTACCACTCCACTGCCTTTTGAGAGTTCTGATGCCCGCCTTCCTCTGCTAAACTTGAAGCTATCTATCACCCTTCCCCATCCAGGGCTTGGAGGGTCAGTCTGAGGTAGAACCTGCCCTCTTTTCAGTGATAAACAAACCACCCTCCTTCCCCTCTGTTCAGGCCACCACCCCACCCCTTACCTGCACTGACTGGATTCTTAGCTGTAAGGTTGGCGCTGAGGGGAGAAGGAGGGCTACATCTCGGGAGCTACTAGTGAATGACAGACAGTATTAGGGAAGGATGAAAGGTTAGAAACAGAAACAACTGAAGCTTCAGGAAATCATCAGGGGATCAGGAGGCTGAAACTTGGACCTAGAGAGACCTGAGAGTTCCCCTTGCTGGGGGCAGGAGGTCTCCTGGACCTCCCTTGAGTGTTGGGATTGAGGGAGCAAAGAAGTTTACGCCTAGTACCTAGGAGATGCCTTTGCTTCTTCTGTTATCTCCGGAGACCCTACCTGACTGCCGACTCCCACATTTCTACCCTTGGCATCAACTCAACCACTTGGTGCCTGTAGAGTCTCATCTCAGCGTCTATTACCCCCTCCCCCTTTCATCTTACTCACTCGACTCCCAGTAGCATGACCTGGGTGCACCTGCTCTCAAGTGTAAACACCTAAGAAAGGCTTGAGGGCTTGAGAGGGTGGGGGAGGGGGGCCTGAAACTCCTTACCCATAACTGAATGAGTCACACTCTCAATCAGCTGGCCAGCTGCTCCCTGGGCGATTGGGCGATTGGGCAGGGGGCCATGCCTGAGCCCCAGGGCCCCAGGGCAGAGCTGGGTGGGGAGGAAGTGTGAGGAGGGGGCAGACGGGAGATCCTCTGGAAAGGAATGAAAGGCTTTCTCCCATATGCCCTCTGGGCTAAATGATAAACTGTTAGCTATCATAAATAGAAAACTTTAGAAGTCATCCTAATTTCACGATCACAGTTTTGAAGACACTGACTCCCCAAAAGGTTAAGTAGCATGGGGCTGCATAGCTAGCAACATGGCTGAGTGGATAGAGTGTTGGAATTGTAGTAAGGAAATCTTGGGTTTGAGTATGTTCTCTGACATTGATGGGTGACTAGGAAACACACCTTCTCTGAATCTCAAATTCTTCTCCTCTAAAATCAAGATAATAATACCTATAGGACATACGCTAGGTGTCTCAGCCTGGAGTTAGGAAGACCTGAACTCAAATCCAACCTTAGACACTTACTAGCTATGTGACACTGGGCAAGTCACTTAACCCATTCACCTCAGTTTCCTCGTCTGTAAAATGGGGATGATAATATCACCTACCTCCCAGGGTAACGTGAAGATCAAATGAGAGAATATTTGTAAAGCACTTGGGACAGTGCCTGACACATAGTAAGTACTACAGAAATGTTGGCATTATTATTACCCATGTGTTTGTAGTGAGGTTCAAATGAGGTAATATGTCAGATGCTTTTCAAAATACTGTATAAATGTCAGCCAGGACCAGAACTCGAATTTTATGACTTCTAATCTGATCACCAATCTAGAGCCGGAAAGGACTTCAGAGGCCACCTAGTGAGAAAACTGAAGCCTGGAGGGTAAAGGGGCATATATGCCCATGGTCACACAGTTACCTAGTGTCCAATTCTAATTTTCTTCCCACTAGACCACATCTGCCCAGGGCCTCCCAGGAAAAGACTCCACATAAAGGGTTTAATACCAAAAGGCTTCAGTGTGAGTGGTCTTCAAAGCCTTGACCTCTCTGGGCTTTGCTCCACTTTAAAATTTAGCCCAGCCCCATGAGATACCACATAGGGTATATGGGATTTCACCAGTCCCCCAGAAACTACTGTCTCCTGACGTCATGAGACACTTTAGCTTCGAAGGTAAGAGACTGACCCACCCTCTAGGGGATCCAACCTTGGTTTGATTCCTGAGCAATACAGGAAGGTGACGACTCTCCTTGTTTGAATATTTCAAGAGTCATGACTTCACTGGAGTTAACACACCCTCCACAACACGGGTCACACCCCCTCCACACCTAACTGACTCCTCTCCAGCTGTGGTCAGTTTTCAGGAGATTCATTTCAATTCAGTTCAATGACAACTACAAGTCTCTGTGTTAGGCTTGGGGAGATCTCAGCAGAAAACAGAAGCTACCCCCAAAAGCTTCCGTTCACCTGCTGGGATGCACTTCCCGGACTGAGATGGCGCTTGAGCTATACTTGGAAGGAAGTTAAGGGAGAATCCAAGACTGGCAGGGGAGCAGAAGGATTTCCAGGCTCTAGGAACCACTTAAGGCTGATCCTTTGTTGATAAACATCCAGGCCCTCACTGACTCAATGCTCTGTCAGGGCTCGTACTTCCCATGGCCTTAGAGAACCAGGGTCATCTCTTGGGGTGTGTGGGAGTCAGATAAAAACTTTGGTGGAGAACACCATCCCCACTCCCAGAAAAAAAGGAATTAAAATTCTCCCAAAACCCATTCCTCTGTAGTCACTGGAGTACTAGAATGACTGACTCTTCTCTACTTACATATGTGGCCACCATCCTAGTCCACAACTTTATCACTCGTGCCTGGACTAGTCTCTTAATTGGCCTCCCATCCATGACATTCTTGACACAGCTGTCAAAGTGATTTTCCTGTTATTCTCCAGCTCAGCCATCTCCTATGGCTCCCTATGACCCCTCAAATCAAATAAAAACTCATTTAAGCTTCTTTACAACCTGGCTCCAATCTTATCCTATGCTGTTCCCCTTCTAAATGCACTATGATCCAGTACTTCTGCAGGTCAGCCAAGCTAGCTTTCTTGCTGTTCATGGCTGACAATTCCCTATGCCTACAGAGGCACTCCACCCACCACCCACCTCTGTCTCAGCGCCTACATGAGGACCTTGCTTGCTGTTCTCAGCTGCTATCCTCTCAAATTACTTGGTATGTATTTTTATATGCACGAATTGACTCCTCTGATAGAACGTGAACCTTGGAGGACCAGGATTGTTTCAAGGGCTCTCTTGCTCTCTACTGTGTTTTGGTACCCAGTAATTAGGGATAGAGAAGGAACCTGTGATTTCACCAGGATAGGAAACTCCCTCTATCAAGGTGAGCTCTTCCTCTGAAATTTAGTCTGAGAGTTGCCTAAAGCACTAAGAGGTTCAGAGATGTGAGCAGGGTCACACAGCCAGTATGTAAACCCAGGTCTTCTTGGCTTCAAGGCCGACTCTCTATTTGCTATGCTACATTACCTGGCACATAGTGGGCATTTTATTTGCTATGGTATATTGCCTGGCACATAGTAGGCATGTAAACCCAAGTCTTCTTGGCTTCAAGGCCAACTCTCTATTTGCGATGGTTCATTGCCTGGTGCATAGTGGGCATTTAGTTTGCTATGGTGCATTGTCTGGCACATAGTAGGCATTTAGTTTGCTATGGTGGATTACCTGCACATAGTAGGCATGTAAACCCAGATCTTCTTGGCTTCAAGGTCAACTCTATTTGCTATGGTGCATTACCTGGTATGGAATAGGCATTTAATTTGCTATACTGCATTGCCTGGCACATAGTAAGCATTTAAGAGGTGCCTGATTGACGAGTTGCCTCCCTAGCATAGGAAAGGGTTGGTAATATAGCACATAGAGAGAGGCAAATCATCTCCATCCAAGTCCTCCCTTCCTCACTACTCACATCTGTCAGTAATAGTTCTATATATTTGTTTCATTTAAGCCTCCATTTTACAGATGAGAACACTGAAGTTAATTGACAAAAATCCCACAGCTAGGAAGCCTAGATATTAACCTAGATCTCTTGATGTCAACAGGCAGCTAGATGGCACAGGGATTAGAGTGTCTGCTCCAGGGTCAGAACGCTTATCTCTAGGAGTTCGAATCTGTCCTCAGACACTTGTGACCCTGGACAAGTCTCTTAACCCTGTTTGCCTCAGTTTCCTCACCTGTAAAATGAGCCAGAGAAGGAAAGGGGAAACCACTCCAGGGTCTCTGCCGAGAAAACCCCAAATGGGGTCAGCAAGAGTCGAACACAACTGAAACAACAAAACAACAGTATTTTTATGATCCTTTAAAACCCGCGAAACATTTTACAAACACTACCTCCTTTGATCTTCGCAACACGCCTGAAAAGTAGGGGCTTTTATTATTCCTATTTTGAAGCTGAGAGCTGTTTAGTGACTTGCCCAGAATCACACAGCTGTTAAGTGTCTGAGGCAAGATTTGAGCTCGGATCTTCCTGTCTTCAAGTCCAATGCTCCATCCACTACATCACCTACCCGGCTGCCTCGATGGCTAGTGAGGGCAGTGGCCATTGTGTAACCTAAACTCTGTCTAAACCCCAGAAGCCAGCAGAGCTTTCTGTACATAACAGCCACTTGGCAAATATTTGTTAAGCTGAATTTATTAACCTCACCCCCTAGACCTCCCAGGGTTGGGAGTGAAAAAAGATTGAGAGTCTATTGCATGCTGGAGTCTCTTCCTACCAATGAAATCTTCCCAAACTGTCTCCACCCACACTGATTTCTCCTGAAGTCCTGCAGCATTTATCATCCTCACCCCACCTTTTAACACTTCATTGTGTACAACCTTCTTTTTTTTTTAATTACTTCACATGGCTCTCTTGCTGGAGACACAACCACACCATTCAACCAAATATTTGTTTGGCTGCTTTGAGATCTTTGAAATAAAAGCCCCGAATTAATTAATCCCAGGCATTAGTTCTCCATTCAGGAATAATTGCTATCTGAAGAGTTCAGCTGAGTCAAAGCTTTCTTACAACTTCCAGAATAATCTAAGGGGGGAGGGAGTTGTCTTCAGAAGCAAGGACTTTCTGGAATTCTGTACTTGTTGCCAGGGCCAGAGCCGTGTGTCTAAAGAATGTATAGAACAATATAGGTGCTCAATAATGTCTGCTGAATGAATAAATGAATGAGGAGCGGAGAGTACCAGGACCCAAACTCGGAGCTCAGTATAGTGCAACTCACCCCAACCCTAAGGAGACAGTGTAATGTAGTAGGAATTAGGACACCTTGGTTTGAGTGCTGGATCTACTACTAACTAGCCATGTTGCTTTGAACAAGTCAATGTACATCCCTGGGCCTCAGTTTCTTCGTCTGTAAAATCAAAGAGTTGTATTATATAAGTAGCTTAACAGCTTAAGATGCCATGATTCTCATAAGTATACAAGGAGAAAATTCCTTCTCCAGGCTTTCCCTTTACCAACCTTGAACCCTGATGGACATAATCTATTCCTCTCTTCTATTCTATCCCTGAGGCATCTTTAAATCCCATTCGAGGAAACTGAAGCCCAGATGGAGGAGGGAATGCAGGTGGGACATGAGGAACCCAGGCAGGGAGTGTGTACCTGCTCAAGAGCCAATTGTTAAATTTTCAATGTGAGCATTTCCATGGTACAAGTCAGGGCTTTATTTATGCCTTTGTTCACTGTCTAGGCTTAAGAAAGTGACAGAGAAAAGGTTAATAATACAGATTAAACTTAAAAGCCTATTGGGGATTTTTTTTCTTCAGCGAGTTGGTTGTTAAACATTTACCAGCACACTCCTGATACCAGATGTCTTGTCCAGGACATTCAGACATCTCTAAGATACGTTCCTTTTCTAGATTTGTGGTCCTACTATTCACCCTCTAATAATCCTCCTCCACCATCCCTCCCTCCCCCCAAGCTTTGCAAGCTTCCTAGGCAATGATGGGTTTGGCTTCTCTTTCTTTCTTTCTTTCTTTCTTTCTTTCTTTCTTTCTTTCTTTCTTTCTTTCTTTTTTTCTTCCTTCCTTCCTTCCTTCCTTCCTTTCTTTCTTTCTTTCTTCCTTCCTTCCTTCCTTTCTTCCTTTCCTTTCTTCTTCTTCTCCTTTTTCTTTCTTCTTCTTCTTTTTCTTCTTTTCCTTTTTCTTTCTTTCTTCTTCTTCTCCTTTTTCTTTCTTTTTCTCCTCCTCCTTTTTCTTCTCCTTTTTCTTTCTTTCTTTCTTCTTCTTCTTCTTCTTCTTCTTCTTCTTCTTCTTCTTCTTCTTCTTCTTTTCTTCTTCTTCTTCTTCTTCTTCTTCTTCTTCTTCTTCTTCTTCTTCTTCTTCTTTTCTTCTTCTTCTTCTTCTTCTTCTTCTTTTCTTCTTCTTCTTCTTCTTCTGCTGGCAATCACGGTTAAGTGCCTTGCCCAGTGTTACATAGCTAGTAAGTGTCTGAGGCCAGGGATTGACTTCTCAAAGCCCGTTGAGGTCCTTTTCTTAGTCACCAGGACCAGAAAACTAAAAGTTACATTGTTGTTGAAATAAGGCCCCCTCAAGGCAGCACCAGTAGTCATTCTTCTCACACTTAGAAAGTCTACCTGATTGAACCGAGGTGATGAGATATCCAACAAGCAAAATACTGACCCAGCACCATTTAGTAGAAGGACTACTGGATTTAAAGGTAGAGAACTTAGGCAGCTAGGTGGTGCCATAGTGGATGGAGCACTGGGCCTGAAGTCAGAAGACTAATCTTCCTGAGTTCAAATTTAGTCTCAGACACTTATTAGCTGTGTGACCCTGGACAAGTCACTTAACCCTGTTTGCCTCAGTTTCCTCATCTATAAAATGAGCTGGAGAAGGAAATGGCAAACCACTCCAGTATCTTTGCCAACAAAACCCCAAATGGCATCATAAAATTAGAGTTGGACATGACAAATGACCGAACATGTGACCCTGAGCAAGTCACTTACTGAGGCTGTCTGCCTCAGTTTTCTCATCGGTAAAATGGGGATAAGAGAACCTCCCTCCAGGATTTTTGCGAGGATCACATGAGATAATATTTATAGGGTTCTTGGTATACAGTAGGCATTTGATAAATGCTTGTTCCCCTTAGATTGAAATCCAGGCTCTGTGGCTTATTACCAGCGACCTTGGGCAAATTATTTAATGTCTCTGGACTTTAGTCTCATCCCCTAAAAAATTACAAGGTTGACAACAAGGTTTCTCCTAAATCTATGAAGCATTAGAAACACACACTGTCTTTCCCTCTGTTCATCTCATTCTCATTTAACCTTACCTTTCTCTCTCAGTCTCTCTGCTGTGTTCTCCCCACACCTTTACTAGGAAGCCTGGTCCAGTAGGATGATGGACTTGGAGGGAGAAGAGCCGAGTTTGAAACCTAAGCTCTGGAACTTGCCATCTGTGTGACTTTGGGCCAATAATGTGATTTCTCTGGGCCTTAATGTCCTCATCTGTAAAATGGAAGGGTTGGACCAGCTCTCTGTCTATGAACTTACCATTCCTGGCTTCTATTTCTGCTTCTTTGCCTTTCCCTCCAGCTGCCTTGTTCACTCTTATCGCCTGCCCCACCTATAAAGGGACTATCTTGTATGAACTTTGTGAGTGACCTCTGTGTTTCTGTAAATTATCCTGATTTTTGAGGGGATGAATTCCAATCCTGTCTTGCATTTCTTTGTTTTTCCCTTGGGGAAAGGGAAGAAAATAAAGTGGGATAGGAGAGTGAGATAACAAAGGATCACACCACAACATGGGCTAAGTACTAAAAATGAGTCACGCACACTAGAGGCTTCTTAACTGGCTGAGAGTGAGCCTCCTTTTAGAGACTGGAGCAATGAAGTCACGCCAAAGTGATGGTGCGGGCGACGTCAAAAGAGACTTGGGGATACTCTGCTCTGGAAGATACCAGGCCTAGACAAGAAAGAAGGATGATGGATGAGTCCAGCGGGGTCTAGAGAATAGCTTAGGAATTCTGAGGATCACCTG
Organism: Trichosurus vulpecula; assembly: GCF_011100635.1. Taxonomy (NCBI): domain Eukaryota; kingdom Metazoa; phylum Chordata; class Mammalia; order Diprotodontia; family Phalangeridae; genus Trichosurus; species Trichosurus vulpecula. The sequence continues at coordinate 102,634,700 of NC_050576.1, read as the reverse complement.
GCCTGAGACCGGGCTAATTCTTACCTGGGCACTCCTAATGACCCTACCCTGTTACTAATGCCCTCTTTTACTTCTGTCTCTTAGGACCCTGGGCCCTCTTCAAAGCTCAGCTCAAATATCACCTCCTCCTCCTTCAGGCAGCCTTTCCTGACACACCCTGACAGCTAGTAGCATTCCTGCCCCCCCCCCCCGCCCTGCCCCCACCATCACCTTAGATTTATTTGGGATATATTTTGCATGTATTCGTATGTGTATGCATGTGTTACTCCCTTTATAAACTCCTTGAGGACAGGATTGCAGCATTTTTTTTCAGTGTATCTTCAGCACCTGTGCTAGGGCACAGTGCCTGGTTCCTAGTGGTATTAGTAGCAGCAGCAGTAGTAGTAATAGTAGTTGCTGTGCTAGTAGTAGTTGTAGTAGTAGTTGCTAGCATTTATGTATTATTTAAGGTTTTCAAAGTACTTTAACATATACTCATAAAACACACAGGGTATATACCATAATGGGACACCTAGATGCCCCTAGACACCTAGGTGCAGTGGATAGAGCTCTGGGGTGGAATCAGGAAGATTCATCTTCATGAGTTCAAATCTGGCCTCAGACACTTACTAGCTGTGTGACCCTGGACAAGTCACTTAACCCTGTTTGCCTCAGTTTCCTGATCTGTAAAATGAGACAGAAAAGGAAATGGCAAATCGCTCCAGTATCTTTGCCATGAAAACCTCGAAGAGTCGGAAGAGATTGAACCAGATGAACAACAGCGTGTAACATAACCGATTTGATAGTGGGAGTTTAGTGTTTATTGGTCGAAAGCCCTCTCTCATGGTTTGGATGGGGGAGGGGGAGAGGGAAATAGAGGGAAGATAGGGAGCAAGGACTTCCATCACTCTAGCCAGCCTTAGCCAACATGGCGGCCAACCCAGCATTTGTTGAGCACTTACCGTGAGCCAGACCCCCAAAATAATAATAACCAGCATCTATACAGCGCTTTTAAGGTTCACAAAGCAGCACACACATGTTATCTTATTTGATCCTCCCTCCAATCCTAGGAAGTAGGTGCTATGATAATTCCTACCTTTCAGATGAGGAAACTGAGACACAAAGCAAATAAGTGACTTGTCTAAAGTTATATAGTGAGTAAGTGTCTGAGGTAGGATTTGAACTCAGGTCTATTCTGACTCTGAAACCCTATCCACTTTGCCACCTCGTTGCACTCTCTTTATTTCAGTCTCTTCTGGAATAGAACTGAGAGCAAGAGCATCTAGTGATGGTGGCAATGGAAGGGAGAAAAAGGATCCCTGAAAACAAGAAGCCTGGCAAACGCGGGTGCCAAGGTGCCTTGGGATGAGACGTTCATCAGCGCAGGTCGAGGAAGCTGTAGAAGGCAAAAGCCCTGGGACTCATCCTGGAGTTAAGCTAATAAGTGTCAGAAAGCAAAGGCGGTTCATTGAATGGGGAAAGGTGGGGTTCAGTCTGTCAAAACTTATTTATTTAGCTTTCAGGTTCTCTCAAAGGAGGTCATTTGTCCTGAGCTCATTATGTCAAAAAAGTTCTCAATCTCAGCTTCCTCACCTGTAAAGTGGGACTTACAATGCCTATCTCAAAGGGCTGGTATTAGAACCAAATGAGACATCATGTGGAAAGCACTTGGAAAACCTGAAAGTGCTTTATAAATGTTAGCTATTATTAATAACTATTGTCACCATCCAGCCATCTCTCCATTCGCCCTCACAGTCATTCCTGTCTTGTTTCTGGGCCTTTCTGTCATACTGTCCCTTCCTCTTTAGTACATCACTCTGGTTCTCCTCTCTCTCTCTTCCCCCCCATCCTTTCTCTGTCTCTCTCTGTCTCTGCCTCTCTCTTTCTTTGTCTCTCTGTCTCTCTGTTCCTCTGTCTCTGTCTCTCTCTCTCTCCCTCTCTTCTCCCCTCTCTTTCTCTGTCTCTCTCTTTCTCTGTCTCTGTCTCTCTCTCGCTCTCTCTCATTTTTTTTCCCCATGAATCAACTATTCTCTTCAAGTGAAGTTGGTATGAGCAGGTTTTCTTATCTCTGCTCTGAAGATCAGCCTATGTGTGCTGGTCAAAGAGAGAAAGGAGAAGCTGGGGGCAGCCTTTGCTATCTCCTCCAGACCCAGGCTCCTCTATTAGTCAATCCTCTCTGGCCTGGGGCCAAGCGGTGCCTCCATTTTGCCATCCCCTGTGTCCCTCGGGTCCCAGGGCTCCCCCAGCCCCAGCTGGGTCTGGCCAGGCCCAGTTCCCACCCCAGCCAGCCTCAGCCAGCACAGGCAGGATAAGATTGGGAACATCTCCAGCAGCCCCCAACAGCTCCCCCCACCCCCACTCCAAGCCCTGCCCAGTCTCAGTTTCAGTCTTCTCTGAGGCAGGATCGAGATTCTGGGCAGGGGCTGCCAAAATCAACATAGCAAGTCTCTGTGGGCAGGAACAGGTTTGCCACCTGCAGGCCTGGTTTCCAGCCCCACATGCCTTGGTCTCTACTTCTCCTGGGGTCAGCTGGAGTTTCTTCTCTCCAGGGCCCTAATGTTCCTTTCTCCATCCCCATACTGCCATCTGGTAACTGATCATCACACCTGGGAGGCCTATCCTCCATCACCCTCTCCCCAGGTACCTCCAAGAACACCACCCAGATGGGCCTTAGCTTGTTCCCAGGGACAATGTGGGGTCCAAATCTGACCCCTACCCCTCCCACCCCACACCCTCCATTTCTGGATGAGTTCCCAGATTCTTTCAGGGCTAAGTCCCAAATTGTCTATCTTCTGCCTGACAGAGTGTGCTCATAGAAAGGTGAAACAAACAAACGTGGGTGAACCCCAAACCATGGCCCCCAGATCAGGGAATTCTTATGTTTCTAAAGGAGACAAAAATGGGCAATAGACCTTCAGAAAGCCTGGATTTGACTGGCAAACACGTTGGCATAGGGTAAAGGGAATAATTCCCACTAGAGCACACTGTCTCCACCTTTGCCTTCACAAGGGCCAGGGTAGTGGCTCGGCTCCATAGGTTTGATTTGCTTTGCAAAATCATTTGCAAAATGTGAGGTTATCTTCCCCCCACCCCAACTCTTCCCACCTCCCCCCATCTAGTAGTGGTGGTGGTAGGCTCTCCCGAGCTTCATTCTGGGGTATGGCTAGTGTGGTCTAGGTAAGATGTGAAAATGACCTACTTGTGTCACTGTTCAGAGGGGAACTCTGAGCCCCTCAAAATAACACGTGACAATGTTATTTAATAAAATATCTCACATGAAAAGTAAGATTTTCTGACATTAAAAATGGGTGCGTTTACATCATAGTAAGGTAGTCTTAATTGCACCTCACTGATAGGTGGCTGTGCTAGGGTTGCCTCTGATCTAGATCAATGGATCTTTTACAAGTCCCAAGCCCCCCACCCCTCCCTGTTCCTTGCTCATACCTCCAAATATTCTCTGAAATGTCTACCCCCCAAGTAAATGAGTATCCTGACCCGCTACCTGAATCTGTTTTTTTAACTTGTTAGTTGTTATAACTATTTTAATATACAGTTTCATTTACTGTTACAATAACAAGCTTTTTAACTTGTTAATTTTTATAATTATTTAAATAGAATTGGTTTTCTTTGTAATCCCAGGTATATTTTTAATGCCTTTAAAACCATTCATCTGAGGAGTCCAGGAACTTAACTAGACTGTCGCAGGAGTCCGTGACCAAAACGGTTTAGGAACCTTTGCCTACACCTCAAATTCATCCCAGAATCCCGCTATTATCTGGGTGTTCAGTCTCTCCCAGGGCAGCTGTATTGTCTAGGCAGTAATCTGGAGAGGACTCAGCCCAGGAGGTGGCCTTACAATTCCCGTGGGCACAGATGGGCAGCTTGAGCTAGGGATGACTGGACAGAGGACTAGGTGGGGCCTATGACCAATACCCCGATACTCCCCAAAGCTGAGGTAAGACGGCTGGGGGCCCCCCATCATCCCTTTCATATCACACTGCCAGACCCACCCCACCCCATTAGCTTTGGGCGTGCCCCTTGGGCAATATGATGTCATCAGTGCCCTTTGCCCACCAGAGGCAGGCTTGCAGAGAGCCAGGCAGCTGCCTCACCCAGAATCACCCTGCCCCCCTCTCCCCGTCCTAGGCCTAGGGCGGGGTTCTCCTCCTCCCCCTGCTCCTGTGACGACTGGACTCAGGTCCCAGGGCTGTACAAAGAGTCCTTTGTCTGGGCTGGAAACGATTGTTCTTCCCTTTATGGAAACATGGGCTGTGTCTGTATAATGGAGCTTTCACACAGATCAAAGGGCATCAGAGCCCCTGGTGCTCTGGCTGAGGATTATGAAGCCACCCATTCTAAGGAACACCCTGACACCCTGTCATCAGGCCCCTAATCCTTATGCACTAAAAGCTAATCTATTCCCACCAAGAACACCCCTTTCTCACTGGGGGGCAGGGCCCCTAAAGGCCCATGGGACCTAGAAGCCGTGGGGGACCTGGACAAGGGTGGGGTGTCTCACCTTCTTGGCACCCAGGGCTGGTAATTGGAGCCCCTGCCAGCTCGGAGAAGGGTGTGAACGTGCCAAGAGGCACCATTGCTGCAAAGGGGTGGCAGCTGATTTGGCACAGTGCCACCATCACCTTCACCCCTCCCAGCTGCAACATTTGCACCCCCCACCCCCAGCCAGGGCCCACTCAGAACTCAGAGACTTCCTCCCTGGCACTGTGATCAACTTCACCACAGCCCACCCCATGCTGCAAAGCAAAAGATGGAAAGGGGGGCTCCCAACTTTGTAGGTATCCCACCCTCCTGCTAGCTTTATAACCCCATCAGAGGCCTTAAAGGAGTCTCTTCAAGGATCTTTCCCTGTCTCTGCCCTGTCTTCTTCTTCATTTTCCCCCAAGGTCTTCTGGTCTATATTATGATGAGAAAAATAAAACCAGAGGCGTAATAATGGGGTCCAATGGAGAGGGGTGATACGTAGTCCTGTCTAAGAGTCCACGCGGTCTGGCCTCTCTGAAAACAGTGACTCAGACCAGGTCAGACTCAGTCCTTTATCTCCTCCCTTTCTAATGAATCCCTCAACATACTTATGAGTGCTAGGACCCACAGCATCTAAAGTCAGCCTTGCCTGGTTCCCAGCCTCTCGTTTATTCCTCCAGGGCAGGCTACAAGCTTGAGCTCTTTGGCACCTCCTCCCAGGTCATGGCCCTCCAGCAACTCTGGGTTATGGATTTTGGATGAGACATTCAGCCCCTGCCCAGAGGGAGCTTACAATCAATCCAGTGGGGAGATGAAAGAGATACACATGGATCTGATATGAACAAACACACAGGCTGAATAGAATACACACAGAGATTCTATCAACCACATGAATAACATAAATACAGATGAACAGAAGAACCTACAATGGGGAGAGTAAGAACCTGCCACAATGATGAGCGCCAAAGTAGACATACGGTAAATTCTTGCTGATTGCTTGACTAGTCAAGGGTTCTAGATCTTTTAAGAAAGGCATAGTGCAAATCAAGACATCACCCATGATATCACTGGTCCTTTTGGAAAAGGAAGGACCAAAACCAACAACAACAAGAAGCAGTAGGGAAATTGCTGACTTTAGAGACAGAGGAGCTGGATTCAAATCCTGTCACTGATGATGTCACATTGGGCAAGTTACTGCACATCTGAGCCTCAGTATGTCTTGGGTCCCTTCCCACTCTTAACATTCTAGGATTCTCTGATTCAAATCATGCTGGAGTGGATGAGTTTATTTCAGTGGTTAGTTAGGCAGGTCAGAGAATGGGTTTGAGGAGGGGAAATGATGGGGTATCTGGGGATCTGAGGTTTAGGAGGCATGAGGAGAGGGGTTCTTACTGGAAAACCCCCACTCTGGGCTGTTTGGTTTGGCCCTGTGGAGTGGGAGTGGAGTGAGAACCAGGAGTGGTGAAGGGCCATCAACTTTGATGTCGAAATCCTCCAAGATAGGAGTAGGGCATTGAGAAGAAGAAAAACCTGGGGAGGGGTGGGCTGTGGGGAGCTCCTCCATGGGTATCCAAAGCCTACTGGCCTTAAAGCGCAGAGGGAATAGATGTACAGAGCCTACATCTGGACCATAGACTAGCAGGGTGTGGCAGTCTGGGGACTGCTGGCTGCAACGGTGCGCCATGTTTCCCAGAGGCTAAAGATTAGAAAAAGCAACCTGAGTACAACAGGCAGGAGTGAGGTACTCCAGAGTGTTGGAAGGTATCCAGGTATCCAGGGATGCATTTCTCTTCTACCAGGGGTCTAAGGTTAGGGAAGGGAATATGGAAATGGGAAAAACCTAGGGGCTTAGCTAAGTCCCCTTCATCCCCTTCCTTATCTATAGATTTACTGGGCTACCCTTATCTCTCTGGACTTCAAACAGCTGCTTCTTATCACTGGCCTGACCCAGCCCAGCCCAGTCAGTTATCAGGTTCTAAATAACAGCTTTCCTGGCTTGGGTGGCCAGTGCCAGGAAGGAGGGGACACTTGGGGCAACTAGGGACTGTGTCCAAGTCTCGTGCCCCTCCCAACTCTGTGTGGGAAAGGCCTGAGGCTGAGTTGATGCTGCATGGTAAGACCACCCTGAGTCAGGCCAGACAGAGTTGACAAATGAGCCCAGGAGAGGCAGTATGGGATAGTGGTTACTGTCAGATATGGAGTTAGGAAATCCTGGATTCAAAACTCATTTTCAGCCTCTACCATTTATGTGCCTCAGTTTCCTCATCTGTGAAATATCCTAGTGACTGGAGATCATAGTCTAGAGCTGGAAGGCATTCTGGGGGCCATCTAATCCCACGTCCTTATTTTACAGATGAGAAAAGGAGGCTACGTACCCAGGGTCACACAACTAGCAATGGCCAGTAAGTGGCTTGTTCAAGGTGACACAGGTATTAGATGTCAGAGAAGGGATTTGAACCCTGACTCACAAGCCTGTACTTTCCCCACTGTATCATTTGACCTCCTCTGCTGGTAGTGCCTATCACACAAAGTTATTGTGAGGCTCAAAGCTCTGTGTAAACCCTAAAATTTTTTTGATGTATCAGCTGCTCACTATAGATCACTCCTTCACTAGAATTTCTTGGGTGAGAGACATGATGGAAAGAACATTGACTTTGGCATCAAAGACCCTGGATTTGAATCTATGCCCTGCTACTGGCTTCTGTTCCATGAGGCTTCTCTGGACCTGTTTCCTTATCTGTAAACTAATCATACTAGACCAGATGGTTTCTAAGATTCCTTCATCTCCTGTGCTCGGAATGCTCTCCCTCCTTGTCTTTCCTGTTGGGGTCCCTAGCGTCTTTCAAAGCTCCTTTGAACTCACGAGGCACATTCTAAAACAGTCCTTTCTTGATCCCCCCTGCTGTTAGCATCCCCCCAACACACTTTGGATTTTTTTTTTGTATGCTTTATAGGGCATGTAGGTGGCTCAATGGATAGAGCACCCAGCCTGGAGTCTGGAAGGTTTTTCTCAAATTCAAATCTGGCCTCAGACACTTACTAGCTGTGTGACCCTGGGCAAGTCACCTCACCCTGTTTGCATCAGTTTCCTCATCTGTAAAATAAGCTGGAGTAGGAAATGGCAAACCACTTTAGTATTTTTGTCAAGAAAACCCTGAATGAGGTCACAAAGACTCAGACACAACTGAAAAATGAAAAAAAAAGTTTTATATTCACTGCACTATGTACATGTCATATTCCTCATGATAGAATAGGAGTAACTTGAAGAATAAATTTGATTTGTTTCATAGCCCCAGCACCTAGCTTGTTGAGTTGAATTTCAGGGAAGGTATGCTAGAAAATCTAACAACCTGCTCTCTGGAAAAAATGTACCCACAACAAATTTTTAAAGTTTAATCTGCATTATTTTCCCCCTTTTCTCTATTACTTTCTTAAGTCTAGACAATCAACAAAACAATAAATCAGGGCCTGATTTATGGTATGTAAATATTCATACTGAAAATTTAACAACCAGCTCTCTTTAGCAGCTGGCTCTATCCCAACTCCAAATCATATGAAACCTCTGTGACGTATATTGAAGAGCCCTGAATTGCTGGACCTGGATTTGAATCTTGATGACTTTAAGAAGGACATTTAATCTATTTGTCCTCGGTTTCCTCATCTGTAAAAGGGAGTTATATTAGATGACGTCCAAAGTTTCTTGTAGTTCTAAATCCTTATGGCGGTTTCTCAAAGAGATCCTCTAATCACTAGAGGGGAACATTCAATTCCTACTACAAAGGAGCATCTGGGATCCCAATTCAATTCTATAAGTATGCATTAGGCAAGAACTATGTACAAGACAGTAAGATAGTAATAACAGGGAACATTAGTATAGCATGAGTATCAGCCATCTAGCTACACAAAAAGATAGAATAAATAAGAAGTGATGGAGCAAAGGAGAGAACCAGGCAAAGTGTTTTGGGAAGGTTAAGGAGAGACAGGTTACTAAAGATGAAAAGGGGGCATGCAATTTGTCCTGTCTATATCTTGTTTGTACCTAGTTGTTCGCTATTGTCTTCCATTAAACTATAAGCTCTTTGAGGGCAAGGGCTGTATTTTGCCTTTCTTTATATACTCAGTGCTTAGTACAGAGTCTAGAACATAGTAGGTGCTTAATGTATGCTTGCTGACTTTTTAAAAAAAAAGATTAAAAGGTGGGGGCTCCCAAAGCAGCAGAGGGGCAGGAAAGGAGAATGGTCATGATGATGGTGGTGAAGAGAATTCAAAAAAGCCTTCAGGAAGGTGACAACTGAGTTGGTATTTCCCCCAGAAGGGCCTGGACTTTAGACTCTGAAACCTGGAGAACTAAGCCTTCACAGTTTTTTCTGAGATAGTAAATAGGTCCCAGACTCCCAAAGACTGACTCTTGGATATTGGAACTGGAGGATGACATTGGAGAGACAGCAGCAGCAGAGATCAGCCAGATTCTAGGATTCTAACTCTGCCTTGACCCCTCTTTTCTCCTTAGAGCATTATGTTCCTGTTGCAGGACGGGGGAAGCCGCAAAGTTGATTGAGGGAGAGGGGAAGGCTTTTTATTCCCAAAGTCTGACTCCAGAGAAACCCCTTAAGTCTCGGAGCAAACAGTTCAGCACCTCCAAGTCCTTTGTGGGTAGTGGGAAATAAGCTGCCCCCCAGGGAGCAAAATCCTGGGAGTGTCAGCTGGAAATTGGGCCAAGGCCCATGGACACCTGCAAATAGGAGAGGCAGGTGACAGGCTTGGGGAGTTAGGCAGGGAGGGACCCTGAGCCTGACCTGGGAGTGCCACTGTTTATAGGATATGAAGGGCCTTCTGCTTAAGTTGCTAAAGCCCTGGCACCATGCCCAGTTCTGGGGCTCTGTCATGGCCTTGGCCCTCAGGCCCCTCCTTGTACCTCTCCTGTTGTCTGTGCTCTACCCTAGGGTTCCCATAGAGTTCTCTTGGTACTTCCAGCTTTCCCTAACAGGCTAAAAATCAGGTAAGCTCCAGAGTTCACCTCCAGTGACCTCGTTCATAGCAATCTGCTCCCTGAGGATGGGAACTATGGAGATGAAAGCTGATAGGGATAAGTGGAGATTATCAGCCCAAGGATAAAGTGTCAGATCCTGATGCCCACATCTTCCTGAGTTCTTGTTTACCCACTCAAATATTCAAACGATTCTGTGAAACCAATGATTTGGATGAAAAAAAAATCAATGATCTGCAGAGTGGAGCAACTACTAATTCTAGGATTCCACAAAGAAAAAATGGGGTGTCTAGAGAGGAACCAGGAGGCATCCTTTTGCAAATACATGTTGCCTATGCATGTTCCTTGCTATCATTACACTATTATGTTAGTGCCCACTACGTCTGTGGACTCTTTGTGCAAATATGTGAGAGACATAATTTGGAGGGGAATATTTTGCACCACCTGTTACTAGATATACCTTCTCACTAAATCCCTTTTCTTAAACCATGGAATCTACTGACTGATTGTTAATGGAGAACACAGTGGTGGGAGCCCAGGAGCTACTATGCTAGAAAGTTCAGGCCATCTAAGCTACCTTTACCACTCAGGAGGGAATAGTCAGCCATCCCCCAGGTACCTGTGAGTGTGAATATTGAGTTGTCTGAGTGGCCCCAGAAGGGGTACTAAACCAACATGGTTATATCTTTCAGATGCTATGGTCAGTCCACTGGCATTGCCTTCAAGAACTTGGGGTCACCTCTATGGCTTGATGAGGTATCAGAGTACAACTTAGAAGGCCTAAACCAGGGCCTAAAATCCCCCTTATATGTTCACCCTCTATGTGACAGCATGGCAAAGTTATAGGGGGGAGACTTTGAAGAAAAGGAGTAATAGCTGCCTGACTAAAACTGTGGGAACACAAGTCTCATAAAGAGCTGCCCAGAAGCAGAGTGTTAACTTCTCAAAGATCTCTTCCAACTTTAGAATTCAGAGTTTATAAAGTGGTTGCCCTGGTTACTTATTCTTTTACACATATAAGGATATTCTGCTGGATGTGGAAATAACTTGAAGGGTCTCATTTTTTTGTTTTATTTTTGTCCCCCCCCCACCACATATGTTCCCCAAAGCATAGCAAAGGAAAGGGGAATGGCAGACATTAAAGATGGGGAACTCAAAATTGTTTTAATGTGCTTTCCCCAATCAATAATGACTTAAAGCATTTTTTCACATGACTATAAATTGTTCTGATTTCTTCATCAGAAAACTGCCTGTTCATATCCTTTGACCATTTATCAATTGGGGAATGACTTATATTCTTATAGATTTGACAAAGTTCTTTATATATTTGAGATACGAGACCTTGATCTGAGAAACTGTCTATAAAATTCTCCCCCCTCAATTTTCTGCTTTCCTTCTGTTCTTGGCTATATTTGTTTTACTTGTACAAAACCTTTTTAATTTAATGTAATAGAAACTATCCATTTTACACCTTGCACTGCTCTCTAATTTATTCACAAATTATTTGCCTGTCCACAAGACTGATAGGTAATATGCTCCATGTTCTTCAAATTTTCTTGTAATATCTCTCTTTATACCTAGGGCATGTATCCATTTTGACCTTATCTTGGTAGATGGCGTAAGATATTGGTCTATGCCCGATTTCTGCCAGACTATCAGATTGGCTAAAACGATTGGAAAAAGTTACAAATGTTAGAGGGGATTTGCAAAAATTGGGACACTAATTCACTGTAGGTAGAACTGTAAACTGATCCAACAATTTTGGAGAAGAATCTGGAATTATGGCCAAAGAGTTGTTGAGCTGCCTATACCCTTTGACCCAGCAATACCACTACTAGATCTGTTTCCAAAGATGATTAGGGAAAAAGGAAAAGAACCCATATATTCTAAAATATTTGTGGCAGCTCCCTTTGTAGTGACAAAGAACTGTCATGGAGATGTCCATCGACTGGGAAATAACTGAACAAGTCGTGATATATGATTGTGATGGATTACTACTGTGCTGTAAGAAATAGAAATGATGAGCTCAATGATCTTAGAAAAACATGGATAGACTGCCATGAAATAATGAAGACCGAAATGAGCAGAACCAAGAAAACACTGTATACAGTAACAGCAGTATCGCTTTAAGAACAACTTTGAGCAACCAAGTCATTCTATTATAAATACCCAAATGAACTACAAAGGACATATGAAGGGAGACACAATCTGAATCCATAGAAAGAACTGACAAATAGCAGTATGGATAGAATGACTTTACATATGTGTGTATGTGTGTGTACGTATATACATATATATGTGTGTGCATATATATATATGTATATGCATATGTATATAATGGTAGTCATCCTTTAGGAGGAAGAGAAAAAGGAAAAAAGTCAAATAATAACTTTCTCATATATTTAAAAAAAATAGCAAGTTGTACATAATAGATTTGCAGTTTCATGTGCAATCTTTTTTTTCTATTCTATGTTATAGAAATGGTTATTTTATTCAAGTTCATAATGATATTAATTTAAAATGTCAAAGTATTATGTATAGATTTTACCTTGCTATTAAATTTTAGAGTTTTTTTCCTTCCTCATTAGAAGAATAGGATTTTTATTGTCAGACAAACACATTTTAAATTAATAAAGGAAAGAAAAAATAAGCTAAAAAAAAAAAAGATGGAGGACTCTAGAAACTGCCATAATTTGGCTGTGCACAGATCAGATAGCATCTACGTCTCATTCTCTCACAAACCTTCCATAGGTGATCTACCCAATACACTGGAGGCCCTCCTTGAGGTGTGTCCATTTATAATCCTTTGCTCCTGTTATATGGCCCATTCACTGATTTTCCATTCCCTGAATAATATCATGCATGCTACTTCTTTTATGCAAACAGGTTATTGGAAATAGGCCATAGCCTCCATAGAGCCACCATGCATCACCACACTGCTTCTTGGATAACCTACAATATGATTCTTTACAAACTCTGGTATTTTATGTTTCATAGCTAAAGAGAATCACCAGAAGAATACAGATGTTGAGAAGGTGGAGTTTTTTTTTTGTTTGTTTGCTTCATGAAATCTCCTGGAATCATTGAAAGTGCTATGCAAATTCCCAAATAAAATCCAGACTGTTCTTCTTATTTCTAATTCATTGTCAATCTTCAGTGTCTATCCAAGATATAGGTACTAATAGGATGTCTGTACATCCTATTGCATATCATAGTACCAAGTGCTTGGTATATAATAGGCACTAAATAAATGCTTATTGATTGATTGATTGGACATTAAGCATCCTTCATCCATGTGATTTTCCTCTATGGATTGTGAGGCAAATTTCTTTTAGGGGTCATGGTCTTCTTTAAGGAGACCCTGTAGTATTCTAGGGCTTCATGCAATCAGTGCAAAAAGGAGCTAGCATCTGGAGAACTCTGCCGTCTATAGAGAATCTCTTTTTCCATTTTGTTTTTCTATTCCTGCCCTGTCTTGCCCCACTCCCTCATCTATCACTGTAGGGGCAGGAGAAGGAGATGAGGAGCTAGGGTGGAAAGAAAGAAAGAAAGAAGGAAAGAAAGAAAGAAAGAAAGAAAGAAAGAAAGAAAGAAAGAAAGAAAGAAAGAAAGAAAGAGAAAGAAAGAAAGGAAGGAAGAAAGAAAGAGAGAAAGAAAAGAAGGAAGGAAGGAAGAAGAAGGAAGGAAGGAAGGAAGAAAGAAAGAAATAAAGAAAGAAAGGAAGGAAGGAAAGAAGGAAGGAAGGAAGAGAGAGAGAAAGAAAAAGAGAGAAAGAAAGAAAGAAAGAGAAAGAAAAGAAGGAAGGAAGGAAGAAGGAAGGAAGGAAGAAAAGAAGGAAGAAAAGAGGGTCAGATCAGAAGGAGTCACAGACAAGCACTATAGCTTCGAAAGTTATGAAATGGATGTATTATATATGCTAAAAGAAAAGCAAGCTGCAAATAATAGAAAGTTGCAATTTGATATACCTTCTTTCCATCCTGGGCAGCTAGGTGGCATAGTGGATAGCGCACTGGGCTAGGAATCAGGAAGATTCCTCTTCTAAAGTTCAAATCTGGCTTTAGACACTTACTAGCTGTGTGTGTGACCCTGGGCAAGTCCCTTCACCCTGTTTGCCTCAATTTTCTCATCTGTAAAATGAGCTGGAGAAGGAAATGGCAAACCACTGCAGTATCTTTGCCAGGAAAACCCCAGATGGGGTCACAAAGAGTTGGACAGGAATGAAATGAATAACACCTTTCTGTCATACTGTGTATATGGAAATGCTCTTTTTAATAGATGTTTGTTAAGTTTGGGAAAAATGGGAAAATAAATTATCTTAACTCTAATATCAAATAGATTTGCTTAAACATTCACTTTGCAAGAGAAAGGCAAAGGCAGAGAGACAGAGACACAGAGAGAGAATACCTCTTTCATTTGGACTTTGCTCTTGACATCCTCCATAACAACGATGAACATCTTTGATGAATATATATCTTCCTGTTTTATGCCTCATTGAAACTGATAATCAGAGAATCATTGAACAAAGTTACATATGTTGTTATGTCTATTGGGGAATCCTGAATGACCTTAACATATGCTCTATCTAGTCAAACTTTTTTTTCTTCCATCATTAAATAGCAGGCAGTCAGTCAATAAACATTTATTAAGCACCTACTATATGCCAGGCATTGTGCTAAGTACAGCAAGATTTTGTATTGTTTGTGCAGAATTTCACACCTTTAAGTTAATTCTGTTACTCTAAAGATGTAGTCTGTCTGTTATTTTTAAAAATCATCTGCAAAAGTCTCCTTGTTCCTTTTTCAATTTCCCTTCAAGGATATCCTGGGTACAAGTTTAATTGTGCAACTCAGTACAATTCCCAAAGATCTTACTCCAGTGTTTGTATTGTGTGGGTCCCCCTCCACCACAAATTGCAATTCTTCCTTATGACTTGATAGTCAGACTTTGACCAACCTAGAATACCTCTTTGAATTCAATAGCTAGGCTGGTCCTAGGATGACAGACCCATGATCTGTCACCAATCCTGAACTGAAAGTCTTTCCGTCTCCACTGGACCTGATAAAACTTGTGCTTCTCTGGCAGAGCCTTTGGGAATATAAGGTCACCAAAAGGTGGGAACAGACAATGCTGGAGTGACTACAGAAAGATAGGCATAATAATAAACTGCCAGTGGATCTATGAATTGATTCAATCATCCTAAAAATAATTTGGATTTGTTCTAAGTAACTGACTAAAATGTCTGTACTCTTTAACCCAGATATCTCACTGCTCAGCATATACCCCAAAAGGCCAACGATAAAAAGAAAGGGCCCAAATATGCCAAAAATAATTCATAGCAGCGCTTGTAGAAGCAAAGTAGAAACAGAGTAGATGCCCAACTATTGGAGAACAAGTAGTCAAATTGTGGCACATGAACCTCACAGAGTCTTACTGCACTGTAAGAAACAATGAAAAGAAAAAAATCAGAAAAGCATATAAACTGACGAAAGCGAAGTAAGCAGAACCAGCCAAACAATATGAATGATGCCTGTAACAATGTAAAGAGAAAGAACAACGAAAAAGAAACTGAATGCTGAGTAATTGTAATGACCAGGCTTAGCCTTGGAAAAGAGTTGAAAAAATGTACCCTTCTCTTTTCACCAAAAATGTGGGAGACTTTGGGTGTGTAATTTTTATTTTGTTTGTTTATAAATTTATTAAATAAATTTATATATTTATTTAAATTTGTTTATTTAATTTTTAATTACAAATACTGTCAGACTTGGTTGATGTGTTAGTTTTGCTGAACTGCTTTTTTCCTTCTTTCTTTTTTATTCTATGTCTACAAGGGATGACTCTCTGGGAAACGGAGAGGACAACAATATATTTAAAAAATAAAGGTGATATAAAATCAAAAGATAAAAATAAAAAATTTTGAAAGAAAACAAAAAGAAACTAGGATCATCTTTTCAACATAGTGAGGCGTTGGAAGACTTTCAGAGAAGAAACTGCTTTTAGCCTGAGTTTCTTCATCTGCAAAATGGGAATGATAATAGAACCTACCTCACAGGATTGTTAGAAGCATCAAATGAAATAATAATATGTGAAGTGCTTTGCAAACCTAAAAGCACTATGTAAGTGGTAGCTATCATTATCATCATCACCGTTATTTTATAGAAATGAGAAAATAGGTCTCAGTGCCTGTAATTTCTGATGTTTTCTCCAATTTGGAGTCAATAATATTATCTCTGATTTATTTTCTCTCTTCATCTGAAGTCTTCCCTTCTTTGAGGCATCTTAACAATTGATACTTCAATGCCTTCAAAAGTATATTGCTGCCATTTTGTTTTTCTTCTGTGTATACCTAATCAGGTCCTGCTACTTTTCCGGACTTTGAATTCTTAGGTGTCATTTCAACTTCCTCATGCAGCAAATCAAGCATTGGAGCATTTGAGTCCTGTTACTGATGATAAAGACAAGTTGCTATAGAAATGCTAGCAAATAGGTACCATTTGTGATTATTGTATTGGTGCTCTTTCTAATTTCATCTATAAATACAGGTTAGGTCCTGATTGGAGCAAATATGAATCCCCCACAGCATTTTTCAGTCTTTCGTAACATCCTCATGGGCAAAGTGAACTGGATCTTTGTACAGTTAAGAATATTTAGAACCGGACAATAAGTGGCCCAAAAGAGTACCAATTAATTGATTGCTGTTAATCTTAATCTAGTGGAGTGCCATCGGGTTCTGTACTTAACGTCGTTTTTAAGTGATTTGTACAAAGACATGGAAGGTATGATATCTATCCAGTTGTGGATGATAAAAGGCTGGGAAGGCTTGCCAATACATTGGAAGATGATGGGGATCAAAAAATTTCTTAACAGGCTAGAAAAAATTTGATGAATCTAAGAGACTGAAATGTAATAGAGATAAATGCATATCAGTTGAGTTCAACTATATGACTGTAGGGTGGGGGAGTTGTGACTGCTAATTCCTATGATAAAGACATGAAGGTTTTGGTGGACTACAAGGCATTTAGGTGTCATAGTGGTTAGAGCACTAGGCGTGGAGTCCAGAAGACCTGAGTTCAAATCCCTCCTCAAATATTTATCTGTATGACTCTGGGCAAGTCACTTAACCTCTTTTTGCCTTGATTTCCTCAGTTGTAAAATGGGGATCCTGATAGCATCTGCCTCCCAGGGTTGTTGTGAGGATCAAATGAGATATTTGTAAAATGCTTAGCACAGTTTATGGCACATAGTCGGTACTTAATTAATGTTCATTCCCTTCCTTCCTTTTCCTATAAGCTTAACATGAGACAATAGTGTAACATGGTGATAAAAAAAAAAGCCAATGCAAATTTAGGCTTCATTAATAGAAACATTATCCAGATTTTAGGAGATTGTGGTCTCATTGTATTCTGCTCTATTCAGACTCCATCTGTAATGCCATGTTTAGTTCTAGACTCCATATTTTAGGATGAACAATGACAAGAGAGGAGGGTAATGTGGATGATTAGAACATTTGGAACCTTGCCATGTAAGAATGGTTGAAGGAAATGGGAATGTTTAACCTAGATAAAAGAAGACTTATGGAGACATGATAGCTATCATCAGTTATCTAAAGAGCTGTGAATGAGGGATTAGGTTTGTTTTGCTCAGCTTCATAGGAGCTGGGATTAATGAGGGAAAGTTGCAGAAGCAGATTTCGGCCCTATATAATGGAAAATTTTATAATGCTGAAAGCTGTCCAAAATGGAATGGACTCTGCTATGAGGTGTTGAATTATCATGACTAGAGATCTTTAAGTGGAGGCTGGATGACTTGTCAGAGATATGTGTGTTTGAAGGAGGAAATTTGTTTAGTGGAAAGAGGGAAAGGAAGAGAAGGAAAGGGGGGAGAAGGAAAGGGAGGGAAGAGAAAAGAAAGGAAGATTAAGTGATTTCCTCCAAAAATAAATGGCTAGTCAGTGGAACTCAAACCCAAGACTTCTGACTTCAAGTCTAATGCTTCATCCCTCCCTGTGTTCCACTCCTTACTCTCTGGACATTCTCCAGTATCCTATATCAGACTTCTCTCATCCTAAAAGTTCACTCAGCCCATGTAACTTCCTCACCCTGGAAGTTCACTCTGTCCTTGGCCTTTTCACATTGGAAATATGCTCTGCACATACACCCCATCTTCTGATCAATCACTTCCTCCTAGACCTCCGTTTTAAGGAAAGTTCCTAGGCCAGCCATGTCTTCATTCATTCCTGCTCCACTCTCCAATACTCCAGAATTTCTCCACCATATCCCTGAGCAGGTATCTTTGTCTCATCCCCCATACCATTTCAGCTTCCTCTGACATCTCATCTTCCCTCATCAGAATGTAAGCTTTGTGCCAATGCAACAAGAATTAGGAGGGAAGCAGAAAATTGGGAGAAAATCTTTGCAACTAGTTTCTCTGATAAAGGCCTCATTTCTAAAATATACAGGGAACTGAGCCAAATATATAGGATTACAAGCCATTCCCCAATTGAGAAATGGTCAAAGGATATGAACAGGCAGTTTTCAGAGGAAGAAATTAAAGCTATCTATAGGCATATGAAAAAATGCTCTGGATCACTACTGATTAGAGAAATGCAAATCAAAACAACTCTCAGATACCACATCTCTCCTGTCAGATTGGCTAAAATAACAAAACAGGAGGATGACAAATGCTGGAGAGGATGTGGGAAAATTGGAACATTGTTACATTGCTGGTGGAGTTGTGAGCTGATCCAGCCATTTTGGAGAGCAATTTGGAACTATGCCCAAAGGGCTATAAAAATGTTCATACCCTTTGACCCAGCAATACCACTTCTAGGGTTGTATCCCAAAGAAATCACACAAGCGGGAAAAGGACCCATATGTACAAGGATATTTATAGTGGCTCTTTTTGTGGTAGCCAAGAAATGGAAATCAAAGGGATGCCCATCAATTGGGGAACGGCTGAACAAGATGTGGTATATGAAAGTGATGGAATACTATTGTGCCATAAGAAATGGGGATGATACGGACTTCATAACAATCTGGAAAAACCTACACGACATAATGCTGAGTGAACGGAGCAGAGCCAGGAGAACATTGTACGCAACCACAGATATATGGATTCTGTGAGGACCAACCCTGACATACTTCGCTCTGCTCAGCAACGTAAGGTGCAAGGACAACTCCAGGAGACTCACAACGGAGAGAGCTATCTGCATCCAGAGAAAGAACTGTGAAGTTTGAATGCAGATTGAGGCACACTTCATGCTCGCCTTTTTTTCTTCTCTTTTGTTTTTGTTTTTGGTTTGTTTTTTTTTTTTGGTTCTGTCTCTTCTTTCTCATGATTCACTCCATTGGTCATAATTCTTCTCCACAACTTGACTAGTGTATAAATTAATTCAATGCAAAGTTATACATGGTAGTTATATGAGAGTCCATGCCGTCTTGGGGAGGGAGGGGGAGGAAGGGAAGAAAATCTGGATCTCAAAATTGTGTAGAACCGTGTGTGGTAAACTAAAAATAAATAAATAAATAAAAATGAAAAAAAAAAAAGAATGTAAGCTTTGTGAGGACTGGGACTATCAATTTTTCTGCATGGATTTGTATTCCCAGAACTTATTACAGTTTGTGGTCCATAATTCTTAATAAATGCTGGCTGACTATTGACTAATGTTCTTTCCACTAAACAAACTTCCTCCTCAAAAAAAGGAAAGGGCGTGATGTCTCCCAGCTTTGAGGGATGTAGAGAAGAGTAAAATGAGGCCTGCATCTTCAAGGAACTTGAGTAAGATTACCGAAAACAGAAGGCAGTCTAAGCTAAAAGCCAAATAAGTAGTGTGGACTAGAAGATGTAGATGCTCATAAGAAGCAAAGTCACTTTGGTCAAGAAGTGATACTTGAACTTAGAAGGCCAAATAGGACTCTACAACCCTATCATGTAATGCAACGAGCATTGAACTTCAGGTCTGAAGCCCTAGTTTGTGTCTTGGTTTATAAAACATGGGATTTTAAAGTTAGAAGAAACTCCAGGAGTTATCTACTCCAA
The DNA here is from genome assembly GCF_011100635.1 of Trichosurus vulpecula. Classification (NCBI taxonomy): domain Eukaryota; kingdom Metazoa; phylum Chordata; class Mammalia; order Diprotodontia; family Phalangeridae; genus Trichosurus; species Trichosurus vulpecula. Next base: position 102,615,217 of record NC_050576.1, on the reverse strand, counting down.
TTGTGCTTAAAGTAAGAAGTCCATCTACAACATCCAGCTGAGGGAGTCATTTGTGCTCTGCTTAAATACTTCCACTGAGGGGAAGTTACAAATTTATGTTACTTAACCTCAAATTGGCCCTCACTCCTGCTAGGAAATCCTACTATACCACTCGTATCGACTCACTATCTCACTCTCTACAGTGGCTCTTCTAAAACTTTTCATCGTTCCTCAAACCTCCTTGGCTCCCCCTCTCCTCACTCTCTCAGCTAAGAACCTTGTCTCATGTTTTACAAAAAGAATCGAGACATTTGGCCTGAGCTCCTTCTTCTCCCCTCTTCTTCATCTCATATCACTCAGATGCCTTCTGCCTTTATCTTGTCCTTCACCCCTGCCTCATAAGAAGAAGTGTCCCTACTTCTTACCAAGGCAAATCCCTCTATCAACATGAATGATCTCATTCCACCCTGTCTCCTCCAACACATTGTTCCCTCTTTGTCCCTGCTATCACTTATCTCCAATCTACTGTCTACTGGCTCCTTCTCTATTACCTGTAAAAAAAATGCCCATGTTTCTTTCCCCCATCCTCAAAAAAGCCTACACTTGATCTGCTCATCCCTGTTGGCTATCTTCCAACATCTGTCCTCTCTTTTGTGGTCTTGAGGTTGTTATAGCTACCTCTGCTTTCTCTTCTCTCACTCTCTTTGTAACTCCCTAGTTTCTGAGTTCATCATTCCACTGAAACCACTTTTTCCAAAGTTACCAATGATCTCTCAGTTGCCAAATCCAATGGTCTTTTCTTAATCCTCATTCTCCTTGACCTCTCTATAGCCACTGACACTGTCAATCACCCTCTTCTTCTTGATACTCTCTTCTCTCTAAGTGTTCAAGACCCCTCCTCCTCCTGGTTCTCCTCTTACCTCTCTAATTGCTCCTTCTTAGTCTCCTTGGCTGGATGCTCATCCAGGTCACTTCATCTAACCACAAGTGTCCCACAGGACTCTGTCCTGGGTCCTTGTCTCTTCTTTTTCTATATTATTTCACTTTGTGATCTCCTTAGCTCCTGTGGACTTGATTATCTTCTTTATGCTGCTGATTCTCAAATCTACCTATCCTGCTCTAACTTCTCTGCAGACCTCCAGTCTCACACCCCTAACTGCCTTTCAGACATCCCAAACTCGATGTCCAGTAGACATCTTAAACTCGATATGTCCAAAAGAGAACTTGTTATCTTTCCCCTAAATCCTGTACTCTTTCAAACTTCCCTATTGTTGTGAAGGGCACCATGGGCTTCCCAGTCCCTCAGGCATTCAACCCAGGTATCATCCTCAACTGTTCACTATCTCTGCCGCCTTCGCCTCTCCATATCCAATCTGCTGACAAGGCCTGTTGATTTCACCTTTACAATATCTCTCAAATATGTCCCCTTCTCTCCTCTGACACTGCCACCCCTCTGGTTCAGGTGCTTATCACCTCACACCTGGACTATTGCAACAGCCTGCTGCTGGAGCTACATGCTGCAAATCACTCTCTGCTCCAATCCATTATCCATTCAAACACCAAAGAGATTTTGCTCAAGCATAGGTCCAGTCATGTCACCTTCCTACTCAATAAACTTCAATGGCTCCCTACTGTCTCCAGGATCAAATACAAAATTCTTTGGTGTTCAAAGCCCTTCACAACCTAACCCCACCCCCAGCCCCACCCATGTCCCACCTTTTCAATCTTTTTATACCTTGCTTCTTACCACATATTCCTGAGCTTAGTGGCTGTTCTAGCAACAAGACATTCCATTTTGCAGTTCTAGGCATTTCCTCTGGCTGTCCCCCATGACTGGAATACTCTCCCTCCTCATCTCTGCCTACTGCTTTCCTTGGCTTCATTAAGTCCCAGATAAAACCCCATCTTCTTAGGGAAGCCTTTCCCAATCCCTCTTCATTCTAATGCCTTCCCTCTGTTAATTATTTCCTATTTATCTTGTATGTAGTTTTGCTTGTGTCTATTTGTTTGCTTGTTGTCTCCACCATTAATTGTGAGCTCCATGAGGGCAGGAGCTGTCTTTTTGTATCCCTAATGCTTAATGCAGTGCCTGGTACATAGTAGGCACTTAATAAATGCTTATTGACTGTTGGATAATTCACCACTTCTTGAAGAAGTCCATTCAAAATGTGAACAGCTTTAATTGTTCAAAACTTTTCCATTCCACCGATCCTAGTTCTGCCTTCTAAAGCCAAGCAAAACAGATTTAATCCCTCTTCCGTATGGCAGCAATTTAAATATTGGAAGACGGCTCTCCTCCAGGAATGGAGAACTAGAAAAACAGCCTGAAAGGAGCCCTGGATTGTGAAGTAGAAGACTGAGTAGGTTGGAGAAGAGAGAAAGCTCATCACGCCAGGCTCCTCCTGCCTTTGTGGTGAGGGCAGAGGATGCCAAACCAGCTCACCATTCTACTGACTCTGTGGTGAGGGGAGAGAGGCCATTCCATTCCCTCAAGCCACAGCTCCTACCTAGTCTCCAACATCTTCCTGAAAGAGGAGAAACACAGGAGAAACCCCATCCCATCAAGTCTCCAGCACAGCCTCCTTTCTAAGGGAAAGGAGACTAACACAATTCCTTCAGCTCCATGTGCTTATTCCCTTATGGGAATTGTCTAAGGTCCCGAAAGGATTCTACGCTAAGGCTAAACCTCTACAGACAGTGAAAAATCTATCAGAACTCTTTCCTCAATGATTAACAAACTCCCTCCTGATCATCCCTTCCCCATCCCAGAGATTCTAAATTCCATTACCCATGTCCACTATAAATCCTTTATTCCCATTCTCCTTAACTGTTCCCTTATACCCCCACAGTGTTGAACTATAAGACTATCCCCCCTTTCCACTGCGCTCTCTGGATTTCCTATTCCATAGGCAACAAGCTTGCTTTTGTCTTACATCCTTTCCTTTCCCATTCCTTCCATCTTCTGGCTCTCATTGAGACCTGGTTCCCTTCTTTTGACAGAGCCTCTCTGGCCATCCTTTCCAGCAATGGCCATACTTTTTCTCATTCCCTCACCTTGGGAGAATTAGAACACTCCTCCCTCTCCACTGCTACTTCCAGATTTTCCCTCTACCATTATCATTCAGTAACCTCTTCTCCTTTGAGGTTAGTTCACTCAATCTATCACCTAATCAAAATAATGTTAGCTGGTGTCTACAATCCTCCAGTACACCCTCCTTCTTTTCCCTATGAGTTTAATGACTGGCTCACAGTCTTTCTTCCCCAACTCCTGCCCTTATACTAGGGGATTACATCATACATATTTATACACTCTCAAGCACTCTAACCTCATTATTTCTCAACTCATTTCACAAGACCTATTCCTCCACACCACCTCAGTCAAGCACAAAGATGCTCATGCCCTTCTACTTCCATTTTTATTAATTCTGAAATTCCCTTATCTGATCACAGTCTATTGTCATTCCGTCTTTCCTTCTGCCTTGCTACCTCTAATCTTGTTCTTCCTCCACACCATGACATCCAGTCCTTCCACCCCTTTCTCTTCCAGCCCATCACTCTCCCCTTTTCACCCTCTTGACTCCCTAGTGAACCAGTTCCACTCTGTACTATCCTCTTGAGTCCCTTGTCCCCTTATTTTATCATTGATCTTCCTATGCCAAATCTCCCCCTTGGATCACTTTTGCAATTAATTGCCTTTATTCCTATGAATATATCCTAGAAAATCATAAAACTGTGCTGACTGGGTCCACTATAAATTTATATTACATAACCTCAACTGGGCACTCACTTGCTATAAAGCAATCCTTTCATGCCTCCCTAATCTTTTCATTTCTCCTAAACTTTCCCATAGTTTTGCCTCCCACACCCTCTCGATTAAGAACCTTGCTTCATATTTTACTAAAAACGTTGAGGTTTTTTGCTGAGAGATCCTTCTTCTGCCCTCCTCCTCATCTCATGCCTTCTGCCACTATCTACTCCTTCATCACTGGCTCACATGAAGAGCCAAAGCAAACACGGACAAGTGATCCCATTCTATCCTCTCTTCTCTAGCAGATTGCCACCTCTTTTGCCCCCACTTTCTCATTTATATTCAATCTCCCTCTAATGGCTGTTTCCCTGCTACCTACAAACATGCCCACAGCTTCCCCATCCTCAAAAATCCCTCACCAGATCCATCCATCCCTGGTAGTTATCATCTCATATCCCCCTTCACTGTTGTGGCTCAATTTGTTGAGAACACCTCCAATATGTGTCTCCACTTTCTTTCCTCTCACTCTCTTTTTAACTCTTTGCAGTCTGGCTTCCAACTTCATCATTGATGAACTCTCTAAAGTTATTAATAATCTCTTAGTTGCCAAATCTAATTGCCTTTTTGCAATCCTTATCCTTCTTGATTTCTCTTCAGCCTTTGACACTGTCAATCACCCTTTTGTCCTTGGTATTATCTCCTGTTTAGATTTTCATAATGCTACTCTCTTTTGGATTTCCTCCTATCTATTTCTCTCTGTTACTTCTCAGGCTCCTTTGTTGGATCTTCATCCAGGTCATGCCAGCTAACAGCGGGCAGACCTCAAGGCTCTGTCCTAGCTCTTCTCTTCTTCCTCAGTACTTTTTCACTTAGGAATCTCATCAGTGCCCATGGATTCACTTATTTCTATGCTGATGATTCTTAAATGTGTTTATCTAGTCCTAATTTCTGCTGGCCTGCAGTCTTGCATCTCCAACTATCTACTGAATGTTTCATATTGGATATTCTATAGATATCTTAAATTCAACATAGCCAAAACTAAATTTATTATCATTCCCCTAGCATCCTCTCCCCCATCCAAACTTCCTTGTAACTGTTGAGGGTACCACCGTACTCCCAGTCCCCTGGGCTTCATACTTGACTCCTCACTTTCTCATATCCCATATCTAATCTGCTGCTAAAACTTTTCAATTTTACCTTTGTAACATTCCTCGCATACACTTCCTGTCTCCTCTGACATTGCCACCACTCTGGTATAGGATGGTATCATCTCATGACTGGACCATTGCAATAGATTGCTGTTGGGTGCACCTGCTTCATGTCTTGCCCCACTCCAATCCATCCTCCATTCAGTCACCAAAATCATTTTCCTAAAGTGTAGATCTGAACATGTAACCCTCCTATTCAATAAAGTTCAGTGGCACCCTATGACCTCCAACATCAAAGAAAAAATGTTCTGTTCAGTGTTCAAAGTTCTTCATAATCTACCCTCACTTGCAAACTTCTTACACCTAACACCTCCCTGCCACCACCATCACATACTCTTCAATCCAGTGACCAGCCATCTTGCTGTTCCACAAACAAGACACTCCATCTCCCAACTCTGGGCATTTTCATCGGCTGTCCCACTTGCTCTTCCTCCTCAACTCTACCTCCTGTCTTCCTTCAAGTCCTGGCTAAAATACCACCTTCTACAGGAAGCCTTTCCTGATTCCTTTTAATTCTAGTGCCTTTCTTTTTTTTTCCACTTAATAGTATTTTATTTTTTCCAATTATATGTAAAGATCTTTCTCAACATTCATGTTTTATAAAATATTGAGTTTGAAATTTTTTTTCCCTTCCTTTCCTCCCTCCCCCCCAAGACAGTAAGCAATCTGATATAGGTTATACATGTACAATCATGTTAAACATATTTCCACATTAGTTATGTTGTGAAAGAAGAATAAGAACAAAAGGGAGAAACCATGAGAAAGAAAAATAAGTGAGACTATTATGTGTTGACCTGCATTCAGACTCCATGGTTCTTTCTCTGGTTGTGGATAGCATTTTCCATCACAAGTTTTTTGGAATTGTCTTGGATCATTGTATTGATGAAAAGAGCTAAGTCTATCATGGTTGATCATCCAACAATGTTGGTGTTACTGTGCACAATGTTATCCTGGTTCTGCTCATTTCACTCAGCATCAGTTCATGTAAGTCTTCCCATGTTTTTCTGAAATCCATCTGCTCATCATTTCTTGTAGCACAGTATTATTCCATTACATTCATATACCACAACTTGTTCAGCCATTCCCCAATTGATGGGTATCCCCTCAGTTTCCAACTCTTTGCCACCACAAAAGGAGCTGCTATGAATATTTTTGTACATGTGGGTCCCTTTCTCTTTTTTATGATCTTTTTGGGATACAGACCTAGTAGTGTTATTGCTGGATCAAAGGGTTTGCACAGTTTTATAGCCCTTTGTGCATAGTTCCAAAATGCTCTCCAGAAAGGTTCGATCAGTTCACAACTCCACCAACAATGCATTAGTGTTCCAATTTTCCCACATCTTCTCCAACATTTATCATTTTCCTTTTCTGTCATATTAGCCAATCTGATAGATGTGAGATGGTACCTCAGAGTTATTTTGATTTACTATAGTGAGTTAGAGCATTTTTTCATATGACTATAGACAGTCTTAATTTCTTCATCTGAAAACTGCCTTTGACTATTTATCAATTGGGGAATGACTTGTATTCTTATAAATTTGAATCAGTTCTCTATATATTTGAGAAATGAGGCCTTTATCAGAAACACTGACTGTAAATTTTCCCCCCAGCTTTCTGCTTTCCTTCTAATTTTGGTTGCATTGGTTTTGTTTGTGCAAAATCTTTTTAATTTAATGTAATCAAAATTATTCATTTTGCATTTCATAATGTTCTCTATATCTTGTTTGGTCATAAATTCTTCCCTTCTCCATAGATCTTACAGGTAAACTATTCCTTGATCTCCTAACTTGCTTATGGTATGTAACACCCATGCTGCCTGCAACTGCTGTGGAGGTGTAAGGCCAATAACACCAACACACAGGAGGGCTGCTAGCACAGGTTCTTTGATCTGCTTTTCTAAGGAAAGCAACTTTAAGGGGTTTACAATCTCACTTTAATTAAACACATATATCACTCACTTAGTTCAGGGGAAAATGTCAGCACTCTGAACTTCAGAGAAAACACAAACAGAAGTTACAAGCAGAAACTATATAAACAGAACAAATAACACAAATCAGCACACAGGGCTTCTGTTTGTCCATAGCAATACATATATAGTTACCAGAGAGAGAAGCACCAATATCTGGGTTTTCAAAGCTGGAGGGCTCCTTAACTGCTACCCAGAGTCTCATCTAGCAAAATCACAGGAACACTCTTCCAATGAGCGAACCCCCAAGCAACATGCTAACCTCAGAGTATATATACAGTTCTTCGGGGTCAGAGGATATCACAACCATGTGACTCAAACTCATGTGACTTAGGCTTTCTTGTGACTTAAGCAGGTCATCAAATACTCTTGATTCAAACAAAGGCAAGTCGCAATCAAAGGTACTTGATTACTTTAGGACCGAGAAGAACTAGAACCCCAAAAGAAAAAAGAGCAAAACAAAAAGTCACCCTTTATGTCTAAATCAAGTACTCATTTTGACCTTATTTTGCTATACAGTGGGAGATATTGGTCTATGCCTAGTTTCTGCCATAATATTTTCCAGTTTTCCCAGATGTCTTTGTCAAAGAGTGAGTTCTTATCCCAGAAGTTAGTCTTTGGGTTCATCAAACAGTAGATTACTATAGTCATTTACCACCGTGTCTTATGTACCTAACCTATTTTACTGATCCACCACTCTATTTCTTAGCCAGTACCAAATAGTTTTGATGATTGTTGCTTTGTAATATAGTTTTAGATCCAGTATGGCTAGACCACTTTCCTTTGCATTTTTTTCATTAATTCCTTTGATATCTTGACCATTTGTTCTTCCAGATGAATTTCATTCTTATTTTTTCTAGGTCCATAAAATAATTTTTTGGTACTTTGATCAGTATGGCACTGAACAAGTGAATTAATTTAAGTAGAATTGCCATTTTTATTATAATTAGTTCAGCCTACCCATAACAATTAATATTTTTCCAATTATTTAGATCAAACTTTATTTGTGCAAAAAGTGTTTTATAATTGTGTTCATACAGTTCCTGGGTTGTCTTGGCAGGTACACTCTCAAATATTTTATATAGCCTACAATTATTTTAAATGGAATTTGTTCTTTCTATCTCTTGCTGCTTGCTATGTTAGTAATATACAGAAATGCTGATGATTTATGTGGGTTTATTTTACATCTGCAACTTTGCTAAAGTTGTTGTTTCAAGTAGTTCTTTTAGTTGATTCTCTAGGATTCTCTAAGTATACCCAGTACAATATTAAATAACAGTGTTAAAAATGGGCATCCTTGTTTCACCCCTGATCTTATTGGGAAAGCTTCTAGCTTATCTCCATTACATATAGTGTTTGTTGATGGTTTTAGATAGACACTACTTATCATTTTAAGGAAAACATTTATTCCTATGCTCTCTAGTCTTTTTAATAGAAATCATTGCTGTATTTTCTCAAAAGCTTTTTCTGCATCTATTGAGATAATCATATGATTTCTGCTAGTTTTGTTATTGAAATGGTCAATTATGCTGACAGTTTTCTTAATATTGAACCAGCCCTGTATTCCTGGTATAAATCCCATCTGGTCTTGTGATAAATTGCTATAATCTCTTTGCTAATATTTTATTTGTAAAAATTTGCATCAATGTTCATTAGGGAAATTGGTCTATAATTTTCTTTTTCTGTTTTGGCTCTTCCTGGTTAGGTATCATCACCAAATTTGTGTCATAAAAGGAATTTGGTAGGACTTCTTCACCTATTTCTCCAAATAGTTTGCATAGTATTGGAATTCGTTCTTCTTTAAATGTTTGATAGAATTCACTTGTAAATCCATGTGGCTATGGAGACTTTTTTCTTAGGGTGTTCATTGAAGGTTTGTTCAATTTCTTTTTCTAAAATGGGGTTAAGTATTTTATTTCCTCTTCTGTGAATTTGGGCAATTCACATTTTTGTAAATATCCATCCATTTCACTTAGATTGTCAGATTTATTGGCATACAGATGGGCAAAATAGCTCCTAATTATGGCTTTAATTTCTTCTTCAGTGGTTTCATCTTCATCTTCATAAGTTTACTGTTTTCATTTTTGATACTGGTAATCTGCTCTTCTTTTTTCTTTTTTTTTAATCAAATTAACCTGAGCTTTATCTATTTTATAGACTTTTTCATAAAACCAGCTCTTTTTTTTTCATGTGCAATCATCTTTTTTATTATACTATGTTATGGAAATGCTTGTTTTATTCCATAAATTAAAAATATAATAAAAATAAGTTTCCTATCAAAGAAAACAACATTTATACATGTAAGAAAATACAAAATGTATAGAAATTTACTAGAAGGAGATTTTTTGGGAGATGGATGCCAGTAGTTGGGGATGAAGAAAAGGCTTCATGCAGGAGGTAGCACTTAAGCCGAACTTTGAAGGAATCTAGGGTTTCTGAGAGGCAATGGGAGAGTGTAGTCCAGGAATGAGGATAAAACCAGCTCTTAATTTTATTTATTAGTTCAATAGTTTTCTTACTGTTTCTATGATTTGTTGTTTGACCTGCTCATTCTTTAGGATTAGATTACTTAATTTCCAATTAATTTTTAATCTAGTTTTCCAGGCCCTTTATGCATCATGATATGAAAAGGATGCTTTTAATATTTCTGCCTTTTTGCCTTTGATTATGAGGTTTTTATGCTCTAACATGTGGTTAATTTTTGTGTAGGTGCCATATACCACTGAGAAAAAGGTATATTCCTCTCTATCTCCATTCAATTTTCTCCAGAGGTCAATCATATCTAACTTTTCTAAAATTCTATTCACTTCCTTAACCTCTTTCTGGTTTATTTTGTGGTTAGATTTATCTAGTTCTGAGAAGGAGAGGTTGAGGTCTTCCACTAGTATAGTTTTGCTGTCTATTTCTTCCTGTAATTCACCTAACTTCTCCTCTAAGAATCTGGATGTTATACCACTTGGTACATATATGTTTAGTATTGATATGTAGTTTCTTTCCTTGTCTCTTTTAATTAGATCTATTTTTGCTTTTGCTTTGTCTGAGATCAGGATTGCTACCCCTGCTTTTTTTTCTTTTTTACTTTAGCTGAAGTGTAATATATTCTGCTCCAGCCTTTTATCTTTACTCTGTGTATCTCTCCACTTCAAATGCGTTTTTTTGTAAACAACATATTATAGGATTCTTGTTTTTAATCCACTCTACTGTCCACTTCTGTTTTATGGGAGAGTTCATCCCATTCACATTCAGAATTATAATTACTGTGTATTTCCCTCCAACCTATCTTCCCTGTTTATACTTTTCTCTCTCCTTTCACCTTATCCTTCCCCGCCAGTGTTTTGCTTCTGACCACCTCCTCCCTCAATCTGCCCTCCCTTCTATCAGCACCCCACCCCTTTATTTCCCCTTTCCTCTCCTACTTCCCTACAGGGAAAGATAAGTTTCTATACCCAACTGAGTGTGTATGTTATTCCTTCTTTGAGTCAAATCTGATGAGAGTAAGGTTCAAACAATGCTCACCCCATCCCTCTTTCTCTTTACTGTAATAGGTCTTTTGTGCCTCTTCATGTGATGTAATTTACCCTATTCTGCCTCCCCCTTTTCTCTTCTCCCAATACAATCCTTTTTTTCACCCCTTAATATTTTTTATATCATCACATCAAATTCAACTTATACCCACATCTTCTATCTATGTATACTCCTCCTAACTGCCCTAATACAAATATAGTTCTCAAGAGTTACAGGCATCATCTTCACATTTAGGGATGTAAACAGCTTAACCTTATTGAATAATATGGGTTTTTTTTTTCCTGTTTACTTTTTTATGTTTCTCTTGAGTCTTGTATTTGAAGATCGAATTTTCTGTTCAGTTCTGGTCTTTTCACCAGGAAAGTTTGAAAGTCCCCTATTTCATTGAATATCTACCTTTTCCCCTGAAAGATTATGCTCAGTTTTGCTGGTTAGTTGATTCTTGGTTGTAATCCAAGTTCCTTTGACTCCTGGAATATCACATTCCAAGCCCTCCAATTCTTTATTGTTGAAGCTGCTAAGTCCTATGTAATTCTGACTGTGGCTCCTTGATATCCAAATAGTTTCTTTCTGGCTGCTTGCAGTGTTTTCTCCTGGACCTGATAGTTCTGGAATTTGTCTACAGTATTATTTGGAGTTTACATTTTGGTATCTCTTTCAGGAGGTGATCAGTGGATTCTTTCAATTACTGTTTTAACCTCTGATTCTAGGATATCAGGGTAGTTTTTCATGATTTCTTGAAAGATGATATCCAGGCTCTTTTTTGGATCATGGCTTTCAGGTGGCACAATAATTCTTAAATTATCTCTCCTGGATCTATATACCAGGACAGTTGTTTTGCCAATGAGGCATTTTACATTTTCTTCCATTTTTTTTTTTCATTTTTTTGATGTGTTTGACTGGTTCTTGATATCTCATAAAGTCATTAGCTTCTACTTGCCCAATTCTAATTTTTAAGGAATTATTTTCTTCAATTAACTTTTTTACCTCCCTCTCTATTTGGCCAATTATATTTTTTAAGGAGTTGTTTTCTTCAGTGGATTTTTTTCCCCATTTGGCCAGTTGTATTGTTTAAGGAATTGTTTTTTCAGTCAATTTTTGTCCTTTCTTTTCCAAGCTGTTGACTCTCTCTTGCATAACTTTCATTTCTTTTCCCAATTTTTCTTCTGCCTCTCTTATTTGATTTTTAAAATCCTTTTTGAACTTTTCCAAGAGGCTTTTTGAGCTTGAGACCAATTCATCTTCCCCTTTGAGGCTTCATATGTAGGCATTTTGACATTGATGTCCTCTTCTGAGTCTTAATTTTGATCTTCTCTGTCTCCCTAGTAGCTTTCTATGATTAGGGCTCTTTTCTGTTTTTTACTCATTTTTAGACTATTTCATGACTTGTAAAATTGAGTTCTGCTCCCTGGGCACAGGGGGCACTATTCCAAGTTTCTTGTGTTGGGGGCCAGGGGCTTGGCCTGGTCACTGGCTTTCTCCCTGGGGCATCAGGTGCTAGTGATTTGCTCACTGAGCTGGGGAAGCCCTGCCTAGTCTCACCTGTTGTGCCAGGGTTCCCAGGCTGGCAGTTTGCCTTCTACACTGGGGCTGGAGGCCTCACAGCTGCCTACTCTGCCCCTAACCTGCTGAGCCAGGATAGAAGGGCCTCGGTTACTTATCTGTGCTGTGGCTAAGAGCCTCCCCCGGCTTGCCGGGACACAGTCTGCACTGAGCTGTAATTCCCTTTTACCCAAATGAGACAGACATTTCCTGAAGGTCCTTCTAAGTTATCTTAAGCTGCAAAATTGTTTCACTCTCTCTTTTTGTAGGTTCTGTTGCTAAAGAATCCTTTCAGAGGCTTGATTTAACGTTGTTTCTGAGGGAAACTGGGGAGAACTAAGGCAACTTCCTGGATTTTCTCTACCATCTTCTCTAGTGCCCTTCTTCTACTAATTTTTTCCAATTTAGCCTGTACGGACCTTGTTTACACATAGCTCTTAGCACATTGCCTGGCACCTAGTAAGAGCTTAATAAATATTGATTGACTTTCTGACTTGACTGATTTATTTGGCATATACTGGTTGTATGACCTTGGCCATATCACCTCATATCTCTGATAGGACCATAGATTCAAGAGCTAAGAAGGGACTTTAGAGGTCGTTTAGTCCAACCCTTTCATTTTAGGGAAGGGGCCACTGAGGCTCAGAGAGGTTGTGACTTACCCAAGATTATACATACAGTAAATTTTCTCCTGGGCACTCTCTCCTTCCTAGGTTTTCATGACATTAGTCTCTTCTGGTTCTCCTCCTACCTATCTGATCGTTCCTTCTCAGTCTTCTTTACTGGATTTTCATCTAAGTCACATACACTAATCATGGGCATCCCACAGGAATCCTTCTCCCTTGATATTATTTTATTTAGTGATCTCATTAGCTCGTATGGGTTCATTTATCATCTTGATGTAGAAGTTTCCCCAAATCTATTTATCTTAGTCTAACCCCTCTCCTGAGCAGTGGCCTCTTGGACATTTCAAACTAGATGTCCTGTAGCCATCTCAAATTCAACATGTCCAAAATAGAACTCATTATCTTTCTCTCAAAACCTTCTTTACTCCCAAATTTCCCTATCACTGTTGAAAGAATGAAGGAAACATGTGTTATTAAGTGCTTCCTATATACTAAGTACTAGGGGTACTAATAGAAAAATAAGACAGTCCCTGATATCAAAGAACTTGCCTCCTAATGGAGGAGACAACACACATGACAGACTCCAACCAGCCTACTGGTCATCCAGGGGTCAATATTGACTCTTGACTCAGACTTACCCTACATAGCCAATCTTTTTGCCAAGTCTTATAGTTTTTATCTTCATAATATTTCTTGTATTCATCCCCTTCTTTCCATTCATACAGCCACCCAGTCACCACCCTGGTGAAGGCCCCCTCACCTCACACCTGGCCAACTGGAATAGCTTTCTGGTTGGTCTCCCAGCCTCAAATCTCCCCACTTTAGTCTGTCCTTCACTCAGCTGCCAAACTCATCTTCCTAAAGTATAGGTCTGACTATGTCTCCTCTCCCTCTCCCCCTCACTGAAAGTTAATGGCTTCCTATCACCTCCAGGATCAACTGTAAAATTCTCTGTTTGGTTTTTAAATCTCTTCACAACCTGGTCCCTTCCTACCTTTCCAATCACCTGACATTCCACTTCCCTCCACAGACGCTATGATCGAGTCACTGACTTTCTTGTTCTTTGAACACGGCACTCTATCCCCTGATTCACTGCCTCTTCATTGGCTGCCCCCTATTTCTGCTTTTGTATGTGGAGGGGGTGGGGGGAGGTTGGAGGTAATCACGGTTAAGTGGCTTGCCTAGGGTCACACAGCTAGTAAGTGTCTGAGGCTGGATTTGAATTCAGGTCCTCTTAACTCCAGAATCAGATATCTACTGCAACACCAGGCTGCTCCTGTTGCCCCTTATTTCTGGAAGGCTCTTCCTTATCACCTCTTTGCTTTTCTAGCTTCTTTCAAAAATCAACCCGAATGTCAGCTTCTGTAGGAGATCTTTCCAGATAGACTTGACTGCTAAGGCCTTCCCTCTGAGATTAGGGCCTATATATATATATATATATATATATATATATATATATATATATATGTATATGTATATATATTATATATCTTTATACATATACATGTATATACATAGATATATATATCTATGTATATACAAGATATATATATCTTGTATATACATAGTCATTCACATATCATCTTCCCCAGTTAAAATACGACCTCTTTGAGGGCATGGATCCTGTTTTAGTCTTTCTTTATAACCCCAGTGAATAACATGGTTCTGGCACATAGTAAATACTTAATAAATGCTTACTGACTGGATAAATGGCAGATTTCAGCAGAAGGGCGCAATTCAAACCCAGGTCCTCTGATTCCCAAACTAATGTTCCTTCTGCTATAATACATTGCCCATGAAGCTGCAAAACAGCTGGGATAATTTGTATCCTACCTAGCACACACAAAGATGTTACTAGGATCAAATGAGAAAATGCAGAAGTGAAAGTGCTTTGTGAATTGTAAAGCACCATACAAAGGTAAGGAATTAGCAGAATGTAAACTCCTTGAAGGCAGGAAGGAACGCTCATTTTTGTCTTTGTATACCTACAGCCTAGCACAGTACCTGACTGAGAAAAATGTTTACTTACTAGATATCAGTACTGGACCTGGGATTTCACTAATATAGGGAACTCCTAGAACAAAAACTCTACCAACTCATGTTCTCATAACCTTCTTCATAACTTATGGTCTTAAAACTTACCTAGAGCACTGAAAGTTAAGTGACTTATCCAGGATCACACAGCCAGGGGATTAGAGTGGGTTACCAGTCTTTGTAGCTTTCAGGACAACTCTATCTATTATGTCAATAATTGTTTTAAGAATTATTTGAATTTCAATGGATCAATCAATCAACATGAATCTCTTTATTAAGGACCTATTGTGTTAGATTTAGGAGATTCAAAGATAAAGACAAAGCAGTCCCCACCCTCCAGGAGATTACATTCAATCTGGGAAAACAAGTACACCCAGAAGTAAACAGAAAATACACACTGAGGAATAATTTCAGGTGGGGAAAGGGAGGTACTAGCAGCTCAGGGGAATCATTAGAACCTTAGGGGCTCTAAACCTTCCACAGAAACTGAGAGATAAAGTGACTTGCCCAGGATCACAAGATAAGTAGGAAAACTAGGATCTGAACTCAGGTTTTTTGACTCCAAATCTAGCACTTTTTTCTACTGTATCATTCAGGAAAGGTCTCCTATGATGTATATAGGACTTGAGCTGAGCTCTCCTAAATCTCCTAAGAGACTTGAAATAATTTCCACAGCACCCTTAGGGGATCTCATCCTGCCTTATCTTTTCCAGCCTCACCATGCCCTGCCCAGGTTACTCTGAGTACTTAAAATTTTGTTTTAGTGATATCTTGTTTTTTATATCACCTGCATTTGCCAATAAATACCCCCCCCCCACCCACCCACACAGCCATCCTTTTTAATAATAAATGAAAAAAAGAGAAAAAAAAATCGTTCAGCAGAACTAGCCAATATATCAACCAAGTTTGCCATTAGGTATAGTATTTCATACCCATGGTCCCCAGCTCCCACTCTGCAAAGAAGGGGAGGAGGTACAATGTCATAACCTCTTTTTTGGAGCCGAGCTTGGTCACAGCATTGAGATTCATGGCATTAAGATTTGATTGACATGCTGTTGTTGATATCTCCTCTTCTATTGTTGTGGTTAGTATATGTATTGAATTCCTGTTTCTGCTTTGTCCCTCTGCATCTTATATGTCTTCCCAGGTTTCTCTTATTCATCATAGTTGTCATTTCCTACAACACAGTGTGTGAGAAATATGGTTTTGGGGATCACTGGACTTCCTAGGCAGGGCCAAAGTCCTGAGGAAGAACCCTGTGATAATCCCTAGGGAAGGCTGTACAGACCACAGGACTCCCAGAGGAAGACCAAGTGGTAGCCATCCCTTAATCCGTGGGGATCACAGGTTCTCCTAGGAGTCAGACCCTAAGGAAGACCCAAGCGATGGCCCCTTAGGATGGCAGTAAGATCACAAGGCTCCTGAGACAGGGCCGGAAGTCCTAAGTGATGTCCCCTTAAGAAGACCGTGCAGACCACAGGGTTCCCCAAGGGAATCCAGAGTGGTAGCCCTCTTAACACCGCAGTGGGGATCACAGGACACCCCAAGACAAGATCCAGGAGTAAGCCTGGTGAGCTTCCGCTGCCTGTTGCTTCCCTTCACTTGACCTTAGGAAAATCCATGTGATTTGCCCATTCACACCCAAAGAACTCAGGACCAGACTGGGCAGAGGAAGGCATTTTATTGCGCTCCCCAAGAGAGCGGGTGTAGTGCTCACAGGAACACTCGCACTGATACAGCTGCAGGAGCAGGGGTAACCATTCCCTCCACTCCTGCTAGAGTCATGGTTAGTTTACGGTCTTTGTTTTTTACATAGTTTTCCTAGGTTATACAGTTTATATAAATAGGATAATAAGGATACAGAAGCAAAAGTGAAGTTAATTAGATTTTCCTTGTCTTAGTTTAGGATTAAACTATATTCTTTTACTTCCCCTACTTTCCCTCTTTAACGTATGCAAATCAGTAGGCCTGGATTCTTGACCAAGACCAGACCCTAGATAAACTTGAACAGGTTCAAGTGGGTTTGGCCTCTCTAATTCCCTAGACTGCCTTCTCAAAAAGTATGCACATGCATACAAGCCTCTGACCTCTCACCCGCCCGACCTTGAGGCCTGGTCTCTGCTAAAGCTGGGGTGGGGGAGGTCAGGGAAGCACACCTTTAGTTCTGTGGAAACAAAACTCCTCCTCCCATTTCTTACACAGTGGTATTCCATTCCATTCATATATCACAACTTATTTAATTATATCCCAATTGATAGGCAAAGAATCTGTTCTTTGCTACTACAAAATTTGCTATAAATATGTTGGCATATAGATAGATAGATAGATAGATACATAGATATAGATATAGATATAGTGTGTGTGTGTGTGTGTGTGTGTGTGTGTGTGTGTAAAATCGTTGACCTCCTTGGGGTATATGGCCTAACAGTGGGATATCTAGTTCAAAGGGAATGGTCAGTCCCTTTCTTAGCATAATTTTAAATTATTTTCTAAAATGGTTGGGCCATGGGCCACATCAGTTGGGGTTAGCTAAACAAGTTGTCGTATATGATAGCAATGGAATGCTATAATATCGTGCTATAAGAAAAGATGAGCAAGCTGATTTCAGAAAAATGTGAAAAGACATATAGAACTGATGCAAACTGAAGTGAGCAGAACCAGAACATCGTACACAGTAACAGCAATATTGTAATGATGATTAACTGTGAATGATTTAGCTCTTCTCAGCAATACAACAATCCAAGACAATCCCAAAGAACTCATAATAAAAAGCATTATCCACATCCAGAGAAAGAATTAATGGAGTCTGAATGCAGATCAAAGCAGATGATTTTTCACTTTATTTTTTTCATGATTTTGCTTTCTTTTGGTCTGTTTCTTCCTTCATAACATGGCTAATATGGAAATGTTTTTCACAATTGCACATGTAACCTATATAAAACTGACTACCTTAGAGAGAGTGGAAATGAGGGAGGGAAGGAGAAAATTTGGAACTCAAAAATTTTTTAAATTGAATATTAAAAATTTTTTTACATGTAATTGGAGAAAAATAAAATATTAAAAATAAAAATACAATAATAATTTTTAAAAAATAAAATAGTTGGGCCAATTCACAAATTTATTAACAGTATGTTAATGTGCCTGTCTTCCCATAGTTCCTCCTACATTCCCCTGGAGGCTGATGAGAAAACATGAGGTCCTGAGGAGAGCAGGCTGGATCAGTGCCCTAGAAAGTCCAGGGATCTCAGTATCCTAACCACTGACCTTTTAAACCCAATTCAATTGAACTCAATAAATATTCAATAAGATGAGGGATTGGGAGTGGAAAGGACAATGCCTAGAAAACACAAGATAATTCGATATCATAGAACTTACAGATGCCACATCACACTTAAGGAGGGAAAGGGGGAGAAATTATTCAAGTTATAGTAAATTGATGAAGTCTCCTTTACCTGAGCAGGTGATTTCTTGAACTTATCATTACCAAGCACCATGATCTGAGCAGTACCTCCATCACTGGGGTAAGACCCATCATCAGACAAGTATAATACTCCAAATACATGATAAATGCCTTAGAAAGGTACAAAACAAATTCAAACGTACAAGTCAAGTAAAGCAAACAGTCCCTAGGGACGAGGGTGTACTCAAATTTCTTATTCTTTCTCTATGGCCTTGCCCCCAATTAACCCCTTGCTGTTTTGGGTCAGGTGGCATGGGCACAGCTGGGTGACCCTGTCTCACTGAATTGAAGGCCCTCCATAGGGAAACTGGAAAAGGCTGCTTTTCTGGCTTCCAACAACCCCAGGGCATATTTCTATAAGCATCACTGGGTTCCACACAGGAGCCACCCTAGTAATCTCCCTAATCTAGCCTCTAGTCAACCCTGAGCATTTCTCCTAGTAATGACCTCCACCCCACTCCCACCCCAAAAGCAGTCCCTGTACTTACTGACAACATTGCCACCGGTGGGACTGCCCCATTGGCTGTTGGGCTTTGTTGAGGTTTGTGACTGGGTGTCTGTTTGCAAAGTGTTGGCACCCAGGGCAGCCAACAGCACTGACGTCTCCCGGGCCCTGCTCCATGCCCTGGCCGTAGGCCCACATGTCCCCACACACGTATACTAGTCTGGCTCAGATTCCTCCCAGTTCCTCTATGGTTACCAGAACTGCAGCCTGGGAGATGGCGAAAGGAGAAACTTACCCCACCCACCCCCTTAGGTGCCTTTGGAGCAACAAATGGCCATTTCTGAGAAGGCCCCAGGCAAGCAGTGGGCCAGGTAGTCTTGGAGACCAGATTCTTGGGGAAGGCCCATTTCCTTCTTCTCAGAATACACTGTATTTGTGTCCCGGCAAAAAAGACTCAAGACTTGTCCTAACCTGCTCTCCCAAGTTTGGCCCCTCGAGGCAGCTTCAGCCTTTCCATCTCTCCCACCCCAGGGGTTAGGTGCCTGCAGGCCACATTGAGTGGCTGAGATCTGAGCTGGGAAAAGTTCTTCCAGTAGTAATAATAAATGACTGCACTGTCCTTTGTCTTCACCGGGGATCTTCTAGGCAGTTTCTCTAGGAGAAAGGATGGGTTTCATGGGATCCACCCACACTGCTTTACCCTATGGACAGGAATTTGTGAGGTGGCTGCCTGAAGCTAGGGAGACAATAGGTGGCCATGGAGCCGGAGCTAATGTTATCTTGTTCTGTATACTGAAGCAAAGGTTTTAGATGCCTTCAGGTGTAACATGCTGTCATAGAAAGAATGCTAGACTTAGAACCAGGAGAAACAGGTCAAATCCAGCCCCTGGCATTTACAAGCAAATCCTGGCCACTATGATTCCACCTGGCACTAAATCGATGACGCTATGAAGTGACCAAACTTTCTCCTTCTCACTAATCTGTAAAACAGAGTTAACAATGCCTCTAGCATCACAAGGATGCTGTGCCAATCAAATGAGATGGTATACCAGCAGTTAATTTGTAAAGCCTCAAGGCACTATAGAGGTAATAGAGTATTATTGAGGACCGAATAAAGGATGGATCTAAAGTCAGGTAACTTAGATTCGGTCCTACCTGTGATACGTACTAACAATGATACAAAGATAATACACAGGAGGCACTGGAGTTTCTGGACTCCAGCCTCTAACAGGTTCACTCTTGATCTGGTCAGACAGGAAGAAAGCTTCAGAGGGGTTCATAGTAAGCTTTATTCTAGCCTAGTCTTCTCAGAAGCTTGCTGAGAGTCAATTCCTACAGCATTCGCTAATCAAGCATTCTCTAATCACCCTTCTTGCAGGGTCCAGTGAGAAGCTGGGACAGCTACCCCGAGCTCTGGACAGAGCCAGTCAAGACAGGCACAGCTAATGCGCTCCCCTAAATCCCCTCAAGCCTCAGTGGAGGTCAGTTGAGGCAGCTACATGCATTTCTCTAAGCATTACCCATGGCTTCCCCAACTCACTGACCAATGCCCACCTGTTTTATAGGGCACTGGACAAAGAAGGCATCTTGCCAACATTAAGCTCACAAGTTAACTTTAGCAATATCGTCATTCTGCGCAAGGGTAGTAAATATCAATTATGTCGCCCCTATAGCTCATGGCACAGCCACAGTAGGACTGTCTGTCACTGGGATTCTAAGAATTACCATCTAGGATCCTTGAGACTATTCTGGGAGCTATTATCTAACAAACACCTGGAAACCAGACATTACCGTGGTCATGGATCCTGAGAAACTGAACTCTAAAAAGGATAGCAAAATCCTCCTTATTTATACTAGTCACATCATCTCTCACTCTTACGGGCATCTAGCCAGGCGCTATTGTAGATACCTGGGCCTTGAGTCAGGAAGACCTGAGTTCAAATCTCTTGAAGAGTTGGTGTGAGGATCACATAAAATAATATTTGTAAAGAGCTTAACCGAGTGCCCAGCACATAGTAGGTGCTATTATTTCGTTCCTTCTTTTATCAATGCCCTCATCTATAAAATAAGGTGGCTAGGTGGATCAGTGGATAGAGTGGCAGGCCTGGAGTCAGGAAGATTCATCTTCCTGAGTTCAAATCAGACCTCAGACACATACTAGCTGTGTGACCCTGGGGAAATCACTTAACCGTGTTTGCCTCAGTTTCCTCAGAAGTAAAATCAGCTGGAGAAGGGAATGGCAAACCACCTCCAGCATCTTTGCCAAGAAAACCCAAAATGTGGTCACCAACAGTTGGACACGACTGAAAAAAAATGACTGAATGAGCTACAAAATGAGAAGAGTAACCTGAACTATTACCTATTACCTAATTTTTAAAAATGAAGATCAAATGAGATTCTATGTGTAAATATAGGTCAGCTAACATTGACATAGCACTTTTATATAACTATTAAGTGCTTTACAGTCTTCTTAACTCTTCATCTCCCTAACTATAGGCGCCCAGCTGCCCATGCACTCTTGATGCTTGGCATAAGGTACCTGATCCTGTTAGGTGTCTTCTCATACATGGATTTGCTTTGCTAGAGTGTAACATTTTGGAGGGGAGATCTCAGCCATTATCCATTTTATCAGGCTTCTTTTTTGGACTTGTCCTGTGATTTCATTCATGTAGGGAACTCCCAGAGAGAAAACTCTACAGATGTAGGTCTGCTCCTTCTCTGCCATGTAGAGTGCTACTAGAAAGACCCTAAGGGACAATGAGAGGTTAAGTGACTTTCCCATCGTCCTAAAGCCAGCATGTGTCATAGGCAGAACTCGAACCCTGCTTTTTCGGCCATCTTCCAGACGCCCTCTCTCTCTATTCACTAAACTACAATGCTTTTCATCTATTGTTAGTTATTATTCTATTATGATCAAACAGCAAACATTTAAAGCACCTAAAATGGGCCATGCAGTATATATTATCATTATATATAGATCAGTAATGATTACAATATAAGGAATATGAAGACTTTTTAAAATCTAGAAATTCTAAAGAGGGACCGGAAAATCAGAGAGGGTGTTTCCTCAACATGATGAAACTTACTAAAACCCAATAAGACATAGTATAACAGTGTTTATGATTGTGCTGTTTTGAGCATACCATGGGTTAAAATGTGTTTCTACCATGAAGCATGATGGTCCATAGAATGAAAGCCTAATTAATATGGTCAGCTGGTCCCACACCAATATTAAAAGAGGTTTTATTGTACAAGGATGATCTCAATATTCCAACTTTTCCCTGGGGTAGATTACTGATGGAGCAGTCTTGCTCTCAAGTGATATCATCTAGCCCCTTTAGGGCCTAAGAGAAGAGTGAACTGAGGTTATACAGGCTCTGGAGAGACTGGAGAGAAATGGAGAGATGTGGGGCACAGAGGGGCATGGAAGAGAGACAGCAGTAGGGAAATGGAAAAGGACTTCTAAAGAGAGACTGAAAGAAACATGAAGGGATAGAAAGAGAACAGGAGCAAGAGAGAGGGGGGGTAGACAGGAAAACAGAGAGCCCAGAATAGAGAAAGCAAGGGCTTCAGAGGGCTTAGTCTATACATCTTGTGGTGGCGACCATCCGGGCAACCATGGTGGCACGATCAACCTTTGAACTAGAGACAGGGAGTTTCAGAGGCTCAAAAGTCCTCAACCAAGTCCTACTGTAATTATGAAGTAGTCAAAGCACACAAAATTAAACAGTCCTCTAATCAGGTCATCTTTAGAATATAAGCTACTTGAAGGCAGGAAATGTCTCTCATTTTTTGTGTTCATATTTCCATTCCCTAGCACACGGACTGGACTTGTGGTTTCAATGGTATAGGAAACTCCTACTATTTAAGATAGATTCTTTCCCTGGGACAGTTGTCTAGACTCTAGACTCTACAGCATTTCTTGCCAACTGTAAAAGGTTTCTGAACCAGCAATGGCCAAAAATTAATTCAAAATCAAACAGGCAATGACTCTGAGATGTTTCTAGTAGTACAACTTCACTTCAGCCTCGGTTCTGAACACAAAGCATGTGCACACCCTCAGGCCACACAATGGCAACTAATGCTGCCAAAGCATGAAAAGGGGTCTCCAGTGGAAAGAGTTTAAGAAGCCCTGGTCTAGAACACTAAGAAATTAAGTGACTTGCCCAGGGCCATACAGCCAGTATGTGTCAGAGATAGAGTTTGAATTCAGGCCTTACTGGCTTCAAAACAAGCTCTCTGTTGACTATACCAAGGTAAGCACATGAATAAGACTTTAGGATCATCCACCATTCCTTGAAGGTAGGGACTGTGCCTAAGCTTTCATTGAATTCCACACATGTATTAAATGTCTACTGTTTGCAAGGCACTGTGCTTCAAACAGAGGATATAACAAATGAGTGAGTGTATAACTACTCCTCCTTCTACCCCAGTGCCTTTAGGAAAGCAGCTAGACCAGGAGAAGGTGACCAGGGATGAGACATCATCTGAAGAGAGACAGGTTTTTATGGGGAGGAGATGAGTGTGAGTGAAAAGAGATCTCAGGCGAAGAGAAGTTTGATAAAGGTAGACCTGGGGTTCAGGGAGTGGGGGTTCAAAAGGCTCAGTGGACCAGGGGAGGACAGAGGCCTGGGATGGGGAAGAAATAGGGTGAACTGAACAGAGTTAAGAATGTAGGGAGAGGAAAAGGACCCACATGTACAAAAATATTTATAGCAGCTCTTTTTTGATGGCAAAGAATTGGAAACTGAGGGGATGCTCATCAACTGGGGAATGGCTGAACAAGTTGTGGTATATGGATGTACAGGAATATTATTGTTCTATAAGAAATGATGAGCAGGTGGATTTTAGGAAAACTTACATGAACTGATACAAAGTGAAATGAGCAGAACCAGGAGAACATTGTACACAGTTACAGCAACATTGTGTATGATTAACTGTGATGGACTTAGTTCTTCTCAGTAATACAATGATCCAAGACAATTCCAAAAGACTCATGATGGAAAATGCTATCCACACCCATAGAAAGAGCTGATGGAGTCTGAATGTAGACTGAAGCATACTATTTTCATTTTTTTTTTGTTTTTTTGCTTTTTCTTTCTCTTGATTTTTCACTTTTGTTCTGATTCTTCTTTTACAACATGACTAAAGTAGAAATATGTTTAGCATGATTGTACATGTGTATAAGATTGTATACAATACATACATATTGTATATGTATATAAGATTGATTGTTGTCTTGGGGAGGGGGGAGGGAAAAACATTTGGAACTCAAAATTTTACAAAAATAGATGTTGAAAACTATCTTTACGTATAATTGGAAAAAAATAAAATACTAGGTAGCCAAGGACATAGAAGATTCCCACTTACACAGATAACAATTCTGCATCACGAGGATTAGGGGACACAGGAAGTAGGAGTCTACTAGTCATAGGACAGGGAAAGCAGATCAAGGTATTCAGGGCTAGAGAGGGAAGCCTATATGGTCACTAGTGGTCCAGAAGGTTCTGTGAAGGAGGTCACATTATGCCAGAAGTACAAAGTTCAGCCACTTTACTTTGGTGAGAAGCAGAACAAGTCTGTTCCCATGTCACTATGTTCCCTATTTCATCTTGTCCCCAAATGGCTAAGAATAAAGGGCCCAGAATTCTGGGAGGCAGATTTGAGTTCTATACAGGGTGTCTCAAGTCTTGGTGCAGTTTTAAGCTAATGTAGTGCTAAAGACATTAAGATTTTTGGGACACCCTGGAGAAAGACCTCCTACAAGATTAGAGCTGTAATTGGCCACCATGTTTGGGTAAGGAACTCCCCATTCACTAGAAGTACCCAAGTATAAGTTAGATGAATGAAATTTTGGGATGTTATAGAAGAGATACTTGCACTAGGTGGGAGCCTGGCCTGGAAAATCTCTAAGGCCTTTCAAACAATTAAAAAAGATTTACTAAGTACCTACTATGAACCAGGTAGTGAGCTAGGTCCTGGGGATGCAAGGACAGATACCAACAGTCTCCACCCTCAATGGCCCCTCCAACCCCAAGATTTTAGCATCCTATATCCTCCTACTCATCCAGCACAACATTGGGTACTCCATAAATATTTGCTGCTTAATTAACTAGAAGTGAGTCAGTAAGAGAGATGATGCCAGATGGATGAAAGGTCAGGAAGACACTATGAACAGACAGGAGGATGACAGGTCATGAGACTGAGCTTGGTCATCTCTCTCAGTCCTAAAGGGAGGGTGCTATCTTCTCCTGTCTAGCCGGACCTCCCTTTCTGAACCTCCCCTTTTCTGGCCAAACTGGAATGAGCACCCCAAGGACAGCAGATACCTTAAGGGCCCAAGACATTTCTTCCCTTTCTCAGAAAATGAGGTGCTATTAAGACCCTCCTGCCTCTCTTCAAATTCTGTCCCATCATGGCCCAATCCCATGGCCCCAGCTTCTCCCTGATACCCTTCTCACAACCAATCCTCTATATCACCCCCCCCAACTTAGATTCCCCAGTCCCCTCTCTCCTTCTACCGGCCCATCCCAATCAAAATTGCTGTCACTTCCCTCTCTAAACATGATACAACTGGAACATGGCAGTGCTGAGGAGCTTGGCTTGGGCAATTCAAAGGCAGGATTAACCATAGAACCCCAGCTTCCACCTTTAGAATTCAGTCAGGACCATGAAGTGACAAAACATATAAGGAGTGGCACAGCTAGAGTCTATTCTCTGGGCTTCTCTCAAAGAGCAACTGTAGAGCTGCCTCAGTTCCTATTCCCCCTCACCCACCTACCCACCCACCTGCCCACTCAGGAAGAGCAGGGAGATGTACTCTAGGGCAAAAGTGTCAAATTCAGGACACAAAACTCCAGTGTGATCAGAACCAGATGAAAATGCAACTGGGAGATTTTCAACAAAATAAATAAATAAAAATATAATACAACATAGATAATGTTAATTTGTGGTTAACTAAGTCAATTAACCTCCCTCAGCATCCATTTCCTCACCTGTAAAATGTGGATAATAATTAGCACCTACATCCCTGTGAGGGCCCAAAGAAATAACATGTAAAGTGCTTTGTAAACTCTAAACCAGCTATATCAATGCCCTCTAATATTCTTAAGAAGAGGGGCCCTCCCCCCAACCTCCATAAGGCTTTCGCTGCTCTATATACCAGGAACATCTCCATCACTTGGGGCTGGCTGGGAAATCCCTGGTACAAGGCTGGCAAAAGTGTAGCTCCAGTACCTGCCATGTAAGAGCAGCACAGCTCAATCCTGGGGCACCTGAATCACCTGGCAGGACCGCCCACTCCCTCCTCCCGCCCATTCTCTTCTCCTTCCTCCCGCCCTCTCAGAGGCTCTGCCCAACCTGTCCAACAGGTGTGCCTGGCTCTAGGCCAACAGTGCCCGACTCATTTACGGGAAAGGGAGGAAAGGGGCCAGTTGAAGGACAAAGGCACTAGGAACACCAAGTCTGAAGTGGCAAACTGCAGTCTTTCATTTGTGCTTTGGCTCACTCAGCCAACTGATACAGAGCAGATAACACTGGCAGGGTCCAGGACCCCCAGAGGCAGAGGGACCTTGGGTGTGGAGGCTCAGCTGTAGGCTCAGGGTGGGCATCAGCTGTCCCCATGGCAGCTGGATGTTCCTTTTCTGGGTTGTTGTAGAGGGGGTTTTCATTTATTTCACTTCAGTTCAACTGATGTTTATTCAAGGATCTCTACTTTGTGCCAGGTGTTATGATAAGCACAAAGATAGTAACGAAAGGCCCTGCCTTCACAGAGCTTACAGCTCCCTCCAGCCTGAAATTCTGTGATCTTGTTTCCTCTATAGAAACCCCTGCTGGAGACTGGACTGCCCACTGGGCATCTTGTTTGGCCTCTCGTTAAGTCGTGGCTCAACTGACCTGGTCCGTGCCTGAGAAACAGCCAGGGTGGCAGAGCATCCGTGAGCTGAGTCATTAGGCCAACCTTTGGTTTGTAGCAAGAGGGTGGAGACTTTAGGTTTCATTTTTCTGATCTGGGAGTCCAGAGAAAGCAAAGGAAATTGGAGTGGCTATAAAGAAACTAGGCCACACAGGGTTAGTAGTGCCAGCGAGGTGCAGAAAGATCTCTGGGCCGAGAGTTGAGGGACTGGAATTTGTGGGTCACCCTAGAAAAGACTGCTGCACCTGCCCCCAGGTCCTGGGTTCAAATCCTGGCTCTGGAAGTCATTTAAGGGCTCTGGCCTAAGTTTTTGTGTATGTCAAATGAGGTATTTGGACTAGATGAACTGGAAGGCCTTGTCTAGGAAATCTCTCAAACTGTGAAACCAGAACCTCAGGGCTCTGATATTTACCAGTCATATGACCTTAGATAAGTAACTTCAACTAGAACTCTGTTCCCTCATCTGCAAAATGCATATAAATATACCTGGCCTGCCTCCCTCTACCAGGCTGTTGTTTTGAAAGCCCTGTAGAAATGTGAATTGCTATTGTTATGAGGGTCAGAGGAGAGAGAGAGAGAGATATGAAAAAGATTTGGAAAATGTGAAAGCGATTTGGAAACAGTAAAGCAAAATGCAGACATTATGATGGCTTTGCCAGGTGAGACAAAATCTAGCCAGGCCCCATCGGGCAGTAGGCATTGAGTGAGCAAGGCCTGGGGATTTCTGAGACATGGGGCCTTAAAAGGACTTTGGACCTCTCTGCACACACTGACTGACCCCTTTCTATTTTTCCACTTTTCTTAAGCCCCACGCCCCCACCAGCTCAGCAATCTGGTGACACTAGTCTTTTTCTGCTCCTCAAAAAAGACACTCAGTTCTAGGGATTTTCACAGACTGTCCTCTAGTCCTGGAATTCTCCCCCTTCTTTTCTACCTCCTGGCTTTCTTCAGGTCTCCACTTTCTGCAAGAAGCCTTTTGCAATCCTCTCTAATACTAGTACTTTCTCTGTGATTATTTCTAGTTTATCTTATATCAACCTTGCTTATGCATAGCTGTTTGCATGCTGACTCTCCCATTAGACTGCGAGCTCCTTAAAAGCAGAGACTTTTACCTTTCTTTGCATTTCCAGCTCTTAGTGCCTGATAAAAATGCTAGTTGACTGACTGAAAAGTAGCGGACATATGGACAAGCACTGTCTTTTGATCCTCATTTCTAGAGTCTGGGATACAACGTTCTGTTCTCGATGTTCCTTTTAGCTCTCTAAGGGAGGGATCCCTTACCTTATTTCAGAAGCAAAGAAATAATCAAACCTCTTGGGCACAGGTGTCCCAGCCTTCCTTGTGACCTCCAACAGGGCCAGAGTCACCAGTTGGGCACACCTCCTACATTGCCAGCTGTTAACAGTGGTGCCCATTGAACACATGTCCTCTACCACAAACTGTCCTAGTCTCAGCACCTGGGCATGCAGCCCAAACTACTGACTCTGACCTAGCCATCCATTTGAACTGCTCATCAACCTTCCCTTCCTTTGACTGTCCCTGGGTCCATCTGCAGAATCATGGAAATCAGAGGCTCAGATCTGGAAGGGACCTTTAGAGGCAAGCCAACCAATCCAATCCAACCTCTTCATTTAAAGATGAGGAACCTGAGGTTTTAGGGAAACTAAATGATTTTCACATAACTAGTAAGTGCCAGAGGCTGAACTCAAAGCCAGGTCTGCCAGACTCCAAGTTCAGGGCTCTATCCAATATGCCACGCTGTGTTCCTGGGCTCGGGGGTCTCTCCCATTGATGAATGGACAACATCCCTGGCACCTGAGAGGATGTCTCCTAGGAGGCCTCTGATTCTGTGCAGGGGAGGTGAGAGGTCACAGTCCAAGAGTATGCTGCTGTCATCAGAGGCTGACAGGATTTAGAGATGGAAGGATCCTCAGAGATCATCTAGTTCAACTCTCTCCTTTTATAGATGGGGAAACTGAGCCCCAGAGAGATTAAGTGATTTGCCCAAGGTTAAGAGCTGGGAATCAGCCAAGGTCTGACCCCAAATCCAGCACCCTTTCTACTTGGCCACCATATCTTTCAATCTCTGACTTAGGGGGGACATACTTGAGCTCAGGTGTGTGTTCAGCCCAGTCCATGTTTCATGGGGAAGGTGGAAGGTGAGCACGCCCATGCTCTCCCAAAACCTCCCTCTCATCTAGCAGCCAGTTCTATATTGCAAGATGGGGAGATCCAGCATTATGTGGTGGGAAGATCCCTGAATTTGGGGTCACCAAGATCTAGGCTTTCGTCAAGGGAAGGCAGAAGGGACTGAGGTGACCATAGAAGGTCTTAGAAACATGTAATTAGGTGGAAGCTAATTGTGCCAAAGCCCTGGCCTGAGACTCAGAGAGCTGAATTTGTATGGCAAAGTGGAAAAGATCACTGGGTCTAGAGATAGAGAATCTAGATTCAAGTACTGACTGCCACCTACTTACTTGTATGACCTTAGGTAAGTTACTCCCTGTACCTTTGGGTTTGCTTCCTCATCTGTAAAATAAAAGTTAGTAAAAAAAAATACCCACCCCTCAGCCCTAAATTCTATGATGCTGTGAGAGCTGGAGGATGGTAGATTTGGAATTCTACTTCAAGTAGATTGACTTGGAAAACCCAAGTCCCCTTATTCAACACTCAGGTATTTTATTAAGCACCTACAGTATGTACCAAGTCATATCTCTTGCAGCTCAAGAATTTTACGAAGCTTAGTCCCAGGAGGTCAAAGGATTTGAACCTGGGTACCTCTACATTCTAAGTCTGATGCTCTTTTCGCTCTTGCCAGTTTATGTCTCTGTGACTGGGCTTCAGCACCTAGCCTCTGAGCCTTTTAGGATCTTCCACACTCCTGGTACACAATTGCTTTCCTCTGGAGGCCAGGGCCCTTTGCGGGGGCAGGGTTGGTGCAGAGAGGGGTTGCTGTCTGCCTGGGGTGAGAGCTCCAAGCAGAAGCAGGCGGCAGAAGCAGCCCCCACCCATCTGCCGGCTGGCCAGCCTGCCAGGCAGAACAGCGGCTGGTTAAACATTTGCTCAGCTCAGTGAGGTAATCAGATCCTCTGGGGAGAGAGAGATGAACCGGGCTGGTAAACAAGCCCAGCCTGAACCACCAGAGCTGACATCACCCAGCCCCGAGGCTCTCTCCAGGCTCCCCCCCAGGGCCAGGCTCCCCTCCAGCCTGGTCTGCCTCAGGGTGAAGAGAGAGAGATGGGGGCAGTGCTTTCTTGGGCTGAGTCTCATTCCTGTCCCGTTGCCTGCACCTGAGTGACTTTTCCAGAGAACTGTCTAACCCTGGGAAAAGAGAACCAATGGATCAGGGCTGGAGGACCAGAAGAGGAAAGGGTTTCCTCTAGCATTCAAAGATCTCCGTGATCTGACCCTACTTAAACATTCCTCTCTAGCCTCATCTTCCACTTTGGGAGTGTCAGAACCAGTGATTTCATCAGTGAGGAGCCCCAAAGTGTAGAAATCCCCTCTGTCAATGCCTATATGTAACTCTTCAGTAACTTCTTACCCACAGAGAGTTGCCCAAGGCACTGAGAAGTCATCACTTACTTACTGGCACACAACTAGTAGTCAGAGGCAGGATTTGAACCCAGATCACTACTCTTAGGGTGAAGAAGGAGCGGGAACCTTAAAGATCACTCCAAACCAGACCCAGGCCATTTTAGAGAGAAAAGACACCGAGGGCCAAAAGGGTAAAGTGATTTGTTTGATGTCGCATGGTCAGTAAGTTAATAGCTAAGGCTGTCCAGAGACCCTCACATGGCAAATCCACAATCCCCACATAGGTCCTCTATGCTCTAGTTTTTCCCCTTTCTGAATCCATTCATTTGTCCACACAGCAAGCAACCAGTAAGTGCCTACTAGGTGTCAGTTAATGTCTGGAGTTATAAATACAAAAACAAATTAATCTCCGCTTTCAGTGTGCTCATCACACTCCATTGGAGGAAAACAATGGGAACAGAGAGAAAAACAAAATGCACAAAGTTCTATAATTGCAAAGTATTTGGGGGTACCAGCAACTGTAGGGATTTGGCCAAGCTTCCTATAGGAGATGGCCCTTGAGCTGAGCTTTGAAGGAAGCCAAGAATCCTGCCTGTGAGGAGCAAAGGCACAGTGGGCATGGGGAGACAGCCCGTGTAAAGGGATGGAAACAGCCTACAGACAGAGAAATAGTATCATTTCAGTGACAGAAAGGAATCCTTCAGAGCTCTGATTGGTGAAATGACTACCCATGATTCCAGGGAACTGATGATGAAACACTACCCACCTGCTGACAAAGACATAATGAATGGACTGTGGAATGAGCCATATATTTTTTAGACATGGCAAGTTTGTTTTGCTTGACTATGCATATTTATTGCAAGAGCTTTGTGGGGTTTTTTTCAATGAAGGAAAGGAGGGAGAAAAATAGGTTTTTGTTCACTCACTTAAATTAAATTAAATTGGGAGGGCAGGGGAGAGAAAGAATCATAGAGATCATCTAATCCAGGGGTGGGGAACCTCTGGCCTCCAGGCCACATATGGCCCTGTGGCCTTGAGGTCATAGGTTCCCCACCCCTGAATCCAATCTCCTCATTTTACAGAAAGAAATCTGCCTTGAATGTTCCTGACTCCACACCTTAGCTTCACAAAATTTCTTCATCCTGGGATGCTACCATCCCTGCCTGTTGAAATGCTACTTATTCCCCAGGATCCAGTTCAAATGTCACTTCCTCATGAAGTCTTCCTGGATTTCACATCCAGCTAGAAACAATTTCCCCTTCCTTTGAACTCTCATAGGATGTCAAACTTAACTTATGGTATTTCTTAGCATCAGATTGATGTGTTAACCAGGGCTGGGGTACCTGTGGCCTTCTGGGTCCTCAAGTGTGGCCTTTTGACTGAGTCCGAGTTTCACAGAACAAATCCTTTTATTAAGGGGATTTGATTTGCTCTGTGAAGTTTGGATTCAGTCAAAGGGTGGCACTTGAGGACCTAGAGGGCCACAGGAAGCCTCAAGGCCTCAGGTTCTCCACCCTTGTAAATTAAATTTTTAAGATAAGATAAGAATTTAATATAATTTAACATAATAAGAATTTGAGATAAGGTTTTCGAGGTGAGAAAACTAAGGCCCACAAAGATGAGATGATTTGTCTAAGAATGCTTCACAAGAGCAGAGTTAGAATCTGAACCCAGAACCTATGACTCAATTCAACATTCTTTCTCTTACCCCGCACTGCTACTGTTTTATATAAGTTACATGTTACCATGTTTTATTTCACCCTTAGACTGGCAACTCTTGCTCTTTATTGCAATCTTCTTTAACGTAAGCCCCTTAGCGCCTAGTACTATGCACTGCACATTGGAGGCTTAGGTGATTGCCTGGTAAGTGGATAGAATTAAGAATAGGTGTTAAAAAAAATTTTTTTTGTCCGGGAGGGGATGAAAGTGTGGGGAACATCCTAGAAAAGGTGAAAGAGAGTTCTCTGTATACTGTGATGCTAGACATCCAAAATATGTGGGAAACAGGTCAGCACCGTCTGGAGACATGATTTCTAATCTCACCTCTTCCACTCACCCTCAAGTGAACTTGGGCAAAGTCACCTCTCTGAGGCCACAATTTGCTCGCTGGCAGAATGGGGGCCAACAATCCTAGCCTCCTAGCTTCCTAGATCCATTGTATTGAGGGTCCTGCATTTGAATGCAGATGGCTATGTGACCTTCAGCCAAGTCCCTTCCATACTAAGAGCCTTAGTTTCCACTGCCTAAGAATGGGGCGATAATGTGTGCACTCCCAGCCTAAAGGAAGGGGCGATTGGGAAGAAAGCACTTATCTAAATGCGATCTGTCTTTATTATGTGAAAGTCCTAGACAAAGGTACTATCTATAACTTTTATTATGCAAACCAACAGCTCAGGCCAGTTGGACTAGTTGACCTTAAAGTCCTTTCCAGCTCTATATCTCAGAATTCAATGAACTGGTTACCATAGGAAACGCTTCCAGATAGCTCCCTTTTTAGGTCTCCAACCTCAGCTTTACCCAGGAGAAGCTCATAAGCCACAGAATGGGACCAAGGGACCAGCCACCACGAAAAGACCTCAAGTAAACCTCAGGGATACATACACCAGGAGTGT
Organism: Trichosurus vulpecula; assembly: GCF_011100635.1. NCBI lineage: Eukaryota > Metazoa > Chordata > Mammalia > Diprotodontia > Phalangeridae > Trichosurus > Trichosurus vulpecula. The sequence goes on along the minus strand of NC_050576.1, from coordinate 102,582,620 downwards.
GAGTGTAGGCTCATGGTGGGAGCAGGGTTGGGACAGAATAATGCATGGTGGGAATTGTAGTTTTCCTGGGCAGGACCTCACCAGTACCAGGGCAGGGTGCTGGGTCCTGGGTGTGGGGGTAGGGTTTCCAAGTCTCGGTTAAGCAGGTGTTAAGGGGTGGAGCAAACCCCAGCTGAGTCAGGCTGTTCAGGGTGTTGGTTCTTGGACGAGTTCCAGAGTTGACACGAAGGTTCCAGTAACGGGCGGCCAAGCTGGGCTAATTGCTGCTCTGGCTACTCTGGGCTGACCTTACCCCATACTCACTAGGGGAAGTCCAGTGGGGAAGGGAGGGTGGGAGCTAGGTGTACCATGAACTTCTGGGGACACCAGGCCAGAGAAGAGACAACTACCTAGAATCCTTCCCACAATAACTACAGGCCAGCACAACTACCCCTCCCCCTCAGCCCCAGCCCAGATACAATTTAAAATGCAAAGTTGAGTATTCAAACAAATCCTTACATTTTCAAAGGCTTAGCCCTAATTCATTCCCTCCTCCTTGGGACTTGGGGCTGGTTTGGGCCTCCGGGATCAATGGGCCCAACCCCCATATTTTACTACTGGGGAAAGAGTTGAGACTCAGGAGTTAGGTGACTTGTGGAATCCAGTCACATAACTAGTGACAGGGAAAAGAGTTGAACCAAGATTCCTCTGATTCCAGATACAGTCATCTTTCGGTCATTCTAACCTTGGCTGGCTAGCTAGCTGGCTTTCAGCTAAGATTGCCTTCTAAAATATTAGCTAGTGTTTAAAGTTGACTCTTTATAGGACTATGGGCCCCCTCAGGACCTCTTTCTGAGGAGGTGCCCCCAACATGTCCTAACCATTAGTCCATCCTTGCATGTTTCCTTCACCCACCTGCACCCCTTCCCTCGACCCCAGCCAGACCCCACCCCCACCCCACACACCCACCTTCCACCTGTAGAGGTGTTGTTTTGGGAACAACAGTAATCAAATCTACTAGAAAGGGTGGTCAGCAGACTTCCTTAGGGGTCCACTCCCCAGCTTGCCATCCCTGGGGACTTCCCTAACCAAAACACCCTTACCTTTTTCCTAGGCTTTCTAGGTATTACCTTCCCTCCACAGAAATGCAAACTCCCTGAGGGCAGGGACAATCTTTTCTTTAAGTATTTGTGTCTCAGCTTTGTTGTAAGTGCTGGGCGCTTAATAAGGTTTTTTCCATTCATTCATCCCAGCTAAGAAGCCTTTCCTGTTCCCCACCTAAATCCTTCCCTCTGAGAATATCTCCGATTTAACCTGTACTCGCTTGCTGCCTCCCCATTGGATTGGGATTTCTTTGAGGGCAGGGACTGGTTTTGCCTTTGTTTGTATTCCCAGTGTTCTTCACTGTGCCTGGCACGAAGTGGATGCTTAGTAAATAAATGGGGCAGCGACGTGTCGCAGCAACAACAAAGTAAAGAAACGCTTGTTGACTTGCTTGTAGACCTGCAGATGGCAACAGAAAATAACCTAGATTATTCTTCTTGGGTTAAAAATGAAAAGGACTGAACCACTGGGGAATGTTGGTCTGGCCAAGGAGTCAGGAAGTCAGTTGTTGAATAAGAAAGGGAGGCATTACTAGCTACACCCAAATCTCCCCATCATTAGAAAGCCCTCATTGATGTATGGTTGTCCCTCAGGCATCTCAAACTCAATGTGTCCAAAACAGAATTCATCATCTCTCCCTCCTTCAAACCCAAACCCAAATCCTGCCACACCTCTCCTTTCTGTTGATGGTGGTACCTGCGCCGGTCCAGCCACCTAGATTTGCAACCTTAGAGTCATCCAGGACTTTGGCAGCTGATCCGCTATGAGGATTAAAGAATGAAACGACCCCGCAGAACATGGAGAGAAACCAGGCACAGAAAACTGAGGCACTACGGATGCCAAGTGAATTGTAGGAATTTGGTTGGGATAACTGTGTACTTCCGGAATCCTGCAGTTTTCAATACGATTTTCAATAAAAATTTAATAAAATGCAGTTTTCAATATGATTTTTAATCAAATTTTAATAAAATGCAGAATTTAATAAAATCACCAGATCCAATCAGTCTTGCTGATTCTGCCTCTGTAACATCTTTCAAATCCTTTCCATTTTCCCTATCCTAATAGCCTCTAATTTTTTTCCTGGTCTACGGCAATAGCCTCCTAATTGGCCTTCCAGACTCCAGCTTCTTCCTTCTCCAATCAATGCTACATGTTACTGCCAAATTCATATCCCTAAAATACAGATGTGACTGTGTTACCCTCCCACCTACCCCCCATCCATACACTGAAAATCTTAAATGGATCCTGGCTTCCTCCAGAATAAAATGAGAAACCTCCAGCCTGTCCCAAGCTCATTCCCACCTACATTTCCAGCCAATTCTTTGTTGTGTCCCTTCGCTCTCCTCTCCAGTCCGACTGACCTCAGAGCTGTTCCTCCCACAGAACATTCATCCCGCATTTGGTGCCCCATGTCTGCTCACTGGTGCCTCGGAGAATCCCTAGCTTCCTTCCCCACTCAGATCAGGCACTACTTCTTCTCACATCGATCAGATCAGGCCTTTTCTGTTTCCTCCCAATCATTGGTATCTTCTCCCTCTTGAAATGACTTTGTATTTATTTTGAATATACATTTACACTTCCATGTGTTCAAGCTCCCTTTTCTTCACAATACCCTTCCCCCACATAAACTCCTGGAGGGTAGAAACTGTTTCGTGTGCCCGGGTCTAGTGTGCCCCGAACAAAGCAGGCAATAACATATTTTTTGAATTGAATCTATTCATCTAAAGGTTTACAAAGCACTTTCCTGACAACAGAGAGGCAGGTTCAGAGGATCTCGGTTCGAAAGCTGACTCTGCTACTAATTACCTATATGATCTCTCTGGGACATTGAGTCCTTCTCTATAAAACGAAACCTGCTCCCAAACTATCAACCCTGTGAGAGAGGTGTAGTCCTACTTTACAGGTAAGGGTAAAGAGCTGGCCCAAAATCACAAGTATCAAATTTTAATAAAACAGGGGCGACTAGGTGATGCAGTGGCTTGAGCACTGGCCCTGGAATCAGCAGGACCTGAGTTCAAATCCAGCCTCAGATACTTATTAGCTGTGTGACCCTGGACAAGTCACTTATCCTTGATTGCCTCCAAAAATCTTTTTTTAATAAAATGCAGGGTTTTGTTATTGTTGTTGTTGACTTTATAATGCATAGTACCCAGACCCAATCAGTCTCCCGGTCTTGTTGATTCTGCCTCTACAACATCTTTAGAATCCTTTGTGTTTTTCCATATCCTAATAGCCTTAAAGGACTTGTCCAAGGTCACAAGCATCAAAGTTATGATTTGAACCCAGGTCTCCTGACTACCCCACTGCATAGTTCAGAGCCCAGCAATTAAAGTGTAAAGACCAGCAGGTCAGTGAACAGCCAGAGACAGGGAGCAACAGGGCCAGCCCGAACGGGCACACCCAAACAAAGAAGCTGCTTGACCGCTCTCTGACCCATATAGCAAGGTAGCGTGCCACACAGACAAAGCAGATAGCACCCAGCAACCACTGGCTCACTGCAACATCTTAAACAGTCCAGTTACACCATCAACACCCCCTTTCCCCACTCCCGTCCCCCCAGTTCATAGCCCACACCCAGGGCACACCCACATAGCAATCAAAGGAAGGGAAGAAAATGAACTTTATGAGTTTCTTACCATGTTACCCACCCTATTTCTGGGCAAACAGGGTACAGGGTGGAGGGGCAGCTTCCCCAGTTGGGTGTAGCCTTATTCTTTTTCCCAGCCACCTATTTGGGGTCTTTTCCTCCCTCCCTCCTTCCCTCTCTCTCTTTGTTGGAGAAAAGTTCAATCTGGAACTTGTGGGAGTTGAGAGTGATGAGGGAATCCTCCCTCATAGCTTGTGGTGATCCTTTAGTGACAAATCCTAGACTAAAGAGTGCAGGTTTGCTGTGAAAGATAAATAGGAGTGGCTGAAAGTTTGTGAGCAGAATAGATGTTCAGAGGCAGTGTAGGAGTCAAAGGACCTGGGTTCAAATCCAGTTTGGATCTTGGGCCAGTCACTTCTTCCCAGAATTCAGTTTCCTTATCTGTAAAATGGGGTGAGGGGGTGTGGGCTTAGAATAGAAAGTCTCTAAGTTTCTTTCCCGCTCTAAATCTTGTGATCTACGTGCCAAAGTCCACTTTAGGATGAGTGCCTGGGATCTGAGACACTTAGACACCTCTAGCCCCTGGATTGTCCTTCACTTGCTTTCAGACTTCAGATCCCTCTTTTCAGTATCCAGTTGTCCATTGCCCTCCTAGAAACTCTCTCCTTTGATGGTCCTCAGGCTATCAAAATAAAGGACCCTCCCCTTTTGGGGGGGAGGGAAGAAGAATCTCATAGTATGGGGTGGGAAGTGTATGCTAGAACAGCTAGCCAATCATTTGTCATAGAACTAATCTCACAGTCTCATTTTTTTTCAAACTGTCTCCCCTTCCTTTTTCCTCAGTTGACTTGTTTTACCTCTCTCCAATTATCCCCGACCTTCTAGAGCATCTCTTGGCCCTAAGGACAACTCCCAACATTCCCTTAACCGTGGGGAAACCAGGAGGAGCCCAAATGCACGTCCAGAGAAAGGCAGAGGCTAGAAGCAGCCACATCTTTTGAGTTTCATGCATAGCACCCTAGACTCACCTTCTGGGGTCCTCCATCTCTCATACATCTCCCCTTATCTGCAAACTTTTAATCAAATAGAGAAGGTTTTAGGGATAGGGTGTTAATCTGCTTTGAAACTCCTCTGGGAAGCAGCCTTCAGCACCCCTTTCCTCTCACTGTCTTCAGCTGTAAACCCCCCCACACCCCAACCTCCTTCCCAGAGGCCCTTTCACCCTGTACTCTCTGTTCTGTATCCTTTCGCTAGTTATAACTTCTTCTTGATACAATTAACACACAGAACTTCAGATCAAAAGAACGGACCAAGTAGAAAGTTCAGCTTTTTTTCTATAACTATACACCAGGAGAGAGCCCTAACAGTGGTGGGAAGGGTGCAGTTTCAAAGGACAGCTGTATCACATGTTGCAAATGCCTAACTGTTAGATCATAGGGTTATAGATCTAGAAATGGAAGAAACTTCAGAAGCCGTCTAGACCAGGCCCTTCATTTCATAAATGAGAAAACAGAGGCCTAAGGAGGTGAATTCACCAAAGTTTCATAGGAGCAGGCAGAGTGAGGACTTGAACTCAGATCCTCAGGCTCCAAATTCTGAGTTCTTTTCTACCTTGCCACGAAAGTTCAAGTAGCTGAGTCTCAGTTTAGGGTTCTTGCCCCACTAAGTTGGTACTCACCTTCTAGTGCCATGACCTTTGATGGTCACTCATCTCCTTGACCTTTTCTTGACTCCCAGATAGGGAAAACAGAGCCCATATCCTGTATTAAGCCTCTCCCCACCCTGTGATATGGAGTTGGCTGCTGGATGGGACACCAGGCCTGCTGGGCTGAGGCCCAGTTTGAGCAAACATCCTTCAACTGTTGAGCCAATATGCCTTCCCCAACTGGGGGGGAGGCAGTTTGATACTTAGAGAAGGAAAGTAACACGATAGAAAACATCCTTGTACCGTATAGTGGAAAGAACACAGGATGTGGGGTCTTTGACTTTGCTTTTTGCTACCCAGGGAACTCTTTGGTAAATCATTTCATGAAAATGTTGGAAGAAGAGGGGTTCTTAACTTTTTTTGTGTGTTATGGACCCCCGAGGCAGTCTGGTGAAACCTATGGACCACTTCTCACAATAATGTATTTTAAGTGAAATAAAATTCATAGAATTACAAAGGAAACCAATTATATTAAAATATAATTAAAAAAAATGACATTTCATGGACCACAGGTTAACAGCCCCTAGAGATTATCTCTAAGGTCCCTAAGTTTTATGAAGAGTTAGGAGATGCTTATACGTGGGAGAAACTCCTAGGGAAAGGACATCAGAGGAAGAATCCTTTAATAAAAGCGAGTAAAATAAACTATTAGGTAGATGCTTGGATTCCTAGCTAGTATGAAGCTATGATGTATTACTCTAAGTAATACCTTCTTTTCCAAGGTTTCTCCACTCATCTCCAAGGATTTTTTTGCCCAAGGGAAAATTTCTATGATTCTATAACGGTAGTTGCGTGGAAAAATAAACTCACATTACAATTGTTCCCCTAATAGCCAAAGTGGAGGAATGCAGGTGCCACAGAAAGTCAAATTCATGTTTGTTACATGCCATATTCTGGCATTCTCAGGGTTTTACAGTTTAGGGATCATCCTATCCACCCCACCCCACCCACTCCCCTTGCTTGTATCATCTCATATCATAATCGTTCAAGCACCAGATTTGAAGTTACAGAACTTGGGTTCAAATGCTGGGTATTACTCTGGAAAAAGCACAATTTTTCTGGACTTGACTTTGCTCATCTGGAAACTGAAAAAACTGAGGCCCATCACATAGCTCAAGTGATAAGAATTGGGACCAGAACTGATGACTTCAGATCCAGTGTTCTCATGGGTTCCTGGGCAAATTTTCTCAAGTCGTTTGAAATCATCAACCAACAGATGTAGGCAGCTTTTCTAATTAAACTTGTCAGTCCAGGGTATTGCATACTCTCAGCTCCCTCAGCCCCATAGTACCAGTGACCTACTAGGCCAGCTTTCAAATAGGCCCTGCCTTCTACCAACCTACTGAGCGGAGTGAAGAGTGCTGATTTGGCAGTCAGGAGGACCCAAGTTCAAATCTCCCTGCTCTAAGGAATTCCCACATGAAGAAACTCCCCCTGCCAATGCAGGTCTTCTAAGCATTGTCTGGAGCACTTTGAGGATACTGGACACTAGGCGTCAGATGCAGGGCTTGAGGCCATCTTCCTAGCTTGGAGGCCAGCCCCAGTTAAATGGGAATTCATAGTTATAGGACCTACCCCACAGGGTTGTTGCAAGGATCAAATAAAATGCCAAGTATTATTTTTTCTTATCTTTAGGGGACAAGCTTGTGACAATGACTAGAACAGGAGCATAGGTTTGGAGGTGGAAAGGACCCCAAAACCATAGAGTCCAAGCTTCTGATTATACAGATGAGGATATGAGGCCCAGGCAGTGCCTCTCACCCCCACCCCACCCAATGTGATACAGGTATTAAGGTACAATTCGAACCCAGATCTCCTGACTCTGAATCCACTACTCTTCACCATTTCTAGAACCCAGGAGTAACATTTATGGCCAGAAAGCTTTCACATCCATTGTCTCTTTTGATCCCCAGGGCCTTGTACCTGTCACATGGCAGTCATCTAATGCTTACTGAATTGAATTAAATGTTAAAAAATTCTCCCAAAGACTATCCCCCATTACAGAGTGGAAACAGACTAAGAAGTCTGTCTAGTGTGTCTCACCATTAGATCTTTTTTCTTCCCTCCCACCCACTTCCCATCAAGTTATATGAAATTCATAGCTCAACCCATCTTCCCTGACTAAGGTCTCACTCTTTCTTTGACCACACCTTTCCTCCCTCCCTGGGTATCCTCATCAGTTGCCCTTGCCCCAACCACCATTATCCCAACATCACCCACTGTCACCCTGATCCTATCCAATGACAAAAACTCAAGCCCCTCAGTGGACAGACAGACAAGCCATAGGTTAAAAACAAAAAAACCCCAGAAGATGCTTTATTGCAACTTTTTGATCCATTCTGGAGACAAGAGGAGTGACCAGGAGTCCTGGGAACCAGTTTTACCACCCCAGCCCTGCTACAGGTATGGCGAAGGAAGGAAGCAAATCCATCCCGGTCCAGGGGAAGGCCATTAGTAGCTATAATAGCTGAAGTCTCTGTAGTCACTGGCTTCAGAACAATTGTCTCTGGTCTTTATCCTCGTACATGGACAGAGGGTCAAAGAGTGTATAAGGGGAGGGGTATCACTGAAAAAATAGATTTCTATATACATATAACATATTTATACCACATAAATTAGGGAGTGCTCTGACCCACGACCCGCGCAGTCCAAGCATAGGAAAAGGGCAGGCCTGGAGGCAAGGTGCTGGTAGCCTTCTCTCTATGGCCTTCTTCAGAGGCCACCCATTACCCCCCAAATAGTGCCAATCCAGGGTTCTTAGGGAAAAGGCTCCTTCGCTCCCATTTGACATCTAGGATCCCAGCTCAGCGACCTCTTGGTTTCGGTCAGCAGCACCACAGCTGCCATCCATCCAGAGGGCTTGTAATTCCAAGAGGAAAAAAGAGGAGGGAGGGGCCCAAAGTCTCCATATCCCATGACCACTGTTGACAACAAACCCATGGCAGGCCAAAGTTCAGTTTCACTCCACTGGGGCACACCCACTGGCTTCCAGCGCCAACACGGGCACCCACCCTCCCTGAAGGGGCTTGGAGGGCTAGGGTCCAGGAACGTCTGAACAAGTCTCTGGTCCAGGGGCAAGCTCATTGTTTGCCCTGAGACCTTAGATCGCCCTTTTGCTCAGTTCCGGCTCAAGACGACCTCTTCCTCCTCCTTCCAACCACTTGAGTTCTTGCCAAATTTATAGACTAGTCTCCGGCCGTCGACCCGCTCTAAGATTTCTCGTTTGTAGTAGTACCTGTTGGGGAGTGAGGACAATGAAATACAGCAAGGCACTCAGGGATCCCCTAGAGCTCCTCCTGTGTGAGGGGAAGAACTCTGGGCAGGTCCTTTTTAACTAACTCCTAGGCCTGCCTTGTCTCTTCTATAAAATGGGATGATTGGATGGGATAGATATCATCTAGATATCAGATATCCCTTTCAGCTTACAGGACCATAAATTAGGCTTGGAAGGATTCTTAAGAGGTCATCTAATCTAACCCTTCATTCTACAGATAAAAGAACTATGGCCCAGAAGGGTTAAGTAATTTGCCCAGGGTCACACAGTAACCAAGATTTGAACCTAGGGGTCCTTTGTTTCCAAATCCAGTCACCTTTCCAGGACACCATGCTCTCTATAATCTGAACCATGGGAGCAGTTTTTCCCCCTAATCTGTCTCCCCTCTACTAGAGATTTCCTTCAGCCCATCAAGCCTTAATCCCATTTTAACAATCACCTATACTATACTATACACTATACATACATATCCCTCCAATTTCCCATACGCTCTCTTCCCTCCTTCTTCCACTTTTTCCAACTCTCCTCTCCTCAAAAACCTCACTCTTCTCCCACTTTCTTTTCTGTCTTCCCCACTGTCCCTCCTCCTCATTCTCTGACCATAACCTTTCCTCTGCTTCAGGAAGCCTTCCTGAGCTAACCTCACCTGGCTCTGGTCAATGTCACCCATACCTATTCCTTCCTATGACCAGTTCTGTCCTTGTTTCTCTTTGTCTTAGAGGCTGTGTCATGGAGCAACCTGGTTTGAGTTCAGGGTGTGTGTGTGGAGGTGGGGTGGGAGTGGGGGTGGTTATTAAATTGCAGAAAGATAGAAGAGATATCAATTTAATTTTCCCCTACTCTTGACAGGACGGGACACTAAGACCCCAGAAAAGCGGTTCTTAATGACTTAAGGTGTCTTGCAGCTGTATTCAGTGGTAGAAATGAGGATAGAATCCAGGGCCTCCCTCTAACACTCTGTCCGCTGCTGAGTGCTGCCCTTATGAAAATATACCTGAACACTGGGATTGGCAGCTTGGAAAGGGGACAGGGCCTGGCAATGAGAAGCTGTAGGCTGAAGTCTTGGCTCCAATATCTATTAGCTGTGACCTTGTACAAGTCACTTATAAGTCAGTCAGAAGGCTGCATTTCTGAGCCTCTAATTCCTCACCTGTAAAATCATGAGGTTGGGCACAAATGATCAGTAAGGTATTGACCTTTTTACATCTAGGACCCTAGTCCTCCAAGCCCTTTCTGCCTCTCAGTATTCTAGACTTTTAGGAATCAGGGGCAGTCCCAAATCATCTTCTCTATCAACCTAAGAGCTCCAGAACCAAATGCTATCCTCTCCCCCTGCCCCAACCACCCCCAACTAGGAGCTTCCTGGCTCTCTCCCAAACTCAGTCACCCTCTAGTTGGCTCACCTCATGGCCCGGCTGAGTTTCTCATAGGTCATGCTGTTATTTTTCTTCTTCTGACCCCACAGCTGGGCCACAGCCTCCGATCGGAGGAACTTAAAGACGCCCTCATGCCGGTTCTCCCACTTCATAAGGCCCTCGTTGAGCTCTGGGTGGATGAGGATGTCCCGTATAAACTCCCATAGGTGTGTCCCTCTTGGAGCTGTGAACAAAGAACCAGTCAGCCAAGGAGCCAAGGAGGACCACCTCTCTGTTCCAAGCCTCATCACTCTCACCGGCAGGATGGATGAAAAGCCCCAAGCTTCTCTTGATTTGACTCAGTGGGGGCCCTTCATTGAGTCTCAGCTTTCCCAAGGCCAGTAGAGAAACAGGGGCTTGCTCTCCTGTCTAGTCCAGAGACTAGACTCAAATGAGGCCCACACTAAGACCCACCACTGCCTCTGGGTCTTTGCCCGAGTCACCCCACATGCCTAGCACTCAGTTCCTTGACTTGGGTTGGCAGCTTCAGACTGTTTCCTTCAGGAAGCCTTTCTTGATGAATGCTTTTTCCATTCTACCCCCCTTAATTACCCTTTTTTCATTTCACTCTTGTGACAGTCATGCTTCCACTTCTTATTTAGGCTCTATTCACATTTGTTTTACTGTTTTTAAAGATGGGGGCAATGTCTGTTTTCTTTACTTTGCTCCACAGGTGCCCATTCCAAGCGCTGCCCTCCAGAAGGCTTTCAAAGATTTTTTGAAGGACTGAGAGATACTGACCCAATGAACTCTGGCACCACAGCCACAGCTCTGTCTTGTACTTCCTTTGTATTTGTTCTATATACATTGACTGTTTCACTCAATAGAATCTAAGTACCTTGAGGTCAAGGGATGTTTCTCTTGTCTATGTACAATGCAGCAGCTCTTAACAAATGCTTATTGATTGGTTGGTTGGACAAGAGCAAGGTAGCTGACAACTCCCACCCATCTCCTCTTGAAACCCACAAATCCTGACTTTTAAGTGAGCCCTACTTGGGTTTCTTGCCCTCTCTCACCAATTCCCTCCAGGGTCAGAGAAGAGCACAGTAAGAACAAAGGGGCGGGGCTGGGAGGGGACTCATGATAATGATGGGTCCCAATTATGATTACTAAGGTATTCAGTCACTCGCATTTTTATCCTCAGAAATATTATTCTCCATTTTACAAGTGAAAAAAATTAAAGCTCCTAAGTGAAATAAATGGTCCCTTGGTGACATCTCTAGGTGGCAGAGATTTGAACCCAGGCCAAACCTAATTTTCTTTCTAATACACCCTGCTGCTTTCTCCCACCACCTCCTGGGTGCCCTACAGTCCCAAATTCAATGTCCCAAGGATGGTCGTCCCTATCTTCATCCCAGCAGAGCAGAGCAGAGCAGGCTTAGTGTTTGTCATAAAGAAACTTTGGGCTATGAGGAGGGGATTGGAGTCCTCGCTAACCACTTATGGGGTCCTAAGCAAAGCAAGACTGCTTTGTGCCTCACTTTCCTCATGTATACAATAAAAGGGCTGGGCTAAAGAAGCTCTCCATCCTATTCAGCTCTAACATTCTGTGATTTCTAGTTCTGCCACAAAACAGCTGTGTGATCTTGGGAAAACTGCTTTCCTCAGTTTCTTTATATGAAAAATCCCGACTTCACACGGAGTAGGTATCCTTAGCTATAACCGCAGATGAGGAAAACTGAGACCAAATGTGAGATCATAAAGCTGAAAAAGGTCTTTGGAAACTATGCAGTGCAAGGGACTGTTTAACCCCTTCAATCCCAAACAGAGGCAGTCCCTGCCCACTTCTGGGCCCCACGCCCCACCCCAATGGCAGCAGCCAAGTAAGAGGGGTTATTCTTACCATGTTTGCTTTTCTTGCTCTCCAGGCACTCTCGGGTCTCCTTGCTCATCTTTCGGGGCCGTCCTCGTTTCCTCTTCCCATATTTCAGGCCCCCTTCTTTGTAGTCAGAGAAGTTGTCTTAGGAGAGAGGAAGGAAGGAAAATGGGAGTAAGTTGGGAGTCCAATCTCTATTTTCCAGCTTCTCTGGAAATATATCTGAATGTATAAGAATTACATCTGTCATTACCTTCTCCCCTCCCTTCCCCCCAACATCCATCCTCCCTCCCCTCCCCACCTTCCCTAGCCAGAAATCCAAACTCAAGCAGATTCAGGCTGGAAGTCAAGACTCCTAAGGCCCATCTTTTCACTCTTATTAAAACCTGTTTTCTCATACACTCAAAGGCTTCAGGAGAAGCTCCCCTAGCTCCCCTCCCCTTGGCCCATTTATTTTTTTCCACTCAACCTCTGGTTCCTTCCCCCCCACCCCACCCCCTCCCCAAGCCTCCTCAGGGCATTCAAAGTACCCATCACTTCCCACTCACTCTCTGATCTCTGAGCCTCTGACCCTCCACCAGTCCCATAATCTGTGCCAGCCCAGCCTTGTACTGCCCACTCTGACCTTGATAAAGTTTCCCTGGTTGGGTCTTTTCTTCCCTTCTCCAGACAGTTGACTTAAGTCCCCACCACTATTCCCCTCAAATAGACCAGGGACTGCCTTCCCACACTGGGGAGCGCTACCTGCATACCCTCTCCCTCACTTACCATTGGGGAAAGAGAAGAGTTTGTTGTCTGTGGGATCTAAATCCACATCACTTGCACCAGAGTCTGAGTGGGGACTTTGAGAGGTTCCAGTCCCTAGACCAGGGAAGGAAGGAAGCAAAGTGAAATCCCCAAGCTAGCAAACAACCTTTTGGCCACCCTCAGCCTGGGCTCATCTGAGTTCTCTTTTGTCCCAAGTCTGGCCGAGCTGTTTCTCCTTAGCTAGCCCTGTCCTTATAGGAGGTCTAGCCCTGGCTTCTCTCCCTTAAAAGGTCACGGGGTATAGAAGGGCTGAGGGCTTGGCAGTTTCAGGGTTGCAAGATTTGGACTCTTACCTGAAGTGGACACATCTGAGCAGCCTGGAGAAGGAGCCCCTGTCCCATAGCTTCCTGGGTAATAGGGACTGGCCAACCTTGAGTCATCCAACAAATCTTGGTTGAAAGGGCTGCCATGATCTGGGGAGAGAAGATAGGAATAAGTAGGGCTAGATCAGGAACTGGGTGGGGCTCTCTCAGAGAACAGTCAGGCATATTCATGAGGGTCCTGGAAGACCAAGCATTTGGATTTTTCCAGGTAACAGGGAGGATACTAGCTGGGTCCCAGGGCCCCTGGGGTCAGGGTCTTCCAAGACTTTTGACAGATCCTAGATTTAGAGCCAGAAGGGTTCCTTAGAGATCAGCTTATCTAACAGCTTCATGTCTCTTCCCCTTATACCACTTCCCATTAATCAAGGAAACTGAAGGGTAGGAGGTTAAATGGTTTGTCCAAAAAGAATTAAGTTTTGGAAGCCAGTTCACTATAGGCTGGTTGGAAGTCATCCGGTTAAAAAGCTCCTGGGGCTAGGTCAAGAAGGTGGAAGTAAGGGGAAAGGTAGAATTCTTACCAAAGGTGGAGTCTCCCATGATATCTGGAGCAATGAGTCCATCCTTCTCCAGGAGCTCAATGATCCAGCTTAGCTCATCAGATGAGCCAGATGCTAGAGAAAAAAAGGAACGAAAGAAGTGAAGTGGGGGGGTGGAAAGAGCAGATGGGGGGTACTGTCAAGGTATCAGCAGGGCATATTAGGTAGCCCCCCCCTTTCCTCTTTTTACAGGATTCTATGATCCATCTGAGTGGTAGCTGACTCTAGGCTCCTTCTTACCCAAGGGCCCACTTTCCCCAAATTTAGCCCTAGGATGAGGCTTAATTTAATGCTAACCCTGGCCCCAACTTAAATATGCTGGTTTTCCAGGACTTGAGACCCCCAGACCAGTCTCCCTTAACTTTCTGGTGAAACCTGGCATCCCAACCTGCCCCCTGGGTTGGCCATCAGGACCCTTGAGAGAGTCAAGGGCTCTGCTCCGTGTTGGGGGGGTGGGGGTGGTCATTTCAATTGGTGGCTCTAACCCTGGGATATATGGGGGCTGGTGTCCTCCCTGGCACTCACACAGGTCTTGCAGCTGGGCATAAAGCGTATCCCCTAGGGGTCCAAAGACGGAGCCCAGTTCTTCCCGGGGGCAGTTGCACAGCGTCTCGCCATCCATATTGCATTGGGAGAAATCAATGGCGCTGGCATCGTATTTATTCTTCTCCACCTGATAGCCGATCCAGTCTAGGACCTGGGCCTTTGACCACAGCTGGGGCAGCGTCCCTGACCAGCTGCCTTTGGCTAACAAAGTAAGAGGGCACAAGGTTAACAGGGCAGGGGAAATGGTTGCCCGCTCTCACTTCTGCCTCTCCATTCACACTTTATCCCCAAAGACCCTTGAGGCTGCCCCTGTTGTATTAGGGTTTCATGTGTATTCCCCCCATCCCCACCCCCACCCCCCAGCACACTCTCTAAGCTATTCTCACTTATTCCTGTACTCTACGTTCTCTGATCCCAACTCCGAATCTCTCTCTCTCTCTCTCCCACTCTTTAGGGGCAGGGAAGCCATCTACAACTCCCTTCTCCTTTGCCTTCCTGACTCCCAAGCTCTTCAGAAGATTATACTCCTCTTCCCCAGTTCCCTGTGCTCCCAGGACCCACCTGTGCCCTCTAGGGGCATCTGCGGATTGCTCAGGGTCAGCACCGGGTCGTCCCCACCCAAGGTGGCTGATGAGGCCGGAGCTGGGTCTTCTGCCTGGTACATGGCGCTGATATAGTTGCTGAAAATATTGCTGATCTCACAAGACGCAGCCATGAGGTTCCCTCTCTGTGGTTAAGGTTGAGGAGAGATGAAAAACTAGGGTCAGGGATCAGAGACCAAGGCTCCCATTTGGCGTATTAGACACACTTTTGGTTACCCTCCCCGGGACTCAGAGGTTTGGGCTAAGGTAGAAATCCTGGGCACAAAACCCTCCCATACCTCAGCTCCATCCTCCCCTTAAGAACTCCCCATAGGAACTAAAGAGTTTTAAATCTGGAAGGAGTTCAATTCTCCCAACAGCTCATTTTGTAGATGTGCAAATGGAGGTCTGCAGATAAATGAAGCCACTTGCTCAAGGTCATTCATCTAGTCGGTGGAAACAGCAGGGATATCAATCAGAGTCTGCTGTCTGTCTCCACTTCAGGTGGTCCGGGAGAGAGCTAGCATCTCCCAAACCCGAGACTCTGATCAGGAATTCCCCATACAGTCTCAAGAATAGGGCTGAGATTGAAAGTAGAAAAGAAATTGCTGATTGGTGTGGGTAGGCAGGTAGCTTAGGATTTAAGTCTTTTGTCTGCCCAGACCCAACGTTCTCTGAGAAATCCTCTCTAGGGTGAGGCAGGAAAAGTGATTTCTTTAATGCTGACTTCTGCCTCTTCACCAAGATCCCCTTCTCTGAAATTTAATGTTCTGGGGCAGGTCGGGATGGAGAGAATCATGCCAAAGAATCCCTCAAATCAGAGGTGTCCCCCCCACTCCCCATGAGCTTCCCTGAGTCATTGGGACAAATCAAAGACCTGAAAATCCCTCCATCGGAGCCTCATGCCCCGAATGGGGTGGAGGCACATTCTCCTCCCCAAGTCCTACATAAAAGTCCTTGGGCAGCCCCAGGCTGCCGAAGCATGCTTTCCCTGGAGGTGAGTTGGGAACCTACCAGAGTGTAAGGCAGAACACGGAGGGCGCAGGGCAGCCGGCAGCAGCGGGTAATCCGGTAACAAGTTAACTCCGGCAGGTAAGTGAACACAGCATCTATCTACCTATGGCTCCCCTTCTCACTCCGCCCTAAATAAAGCCTAAGGCAGACTCCTCCCAACGCAGAAGCATTTTATAGGCGGCTCCCCGCAGTAACCTGAGCGGGTTAGCCTTGAGGCGGGCAGCCTCATTGGACCAAGGGGATTTCCTGGCCTCGGGACCCAGGCTCCCTGCCCTTGGTGATTTGCATATTATGTCCCAGGCTGGCGAGCGGGAGGGTGCTGGGAAATCAGGCTAGGCTGGTTTAATGATTGTCAGTGTCTGTCATCCTTCACCCTCTGGGGTGGGGGAAACTGGCAGGAGAGAGGGTGGGCACCCCTGGTGGTACCACCCTGGGACTCAGGAAATTCCTCAGGGGGTCTGCAGAAAGAGGCAAGTGTGGGGTGAGTTGCCAGACTCTTGACTGTCCCCCAGAGGTGCCTTGGGATCAGAGTTGGGTGGGAGCTGGTGCTGTGTTTTGGGATTAAGCTTTGGAAGGGATCTTAGGGAACGTGTACCCCACCATCCTTTATATTACAGATGAGCCCTGTAAGTGCTTGGAGATCTAAGAATGGGGGGGAGGGGAGACTGAGAAAGCTGAGAAGACTGGGATAGTCACAATCTGCTTCTTCAGCCCCGGGCAGCCTGTACTTGAATTCTGGAGGGATCTTGTGCTGGTCGAGGGACCAGACGCCCATCTTTTGCCAGATTCAAAGCTCTGGCTGCAGCTACTTCTGGGGAGCGACATGGGACTGCTCAACCAGAAATGGAGCAGAGGAGACATGGAGGGTTTTGGACATTGGCTCGGGACCTGCCCGTTAGCATTGGCCTGGAAGTCAAGAAGGCTTTAGTTTTTGAATCCAGGCCCTGCCACTGACAGTGTGGCCACGGGCAAGGCACTTAAACTTCTCTGAGCCTCAGCTTTCCCATCTGCAAAATGGGCATATCACAAGATTTAATGGGAGTCTCAAATCAGACTGAATTTTTTTTTAAGGATTTTTTTTTTGTCGTTAACAATACACGACATTGGACTGTAACCTGAGGTCATTTTCTCTTCCTCTCCGCTATCCAGAGAGGCTGGAAGCAGCTAAGATCGTGGCTGCCTTTCTCTTCTCCCTCCCTCATCTACTAAGCAGTTCATCCTTCACCCCATCCTCTTTCCAACGCCCCAACGATTGACCGATGCTTGCCTGCTGCCCCCTGGTGGTCAAAACTTTCCCAAGCGCTCCTCAGGGGCCTTAACTGCCTGGGAATGCACCCTGGGGCTGGAGTGGGAAGGGAAGACAGGGGAATCTGTGGGTTCTGAGTGCTAATGCCCCTTCCTCATTGTGGGACCCGGGGCAAGCCCTATCTCCTCACCAGGATCCAATGGGGAGACACCACAGGAGAAGGGAAGCAAAAGATACACTGAGGGCTGCAGGTGGACTGTCCTTCCCTCCCCTTATCACGTATGTATACATATGTATAGATGTGTGTATAGATACATATATGTAAATGTATGCACATGTGTGTACGTACACTATGCTATATATTCCCACCACGTTATATATACATATATCTATGTCACCATATTTAGAGCACAGTGGGTTACTTAGTACTCCTTCCCAACAGTGTCTTCTTCAGATAGGACACAATATTTTTTTCAAGCTAAATTTAAAATTGTCAATTAACAAGCATTTATTTCTCTCCTCTCCCCTAAACAAGAAGAAAAGAAAAGGAAAAACCAGCCATTCTGTGACTGTGAGCCCCAGGAGCAACCCTGCTCCCCCAGGTTTTTGTCTGGGTAATGAGCCTCAGGTTTCTCTTCTCTGAAGCTGCTGGGAGATGGCATCCAGGAGACAAGGCGTTAATGCCCCAAGGCCCACTGGGCCGGGGGTGGCAGAAGCAGCCTGGGGCTCTGGTCATAGGATTTTCCCCAGCCCTTCAGGGGGCCTCCCCTAGAAGCCTGAGGCAGGCACACCCTCCACCTAGGACTCACCCTGGAATGTGGGAGAACCTGCTCGCAGCCCTAGGCACTTGCTCACGTGTCCTCTGCCCTGAGGAGAACCCTGATGGCCCTCCTAGGGAGGGAGAAAGGGCAGAGGGAGAGTCCCTGACTCAGGTGGTCAAAGCTAGAAGGGGCCTCGGGAACCGGGGCCTCGGGAACCGGGTCCCCTGCCTTAATTTAACATGGAGGAGGAATCGAAAGCCCCCACAAAGGAAGTGACCTCCCCCCCCCCTTGCCAACGTAACATGTGTCATAAGGAGCAGAGCAGTGACTTGAACCCAGGCTGTGTGACTCCAACTCAGAACCAAGCCCAGTCTTCTTCCACTGTGCCACACTGCTTCCAGAGAGGCTGGATG
This sequence comes from Trichosurus vulpecula, assembly GCF_011100635.1. NCBI lineage: Eukaryota > Metazoa > Chordata > Mammalia > Diprotodontia > Phalangeridae > Trichosurus > Trichosurus vulpecula. The sequence continues at coordinate 102,564,513 of NC_050576.1, read as the reverse complement.
GGTCTTTGGGCCACAGCACCAGCCTCTCTCCATTTATTTAGTCCTACAGGGAGGGAGGAATTGAGGGCAGTGAGTGAAGAGGGGGTGGGAGGAAAGAGAACAGAGAAGAGCATTGACTTGAAGGCAGTTTCATGGCAGGGAGGAATTGTGGAAAAATAGAAATAATTACAGTAGTTAACATGGAACACTTAAAAGTTTACAAAATGCTTCATGCACATTATCTCATTTGGTCCTCACAATGACCTTGGGAGGTAGGTGTCATTGTTATCCCCATTTTACAGATGGGAAAACAGAGAGGAGCTAAATGATTTGCTCAGGCTCACACAACTAGTGTCTCAGGCAGGATTCAAATTCAGGTCTTCATGAATCCAAGTCTGGCACAACACCACCTAGCTGCTCCAAGAGGTATAGAAGACAGAAAGGAACAGGGGAGCTCTCCCCTCCTTCCTCCCTCCCCCCCCACCTCCCCCCACCTAAAGAATGGTTCATTATGTTCCTTCAGTAGTTCAGCATGTCCCCAAGAGACAGGAAGCAGGGTACCATGGAAAAGGGAGAAACTGAAGTATATTGTTGGGGGGGGGGTAGGGTATTGATTGACTGACATTGGAAAGTCCTGCAAGAAGGCGAAGAAAGTGCAACCAAGGGCACAGCTTAGCCTTGGTGACTATCTTCTGAGACCAGAGGGAAGGAGACAGAGAGACACAGAGAAGGAGGGAGGGAGAAAAGGGAGAGAGGGAGAAAAAGAGAGAGAGGAGAGAGATGGAGAGAGAGAAAGAGAGAAGAAAAAGAGGGGGAGAAAGGGGGAAAGAAAGAGAAGAGAGAAAAGGGAGGGAGGGAGAGAGAAAGGCAGAGACAGATACAGAGAGGGAGGAAGGGTGGAAAGAGAGAGAAAGGGAAAGAGACGGAGGGAGAGATGGAAGAGAGGGAAAGAAGATGAAAGAGAGAGAGAGAGAGAGAGAGAGAGAGAGAGAGAGAAGACCAGAGACAGAGAGAAAACAGAGAGAAGCCTTGGAAGTTTGCTGGGGAAGTTTAGCTGGGACAGCCTGAGACCCTCAGGCTGGCGGGGTATGGAGTGCACGTCCAGCAGGGGAAGAGGGATGGTACACACACACACACTCTCTCTCTCTCTCTCTCTCTCTCTCTCTCTCTCTCTCTCTCTCTCTCTCTCGTCTGGAGTCACAGGCCCCGGGTCCCCAGCCCCGGGAAGGAGCAGCCTCTCCCTGCCTCCTCCGCTCCTGTGTAAGATAAGGAAAGCCGGACTGCTGCTTCTGAAATCCCTTCTTTCTCTAAGTCTCCAAATCTAAAGCAGGGTAAAGTTCAGTACAGTCACTGTGGGGAAAAGGAAGTAGTAAGTGTGTCATTCAGTCAATAAACATTTATTAAATTGATCATTTCTTAAGAATTCTTTGTTGCCTGTGGTACAGTGTTAAGGGCTGGGATACAAAGAAAAATGAAAGCACAGCCCTTCCCTCGTGGAGCTCACATACTAATGGTGCAGATAGCGCACCAAAAAATCCTACGTGTACCACATATAGCTGGAAGCTAGGTGGCGCCATAGTGCACAGAACATAGGAACTGGAGCGCAGAAGACCCATTTTTCTGAGTTCAAATGTGAACTCAGACACTTAGGAGCTATGTGACCCTAGGCAAGTCACATAACCCTGTTTGCCTCAGTTTCCTCATCAGTCAAATGAGCTGGAGAAGGATATGGCAAGCCACTCCATGTCTTTGCCAAGAAAACCCCAAATGAGGTCACTAAGAGTCAGCCACGACTGAACAAAAACAAAACCACATATGGTGCGAACAGAACAAAAGGGGGGTGAGCAGGGAGGTGATGGAGAAGACCAGGAAAGGCCCCTGCAGGAGGTGGGATTTGAGCTTGGCCCTGACATGATTTCACCTTAAAGGTGTCTCTCAGTAATCATTTCTCAAGCTCCTTTTCGCCCTACCCAAGGTTCCCCTGAGAATATAAGAATTCAGCCCATGCCTCTCCTCCAAAGAGTCCTTGGCTTTCCTCAAACATTCAGGCCAACAAGACTGCGGATATAGGTGAGGTCTTATTTAACCTGATATAAATCTAACTTTCCTCTCTTTTGCAGAGATGGAAACCAATCCTCCTTTCTGGTGTAGCATCATAGATAGAGCATTAGAGCAGAAGAGAGGAAGACCCCGGGTTCAAATTCAGCCTCTGACGCTTTCTAGCTTTGTAACTGTGGGCAAGCCATTTAATTTCTTGGAGCTTGTATAAAAATGGGACTGCAATTCCTATCACATGGGGTTTCTACAAGGCTCAAATGCGATCAATATCTGTAACATTCTTTGCAAACTATAAAACGTATTTTTGGTTCAGTTGTTTTTCAGTTGTATTGTATTCTTCATGTCTGACACTTGGGGTTTTCCTGGCAAAGACGCTGGAGTGCTTTGCCATTTCCAGTTAATTTTACAGATGAGGAAACTGAGGCAAACAGGGTGAAGTGACTTTTCCAGGGTCTCACAGCTAGGAAGTGTCTGAGACCATATTTGAACTCAGGAAGATGAGTCTCCTGTATTCCAGTCCCAGTTCTCTGTGCACTATGGCATCACCTAGCTGACCACAAATCACTACATAAAAGTTAGTTGTTATGTAGCCAGATATACTACAAAACTTAGTTAAAAAATCAGTGTAATTTTCTCCTCAACACCCCTGGTTCCTTGGGGTGTTCCTTCTTCTTTGGGACCTTGAAGATGAAACAGCTGGTACTATGGTTCTCTCTCCAGGTTCAAGTGAAGCTGAACATTTCTCTCTGATTACAAATCATGGACTTAAAACTTGAAAGGACCCTAGTGGTCATTTGGTCATTTGGCTCTCTGGACTTCTTTCTCCACCGTGCCCTGACACAGCTACCTTCTCTATTGTCACCCCCACTTTCCTGATTGCTTTTATATAACGACTTCTCCCACTAAAGTGTAAATTCCTTGAGGGCAGGGGGCTGTCTTTTCTTTTTCTTCCATTTGTGTTCCCAACACACAGCACAGTGCCTGTCACATGGTAATCATTTAATAAATGCTTGTTGACTTGACTTGATTTTCTTTCCTTCTTCAATGAGATTCTAAATCTCCTATCCTGTCTCTATTGTTGAGACACTCCTCTCTCTGGTGACAGCTGCCAAATACCGCAGACTGTTCAAAGCCTCTCTCCAGGTCTACCTGTAGCTTAGTGTCCCTGCCCTTCTCACTGAGAGTACTGGTCTACCTCTCTTGGGTGTTTGTGTCTGTGTCTATGTCTGTGTCAGTATCCAATGTCTGCTGCTGCTGTCTGTCTGTTCTGTTTGTGCCTGCTGCCCATTTGTCTGCTTCTAATGTGTGCTGTTGTGTCTGTGTCTGCCTCCTAGTGTTATCTGCATCCTGTCTGTTTGTCTCTTGGTGGAGGCTTCTCCCTTTTTGAAAATCAAAGACTTCACACCTAGTTCAAGGAGCTAACATCTTATTGTGAGACTCGGCTTTGGGGGAGTGCCTTGGCATTCCTGGTATAGAGATGAGAAATCCATAAGGGCAGAGTAAAAGGATAGGTTAGCAGGTATATGGGTCAGCCTGAGCAATGAATCTGTAGTGGGTGAAATCAGCTCAGTTTTGTGATTTTCTCCAGAAGTGTTTAGCAGCTTAGGAGCAAAAGAAGAGAAATTAAGAACATGAGATTTAGCCAGGGATAAGAAGTCACTGATTGGGAAAAGAAGAAAGGCCAAGGAAGTAGGTGGTGCAATTGATAGAGGGCCAGGCCTAAGTCAAGAAAACTTTTCTTCCTGAGTTCAAATCTGACCTCAGACACTTACTAGCTGTGTGACCCTGGGCAAATTACTTTACCCTATTTGCCTCAGTTTCCTCATCTGTAAAATGAGCTGGAAAACCCCCAGTGGGGTCACAAAGAGTCAGACATGACTGAAAACAACTGAACAGCAACAATAAAACATAGTGAAACATAGAGGCCAACTATGGGCAGGGCGTCAAATGAAGTCAGAGTGACAGAGGTGGACTGGGAGAAAAAGAATGAGTCAAAGGATGGGAGACCATACAGAGGTTAAGAATTGATTTGGTTTGAATTAGAGAGTGGAAGAAATAGAAGTACCAGTCCCTTCAGATTTGTACCAAATCTTTGCTTTTCCACAGTAGGAATTAACATAGTTTGCAAAGTCTGTGAATTGTTTTCAGAAAAAAATATACAGATTGAATTTAAAAATAGTTACAAGGGAGTTAGGGCTGATGATTGTGGTCATAGAGTTCATTGGTGAAGTCTTTCAATGAGTCTTTGAAGGCCATCTAGCAGGGATGGGGAACCTGAGGCCTCAAGGCCGCATGTGGCCCTCTAGGTCCTTGGGTACGGCCTTTTGACTAAGTCCAAGATTTACAGAACAAATCTTTTTATTAAGGGGATTTGTTCTGTGAAGTTTGGATTCAGTCAAAGGGCCGCACCCAAGGACCTAGAGGGCTACATGTAGCCTTGAGGCCTCAGGTTCCTTAGCCCTGATAGTCCTAAGTCATTCTATAGTGACTTTCTATAGTCATATAGAAAGCAAATTGAGCTGAGCACCAGAAGATCTCTTGTTTCAGATTCCAGTTCTTGACACTTGTGGTTTTTTTGGTGGGGAACAAAATCCTCAAGATGGTTTTGGGGATAAAGATTCACAATTCCTCTTAGAATCCCTGATTTTGAATCTTTATCCCCAAAACCATCCTGAGGATTTTGTCCCCCAGTAAAAAAAACTAAAACAAACCACAAGTATTCCTAGCTGTCTAACATTAGGCAAGAAAAATCTTTTTGTGACCTCAATTTTCTTATCTGTAAAATAGATCTGATCAGAATAGAAAAGGATACTGCTGGGGTGAAAGAAAGATTTGTTGCTAGATAAAATGTAGCCCAAAAATCACAGGCAGACATGAATAATAAAGGCAGGAATATGAAACAGACCAAGACTGATGTCTCTGCCAGATTCACTTAGTCTTTTGTTCTTGCTCCTCCCTTTACTTGCATTCAAACCAGAAAGGATCTTGGGAATGAAGAGAGGATCATCACTTCAGCCTCCAAATATCATTTGTGGCTTTTTTGGTGGGGGGAACAAAGTCCCCACGATGGTTTTGAGGATAAAGATTCACAATCAAGGACTCTAAGAGGAATGAAAACAAATTTTCTAACCCCATGTCATATAGTTATCTGGTACCAAGGACCTTGAGGGTACACCAGGAGAAAGGTAGGTAAGAGGAGAGACTTAGTTCTAGCTGGAGCCTTTAGCATTGTTTTTGTCACCTCCCTGGCTTGTTGTGTAGCCTATAGACTTAGGTTCACGTGCTAACATTTGTACGTCTGCCTCCCAGGAAAAGCCTTTCTAGCCACTATACCCCAGTGAGTAATTACAGGGAGCCACAGTTTTCCAGATGACTTAAAGGCATCCAATAGTTGGAGGCCAGTGGGTGGTGGGTAGGTAGCAGCATCTTGGTGACCATGAGATCAGCAAAGACAATGAATGGAGAATGGAGAAATGATGTCTATTACAGAGTAGGAATGAACAATGTATTGACATTACTAAAGGACATGGGCAATTCTGCAGCATCATGGGAATAATTTTTAAAGCCACCTGTGTTCCTGTGTGTGTCCTCTCCATTTGTGTTCCATTCTCACAAATGTTCTTCCCATTTGTGCCCCGTCTCCATTGGTGGTATGATAACTGGTTAGAGAGTATACCCTGTGAGTGTATGAAGGGATTTTTTTTCTTATCTTTTTACTTGCAATTTTAAAAAAAAATGCCTTTTGCTTTGAACTGATGTGTCCTCCAGTTGTTTAGGAAAAATAAACACATCATCGAGGGTAATGAACTATGGTTTTCAGTGGGTTCTGACCTATAGATTGCTCCAACCACAACATTATGGGCAGTTTTTTTAAAAGAAAGAATGCATAAGATCAACAACCAAATGAAATATACTACAAGTCACTAACAGAGATGTGCAAATCAAAACAACTGGGAGGCTTCACATCATAGGCATACTAACATGGCAGAGCTATGAATTGGTCCAACCATTCTGGAAAGTAATTTGGAATTAAGCCAAAAAAACCCCAAAAAGCTAAAATTTTCATATCTTTTGACCTAAAGGGTCATGACCCATGGCTAGACATAGACAAGAAGGCCAAAACAGAAAGGTTCCATATATGCCAAAATATTCATAATAGCCCTTTTTATGGTAGCAAAGAACTAGAAACTGAGTGGATGCCCACTGATTGAGGAATGGGTAAATAAACTGCTGTATAACAATGTCATGGAATATTACTTCACTCTAAGGAGCAGTGAAGACAATATAAGAAGTAGAAGACATGGAAACTAGTGCAAAGTGAAGTAAACTGAACAAGGAAAATGACATATACCATGACTACAACAATGGAAGTGGAAATAGCAATTTAAAAAAAAAAGATACTGCACCCTGTTGGCCAAAGTTGACCGTGAAGAAAAGTTGCCTGATGAGAGCTTTTCATGTAGAGGGCAGATCTGGGGGACCCAAATTCAGAGACTGCTTTTGTCTTCCGAGGACTGGCCTAGCTAGAGAGAGGCTCACTTGCCAGTTGGCTGGCCACTTTGTGCTGAATTCTTTGGCATGGTAACCTATGAAAGAAAAATACAAAATGGCCTTCCATTTTTTGTGGCCCCTTTCAGTCCTGCAATGATGATTACAGAGCGGCAGTTAAGGGGGCAAAAGACATTAAGAATCACCCAGCCCCTAGGCTACGTCCAAACATTAACATGAATGTGTTTAAAACATTAAACGTAGCTTAAGTAAGCTATGTTTAAAAGAATAACATTTAAATCAGGGGTGGAGAACCTTCAGCCTCAAGGCCACATGTGACCCTCTAGGTCCTCAGGTGTGACCTTTTTACTGAGTCCAAGTTTTACAGAACAAATCCTTTTATTAAGGGGATTTGTTGTATAAAGTTTGGAGTCAGTCCAAGGGCTGCACTTGAGGACTTAGAGGGCCCAATGTGGCCTTAAGGCCACAGGCTCTCCAGCCCTGAGTTGAATAAATAGCTCCATTTCCTAAGGCAGTTTAACAAACGGGAAGTGATTGCTACAGGAAGGAGACCAAAAGAGCCTAGTAACTGACTCTTCTATCAAACACGATCATTTGGGGCAGGAGGAGTGGGATAGTAGCAAGAATGCTGCATTTGGAGTCAGAGGATCTGGGTTGAAACCCTGCCTCTCTCATTATGTCACCTGTAAAATGAGTGGGATGGCCTTTAGACTCCCTTCCAGATTTAAATCTATATTCTTACGATTTTTGACAAATGGATAAATATAGCGGCCAAAGACAACATTGGCTTAGAATATAAACTCCTCTATAAGAATTTACAGAGCAATATAGGGGATGATTATGAAGAGTATCCTAAATCAGAAGAGGGAAAAACTGTTACTGAAAGCTTTAGGAAGAGAACCAGCAAAGTCAAATTATCCAAGGTATTTAAGGTTGAAATTGGAAGGAAGACAATGAAAAATGGTAAAGTTCTACACAGATTTTGATAGCAAACTCTTCTCCATTAATGAGCTACCATGTGTGAATTCTTAGATTACAGAAGCTGATGTCTTGATGTATGAAGATGGACTAGTTACACAGAGGAAGTTCATGCTGAAGGCAACAGGATTTTAAGGGCATTGGAAATCAATGTTTGGCGAATATGATAGAGGAGAGGATACCAAATTCTTGGGGGGTATACACCAAACCAGAACTTGTTACTACCTAAAAAAGAATCAACCAAGAAAATATCAACTACTACCACACTATATGCCTTGTTTTCTATTTCTTCCTATGTGTCGAAGACATCTCTGATGAAGGTATAAAGGAACAGGTAGTTTTTCCACAAACGATATTCTACAGTAGATAACATCTTTATAGTCACATTCTGTATACAAGATCATATTGTCTTTATTGTTTGTTGATTATAAAAAATCATTTATTTGGTAAAGTAAAATACTACCATTAAAAACTTTCCTCCAAATTACCATGTCAAATTCATTTAAGATTCCTTGAAAAAAATGTGACAAAATTTTGATGACACTGACTATTAATATTAAGTGAGGAGTGAATTAGGAAGTCAGTCTCACCAGAGACATTTGCTACTGCCATGTCCAGCACTGAGTCAGAATGGAAGAGGGTTTCCCTATTCATAAAGAAATCCTCCAGATATTCCTTTTGGCAGACTTTATTGAGCTAATTGCATTGAGTCCTGAAACACTGTTGTACCTCCTAAAGGAGGCCTATAATTATTCAGAAATTTTCAGCCTAGCTATCTACACAGGGAAAACCAAGTGGATGAAGAATACCTATTGTCCAATTATCTATTGGGGGGAAGGCACTAAATCTTCCAGATTTATGTTAAATACCTACCTGTAGCTTTGGGATGTGAGATTTTTATGGAAATTTGTGATGCAAAGATTTTCCCCAGTCCATTACTTTTCTTTTTTTTTTTCCTAGCTGCATTGATTTTTTTTTTTTGCATACAAAATCTTCTTAATGCTGTACAATCAAATTTCTCTATTTTGTATTTTATAATCACTTCTATTTTGTCTGGTTACATATTTTTCCCTATTCATAGTTGTGAAAGACACAACTTTCCTTTCTCTTCTAATTTTTCTACAATGTGACCTTTCATACTTAGATCATTTGACCACTTGAAAGGTATCATGGTACATGGTAGAAGATATTTGTCTAAATCTATTTCTCACCAGACTGCTTTCCAATTTTCCCGGATATTCTCATCAAACAGAGCCCCTCCCCCAGTAGTTTATGTCATTGTGCTTTTTGAACGCTGGGTTGCTATATTAATTTCTGCCAAAGACCTGCTTGTCTCTTCTATTTCACTGATCTACTTCTCTTTTTAAAAAATCAGCAGCAAAGAGTTTTGATACTTACTCCTTTATAGCAGCTGTATTTCTTCCAGCAAAGTAATCCTCTATGTGTCTTGGTAGTTAGGTCCCAAACGTTTTATGCATGTCAAAATCATACATGATTCCTCTGATCTCGTGGAAGAAGATACTTTATGCATTTGGGAGTAACAAAAGATCAAGAATTTCAAGGAAAGAATGAAAAAAAAAGTGTAATTAAGGGTGCCTCACATTGCCAGATCATAACCCCTTGTCTTCTGTTCTTTCATCCCCCCAACCAATGTTTTAGAACTTCTGTGAGAAGACTTTCATTGTGGAACATCACTGAAGGGACCAACAAGAGAACACTGTCTGCTTCTAGGATGGGGAAAAAAGACCCCGTAATTGAAATAAATGTACACAAAGGAAAGCCATACTGACCAAAGATAACACAATGGTGAGGGTTACGACACCAATAAATGGGCATCTGAGGAAAGGAAAATGCCAAAAATGTGGGAAAATAATCTCATACCCTGTTCACACTGAGAAAAAGGCAACCAAGAGATTAATAATTACAGCTAACATGATGTAGCACTTTAAGGTTTGCAAAGTACTTTACACATATTATTTGACTTGAACCATATTATAGGGACCCTGTGAGGTAGGTACTGTTATTATCCCCATTTTATGGATGTGAAAACTGAGGCTGCCCTTCAAGCCACTTAGCTGCCTTCTGTTGAGAGAAAATCAATAGTTATCAGCTTAGATCCCTATTCTCCTATCTATACAAAATCTTTATGAGAGTTCTCTATACAAACTGAGAGCATGCCTGAAGGTGTTAGTAGTAACAAGAAGGCTTTTTTCAAGCAAAATATCCAACTACCACATTTTTATCATATTGCAATTAACTGAAAGGTGTAGGGATCATAAGATCATGCTGTATTTCTTGTTTATTGATCAGGGGGAAAAGTCTATTTGATCCGGTAGAACAATTTGTTACCTTACAGATATTTTTAATATCAAAATGTCTCCTGCTCCTACTTCAAAATCATTCAAATTTTGTTGAAAGATGTAGTAGCAGGAATAGATAGCCCTGTTCAATGACCTTCTGACAATAAATGTAACGTAGGGCAAAACGTAAGTCATGGCTTTAAGTTCACCAAAGGTGAACTCCTGCCATGGAGAAGATCCAACCCAGAATCCAAGTCAAAGAAGGATTCCCTGGGGAGGGTGGATGATGCTCCTGTTTGTGGATGACTTTGTGCTGATTTCATTAAGCCCTAGAATGCTGCTGAACCTCCTGGAAGACATCTGCAGTAACTCAGAGTAGCCTGGCCTTTCCATCCATGTAGATGTTTATTGCCCAGATTTCAATGTGCATTTGAATGGATAACTTAGTGAGCTTGTATGCATTCATCTGGGACAGAGAGTACAAATGGATAATGAGCTGGGTCTAGATTTGATTAAGAGGAGGATAGCAGAAAGAATTACCTTCAGGAAAGCTCAAAGTTCTTCTACCGACCTTAAGCTTCCCATGAAAGCAGAGACTGTTCTTTTAAATACTAACCTCGTGGGGGTGATAAATGTTGTGAGACATGGAACACAACTGCCTTCAAAGAACTGTTTTTTAAGCCTCACTTACAGGGTAAGGGAGAGGCACATAGTGGGTTGCAACATATAATCCATGAGGAGCCCAGAAGAGGAAAAGATGTCAAAGATATCATTAAGGATCATATAATAGGAAAGGAAGATTGGCTAGTCACATGACAAAACTAGGAGTGAGAGGTAGACAGCGAGTACACCATTGTGCCCTGGCAATGTCAGGAGGAAGTAAGGAAAGCCTCCAGAGCCATGGGTGGACCCCCTGTAGCAGACTTTTGAGAGGGCATAGACAACAGTAGCACAAGACAGGTAGGCATAGATGAGGTGAGATGTACATCACTAGAGGGAATTCCCCAAACCCCTGAGATCAATAACAGATCCCTTTGAGTTATCAACTGTTTCTTGTATATAAGCAACTAGGTGGTACAGTGGAGCGAACACTTCCATAGTGTTCTCAGCAGACTGTCATCAACCAATGCTGAAGCCATCAACCGTATACCTCAGATTGAAGTCAATCCCTCTCTAGCCAAACTCCAACTGAAGAAGAGGCTTTGAATGTAAATTCAAATTCAAATATTAGTCTCCTTTCATGTGGCAAAGCACCTGGTGCTGATTCTATTCCAGCTGAGATCCACAAGGCAGGGGGTCCACTGCTCATACAAAATCTGACTAAAATTTTCCAGGTTATATGGCAAATATTGTCTAGCTCCATAAAGGAAAGGAAAAGAAAATAGGTTGTCTTGTGACAATCACAGGGTGGTCTCTCTCAGTCATTGCTGGTAAGATTTTTTTTTTTGGAGGGGGGAATGCAGGGCCGTTGAGGTTAAGTGACTCGCCCAAAGTCACACAGCTAGTGTGACAAGTATCTGAGGCTGGATTTGAACTCAGGTTCTCCTGACTCCAGGACCAGTGCTCTACTCACTGTGCCACCTAGCTGCCCTCTGGCAAGATTTTTGCCAGAGTCCTCCTTAATAGGCTGATTTTTCACCCAGAAGATGGTCACCTAGAACTAGTGTGGCTTCAGAAAGGGCCAAGAAATGGTCTATATGGTGTTTGCTGCCCAACAACTCCAAGAGAAACGCCAGGAGCAGAACAGAGGTCTGAACACAATGTTCCTCATTCTGACCAAGTAAGGTCTTTGGTGGTCATGAGGGTTTGGAAGAGGATGGTGAAATTTGGTTGCTTGGACAAGTCCATTGGTAGGGTATGCCAGTTTCAGGACTACACGGGTTCTGGATAATGGATGTTGCTCTCATGCTTTCCCAGTCACCAGCGGAATGAAGAGGGGCTGTGTGCTTGTTCCATGATGCTTTCAGGGATGTTGTCAGACAAAAATAGCATCATGACCAGCTACCACGTTGACAGTACAGCAAATTATTTAACTTGAAAAGGCTACAAGCCAAGACTAAAGTAGAGAGAGAGCTGGTGTGCGACTATTTGTTTGCTGATAATTGAGGCTGAGGTACAAAAAAGTACGGATTGATTCTCTGCTACTTGTGCTAATTTTGGCCTGATAATTAATACCAAGAAAACAGGTTCTCCACCAGCCAGCACCACACCAACCATATGTGGAACCATTAGTTACAGCAAGCGGAGAGGGTTTGGATGCTGTGGATAAGACCACTTACCTTAACAGCATACTTTCTAGGGATGTCCACGTAGATGATGAGATTGATGCAAGCATGGCTAGAGCTAGTTCAGTATTTGGGAGGCTCCCAGAGAAGGTGTGGGAGGGAAGAGGTATGAGTCTGACTACCAAATTGAAGGTCTAAAGAGATATTATGCTGACCTCATTGTCGTATGCCTGTGAAACCTGAACAGTCTACCAGAGCTATGCCAGGAAACTGAATCACTTCCATTTGAATCATCTGAGGAAGATCAGACACTAAGGTCCTTTTCTCAAGCTGAACTGCCAAGCATTCAAACTCTAATGAGCTGGCCACTTTTTTTGGAATGCCAGACACACACTTACCTAAACAACTGTTTTATGGAGAGCTCAAGCAAGGCAAACACGCACACAAAAGCGATACAAGGATGCTCTCAAAGTCTCTCTGAAGTACTTTGGAATTGATTGTGAGACTTGGGAGACACTGTACAGGACGATCCAACATGGCGCGCCTGCATCAAAGAAGGAGCCGTGCTCTGTGAGCAGAGCAGCACTGCAATAGTTCAAAAGAAACAAGAGATACACAAAGTTAGAGACATCTCCTTCCCAAATGTTCGTGTGGACTATTTGTGCCTAACCTGTGGTAGAGCCTTCCAAGCTTGTATTGGTCTAATCAGCTCTAGCTGGACACACTGTACCTTGACCCTGACGTAGCGATGCCATTTTGATCTTCTTTGAGAATGAAGGATGATCAGGAGGTGTAGAAAGGATAAAGCACTAACCTTGATTCAGGAAGAACTGAGTTCAAATTCTTCCTCAGACGGTAGCTATGTGTCCTGGGCAAATCATTTAACCTCTGTCTGTTTTTTCAGTCTATAAGATGGGGATAACAATAGAATCTATCTCACAGGGTTGTTGCGAGACTCAAGTGAGATAATATTGATAAAGTGTTTTGCAAATCTTAAAATCCTATAAAAATACTGTTATTATAATTAAGTTAGTTTTGGTCATTTGCATTTTTGAAAATTATTATCCATTTCATTTTAATTCTCTAATTTTTTTTTTAGCCCATAACTGTACATAATGTCCTTTGTTGTTATTTAGTCATTTTTCAATTTTATCTGACCCCATTTTAGGGTTTTCTTGGTCAAGATACTGGCGTGGTTTGCCATTTCCTTCTCCAGTCCATTTAAAGACAAGAAAACTGAGGCAATCAGGGTAAGCGACTTGCCCAGGGTAGTAAATGTCTGAGGTCACATTTAAACTCAGGAAGATGAGTCTTCCCAACTCCAAGCCCAGAACTCTGTGCACTATGGCGCCACCTAGCCGTCCACATGATATCCTTACTGATGATACAGTTAATATCTCCCAGGGTTGTCGTGACAACAAAATGTGATATTTCTAAAGTGTAAACCTCAAAGGGATAGACAGAATTCTATTAAGATTTCTTCTTTTGAACCTTGACGATTATCGATTTCCTCTCCTTTTGAAAAAAATATTTCCTAATGATTGGCATTCCTTAAAGAAAAACAGTCCTTGGTTTATTAATTCAAATTTCCTCCTGAGTGAATGTAGGGGAAAATGTACTGGACTTGGAGTCGGATCTGGGTTCAAAACTGGATCCGGACATTTGCTAGCTGTATGACTGATGAGGGCACAGTCTCTGGGAACCCCTTGAACCCTTGAACTCTCCTTGAATCTTCCCACTTGATCTGGCCTTGGCCTGAGGCTATAACCATTAGGCCCAAATGCCTACCTTGATCCTCCCACTCCACCTGGCCTTGGCCTGAGGCTATAACCATTAGGCCCAAATGCCTACCTTGCCCAGTCCTCTATTGTTCAGCTGTTTCCCACCCTTAATCCTGTTTCCCATCCTTAATCCTGATCAAAATATCTATACCCTAGCTCTGTTACCCTAGCCCTTTATTGTCTGTCATTTCCATCACCCTAGACCACCCCTCAATCCCTCCCACAACCTTTGTGTATATAATCTCCTTCTTGCCTCCATGAAATTGGTCAGATCCAATCTAGCTCAGATTGGTCTGGCTCCTTCCTTACAGGCGTCGCAAGGGGTGGGATGTCTTGGGGCAGGCCTATTTGGCTAACTCTTAATAAACTTTATCTTTTCCCTTGGCTGAGAAAGCTTGAGTCGAATTCTTTCGGCAGGAACCGGTGTGTCGGTACTTTGGGGTGTCGAGGACTCCTCATCCCAAACCCTCTTCATTATGGTTCCCTGAGCCAGGAAGAACTGCTAATCTCAAGTTCTTCTCCAGCCAAGACTGAAGGTATGTGAGCCTCCCCCTCTCCCAATGCCCCTCCTCGCTCTCCAAGCATTTTGTATGTGCTTTTCAGGCCTGACCTCACTGATGAGGGTTTGGGGTGAGAGGTGCTCGACACCCCAAAGTACCGACACGCCGGGTCCTGCCGAAAGAATTCGACTCAAGCCTTCTCAGCCAAGGGAAGGGATAAAGTTTATTAAGAGTTAGCCAAATAAGCCTGCCCCGAGAGATCCCACCCCTTGCGACGCCTGTAAGGAAAAAGGGCCAGACCCATCTGAGCTAGATTGGTTCTGACCCACCTCATGGAGGCAAGATGGAGATTATATATACAAAGGTTGTGGGAGGGATTGAGGGGTGGTCTGGGGTGACCAGAAGAGGGGTCTAGGGAGGGACTTAAGGATGAGGATAAGGATGAGGGGGAAAATAGCTGAAGGCTATATGGAAATGACAACCCATCAAGGGCTGGGATAGCGGAGCTAGGGTATAGATATTTTGATCAGGATTAAGGGTGGGAAACAGCTGGACAATAGAGGACTGGGCAAGGTAGGCATTTGGGCTTAATGGTTATAGCCTCAGGCCAAGGCCAGGTCGAGTGGCAAGATTCAAGGAGAGTTCAAGGGTTAAAGGGGTTCCTAGAGGCTGTGCCCTCATCATCACCAGGTCCCAGTGGGTCGGACAGCTGTCCTGTTCATGACGCTATCAGGTGGTTCTCAGTCCAGTGGTCCCAGTGGGTCGGACAGCCAGGCAGCTGTCCTGTTCAACCTGACGCTATCAGGTGGTTCTCGGTGCAGTGGTCATGTCGGAGGCCATGAACCTAAGCATGATTTCTGAGGCATGGAGGACATGGACGGATGCCCCATCTGGAAGCATGTGTCAGATCAAGTGGGAAGATTCAAGGAGAGTTCAAAGGTTCAAGGGGTTCCCAGAGACTGTGCCCTCATCATGACCATAACTAAGTCACTTAATGCAACTTCTATCATCCATAAAATGGGAAAACAATGCTTGCAAAGAACCTCCAGATGAGGAAACTTCTAATACAGGTGGTACTTTCCGCATCCCCTCGCCCCCCCAACCTGAGCAAGAACTTCTCATTGCTCAAGGCAACTCTCTGAAAAGGTCTTTAATATCCGATTTAGTTCCCTGATTTTACCTAGTTTTTTGTTTCATTATCTTTCCTTTAAATTCAATTAGCTGCTTTGATCTGGTAAAAGAAACCTTGGTGTGTCCCTTTGAACTAGGGATTTGCATAGATAATTGCTCCCAACAGTACCAGAGCATAAATGAAAAAGGGGCCATATAGAGCTGTTCTGGGCACTACATTTATATAACAAAAATTTTTGTGACATTATCTATGCCTTCCTCCAAAAGTATTCAGGACCATGAACAGAGGAAGCTGTCAGTCAACCTAATATCCCACTCACACTGCCACATCATCACTGCTGGATCTTATTAGAAGCATGATTCATTTAATTAACATGTTCGTTTCTGTCTCAAACCCCTACCTACTGGCCACTCCCTTTCCCTTAAGGTTTAGATTACAACTGACAATTTAAGTAGATTAGCAAATTCAGAGCAAAAGTAGAAGCATGTGACATTCTATTTGATTTCCAGGATAATGCTCCCCCCAAATCAAAAGCTCCATTTAAAGTGCAGTCCATATAAAGAAACTCTTCTAGTCAGAACACTGGATGGGGAAGGAAGCTAACTAGGAATTCCAACATCATACAGCAATGAGATAGAAGCTAAACACGTGTAGTCAATCCACAACTGGATTAGAAAATGCTGAATAAAATAGGGTGCAGCTTCTGGTCAAAGCTTCATAGCTCTTTGTAGTGGAAGCAATATTGCAAGGCTCCATGAAAGGTAGTTTTTTCTTAAAATGTATTAAAACTGTCCTTGAGATTTAATTGGCTTAAGGGACTAAAACTACTGCTATTGATATGCTTCTGTTTCCCTAAGTACAAAGAATTAATAAGGAGCTAAGATCTTAAGCTTGACTATTGACTGCCATAAGCAACATGGAGGCAGGGGAGCTGAATCAACATGGTGTCCTCAACAAATACCCTAGTTGAATATCCTTCCAGTATATAAATCTCATTCATTAACTGTCAGCTCTTCATGAGTGTTTCATTTTATTCCAACATCCAATCAAAATTATCAGAAGACAAGCCCAATACATTCCTACAATATTTTCCCAGTCCTCCACTGTTCAGGGTGGTCCTGATACTCTGTTTTGGAATCTTCCTGTTTGACCACACAACCCTAGTACTGAAATGATACTTGGCTAAAGTGTTCCAGAAACTGATCCCAGCATGACTTCATTTGACCCTCCCCAAATCTGACTCCCAGGCAGGGGAACAAATGCACCCTGCCCATCATGTGCTTCTCTTATTCCCTGTCTTTTTCATCTTCAAAACTCGTCACTGTACTGGGATCTGGATCTTCTGGGGCTAGATATCTAAGTAGACGCACTGGGCAGGCAAAACTACGTCAGTATGCCAGCCCTGGCAAGGAGGCTAGAATGTCTTTATTACATTTTAATATCGTAAGGTTATAGATTTAGAGCTGGAAGGAATTCTGAGGCATACAGTTCTCTACGAATGGATAGTTCCCTATCCATTAGGCCACAATAAGCCTCGATTTTGTGTGTGTGTGTGTGTGTGTGTGTGTGTGTGTGATAAAAACCTTGCAATGAAACAGGATTATTCACTGATTCTCTATGGAGAGACAAGGGAGCTGCTGGAATTGCTTTGTGTATCCCAATGTAACAAGTAACATCATTTCATGAGATGCTGGGTTCTCTTGCCTTGAAATGCATAAGCTAAAGAACCGCCATGCATGTATCAAAATCTGTTGGAAGATGAAGTCGAGGCAGCATTTAGTGAAGAACATGAAATGTTCCTATACATTAAGCCCACTTATACAGTGATACTATGGGATTTCTAAGACAAGGCAGGCACAGGGGAGTACTTTGAAATAAATATTGGAAAATATGGTTCACAATTAAGAAACTAGACTTTTTGACTCTTCAGACACCTCACACTTGTATGTCACAACACTCTCTTCAAGCAGAGACTTGTACGATGTTGGGCATGCTTTAGCACTGAAAGATAGTACCAAAAAATGAAACTGACTGTATCTTGACAGTCAGGAAATAACTGGTTACTGATAGTGGAGCATGAGCTCCAGTTTTGAAAGAAACCAGGGATTCTAAGGTGAGAGGGAGTGCAATCTAGTCATGGGACAGAACTAGGGCTAAGGCGCAGAATCAGGAAATGGAGTTCCATATATGCAGAATAGTAAAAATGCTATTTTTCTGAAAATATATAGTTTTTTAAAAAGAGTAATGTATAAACAGGATGAAAAAGTAGGTTGGAACCAAGTTGTAAAAAACTTCAGAAAGGGAGTTTATTGAGTAAAGGAATGAGCATAGTCAGACTTGTATTTTAGGAAAATGACAATGGTAATTCCTATTGATAAATAGTTGAAGGATATGAACAGGTGGTTTTCGGATGAAGAAATTAAAGCTATCTATAGTCACATAAAAATGCTCTAAATCATTATTGATTAGAGAAATGTAAATTAAAACAACTCCGAGGTACCACCTCACACCCCTCAGATTGGCTAATATGACAGAAAAAGAAAATGACAAATGGAGATGTGGGAAAATTGGGACACTAATGCATTGGTGGTGGAGTTGTGAGCTGATCCAACCATTCTAGAGAACAATTTGAAACTATGCCCAAAGGGCTATAAAATTGTGCATACCTTTTGAGATCCAGCAATACCACTACTAGGTCTATATCCCAAAGAGATCATAAAAAAGGGGAAAGGACCCACATGTACAAAAACATTTATAGCAACTCTTTTGGAAATCAAGGGGATGCCCATCAATTGGGAAATGGCTAAACAAGTTGTGGTACATGAATGTAATGGAACACTGTTGTGCTATAAGAAATGTTGAGCAGGTGGACTTCAGAAAAATCTGGAAAGACTTACATGAACTGATGCTGAGTGAAGTGAGCAGAACCAGAACATTGTGCACAGTAAGAGCAATACTGTGCAATGATCAACTTTGATAGACTTAGCTCTTCTCAGCAATGCCATGATCTAAGACAATTCCAGTGCTGTCCACATCCAGAGAAAGAACTGATGAAGTGTGAATGCAGATAGAAGCATCCTGCTTTCACTTTTTTCTTTCTCATGGTTCCAATTCTTCCTTTACAACATGACTAATGTGGAAATATGTTTAACATGATTGTACATGTATAACCTATAACAGATTGCTTGCTGTCTTAGGGAGGGGAGAGGGAGAAAATTTTGAAACTCAAAATCTTATAAAAAATGAATGTTGAAAACTATCTTTACATGTAATTGGAAAAAATAAAATACTATTTACAAAAAAAAAAAGGAAGAAAGAAAGGAAGGAAGGAAGGAAAGAAGAAAGTGGTGGCTGTATGGGGGATGGATTGGAGAAGAGATTTGGTCCAGGGAGACTAAACAGATTATTGCCAGAGTCTAGGCAAGATGTACCAAATTAGGGTAGTGGCTGTTTGAATAGAGAGAAGGGGACACATTTTTTTTCAAAGATGATCAACTTATTTATTTATTTATTTATTTAATATGTTTAGTTTTCAGCATTGATTTTCACAAGAGTTTGAATTATAAATTTTCTCCCCATTTCTACCCTCCCCCCCACTCCAAGATGGCGTATATTCTGGTTGCCCTGTTCCCCAGTCAGCCCTCCCTTTTGTCACCCCACTCCCCTCCCATTCCCTTTTCCCTTCCTTTCTTGTAGGGCAAGATAAATTTCTATGGTCCATTGCCTGTGTATCTTATTTTCTAGTTGCATGCAAAAACTTTTTTTTTTGTTTTTGAACATCTGTTTTTAAAACTTTGAGTTCCAAATTCTCTCCCCTCTTCCCTTCCAACCCACCCTCCCTAAGAAGTCAAGCAATTTGACATACGCCACATGTGTATCATTGTGTACAACCCTTCCACAATACTCATGTTGTGAAAGACTCACTATATTTTGCTCCTTCCTAACCTATCCCCCTTTATTGAATTTTCTCCCTTGACCCTGTCCCCTTTCAAAAGTGTTTGTTTTTGATTACCTCCACCCCCATCTGCCCTCCCTTCTATCATCCCCCCTTTTTTTTATCTTCTTCCTTCTTCTTTCCTGTGGGGTAAGATACCCAACTGAGTATGTATGATATTCCCTTCTTAGGTCAAATCTGATGAGAGCAAGATTCACTCATTCCCCCTCACATGACTTCTCTTCCTACAGAACTGCTTTTTCTTGCCACTTTTATGTGAGATAATTTACCCCATTCTATCTCTCCCTATCTCCCTCTCTCAATATATTCCTCTCTCATCCCTTAATTTGATTTTATTTCTTTTAGATATCTTCCCTTCATCTTCAACTCATCCTGTGCCTGCTCTCTCTCTCTCTCTCTCTCTCTCTCTCTCTCTATATATATATATATATACACACACATACATATATACATATTCACTTATACATATATATACATAAACATATATATGTATATATATGCATATTCGAAGGGGACACATTTTGAGAGATGTGATGGAAGAATCAAATATGAGATCCCATCTTGTTTGCTGTTTGTTGATTTTATTTAGTGGGTTAGGACAAAATAAAGTTCTCCCCCAGCAAAATGATTCTCATACATATACTAACATCACACAAGATTCTCAGACAAATTTAAATGATCCTTCAGTGATATGGGGAGACATTTCATGGGTGTCCTGAGAAAACTCCAGAGAGAACAGGTATTCCCTATGGATGGTAAACTTCTTTCTCTAAAGAGACTGGCATAAGAAGCCACAGAGGAAAACCCAAACGCCTGCTGTCCCAAGTATGGTGCACAGTTGGGAGGTCCATTGTGTTCATCCATTAATACAGATTTGGGGACGGGGCTTGCTGACTGACAATGGGCTTGGTCTGGATTTGAAAAAGGACAAGCATGGGACCAAAGATTTAGAAGGAGAAAACACTGAAAAGGCCGCCTAGTCCCAACCCTGCATTTTACAGATGACAAAATTGAGGCCCAGAGAGGATGACTCAGAACAGGTTTGATGATATCTGGGAAACTGTGCAATGCTTTCAATGATTCCAAGTTGCTTCGTGACATACATAACCATCTTTCTAAACATCAAAGGTCTCCAGGCTGTGATATGGCTTTACACCATAGAATGGCACATTTTTTTTTATTGCTATTTTGTTTCTGGTATCACCAAACTACTCCATGTATCCTCCCTCTCCCTCCCATATGATAAATAGTATTTTTTTAGAAAGGAGATCTTTATATAGTTTGGTATATCCACGTAGTTTGTAGTTTCTCCCTATTTGAATACAGGCTCCCTGAGGACAAGAACTGATAGAGATCTTTGTATTCCCAGCGCTTAGCACGATGCCTGGCACACAGTAGATAAGGAAAGCCTTTATTAAGTGCTTAGTACTGGGGATACAAATACAATCTAGCTCTTTCCTGCCTTCAAGGTGCTCACGTTCTAATGGAGGGAGACTGTTGTCTCCCAAAAGGGGTGCTGGAACCATGGATAGATGTTGGAGAGATGGTGGGGAAATGGGGCCTGGGAGGAATCAAGGTAAGATGCAAGCTCACCTATCAGGGGCAGAGTCCAAGGGTTCAGTTGGGAGGGCTGTGAGGATAATGGATTCAGCGAAGGAGAGAAGTGGCTGCTGGGGGGAGGGGCACTTAATAAAGACTTAATAGTTGACTGATAGAGCAAAATGAAGAGGGAAGCTACACAACTAAAATAATGTGAATGGTGTCTCTGAAAAGGTGTCAAACTGATAAACTGTAATGAACAATCGATCTTGTTCTGAAGAATGGATAAACAACCTCCTCTCTCCAACAGGTGAGGACTGCAGATACATGTATCCGATAACATATGTGGTTGCTATGTCCACTGGCTTGGCTTCAATGTTTTTCAGTTACAAGGAAGGGTTTACTTGAATGGAGCGTGCTCCTTGAATGGGGAAAGACCCTGTTGTAAAAGCCAAAGGCAAGTAATTTTTTTTCATGCCACCATCTCGGCTCCACCCCAACAAGTCATTTGTTTTTAAAGCTTCCATTATGTAGTGAGTGTGAATGTAGTGAGTGTGAATGTGATGGTCCTTGGGTAATAAATAGCAAACAGATAAAGTTTATTATTATTTTGATTAAAAACTTGTTCATTCCACCTGGAATTCCTCCCCTCACTACTTACTCCTAGAGAGCTTTTTAATTGTGGGATTTTTGCTGATAAAAATTTGAATTGCTTTTTATAATTTGTCGATACCTTTTGTTATAACAATCATTTCAGCTTGTTCCTCTCACTTCCTTGTGCAAAGAAAAAACATTCAATAGTGACCATTCCAGACAATCCATATCTGTCACATGCTACAAAGCATGTGCTCTGGGCTCCACACATAGGGAGCCTAGTGGGTGGAGGAGGGGGAGGCTGAGAGAGGAGAAGGAGGAGGGGCAGGAGGAGGAAAGACAGGAGGATTTGGTTGTTCCAGAAAGGCATGGAATGGAGTCTACGAATGAGGGGCCCTCTGGGTTCAGAGCATGCACAGCTATTTTAGAACTATTTCATGCCAAAGCTTTTTCTGGATGTTGGGCCAGGACTGGGTGTACATATAAAAGGTACTTGATGGCCAAATCGAGCTCTTTCATTTTGGCAGTACAGACAAGGTCTGTGGGGAGAAAAGTTCACTCTCCATGGGCACCCAGGTAGAGATGAAACTATGAACACATGGCACGATATTTTAATATTACTGTTACTGTATTCTTTCCAGTCTTTAGGTGGATGGGCAGAAGAGGTGGAAATGTCGGGAAAGAGCCAAAAGAAGTCCACCAACTGTAGTCCCTACCAGAGTTTGCTAGCAGCCAAAGCTGGTCAGCCCAGCAGCCCCAAGAAGCGACCTGTAGGACTCAGCCTAGCCTTGGATCAACTCAGCTGTGGAGATGCCAAGTCCTGCAGGCAAGGGAACAACTCCACCCACTGGCTAAGGCTGGGTAGCTGCTGCTCCAAGTTTGAGTCCACTCTCTTAGGGGATGTGGTAGAAGAGATTGTGCTTGTTTTGGGGAGGTTGCCTATGTAATTTGGTTGTTATTACATCTCTTCAGTAAATATGTTAAATTTAATTGATGTTACTTATTAATATATCAAGGAGGTACCAGAGGGTTAAGCAATATTGGGGCACTAATCATTGGCCATGATATTGGGGTGAATACGCCAAATGGAGCGTTACAACGCTATATCCCCTCAGGGATACCCCAAGAACTTCAAAAGAGATGTAGGAGAGCTCTGGGGCCTCAAGCCGCCAGGCTTACCAGTCAGATTTTATGTGGGCTGGGTAGGTACAATATTCAGTCCTTGTGATCTGTCCTCTGCCTCTGCCACAAGGGGGAGATGTTTCATTTTCCATTCTCTGGAACCCTCATTCTTTTTTCCAGAATGGAGGGATGACATGTATGAAGGGTCATTTGTTTTTGCAAATCAAAACTAATACAAGTTAAAGGGTCAAACAAGTTAGAAACTGGGCTTAAGAAAAATAAATCATTGATTCTTGAGTTCCAACAGGAAGGGGGCAGTCATACCTCCTCACCTAAACCAATCACTAAATGATTTTCCCGGGTACCTCCTGGTTTCTGACACCTTCTCTCCCCAGCAAAGGGAAGCTCCATCATAGACCCTTTCACTGGGGCCACAAGGCACAAAGGCTTCCTTCCTGGAAGCTCAGCTAATCTGCTAGCAGGAGGGCCCAAACACCTCAGACCTACAGTGGCCTCACCTCCTCTGTAATCAGTCATGTTTCTGTACAAGCTAGAGGGAGGTAAAACCAGGGAGAGGACATCTCCAGAAACTGTCCTTGTGGAACCCCAGACTGCCTCAACAACTCCCTTCTTGCATCCGCTCAGACCCAAGAGAAGGTCTGAGAAAGGCCTGAGTAGCCAAGGTTGGAGCCAGGCTGCAAGAGTGCAAAGGGGACAGGGAAGGACTAAGCGATGAGCCACAGCAGGGCTTGCCCCTTCTAGCAGTCAAATGAGCCAGGCAGGGGCGGAATTATTTCTGTGGGTCCGTGTCTTTTTGCCTTTGCACACCTTGGGAATCGGCTGGGAAATCAAGGATGCTATTGGCCATCTTGGCAGTTCTCCAGCAGGGGGTGGTGCTTGGGTTTTGTGGGGTGCTGGTTCAGGTCCTCACTGTCGTGCTAGAGCAGCACTTTGAGGTGGGCTAACTCAGGACTATCAGACCTAGAAGACACTATCACCAAGGATCCTCTCCTCCAACACGGGTCCCATGACCTGCGACCACAGCGGGGTCAGCTCCCACCACTGTTGGGTTCTGTGGACAATCCGTTTCCAAAGAAACCTAGATCTTCATTGATTTTTCAATTACTTGATTCCATAACCTTAGTGTTAACAGCTCCTCTCATCACAGTAGCCAATCAATTGAACAATCTCTGTTTCTACCTCCATCACCATGTGTCCCTTTCAATTAACACAGCTACCACTTTAGTATAGGCTGTCCTCACCTCTCATCTGATTACAGCAGCCACCTCCTAGTTTGCCTCAAACCACTCCCCACTTTGGTTCACACTGCTACCACTGATTCTCCTTAATCACAGACCTGGTCACATCACTCGATAAACTTCAATGACTCCCATAACCTCTAGGATCAAATAGAAACTCAACCTCTCACCAGCCTTGTTACACATCACTGCTCCTTCCCACACTCTCACTGTGATCTAGTCAAAATGGCCTCACTCATGGACTCCATATCCCAACTCTGGGCCTTTGCAATGGCATAAAATACATTAGAACATACTCCCACCCTACTCAGAGAATCCCTTTTCCTTCAAGATATAGCTCAAGCACTGTCTTCCAATTCTAAACCTGGAGTCCCTGAACTTGCTTTTAATATCTTCATAACTGTACTTCAATATAATTGGTTTCCTTTATAATTCTATGTGGTTTACTCCATGTACTTAAAAACATTATTCCAAGAAAAGGTCCATAGACTTCCCCAGACTGCCACAGGGGTCCATCACACAAAAAATGTGAGGAATCGCTACCACTGGCTGGTCTACAGCCTTCCTTTCCCAGTATCGCATTTCACCTGTCCAACTTACCTGTCTTAACTCCCTACTTGAAGTGTAAGCCCTCTGAAGAGGGACTTTACACCCCCAAGTTCTAATAGAGTCTTAGCAGGCATTAAATGTTTAAATGAACATTTCGACTCCTACTATCTGAACCCCAATTATTACCAAAGTAGAAGCCCTAGTAACTTGGGGGAGATTTCCAGTTAGGTCCCAAGCCTCAGTAGATCACTGTGGTCATAGGTCTAATGGAACTTAAGCTCCTTGCATATGGCATGTGGCGCCAAGATGAACAGAATGAGACTATGCCTCATTCTAGTAGTTCATTAAGCCACAGCTAGGTACTGCAGTGGATAGAGCTCTGAGCCTAGAGTCGAGAAGACCTCAATTCAAATCTAGCTGCAGATACTTAATAGCTATTTGACCCTGGAAAAGTCACGTAATCTGTCTGCCTCAATTTCTTCAAGAATAATATAGGGTTACTATAGCATCTACCTTCCAGGGTTGCTGTGAGGATCAAATGAGAGAATGTTTGTTGTCTGCATGTTTCATCTCTGTCTTCCATGTTTTTCATACGCACGTATGGGCTTCCCTATCTATACTAAGTTTGGAGTAATACAATACTCTCCCCTGGCCAAACAGTAGCTTCCATATTTTTCATCTAAAAATTTTATTTAAAATATTGAACCTGAAAAAGAATCAAGCTGCCAGTCCTTTGCACAGCATCAGAAGAGTCAGCAACAACATTCTCTTCTTCTTCCTATGCCAAATGAAGGTAGAATTGAAATGCCTTCTCCCCCAGCCAACACCAAGGGTCTACTGACCCGCTGAAAACTGTGGGGAGACTTCTGGTCCAGAATCCAGCTTTTAGGGAAGGTCCCCATGCAGAGCAGAGTCCAGGATATGAAACCTCAGCTGCTGGGGGAAATGGAGGGTAGGGACAGACTGCTATTCTGAAGATCCACGACACCTAAAGGAGGTAAGGAGCCCAGCTCGGGGCTCTAACTCTTCTTAGATTCCATGATCTGCTGGACATAATTGACAACATTGCTGTGGAGCTGGGGGGCGGTGGTAGAAAATGTCTCTTTGGCTAGGAAGTGGGCTGCCTCACTGCCACTCATCATAGCATGGTACAGCGGGAGGGTATACTTCTGTTTTCCCTGTAGTGAGCAAAAACAAAACCCGAGAAGTCAGATACAATATACCTCTTACTCCTCTAACCCTACCTTCCCGATGTCCTCTAGATTTGTGTCCTGTCCCAAGAGACAAATACAATATGTAGGAAATAAGAGGATCAGAAAGAGGAGCTATCGTCTGGCTTGCCGGCTGACAGGTACTCTAATTCTAGTATTCTCTATGGCTTTACCCAATCTGAGTTAGATCATTAACAAGAAGACAAATTGGGGTGGTGGAGGAGGGTATGGATACAACAAAACTCCACTTCTGTAGAGTTATCTATTGAATTGGTAGTCAGATATTTAAGACTCCATGAAACAAAGTTGATTCAACTTAAGGCTGGTTTTAATAAAGTGGGAAAATATTTACAAGTCAACTTTTATTTGTCCTAAATATGGGGGTAACTAAAAAATGATTTAATAAAATCCTAAGTTTTGAAAAAACCTTAAAAAGTCAATGAGTCAGGGGCGGAGCCAAGACAGTGGCTGGAAAGCCACCAAGTCCCTCCAAAAACCTATAAAAAATGGCTCTGAACCAATTCTAGAATGGCAGAACCCACAAAACAGCAGAGGGAAGCAGGGCTCCAGCCCAGGACAGCCTGGATGGTCTCTGGGTGAGGTCTATCCCACATGGAGCTGGGAGCTGGGAGCGGAACAGAGCCCAGCGTGAGCAACTCGGACCAACCAGACCAGGAGCCAGGCGGAGCGGGCCCTAGCACCCTGAATCAGTGTGCTGCGGCAGTTACCAGACTTCTCAACCCACAAACACCAAAGACAACAGAGAAGGTTAGTGGGAAAAGCTGTGGGAGTGGAAGGAGTTTGAGGTTCGGCCACCGCCCCCGGGGCAGTGGAAGTGGGGCAACTACAGCTGCAGTTGCTTCCGGGCCCCAGGCCCACCTGGTGGGAGGAATTAAGTGGCAGATCAGAGCAGGAGTGCACAGCCTGCTGAAGATCTAAGCCCAGTCCGGGTTGGGGGTTCTTGGGGAAGGAGGAGTGCTGGTGTGGCAGAGCTGGTGCATCCCTCCCAAACGTGGAACATAGAACTCTTTAGTCTACAAGCAGTCATACCCCGCTGAAAAACTCAAGGGTCAAGTTAGTTGGTTGGGAATATGGCCAGGCAGCGAAAACACACCCAGATTCAGTCTCAGACTTTGGATTCTTTCTTTGGTGACAAAGAAGACCAAAACATACAGCCTAAGGAAGTCAACAAAGTGCAAGAGCCTACACCAAAAGCCTCCAAGAAAAACCTGAACTGGTTCCAGGCCATGGAAGAGCTCAAAAGGGATTTGGAAAAGCAAGTTAGAAAAGTAGAGGAAAAATTAGGAAGAGAAATGAGAAGGATGCGAGAAAACCATGAAAAACAAGCCAATGACTAGCTAAAGGAGACCCCAAAAAATACTGAAAAATACACTGAAGAAAACAACACCTTAAAAAATAGACTAACTCAAACGGCAAAAGAGCTCCAAAAAGCCAATGAGGAGAAGAATGCCTTGAAAGGCAGAATTAGCCAAATGGAAAAGGAGGTCCAATGGACCACTGAAGAAAATACCACCTTAAAAATCAGATTGGAGCAAGTGGAAGCCAGTGACTTTATGAGAAATCAAGATATTGTAAAACAGAACCAAAGGAATGAAAAAATGGAAGACAATGTGAAATATCTCATTGGAAAAACCACTGACCTGGAAAATAGATCCAGGAGAGATAATTTAAAAATTATTGCACTACCTGAAAGTCATGATCAAAAAAAGAGCCTAGGTATCATCTTTCAAGAAATTATCAAGGAGAACTCCCCTGATATTCTAGAGCCACAGGGCAAAATAGAAATTGAAAGAATCCATTGATCACCTCCTCAAAGAGATCCCAAAAAGAAATCTCCTAGGAATATTGTTGCCAAATTCCAGAGCTCCCAGATCAAGGAGAAAATACTGCAAGCAGCCAGAAAGAAACAATTTGAGTATTGTGGAAACATAATCAGAATAATCCAAGATCTGGCAGCTTCTACATTAAGAGATCGAAGGGCTTGGAATACGATATTCCGGAGGTCAATGGAGCTAGGATTAAAACCTAGAATCACCTACCCAGCAAAACTGAGTATCATGCTCCAAGGCAAAATATGGATTTTCAATAAAATAGAGGACTTTCAAGCTTTCTCAGTGAAAAGACCAGAACTGAATAGAAAATTTGACTTTCAAACACAAGAATCAAGAGAAGCATGAAAAGGTAATCAAGAAACGGAAATTGCAAGGGACTTACTAAAGTTGAACTGTTTTGTTTACATTCCTACATGGAAAGATGATGTGTATGATTCATGAGACCTCAGTATTAGGGTAGCTGAAGGGAAAATGCATATATATATGTGAATGTGTATGTATGTATATATGTATGTGTGTGTGTATATATATATATATATATGTATATATATATATATAAAGAGAGAGAGCGAGAGAGCAGACACAGGGTGAGTTGAAGATGAAGGGAAGATATCTAAAAGAAATAAAATCAAATTAAGGGATGAGAGAGGAATATATTGAGAGAGGGAGAGGAGAGAGGGAGAGATAGAATGCGGGGGATTATCTTGCATAAAGGTGGCAAGAGGAAGCAGTTCTGTGGGAGGAGGGGAGAGGGCAGGTGAGGGGGGAATGAGTGAACCTTGCTCACATCAGATTTGGCCTGAGGAGGGAATACCATACATACTCAATTGGGTATCTTACCCCTCAGGAAAGAAGAGGGAAGAAGATTAAAAAAAGGGGGGGGGATGATGGAGGGGAGGGCAGATGGGGGTGGAGGTAATCAAAAACAAACACTTTGGAAAGGGGACAGGGTCAAGGGAGAAAATTCAATAAAGGGGGATGGGTTGGGAAGGAGCAAAATATAGTTAAGTCTTTCACAACATGAGTATTGTGGAAGGGTTATACGTAATGATACACATGTGGCCTATGCTGAATTACTTGACTTCTTAGGGAGAGTGGGTGGGAAGGGAAGAGGGGAGAGAATTTGGAACTCAAAGTTTTAAAAACAGATGTTCAAAAACAAAAAAAAAAAGTTTTTGCATGCAACTAGAAAATAAGATACACAGGCAATGGGGCGTAGAAATTTATCTTGCCCTACAAGAAAGGAAGGGAAAGGGAGATGGGAGGGGAGTGGGGTGACAGAAGGGAGGGCTGACTGGGGAACAGGGCAACCAGAATATACGCCATTTTGGAATGGGGGGGAGGGTAGAAATGGGGAGAAAATTTGTAATTCAAACTCTTGTGAAAATCAATGCTGAAAACTAAATATTTTAAATAAATAAATTTAATAAAAAAAAATTGAAAAAAAAAAGTCAATGAGTCCATCTCCCTAGGTCCACACTATTGTCCAGCTCCCTGGCTTGGTCAGACTCCTGTCCTCTGCCAAAGGTCCTCTGTCTTTCTTCCCTCTGGAATCTGATGACTGTTACTCTCAGAGCCCCTGGGCCTTTATCCCCGGGAGTTCTCCTCATAGGATGATCTTGTCCCTTGTCTTAGATCCAGCCACAGTGTTTCCCTAGGGAGTGGAGACCTATAATTTCAACTGATATCTTTTGGTCTTTAGCATGCTTTTCTGTGGAGTTTTCCCTCTGGGAAGCCCATAATCTGTCCTCCCCAGTGTTCATTCAGTAAGTCCTGACCACTTTTTCCCCTAATCTTTACCAACTAATTTATAAAGAGCTATAGGAGTCCACAAACTCCCTTCTTTTTCTTACGGGAACTTAGCAATTTTTATTTAATAATAGCTATTATTACCTAATAGTAAATCCTGTTAATAAGCAATGCCCTCCAGGGCAACTTCTTTTAAAGGAAGAGTACAGACCTAGTCTAACTTAGACTAATAGGGCACTAACCCTACACTTTAAGGTAAACTATGGGATTGCCCCACACATGTTGGAACAACAGGAGCAGAGGAGGCCACTGAAGGGAGGAGCCCCTGGGGATTCACTCACCTGACTCTGCAGGAACTCCTGTACTTTCTTGAAATCTGCTTGGTGATCATTTTTGATAACGATTTGGCTCCAGCGTAAGCGCAGCTCTGCATTTCGGGCATTTGAGATCTTGGGGTATGTCTCTCCCATTTCTTTCACATTCCCTAGAAAGAAGATGGGGTGATGTGAGAGTTGTCAGTCACTCAACCATAAGATATAAGCCCTGCAAACCTGCAAAGAGGGCTCTCCAAAGGTATGCTGGAGCCGATCTCAGGCCTTCTAAGGCCTGATAAACTAAGACCTAAATGCTAACAAATAAAAACAGGATAAATTTGCTGCAGAGAACTATTGGGACTAAAAATAGCTTTCAGCAGACAACTGAACTGAGTTATTCAGAGGCAAGGGATTCTAAGAGGCAGAGATGAAAAAAGACAGGAAATGACACAGGCCACGTAGGTCAAACAGCTTTAACTACCACCTCTCCTTAGCTACTCGTAGAGAAAGTCCATGGTTCTAAGCTCAAGAACCTTGCAACCTCAGCTTGGCCCTTGTAGCTACAGGAAGAGGGAGGGGGGAGAGCAGGAGACTGAGCCTTCCACCTCCTTGGCAGCTACTGTTAAAGACCTAGAAAAGAACTCTTGACACCATCAAATACTCAACACTAGAAACCAAAATGATTTCATTAACAGAAATGACATTAAAGAAGATGCATCTACTTCCTTGTTGTACCTGAAGAACTATTGGGTCTTTCCATCCGACTTGACCCTGCAACCACTGAGCCCCTCTAATAGAATGTGAGTCCCCTAAGAGCAGGGACCATATTTTTATATTTGAATCCCCTTAACAAAACACTCCGAACATACTAAGAATTCAGCATATTCCATTTCATTCATCCATTCATGGAGGACAGCTCGTGCAATGACAGAGGTGGGAGATGGGACTATGGAGTGCATGAAGAAGAATCATACGTAATGAGGCCAGATTATGGAAGACCTAAATGCTAAGGTGAGAAGTTTGTACTTCATCCTAAAGAAAATAGGGAATACGCAAGCTTTTTGTACAGTGGAATGACATGATCAGATTCTTATTTCAGGAATATTACTTTTAAAACTGTGTGAGGATGGATAAGAAAGGAGAAAGAATGGAAACAAAAATTATTAGTAGGCTAATGCAACAGTGTTGTCAAGGAGTTGACAAGGACCTGAATAAGAAGGGTAGTAGCCATTTAAATAGAAAAAAGAGGATAAATGCTGAAGATATAGAAGCAGAGACTGGCAACTGGATATGGATCAGTGGGGAGGGGGAAGGTGAAGGAGAGGGAAGGGTCACAGATGAAGTCAAGGTTGAAGAAATGGATGACTAAGGATAGTGGTGACCTCAAAAGAAATACCTGAAAGGTGAAAGGTAGGGGTTAGTGGGGAAAGATGATGAAATGCTTTGACCATAGTGAGTCTGAGAGACATCAATGGGATATCCTGGCAGAAATGTGTAACAAGAAGCTGGTGATGTAAGACTGGAGTTCAGGAAACAGATTGGGGAGATCAGAGACCATAGATCTGCAGAGAGATGACTATTAAATCCATGAGATCTTATGAGCTTACTGAGAAAGTATATGTATAGAAAATGGCTCAGGTCTGAACCTGGGGGATACCCTATGCTGACTAGATGAGATGAATGTTGACTCAGGAAAGGAAACTGAAAAGGAGTGGTCAGATGGGCAGAAAAGAGAATCAAGAGTACAGTGTCCAAGAAAAAAAGAGGACACAAGAGGAGCCAGTGGTCTACCATGTCAAAAGATCAAGTAGAATGAGTATTGAGAAGAGGCTATTAGATTGAGTACTTAAGAAATCATTGGTAAGATTGGAGAGAGAAGTTTTAGTCAAGTAGTAGGATAAGATATCATACTGGAAAGTCTAGAGAAGAGAGTGGGAGGTGAAGAAAAGGAGACAAAAAAAGACTTTTTCAAGGAATTTGGCTGTGAAAGTAAGAAGAGGTATAGGACAACAGCTTGAGGGGATGGTGCGATCATGTTTTTTTTTAAAGGTAGGGAATACCTGTGTGTGTTAGTAGACAGCAAGAAGGAAGTAATTTACAAAATACAGATCAAAGATGAGAATGAATGATCAAGGGGACAAGCTCCCAGAGGGGATGGAAAGGAACGGGATCAAGGACAGGGGTTAAATCTCTTTGCCAAAGACTAGAACAAAGGAAATGAGACTTAGATGTAGAATAGGGGAGATAAAGGTGCTCATGGCAAATGGCCACTATTTTAAAAGTATGTGATATTTTCTGTTGAGAGAATAAAGGAAGGAAGAGATCTGGCACAACCACTGTCAGTTGTGTAATAGAGAATTAGTCAGAGAATAAAACGGTTACTGTGCAGTAGCGAGAGCCCATTTTGAGATTTGGCCACAAAAATCTCTAGTGGACCTAGTCACACAGTTGTGGGTTTTGTCCAAATGGGTTCACTGGCATTCAAAGAGGAATAGGAAAAGTGGATACTGGGGGATAACCTGATGCTGATATTTGGTCAATGTATGAGCAGTGATAAGACAAGTGGGTGGGGGGAAGGTATTCAAGAACAGAGGTTAATGGATAGCTTAACTGGTCAACCATATAGTTTAGTAAGATTGTGAAGAGAAGAAAGTGAAGCTAGGGCAGAGATAATACCCTGGGAGAACAAGGAGAGGTATAGGGAATAGAAACCATGAAGACAAAATTTAAAAAGAATGAGGCAAAGAGTAATAGATGGGATAGGAAATTAAAATGAAAGAAAGGAATTTCAAAGTCCAAAATTACAGAGATAGTAGTAATGTTAAGATAAATGACAGGAAGAATCAAGATGTGCTCATCTCTGTAGAATGAAGTGAAAATACAGGGCATGGGAATAAGGAAGCTGATATCCTGGGAGATTGTTCAAAGGGATGCTAACATATATACTGAGTTTTTAGTATGAAGGCAAAGGTTGGGAACAACACTGGGAGCCAGGTACTGGACTCTGAGAAAGGAAGAAGACTGACCTAGGACTACAAAGAAAGACCTAAACCAGGTGGTATACATGGAATGAACCTCAAGTCAAGGAGTTTTTCAATGATGGTAGCAAAAGGACAGCCTGGAATTATTCCCTTTTCTGGACCAATGTGCTAGGTAGGTGAGAAAGACCATACTGAGAGTAACCAATGAGACAGACAAGGAGGAATGATGATGTAGAAATTGGGAAGAATTCTAGGATGAAGGAGAATTCATTAACACTGGGGACTGACTCCATGGGGCACAATCAAACAGGATGGGAGAGGAGGATGTTGACCGTGGAGAGGCAGAGCTGAAATTGATAAGGGTAAGAAAATACAGGGGGGAGTCAGAAGAGGAAAGGACCAGTCAACAGAAACTTTGAGACACATAGAAAAGGGGACAGAAACTCATAGATGGAAAAAGAACCAATTGACTCTAACCTTTAGGGTCCTCTAATGACTAAATGTGGTATCAGTGTAGGGGCATCAGCTTCCAAAGCTGGTCAAAACAAGGGAGCTATCTGTTTGGGCATTCTGGTCCCCAAGCCAGACTGAACTCATACTTGGTATCCAAGCTGTAGCCTCTTTCCAAGATGATAGAGAATGAGGCACACTCACGAAACACTCTGTACATGGAACACTTAAGTCTCTAATCTTTAAATCATCAGAAGCACAGTTCTTGTACCACTGGGAGGGAGCCTTGAAGCCCAGATCTGATAGATCCACTCAGAATTTCAGATGGCTATGATCCCTTTTGGTAAAGACCCTCTACTGACTCTGACAGCTGGGTCACACCCAAATATTCTAGCCTGACCTTTATAGGGGTCCCTCCACCAAACTCTTCTATATCTGAACTTCAACCAAGTTAATCAAATCCTCTGCTACAACTAAGTTAATTTTGTTACTCAGCCTGTTACTCTCTCCAATGTCAAATTCAAAGTCTTTGCAAAAGTTACCCATGTGACCTCATATTTAATAATCACTCTTGACTTCAAAACTGCTTTAAAAAACCCACTTCTATACAACCTGTTTTGTAGTCCTTGCACTCAACCTTAGCATTTCTACATTTGTATAATGTTAATGTTTTATGGTTTTGGTTTTTTGCAAGTACTTGTGTCTGTTTGATAAGTGTCATAAACTGATCATCTCTCTTTCCTCTGGTTCTCTCTGCATTAGCAAGCACAGAACTCTGAACTATGGAATCCCTGTGGTGACTAAACAGCCCATTCTCCTGGGGCTTACCAGGAGGTAGAGGTGAATTCTGTAGGATCTTATCCAGGAAGTAGACCAGCTGGTAGGTCTTCCAGGTAGAGATATCCACAGCAGCAATTGCGCCCAGGTCTAGCTTCTCAGCAGCCCAAAGCTGGGCCAGCTCCTCAGCAGGCTTCATAAGTGAGTCACCAGGGGAGAGGTCAGGTAGGTAAGGGGGCCATCCTGGTGTGTTCAGCCATCTATCAAATTCAAAGCCTGTAAGGTGGAAGTAAGAGGAGGTATTGGCAAGGGTCCCAGTCACTCCCTTCAAACTTCCAACCTCCAGTTGTGCCTAGAGCAAGCTTTCCCTAGCCACCCCATCTTCTCCCCATCCCCACCACCCCCTCAACCCCAGCCTGCCTTGAGATTTTGTCCATTCCAAACTCTTGCTTTATCATCTCCCCTAGAGACAGCAGACTACACGCCAACTGCCCAGCCCTCCTCCATTCTCTTTCATGCAGTCTTAGATCAGACCTTATGATGCCCTCTGCAGCCAGTTCCTCCTCTGGAGGAATATCTGATACCACTTCCCAGCATCCAAGTGTCCCTGGCCCCTGGCTCCTCTACGGTCTCAGCATCCTGAAATGTGGGGCCTCACACCTGACTGGGGCTGTGGGAACTGATCAAAGTGGTGGGAGGAAGGATGGTGATTGCTTTCCCCAGCTCATTAACGTCCCATCACACCAAAGAGGGGCGGGTATGGGGACACATTTTTAAGAACCAAGAATCTCAATCATAATGGCACAGTCTCCATTCTCTCCTCTTAAGGTGGAGACAATTTCCAGATGAGTCACTGTGGACACTGGGATGCCCTTTTGCTCAGAAGCTATTTTATGAGTCAATTTCCTTTCAATGCCAAGGGTCAGATCTACTGTCAGGGACAGTTACTTGAGCTTTAGCATAAGCATCAGAGTCAAGGTCCTGTTTGCATGTGCCCAGGTGCTAGAAAGGAATAGAGAGTAAGAGACCAAAAGAAAAGAAATGTGAACAAACCATGGGCCACAGCCCAAAATGGAATCAAGGGAGGCCCTTAGGACTCAAGGAAAGCCCTGGGGTTTTATTCTTTGAAGTCCCACTTACTACCTAACTTTTACTCATCTACTTTTTCCTAGTTTTCCCAAATTAAAAGTCATTAATCCTCTTCCCCTGTCCTAGTTCCCCTCAGGGATCTATGGACCAGGGCCTTACCTGGTATAGAATCTACTCTCTTCTTCTTCAGCTCAGGGAAATATTCCAAGTAGAATTCCAGAAAATCATCAGCCAAGATGCTCTGGAATTTAAATTCATT
This sequence comes from Trichosurus vulpecula, assembly GCF_011100635.1. Taxonomy (NCBI): domain Eukaryota; kingdom Metazoa; phylum Chordata; class Mammalia; order Diprotodontia; family Phalangeridae; genus Trichosurus; species Trichosurus vulpecula. Next base: position 102,529,350 of record NC_050576.1, on the reverse strand, counting down.
GACATAGGCCTGTAAACAAGGGAAATGTTTGGTCAGTTAGGATCACTGGATCCCCCTAGGGAGTGGTCACCAGATATGTGCCCACCCCTAATCATCTTCTCACATCTCTGGCTCCTCTACTCAAGCTGCCCCATCTACATGCTCCTCTTTCTTCTCTTCTCCATTAGGGGTTAACTATACCTTAAGGAAGTTGTCAAACTTGTCCTGGTCTCCCACCAGGTGGGCCAGGTAAGAGACAAAGCAGAACCCTTTCTCATATGGGGTTTCATTGTAGGTATCATCAGGATCAACACCTGGCAGAAGAGAGAGTACCCAAGGCTTGAATTTTTCATAACCATAACCCCTCAACCTTATGCTCTATTCTCCAAACCAGGCAGATTAAAATACAGTTTCTCCTACAGAGAATGAACAAGAGACTCCCCCAGACTATCTACCTCAGCCCATCCCAATTCATTTAAAAAAGGGTTCTGAACATGGTGTCCACAAACCTAAAAAAGAACCCAACCCATCCTTCTAAATTAATTTCAAGATAACTTTTTAATAATCTTCTGTATATTATTTTATGCTTTAAAAATTATTCTGAGAAGGGCCTATGTCACACAAACAAAAAAGGTTTCAGGACCCCAGCATCAAAGGAATTCTTAAAGGACCATTAACCATAGGTAACCCTAAGGAACAGGACAAAGAACATAGCTTCCACAGAAACTGGCAGATTTCCTTATACCCTATAAAATTATTCGTTAAAGATGAGAAAAAGAGTTTTATTAACACTTGGAAAGTGGCAAAGGATACATAACCTCTCTGGGATTCTGGTCAACCTCCTATCCACCCAAGCATTTTCAGGACAACTTATCTTTAAGTCAATTCTAGGCCACAGTGAAATTTCATCCAACTCCACAGACATGACTAAAAAAATATAGATGTCAACCACAGCAAAAATATTGAAAGCAGGACTCATTTCCTAATTTTAAGTAGTATCATACCAAGCTTGCAGAATGTCTCCTTCCAGTTGATCTTTCAGAATGAGTCAGAACCAAGTACTATCTGTTCTGGTTGTGACTCTTCTCCTGGCCCACTATTTCAGGAAGGCTTCACTTCCCTTCTAACTCTCCAGACCCCTGGAATCATGTTCAAACCAACTCTGCCATTGTTCCTGGAACAATCAACTACTCTACGGCCTGCTCACATTTGTCCAGTAACTTCCCAGGACCGAATGCTCCTCTCTGGCCATCCCCTTTGTGATACCTCTATTAAAACAAAGGTCCTGGAGGGCAAGACTTTCTTTGCTTTTGGTTTTATATCCACAGCACTTTGTAGAATGTTTAGCATACACTAAGTGCTTAATGAATGCTTTTACTTTCATCCATTCATCTGGTTGAAATGGCTCAGTTTTGGAAGGCCCCTCAAGAAACCCATTACAAAGGCTAAGGTCCCTAAGGTATTACACAGAGATGCCTTCTCTGACCTGGCTCAATCTTCACTCGGAGTTTGTTCAGCGGGTGGTCCTCTCCAGTGATGTCCATGTGTTGCCGAAGGAGTGCCCTCCCCGTGGCAGCTTCTAGGCAGGTGTAAGCAGGACCTGGAAAAAAATAAAATTTCTGACATGTGGGGCTGCTCAGAGGAGATGCCTTTCTGTGCTGGAAGAGGCTCTGCAGCCCTCTTGTGGTTAGCTGTGAGGATGGCGGTGGCCAGTTGTCCAGCTCCTTGGGCCTGCAGGCAAAAGCATGGTCTCCCTCAGGCACCACTTTATGCTTCCAAGGAACTCAAGGTTTGGTCACACATGACTCCACTCTCAGACGTTTCTCTTGACAAAGTATTCTTATTTTTAAAGGGATACTCTTCTGTATGTTGATAGGTAGAAACTTAAGGGATTCTCATTTGTCCATTTTTGGCAACCACTCTAAAATTTCTCCCCAAGGATCTGTGGTTCTTTCAGGTTTCAAAAATGCTGTTCTTATGACCTAGTCGTGAAATTAGCTGGCTCTAGACATTCTTGGGTTACATGGTCTAAGGATTCCAAGGAACACTGGTTCAGGGGGTCACTGGTTCACCTAAACCACAAATACTCCCCTGAAAAATGCTAGCACGTGATTCCAGCTTCTGGAGGAAGAAGGGTACTTCTTTTCCTAATGGTCAAGCTGCTGAGCACTCATCAGTTATATTACGGAAGTGATTCTTTTTCAGGTCTCAGTTGAACTCAATGGTCTCTAAGGACCCTTCCAATTCTGAGATTCTTTGTTAGGAGTCCTGGTGTTCAAGTGTCAGAACATTATAAATTACTTTAGAAAATATTATGTCACCAGCTCAGTCAAGATCTAATTCAGAAGGCAACTCAAGAGTGCATCAACTGTCCTCCAGTTATCAGAGTCTGAAAGAGTTTGGATTAAGTACTGCCTAGGCAGAATGGGAATAAAGGTCTGGCTACACTCGCCTCCCTTCCCAACAGTAACTCCTTGGAACTAGTGTTAACTCTACAGTATACCCTTACTTCAAATTTCTGGACCCTTTGTTCTATCTCTAATTACACCTTGCCAAACCCCAACCATGATTTCTCCCTTTATTCACCTCTGTGCCTACTCCTATGCAGATAAGGAAACAAATGTGCTGAGGAGGTCCAGGGCAAATTTAAGTTATTTAATCTCACAACTACAAAGCAATCTGTTTCACTCACAATAGCAGCCATTCCAGACTTTCCCCTCTCCTCAAGCCTTCCACAGCAACCCCATTCCTCACCCTTGAGAATCTCACCTCCTACTTTACCTAAAAATCTGAGGCCATTTGCCAAGAAATCCATCACCTCTGATTCCTCTAACATCATCTCCTCCCTACTCCCCCAACCTTCATCTGATGATGAAGTGGCCCTTCTCTTTGCCAAAGCCAACCATACTACATGCACCTTGGTATGATCCCCTCCAGGCTTCTCCAGTAGACTGCCCTCACTATGGTCCCTACCCTCTTTCTAAGCTTCAGTATTCCCCATCCCTGCCCTATCCACCAGTTCCTTCCTTGCTGACTACAAACACGCCCACATTTTCCCTCACCCTTAAAAAGTTGCCAATGATTTCTTAACTCCCAAATCTAAAGGTCTTTTCTGTCCTCACTTTCCTTGACCATGCTGCAGCTCGTGACACTGTTGACCACCCTCTCCCCCCTTGCCGGTTTTCCTGACATTGCTCACTCGCTCTTTTTCCTCCTGCAACTTCTCTGACCACTTCTTCTCAATATCCTTTGCTGGAACTTTATCCAAATCATGCCCATTAACTGTGGGGTTCCCCCAAACTCTATAGTGGGTCATCTCTCTCTACATTCTCTACAACTCCAATAGATTCAACTATGATCACTATGCAGATGACTATCAGTTTTTATGTATTCAGCCCTAGTCTCCATCGGGGGGGCCAATTCCCCTCACCATCTGTTAACTGGACATTTCAAATGTCCCCCAAATTCAACAAGTCTCCCCCTCATTTTCTCTCTTCCCATACCCACAGTTCTAGTTCAGATCCTTATCACTGCACTATTAGGAGGAATAGCCTAATCAGTCATTGTGTCTCAGGTCACTACTAATTCTAATCCATCCTTTATACAGAGCTGTCAGTGCAGATCTGATCCTGTGACCCCCATGCCCTCTGCCCCCCAGCTCAGTAAACGTCAGTGGCTCCCTCTTACTTTTAGGATCAAACACAAATTCCTCTTTGGGACATTGGAAGGCCTGCACAACCCAGACCTTCCCTGTGTTCTTGGTCTTCTTATCCATTCCTTCATTCTACAGTGCAGCCATACTGGCCTACCTGCCATTCCCCTCCCCACCCCATCCCCCATCCCAAGTTTTTGCTGGCTGTCCTTTGTATTCCCAGTGTTCTACTTCATCCACTCTGCTTTGTGGAATCCCTGACTACTTCAACACTGCTCAGAAGGCACCTTGTGCAGGCCTTTCTGAGCCCCCTTTGCCCCGCCCTGCTAGTACCTTTGTTGCTAAGGCGATCTTCCACTTCCTCTATAAATCTCTTACGTATACCTACTGTCTCCCTTGTTAAATTGTAAGTTCCCTGAGAACTGGGACCATTTCTTGATGTTTATTTGTGTCCTCAGCATTCTGCACGGTGCTTGGCACATTGTAAATACTCACTGGGTGACTGATAAGCAATGTTTGGAAACTGTTTCATGGTTTACAGCTCTGAGTCTTCAATTAACCTGTAATACACATAACTAGACTTATAAAATACCAATGGTCCTATGCTAACTGAACTGATGTAAAAAATACAAAATAAATGTTTGTATTGAGTACCTTTATATTTCCGCTATGTTTTTACACATCCTTGTTGTCTTCTTCATTAGAATATATGCTCCTTGTGAGTAGGGATTGTTTCATTTTTGGTACTTGTAGCTCAGTGTCTGGTACACAGAAGGCACTAGTGTATACTTCATGGACACACATTTATAGAAAGCCACATTAAAAATTATCTCTCATAATGTCTTAGGCAGTTGGCTCTGCTCATTTTGTATCTCCAGTGCCCCAATGCTTTACTAACAGCCAGGGGCTTAGCTAAGACATAGTCCCTTACCCTCATAGAGCTTACAGCCTAGGAGGAAGATGATAACACAATATTAGATGATTTTGAGTGAGAAATGTACAAAATGAACTGCTATGAGGTCCCAGGGAAGAGACTGTTACTGAACAGGGAAAATTCTTCTCTGGCCCAGGTCTGATCCCTCCTTTTCCAGGAAGCTTTCCATAATTCCCCCAGGTTTAATGAGATTTCTCCCTCAAATTTCCTTAAAGCAATTTGTCTAGAACTCTCTCATCATGTCTCTATCACTTTCTATCTTGCATTCTATCTAGTTGTGTATATGTGATATCCTTTGTCCCCAAACAGACTGTAAACTTCTTAAGGGGAAGGGCTGCCTTATTTTCTCTTTGTATTTCTCTAGCATAATGTCTTGTACATAGTAGGCATTTAGTAAGTGTGTATGAGTAGACTTTCATAAAAATCACCCTTGCTTTTGTTGGACTCAAAGGCTGAAAGGACCAGGAGGTTGGCTCACCAAAGAGGATAGTGGAGATTCTCCTCTGCGCATACATAGTGAAACCTTCATTCAGCCAGAACTCGCCCCAGTTGGCATTGGTGACCAGATTTCCAAACCAGCTGTGAGAGATCTCATGGATGATAACATCTGCCAAGGAACGGTCCCCAGCCAACAGACATGGAGTAACAAAAGTCAGGCAGGGGTTCTCCATGCCCCCAAAGGGAAAAGATGGTGGCATGAAGAGCAAGTCATATCTGTAAAAAGAAAAGAAAGGTTACAGAGAAGTCTTGGCTCCCCAAGAACAAGCTGTGTTTCATTTTGCTGAGGAAATGAACACAGACGTAGGACAGAGGCTAGAAAACTTGGGTTCTTCTCCCAGATGTGAAGTCCTTGCCTTTTCCTTTGCCGGACGTTGCATTCATCTCAGAGAGGGAAATTAGCCCTTCACCTCCCTTCCAACTTCAAAGGCAGGATGTGGACAAATTAGGAAACAGTAACACTTCTTTTTCAGGCAGACTTGGGATTTTTAAGGTCAAATTAATGAACCCTCTAATTAACAGGAATTGAATTCTGAAGATACCAGAGGAGAAAAATGGAGTTTGGATTGACTACGGCACTTTTTCAGATAGGGAGGGAAGACAAGCCAAGATCTGGGGGCAAGGCATGAGAGAGGAGCGAATGAAGAGGGGCAACAAGAAGGTTTATCAAGAGTACAGGCAAAGAGGGCAGCGGGACACTCAGCTTGAAACAAAGATATTAAAGTCCCATAATGTGACACTGCACCTTCCCCAAACATAGGGTCCAAAAAGTTTTTCTCCTGTTGCCAGAAATTCTTCTATCACACCATCGTACTCTTCCTTGGCAGCTTCAATCAAGCAGGGCTCAGCCCACACACGACTCCTAATGAGAGAAGAGCAGACAAGCCAGTTGTCAAGGCAGCCTCACTTGAAGGCCCCTACAGAGAATCAAGACTACAATTCAGGTATGGACAAATGTGCTATAGAGCTTCATCAGTGAGAGCAAGTGGGGGAAGGGGCTACCAGCATGCACCAGAGACATTACTGGCAGCTGGGTGGCAGAGAAGCCAGCAGAGCACAACGCAGGCACCCAACAGAGCCACCAAGGCACAAAACAGTCTCAGAAGAGCAATGAGGTCCTGAACCCGCAGGGCCCAACTCAGAAGAGCCTTGCAAGACTTTCTCATGGGGCTAGGAAAGGTGTTTAATGTATATGGTCACTATCCCACCAAGATGGTAATTCTGGATTGAGGAAGGGTGGAAGACAGGGAGGGACAAGGACAGAAGGAAAACCAGGGAACAGAAAGAATGAGGGAACAACAATCATGACCACCCCGTGTGTCTCTCTCCAAACCCTATGGTGGCATCGAGAAGGAGGAGAACCTCTGGTCCACCATTAGCTAATTTTCAAATGTTGCCTTGAGAACTCCTGGCTTCAGGATTTCTTTGGCTCCAGGGAACCTTTTCCCCAAGACAGGTCAATGCTTTAAGAAATAAGTTCTAGGCTCAAGTTGTAGACCAATAATTAACCAACAGAATTTATTCTATGGACTACCAAATTACCAGTTTAGTTTGCATATGTTCCACAAAGCAACCCTATGACACTCTGGTTGGTCTACAGCTCCTTGAGGGTCTGAAAGAACCTGGAGCAAAGACCGAACGAGGCGCTTCCTAGGCAAAGGAAAGGCTTAAAGTTGTGCTGCCTGCCATATGTTCCTGCCCCTAGGGCTTTGAGCCTTCAATGGAACATGTGCTTGGATTCATCACAAAATAAGTACCTCTTTTAAAAAAGAGCAGAATTTTCTAAAATTAAAACTATGGGCATTTATAGTTTACTGCCCCACCAAAGTGTCCCTCATCGCATCTCCTTTGTTGTTTTTCGGCAGGGCAATTGGGGTTAAGTGACTTGCCCAAGGTCACACAGCTAGTAAATGTGTCAAGTGTCTGAGGTCGGATTTGAACTCAGGTCCTCCTGACTCCAGGTCTGGTGCTCTACTCACTGCGCCTAACTGCTGCACCACCCCCCAATGCATCTCAGAACCTAACCCTGGCCTAACTCAGCTCAGCCATGTGGCCCTAGCTCTAGCACAGGAGCATAGCACATCTAAACAGATCTTGGATTTCAATTTCTGAATCTCTTCCTTTTTTTTTTTCTTCAAGTTTTCAACATTTATTTTTTATAAGATTTTGAGTTCCAAATTTTTCTCCCCGTCCCTCCCCATGATGGCAAGCAATCTGGTATAGTTTATACATGAGCAATCACGTTAAACACATTTCCACATTAGTCATGTTATAAAAGAAGAAACAGAACAAAAGGGAAAAACCAAACAAACGGAACAACGACATGAAAATAGCATGCTTTTTTTCACATTCAGACTCCACAGTTCTTTCTCTGGATATGGAGAGCATTTTCCATCATGAACCTTTTGGAATTGTCTTGGATCCTTGTACTGCTGAGAAGAGCTAAGTCTATCACAGTTGATCATCACATAATGTTGCTGTTGTTACTATGTACGATGTTCTGCTGGTTCTGCTCACTTCACTCAGCATCTGAATCCCATTTAATGATGCAGATTATCTTTTCATTCACAACTGCCCATCTATCCCATGGGGACCCTTGTCCATGTCCTGCCGTAAGTTCAACACAGGGAGTCCACCCAACATGTTGGGGGGGCCTTCCTCCCTTTCTCTTGACATTTCAGGGGTCTAGTGAGCACTTTAGCTACCCTGCCCACCTGTCATCCTTTTTTCTTGTCATGACCAAACCACCTTCTCTTCCTATCATAAAATTTCTTAATAACATCCTTTATTCCTTTTCTTTGAGGTTCCTCAGTGGTTATAGGAGGTTGTAGCCTATCCATATCTACCATGGACCTTCTCTACTGCCTTCTGTGCATCTTCAGGTAATAAATGCTTGTCGAACTAATTTTTTAAAACACGCAGTTTTTAAAAAAAATTCTGGTCTTAATAAACATCAGCCAAAATGAGCACTTACACAAACACCTTTTCATAAATGGAAAAACAGAACTGTACATGAAATTGCCAATCACTGTTATGTGAAGCTTGCTTTTCTAAAGTAGATAATAAATCCAATATGCAACTTTCAAAGCTCTCTTATTTGTGATTTCTTTTGGCCTTCCTTCTGTTCTCTTCTGTGCATTTAAAAAAGTGCCCCAATGATCCTGTCTTTTCTTTTTTGGGTATCCCCCCTCTCTGTCCTAACCCCATTAAAAAAACACCCCCAAATCCTCATAACAAATATACAGACTTAATGCTTGTTGAATTGAAGTACTCCTAGAACATTTGTCCATCAATATAAGGCTTCAAAAAGTTGGATAATCTAGCCAAATCGGAAATTTAATCACTATTGATTTATCAAGATGTTCTACTTTGCCAGAAGTTTCCCTCCTTGGGTAAGAGGCATATCCAACCAGAAAAACCCTGGCAGAAAGTGCTATCTGAACTATCTTAGGAGATAGCTGTGGCCATGAATCCAAATTATCTAGCCCAGTATATAATGGCTGACTAGTGTTATCATTTATTACATATATAAAAATCACCATAAACAAGTAATTAATGAATCAGAGGTTGTTCTGATGAAACGTGGGGGAGGGAGAAAGGAGAGTGATTTCCCATCAACAGCTCCTTCCAGATAACTAAGTGTAAATTCTCTGAAATGATACACACCTTCTCATTCTTTGATTACCTGGTTTCCTGACTACTGCAAAGATGAACCTTCCAATGGGTGGGGCAGACTTATTTTTCTAGATTCAGCTCCTCTGATCCTGAACTGGTTTATTAGTAGCTGACTATAATGGAGCCCATTTATCATTCCACACCACACCCTAGGAACTGAGATTTATGCATCATCTTATCAGACTGAGGTTTGAGGTTGATAATGCCAAGCCCACCCAAAAAAGTACTCCCAGGAGCTAAAAGCCAAGGCCAGAGATAAGGAAAGAATCACAGCTAGGAAGAGAAGGTCATTGTTCTATCACCAACTTTTGATCCTTTCCAGTCAGAGGGAAGATGGGAAAAAATGTCAGCAGTAAAATGTGGACTCTTGGATTTAGTTATTCTCACAGAAACTTTACAAATTTTATTCTACCAAATCTAACCAATCATGTAGAGAAAGCTTTAGTATTGAGGATTTGGGTCCATGAAGAATGTTTTTTCTTTGCAGGAAATAGAAAGAAAGCCTTACTCTGTCTTACCTCTGCTATTGCACTCATCTCCTAATAAACTACTCAGAATCAAAGCAGCTCAATCTTGAAAGACGTCTGCCTCACCCATTGGAAGCAACGAGCAAGAGGGTGAAAGAACAGCTGGAAATAGGCTAAGGCTATGAAAATTGAGCTAAAAATGGCTATATTGAGAGGGAAGGAGATTCAGAGGGCAAAGGGTTTAATGAGCCAAATGGTTACCCCAAACTTCTGGCTGAGGAATGATACCCACTTGCCCACTTTATAGCATGGGCAGCATACTTTCAAATCCAAATATTAATGGAGCTAGAGGAAGAGTAGTAGAAGAACACAGTTCCAGTGGCTTTGCCTGCTAGAGAAAGAAAGGTCCCAGACTGTTCCCAAGAACTATCTTGATGGGATGTACTTGTCATATACTTACTTATTTGCCTCTCTGTGTCAGTCCAACCCTGCCTACACAGTCTCAGGCACCTACCTGGGTCCAACTTCAGCAGAAACCAGATCTCCAACAGCCAAAGCTACCAGGTAGGAGGGAATAGGCTGACACATTTGGAAGAAGAACTTATTCGGGCCTTGTTTTTCCCATGTGGTAGCACTCATCACTGCTGTGAAGCCATCTGGCACCTGGCAAGAGAATAAAAGTTGGGTTTTAGCTGCAGGGAGGTCAGTTTCAAAATTAACCCAGAATGAGGTGAGATTTTTGGGCAAAATTTCTGAGATTTGGAGTGAGGCTCACACGCCTGTTAAAAAGACGCCTCTAAAACACACACATGTACATGCGTGCGCACATGGCAACTTGGGAGCAGAAATGAAGGTTTTAATAAGAGCCCCTATTGGATGAAAGTTACACTAAGCATTCAATATTAGAGCTGATCAGTTTAAAAATGATGACACTGCTCTGAAATCATATTATTCCAATCCCAAGAACAGATGTCTCTTACCTCAATGAGGGCAGAATACTTGCTTTTCACTGCAGGAGTGTCAAAGCAGGGGAAGAAGGCTCGGTTGAGGACGGCCTGACCCTGGGTATAGACGAAGGGCTTCTTCTTCCCTGCTGTCTGCTCTGGAGTCAGCCAGCAAACCTGGGAGAACAAACAGATTTTAGGAGGGCTGAATGCTCCCTGGGCTCTAATGGGACACTATGCAGCCAGAAGGCCAAGTATGAAGAATACTAGAGAAAAGGAATTAGTTGGCATTAGGCACTTCAGGTTATTGTCAAGATCTCAATGCCAATCAGTCTGATCACATTAAGAACATTCCTCCAAAGTAGATCAACGGAACAGACTAGAAAAAGGAGAATCAGAAACAATGGAACTCAATAATCCAGTGTTCGATAAACCAGAAAATGTAAGTTACTTAGGAAGTAACTTCCCATTTGATAAAAACTGCTGGGAAAACTGGAAAGTTATCTGGCAGAAAGGAGGCTTAGACCAACATCTTACGTCCTATTTTACAATACGTTTTAAATGGACATATGATATTAACATTAAAGATCATACTATAAAAAATAAGAGAAACAGATCATCTACCACTCACAGCTATGGAATAGAATTGTAGATGACAAAATAGATAACTGATTACATGAAACTGAAAAGCTTCTGCAGACAAAATTATGGCACCTAGAATAAGAAGGGAAGTTGTTGAATGGAGAAAAACAGTCTTCATATCAACTGATCTAATAAAGGCTTGCTATACGAGATATATAAACAATTAACAGATACATACACATATCATATGATCACCAGCCATTCTTCATTAGATAAGTGGTCAAAAGATATGAACAAACAGTTCTCAAAGAACTGCAAACAATTAAAAACCATATGAAAGACTGTTCTTAACCATTAATAATAAGAAAAATATAAATCAAAACAATCCTTAGGCTTCACCTCACACTGAGCAACTTAGCAAAGACAACAAAAGATGGTGATGGTGTTGGAAGAGTTGTGGGAAGATAGGTACACTGGTACAATCTTTGGGAAAGCAATTTAGAATTATCAATCAATAAACATTTATTAAGCACCTACTATGAGCCAGGTACTGTGCAAAGCACTGGAGATATAAAAAAAAGGAAAGACAGTCAAGGAGCTCAAATAAAATGATTAAGTTGTTCATACCTTTTGACCCAGAGATTCTATTACTAGGCTTGTACCAAAAGGAGGCCATTAATGGAATATTGTGATGGCTAGAGAAGCATGGGAAGATCTATATGAACTGATGCAGCATGAAGTAAACAGAGCCAGGCACACTCACACACATAAAAAATTCAAAAGTGAGTGTTAATAAAAAACAAGCATGGAATGAAGAAAGAGGAATCAGAAGACATTCTCAACACACTCTTTTGTAGGGGTGGTATTTTCAGATCCTTTTGCTACACTGATCAACTAAAGTTCTGTTTCTAAAAAAATTGCTATGAAATGGTTCTCTGGGAATAGCATGGGGAGGGATACTAAGGAAACTATGGTGATGTAAGAGAGAGAGAGAGAGAACACAAGCGCTTCCCTCTCACACTCTAATTTGCTTTGGAATCCATTAAGGTATTACCTCCAGTTCACAGGCTGTTTCACCTTCAGGAATGTATTCCTCATCTTATTCCTACAGAGTGTTTCAAGAAATCTCCTTTCTAGTTTTTTACCTTGTTCACTGGTTTGTAATCTTATATTCCCTTTCTTTTCCACTATGAAGGTCCCCAGAAATCTATAAATGTTGGGACTTTCTCATTACCAAAGCAAAACAAAAAAACACTATGGTTTCCAGGAGCCCTGGAATTTGGCCTGGTCGCAAAATATCTGGAAGTAAAGGCTACAGAATCACAAAATCTCATCTTTGGAAAGCATTGTAGAGGACCCCCTACCCATATTTGAACTTACTACAACATCTCTAAGTGGTCATAGAAACTTCACTCAAAGACCTCTAGTGAGGAATAATCCACTATATACCCAACACAATATAATTTCACTTTTGGACATTACGAAGTCCCTTTCATCTAGCTAAAATCTGCCTTCTGGAGCCAAGCTAGACAAATAATTTCTTCTCCTTAAGATAGCCTTTCAAATACTTGAAGAAAACTATCATGATCTCCACTAAATCTCCATACCAATTATCTCTAGTCCTTCCATTAATCTTTGTAGGGTATAATTGGTCTCTAGTTGCATCTTATCTTAGCTATCCCTCCTCTATGTCTTCCCTAAAACATAGCACCTGGAAATGAACAAAGTACTACAGACTTGGTTTGACCAGAGGGTCAAACAGGGCTTATACCTGTACCAGCAGAGCCCACACTTCCCCTTTTCTACTACTCCTTTCTTAGACTTAGTATGATTTCAACGGCTTTTTTGACTCCTTTATCACTCTATTAATTTATACTGATCTTTTTCACATGAATTTTAGTCTTAGTCTTCTTGCCCCACTCTTTTGTCCTGTTGAAATTTTTTTGGATCCTGATTCACTTGTGAGCCAGTGCTCATCATCCCTAAAATTCATCTGCCCTTCACCTTTTTAAAGTATCTTGTTGTAATAGTTTTTAATAATAATTTTGTTAAATGTTTATTATTCCATTCTCTATGCCTTTCACATGTACACCAACCAAAAAGAATCAACTACCTAGTATGTACTCTACTTTTATCTATCGCAAAAACAAGGTGGTTTTACAAGAAATCTCTTAAGTAGTGAGGGAAATAGCTCAGCACCAAGAACGGAGGCGTAGAGAGATAAAACAGAGGTGGATCAGGAGTCGCAAGGCTTTATGGAAGTAGTGAACAATGGGAAACACCTTGAACAAAGAGAAAAATCAGGACTGGCAAGAAGGGAAACCTTTAGGGCATAAGGGGTTAATAAGGGAAAACAAAAGGGAGACAGGCCAGAGGAGAAGAGCACCTTCACGAGGGCAGTAGAGGAATAAGGGTGGTCAGCACAGTACAATGAATGAAACAATCTATGCTTCGAGTTTCTATTCTATCATTTCTAAACTGTACGGCCAAAGAATGGCCCATATTTCAGATGTGGCTTAACCAGGGAAGAGAGTAGAATGAGACTAACACCTCCCTCATTTCTGACAGGTTGAGGGTGATGGCAGTGGGAAGGGTTGGAAAAATGCCCGCTGAGCTCACTGCAATTAAACTTTTAACAAGAGCTATTCAATAACACTGCCCTTTCTTTTGGAGGCCTCTCATAGCTGGGAAGTTAAGAACGCTCCTCAATGTATGGGATCTATATTTCACCACTCCGCCCCAATTTGATTTTCCTAGCCTTCACCAGACTCCCTTTTCTCGTAACTAAGTCCTATTTTGGATGGAGGCTAGTAGTTCTTACTAAGGTCTTGCACAAAGCTCAGCGAATCCCACGGCTGAGAGCAGTATTTGCCCTTCGAGTCAATTCTGAAGTTTGGGAGGAACAAAATCAGACAAAAGCGCCTCAATCATAGGCCCGCTGAAACGAAACCAAGCCGGCCTCTGGCCCAGCTAAAGGATTATGGAATAGCGGAACAAGCAGAAGAGTCAAAGGTCTTTACTCCCCCAGCAGGGAATGCCACCTGGGGGTGGGGTCGGGCGGGAAGGTCACAGGAAAGGCAGGCACACCCTTTCCCAAGGTTCCAACCCCCTTTTTAACTGCATTGGGCGCTCCGCACCCAGACAGGCCACCGTCAGTCCACGCGGGCTCCCGGATTCGCTCGGCTGCCGACTTAAGGGCACCGGGGCAAGTGACAGCCGGCCCTTCTGCGGGTGCGGGGAAGGCCACAAGGCCTAAGTGGGCGGCCCATTAATCGATAAGCATTTATTAGGCGCCTGTGCGCGCCAGGCTCGGCTATAAGTGCTAGGGATACAAAGAGGCAAAAGACGGCCCGTCCTCCAGGAGCTTACGCTCTGCCGGGGGAGACAAGAGGCGGACAAACTACACAGAGCCGCTACCGGAGGAACAAGTGCGAATGCATTAAGAGGGCGCGGCGGCCGGGGGCAGGAAGCGCGGACGCCGGGCGTCGCCGGCCGGCAAAGGGAAGGGAGGGGAGGGGCGGGGCGGGGCGGGAAGGAAAGGGAGCGCGGCCGCGGAAGGAGACGCGGAGCCGCCGCCGCACTCACCCCGGGCCCCTCGCCCACGCGGTACGTGAGCAGCAGCTGGAAGCGCTCCCCGGGGTGGCACGGCTGCGGGAAGGCCACGCTCAGCGCCTGGCCGTAGTGGGCAAAGGGGCGCGTGTGGAAGGGCACGGGCTCCTCGGGCGGCTCCCCGGAGCCGGGCCGCTCCCGCCGCAGCGCCGCCGCCGTCACCTCGAGGCACGGGTGCGAGTCGAGGTGCAGCTCGGAGGCGCCCTCGGGCCCCAGGCAGCGCAGCTCCAGCGCCGCCGTGCCGCTCAGGCCGCGGCTGCCCGGGCCCGGGCCCGGCGGCCCGAACTCCACCCGCAGCGTCAGGTGCAGGTGCAGCAGTTCGAAGGCGCGGAAGTTGGAGGCCGAGGCCACGTCCGGAGCCCGGGCCGAGTGCAGCGGCCGCCGCGTCGCGCAGCCCGTCACAGGCCCGGGGCACGCCATCACCCCAACCGACACACCAGCTACCTCCAACCGACTGGACACCTCAGCCACCGCTCCCCGCTCCGTCCCCCGCCCGCCTCGAGGACGCCGGGGGCGGGGCTGCCGCCAAGACCACGCCCTCCAGTGACTCGTCTGTCGCCTGGCCACGCCCCCGGCAGGAGCAGCCACGCCAAGTCCCGGAGAAGCGCGGGCCACGCCTCCCGCGGGCGTGACTACATCTTTGAGGCCACGCCCCTCCCCCTCCTTGACTCCTTGTCCTTCCCAAGCCTTGGAATCTTGTCCCATTTCTCCATCGCACTCACCTTGGATTTCAGTCCCAGACCTCACCTTTCTTTAAGTCTCCTTGGGGCTTCCGCATACTTCCCTAAAAAAGTGTCGCTTCTTCCCTCCAGTCCTACTAGTCCTTTCTTTGACCCAGATGCTAAGGACGAGGTGGCCGTTCTTGCCAACGCCAGCCCCTCTGCTTGTGTCTTGGACCCTGTGATCACCCCATTTCTCTCTCTAACTTTCAGTCTCTCTCCTTATCCACCGGCTCCTTCAGCTGATAAACATGCCCACTTGGGCATTCTACATCAATCAGCTAATTTCAATGCCTTCCCTTGCCCTCAGACTACTAATATTTTCCCCTCTTACAGCCGAAGCCCTAGAAAAAACTTGTCTAGAGTCATTGCCTAGACTTTCTCACCTCCCGCTTACTTCTCTAATGGCTGCCTACCTCAGCCCTCAAAAGAAATCTATGTAAAGTTACCAATGATATTGTCAGTAAGGTGAATTTTAGTGCAAGTAAGGTGGATTTTAGTGTGTGTAGAGTGGATTTTTGTTATTATTTCTTAGAGTTCAGTTTTCCAGAATCCGTGGCCATAACAATCTCTGCTTCTCAGGTATTAAATATGACCTCCCATGCTCATGGTTCAAAACATCACCACACTTGCGCAGCATTATATAAGGATAAATAATATAAATATGAATGCTGAAACTGTAAACATCCACTGTGACTGCCTGAGCAGTGAGATATAGGGATGAGATGATGTAAACTTAGGAGGATGCCTTATGAAACAGGTGGTCAGTGGTCAGTGAGTTGGGGACGCTTTATGGTTGAATGCGCAAGCTGGAATGCTATGTGCCTTGACTGACCCCCATCAAGGCTTGGGAGGGGGAATCTGTGTTTGCCTCAACCAGCCCCCATTGAGGCTTGAGGGGATTTAGGGGAACCCTTTAGGGTTGAATTGCACAAGTTATGCCTGTCTTGATTGATGTAGGGGTAGTTGCACAGGGTGATTTAGGGAATGCTGTAAGAGTTTGTAGTGCCTCCGTTATAAGCAATACTGTGTTAGAGAAAACTAGACTAGAATAAAGCTTATTAACCCCTTTGAAGCTCTCTTTCCTGTCTGACCAGATCAAGAGTGAATCTGTTAGAGGCTGGAGTCTGAAGCCTCCAGTGCCTCCTGTGTATTATCTAACAGGTATCTTAGTTGCTAAATGGAGATGACCTTTTCTCAGTTCTTAACTGTCTTGACCTCTTCAGCTTTTTAGGATATCATCCACTACCCCTTCTAGATCCGGGGTTCTTGATCTTTTTTGTCATGGTCCCTTTTGGCTATCTTATGGAGCCTTTGGACCCCTCAGTGTTTTCAAGTGCATAAAGTAAAATTCCTAGGAAAACCAGTGAAACCAATTATATTATAATGCAGTTATGAAAATTTTTTTAATGAGTTCATGGATCCCAGATTAACAACCCCTATCCTAGATATTTCATGAAGCTGTCCATGTCCCATCCCTTATGTGAGTGTATTCCTGGGCTCTATCCTAGTCTCTCCTCTCAGTCTATCCTCTCTCTCTCTCTCTCTCTCTCTCTCTCTCTCTCTCTCTCTCTCTCTCTCTTCCTCTCCCTCTCCCTCTCCCTCTCCCTCTCCCTCCTCCTCCCTCCTTTCTTTCTCTTTCTTGATTTTATCAGCTCCTATATGTTCTACTGTTATCTCTTCACAATTCTCTCAGATCTATCTATCCAGACCTAATCTCTTCTGAATTCCAGTCTGATTGGTATGAGTGCCTCTGAGCTCAGAGTACCACCCTAGACTATGGGAAGAGATGGTTTTCTCCTACAACAAATGTTTTTGCTTTTCCACTACATGGGACCAGAAGAACCAAAGTGCTATCCCACTGGTTCAGTGCCATAGTCTGTTCCATCCACCATTTTCTTTCTGGTGGAGGCAGAAAGCCAGCTGCTGTCAGAGGGCATTCTCAGCATTGGAATCAGGAGACATCATGAAGTCCCACTTCTCCCCCAACTTCTTATTTCACAAAGAAGAAACTAAGGCCTAGAGAAGCAAAGTGATTTGCCCAAGGCCACACAGGGGACAATTAGCAGAGCTGGGATGGGAACACTAGTCCAATGGCTTTAGCTTCTTCCACCACAATGATAGTACTGATAGCTAGTGTTTATATAGCACTAAAAGGTTTACAAAATGCTTTACAAATATTTCATTCTCACAACAACCCTGAGAGGTAGGTGCTATTATCACCCCCATTTTACTGAAGCAGGGGGTGGTTAAGTGATTTACCCATAGGTCACCCACCTGGGAAGCATCTGAGGCTAGGTTTGAACTCAAGTCTTCCTGGTTCCGGGTTCAGCACCCTGCCCACTGAACCACCTATCTGCCTCCTAAGCTTTCTACAAGACCCAGAATGCTCACTCAGAGGGCAAACCCACTTTACATAACTCCTTGATCATTTTAGTTGCCCTTCCCAGGCCCTTCTTCAGCTCCCTGTGCCTTTCCCATGGTCTGAATTGTTTAAGTTCAGTGAAGCAGGATTCAGTAGCTAGTCCAGGAATGGGATGCAACCTACCAGCACTGAGCCTACAGCAACAACGAAGTAGATCTTTACAGGGCATGTAATTAGAAAATCTATTAAAGCACTTATCAGTTACAAATTTGGCAACATGCATGCTGGGAATATATTCTCACTCTGAGACTAAGGCAGCTAGGTGACATGGTAGATAAAACCCTGGAGTCAGGAGGACCTGAATTCAAATCAGCCTCAGAAACTTATTAGCTGTGTGACCCTGGGCAAGTCACTTAACCTTGATTGCCTCAAAAAAAAAAAAAGACAAAGTAAAACCAGTTGACCCAGCAACCATATTTGACATATTTGTTGAACTGAAGGTTTACTGAATTTCATTTAACTTTTACAACAACCTTGTAAGGTGGGTAGTGCCAGGATTATCTTCATTTCACACATATGGAAGACTCAGGTCTTACACTCACTTTAAGTCACTTAATGAGTGATGGAACTGAGATTAAAATCTAGGTCATTTGAACTCCAAGGGATTCAACGTTCTTTCCAGTGCCCTAAAACAAGAGAATTTAGGTAGATTCTGAGGTTTGTTTTTATCAAGATTGGTCAATAAACAAACGAAATGCAAGGGTGGTGACTGACGGGAAGCATCAGTTTTATTTAATTACAATTCATTTTTTTAATTAACAAAAATACTTTTTCTTTCCCAGCTTCATTGGAAAAAAAAAAGTCCTTATAACAGATATTCAGAGTCAAACAAAACAAATTTATAGGGACCTGTCCAAAAAGTATTTGTTTTATTCTCTACCCTGAGTCTGTAACCTCTCTGTCAGGAGGTAAGTAGCATGCTTCACCATAATTGTGGTTGGTCACTGTGTTGATCAGGATGGAACCACCAGTTTTTATTTTGTTTTGTTTAAATTAACTTTCAAAAAATGGACAAATGTCTTTTTTCTCTCCTTTCCATCTCCCATGCCCCCAAGGTCGGGGGGACGGAAGAAAACTCTTGTTACAGACATGGGAAATGGGGTTTTGTCTAAAACCCTAGACCACCAACCTAAGATCGCATGTAACAACATTGTACATTCATAGGTAATGGAGGTACAATGGCATCGAGTATATGGAGGTTGTCAGAAAGGTTGGTGTTTTTTAAATGGCCTGATTCAGAAACTCAGATTTTTTTTTTCTCATATTTGCATCAGAGGGTGAAGGACTCCTTTGTTCACATCAGGTAACACCATGCAGTAAGGAGGGAGGGCCCAAGGGTCACCTCCTTCCTTCACTGGCTCTCTACTTTCAGCCATATGGTCCTGAGAAACTAGCCTGAGCCTTTGGCCTTTTTGTTTTTACTTTTCTATTATGGGTACAGGAATTGGAGCATGAGTCATGGAGATCCAAGAGTCAGGATGTTGGAGAACTCCTAGCATTTACCTCTGAGGAGCTCAGGTCTGGGGCATAAGCCTAGCAGAAGCAGAACTTAGGGTGACTAACCTAAAGTAAAGAGCCCTTTGTAAAAACTAATCTAGTATTAAGTCATCAAACGGAACTGGGGTACTAGTGTCTGGGTCTCTATTTCACAATCCCTTCAGGACACTAGAGAAGACTGGGGTAAAATAGAACAGCCTAGTCTTTGGACAGTGAAGCAAGGGTAATCATGTTATATGTGAATAGTCAAGCGAAACAAATTCTTGCTTTAGGCATATCCAAGAAGTACATGTCTTATTCTGCACCCTGAAGTACTCTGGAATCGTGGTTAATCAATGTTATCTGAAAACATCATGCCACCAGGGGGTGCTGTAATACAAGGGAAAAATGAGCTTCAAATTCAGCAGCCTTCACTGTACTCTCTTAATTTGCAAGCGTTTTGCATATTCAAACTGAAGCCGTCTCAGCAGTTACAGGTACATTCGAACCCTTAGGATATTCCCACAACCTGCCAGATCTTGGGACAAGGATGGGCGAAGCTGGTGGGTGGTCTTCTTTCTGATGGAGAAACTTATTAATTAAGAAACTTAGTCATCCAAGCAAAGACACATGCCATAAACAGCTTCCTTACCGTCTGCTTGTTTCACCCAGTTATTTAGTTTGGGATTCAAAACAGTTCGTTGAGTTCAATTTTGTTTTTGTTCCTTTCAGCCCAGATGTGTCATGTTTGGTTTAAACCTTAAAACATTTACTTCTTGGGCATTTCAGCCTCGGGTTTCTCATTATTTAGAAAACTTTCTGATGATCGGTTCTAAATAATGAGAGTTCCTTCCATGATTTGTTAAACTGAAAAGGCACACAGCCGTGAACTTAATCCAGCTGACAAACTTCCATGGTTAACCAAACAGAAAGCATGAAAGGGAGGACTTTTGCTGGTATTGTTAAAGACCTATTGATAGTTATCTTCTCTCTAGAGCAGAGGGCAAATCCACTCCCCTTTCTGTGGTACTCTTGTCTGCAATCCAATACTTCATAGGCTGATGATTCCATTCATGTGAGTACTCCCTGTATTGGCACAGACTCCAGTTCATGGACAGTGTAGGAAATGGTCTTCAAGAGCTGCCACGAGTAGAAAGATTCACGACCCAGTGGCTAACCTGGTGATGAACAGATGACAGACATGCCGTTAGTCAACTGACTCAAACTTGAAGCCTTTCTAGGTTGTCAGGGCCTGCTGGAGCAATGGTGGAGGAATCAGCGGGCCTTCACCCACTCTTTTCAGAGGTAGCTAGGTAGCATACTGGATAGAGCACTGCACCTGGAGTCAAGAAGACCCGACTTTGATATGTGTTAGCTGTGTGACTCTGGATAAGTCACTTAACTTCTCGGCCTCAGTTTCTTTATCTGTAAAATGGGAATAATGGTATCAACCACAAAATACTGTGGTATGGATCAAATGAGATAGCCTGTGCAAGTACTTTGCAAACTGTAAAAGTGCTTGTCGTTCAGTTGTGCCTGTGGGGTTTTCTTGGTAAAGACAGTGGAGTGGTTTGCCATTTCCTTCTCCAGTGGGCTAAGGCAGACAGAGGTTAAGTGACTTGCCCAGTGTCACATAGCTAGTACAAGCCTGAGGCCAGATTTGGACTCAGGTCCTCCTGACTCCAGGCCTATCCATCTATCCACTGAGACAGTTAGCTGTCCCATAGGTAAGTACTAGCTATTCCCTTCCTTTCCCTCATTGGTTATTATAGCCTCCAAAGAGGATCCACCCAACATGCTAAAGGCCTTCCTGTTTTTGGTTTGTTTTTTTTTTGGAAGGGGGAAAGCAGGGCAGTTGGGGTTAAGTGACTTGCCCAAGGTCACACAACTAGTGTGTCAAGTGTCTGAGGCCAGATTTGAACTCAGGTCCTGCTGACTCCAGGGCTGGTGCTGTACTCACTGTACCACCTAGCTGCCCCGTTTGTTTTTTTAATGCATTTATAGATAATGCAGCACTCAGACCCTTTCCAAATGACCAAAATGGCTCCTTTTCTTGCCAAAAACATCTGATATCTGGATACACTTACCCTTCTGCGCTCTTATGACACTATTCTCTCTCTTCTGGTTCACCTCCTACATTTCTGACCATGCCTCATTCTCCCCCAAGCTACCATATTTTGTATAGATACGGAATTATTTTATATGAACTTTCTATTTCTCCCATTAGAACGTAAGTTCCTTCAGGGTAAGGACTGTTTATTTCCCTTTTGTCTTTGTATCACCAGGGCTTAGTGTGGGTGCGGATTGATTGATGCCATTTCTCCTATTTAAAGCATCGTTGATAATATCCTATGGCCTTCAGAATTGAGATAATTCATTTGAAATGAACTTATTAGCCAAAGAAAAACATTTTGTGGCTCATGAGGATTAATTATGATACTGGGCAAAACACCATACCATCCTAATGGCTTTTACATCAGCTGCAATTTTGATTCTTCTAAGATAGCAGTGTCCTATGATTATCAATCACATAGTATCAGTGTGGAATATTGGTATTAAAAGGGCAAGCTTTTGCTAAAAAGAGCGTCTTGGGAGCACTCACTCAAAGTGCTGCCTATTTTCACAAAATATACACAGATTTGAGTTTGAGGAAAACTACTGGTCTAAACATAGTGTGACATAAGGTTGGAAATAAAGGTTGGATCCAAGTTGTGGAGAACTACAAAGTTTGTATTTTATCTTATCGGAAAGAGAGAGCTATTTATGGTGTATGACAAAGGAAACGAAATACTTTTGGGGAATGGAGGGGGAAAGGACATGTGATTTTATCTATGCAGAGATCTCCCCATGTGTAAAGTCCCTCCACTAATATGGATTTTCGACTCATCTGCTTATAGTCTTAAGAATGTTGCTTGTCAATGAGTGGTTAGGTGACTTGACCAAAGTCACACAGCCAGTATGTGTCAGGGGCAAGACTTAAATCACTTTTTCTTGATACCACACTTGGTCCTTTATTTCTACTATACATTTGGTTCTCTGCTTTGGGAATCAATCCTATCAGTGAATCAATCAATAAGGTACTGGGGATATAAGTACAAAGGACAAAACAATCCCTACTCACAATGAGTTTACCTTCTACAAGGGAATATAGGAAAGATCATTTTGGCAACTGAGTGGAGTACTCATTGGAGAGTGAAGAGAATGGAAACAGGAAGACCAATTATAGTATCCTGGATAAAAAGTAACATTGTTCTAAATTAGGTTGTCAGCCATGTAAGTGAGGGGCTGTAGAGGTAGAATAAATAGAATTTGGAGACTAATTTGATACAGGTAATGGATCAACGATAAATCAAAGAATCAAAGTTGACTACAGCATCATGAATCTGTGTGACAGGGAGGGCGGTGATATTCTAAAACAACAGAAGTGTTTGGAAGGACGGATTTGATTCAGTCTTTACGTCATGGAAGGTACTGTGGCTACAAAAAGAAAACAATCCTTGCCCTCAGGGAGTTTACGCTCTTAGGGGGATGGGGTGGGGGATACTGGATGTACGCAGGTAAGCATAATGCAAAGGAAAATTGAGGAAGGAGAGAACCCTAACAACTAGAGGGATCAGAGGAGTTCCTGAGGAAGTGATATGCTGAGTCTCGAAGGAAGGTAAAGACTCTGAAAGAGTTTAGCAGCAAAGATGATCACTTCTGTTTTTTATATTAGTTGAAACATTTGCCAGCATGTTTTTCTAATTAAATGTTTTTTCTAATTTGAGTTAGACTTTTGCTTTCACTAGTTGATCTTGCTCACCACACAAAAGACAATTAATTTGACTCCCATGTAGACAACCAGGAATTTTGTCTGTTATGATGAAACTTTTTATCATGGGATTACAGAGACCAGTGAGTCCAAGCCTATTTTACAGATGAGAAAAGGTGGGCCAGGGAAATAAGTGACTTGCCTGAGGTCACGTGGACAGTAAGGGGTAGAGGGAAGATTTGAACCCGCAACCTCTGACTCCAGAGCAACACCTCCTACTGTAAAACACTCATGGCATTTCTGGGCCTTTTCTACTCTTTAAGAAAGTATTTTTTTTAAAAAAAGGAAGAAAGTATTTACAACATACAGGTGTGAGGCTTCCAAGTTGTTTACCAGCCATTGGCTTCCTTCATTTTTGGTCCTGAGCCATATTTTCCAACATATTCTTTGCCATATTCCGCACACCCACTTTCAATTCAACAAACATTTATTAAGCACCTAGATCCTATCCATGTTCAAAGTCTATTCTAAGCACTGGAGCTACAAAGACAGAACAATGGTGCCTCACCTCCTATGCAACCCGGACACAAGTAAACTAAGTACCCACCAAGTCACAGAAAGAGAAGAATCCTAGTGGTAGCTGGGGCAAGAGCTCACCTTGGAAGAGGCGCCTGAGCTATGCTTTGAAGTTGCTGGGGATCAACATAACGTGCTCAGTCTGGAGGGTCTTGTCAATGAAGTTCTTCACGTATTGTAGTAATTCATCAACCTTTGCAATAAGCATTGGTGCATAAACTGCGATCATTTTCATGGTGGTGTTTGCTGAATTTATTTGTAGCTAACAGTGCAATTATCCCATTAAATATTTTTGGTGCTTTCTGGGATAAAAACGAAACCTTCCAGTTTATTTACCTGGCTGAGAACCCGAGGTTACCTTCCACTTAGTTACTTTTTGTTCAATTTTATTTAGACTGTTAATGAGAACACTCTTCAGTTTCTCCAGTACTCACTGGCCAGAAATTGTACATTGAATAGAAATAACTTACCACTATGCAGAGGGTCTGAGAACTGCCACTCTTCTCTCATGTCATTGTAGAGGTGGAAAACATCCACATAGGATTGAGCGCTGTTTTATGTTTTTGTTTCTTGGGTTGTCAGGACTGAAAAATTCATCTCCTAGTGGCCAACCTTCTGGTGGTAAGCCTCTCCTTATTTAGCGAGGCAGGTCCTTGTAGAGCAGTGTGTGGCTGGGACCCCAACCTGGAGCCTTTCCAGCTTGGCAGACCCTGCCAGAGCTTTGGATTCCACTGGGATTCCAGGGTCAGGTCACTTCCACATCCTTAGAGTATGGCATTGAAGGAGGATGTTCACAGAACTTTATACAAAATAGCAGTTTATACATATGTAGCACTTTCACACAGTTCATCTGATTCTCACACCCTATGATTGAGGTAGTACAAATGGTATTAGTTTACAGATGAGGAAATGGGCTTTGAGAGGCTGTGACTTGGCCAAGGTGATGGGCACACCAGGACTCAAGAGGCCCACAAACCCAATGCTATCTGCTATTTCTACTACACACCTCCTGCTAGAACGGTTTTCTTATCGCCCTTTTCGCCTTTATGGTGCCAAGTTCCAGGTGTGTAGAGATCTGCATCCGAGCCAATTCTCAACACTGAGGACTCACTTCCCTTTTCCTAGATGTGAGTAGTACTCAAGAAAGCATGGCAAACTGTGGCCAACTTCACAAGTACAAGATAGGGCAAAGATGGACAGTCCATTTGAAATAAAAAAGGCTGGGCACTTTAGTGTATGTAATATGGCATTTAAATAAGCTAGCCTGATTTTAGACTGCATTAAAGAGAAGCACAATGGTGGTGACAGTCCCACTGGGAGCACTATGTACAATCCTAGGCACATTTTAGGGAGAACAATGATTAGCTGGAAAGTGTCCAGAGAAGGAAGGCCAGGATGGTGAAATATTTCAAGTCATGTCACCATGATCAGCTAAAGGAACCAGGGATGCTTTAGCCTGGCAAAAGGAAGACTTAGGGGGCAAGTGATAGGTCTTCAAGTATTGGAATAACTACCATGTGGGAAGACCAGACTAGCTCTGCTTGGCCCTACAACAGGATGTTCTTAGCTTTACTCTGTCATTTACTCATCAGTCCACTGAAATCCACGAACCTCCTCAGAAAAATGGCTTTTAAAAAAAATCCATTAATTGAAGGAAATAACTTCAGTTAGAAGTCAGTGAAAAATTAAGATGTAATTCTTTCCTCATTCAAATTAACAGGCCCCCTAAAATCTCTCCATAGACATGGACCCCCGGTTAAGAACCCCTACCACATTAAGTAGAACTAGGGGCAACAGGTAGAATATTCTCCATGTTATCATAGCAGTTTTTTCACCCTGTTAAGTTCACTATGCTCCAGGCCTCAAGCTGGCAGTATACATGGTGTTGCAGTCCCTTCCTTTGACTGGTCAATGCCTCCCACAATTGCTGTTTTAAGGGAAGTGCCCTTCCATTAGCTAGCCCTGTCCTCATTCCTCTCTGTTCTCAATTCCTGACTCTCCAGATATTCCCTACCATGTCCTGACCTGGAGAGGGGGAGGACTGTGGGGAATTCTAAAGGATTATCCTAAATAAGGATTATTAAGTGGTTTCTATCTGCTCAAAGCAGAATGTTAAAGACCAACAAAAAAGGTACATAAAATTCCTCCTTGTTTTTAATTTCAAACCCAGATTAAAACAATGAAACTAAGTTATCTTTAGAGAGAGCTAGAAACGGAGAGTTTACTAGCTCTGTTACAAAAATGCATCAGTGATCTAAAAGCAGGAAGATAACAACGGATGACTTCTTTGTTCACCCAGTCTTCAAGATTAAGGGTTTATTACATAGCACTTCCCACTCAAACTTGTGGCCCTTCATTTGTGACTAGAAATTTAGATGGCCTTATCTTAGACAAGCCTCCTCAACCTTCCAGTAACACAACATTGAATTTTCTCTGCAATTCAAAATCCTCAACTTTAATTTGTTCTCTTGGCCTTCTTGTGTAACCAGTAATTAAAGAGATGTTTTTTAAAACCAAAACTGTGTTTTAAAAAATCATCGAGTGCCTAACTAGAGCTGGGGATAGGTGCACACGTGCCAACAGTGCTCACAATAAATGTTTTCCATTTCACACACAAGCAGTTGTAAGCACAGTCAGCAAACTATACTCCTTAGAGATAGAGCCTGTTTAATTCACCTTTGTGTTCCTTGTAATGGCAAGTACATAATTAGCACTCTGTAAAACTCATGCTGATGGCCATGCTGCAAATAAAAGTCACCTGTTATACCTTCTGGCACATCATAATGATTTAGTCAACAACTATCTACCAGGAACTCTGCTCATCTATCTATCTTCCAGGCCTAAAAAAAGACCCCATAATACTGTAGATATGTAAAATCAGTTCCTTGAGACTACAAAAGCATCACAAAAAATTTCCATATTTTATTTTCAATTCCACAAATAAACAACCAACTTTTCCAATAATGAAAACTATTCCAGCTCTGAGCTCTTCTTTTACAGGACCAAGTATTTTGGACACCAGTCATTTCTGGTAAGATTTCTAATGGTCAGAAACCAAGGTACAGTATACTGCCTCAGAGAAGTCTTGTCACCGACAGCCTCCAAAGGGCACTGCATGTTTCGCTCTCCCTGTAAGGCGATGTTGTTGTGAGAAAAACCAGCACTTTACTGTATCCCTTTGATTCTTAAAGTATGTTACTAAAAATAACTTGTGCTGGGTTGGCATCATTTTCATACACAATCCATTTCAGGAGTAAGAAAAGATTCTAACTCCAGTACATGCAGGTTTAAATCTATTTTTGTTGAGAAGATGAAGTATTTGAGGATGAAAAGTGGAGCACTACTACTGATCTTGAAAGAAAGAACAAGTTCCAGGGCACATTATTGTTTGAACCACAGAACAACCAACCAGGCAGAGAAGTCCATAAGGAAATCAACTTCAGTACTCTCCCTTTGGTCCTTCATCTTCTAAGCACTTAAAGTATTTCCTTTTTAATAGTACTAGACATTTAATTTTATTAGAAATGCAATCCAAGTATGAATAAATAAAATTTAAGCTTTTAGACTTTCTGTCCCATGTTCCTTTAAATAGAAAAAGTACTAAGTATTTCTTCAGAGTATTCAGCCCTTCTTGTCCAAATCCAACTGTGTAACTTGGTCTTCCAGAATCTTTCTAGAACTAAAGATCATATTCTAATAAGAAACCTCAGGGCAAAAGTCTTATTATTGATACTGCCGATAGTCTCCAAACGGTGAGGGTGGCAACTGGGCTGGAGGCAACTGGGAAGGATCTTCAACAAACTGGGGTCCTGCAATTGACACAGATTTAAGTTTTACAGAAATCGTATCACTCTTAAATATCAAGGAGTTACAACAAAGAGCAGCAAACAACATGGTTGAAAAAATTCAGTGTCTGCATTGAGTCTAAGCGATAGAAAATTCATTACAGTAAACTAAGGGCATCAGTCTCATTTTATTTTTAGGCCTGCCTAATTCCTGTACTAGCATGACAGTACTGGAGGCACTTCAAACTTAGGAGGACAGATGACAGCCTGACTTTCCTTGTGCTTAAGAGTGAAGATCTGTCAAGTGCTGAGCCACAGACATTGTGTAGACTAATTTCAGCAAAGAGTAGAGTCAAAACTTGAAGTAACTGCAGTAACAAGCTGCTGTAGCCACCCAGCCTGCGGTCTTCTTACCTCCTGCCATACGTTATTGCTGTTACTTAAAATATTTGTTTCCAATTTTATGGAAAAGAGAAGAAATCATATTCTGTAAAACATTTATAAAACGCAGGTTTGTTCTGTTTTAACACAACCCAGTGAACCAGACCTATAAAGCCAACTGAGTAGGTGGTGGAAACAACTCTGAACAGGAAGAAGATGCTCATGGCTTGTTCTAGAGTACAGTCTTGTGGCAATGAGTTTGCAGAGACTGAAATGGTAACCACTGACATATATGTAAAAGCTTTAAGGTCTACAAAACACTTTCTTTACAATCCTGTTTTATGGGCAATGCAAGTGTTATGAGGAAACTAAAACTTAGAGAGATTGAGCAACTTGCCCATGGTCCTAACCTCAAGTGCAGCAATGCTTTGCAATCTTCTGCATTGCCCTGTGATGCTAAGTATTTCTCCATAGAAGGGGGTGTGTGTGTGTGTGAATGAATAATTAAAGATAGTTTGGTGAGGGCAGAGAATGAGTTTTTATATAAAGTTTGTATTTCTTACTTTATTTGGCACAGTACTATGCACACAGAGTAAGGGCTAAATATTTTCTCAACTGCAATGAAGGACTATTGTGGGAGTAATGACAAGTCTTTTAACATGGATAAATAAGTGAGGGGCATTTAATGATCACCAGCATTTACAGAGAGCACCACTTAGTGTCTGAGGCAAGATCTGAACATGGACCTTCCTGACTCAAGTCCAACACTCACACTTGTAACCACTGGGTCACATGGCTGCCTTGAACATAAGAACCCAGAGTTTTTTTTAAAAATGAGAACAAAAAGTGCTTCACTATATTTGTGGCAGCAGCAGAATTCAGTGCAATTCAGAGAATTATACAATTTGCCTCATTGCTAGAATAATCATTTTTAACTGATCTTGGGATCAATTTTTCCCCATGAGAATTTCTTTGAAATTGCATATTTATGTTACACATGATTTACTTTCTAAGAGATTTTTTTTTATACATAATTTTCCAGAAATGCTGATCTACTGCAAAAACTCAGGTATTCCTGAAACATTTTTTTTAATTAGGCAAAAGTTGAATAAAATAATGACGCCTTCAAAGGTCACTCTGTGTTGCTTCTAAATAAAGAATTCACTTTGGTGACTGAACTCTTCAAGAAAACAAGGCCATAGCAAGTAAAGCACAACTCCAAAATACCAACATTTCCTTGAGAGAGTCAGGACTATTTGGGAAATTTTTCCCTTTTTGTAGATGTTTAATATGACTATTTTCATCTTTGCATTATGTCTTTGATTGAAATAAAAAAGTATTCTAGTAGAGCATGGCAGAATGTGGCTATCCCAATTGGATGTTAACTTTAAAATGGTGACTAAAAAGTACACAGATCAGACCGAAAGAGCCCATGAGGTCATCCAGTCCATCCTAATGGTATCTAATGAGCAGAGTACCATTTGAAAGTTGTGCTAGAAGGATACAGGATCCTTGCTCAGTGCATAGGGAAAAGAGATCAGATTGGGAGAGATGATCTATTCCCCATGATCTAGACTGATTCGTGTCCAAGTGCTTGAACCAATTTTCTACTTGTTTCACTCCTCTGCTTGCCTTCTTAAAGAACAGCCAGGTCAATGGTTTGCTATTACTCTCTGAGACAGAATGTGATCCCCCTGTCAGTTTCAATATCAGTCCCTACTGATACCATTTTCCTTCCCTGTGACCCCAGGGAAAAACAAACAGTTCCAAATTTAGAGTAAGAGTTGTTTGAAGTTTCTATGGCCAAACTAGATTCAATGTGATAATTAGCTCCTAAATTTTTCTCCCTAAATGCTGCAGAAATAATGAATAATAGCCAATTTCCTCCCAGTTAATCCAAAGGCTTGGAAAAAAGAAAATTAACTGTGGAAAAGGTTCACTGTAAAATATATAGCTAGAGTTACTTTTTGTTTTTCTTAAAACACAGAAGATGAAACCTATGTCCCGTTCTTCGAATGGCACTGTCATCTACTACCAACATCCTCAGGGTTCCCACAACAAAGTGTGAATACCTTTCATAAGGCAGATACCCCCAAATGTCATCAGCACAAATGAACTCAACTGAAGTAACAGTGTATCTAAAAGCCAGTGAATCATTCCAAAGTCAAAATTTTGGCCGTTGAGAATATACTAACTAGATTCTAGAGAAGGAATACTTACCATTTGGAAATTGTGAAGATGCAAATCTTGTTAACAGGATACCAGCTCCTTCTATTAATGCAAGAAGAATGCCACCCATTGCAGCTGAACCAACCATGGCCACTGGTCCATCTGAAGGTTTCAACGACAGAGAAATTACTTTCCATTTCTTGCTTTATGCACTGGCCATACTATAGGACGGGTATGAGCTCAGTGGATATAAATCAAGAATTCTTAACCTGAGGTCCCTGACTTTGTTTTTCAAAAATATTTGGATAGCTATATCTCAATGAAATTGGTTTCATTTATAATCCAATACACTTTATTTTATGCACTTAAAAACATTGTAAGAAGGGGTCCATAGGCTTCATCAGCCCACCAAAGGACATAACATGACATAATACATGGGCACAATACACGACATAAAAAAGGTAATGAATCTTTGATCTAAATGAAGCTTGGTCAACCTTTTATCCCAAGGATTCAGAAGGTAGCTCTGTGATTGTTCACCTTTTTTTGCAAGCATTGGGGAGGAAGAAATATGTTAAGATCTCCCCCTGATCAGCAGGACTTCAGTTCAACTTGATGCTTAACTTAAAGGCTAGCTTAAACTTGCCCTAGAATAAACACAACACCCACTGTACCATCCTCAGAACTGCCCTTATTTCCTCAGGATCCTCTTCTCTCTTTCTCTTTCCCAGAGCTGAAATTGACTTTATAAGGCACTGTGGACTAATCAGCCCTTCTCTTCCTTTTCTGCAACAAACTCACATTCCAGATGTCAGACCAGAGATGGAATGACTTTGGAGGTACACATTCAACTTAACAAATATTATCTACTAGTATCCCAAATCCTGACTGTCCTGATTTTATGAGATAGTTTTAACCCAGTAAAAAAAAAAAAAATTCCTCAAATGCTAGTGAATTACCATCATAGGGGAAATTATTAGCTGTTAACTTAGCAGTAACTACTGCTGCTAAGAAACAACAAAACAGAAATCATTCAATGATATACCATCAAAAGGCTGACCTCAACAACTTTCTCACATAACAGTAGTTTCAGAAAAGCTGTAAAAGAAAAATTTAAGGAAGCAGGTTTATTATACTGATAAAATGCAAAGAACTGCTATTCCCTGTCACTCTCAAAAATCCCAAGATAACAGTTCTTTTCCTTTCTGAATTGCCATTATATATTTCTGCTAAGTTAAATCAAACAGGACTTAGCTTTTCCCTTGTAGCTATCATTTCTCACATACTAAATGAATTACGGCAAAGATAGTGTGCTTCTTGAGATCTTCCAAACAATCTTTCTTCTAGTGTAGCCATGAGAGTTTCTTACTTCTTGCTGCCAATATGGCTCCAGTTAAAGCACCACTTGTGATGGAATTCCATGGATCTTCTTTTCCTCTGACTTTTACCAAACTGCAATCAATCATGGAAAAGAGACCTCCCCAAACTGCAAAGCTACCTGTTCGGTTTAAAACAAAAACTCCAATGAGCAAAGATCTCAAACCTGAAAGAAATAATTCAGTGCTAAAAGAAATCAGGCTGTGTAAGTATACATTTTTGTAGACTACAGGTGTTTAAAACCTATAACAGAGCTGTGCTCCACTGTCATATTTGAGCTCTCTTCTTTCTCCCTTAACCTATTTAATTGTTTTTTTGGCCTCACCAGTTTTTTCTTGTTGGGTCTTATTTTCTTCTCATTCATTCATATATTTATGGAGCATCTAACCATGCTAGCTGCTGAAAAGACATTTCTTATTCCTTTCCCTTATTCATGCCTATAAACTACAGTCAGGTCATAAATGAATGCATCAAGAACCAATAGAGATACACTATCAAGAAAAAAAACAACTGGTCTAAGAGGGGTTAATATAAAAAAAAGGAATTATAAGAATTAGGAGTCAATATGGGTTCATCCATAGGTCATGCCAGAGTAACCTAATCTTGTTTCTTTTTCTGTGAGGTCAGTAAACTGGTAATGACACAGGGGAGTGTTACATAGTAAATTTGGAATTCAGGAAGGCACTTAACAACATATCCTATGATATCCTTCTGGACAAGGTAGACAGATAAAGGCTGAATAATAGTAGTTAGGTCGATTCAGAACTATTTGAATGACCTGACCCAATGAATGGTGATTAATGGATCTGTCACTTTGGAAGGAGGTAGCCCAAGGATTTGCCTTTGGTCAGTTCTAGTAAAAATTTTTTTTTAAACCAAGGCTTAGATGATAGGCTTATTAAATCTGTGACCGACATGAAGCTAAGTCAGTTATCAAGCTGGAGGAAAAAAAAAAAACAAGGATCCAAAAATATCTTGACAGGCTAGACCAATGGGCTAAACCTAAGAAGATAAAAGTATAAAAGGCATAAATTTAAAGTCTTACACTTGGGTCTTAAAAAAAAAAAAACTGCACAAGTACAGCTAAACAAGAGTTCATGTGAAAAAGACAGGCTTTTTAAAAAAGGGATTTACAGCTTGATATGTATCAACACTGTGCTATAGCAGTCAAAAGAGCTGATGTGATCTTAAGCTGGCATTAATAATAGTGTCATCTCCCTAGGATGGGGGAGGTGATGGACCCCAGGTTGGATCATCTCTGGAGTCCTGTATTTACTTTTGGGCATATTTAGGAACACAAGCAAGCTACAACACATTCAGTGAAGTGAATGGAAACTGTGCCCCTCAAGGATCATTTGAAGGAAATGGGGATGATCAGCTTGAAAAAAGAGATTTCAGGAGTGGTCCATAATAGCTGTTTACAGAAAAAACCGTTGTGTGGAAGAGAGATTGGACTTGTTGTGTTCAGCCAAAAAGGGCAAAACTTGAGGCCCCACAGATAGAATCTGCAGAGAGATGGATTTTGGCTCACTGTCCAACTGTGGAAGGGGCTGCCCAATTACTAATGATCTTCAAGCAGAGACTGGATGACCATCTGTTGTGGTATGAGAGAGACTCCTGTTTAGGGACAGGTTGGTTTCAATTACATAACAAGCCCATTCCAAATGTGACAATCTAAGAATGAAGGTAGTTGAGATGAAGTACCGCTTTATTCCTATATAGACAAAATTTCACTGAATTTTTAACAGACTTTCAATTATGCAATATATCAAACTTTAGAAAACTGGGTACTTGACAAGTATATAGAATAAATATATTGTGGGTCTAATGTATTTTCTAAATATTGTTGTTAATTCATTTTGCAGTTATTTTTTGATTGTCACAACAACCATCTAAACAAAGGAGAAATAATTATTATTTCCTCACTATGCCATAAAGTGATGTAAGAGAAAGTAAAAATAAAGGGATGGTGTAATTCAAAGAAAAAGTATCTACCACAAATACTGATGGAGATCTATTGGTTCACTGAAAGTTAATCAGGTTTTGCATTTATTTGTGTTTTGTAGCAGACATGGTGAAAGCATGAGAATGCCTGTGGAATGAAAGTACATGGCAGAAAAACATCAAGAAGGGATGACTGGGAGAGAAAGGCAGCATGAGTAAAGAAAAATATGGAGAAGGAGCTTTTGGGAGAATGGCAAATACTGGGAATGCCTTTCTGCGGGGCAAAGAGTAGAGGCTCTTAAGCCAGGACCAAGGAAAAAGGGATACCAAAGTTGTCTGTACCAGGGAAGCTCCAATGCCACTCACCTTACAGTGATTCTCTACTGATGTTGTGACCTTATACCTGGAGCTTTTTGGTAACAAATATGTCTATGTTCTAAATACTTACTGGTTGCCTTTGCTGCTAGCAAGTGAGTTGGCTCATCAACACCCTAAAAACGAAGTCTGATTTTCCCAGCCTTACCTGCTACACTGTTCAGTAGGCTGTTGCCCATATAAAGCATTCCAACTCATCTTTATCTGGAATGCTCATTCTGACTAACTTTTGCCCCTTGGAATCCTTAGCTTCCTGCAATTCTTAGCTCGAGTGCCATCTCTTCAGTTTTTAGTGTTATCCTTCAACTCCCTAAATTAATTAATTTATATATATATACATACATACACACACACACATACACACACACACACACACACACCCCTCCTCATTTCTCACTGTTGGTTTCTCTATCAGACCTTGTGATCTCCAGAAACTCATCATTCTGCAAGATGAAATCAAAGCTGAATCTTACATCTCCCCAGACCATTTCTGTCCCTGGCTGTAGGACTTCATGCCTCCCCACACTCTGCTTTTCAACTTTTTTTTATGTGCTGTCTTCCCCATTAGACTGTGAGATCCTTGAGAGCAGGGAGGGTCTTGAGCCTTTCTTCTTATCTCCATAGCTTAGTACAATGCCCAGCACATAGGTGCTTAATAAATGTTTACTGATCAGTAAGTCTCCAGGATTGTACTTGATTTACTTTTCTTCATGTATATACTGGCTTACCTAACTGTAAGCTTTATATGAAACAAGGGGTTCATATCTTGTTAATAATTTAAGCAGGTTAGATTCTGGGGGACACACAAAGTTCAAACATGCCAGCATCCTACCCTTTCAGAGCTTATAATTAAATAGGGGGATCATACATGAGTTGCTATAATGTTACCTATGTACACAAGAAGTGTAAACAAGATGTAATGTGAGATTCGAAGGAGTAAAGGTCTTTAATGATGAGAAGGATCGGGGAGTTTTCTGGAGTGGGTGTCACTTGAATTAGATTTTAATGAATGGCTAAGAATTCAGCAAAAATCCCAGGGAAGGGTATTTTGTATTTCTCCTAACCAGGTACTTCAGATATGCTGCTACTCATCGAGGAGAGCAAGAGAAGCATAATTGTCTCCTAATTCTTGGTATTTATTTACCTCTCTGTCCTAGAAAATGGCTCTCCAACTTTTCAAGTATCTCTCATCAGGCCTTCTAAGGTTTTAATATTTTCCTTCAGCTTCCCCAGAAGCCACCACTTCCTTTCTCAAAATTTACAACTTCAAACATTCTTCCCCTTCCATCTAAAAAGTGTATTTTGAGGAAATGAAGAAAGATGCTCATGAGATACACAGTTAAAGTCTATTTTTTTAAGCAGGCCATGAAGGCATCAGTTTGTGATGACGTTTTCAAGCAATAAGCATTAAAGCCAAACTGAGATCAACAACTGGCATACTCCAAAAAGACTGGAGATTCATCTTCAGTAATCAGGAAAGAAAATAAATCTATCTGAACATGAAATAGCTTTACCTCCCAATTGTGGTGCTCTGGTTTTGATGGCTGTCAAACTGCCTCGAAGCCTGTGGCTTACCCCCTAAGGAAACAAAATCAAGTGGCCAGAAAATATTAGAAGTGCAGCTGATGTTCAACCCATTGATGGAATGTTTTGTTTTGTTTTTTTAAATAAATCAAATCTGGGTTCCATGTAGAAGGCTAGTTTTCCATATACTTACCACAGGAGAATTGCGAAAACCTTTGATTGCTTGGAAGATACCACCTCCTATGGTACCCATAGTGAAAGCACCACCACAGTCATCCACAATTCGCCAGGGACTAGGAGGAAAAAGAAAAAAAAAAAACACAAAAACCCTTTAATGATGTCATATATCTCAAAGCTTGCCCTGTTTAAATGAATGACAACCCTCAAACACAGGCCCAGCCCAAATAATGACACTCTGCCCCACAAAGTACACACACAGTTATGTGGTAGTTGATTTATGTTAACAGCATTCAGTTCACGTGAAAATAATTTTGGCTGATGATCTATCAATCAGTGAGCATTTATAAAGCAGCTACGACGCACCAAGCACCGTGCTAGACTCTGGGAACCCAAGTACAAATAACGAAACCATTCTCACTCACAAGGCAACTACTACACTCTAATGGAGAAGACAAGTATTCGTAAAATAGAAACATTATAAAGTTAATAAATATAAAAATACACAAAGTAGTTCAATAAGGTAGTTTGGGAGGGGGGCCCTTAGCAGTTGAGAGGACCAGGAAAGGTCTTATGCGGGAGATGTTGCTTGAGCTGATATTTTTTTGCAGAAGTGGAAGACCGTATATGCTTTCAGACTCAGAGTCACATGTAGGTTTAGTTTTGGAGAGCTGCTTTCTCTTTTTTCATTCTCTGTTATAAGAGATTGGTCTCTGGGGTGGGAGAAAGGAGTGACATACTTGGAATGAAGAGTTATAAGAATGTAGTATTAATATTCAAAATAAAACTAAATTACTAAGCAAAAAAAAAAAAAGAGATAAAACTCCCCCTACTAATGCAAGTCAGCATCTTTCTCTACAACTCATCCTCTTAGAAAGGTGCTCAGAGTAGTGAGAAGTTAATGGATTTGCTCAGAGCCTCATGTCAGAGGCAGGATGGCAATCTAGACCTTCCTGGTTCAAGGCCAGCTCTCTATCCAGTATGCCAGGGCTGCCTCTAAATGAAAATGAAAGTGATGTATAAACAAAAAATATCAATAACACTTGACTTTGAAAAGGGATGTCACTCTGGCAGCTATGGGAAGAATGTACTAGAGAAGAAAGAGACAATCATATGAGTGAGAGGTCATTTAAGGCTAAATGAAGGTGCTTTATAAGTATTCAAGATGGAACAGATGCAAGAGATGCTGTAGAAACAAGAAATAAGGCAGAGAACAGCCTCTAAGAGGCTGGATCACTTGTCGGTGATACTCTGGAGGCTGTCCTTGGTCAGGTGTTTTGGACTAGAGGATGACTATGAAGGCTTCCAACGCTGAGATTCCTGGTTGCATTAAGTCTGAGATTCAAATGAGATCTTCAAATTCTAAGAAGGCAGTTTACAGACATCCCCTTCTCTGTAATTACATGGCAAAGACTACAATGATCAAATAGACAGTTGTTAAAAAAAAAAAGGGAGAGGAAGATGGTCCAGATCTCTGACTGCAAAATTACAGAAAGTTAAGCTACAAAGCAAAGATCAGAAGCTGAGCTCTCTCATCTAATGCAACTAAAAGCTGAGAGGAAAATGCTGGGTTGACTGGATGGTTTGGGTGGACTATACGGCATCAGCCGACATGGAGGAAAGAGTGTGACAGTTCTGTAAGTGTGAAGGCTTTTTTGGGTAGGGAGTCACTGACTTTGAGAGAAGGCAGGAATGGCTTAGTATGACTGAAGTAAGATGGCTTTGATTTTGGCAAGTGTTTGTTAGAAGATAAACACTGTGTGACACTGAGGTCATGTTCCCTCCCCACCTCACCAAGTGGAGATGGTGACGAGCAGAGGGGACAAGAGGATCTACTTACCCAGACATGTCTGTTGGCACTAATCATCCACTAGTGCTAGTTAAAGTTCACTTGGTACAAGGCGCTGGGAAAAGCCTCCTCATCAAACTTCAGACTTGCTGGTAACTACTAGATTATCTAAATCCCCAGGGAATTAACCTAGTCCATGTTCAATGTTCTACATACAAGAACTGATTTTTAAAAATTTTAAATGATAGAACCAATAAACGTACCCTGGAAACCTATAAACAAAGCAGGGTCCATCCTGTGACCACTCACATAACCATCTATGACAATGTAAAAAGCCAAATACACAACAATAAAAACAAGTAAATGTCTATGCATAGTCTACTAATAGGGTTAAGATCACTTCGCAGCTCTTCTTTATGGCAATGACCCGGTCAGCCAGAAAACTTCTTGGGGAGAGTAAATATGGCCCCAGTCAGAGAATTTCAGATAATACTAGATTCTGCCCCACCCCCCCAATTATTCATGCTACATACTCAAGCCAATTTTCATTCAGACATCACGAAAACAACAATAGTCTCCCAGAGAGGAGGCAAGTAGGCTAGTTTCCCCCAGAATCCAAAACAAATAAATGTTCTGAGTACCTACAGTAAGGTTGACAGTGCTAAGCACTCTGGGAAATGCAGAGCTTCCTAACAGTTAAGTAAATGTGGGGGGGGGGGGAGGGTGGATGGAGGAGAATCTGAACCCAGATCTTCCCTTTCCCTAAATCCATTTTCCCACCAATTGAAAAAAAAAAAGGACTTGAGCTAAGCTCTAAAAGATGGGTAGAGTGTGTGCATGTGTAGACATTTCAGAGCAAAAGCAAAAAAGGCAGGAATTTGAAAAGCATATCAAGGAGACTGTGAATCAACTTGGCTGGAGCAGATCATAGATATTCCTACAATAAAAGGAAATAAAATTGGACAGCTAGGTTGAGAGGCAGGCAGGCCTTAAATGCTAAGCCAAGGAGTTTAGATATTAACGTACAGGCAATGGGGAACTGATGTGTATACAAAGGTGCCCTAAGGGTTGAGTTGCCCTTTCCCTGGTTTATCTTCTAACCTGAAGACACCCTAAAGTCTCTTGATACAAAGGTGTCCTAAGGGTTGAGTTGTTCTTTCCCTGGCACCCTAAAGTCTCTTCCCCTTATCTTGAAATACCACAAAACTTCCCCTTATCCTGGACCATGGAATTCCTTGTCTCCCTCCATCCTGGGTCATAAAACTTCCCTTGTCTGCCTTATCCTGTCCTTATGAAAACAAGCCTCTGTCCCTCTGTAAATTGCTAGTCCTTCTTCCAGGGCTAGCCTGCTGCTTTTGCATCCATAAAGCTCCCAATGGCTGCAGAGCAAGTCTAAGTGAATGCTTAAACATTTGAACCAGCTCTCCCAACTGTGACCTCATCAGAACCATTTAAAATGTTCTGAACAGGGTAATGATCAACACAGTATTTCAGAAAGAATAGAAAGAAAGCTTGGTGTTAGGAGGCTCAGGTAGGATGCTACTTTTTGTTGTTGCTCAGTAATTTTCAGGCATGACTGACTCTTCATGACCCCATTTTGGGGTGTTCCTGGCAGAAATGGTAGTTTTCTCCAGCTCATTTTAAAGATGAAAAACTGAGGCAAACAGGGCTAAGTGACTTGCCTAAGGTCACACAGGTAGTAAATGTCTCAGACTAGATTTGAATTCACAATGTTGAGGCTCAGGGGTGCTAGGATCCCTAAATAATGACACGCGGGTGCTGCAGGAATGAATTAGACCCAAGCCTTCTTTCAGCCAAAGACAAGGTTTATTACAACATCAATAGTGGGTGGGTGTGATTCTAAAAATCTGCCATATTGGCCAAGACTCTTAAGGACTCTAAGCACTGGCAAGACTCCTAAGGAATCTGAGAACCACCGCCAAGGGAGAATGGTGTCTAGATAGGATCAAGGGAGTGGTAGTCTAGCCAGGTGCAGACAAAGAAAGGGCAGTTAATTAACTGGAAAGGGCTGATTGCCCCAGGTGAACACCTGAGACTTGTGTCCAGATGCTTTTCCTTTTTGGGGTCCAGATCCCAGAGACGTGGTCTTTTCCTTATGGCGGTTCAGATCCCATCCCCATCAACAATGAGTCTTCCAGACACCAAGCCCAGCACTCTCTAGCTGCCCAGGCTCCTACTACAATAGTCCAAGGACAAGAGTTCTGAGCTAGGGTTGATAGCAGTGCTCAGGAATGGAAAAAGCATACACAAAACAATGATCAACAGGACAGAGCCTGGAGAGACAGACAGCCTACACACAGGATGGCCATTTCAGAGTTAGGAACAAGGTGAAGGACAGCACTGAAGTGTTCAGAAAAGGAACAGTCAGTGCTACCAGGGAGCTGGACTACTTCACTCAACTCTAAAGAAAAGAGTTAGTCATTGGAGCCAAACAACCCATCACCACAAATCATATCTTGGCCCCAAAGATCAAAGTGTTGGGTTAACACTGGAGCCCTTGAGTCAACCCCCAGCTCCCGGGGCCTGTTTCCTCATCTATAAAATAAAGGGATTGGAGCAGATGTCCTCCAAAACTCCTTCCAGTTCTAAAAATCTGATTCTGTGCTAAATATTTTGTTGTCTGGTCAATCCATACACTGCTAAGGTCTCCAAGAAAAGACTACACTAACCATCAGTCAAGACTGTCCAAGCATCCACCTTACGCCAAGTGCTACAGATACTCTTTCAGCATTCTCAAGGGTGCAAGTAGCTTTCACTAAGCCCCTGGACTGAGTTCTCAGTATTCATATTGAGTTCAATTCATATTGTGCTAGGTACTTCAGAAGAAACAAAGCTGAATGAAAGGCTCAACAAGAGCCACTCCCCAACAGATATGTGTTCAAACACAAGATATCAATGACATGAAGATGCTCCAAATCACTAACAGATAAGAGAAATGCAAATTAAAACACTCAGGTTCCTGATACCTATCATCATGGGCAAAACAACAAAAGAGGAAAACAGCAATTGTGGAGCTGCTGGTGAAGCTGTGAATTGGTTTCAATCATTACAGAGGACAATTTGGACCTAAATGTCAAACATCACTTAACTATATAAAACCTCTGATAGAGCATTATCATTAGGCATACACCTCAAGGATGTCAAGGGTAGAGTGGTACAGGGACCCAACACTTTCGGTTAATGCCAATAACTAGAAAAAAACATAGCTGCCCATCACTGGGGGAACTGAGGTATATGAATATAATGGAATATTAATGGGCCATTAGAAATGAAGAAAATGGCAGATTCAGAAAAATAGGAAAAGATATGTATAAACTGACAAGGCAGAATGAAATGAGCAAAACCAGAGGAACAATTTAGACTGGAATAATATCAAAGAAAAAAACCTTGAAAGATCTTAGAATCCTGACCAAAGAAGTAACTAGTCATGATTTCAAGAGATTGACGAAATATAATTTCTAACTCTCAACAGAGAGGTAATAGATTAGAAATTCAAATGAGACATTAATTCTCAGACATGACCAATGTGTTTCTTGTTTGACTGTAACTGTTACAAGGGAGGGCTTCTACCTGGAGGGGAAGAATTGAGTAAATGATAAATATGAGGGAAAAAATCATGGAAAAAAAACATTAGAAAGATTACAGAAGGAGACACAATTAGCATAATTTTGTTATTACTTTGTCGAAATTAATATTTCTTTTTAAAAAACAGTTTAACAGGGTTTTAGGGTTTTTTTTTTACAATCTTCTTTGTAAACTGAAATGTTTGTGTTTGTTAAGTTCACAAATGAAAAAAAATACACAGGGCTCTTGTCCTCAAGGAATAAGATATAAGCAAGTATAAAGTAAAAGATAACTATGCAGGTTACTAGAGTAAAAAGTAGAAAATTATTTCCTCCCCAATGTCTCAAACAGTTCTACAATCCACAAGAGTCCATGCCCTGGGATAAGTCTTCCCCTTCCTTTCCCAATTAGTAACAGGATAGGTAGATTTCAGAATCATCAGCATAGAGATGATCATTAAATCCATAAGATCTCATGAAATCCAGTGAAGGGTATAGAGAGAGAAGAAAGTAGGGCCCAGAACAGAACCCTAAGGAAGAAGCAGTAGGAGAACCAGGAGAGAGCAGAGTCCTGAAAACCTAGACGGAAGAACAGCAAGAACAAGGTGATCCACAGCATGGATGCAGAGGGATCAAGGAGGGTAAGGACTAAGAAGAAGCCACTGGATTTGGAGTCAGAGAATCTAGGTGAAGCTCTAGTTCTTCCACCGGTAAGACATAGGGTCTGGACCAGACCCTCATCCCGATTTATATCCTATAGATTGGGAAGACCAGTTAGAAGGGTCTGACCAATCCCAACAATCAAAGAAATGGAAAGGAAGAAGCTGATGCAGTAGCAATCACTGAGGCCAAAGCACTAGGATGTGGAGAGAAGATTCAAATCTGGTATTTCAGTTTCCTCCATTGGAGAACGGTGGTTCCATGGTCAGAAACAGAAGGGTTATTAGGAGGAGTTGGGGAGTGATTGGAATTGTAGCTTAAGAGACAGGAGGGAGTTACAGAAGGAGTCAGATGAAATCATGTATAAAGCTGATGGCTAAGGCCAGTGGAATAGATGACATCAAATAAATCTGAGGATAGAACCTTGGAGAATGTCTACTTTTTGATGGTAAAAATATTCATATCAAAATGGCTGAGTCTTATCCATCCTATTTCCTCAATATACATCAATCTCCTATTTATACTACAGCAACCCTTGTGACCTTTTCATCACTTGCCTGGACAACTATGATGTTATGCTAATTTATCCCCCTGCACCCAACTGCTCACCTTTCTAATCCATCCTGTCCATAGATGTCAAAGTGATATTCTGCTCAAGAAACTCCATTATCTCTAGGATAAAATTCAGTTTTCTGTTTGGTATTTGAAGCCCTTCACAATCCAGCTCCAGCCTATCTTTCCAGGCCAATAACACATTATGCACTCTATATTCCAGTCAAACTGCCTTACATGTGGTTGCTCATACAGGAAATTCTCTCTCATCTCCATCTATGCCTTTGCTCTCATTCATCTCTGCTTCTTAGAACCACCTAACTCTTTTCAAGGTTAATCAAATGCCACCTCCCATACAAAGCCATCCCTAATTCCCCTAATGTTTTCCCTCACTACCACCACACTCTGCCCTTAGAAATTACCTTCTATTAATTTCTCTGTGTACGAGAAATTTCTATTAAC
The DNA here is from genome assembly GCF_011100635.1 of Trichosurus vulpecula. Lineage (NCBI taxonomy): Eukaryota > Metazoa > Chordata > Mammalia > Diprotodontia > Phalangeridae > Trichosurus > Trichosurus vulpecula. The sequence continues at coordinate 102,487,284 of NC_050576.1, read as the reverse complement.
TTCTCTGTGTATGTGATTTCCCCCAGCATAAAGTTTCATTTTTGACTCTGTGTCCCTAGCAGAGTGCCTGGCCCCTAGTAGACTGGCAAATAAGAGGAGAGGGGAAAAGAAGCTAGAGACAGCACAGCCAGGATAGTACAATGTTATAGAAATCAAGGAAGAGCCAAATGTCAAAGAAAGTCAGCAGCTTCAGAAGCCAAAAGGATATCAAGAGGAGGAGGACTGAAAAAAGGCCAATGGAAATGGTGATTGTGGGGTTAATGTTAACCTGTGAGAGGGAAGTTTTAGTACAGTAAGAGTTGTTTTATCTTTCATATCTATCTTTTCATCACTTATACCATTACCATTTTGGTTTAGATCCTTCTTTCTGACCTATTCTGTTTCCTATAAGTTTTCCTTGACTTTCTCCTCTTCAATTCTTTTCACTCAATGACCAAAATAATCTTCATAATACTTCATAATACATAATACTTCATAAAACTAGACTGACCATGCCAGTTCCCTTCTCAAAAATCTTCAGTGTCTTTCAATTATCTGTGAAATACAAGCTCCTTCATCCAGTGTTTAAGACCCTCTGCAATATGGCTACAACCTACATTTTTAGTCTTATTTTGCTTTAATCACCTTCATGCACTCCACATTCTAACTACACTCCAACCAGTCTACAATTTACCCATACCTAGATAATTTTAAACCTTCTGTTTCTGTTCATGCCTGCAAAACACTCCCCCAGTCCCATCTCAAACCACTGAAATTTTTTTAAACCTTCAAAGTTCAGTTCACTTAACATCTCCCCCATCAAGTTTTTTTTCAGGATCCACTCACCTAGGTTTATCTAGACCCTCCCTAAATACTATCTCATTCTTACCTGATATCATAATTGCATATATTTCTTCCATGAACTCAGAAAAGATCTTTGGGGACAAAGACTCTTTTTCAACTTTATATCCCCAGCACCTACTACAATTATTTGTACATAATAATGTTAAATTGAAAAATAGTTTGAAAAGGATTAGGAAATAAGAAGTGGAAGAAGCTAATACATTCTCTCCAGAATTTCGGTACTGAATGGAAAGCGGAGCTTGAAAAACCAGTAGGTTGGTAGGCTTTTTTCCCCCTAGAATAGGGGAAAGGAGGAAGGGAAGAAGCATTTACGATATGTGTCAAGCACTTTTTATAAATATTATCTCATTTGATCTTCACAACAACCCTGTGAGGTATTATCTCCATCTTACAGATGAGGAAACTGAGACAAAGGTTAAGTGATTTGCCCAGGGTCACATAAATTAGTTAAGTGTCTTGAGTCTGTAAAACTTGAACTCAGGTCTTCCTGATTCCAGGCCAAGTCCTCTCTATTCACTATGCCACCGGCTGCCTCTGACCATGTTCGTAGGACAGATACTGCTAAAGAGGAAAATTCAACGAGCGACATTAATCAACAGAATGAGTTCATAAGGGAGCTGGAAGAGTGGTGGAGTCAGCCATGTCAATTTCTTGCTCACAGATGGCCCTGAAAAGGTGCTCTCCCTGAAGGCCTTATAAAACTCACACTTGACGCTGTTTCATTCAGAAACTGCACGGACCTGGCTCTAAGGTGCTAGGTAGAACCACGGTATTTCAAGAGGAATTTAGAGCTCTGGGCTCCTGACAATGAGTGATCAAGGACAAAAGGCTAAATTAACTTAAAATACAAGATTAGTTCTTTTTATGAAGACTCTTACAATTAGGAAAACATTGCAGCTTCCTCATCTCAGACTCTTGGGATCACCCCTCCTACCAACCTTCTTAATTTACAAGGGCTGCTGAAAAACGAAACATTCGATTGTAAGATCCTCGGGGGCAGGGACCATCTGTTGCCTCTAAATCCCCAGGTTTAGCACAGGGCTTGGCACACAGTAGGCGCTTAATAAACGTTTATAGGACTGAACATCCTAAGGGGGTGGTGGATGGGGGTGGGGAGGTACCTCCGGAGACCTAGGCGGAGCCTTTAAGCACAAGTTACCCGAGAAGCCCACGTTATTTCGGAAATGCTTCGCTGTAAGGCCTCGGGGGCACTATCCTCAAGGACCCCTTCCCCTCCCTCACAACAAGCTCCGGGGGCGGGGCGGGGAATGGGGAAAGAAAGCAAGGTGGAAGAGGTGCTTTCCCTGAAGCCTCCAGCAGCAAAGGGCCGGCCCACGGGCCTCGGCCTTCCGCCCCTTCTCCCGCTAACACCGCGGAAACCCACAAGGGCGCAGCCCAAGGCGGCGGGCGGCTGGGGCAGCGACAGGGCCGGGGAGGGGGCGTCGGGGCCGAACGCAAGGTCACCGCCAGGCCCGGCCTGGGAAGCCGAGGAGGCCGGCCCGGCCGGGCGCCGGCCTGGCGGGCAGGGGCGCGCGCCTGCGCGAGCGGCGGAGGCCTCCTCGTGGGCCTGGCCCGGAGGGGCCGAAAGGCAGGGACTCGGGGGCCGGAAGGAGCAGGCCGGCGGTTGGGGCTGGCGGGGTTGGGGCTCACCAGGGCTCGCGAGCGTACTCCTCCATCTTGGATGCGACGGCGAGGAGGATGCCGGGCAAACGGAGCGGAACTCCGGCGCTCTCCCAGTGGAAGCGACCTCTGGCCCCGGGAGAGCCCCAGGGGAGGGGCGGGCGGCTAGCGGAGACTGGGATTGGTTCGCCTCTCCTTGCCGGTAGCCAATGGGAGAAGCAGCCCGGAGAGGCGTGGGGGGCGCGGCTTCTCGAGGATTTGCTAAAGGCACGTTCCGTAAAAGGAATTCCATCCCCAGCGAAGTTGGCGTCCGGGGTTCGAATCCTCACTTTGCAGCAGCCTCTTCGGGCGGTTTCATTTTCATTTGGAAAATTTCCTAAACCCTAAAGAGATTGTTTTCAAATTTTTGAATTACGCTCGTGAATTAATGTTTCACGGGGTCATACGATTAACCGGAAGTGACCTTGGAGATCATCTGGCCTCCAAACAGAGAGGACTTGGGTTCAAGTTCTAGCTTTGACACCTGGTCTGCCTCCAGCACTGAGTCCGGAGCCAGGAAGACTCGAGTTCAAATGAGAACCGGGGGACCCTTGGCTGGTCACTTAACCTCTGCCTGCCTCAGGGATGACAATACTGGTGGTTGGGATCCATTAGTTTGCAGTCGGTCGACAAACATTAAGTGCCTACTCTGTACCAGGCACTGCACTAAGCGATGGGGATACAAAGTAACCCCTATCCTCCGAAAGATTCTTGTCTAAGGAGGGAGACAACCATGGCCAAACTATGGGAAGGCACCAAGATTAAGGACTGGGCTTGTGTGGATGGAAGGAGATCCTATTTATAATCTGCTTTGCCAAACCTGACGTGCCTAGGACAGTGTGATCTGGGGGCAGGTCACTTCGCATTGCTTTAAGTTTGCAGAGACCTGCATCGCTAAAGGGAGTTTCCTCATCCCGAAGTTCCAGAGATCCTTATAAGGGATGCCCACTATTCATCCTGCCTCCTCCTGGAGTTGCCCTGAAGATACTCCGAGTGAGTATATGCAATAGGAGCCTGCGTCCCAACACTTCAAAAATCATCCATTTTATCAACCTCTGCAAAAGTCCTTCAAACATTAATCATAAAGGCACAAATAGAGCAGTACAGCAAAGCTTGCAAATATTGACCAGCCTCCCTCCTATATTGATCTCCCACAGATGGGCCCCTTAGCTCTTACTCACTCTTAACATGCCAAGCACCAAGGTATATCAGGAGTATGTTTGACTATTTGCTTATTAATTGAGTTAAAACCTCTTTCTCATTATTAGTAGGTTTGAACTCCTAGCTTATTAATTATTACTTTAAAATGAATTTGAAAAACTTTTCCCAATAGTAATTTGTTTCTATATTAAATCCCTTAACCTTTTGTCACTATGTAAATATTAAAATTAATAAATACATGATTTATTAACAAACGAAATAAACAATAAAAACAAACCTATAGATAATTATTTTCATTGTTTTGATCATGAGAAGGATCATATCCAAAGTTGCCTCAAATCCTTAATATAAAAGTATATGACTTTATTTCTAGAAATACAATTTCATCATTCATTCTACTGCATGATTAAAGTTTACAAAGAATCCCCTTGATATTTTCCCTCATGATAAGAATTAGTTTGAACCCTTAGGAAATAAGTCATTAGTCCTTTTTCTTTGTTTTCTTCTCTGGAAACCATCTTTCCAGAATGCACGGCAAACTTCCAGTTCCTTACAGACTGTCCATAAAATTCTTTTTTATGTTTGTTAATAACAACAGAGAAGACATTTCTCACAAGAAAGATTTTCCTTACCTTTTTTGTCTCTCTACCTTCTACATAATTTATGTCGAAGTTATTTATAGATCAAAGATTAAAAACACACACACATACTCCCCAATTATATACAGAGAAGCCCCTCATTGAGAGATTGTTAAAACTGTGATTCTAAACTGCCAGTCCCAACTGCCTTTTCCACAACATTCCATTTGACTCTTAAAAATACAGTACAGTAATATGTGTGGGAAAACTTAGTGCTACAGATTCCACATTATATTATATACATATATTAATGATTTATCCCATTGCCCTTTCTATCTGATCTCCATTGAACAAAAAGATAGTAATAGGAGAAAGAAAATTATAATAATAGTAATTATGGTAACACAGAGGCAGTGTGGTACAGTGGATAGACTGTTGGACTTAGAGTCAGGAAAGCTGTGTCTCAAGTTCGGCCTTAAACATATGTTGGTTGTATGACTCAGTCCCAAATCAAAGTCTCAAGGCATCTTCTCTAAACCTGTTTCTTTCAGTTGTGCCATAAGAATGTCCTAAGTCAGTGATATCACAGGTCTTAACCAAAGCGGGGAATGATATATAAATATGTGTATGTATATGTATGTATATATGTGCATGTGTGCATGTATATATCTGTATAAACCTGTGTATAATACACGCACACATATGTACACAATATGCCTATTTCTACACCAATATATATATGTATACAGATACATGCAAGTGTGTATATATGTACATATGTATACATTTATGTAAATATAATTTTTATTACTACTTCATACTTCAAGGATGAGTGATTTCCTTGGTTTGAATCCTCCTTTCTCTGATACAAATTGAAGCCCTTCTACCACTTAGTAGATGGTATTTGAGCTATGGCCAAAAATTCATCACTCCATTACCAACCTAGTGATAAGCCTCTCCCAAATTAACTAGGCTGGTTCTTGGATGACAGACACACAGTCCATCACTTGATCCATGCTTCCAGCTTTGTAGGTAACTTGCCACAGACTGCACACCGCTGGTCGAGCCAAGGGGAAATTTACGTGAGGTAAAAACAAATGATGTCAATAAAAGTTTATTTTTTAAATAATTTTTAAAAATAACAAGGGTCACCATCATGAGGCACGGAAGGGACTTGCATGATAGATCATCGTCATCATAGGGACAGACCAAAGTAGTTCCCTGATCAACTTGATGAACTTATAGGGTTGTGACTCTTTGCTTGTGGGACTTTAGATTGCATCTTCCTATGGTGGGTAGAACTCTTGGCTCCTCCTGGAGAATAGGGTTTGCTGATGGAAGCTATCTCCAAGATAAATTGGTTGGCTTTGGCTTTTGGAGGGAGGGGCTCTTAGAAGAGGAGCTATCCTTTTGTCCTCACCTACAAAAAAAGGATCCTCTAGGCGTTTTTGATAATTTTTCCTTCTACACTTCTTCAGGAGACATCCTGAGAGCCTCATAAATGCTCTTCTTATGGGGGTGCCTACTCTCCCCACCCTGGGCGCCATGAATAGTTGACTTGGGGAAGAAGCGCAAGACAAGCTGCATTCATGTGGCCTGACATGAGAGTCCCTGAACCTCAGGGTTTATCCAGTTGTTGTTGCCACTTCAGCCCCAGAGCTGACAGTCCCTTGTAGCCCAAGAGACAGCAGCAGCCAGGGCTGTGGTAGAGTGCCTGGATTTCTGGGGAGAATCACATGGCAGAGGGACACATGTGCTCCCCTGCATGGCCTGAGAATCTTATACTTGTGTTTAAAAAAAAATCAGCTTCACAGTTACATGATGAAGGAGGAGTGATTAGATAGGAATTTGCCTGAAAAAGATCTGGCTTTTGGGGAACAGCAAGCTCAACATTGAATCAATGTTGAGTTCCTATATCTTGCATTGGAAGTGGGGGTAGTTTTCTAACTGTGTTTCAACAATGAAGAGGTGAACCATGCAGCCAAGAGGTAAGAGTCCTTGAAGTTTCCCTCTGTAATCCCACCCGCCCAAATTCAAGAGTCCTGAAGTTTAGGCTTCCATCCAGAAAAGGGTGGGGGCACCAAGATTCCAGAATCTAGCACTCTAGCAGAAGATTTTTTGGGCAGTGCCTGCTGTGGAGATTTCCTTTTCAGTAACTTCAAAACTGAGAATCAGGGAAGCTCATCTTCTGTTGAGAGAAGGGAATTTCCTGAGCAGCTTGTCTTTTGGAGAAGAATATTGCAAATAGGGCTGCCTGTGTTGGGAGGTGCAACCCCAAGGGACTATAGCCATGATATGGAAGAACAAGAAATCTGTACCTTACCTTTTGCTATTATTGTGAATTATTTGGATGGTGCAGGTCAGAAGAGTAGGCGATTGCTTGTCTAGAGACTCCCAAGTGAATTTCTTTTCCAGGGGAGTCCAAGCCAGCAAAATAATATCATAAGGCATTCAGATATCTGCCTAGTCATAGGACCATAGTATCATAGATTTAGAGCTGTAAGGAACCATAGAGGCCATCAAATTCAATCCTCTTCATTTTGTAGGTAAGGAGACTGAGGTACAAAGTGGGTAAATGATTTTCCCAGTGTCACACAGCTCTAGGTGTCCAAGGCAGAATTAGAATTCGGGTCTTCTGTCTCCAAGTCCAGTGATCTATTCATTGTCCCACACCGTCTCTGAAAAAGTGAGAAGCTTGCCGTAATGTTGGGATGTCTCCTTCTAGGAGCTCCAAGTTTATTTTCCATTCAAGAGGAGTCCAAACCATAGAGTCACAGTGAGTTTAAAGAACTTCAGGACCCAGGTGGAAAGTAGTACTTACCTGAGGAGGAAAGAGAATTATACAGATTCTTTATGGGTTCTTTTGAGTCCTTACGTGATTTCTGCATTTGTTTGCAACAGTGCTTCTGTCCCTACTGCCTGAAGGCCAGTTGTGCTATACATTTCATCTCTCCCCCAACATCCTCCAGTATTCTTAAGGGGATTGGGAGTGTCTCTCCTCTCTGACATTGGCTCAGTCTCCCATAGATTGTCTCCCCTAATTTTAGGGGTACACCAGCACCCTAGTTCCATTTAACCACTTAATGGCTAGGTTAACTTTTACAAAGGAATATTTACTTTAAAGGCATAGCCTGAACAAAAGTACAGATAACTTCTGAGCATGACATTGTTGAAGAACAAATCATTCCTTTGCTTGTAGGACATGGTATCTCAGCTGTGCCATGAATTCACAGCTAGGCTGGGTTAAGCAGGTTGCTCTTTAGGGGTGACTTTTTGTCAGGGCTGGCTCCTAAGGCTCTTGGCCAACTACTGAGGATTCTAAATGCTGTACCTCTGTTGGCTCTTCTGAAATTTTGATTAAGCTCTTCAGGGACAGGAGGCATGGACTGGTGTGAATGTTAAAGATTCAGTTGTGGTGTGGAAGGTGGTGCTGGTCCAGGTTTGGAGGAGCAAATCATTGACAGCAGCAGATGGTGAGGTAATCCAGGTAGATGGCTAGATGGGATATAAAGTTGAAGTTGGCCTGGTTTCTAAGGCCAGTAGTTGATATAGTAGGCTAAATTGACTAGTTTGCACATACTCAGTCACCAATCACTTGGACTGGGCCCTGGATATGGCATCCATAAAATCCAATGCAATCTTGGGCCACAATAAGAAGGATATAGCTTCCACAAATAGTGAGGTGATAGTTTCAGTTCTCAACCCAAAGGGGTGATGTGTGGCCTCTCTAATTATTGCTCTCAAGCCCCTTTTTGAGGTGTGTCTGTCAGCATCAGCTGCTCAGTTAACATCTCCCCAATTGGGGCAGTCAATCTCTCCTTAGTATCAATTAACTTTTATTAATGGATACTTGCTGAGAAGACATAGCAAGAACTGAAGTACAAAAAAAATCACCCCAAACAACCCCTCAACCCAGTCCTGTCCACCACCTCAGTCCTTGGGGAGAATAGGCTCAGATTTAAAGTGGTTGCTATAACTTCCGGATATCTCAACTACTATTCTTTTTGTCAACCCTCTATGGTATCTAAGTTGGGTGATGTATGCAGGCAGACCTCTCTCACCCTTTTTTAGCTTAAAGCGTATTAAATTTTCAATACAAAAGCATTCTTACCAGCCTTTCTTAGGTGTGTTCCCTCTCTGGCCAGGAATCTGTTATCCCTCTATTTGAGTAGTTCAGAAATTTAAATCCTTTTCTTCGACACTACTTTCTTACTCTGCTTTTGGCTTCTCCAATTAATTTTTCTTTTCTACATAGCTTGTTTTCAGTGGGCAATAGTGAGGGATGAGGTGGGAGAACCTGTCCCCAGACGGTCTTCCACTTCTTACCCAAGACTTCATAATTATTGTCAATGTTTTTTAGGTTCCTTTTTGCGGTTTCATTTGTACCCGTGTGAATTATCAAAAATGAGTTGTCGGTATCCACTTTGATAAGTCTCGGGAAGTTTTCTGTCATACCTTGTGTCTTTGCCCTGAGAAGACAGCAGACTTCATTGGGGTCAGGGTGACCAATAGCTGCCTCAGAGCACTACTGCTTTTCGTCCTCTGACCCTTATTAGATGTTTTCTTACCTGACTCTTTGGAGGACAAACAACTTTTTCTTTCTCAGAGCATCCAGTTCCCTCTTCCTTGGGAAGACATTTAAATATGTTTTTTTTTTAATTTTCTAATTGTACAACTATTCTTTTCCTTCTTTTTTTCTTCTGTGTAACACTCATCTACTTTCCAATATCCCGGCATGAATCGTGTCTCCCTTTGTATTAGATCCCTTGTTTTTTTGTTTTTCAAAAGGAGAATATTTGCTTCATTGTTTTTAATTTTAATTTTTTAAAATTCTGCACTTAAAAAAGCCTTTCCTTATACAAAGTGGAAACAAAAAAGAGGGTCATACATGAAACCATGAATCTCTATTACATACAGCTCGCTTTTGCTTTTAAGTGTAATGGGGTTACCGCCAGACCAGGCCAATGAGGATGCACTCCTTGGAGCATGCTTAGTTGGATCCCAGTTAAGCACATGGAACTTTCCTATGGGCCTTCTTCTGGACATGTATTACAGAGAGGCTCCTACTTAATCCCTTCCCCTAACCCCCAATTCAGAGCATATACAATGTTCCCTACCTGCTTTCAATCCAGCACATGGAGGCTTGGTGAGCCTACTTTTGCCATCAGTGACTGTGAAGTTGGTACTATAGTGATAGAGAGTCCTTTAATTAGTTGAGGAGCTGGAACTGAGAGTGCAAAAGTTTTGAATGAAAGGTCTCTTAATTGACAGCTTATAAGTGTGGAGGATTGCTGGGAGATACTGGTTGGAAGAGGGACATCAGACCCTATCTCCCATCTGGCTGCTGTAATGTATTAAAAGGTTTGAGAGACATAGTTTCATTTTATTAATTATGGTTAGCAAATAATTAATAAAAGGATGGTTATTTGGCCATCTCTCCTAAACCAAAGATGAATCATGGCAGCCAGTACTTATGTGCTCTTAGAATAAGGGGTGTTCCCAAAAGACAACAATTAACTCTGATTGGTTAACAATTAATGAGAAGAATGAATACTATAATGAGAGGTAGACCTATTTTAATGGGGGTAGAGGGGAGGGAGGCATGATTTTGATTATGTCACTCTTACTCCCAGGTCATTCCTAGCAGGGCAATCTAGACTCAGGATCTACAAACCCACCTAACCCAAACCTGAATAGAATTCAGTGGGCTTCCCCAGTTGGGTGGGGTCTGAACAAGATTGAGGTGAATGTTAAATTCAATCTTATTATCAGCCCTATTCTTCAAGGGTTGATTTGATCTAGTAGAGAATGAAGAAATAAGAAGGGAAAAAATCCTGGATCTCCCCAATAGTAATTGGGCATCAGTTATAACAAGGTCTTTTAAGGAAATCTCAGTTCTTGTCACACTCTAACCCCCGTTCCCCTGTGGTGGTCTTTTGTGTAATCTGTATTTGGTGGGAAGGATTTGAGCCTACCTCTGTGAGCCTAGGGTAACCCTCCTGCATTAAAAGGTTAAGCAGGGAAGCACCTTTTTTGGTTTTGAACCAGAATTGTGACCCTAAATAAGCAATATTTACTGGGGGCAGGAAAAATAATTCTAGCTTCATTTCTCTCAGAGAATGGTGACTAGAACAAACAGCCTTGGGACCATTCTGTATCTGCTACTCTGCTTTTGTTCAGGAACAAGATGCCTCTGCCAGGTTAAGCTCACCACCTTTAATCTCATCACCGTGCAACTAACTCAAGTCTTGACTAATCCTACCTCCCTCCAGTCTCCTCCTCCCTCAGGATTGAAGGGCTGGAGGGCTTAACTCCCGATGCCTTCCTCTATAGAGAACAGAAACTGGACTTCTGACTCACTCTACTCTGCATCTACCTCTCTGACTGTCTTCAACCCCTGGGGAATAACATGCTCCCATGCTGGGTACTCCCTGGTCTCTGGTCTCTTTTCCTTCTTTCCTGCCTTCTTTTTTGTATTGTCTCCTCTTATTAGATTATAAACTCCTTGAGAGCAGGGACTGTCTTTTTTATTAATAGTATCCTCAGCATTTAGCACAGCACCCGGCTTATAGTAGGCACTTAATAAATGTTTATTGTATTAGAGCAGACTTAATAAATGTTTATTGTATTAGAGCAGATCTGATGGCCCTTTTCTTGCTGTCCCTCAAGGCAAGAATCACAGTCTCCTTTGGAGAGAGATTAGTAAGATTCTAGATGTGTGTATCAATGCTCTCCATAAGCCACAGTGAGAAAATCCATGTGGTCATACCTTTCTTACATGGATATACACACTTTTTATATGTGAAAGAAAGATGATGTGGCATGCTAAAGAGAGAACTGGCCTTAGAGTACTTAGCCAAGTGCCTGGCACATAGTAAGTGAATAAGCATTTATTAAGTACTTACTATGTGCCAGGCACCGAGTCAAGCACTGGCAATACAAAGGAAGGCAGAAACATCAACCTGAATTCAAGGAGATCACATCCTGATGGAAGAGACAACATGCAAAATAAGATATATACAAGACAAATGGGAAGTAGCTTCAGAAGGAAGGCACTGTCAATGGGGAGTGCCTGGGAAAGTCCTCTTGTAGATGGTGGGGTGGGGGTGGGGGTGGGAATCTGGGAAGCCAAGAGCTAAAGATGTCTCCTGGGGGGAGGGGGGCTCAGGGTGGTTAGCAGGAGAACATTCCAGGAGTTGGACACCCAGTGAAAAGGCACAAAATTGAAAGATGGACTTTCCCTGAAGAAGGCCAGTGTTGCCACTTAGTAGAATACATAGAGGGGAATAAAGGTAAGAAGAGACCAGTTAGCAAAGCACTTTAAAAGACAAACAGAGGATTTCATAATTGAACCTGGGGGTAATAAGGAACCACTGGAGTTTATTGAACAGGAAAGGGGAGGAGTAACATGTTCAGACCTATACTTTATTTTTTCTATTTTACATTTTTAATAGTGTTTCTTCCAATTACATGTAAAGACAATTTTAAACATTTTTTATAAAATTTTGAGTTCTAAATTTTCTCCCCTCCCCCCTTTCTTTCCTCCTTTCCTAAGACAGTAAGCAATTTGATATAAGTCATATATGTACAATCATGGAAAACATATTTCCATATTAGTCATCTTGTAAAAGAGGAAACAGAAAAAAAAAGAAAAAACTACCAAAAAAGTGAAAATAGTATGCTTCAGTCTGCATTCAGATTCCATCAATTCTTTCTATGGATGTGGATAGCACTTTCCATCATGAGTCTTTTGGAATTGTCTTGGATCATTGCATTGCTGAGAAGAGCTAAGTCTATCAAAGTTGATCATTGCACAATGTTGCTGTTACTGTGTACAATGTTCTCCTGATACTTCTCACTTCACTTTGCATCAGTTCATGTAAGTCCAGGTTTTTCTGAAATCCACCTGCTCATCATTTCTTACAGCACAATAGTATTACATTACATTCATATTACCACAACCTGTTCAGCCATTCCCCAGTTGATGGGTATTCCCTCAATTTCCAATTCTTTGCCACAAAAAGAGTTTCTATAAATATTTTTGTACATGTACGGACCTACTCTTCAGGCACAGAGACCCACTAGCAGGCTATTATAATAATCTAGGTTCAAGAGGTGATGAGGGCTTGAACCGGGTGAGTGGCTATGTGGGCAGAGAAAAGAAGATATATAGGAGGAATGTTGTAAAGTTAGAAATGTCAAGGCACGGCAACAGATTGGATAGGTGGGGTGAGAGGCACTGTGCAAGGCATTGCAGATTTTTAAAATGACATGGTCCTTGCTTCATGGATCTCATACCCTATTGGGGGTAGCAGGGAGGCTGGATATAGCATGTGCACAGATAAGTGGGAACGGGGGGAAGGAGAGGTCCAGGAGACAAAATAGACAAAGAATATTTGAGAAGAGAGAGAATACTTTGAGTTGGGACAATCAGGAAAGGCTTCTCAAAGGTGGTACAGAGCCTTGAAGGAAGACAAGGATTCTTAAATTCAGAGATGAGGAGTGCATTCCGATCATAAGAGATGGGCTACCTGAATGCAAGGAGATGGCAAGGCACAGGATGAGATATGTAGACTTGTGTATCCAGAATGTAGAATGCATGAAGCAAAAGAATGAGAAGTGAGACTAGAAAGGGTCATTTGGAGCCCAGTTGTGCAGGGCCTAAATGCCAACTAAGGAATTTATATAGCAGGGCAGCTAGGTGGCATAATAGATAGAGTAGAAGAGTCATGTTCCTTCAGTTCAAATCTAGTTTCAGACACTTAACCAGCTATGTGGCTCCGGGCAAGTTGCTTAACCCTGTTTGCCTCAGTTCCTCATCTGTAAAATGAACTGGAGAAGGAAATGGCAAACCACTCCAGTATCTTTGCCAAGAAAACTCCAAATGGGGTCATGAAGAGTCAGAAATGACAGAACAACAGTTTTGTACTTGAGCCACCAAAATATTTTAAGCAATAGAACTTGAGGTTTAGGGAGTTTCTTTTGGCAGCTGTGTAAAGGATAGACTGGGGAGGCAGGGGAGAAACTAGAGAAGCATGAGACCAATTTAGGGGCTAATGAGTGGACCTAAACTAGAATGGTAGAGATGTTGAAGGAGAATGGGCATTACCGAGCAACTGATTGAATGTAGTGTGAAGGACAGAGAAAAGTTAAAGATAGCTCTGCCTGGGCCTGGGTGACTGAAGGTGGAGAGGAATCAATAAAAATAGATAGCTGATATTTTGGGTGAGATGTTTGAAAAAAAGAGATGGGGGTTCACAGCTGACACAGCTTTGGGACACTGATAGTCACCAGGAGATAGGCTGAGAAATATCCTCTTCTTAGTTATTAAACTGATGAAGGCAATGCCATAGATAATATAGATTTTTAAAAAATCATACATATATATGTATGAAATTAATTTCCCACCATATTCTCTCTCCTTTAAACTTGAAGAAAGTGTTCTTGAAAAAGGGAAGGAAATGCATAAGTAAACGTCAAGTCTACAGAAGAATGCCTGCTTTTTAGTCTTATACTGGGATTCAACAAGTCGACTTGATAAAACACAAAATAGGAGAAGCTTGGTTAGCAATTTGTCTTGGGTGGGGGAAGGATCTAGGGATTTTACTTATTATTTTAAAAAAATTTTAATTATGCCTTTTTATGTTACAGTTATTTCATTGCCCCTCTTCATATGCAACTTCCCTTGGGACAAAAACGTTTTCTGTATTTATCCACTTCTCTCTTCTCCAAAGGCCATGCTACCTTAGATCAGGTCTTTATTACCTCTCGTCTGGACTATTGTAATAGCCTCTTGTTGACCTTCCTTCCTCAAATCTCTCTCTACTCCATTCTGTCCTGTGCTCAACTGCTAAAGTGATTATCTTCAAGTACAGGTCTGACGATGTCAGTCTCCTACTTAATAAGTTCCATTGGTTCCCTGTCATCAAATAGAAAATTGATATTTGATTAAAGTCCTTTATAATCTGGCCACAACCTCCTTTCCCAACCTTATTCCCCTTCCTGCAGAATTACAGGCCATCCAATCAGACCTCCTTAACTACTCTTCATTCACAGCATTCTTCACACTAAGTGCCCCACCTCCCAGGCCAGGAATGCCCTGCTTCCTCACCTCCACCTCCTAGAATTCCTACTTTTCTTCAAGGCTCATCTCAAGAGCTATATTCTACTTGAAACCTTTCTTCATCCCCCCCAGCTGCTAATGCCCCCCTCCTCTAAATTACCATGTATGTAGTTTGTGTCTATTTGGTATATGCTTAGACCTGTTTTCTCTCATAGCTAGACTGTAAGGTCCTTGAGGGTAGGGACTTTCACTTTTATCTTTGTGTTTCCAGAACTTGGTACAAAGAGATCTTTTAATAAGTGTTGATTGATTGAAAGAAAATCAACCTCGCAGAAACATTTGGCACAATGACCAAATTTGACTATACACACACATTTGTTATACATCCATTCCAAGGTAATAGCGCACAGGTCAAAGAATGCCCAGTCTTGGCAGAATACACAGTAAAAAAAAAACAACCCAAATTATTTAATATTTTATTTTTTCCCCATAAAAGAATTTTTAACATTAGTTTTTTTTTTTAAATTTTGAGTTCCAAATTCTCTTCCTCCCTCCCCTCCCTTCTCATTAAGAAGGCAAGCAATTTTACATAGGTTATACATGTATAGTCACTGGCAGAATACACATTAAACTCTGCTTGCTTCCAGCCAATGTGGGGAGGGGGGAAGAGGCTAGTTAATCTATTTATGGGAATGCATGAATCCTATATAATGGGGGTGGGGCTTGCTCCCCGGTTTCAAAGCTTGTCTATATATTCTGTGTAGTTAAAAGCCTTTTGATTAGCTATCGAGCTGGAGCTGATTGTTCATACAAATGGCCAAACAGATCTCTTTCTTTCCTGGTGGCAATCTAGGGAAGACATGTTCTATGCACCTTGGTAGGGAGCCTGGGCCCTCCTCGCCTCGACCTAGGCCACTATGTGCCTGGAATGTATGATGTAGTTAGTGTCTTGGTCTTTTGCTCTTTTGTGTTTGCTCTTTCTTCTCGTAGGTGAATGAATAATGGAGATGGAATAGGCCAGGTTATGACCTCGTGAACTTGTGAAAAAAGTCTGAAGACTCACCAGAAGTGCAGGAACTGGAGTCTACACCAGAGTTTGCCAAGAGCCAGGCTAAGTGAGAAGCACAGCCCCAAACAACCAGTAGGATCCAGCTGAGCAGTGAAATGGCAGCCACAATACTATGCCTCTTGAAGTGACCTTGGTGGTAGGAAGAATGCTCATAAATACCACTTAAAGTTTCAGCCCACTCTCCCCAGGGACTAGTAAGTAGAGAGAAGACTATGTCCAGTCCAGAGGGATATTTTTGTACTTTGGTTTTTGCTATATATTTTCCTTAAATGTTTGTTGTTGTCGAGTAGTTTCAGTTGAGCCTGACTCTTTGTGATCCCATTTGTGAGTTTCTTGGCTAAGACATTGGAGTGGTTTGCCATTTCCTTCTCCAGCCTTTTAAAAGTTACTTGATGTTAATTGATTAATCCATATAAAGGAGAAATCCAGCAGGCAAATGATATCAGGGCAGTAATCATTGGTGTTTGGTATTGGGGAGAATGAATCAGAATGGGGACTTAAGTTGATAACATCAGAAGAAACCTTTCAAAGGTACCCCTTGAACCCTAAGGGGGGAATGTAGCCTATGGCATTCTGGGGACCTGGACAGCTAGTGTTCCTGCAGGTTAGAAGAGTTAAGTCTTACTACACTAGTTCCCTGACTCTCTTCCCAGCTGAGATTGTGAGATGTTGGAACCATGTGTAACAGGGGTCTGAGAGATAGACAAGAAGACAAGCATAATCGAAGAAGCATTGGGTGACTTTGTGGTAGGGGTGAGAGGAAGAAAGAGGAAGACAATGATGGGGTAGAAGCTGATAGGAGTGAGAAATAAATACAAGCATGTGAAAAAGTACAGCTTTTTGGAACCCAAAACATTAAAATGCCCTGCCATTCATCCACCCCTTTCATTCCTACTCTCTGTTCATAGTTCTAAAACAGAATTCATCTTTTCCTCCAAACTTGCCCCTCTTCCAAACTTCCCTATTACTGTAGAGGGCACCGTCATCTTCTCAGTGACCCAGTTACCCAGCCTTGGTGTTGTTCTTGACTTCTCACTTTTCCTTATCTCCCACGTCCATCCAATCCATGGCCAGATCTTGTTTCTAGCTTCACAATGCTCCTCACATATAGTTGCTTTTCTCCACTCATATAGCCACTCCCCAAGTTCAGCCACTCATCACCTCTTGTCCAAACTAGTTCAGTAGCTTTCTAATCAGTGGATTTCTATCCCTGGTTCAGATATCTGCCCAGTCCATTCCATCCTACAGTCAACTACCAAGGTGATTTTTCTGAAGTGTAGATCTGACCACTTCACTCTCTGCTCAGTGACCTTCAGTGGCTCCCTATTACCCCTAGGATCAAATATGAACTTTTCTATTTGGCATTTAAGGCTACTCATAACCTAGTCTCATCCTACCTTTTCAGTCTTTTTTATACCTTACTCCTTGCTACACACTTTATGCTCTAGCTGCATTGGCTTACTTAACTGTTTCTCAAATACAGCACTGCATCTCCTATCTTCATGCCTTTGCATTGGCTGAACCCCATGCCAGGAATATTTTGCCCTTTCAATTCTGCCTCTTAGTTTCTCTGGCTTCCTTCAAGACTTAGCTTAAATCCCATCTTCTGGAGGAGGCCTTTTCAGGTTCCTCCAGCTGCTATTGCCTTCCCCTCTCAGATTACCCTCTATCTACTCTTTATATATCTTGTATGTACCTGGTTATTTACATGTTCTCTCTCCCGTTTCCAAATGTCCTTGAGGGGAGGATCTGTTTTTTGCTTTTCTTCATATCCACAATGCTTGGTACACTGTAAATGTGTAATAAACGTATGTAAATTGACTAACTGACACTCTATTGCCCTAAAAATGAGACTGTCTTTTAAATCCCAGGACCGATTTTTAGTCCTGATCCCTCTGTGGACTTGTCAAATGCTGACTAAGTATGACAGTCTCCCTCCAGCTTAAGAAGGAAAGAGGCCAGGAAAAAATGGAAGTTTCTCTGGATGAGTGACACCCAGGCTTTGAGAAGGGAGTCTGAGAAGGGAGACGGGGAGATTGTATGTCTCTGTGACTGGCCTAGGGCAACATGATTGATGAGCAGCAGAAAGCTTTTCTATGGAACATACCAACCCTGGGGCAATCTAGTATCTCCTAACCGTTCAGAATTGCATTTCCCTGAAGAAGCATCAAAGTTCCCTTGGGGTATATCAGAGATCCTATCCTTTGCAGTCTCTGACTTCTTCATGCTTCCACGGAAAAACTGTCTGGAAGCCCCTGCATCCAGGAAGGAGGATGTAAAGGAGAAGAGAAGGGTTTTTGCAAAGTTTTGCTATTCACTCAGTCATACCATTTATTAGCCAGACTTTTAGGGTTTCCTGGATGCTTCACACAACACCCCACCCCAACACATTGCAATCACCCAGAGGGGCCTCCTCCTGTCAAATGATTCTTTTCGATCGAGGACTAGGTGTCCCAGAGCCCCTGGTTCCCCTTGGCCTGGAGACAGTGACACTTCAGAGAAAGAAAGCAAACGTGCTATATTCCCACTCCCATCTCTGTCTGGCTGAAAACATTGTGGGATCACCCAGCCCATGACCAAATAGAGTAGAAAGGAGTCAATGGAGCGAACCCTGTCCCGGGGTGACACTAGCGTCTGGTGATGGGGAGAGGAGCTGGCTCTGGACGCCCCTGGCTGCTTGGCCGCCCTGTGGGCTCGCCACTGCCTCCTCTTGCCCCTTCTCCGAAGGCTGCCAGCTCGTGCATTTTTGTGTCTTTTCTCATTGCGCAGCCCCCCTTGTCTTTAAAAGGCTAAACGCTCCGTACTAAATTTGGTCATGCAGCAGCTCCAAGATTCCCTGGAATGTCCTCAAGTTTCAAACAGCTCTGACAGGGAGGCAGACCCGCCTGTGGTCTCCGGTGATTGGCTCGTCGGATGAGGGCTGTGAAGCTCTTGGCTCTTATTGGTCAACTGTTATACCAGCGGGGTCTTCTCTTTATAACTATTATCCCCCGGGGCAGAAGGGAGGCTGCTTCGATTTAACACTTCAGCACCTGCATCAAGGGAGGGGAAGGTAGCCACACTCAATCCAGTCCGAGGATCAGCTCCCAAGCCCATTCTCCTTCATCCAAACTTCCACACCGAGCCCCTCCACCTGCTCACCCAGAAGTCCGGGAGCCCCCCACCCCCACCACACACACGCACACATCGCTTTGAGCTGAGCTCCATCTCTTCAAGATGTCCAAGGTAGCCAAGTACCGCAGGCAGGTGAGCGAAGACCCTGATATTGACAGCTTGTTGTCTACGCTGTCTCCAGAGGAGATGGAGGAGCTGGAGAAGGAGCTGGATGTGGTGGATCCAGATGGGAGTATTCCTGTGGGGCTCCGGCAGAGGAACCAGACTGACAAGCAGTCCACAGGCTTGTACAACCGTGAAGCCATGCTCAATTTTTGTGAGAAGGAGACCAAGAAACTTATCCAGAGGGAGATGTCAATAGATGTAAGTGAAAGCATGGGGAGAGTGAGGGGGTAGGCTGAAAGTGTTTTGGGAACTAATCACTTCTCCTAACAGCACTAAAGGGATTTGGGGCTTGGGAACAGAGCTGGTGAATTTCCTTGTGGAGGAATCAAGGTCGCTGAAAAGGAAAGTTAGCAAAGGATTTTATAACCTTAGAGTGTGAACTAACTTGTCCTTGTGAGCCTCTTAACCTTAGTTCATGATTCCCAAGTATTTGTTGTATCTTGGGAACACCCTCATTCTTCCCACAATTTCAGTATACACTAAAAGTGTATCTGCAGCATGGACTGATTGATGGCAGTATGGACACATCACATTGTCAGTTTTTAACTTGACTCCACCTTGCTCTCCCAAACACTTGCTTTGGCATATTTTTGCTCCATCCTGTTGAGGGTAGAGATAAGAAAACAGGGAATGGTGATTGCATCTTCTTGCCACCCCCAATTAAAGCTTGCAGGTAGACATACATGTGTCATCTCATTTCTTAAATACTAGGGGCTTTGGTTAACCTGGTGCTTGGGTCTCGTCTTGGCACTCAAATCGGGCAATTCACTAGGCAAGTCCAGATTCCAAAAGCTATGGAAGAAGGTGGGGCCAGTAGAGGACCCAGTTGGTTTTAACCTTAAACTTGGTTGGCTTCAAATTCACTCTCTGGAGGAAGGAGCTCTTGCGGAACATCCCTTCTTTTTCTGTGGCTCCACCCAAACTTCCATTCCTTTGGAATACCGGATGTGACCCCCAGGCTTCCAGATGGCCCTCTTTTCCAGCACTACTTTGCCCTGTGTAGTATGTGTTAGAGAAAGGGAGAGGAAGGACAATGGGGTTTGCTTATACGGGATCAATACTCTGTTTTGGCTGGGAGCACATGAATCTGCATTGTTTCTGGAGCTCTAGTACGTGAGATTTCTATATACTATAGTACACATGTGGGTCCCCCAGAAAATTACCCCTGGTTTAAGGTACATTATATCATCTAAGAGAATATGACCTGTGTTGATTCGCTCTGTCTGTGCCAAACAGCGTAAGCAGATGTTTTCAGGTGGTGAAAATTATCCTATCTGGTTATACTAGTTCTTTCCATTATCTAGCGGGTACCCAATTCATCAAGGTGATTATTCATTAGTCATAGCTTTCTGCAAGAGTTCGAGATTGTTCTAACCAGGGAGACTGAAGAAGAACTTGAAATGCGCTTGTTTATGTCGGCAGAGAAAGAGGGAGATGAAACTACCAGTGTTATCCGATATCTCTGTTAAACTGTTGTGTTCTAATTCAGTACAATCCAGTGAACATTTATTAAGCAACTATTGTGTGCTTAGTAAATTGTGCTAGGTGCTGTAGATAGAAAGACAAAACTGAAACCAGTAACTGCCCTCAAGGTGCTTATATTTTGCTGGAGAGTTACAAAATACACATGGACACATAAATATACATTTATCTCTTCCACATAGCAGGGGTTAGGGGGTGCAGAAACCCCCTTGATCTGGAAAATCCATGTAAATTTTTTTGGCCCTCCCATCATACCAGAGAAGAAGTCTGAATATTTTCTTTTTTATGGGGTGTTGAAAGTACCTTATTGTAAAATTTGGGTTGATATTATGCAATATTATACAGATATTTTATTTTTGAGTTTCTAAACTTTTTCTGTGCTGTCTGCTGGCCTTTGTATGTTGTCTGTGGCTTCCACAAAACTCCTCCAAACTTCCCATTTAATTTCTTATGCCCACCCTCTATACATCGATGGGGAAAGTCTTGATGTGGAAGGGATAACTGTATCTGTTTGCTCTGTGCTGAACCCTGTACACATTATATTTACATGGATACAACTCCAATCCTTTAGGAGTTGATAGTCTGAGAATCCAGTTGTCTTGAATCCAGTGACACAGAAGAATAACATAACTATTGCTCAAATGTGTCTGATGGAAGAGACTGGTAATTGTGAACCAGGAGAGGAGAATAGCAGCAAAGAGGGGATATAGGAGTGGGATCAGGGTGCCTCTGTCCTGGCTTCCCTAATCTCCACATTTGTGACTATGCCAGGAAGTCCCAAGACTGAGGGGAGCCTAAAGTGCTCAGGAAGGTCTTATGCTCTAAGACAGTAGAGTATGATTGCTTCTGTGAACTTCTATCTTGTCTTATCCCAATTCTGCTCAGCAGAGAATTTCTGGTGCCTGATAACTCAAAGAGAGTTGTCAGGAAACATGAAGAATGAAATGAAACAGACCTGAAGATATTGATGCTTTTCTGTGTCGCATCCCCCATTCTCCATCCTGACTTCAAACTCTCTGCATTTTTGGGATTGGCCCTGCTCATTTCCTACTCAGTATATCTGTGCCCCTCCATTTCTGTCTGTCATTTGATGCTCTTAAAAAAAAAAGGTTCCACAGATGCTACTGAAGGTTTAGGCAAAAGGTTTTGGCTTTGATTGGCAATAATGTAGATGAAATACAGGACTCCAGGCCTCCTTAGAGTTCCCTTTATGACGTTCACTCCTTTTGGAAATTTTGTCCACTGTGACCACCCTTTTAGCCTTTTCTTCTCTTTCATTCTCCTATTTTGTAGCCCCACAAACCATCTATAGCATGTTAGGAGACATATTCATGTTATATGCCCTCCATATAAGAAGATACATTCTGAATTGTTTTGCTGAAGAGGGCTTGAGTTGGAATATCCACATTTCAACCAAGGACTTAATTTTGTTTGAGGCTGGTAGTGTGTTCTGTGGCCAGGGGACAAAATCCTGCCATGGGCAAGTCTGACTGTATAGCAACCAATATTTCTAATATTGGCCTCACTGGCACCATGCTGGAATTCAGTCAACGGAATTCAACAGTGAAGTTGTTTATAGAATAAGAATGGGAGGGATTATACAGCTTTACCTTGCCACCCAGCCCTGTTCCCTCCATGTAATATTCTTCGAGGCTATGCATGCCTAGCCTCTCCAATGAAGCCAGTGGCCCTATTCACCACCAGGTAAACATGGCTAGCTACAGGTGAGGCTGATGGCCAGTGTCTTCTCTACCATCTTGTTTACGTAGTCTAGGTTGGTGATAATCTGTCTCCTCCTGGAGCCTAGGTTGGTGATAATCTGCCTCCTCCTCACCACCCCCACTCCACACTCCATGCCTAGTCTCACACACTACTATGTGTGAGTGATTGCCGCTTATTCAGCAAATCATTATTTTTCATCTCTTTCATATAGAGGGCTAAAGTAAACATACTTGGGAGCTCTGAAGATGAAGCTACTTCCCTTTAGAAATGTATAATCTAAAGGGAGGAGACAATACCCTTCAGACATACCCTTGAGAACAGTTACAAGGAAGCATGCTTACATGGGAGAAAAAACGATGTCCGTGACAGCATCAGTGGAACAGAGATGCAGAGAATAGGAAAGTAAAGGGTTTTCCTCTTCCCCTTAATACCTGTAGAAGATACTCAACAAATGCTTGTTGACTAATTAAATGATTGATTTCTGGTTGACATAGCCAGAAAAGGCTATAGAGGCACAAGAGGAACACAATGGGAAATGAAAGAATCTTCTAGAGTTCATTTCATCCATCCTCCTAACTCTCAGCATGAACTTTGGTTAATGAGGAAAAGGATCCGGAGCAGTAACTAGCAATTTTGGCATCACAGCAAACAGCAAAAAATATGCCCACATCAGAGAATCTGGACCTCAAAAGTTTTTAAATGAATGTTAAAAACAAATAGATAGATAAAAAATAGAGATTTTTAAGAACATGCCCACAAATCCAGTTTGTAATTCATAATGTGAACAAAAAGTAAGAAGTTACCTAGTACATAGGGGAGCATTCATAAATGTTAATTGGTTGATTGATTGATCAGTAACCAAGATAAATTCCTTGAGAAGAACAGACAGTGATTTGTAGATAAGCATAATTAACAACGTAGAGAATCTGGCAATTTTTCTTTTTAAAAAAAAGTTGCATGGATGTCCTTTGCTTTCCCCTTATTCGTCTCTCCTTCCCTCCTCCCAGCCCAGCAAGCCTTAAAAAACTTAAAAGAATTTTTTTTTAGCAAAACCAACTCAAGTATTGATTGTATTTGACAGCATATGTAACATGTTACATCCATAGTCACCCACCTCTTAGAGGCAAAGGAGAGAGGTACATTTTCTCATCTCTTCTCTGGGTCAGCATAATAACACAGAAGTTCAGTTTCTATTTAATGGGCTGTTCTTGCTAAGTAGATGCTAAGCTCTTGGTTAGTAACTAGGTATTTCTATACCGCTAAAGGAAGCCGGATGACACATATTTTTGTCCCCCATCCTAGAAAGACTCTAGACTGGTATTCTTTACCTGGGTGAGTCAACTAGCTTTTATTAAGCACTTGCTATGTACCAAGAACTGTGCTAAGGGTTGGGGGCCATAAATGTTTTTTAAGTATTTTGATAACTTTTCAATGTGAATATAAGTGGTTTCCTTTGTAGTTCCATTTATTTTATTTTGTGTAATTGAAAACCTTATTCTGAGAAGTCCTTTGGCTTCACCAGACTGCCCAAGGGATCCATGACACAAAAGAAAGTTAAGAATTGCTAGTCAAGAAGGATCTAGCCCAGCCTAGTCCGAATGATCACCATGAAAGGAAATCCCAGCACATCCCTGAAGGGAAAGAGTATATTTTGCTAGGAACTAAATGTGAAGCAGAATGAATCTTGGGATACCGACAGGAAGGAGTCCTGGGATTTGGTTCCCTTAACATACCTGACATTTATATAGCACTTTGTATATGCTGGGACAGCTAGGAGGTACAGTAGATAAAGCACCCAGGCCTGGAGTCAGGAAGACTCAGTTCAGATCTGGCCTCGGGCACTTACTAGCTGTGTGACCTTGGGCAAGTCACTTAACCCTGTTTGCCTCAGTTTCCTCATCTGTAAAGTGAACTGGAGAAGGAAATGGCAGACCACTCTAGTATCTTTGCCAAGAAAACCCCAAATGGAGTCGCAAAGAGTCAGACACGACTGAACAACAATAAAATTGTATATATCATCTCATTTTAGTCTTGCAACCACCTCATAAACAACATAGTGGGGATTTTTTTTTTCAGGTAAGGGACTACAGACATTGTTATCCCCATTTTACAAATGATGAGTTTTTGATTCAGAGATAGTAAGTGATTTGCCAGCAGGCAAGGCAGCATGTAAGAGTTAGATGGAGGATTTGAACCCAGATCTTTTTGATTCCAGGACTTTAGCCATTATCCCATGCTGCCTTTGCTATTGGTAGAGCTAGAAATTACTACTATATCTGAGGCCTTGGGACTGCTGGCCAACACTAGGATTGGATTATCTTTTCTCGGCTGAACAGGAGACTTTCTGAGATGTGTGGGTCTACCTTATCTCCCCCTACTAGATTAAAAACTCCTTAAAGGCAGCACTTAGATCATAGCTATCTTTTTATCTCCATGTCTAACACAGTACTATGCACATAGTAGGTACTTACTATTATCGTAGATTTAGAGCTGGAAGAGTCCTTGGAAGCCATCAGTCTAATGTCCTCATTTTACAAATGAGGAAACTGAGATACAGAGAGATTTAAATGACTTGCCCCAGGTCACATAGCCAGTAAGTAGCTGAGGCAGGATTTGAACTCAGTCCTTCCTGGCTCCAAGTCAGTGCTCTATTCACTATCCTACCTACCTGCCTCCGACTCTGCCTCCACTGAATTGAGTTTGTTAAATTGTTATCAACGTGGATGGAGCCTTTTAGAAGAGTGTTCAGGGACTGATTACTCTTTGCATGATGTTGGCAGGGATCATGGAGGCAGAAGGGTGGAGGTGAAGCCAGACAGCCTCATTTTTATCTCTACCTTCCAAAAGCAATAGACCACCCCACTGACAATCAGGGAAATGTCTGTCCTGGTGTCCTGACCCTGGACCCAGTGTAGACTTTTCAGTTCCTCTCTTTTGATCCTTTGGCCTTTTGAAAGATGGCTCCGGTATCCTTGGATCAGATTGCAGGAACCAGATCCCACCTAGCTGATTTGTGCCTTCTCTTTCCTTCCCTGGGCAGTGGAGAAAATCCTGCTACTCCTTTCCTCTGCTTTGGCATTACCAAGGGACGGGGATTAGCACCTGCCTTTGGCCTGAAGCAAGGACAGAGGGCAGAGGCATCTGGGAAGCCTCTTTTAGGTTCTCTCCTGAGATAGAACCAGTTTCCAGCTGCTACCATCCCCAGCGAGTTCATGGGCTTCTGCAGCTCATCTTAAAGATGAGAAAACTGAGGCAAACAGGGTTAAGTGACTTGCCCAGGGACCACAGCTAGTAGTTGTCTGAGACCAGATTTGAACTCAGGAAGATGAGTCTTCCTGACTCCAGGCTCAGCACTCTATACACTGTGCTTCCCAGCTGCCCCAAAAGTCCTCTATTGACCATTCCCTTTAGAATAAAATGCAAACTCCTCAGCTTTGCTTTTGAGGCCCTCTTCAATCTGGTTCCAGCCTCCCTTTCCAGACTTCTTTCATGTTACTCCCCTTAGTGCACTCTGTGTGCCGGACAAATCAGCCTCTTCACTGTTCCCTAGACTTCACATTCCATCTCCCTCTCTTTGTGCAAGTGATCCTCCATGCCTGGAATATACTCTCTTCTTGTCTCTGTCTCTTGGAATCCTTTCCTCCTCATTGGAGATCTTCAGGTAGAAGCTGATGTCCACCTGTTATAGAGAGAATTCCTTTTCATATATTGGTTAGACTTGAAGGCCACCCAGGTCTCTTCCAACTTTGAAATTCTGAGATTCTATGCTCCCTTCAAAGTTCAGCATAGGTGGCCCCTCCAATGGAAATATCTCTGGATCTCCCCAGTTGTTAGTGGGCCCTTCCTTCTCAAAGTATTTTGTGATATATTAACTAATCAGTCTATGTGTTGAATCCCTACAATAGAGTGTACACTCCTTAAAGACTGAGACTCTTTGCTTGTCTTTGCTCCACAGCAAAACACCTTGCTTAAAACAGACCCTTAATAAATCTTTGTTGATTTGAGTGGCTATGGACTTCTTCCCATTTCTTGCCTTTTCCTCTGCCCCTCAGTCTCTTAACTTTTTTTCTACTTAACCAAATGGCCAGCATTTATGCTCAGTATGTGCAGAGCCCCATTCTATACTCATTGAGAGAAATACAAAATAAATGGTAACCATTTGGTTACCCTTGAGAGCCCTTGAGAGCTTGCTAACTAACTAGGGAGATAAGACTAATTTCTGGAACAATTCACAAGATCGGTGATTTTGTCCATGTGGGTTTCCACATCACAGCCCCTCCATACCCAAAGAGAGGATATTTCTGAATACCTGTTGGAAAAGATTTCCTCCAGGTCTCTAAAACGTTTTGCTGGTGGAGCCTCTCAACTAAGTTGGTCTTTGGAAGACAAGCATCCAGTCTGTCACTGGCCCAAAGCTTTTCCAGATCTGTAGAGAAATTATGGCGGTGCAGTAGATAGAATGCCAGACTTGGAGTCAGGAAGCCTCATCTTCATGAGTTCAAATCCAGCCTTAGACACTGACTGGTTGACCAGTCAGGTTGTTCAGGTGACCCTGGATAAGTCATTTAACCCTGCTTGCCTTTATATCCTCATCTGTAAAATGAGCTGGAGAAGGAAATGGCAAACCACTCCAGTATCTTTGCCAAGAAAACCCCAAATGGGGTCATGAAGAGTCAGACATGACTGAACAACAAATAAATGTCTACTGAATTGAATTGAATCAAATCCTTAGAATTTGTTCTTATGTTTTTTCTGGCATAGCCTTCAAGAACTCAGAGTCACTTCCATGCCACTATGAGCCATCAGAGAAGCAGGCACCTTAGCGGAGGGAAAAACACATACCTGCTTGTTAACGCCTTTGGAATAATGGTTATGGAGCAGCACAGCAATACTCTAGAAGGCAGAGGGTAGAGTCAGTGTGGCGGCCAGAGAGGAACATAATGAGCCAATGAGTCAGGGCCACCCAGCCCATCCAGAGCAGGCCACCATCCAGAGCAGGCCCTTTGTTTGTCTCATGGATAGAGCACAAAAAGTGTTCTGGCCCAACATCTTCCCTCCTTTTTAGTCCTGGTTCATTCTCTTCATTCTTCTTTCTGAGAGGATTTTGGCTCAAAATAAGTTCTTTTTAAAAGCTGTTGTTGAAGTCATTTGTTTTTACATCACTTTCATTTCCAAATAAATCTCTCCCTTCTCCTCTCCCCAGAGAGCAATCTCTTATAACAAAATGTGAAAAAGAGAGAAAAAAAAACACAATTCAGTAAAATTAACCAACCCAACAAATGAGTCTGGCAGTGTACGCAATATTCCACACCCATCATTTGCTACCTCTTCAACAAAAGGAGGGAGGCATAAATATTCTTTGAGGTCCAGCTTGGTTATTACAATTACACAGGGTTTGGTTCTTTGTGGTTATTTTTGTTCTTTCTATTTATATTGCTATAGTCTTTGTATATGTTGTTTCCCTGGTTCTGCTTACTTCTCTCTGCATCAGTTCTATGAACTCTTTGGATTCATTATTTCTTACAGTGAAGGAATATTCCATTTGTGTTCATGTAACACAGTTTGTTTAGCTATTCTTGAATCAATGACTTTCTACTTTATTTCCAGTTCTTTGCTACTAAAAAAAAAATGTTGCTCTCAATATTTTGGTGTACGTGGAGCCATTCTTTCTTTCTTTAATCTCCTTGGGGTATATATTTAGAGGTGGGAGCTCTGTATCAGTGGGCATGGACATCAGCAAAAACTTCTTAGCAAGTAGAACTCTTCAAATTTAGTCTAAATTTATATGTCCTCCTAGAGGCCTTTTCTGATTCCCCTAATTATTAGTGCCCCTGTTAATTTTTGTATCTTATATTTTCTTTTTTTTTTTGAGAGAGGGAAGGCAGGGCAATTGGGGTTAAGTGACTTGCCCAAAGTCACACAGCTAGTAAGTGTGTCAAGTGTCTGAATCTGGATTTGAACTCAGGTCCTCCTGACTTCAGGGCCTGTGCTCTACTCACTGCACCACCTAGTTGCCCCTGTATCTTATATTTTCTTACCTACATATGTTTTATTTCCCCAATGGAAAATGTTTGTGAGGAAATGTTTGTTGTGAGGAAAGGCCTTTGTAATCCTTATAACATGGTATGAAAGAGGCTTATTATATCCATCTAACTCATATATCTATCTATCTATCTGTCTGTCTGTCTGTCTGTCTGTCTGTCTGTCTATCTATCTAGATCCTTCTAGCTTGGACATTTTATTCCAAGGCCAAGTGAATCTTGGTGTAGGGAAACTAGGGAAGCCACTGGCAAATATGTAATAATAAGACCAGCAGTATAGACCATGGATGTGGAAGAGATTACCTTCTCTTCTATACATTAGCTTTTGTTCTAGCCCCAGGCTTCATTTGCATGCCACAAAAAGCCAGGATATTCCAGGGTAAGAAGGCCAAATGGGTGGTTGGAGGCTCCAGGGTGAGACAAGACCTCCAGGACTTGAGGGAAGTTCCAGGATGAGACAGAAGTTGAGGATCAGAACTGGGGTAGGAATGATGGCCGCCCAGCCTGGACCCCTCCACAAAATGGAGGCCCTGAAAGGAACTCACCAATGGGACAAGGAGGCAGGCCTGGTAGGGAACATATTTTGTCATCTCTTCTTGTACATTATAATTACCCTTCATTCAGTATTTTTATTGACTATGACCTTATGTCCATTGTTTTCCTGCGTCCGAGAAAGATTTTAAAGGAGATGATTTAAGAGAGGAGTTGAAACACATTTGTTTATTGTTCTGCCCCTGATTTCTTTTAGTCTCTGCCTAATTTCTTTAAGGTTCCAGACTCATGAGTTGACTGATTTGTGCAGTTGGTTAATATTATGCAACAAAAGGAGGCAAAGTCAGATCTAACATATTCTCCTTCCTCAGCATAATCCAGTAGAAGGAAAGTCTGGTTTGGAGTTTGACTTCAAATGTCCCCAGGGTCTGTTGCAAAAAGGACAGCCTGGGTTACTAGGAAAGCTGTTTATAAACATCTCGGAATAGAAAGGCCTTTCACTAATTCTCCCTCATACAGGAGCTCTATAGATTGCTTCAGATTCTAACATCATTCACTTTTGCATCCCAACGCAAGCCCACAGGTTAGGCGCACCCCTAGCTAGGCAGCCGGGCAAATGTTTAGGATTCTAAGCCCTCAAATTGAACTTTCTAGAAGGCAGGACTTTGAAGGATGAGGCATTTAGAAATTGGTGACACCATGATATCATTAGAAGTAAGAATAGTACAGAAAAAGGAGCCTTAGTAGGCATCCACCCCTTGAGAGCCCCCTACCCCTGCACACTACTGGACCTCAGATCCCCTTTATATCCCTCAGAGATTTGTCCAGAATCCCCAGTTTCTCACTATCCACAGACCTCCTGGTGCCCAGGACTACCCATTCCTGACCCAAATCTTGAGAGTCAGAGATCTAAATTTGAAACCTAGCTCCACCTTTTTCAAACTGACTGACTGTGGACAAGGTAGCTTAACCTGTCTAAATTTCTCAGATGCGAGAGTAATCTTTGTTCCATCTACCTCACAAGGAAATGCTATGAGAATGTCAGCTATCAATATCAAGCCACAGTAGGTAGTATACACAGCAGGTACTAGATAGATGCTAGTTCAGGGGCTGCTAGGTGGTGCAGTAGATAGAGTGCTGGGTCTGGAGTCAGGAAGACTCATCTTCCTAGGTTCAAATTTGACCTCAGACGCTTCTAGCTGCATGACTCTGGGCAGTTTCCTCAGCTGTCACACGAGCTGGAGAAGAATATGGCAAACCACTCCAGTATCTTTGACGAGAAAATCCCAAATGGGGCTTGGAAGAGTGGGACACGACTAGAGCAACCGAACAACGACAACAACAAATGCCCAAATTTCAGGCCCAGCTCTGCCACTTACTAGCTGAGTGACCCTTAATCGAGTCACTTGATCTCTGAGCCTCAAGTTTCCTCACTTGTAAACTGAGGATGAGAACATTCTCAGTGCCTAGCGTAGTGCCTGACACAAAATAGACGCCTAATAAATACTTGTCAATCGATTCCTTCCGCACAAGACCATTGTGTGAAAAAGCATTACAGAAACATGATTCGTACTGATGCATCCGCTTATACTCATGAAGGCAGTCTGGCACGGTGACAAGAGCATGGGGTTGGGAGTGAAAGGACTTGGATCCACCTCTGATACTTAGTGCCTTGGGCAAATGGTTGTTTTTGGTTTGGTCATTTCAATCATGTCTGACTCTTCGTGACCCCATTTGGGGTTTTCTTGCAAAGATACTAGAGTGGTTTGCCATTTCCTTCTCCAGCTCATTTTACAGTTGAGGAAACTGAGGCAAACAGGCTTAAGTGACTTGTCCAGGGTGTCTGGAAGTGTCTGAGGCTGGATTTGAACTCAGGTCCCCCTGACTCCAGGGCTAGTGCTCTAGCTACTGTGCCACCGGGCAGATCACTTAACATTAATAGTAGAACTCATACAGCCCTTGAAATGTGTTATCTCATGTCGTCCTCCCTGTGATATATGTTACTATTAGCCCCATTTTACGGATGAGGAAACTGAGGCTAAGAGTGATACGGTTACTTGCCTAGAGTCACACACCTGGTAAGTGTTTGAAGCAGACACTTGGGTTTTCCTGACTCTAAGCCAAGTGCACCATCCATTGTGCTATTTAACTGCTTAAATTCCCTAGCCTTCAGCTTCCTCATTTGTAAAGGGGGGGGCAGACTAGGGGAGATCTCTTCCAGTTCTAAATCTACAGGCCGGTCATTCCTTTCCATTTACTATGGTAATGACATTGGCAGCAGCCGCCATTGAGGCAGCAGCCTAGAATTTCTGCCCCTTATAAGAAGAGGCTTTCTTTATCCCCTCCCAGGATGCAAGATGCAAGTGGTCTGCACTGTCAACAATGGGTCCTGACTAGATAACAAGACTGGGACAGAATCCAGTGTAGCATTCCTTCCCCCATCTGCTCTTCTGAAAAGCACAAGCCGCCTTGCCTTCATCAACAAAAACACTTATTAAGGACCTACTACGTACAGGATATCGGATATCGTACTAGGCACTGCAGTTAACAGCTAGCATTCAGCTAGTCCTCTGAGGTTTGCAAAGTACTCTCCTCCCAGTAGCCTTCTGAGGCAGGCAGTGCAAATATTATCACACTCATTTAACAAATGAAGAAAATAAGGTACGGAGAAATAAAGCAGAATAAATAAAGAGACTTATCCAAAGTCATCTGACTAGTAGAATTTGAATGAGGTCTCCTAACTCCACCACTCACCTGCCCTGCCTCCTTCTCCAAATCATGTATAAGACATACTTCCTTCTTCCCTTTGGGGGCTTCTGTGTAACTGGAGGAAAGGACTGGCACAGGAAAAGAGAAATGAAGATCCAATGCAAGGCAGCTGAGTGCCACATGAATGAGCAGGAGTTCTCATACTTACTGAGGATCCCCTATATACTCTTATATAATTATTGAGAACCCACCAAAGAGCTTATAGTTATTTGGGATATGTCTACGGATATTTACTTAATTTAGAAATGAAAATGGATAATTGAAAATATTTATTAATTCATTTACAAATAATAATCCCATTACATATTAACATGACACATTTTAAGAAAATACAAACATTTTGCAAGACAAATGAGAACAGTAGCATTCTTTTACAATCTTTTGCAAATCTCTTTAATGTCTGTCTTAATAGAAGGTAGCTGGATTCTCCCATCTGCTTCTGCACTCAGTCTTTTAGGATATGTTGTTGTGGTTGAAGTATATGAGGAAAATCTAGACTCACCCAGATATGTAATTGGAAAAGGGATGAATATCTTAATAGGTAAATAACCGAAAACTTACCTAGCAGGTAAATAGAAGAGTATCTTATTTAATAGGTAAATAACATCTTAGTATGATTATGGAAGCAGTTTTGACCTCTTGTCATTATCATTTCATAATAAAGGGCAGCTATGTGACACAGCGTGTAGAGTACCGAACTTGGAATCAGGAAACCTGAGTTCAAATTCCACCTCACACTTTCTAGCTATGTGATACTGGGCAAGTCACACTCAGCCTCTCTTAGGCTCTTAGCCTTTCTCAGCCTCATTTTCTTCCTCTGTAAAATGGGGATAATAATATCACCTACCTCATTGTTCTGTTGCAAGGAGCGAATGAGATGACATACATACAGTGCTTGTCCGACCTCGAAGCGCTGTGTCAATGTTTCTGGGCCATCTCCAGTCATCCCGATCTGTGTCTGACCACTGTATCCAGGTGGCTCTGGAGGAGAAAGTGAGGCTGGTGGTTTTGCACAGCCCTCCCTCCATCAAATCCAATTCAATGCAAGCCATGTCATCACCTCCCTGATGTCATGGTCTTCTTTGAAAATGAAGGACCAACCACGACGATATCAATGCTAGATATTATGAGGATAACCAACCCATCAGCCCAGGAGCCATGCCTTTGACACATCCTGTTGGATGTCTGGGTCCCACTGTATTTCATGTAGGGCCCAGATCTCTCTCCTGAGACCCTGCCACCCGGCAGCTCATAATCTTGTCCCACAGATGATGGCTTACCATAGCCCTGCCATTTACAAGTGCCACCTCTTGGCTCTTGCCTAAATCTGCATGAAGTTGTACGTTTATTCACACTTTTTGTAGAAGATGAGGTAGATAATTTGGTGACTGTTGAAGGGTAAAGGAAAGGAGGAAGACTTGGCAACAATTCAGTTCATCAAATTTCTGCAGCAAGCTACACTAAGGTATGAGGGCCACTCTATTCTGGGAGATAGATAATTAGACCAATAATTTGATATTCCCCATCTGTTAGTCAGTCAACAAGCTTTTATTAAGTGCTTACTATATTCCAGTCACTGTGTCAAGCCCTGAGGATACAAAGAAAAGCCAAAGCAGTCCTCACCCAAAGGAGTTCATGGTCTAATGGGGAGATAGCACGTAAATAACCAGGAATGTGCAAGATATACACAGAGCAGGTGGAAGATCATCCCATTTTGCTTTGGCCATTTGGGAGATAACTTTGCTCCTAATTTTCCCTTTTCTTTAGCTGACCCTTTGAACCACCCAGCAAATGCCTAATTTCCTTCTGTAGGAAACCCACCCTGGACTGAATCACTGGAGAGTCAGTCAATGTCCTCACCACATTATCTCAGTGCCTATGTTTGGGGATTCTTTCAGCATCGTTTCCCAGGCTCCAGAATCTATACACTATGAATGGGTACAAGATGAAACCTAAAGGCTATAGAAGAGACCCCTGGGCCTTGGAGCTGCTATTCATAAATATACTGTCCAGGGCCTTTAACAGAGCCAATCCTAAGCCTGAGAATTGGCTTCTTCCCTTGACCTTTGGAGCCCTTCCCTAGAGAGGTGGCCAAGGAGTGAGCCTAGAATGGAGGAGTCAGCCAAACAGGATGATTAATTAGACCATCAGCTTGCTGTCGGCCAGCTAAGACTTATGGCCAAACAAGTGAAATGAAAATCCAAATGGAGAAAAAAAAGGCCTAACTGGAAACTGGAAACTGGAAACTAAAGCTCTGGTGGTGAGTTCACAAGCTGGGTACTCAGTAACTAAGGGTGAAATGAGATACGCAGCCAGGCAGTTCTTCTTAAAGGATGGAGTCACTACCGCAAACTATGACATTGGTTTCTAGTTATTTATCTGACAAAGGAAACACCACCACCATCAGGGCTCTGATTTTTGTTTCAACTCAGTCTTGGTTTGCATGTAGTCACCCAACAGCCAAGCAAACAGCAAGCATCTATTAACTGCTTACTATGGGCCATGCATGGAATCCAAAGACAAAAATGCTACAGTCTTTCCTCAAGGAATTTACTTTCTAAATATGTCTAAGTATGTACCTGTGTCCAGAGGTCTAGGACACTACACTCCCTCCCTCTCCCTGAGAGGTCCTTGTGAACTATACCATTATAGACAGTCTCATCTGAGTTCCTGGCAGATTCTGATATTTGATGAGAAGGGAGGGAGGCTGGGCATTCTTTCCTCATACTCTTCTGCTTGTTAAACTCTCATCCGAGAGTGCTGGGGCCAAATTATTTAAGGCTTAGTCTTTGGCTCCTAACTAGGTCTTCCTAAAGGAAGAGATAATAAGGTATAGAGTATTGAACATAAATCAGTTATGGGACAGGTATTAATTTGACAAGATCTGGCAACTGATCAGAAATGTAGTGTGAGGAATAGTGCTGAGGTTGTGAAGCTGGGGGACTGAAAAAGGTGATGGTGGCCTCAATAAAAACAGGAAAGTTTGGGTAGAAAATAAGTACTAACTATAGGACAGTCACAAGCACAATTATTGCTGTTTTAGGCCTTTGCTTGAAAGGTCTTGAAGAAAACAAGGGATTCTAACAGCCAGGGAGGGCATTCCAGGCATGGGGGATGACCAATGGAAAGACATGGAAATAGAGGATAGAGGATGGAGGGGGTGTCTGTGTGTGTATGTGTGTGTGTAAGAGCAAGAAGGCTAGTTTTTCTGGGCTCTAGAGTGCAAGAAGAGGAGTGTTTTTTAATAAGACTGGACAGGCAGGTAGAGGCCAAGGTGAAAAGGACTTTAAATGCCAAATAGAAGAATTTATATTTTGACCTAGAGGCAGTAAGGAACAGTTAAGTTTAGTGAGTAGGGAAACTATATGGTCAGACTTGAATTTAAATATATGTGTGTGTGTAGATATACATATATATGTACATACATACATACATACATACATACACATATATTTATGTAGATGTGGGGAGGATGGATTGGACAGGAGATAGACAAGGTAGGGAGGCCAATTAGGAGGCTATTGCAATACTCTTGGTAAAAGGACTTTAACTAGAATGGTGGCCATGTGAGTAGTGGGAAGGGGTCAGAGATGGGAGGTGTTGTAGATGTGGGAATGACAAGATTTGGCAACTGATTGGAAATATAGCATGAGGGAGACTGAGGCATCCAGAATAATGCTGGGTTTGTAAACTTGGGTGACCAGAAAGATGATGGTGACCTCAATGAAAATAGGAAAGTTTAGAAAATATGTTGAAATGTCCATGGAACATCCAATTTAGTATGTCCAGTAGTCAGTTGGTGATGCAAGACTGGAAGCTCAGGTTGCAGCTAGGTGGCACAGTGAATAGAGCACAGGTACTGGAGTCAGGAGGACCAGAGTTCAAATCTGGCCTCAGACATTCATTAGCTATGTGACCCTTGGCAAGTCACTTAACCTCGATTGCCTTAAAAGGAAAAAAAAAAGACTGGAACTCAGGAATGAGACTGGGGCTGCATATGTAAAGGGGTGGGTCATCTATAAAGATGATCACTGGGACATGGGAGCCAATGAGGTCACCAAGTGAAAGTATATAGAGAGAAGAGGGCCCAGGGCAGAGCCTTGGAATATTTCTGCAGTTAGGTGGCCTGATATAGGTGATGAACCACAGAAAGAGACTAAGAAGAATCTGTGAGACCAAGAGGAAAAGAACCAGGAGAGAATATTGTCATGAAAACTTAGAGTCTATAGGAGGACCAGCAGTGTCAAATGCTACTGCAGAGAGGTCAAGAAGGATGAGAACTGGGAGAAGTCTTCATATTTAGCAATTAAAAGATTATTGGTAACTTTGGATACATTAGTTTGAAAACCAGATTTTGAAATATGAGAAACATTTGAGAAGAAAGTAGCCCCCGTTTGTTTGGGCATTTAATGGAGGAAAGATATAGGTCATTAGTTTGAGGGGATAGTAGGATGCAGTGGGAGAGGGGTTTCAGGATAGAGGAAACTTGGGAATATTTGCAGGAAGTAAGGAAGGAGCTGGTAGATAAAGGAGAGGTCAAAGATTGGGGAGAAAAAGGGAATGATTGAAGGAGCAAATTACTGGAAAAGTTGGGAGGGAATGGCCTGGTACCTGCAGAGAGGCTGGCCTTGATAAGGACATGTGCCACCTCTTTATCAGACACTAGAATAAAAGAGGAGAAACTAGAGGGTGCTGTCAAGGGGTTGTGAGATATAGAGAATAGAAGAAGAGAGAGCTCGTGGTAAATTGCCTCCATTTTCTCAGTAAGGTATGAGCTGAAGTTCTAATGATAAAGAGACTTTGGGAGACTTAAGCACTTTGTGTCCACACCGTGCTAAGCACTGGAGATACAACATAAAGACATTCCTTGCCCTAAAATCATCTTGCATTATTTTTTGCATGCTTTTTAATTAAATTTTTTTACATTTCTCTCAAAATCCACCTTCTCTCTCTTCCACCTCACCTGTCTCCAATTGAGAAATAAAGAAAACAAACAAACAAACCCTGTTACAAGGTATAGTCAAGCAAAATAAATGCCTGAAATGGCCATATAAAAAAAATCATCTCAATCTTGTAACAGCAAGCACCCTAGCATACCTAGGATGGCCTGCTAGAACAGGTTCTTTGATCTGCTTTTAAAGGGGTCAACAATCCTACTTTTAATTATATTCATTAGTTCAGGGGAAAGGTCAGCACCCTGAGCGTCAGAGAAAATACAAGCAGAGAAATTAGCACAAAGACCAAGAGACAGGGCTTTGACTGCTTGAATCAAAGCAATATTGCTATACACTTTACATATACCACTGAATTGAGAGAGCTTTTACATCTGAGCAGTCAGGGAGCTCTGAACTTATGGCTATTCAGAGTCTTGACCAAGAAATAAAAAGATCCTTCTCATAAGCAAACCCCCAAAGCAAAATCTCACCTCAGAGTATATATACACTTCTGGCTAATAGGATCAAAGCCAGAAGGCATCACAACCTTTGTGATTCAGTGCCTAATTAGCTTGCTAACAAAAGGCGTGAAAGCCTTCCAACAAGCAAGCTTCCCTTAAGCAAGCTTCCCCTAAACAAGCTTGCTCTTCAGCAAGTTCCTCCCCCAATGAAACTCAGCTCAGCTGTGAGCTGGACCAGAGCTCAAAACAGGTCACATGGACCTATTAATGGATGGGGAAGATCTTCCTATTCCATTAACACTACAAATCTGCACTCTGAGGCTCTATTAAGAGGTGAGTAGTATGTCTCATCATTAGTCCTCTGTAATTGTGATTGGTCGCTATGCAGATCAGAGATCCTGTCTTTCAAAGTGTTTGTCTTTATAAGATTATTGTAATTGTATAAATTGCTCTCCTGGTTCTACTTACTTCATTCTGCATCTGTTGACATAAGTCTTCCCAAATTTCTCTGAAAAAACATCTCCTTCATTATTTCTTAGAATACAACAGTATTTCATCACATTAATATTACTTGGTTAGCTATTCCTCAGTTTCTGGACACACCTGCAGTTTCCAATTCTTTGCCACGAAGAAAAGAGTTATTATAAATATTTTTGTACATCCTTGGTTCATTTTCTTAGACTAATCTGTCCTTTAATGTACCCTCCCTGTTATTTCCCCCTCTTCCTTTTCCTCTTTTCCTTCTATAACCCTGTTTAGTGAAATTTAATTCTGAATCCATCTACATGTGTATATTTCTTCTCTCCTTTGAACAGTTCAGATGAGAACTGTCACCTCCTTTCTCCACTCCTTTCTCCCTGTTTGTAGGGGGAAAGGAAGCCGAATAAGCAATTATCTAGTATCTATTATGTGCCAGGCACTGTGCTGAGAGCTTTTTATAAATATTATCTCACCTCTTCCTCAAAATAACCGTATTATTATCTCCATTTTACAGTTGAAGGAAGTTGAAAGAAATGGAGACTAAGTGGCTTAACCAGGGTCACAAAGCTAGTAAATGTCTGAGGCCAAATTTGAATTTAGGTCTTCCTGACCCAAGGATCCTTACCCACCAGCTGCCTCAGTTGTGCAAACTTCAACTTGCACACACACCCTGATTATGTGAAATAATTTTCCCCATCCTTCCTCTCTTTCCTCCTACTTCAGTGTGTTTTTCTTTCCATTCTTCTTTTTTTTTCCATTTTCTTTTTTTTTTTATTTTTAGTTTACCATACACGATTCTACATAATTTTGAGTTCCAGGTTTTCTCCCCTCCCTCCCCCCTTCCTCCCCAAGATGGCATGGAATCTCATATAACTACCATGTATAACTTCGCATTGAATTAATTTATACACTAGTCAAGTTGTGGAGAAGAATTATGACCAATGGAATGAATCATGGGAAAGAAGAGACAGAACCAAAAAACAAAAAACCAAAAACAAAAGAGAAGAAAAAAGGCGAGCATGTAGTGTGCCTCAATCTGTATTCAAACTTCACAGTTCTTTCTCTGGATGAAGATAGCATTCTCCATCATGAGTCCCCTGGAGTTGTCCTTGCACCTTACGTTGCTGAGAAGAGCGAAGTATGTCAGGGTTGGTCCTCACGGAATCCATATATCTGTGGTTGTGTACAACGTTCTCCTGGCACTGCTCCGCTCACTCAGCATTATGTCATGTAGGTTTTTCCAGGTTGTTACAAAGTCCGTATCATCCCCATTTCTTATGGCACAATAGTATTCCATTACCTTCATATACCACAGCTTGTTCAGCCATTCCCCAATTGATGGGCATCCCTTTGATTTCCAATTCTTGGCTACCACAAAAAGAGCTGCTATAAATATCTTTGTACATATGGGTCCCTTCCCCTCTTGTGTGATTTCTTTGGGATACAACCCTAGAAGTTGTATTGCTGGGTCAAAGGGTATGAACATTCCTGTGGCTCTTTGGGTGTAGTTCCAAATTACTCTCCAAAATGGCTGGATCATCTCACAACTCCACCAGCAATGTAACAATGTTCCAATTTTCCTACATCCTCTCCAGCATTTATCATCCTCCTGCTTTGTTATTTTAGCCAATCTTACAGGAGAGATGTGGTATCTAAGAGTTGTTTTGATTTGCATTTCTCTAATCAGTAGTGATCCAGAGCATTTTTTCATATGCCTATAGATAGCTTTAATTTCTTCCTCTGAAAACTGCCTGTTCATATCCTTTGACCATTTCTCAATTGGGGAATGGCTTGTATTCCTATATATTTGGCTCAATTCCCCGTATATTTTAGAAATGAGGCCTTTATCAGAGATACTAGTTGCAAAGATTTTCTCCCAATTTTCTGCTTCCCTCCTAATTTTTGTTGCATTGGCTTTTTTTGTACAAAAACATTTCAATTTGACATAATCAAAATAATCCATTTTGCATTTTGTAATGCTCTCTATCTCTTGTTGGGTCATGAATTCTTTACTTTTCCACAAATCTGATAAGTAAACTATTCCTTGTTTTCCCAAATTACTTATAGTATCAGCTTTTACTCCTAAATCATGAACCCATTTTGACTTTATTTTGGTATATGGTGTAAGATATTGGTCTATGCCTGATTTCTGCCCTACCATTTTCCAATTTTCCCAACAGTTTTTGTGAAATAGTGAATTATTAGCCCAGAAGCTGGCCTCTTTGGGTTTATCAAAGAGTAGATTGCTAAACTTGTTGATTTCTCCTTCTTGTGTACCTATCCTATTCCACTGATCCTGTTTCTCAACCAGTACCAGGCAGTTTTGATGACTGCTGCTCTGTAGTACAGTTTAATATCTGGTATGGCTAGGCCACCTTCTCTAGCATTTCTTTTCATTAATACCCCAGATATTCTAGACCTCTTATTTTTCCAGATGAATTTTGTTATTATTTTGTCCAGCTCAGTAAAAAAATTTTTTGGTAGTTCGATTGGTATGGCACTGAATAGATAGATTAATTTAGGTAAAATTGTCATTTTTATTATATTAGCTCCGCCTAACCATGAGCAACTGATATTTTTCCATTTATTTAGATCTGATTTTATTCACGTGAAAAGCATGTGATAGTTATGTTCATATAGGCCCTGGGTTTGTCTTGGCAAATAGACTCCCAAATATTTTATAGTGCCTTCAGTAACTTTGAATGGAATTTCTCTTTCTATCTCTTGCTGTTGGGCTTTGTCAGTAATGTATAGGAATGCTGAGGATTTATGTGGGTTTATTTTATATCCTGCAACTTTGCTAAAGTTGTTTATTATTTCAAGTAGTTTTTTACTTGATTCTCTAGGATTCTCTAAATAAATCATCATATCATCTGCAAAAAGTGATAATTTAGTTTCTTCTTTTCCTATTCTAATTCCTTCAATTTCTTTTTCTTCTCTTATTGCTACAGCTAACGTTTCCAGTACCAAATTGAATAATAGGGGTGATATAACAGAACCACTCCCAGGCCCTCTGTCTAATTAGACTCCCCTTATGACCTTGATGATAGGGCACTGAAAGGACATGTGTAGCTTTTGTCCCATAGCTTTTATCTCTCCATATTAGAATCCAAACAGCATGATCACTCGTGTTTTCCTTGTTTATGTTTCTTGACTCCTGTGTTTGCACTTCAATGTTTCCATGCACCTTTAGCGTTTTCATCAGGAATGCTTGAAAGTTCTCTATTTCATGAAAGAGCCATTCTGCACCCCCCCCCCCACATAGGATTATACTCAGTTTTTCTAGTTTAGTTATTTTTGCTTATATATACTGAATACTTTGCTTTCTAAAATATCTTATTCTAACTTCTTCTGGTGGCTGCTAAATTGTATGTGATCCTTTTTGTGGCTCCTTAGCATTTGAATTCTTTTTTTTCGACTGCTTACAGTGTTTTTTCTTTGACTATAATGTTCCTGGGAGTTTTTTTTTTTCCCCAGGAGGTGACCAGTAGAGTCTTTCTATTTTTAATTTGTCCTCAGTTCCAAGAGATCTAGGTAGTTTTCTTTTAAAATTTCTTGAAATATGATGTTTAGGTTCTTTTTTTGGTCATGGCTTTTAATAATTCTTGAGTGATCTCTCCTTGATCTGTTTTCTAAATCAACTGTTTTTGCTTTGAGATACTTTATATTTTCTTTCTTTTTTGCAGTTTTTGATCTTATTTTAATATTTCTTTTTGTGTCATTGAATCATTGGCTTCTATTTAGTCCATTTTAGGTTTCAGGGCATTTGTTGCTTGGGCAACATTTTGTATCCCTTTGTGCCAAGCTGTTCTCTTTCCAATTCTTTCTTCCATAACTCTCATTTCTTTCCAAAATTTTTTCCTCTAGTGCTCTCATTTCGTTTATAAAAAACCATTTATAAAAACATTTAACTCTAAAACATTTTTAAACTCTTGTTTCACTTTTTCCAGGAATTCTAGTTAAACTTATCCCCAAGTTGTGGGGGGTTTTGTCTGCTTTGGGTTTTTTGCTTGTAGATGTTTTGGAGTCATTCTCTTCTGGTTTTGTGTCTTGAGTGTCCTTTTCACCATAATAGCTTTTAGTGCTGGTGATTCTTTTTTTGTTTGCTTATTCCTCTAAACTATTTCCTGACTTCAGACTTTATGTTAGGGCCAATCTCTACATGCTTCTGGAAGGAATGTCTCCATTAGTCCTACTGCTGCTTTCTTGGGGTATTGTGTTATTTTAGGATCCTAGGGACCACCCAGGTTGGGGACCTGCAAGCTTTCAGTGTTTCCAAAGTGGACTAACCCAGGGCAAAGTCTGATCTCTGCCCTCCCAGGTTTGATTCTGAGTGATACTCTTGTTTCCCTGCCCCATTTGGAATTCTAAGAGATTGCTGCTGGACTCAGTCACTGGAAAGCTCTACCAGTTTGAAGAGATAGAACTACAGGCTCCACTTCGGTCTGGGATTCCTACCCTTGTTATTCCATTGCTGGTTTCGTACTGGGTTGGAAACTAGAACTGAGACCTTCTTCTACTAGCTCTGAGCTACACATCTGTTGCTTACTTGAACTTGAACTTTTTCTTTGATCAGTACACAGCCTAAGCCTGTGACCATTCCTCACCATGGACCTCTACTCCTTGGTGAAGATTT
Organism: Trichosurus vulpecula; assembly: GCF_011100635.1. Classification (NCBI taxonomy): domain Eukaryota; kingdom Metazoa; phylum Chordata; class Mammalia; order Diprotodontia; family Phalangeridae; genus Trichosurus; species Trichosurus vulpecula. The sequence goes on along the minus strand of NC_050576.1, from coordinate 102,445,615 downwards.
TCTACTCAGTTAGCCCCAGGTCTGTGACTTGGAACCGAGTAGTGAGCAATATGTACTCATTGTTTAGGCCCCTCAGTACTGGATTTGGGACATCTTCTTGTCCTGATTCACAGCCTCTCCCTGCACTTTACTTCACATTTCCTTTCCTGCTTAGACCTATCCCCAGTGTCCATAGATGTCTTTCTCTGTCCCTCTATGCCAACCTGTCCTGAGAGAGGTTCAGGTCACTATTGCTTCCTTCCCTTATGGAAAAACAAAAAGGTAATATATTACTCATCAAGCCATTGTACAAATGCTCACATTTGCTCTGGGAGGGGCCTAATCTATGCAAAGTTTTCTCCTTTCTCCACAGTATATAAGACACAAATGGCATACACACTGTACACAGGTAGGACTGAAAACTGTTCCTCTATCTTTCTCATTGGTCCTCCGCTTGAACCAGAGAAGCATGAATCAGCAATCCATGAAACATCATCTGAGTGCTCAGCTTAGATTTAATAGTTCAGACCTGGTGGCTTCCTCTGTTGTAAGCTTTCTGGAGATTATGTTGCATCCTGGGAAATTGTCAGAGTTGAAAGAATAGTTGGAAATGGCTTTTACCCAACTCCTCCTCCTCCTATCCCCCATCCCGAGAGAGGCATGGAACAGAAGGAACATTCTCTCCAAGGTGTACATAAGCCTCCAGGACACAACTGAAATGGATAATGCTGTCTTTTGCATTGAAAAATATGTTTTTTTAAATCTCCTTAAAAAGTACCCTTCTGCTGAGCCTTTTCTTCTGAGGATTTCCGTGATCAGCTCATTAATCCTAGCTTGGAAGCTAACTAGATAGAATTATAGACTGTTATCTTGGAAGACCAGGGACTTTGTTTCTAGCAGGAATATTAACAAAGGCAAGAACACAAAATAAAGGAACTAGGACAGAGATTGCCAGTTTCACTGGCTCCATCAAGCTCTTTTCAGCCTTTTCCAAGTTAATCTGTAGGGCAATCAGGAGGTTGAAAGGAACCTCAAACCCAGCCAGTTCTCTTGTGGTTTTACTAAGTGGAGTCCTCCAGATGATAGACTAATGACCAGGGTTATGACAGAAGTTAAAGGTAATTTTTAAACTCTGAGTCATGTAGTAGGCTGGGTCCAGAGAGTCTGAGACTTGCAAGAGGTAAAAGGGTTGTAAGGATAGAAGATATTAACCTGAGACCTTCAGGGGCTACAGGATGAAGGTGACTATAATAACCCTGGGCAATGGCCTTAGATTTATGGCTAAAAGAGCTGAGTACTCCTTGAATAAACCTTAGAAATCAATCAGTTAGTCAATTGATAAAGATTAATTAAGCACTTACTACGTGCCAAGAGTGCAGCTAGGAGTCACAGTGAATAGAGTAACAGGCCTGGAGTCAGGAAGATTCATCTTCCTGAGTACAAATCTGGCCTCGGACACTGACTAGCTGTGTGACCCTGGGCAAGTCACTTAACCCTGTTTGCCTCAGTTTCCTCATCTGTCAAATGAATTGGAGAAGAAAATGGCAAACCGCTCCAAGAAAACCCCCAATGGGATGACAAAGAGTTGGACATGACTGAAAAATGACTAAACAACAACAACACAGGCTGGATACTGTACTAAGCTCATCTAATTCAGTATCTTCATCTTAGAGACGAAGAAATGAAGGTGCCAAAGAGTGAAGAGACTTTCCCTTCCCCCAGGCCCCTAAAACCATTAAGTACCTGAGCTGGGACTCAAAGTCAAGTCTCTTGACTCTAAGATCTCATGTGCTTTCTTTAAAAAAAATTTTTTTTTAATTTCCCTCCAATTCACCAGCATTTATTTTCTATCCTTTACCTCCCTACCCCCACCTACTGGAAAAGGAAAAAGAAAAACCCTTGTAACAAATATTCAGAGTCAAACAAAATAAATCCTCACATTGGCCATGTCCACAAATATATGTCGCATTCTGCCTCTAGAGGCCCTCACTTCTCTGACAGGAGTTGGGTAGTGTTCTTCTTCATTGGTCCCCTGGCCATTGTATCAATCCGAGTTCTTAAATTCACCAAACTAAGCTATCTCTCAGTTTTCATTCCATTCTGCAAGAAACAGAGGCACAGAAAAGGAAGAAGTTGCCAGTCAAGGAGACACTACCCTCAGAGGGTGATCAGACCATGTCAGATGTCCTATGGGTTAAGCCTCTCTGTACTGCTCCTGGCAGGGAGAGAGCCCAAGGACCCTGCAATTGGGGGGGGGGGAATATCCCATTTGCTCTCTGATGGTCATTCGATGCTGGCACCAAATCACCCCAGATGCTATCTTTGTACTGGGCAAAGAAAAATACATTGGTTGCCAAAACTTTCTACGTGGGCTTGAAGGTTTATTTGCCAATATGATAACATATTCTAGACACCCAAGCTTGAACATGTCAGGCCAGCAGGGGAAGCAGCCTGGGTTTTGAATGCAGAGGAGAGATGATTCTCCAGCATCAGTTATAAAGGGAGATGTCAGCAGGTATGGGTCATCAGGTACCCTCCTCATGGCTGGTAAGAGGAGTGGGGGGGGGGGGTGCCCTGGCTCACCTTGTTCCTCTCAGAGTCTGTCTCCCATAGAGCCTCTCCTCCTTTCTGACTTCTATGTTACAACCTAGTCTCTGTTCTCATGTTCCTGACATTGCTTCCTATGTGCCACCCTGTGGTATCAGATCTCAGATGTTTCCCATCCCTACCACAGCCACCTTACACTGGATTCTTCTCTTGCCTTGACTTTGGGGCTTATGTTCTTGACTCTAGACCATGTCCTGACTCTGATCGATCACACCACTATGATCTAGCCAAAAAGATCTCCAACCCATTTTCCCAACAGGGTAGAGGCAGAAAGCCACACCCTTCAGATCTGGCAAAGAAGAACCAGGGGCTTCCCTAATTCCTTCAAGGGGCATGATAAGGAGCTGCAGGCACTTCTAGGGACTTGGAAAGAGTAGCTATTGCTTTTAATGGTATAGCACCCAAATGGGAAACACTTGAAGCCTGGGGAAAAGGTAGCTTGATTTATCATGTATCAAAAAAGTATATTGGATCTCAAATCTAAAGGGTTGATTTTTGTGCCTTAGCTCTGCCTCCTTACTTGGTGTGTGATCTTTGGGCAAGCTATTTCATCTCTCTAGGAGACTCAGTTTCTTCATGTACAACATAGAGAAAGTTGGACTGAAATAATCTCTAAGCCCCCTTTTGTCTTGAGTATTCCATGATTCTATGATGTGCCATTGGTAGAAACTCCCTAAGAGTTAGTGATCAATGACAAGGGTGGTGTTAGAGCCAGGTATAAGTAACCTAGAATTCTGTGGTTCAATTGGTTCTGACTCTTCATGACCTCATGTGGAGTTTTCTTGGCCAAAATACTGGAATGGTTTGCCATTTCCTTCCCCAGCTCATTTTACAGATGAGGAAGCTGAGGCAAACAGGGTGAAGTGACTTGCCCAGGGTCACACAGCTATTAAGTGTCTGTGGCTGGATTTGAACAGGTAAATGAGTCTTCCTAACTTTAGGCTAGGCACTCGACGCACAGTACCACTTAGCTGCCCCATCTTTGAATTAATCCTAGGCAAAAATTTCATCACATCTTCCTTTCCCCTCTTCCCCTACTATCCAGATACAGATCAGGGCAGCTTCTGGGGCAGAAATTCACTGGTTTTGTCTCCATAGTTTCAGTGAAATGGTCAGTCTTTTCTCTCATAGAATATAAATTCCATACTTTGTCTTTGTCTCTGGTTTCTAGAGCACTGTTGTTGTAGGTTTGTTAGATTGGAACCTGCCAACTAGCAGCAAGGCAGAAGCCTGCAAGTCCTAGCTCATGATCCCAGCCCCAAACAGCTGAGAGGATGAGCTGTCCTTCCTACAGTCCTCTGTGTGATTCAAAACAGGGCTCAGTGCTATGGGTTGAATAGCTTACTTTTAAGCAGTTCCCTGAGGAAGGATTTTATTCATTGGTCTTCATAATGTTTCCAAACTTTCCTGTTTCCATCTTTGCTGATGGAGAAAGCTAGCTTGCTATGAGCCGCCATTAGATATTTCCAAGAGAATAGATGCTAAAGCAGCTTGTTTATTCTTGGAAGGGGCTTTTCCAACCTTCCCTTGAATGGGGTTTTCTGAAAGCTCAGAATGAGTCACTATTTCCATTAGGAAAATATTTATATATTCATAAAACATTGAACTTGAACCCAACCTTCTAGCTGAAGTGGGAGATGGGAGAGGGGATGCCAACATGGTACTAGTTTCTGTTACAAACATATGTAAGCATTCCCTAATTACAAATAAAAGCTCAAACAGGTTAAAAGCCTAGCTTGGAGGCAGATAGGTGGTGCAGTGAGTAGAGTGCTGGCCCTAGATTCAGGAGGACCTGTATTCAAATATGGCCTCAGACGCTTGACACACTCAATGGCTGTGTGACCTTGGGCAAGTCACTTAACCCCAATTGCCCCTCCAAAAAAAAAGCCTAGTTCGTTCTTTTCTGCAGCCTGAGGTATTGTGAAAAGGGCACTAGCTCTGGATTCAGAGACCTGGGTTCAAATCCTACCTCTGATATTTACTACCTATGTGACCAAGGGCAACTTAACATTCAGTTTAATCTACAGTTTTGAGGTAACCAGGTGGTGCAGTGGGTAGAGCACTGGCCCTGGAGTCAGAAAGACTGGAGTTCAAATCTGGCCTCAGACATTTAATAGCTGTGTGACTTTGGACAAGTCACTTAACCCCAATTGCCCCTCCCCCCCCCAAAAACAAGCAAACAAATAAATCTACAGTTTCCTCAACCATAAAATGAAGGGGCTTGGACTAGGTGGCCTCAGAGATCCCTTCTAGCTGTAGATCTGTGGTCCTGAGGAAGCGAGATGGATTTAGATCCTGCTAAGCTGGAGAGAGTTACAGGTTTGGGGATGTGGGAGGGGAGAAGATTGGTTACCTCACTTATCACCTAGAGGCAGGTTAGGAAGTAAAGCTGTTAGTTAGAGCAATGATCCTGAAGTCAGGAAAACCTGAATTTAAACCCAGTCTCAGACATATACTATCTGTGTGACCTTTGGCAAGGCATTTAATCCCTAGCTGCCTCAGTTTCCTCAACTGTAAAATGGGCATCATAATAGCAGCTACCTCCCAGGATCCAATGAGATGATATTTGTAAAGCACTTAGCTTAATACATGCTTCTTCCCTTCTACCCTCCTTCTCTCCAGAGGAGGACATTTAATCTCTTTTAACTATCAGGTCCTGCTTTGATGGCTCATCATGGTACTGTGGCAAGGTTAGGTTTTTGATGGTTGTACCAAGAGGGCACAAGCTCTGGCAGATTCTACTGGGCTAGAAAGTAGTGACTTCACTCTGTTGATTATCTCCAGTTTATCCTGGATGTGGCTTGTTTGTAAATAGCTGCTTTATTGTTGTCTACTCAATCAGACTCAGCTTCTTCAGAGCAAATCCTGGTTTTGCCTTTCTTGGTATCCCCAGCACTTAGCACAGTGCCTGGAAAATAATAGGTGCTTAATAAATATTATTTGACTGATTGACTAGGGGTGTGGCAATGGACAATATAGCTGTATAACTTGTTTTTTTCAGTCATTTCAGTCATATCTGACTCTATGTGACCCCATTTGGGGTTTTCTTGGCAAAAATACTGGAGAGTGTGTCGCCATTTCCTTCTCCAGTTCATTTTGCAGATGAGAAAACTGAAGCAAACAGGGTTAAATGACTTGTCCAGTGTCACACAGCTAGTGTCTCAGGTTGTATTTTAACTCAGGACTCTAGGATTTGCCCTCTATCCACTGTGCCACCTAGTTGCCCTTATAGCAGCTGTTGGCCTACCTCAATTGGTAACTGCTCATCCTGGAGCTTTGCCCCCTGGTGATGTTGTGGTAGCCACAGCCTTTCATGAAGTCTTAGGCATAGAGAAGGCCCAATCTGTCAGAGGGAATGACCCACATTGATGAAATCAAGGTTCTTTGAAGGTCAGGACCTAGGCAGGAGGGCATACAAATGCTCCCTCTGGATCCATGCCCATAGTCACGGTTGAGGTGGCTTGACCCTTGCCCTAACCCTGCTGAATGAGTGTTTGAGGGCACTCTGCCCAAAGTCTGAGTCAGCCCCCAGTGGTAAGTATTAGCATGACTTCAGAAGAGCACAGAGGGTCGTGGGAGCTGACATAGCCTCCCACTTAAAAAAAAAGATACCTTTGTTCATTTTTTGCTTCCCAAGGTGAACCCTGGAAAAATCAAGATAATTTCCTGCCTGATTCCAATTGGCAACTTGGCTTTGGTTGGGAGGATCCAAGGGTCCTCTAGACTATTCATCATTATGGTGAAGCTCAAGGAGAAAATGGTTCTCCATGCACTCCCCTCCCCGCCCTCCCCCCCAACTCTGCAGTGGCCTGGCCCAGCTGGTCTCTGCCTCTCCTTGTTTACCACATTCCTTTAGGGAACGTCATCGTCATCGGGTAGGCAGGCACTGTGAAGCTGGCCCTACTCGCTTCTGACTTCTTTCCCTGACTCTGTCCCCACCCCCAGCTCTGAGCAGCCTCAAGGTCACTGGCCATAGCGCCTCTGGCTGTAGTGTGTTTCTCAGGGTCCCTTCCTGGCAGTGAGGTCCTGTCTGAGGACAGAGACCCAATCAGAATTGAGAGGCACTCAACTCCACTGGTGCCCTAGTGCTTAGCTGGTCCGGGCTCAGCAACGACGGTATGGAGCCTGAGAAACCACTATCAGAGGGGGAAAGCTATGCTGAGATATTGAGGACCCCAAGAAAAGAATAGGAAACTTGCCACAGGCCGTGTTACTAGGATATGTAGTTCCTGTTACTAGTAATACACGGTTATCCCCTTACAAAGATGAGACAGAGAATACTGTAGGCTTGGAGTCATTTTTTCTAGCCGTGGTGATGGATTTATACTGATGCTGGTTCCTTTATAACCAAAGATGCACCTTTGTTGTGTTGGGGTTTCTTTTATTAAATTTTATTTAGTTTTTCAATTAAATCCCTTTTTTCTTTCTCCCTTCTCTCCCCATTACTAGGAACTACTATTGTAACTAATTGTTACTATGACAACCATCATTATTATCGTAACCATCATCAGTTACCATTGTAACCATTATTGTTACTGTTAGAACAAGTTGTTACTATTGTAACAAACATATAGTTGAGCAAAGCAAACTCCTGCATTGGCCGGCTTCAAAAAAATATGTCTCCTTCTGTCCTCTGAGCCCATCCCATTGCCCCTCTGGCAGGACATCTCCAGCAATGGCTTCTTCACTGGTCCTCTGAAACGATGGCTCGGCATTACATTGATCTGAGTTCTTATGTCTTTCAAACTTGTTTGTTTTTACAGCATTGTTAAGGATGAACCTTTATGAAGTGACTGACTGGAGGCATGATGCTATGTGCCCATGCAATGGGTACAGTGTTAACTGGTCTGAGGGAGAAAGCAAGGATATTTGTTGAATTGAGAGTAATAGATTAGGAATCCTGGGGAGTTCATGTAGAAAGAGCTTCAGTATTGTGAAGAAAGGGTGTTGGGTCTTTTTTCAGTCTTGTCTGACTCTTCATGACCCCATTTGGGATTTTTTTGGCAAAGATACTGTGGAGTTTGCCATTTCCTTCTGCAGCTCATTTTACAGATGAGGAAACTGAGGTAAACAAGGTTAAATGACTTGCCCAGGGTCACACATCTTGTAAGTGTCTGAGACTGGATTTGAACTTAGGTCTTACAGGCTCTGTGTTCTATCCACTGCACCACCTAGCTGCCCAAGTCAGAGGACCTGAGTTTAAATCATGACTCTGCTATCTACCAGCTCTAATAGCTGTGTACACTTGGACAGGTCTGTGTAGAAAGTGGTACTTCAGCTAAATCTTGAAGGAAGGAAGTAAATAAAGAATAAAGGAAGAATTGATTTAATCTGAAGAACAACAGAAAAACCATCAAATGATTCATACTTGAGTCCATAAACAATCAAGATATCTTCTCTTCCCTCTCTGAGGGCCTCTACTTCCCCCCACCCCATACCCTTTCTCTCTCTCTCTCTCTCTCTCTCTCTCTCTCTCTCTCTCTCTCTCACACACACACACACACACACACACACACTCCTGTAGACTTAGGGCCTATAGCCATGGATCTAGCACAGTGCTTGGCGCATAGTAATCACTTAATGAATGCTTTTTCATTCATTTATTCACAGTGGCTACTCTAGTTCTGGGGTTCTCACTGAAAAGAGGAGAAAAAAATTGGGGGTTGCTAAGGAATAATTCAACCCTTTGGTAAGTCCTATCTCCCAGGGACCTCCAAGCTTAAACTATTTTCCTAGGTTGGGCACTGAACAAGAGGAAAATCTTTGGGTCATCAGAGAGTCATCTTCCTCTCCTAGACTTTGAAGATTCCAAATACTTCCCCAGTTCCTGCAAGTAGCAAGGGCCAGCTTTGCTCCTCCACCTTTGGCCCTCAGACTCCCTCACTTCCTTCAAAGATCAGCCAAATTTTATATGTTGGTTCCTATAGTAAAAATGAGCGTGACGGCTCTTCTGCAACAGGCTCATAGGATGTAAATCACTCTTGAAGTATTTTTAGTGTGTAAAAGCAAATGGAAATTCCAAGAGCTGAATCTTGATCTAAGGTTTTCTTGTGGTTCCTACATTTCCTACATTATTTTTTTGTTTAGGAGAGTTAGATCTTGAACAGAATTACTTTTATGCCCAGGGTGAATATACATTTTTTTTCCTAAATGACTTTGGGTGGCAATGAGAGAAGAACCTGGATCAATGAGAACTAATAATAACAAGAAGTGTTTGTATAGTGCTTTTGGGTTTGTAAAGCACTTTACAAATATTATCTCGTTTGATCCTCACAATAGCCCTGGGAGGCAGGTGCTATCATGATCCCCATTTGATGAGATGAGAAAATCAAGGTAGATAGAGGTTAAGTGATTTGTCCATGTTATACATCTAGTGAGTGTCTGAGGTCACATTCGAACTTCGGTCTTATGGATTTCAGGTCTGGTGCACTATCCATTGCACCACCCTGTAGAAGCAAGGAAGCAGCATCCTGCTGTGAGAACATGCTGGTTTTGAAGGGAGAGGACCTGACTTTGGATATCTGGACTCTCTTCCACTACCTTCTCAGGCCAGTCACTGGACCTCTCTGGGTGTCAGTTTCCTGATCTCTAAAATGAGGGGGTTAGTTGGAGAGCAAGCTGGAATTACGCCCAAAGAGTTATAAAACTGTGTGTACCCTTTGACCCAACAGTACCACTACCACTACAAGGTCTATTTCCCAAGGTGATCAGGGAAAAAGGAAAAGGACCTATATGTTCCAATATAGTTATAGCAGCTCCCTTTGTGGTGGCAAAGAACTGGAATTGAGGGGATGCCCATCAGTTGGGGAGTGAAAAAGTGGTGTATGATTGTGATGGAATACTCCTGTGCTATAAGAAGGGATGAGCTGGTTGACTTTAGAAAAACATGGAGGGGCAGCTAGGTGGCGCAGCGAGTACAGCACCGGCCCCAGAGTCAGGAGGACCTGACTTCAAATCTGGTCTCAGACACTCGACACACTTACTAGCTATGTGACCTTGGGCAAGTCACTTAACCCCAATTGTCCTGCCTTCCTCCCTCCAAAAAACAATCAAAACATGGAAAGACTTGCATGAAATAATGAAGAGTGAAACGAGCAGAACCAAGAGAATGTCGTATACAGTAACAGCAATATTGTTAGAAGAGTAACTGGGAATGCCTAAGCTATTAGGATAATATGAATATTCATATCAACTATGAAGGACATTTGAAGGAAAATGCTCTCCACCTCCAGAGACAGAACTGATATATGGAAGTGTGTATTGTATGGTTCCATATATATATCTATATCAAATGCTGGCCTTCTCGAATGAAGGGTTGGGAGGGAGGGAGACCATTTGGAACTCAAAATGCCATAAAAAATAAAGAAATCAATATTTAAAAACAAAACAAAATAAAATAGAAGCAGTTGGGTGGTACAGTGGATAGAACACTGGCCCTGAGTCAGGAGGACCTGAGTTCAAATGTGATCTTAGACATTTACTAACTAGGTGACCCTGGGCAAGTCACTCAACCCCAACTGCTTCCAAAAAAACCATGAGGGGGTTAGACTAGAAGACCTGCTTCTTCTATCTCCTATGACCTCCTCCCCCTGAAAATTACCTTATGTTTACTCTGTATACATTTGGTATTTTACGGTTTTTTTTTTTTGGTATTTAGTTGCATTTTGTATTTAGTTATATGTGTATGTGTTGTTGTTGAATCATTTTTCAGTCATGTCCGACTCTTCATGACCTCATTTGGAGTTTTCTTGGTAAAGATACTGGAATGGTTTATTTCCTTCTCCTACTCATTTTACAGATGAGGAAACTGAGGCAAACAGGGTAAAATGATTTGCCCAGGGTCACACAGCTAGTAAATGTCTGAGGCCAGATTCAAACTCAGGAAGATGAGTCTTCCTGACTCCAGGCCTAGTGCTCTATCTACTGCGCCACTCTGCTGCCCCAGTAAAGTAAAATCCCCTTGAGGTTTTTGCTTCTTTTATCTTCAGTATCTAGCACAGTACCTGGTGCAGTAGTAGATTCTTTAAAGAGAATAAAAAAATTATCGATACCTTTTTCACATCACCAAAATTTCCCCCAGTATCTTCCCACCCTTCCCAGAAAACTATCCCATTTGATAAATAATGTTTTTTAAATAAAAGAGAAAAAAATCAGCAAAATTTATCAATACATCAACAAAGTCTGAAAATATATGCAATGTACCACATCTATGGTGGACTTCCTTCCTCTATAAAGACATGGGGCTGGATATCTTCTCCAATCTCTTCTTTGGAATCATTGTTTATACTTTGTAATTTTGCAACATTTGTGTTTGTTCCCCCTGCCCCCATTTACACTGTTGTAGTTATTCTGTATATTTTCTTCTCTCTGTTTACTTCACTCTGCATCAGATTGTGTAAATCTTTCCATGTTTCTCTGTATTCATCACTGTCATTTCTTACAACACAGAAATACTCCACAAAGTAGAATTTTAATAAATGTTTGCTGATTGAGTAATTGCAGCATTTGACACTGTTAACCACTCCTCACACCACCATACTGTCTCATCTTCTGGCTCCATGACAGAGCCTTGCTCTGATTCTCCTCCTTAAAGGCTGTTTCTGTCTCCTTCACCAACTCCTCTTCCCCCTCCACACCTCTAAATGAAAGAATCCATGAAGGTTCTATCCTCTAATCTTTCCTCTCCCCAAGATCTCTCTTGATGGTATTATCTCCTCCACCCACCAGTTTTAGCTGTCATCTCTGTGTGCTAATTCTCAACCCTATGCTTCTAGCCTTAGCCTCTCTATAAAATCCAGGCCCATATTTACAGTTGCCCCTTTGCTACCTTGACTAAAGTGGTAGAAGTAAGCATGAAGAGAAAAGGATGACACTAAAGTACATATGTGAAAACTTGTTCTGCTTGCCCCCAGAAGGTAGAAAGAACTAGAAGTTGTCCACTGAAGTTGAAAAGAAACCAGTTTAGGCTTGATGTCTGGGAAAGTTGTTCTAACGATTAGAGAGAATTTTTCTGATGCAGGATGGGCTGCCTCAAGGAATTTTCAAGGAGAGGCTTGGATGATCATTTAGTGGATATATCTTAGAAAGGATCCTTTGTCAAGGACAGATGGCTTCTAAGTCCCTTCCAAGGCTGAGATTTTGGAATTCTGTAATTGCCCTCTCCCCTTAATTGGTTCCTCCTCATTTCCCTCGTCTCTAGTGTAAATGCAATCACCATTCTCCCAGTTACCCAGCTAAAATATCAATCATCTTACTGGAAGCTTTGATATCCCATGTGTCTCCCTCCCCCCAACCCCAACACACATCCAGTCAGTTGTAAAGCCTGATTGCTTTTCCTCCAAAATGTCTCTCGGGTCTATGACTTCCCAAACCTCCCCACTTCCTCATTTCTGCCAGCAGTACCATCAGTTTCTCAGTCATCTGAGCAGGAAACCTGTAAATCATCTTTGAAATTCTCCCAGATCCCATGTTCAATCACTCAATGAGTCTTGTTGCTTCATTTTTTTGAAATTTTTCTTGTGCTCGTCCATCCCTTCCCTCCACTCCCACTGGTGTATATGACATACTACTTCTGGTTGTGCTTATTCTTGATCCTTTTTCCCTCCCAGAGCATGATAGCTTCAGGGCAGGAAGGAAACATGGCTTGGCTTTGTATGCCAAAACACTTAGTAGAGGGACCTGCACATAGTAGGCCCTTGATAAAATTTTCTTAGAACCAGCCTCAAATCAAGGAAGACCCAGCTTCTCATTTCAATTCCTGTCTTTGATAACTCCTGGCTGAGTGACCCTCGGAAAATCATTGTTGCTTATCCATATTGGTAGAGGTAGATGGAGTCTCCCTATTTGGATTTCCCCATAGGTTCAGGCCAAAAAACCAAAACAAGAACTCCAACCTGTCTGAAGTAGATTTTAAAAAATGTAAATGACGCTCTGCAAGCTGCAGGTCTAGGATTCCAGGATTTCATGAACAAGCCCACATTCACTTCATCTGACTTTTATATGATTTTGGAAACCTTGGACACATCCATTCTCTGCTTTCATCTTCCAGAACCAAAAAGCCTCACTTTTTAAATTTTTAATTGGTGGTGGAGTATTGTAGAAAGAATACTGACCTAGAAGTCTTGAGGCCTCAGTTTTATTCCTCCCCATGATAATAATAATAATAGTTCTTATATATTCTAAAGTTCGCAGAATCCTTTTGACATATCTCCTCATTTTATCCTCACAATACTGAGAGATGGGTGCTATTATTATCCCCACTTTACAGATGAGGAAACCAAAGTAGCAAGAGGTGACTTTCCCAGGGTCACACAGCTAATAAGTATGTAAGACTATATTTAATCATAACCGTCATAAGAGCTAACATTTATATGGTGCTTACTATGTGCCAGGCACCATGCTAAGTGCTTTGTAATTATTATCTTAGTTGATTCTTACAACATCCTGGGAGGTAGGTGCTGGTAGGATGGTAGTAGCCTTGTTTTACTGATGAGGAAACTGAAGTCTTGAACTTGGGTCTTCCTGATTCCAGGTCCACTGTGCCCCTCCCATTAGCAAGTTGCTGGACCAGATCATAGAAGAGTCCTCAGAGGCCAACAACTTTAACCCCCTTGTTTTACAGATGAGAAAACTGAGGCACAGAGTGGTTAAGTGGTTCATCCAAGGACACACATCCAGTAAGTGTCTGAGGTGGAATTTGAACCCAAGTCATTCTTTGTTTTGTTTTTTTTTTTCTTTCAGGGGGAAGGCAGGGCAATTGAGGTTAAATGACTTGCCCAAGGTCACACAGCTAGTATGTCAAGTGTCTGAGGCTAGATTTGAACTCAAGTCCTCCTGACTCCAGGGCCAGTGCTCTACTCACTGTGTCACCTAGTTGCCCCATGCACCCAAGTCATTCTTACTCCAAGTCTAGTGCTCTATCCACTAAGCCATGACATCTAAGGTTTTTAACCAGTGCTACCAGTGCTAACATCACATCACCTAAAACTCTATGTCTAGTCTAATCTCATATAGGAGCCTGATATACTTTAGTTTCCACTCTCTAGATTATCCTCCTTCCTTTAGGGAACACTCTCGTGCTCAACACCGGGGCACTGAAAAATATTTCCAAGAGAATATCTATATAACTCCGGCCCCATCCTAGTGGGATGGGGATGCATCTTTCCCACTCTACTTGGGTGGGAGGAGAGGGTGACAAGTAAATTCTGGCATCCCTTTGGAATGTTGAAGACTCCTCCATCTCTCTTTGTCTCTGAGAGCCTTCTGCTCTGCCCTCAACATGCTGGGGCAAAGGGGGCTTTCTGAAAGCAGCATGATGTAATAGACACCAGCAAGTTGTAGTAGAAAAAAACATTGCATTTGAGGTCAGATGCCTTGAACATCCTTTGTCTGCTGCTTATCCCCTAGGTGGCCAAGGGCAGGTCAATCCATCCTCTGGGCCTATAAAATGAGGAGGTTGGACTAGATTAGAGCTAAGACCCCTTTCTACTTGAAATCCCAATTCTTAGGTGTGGGGTGTTCAGGTGAAAAGAGCTGGGGGGTGGGGGTGGGGGTGAAGGTGGAGGAGGTCAAAGGAGCTTTCAAGTTGGCAATTTTAGGAGAGAGTGGAACTTTAGAAATAGAACTCTCAGGGCTCCGGGGTTGAGGAAGAGGTGGGGTTTAGGGCTGGGGTGGCAGGACCCCTTGGTCTGGGGCCTAGGTTGAAGAGAGGTAATGTAGGGAATGGAGTACCTTAACTAAGAAGCTCTGGGGGGAGGGGTAGATCTGTCTATTTTTAAGGCTTAATTAGGAAGAAGTAACCGCCTTTGCTTGTATTGAAACTCCCCAGAAGGCAGATTCCCAAGTCTCAGTGTCTGGGCCCTTGCCCAGCACAACAGTACCCTTGTTTCTTTGTCAGTGATTTGGAACATGCCCAGTGGGCCTGTGGATGGATGATTTATAAGGTCAGTCAATGGGATAGAAAGAATCTGTGAACTTATTTTTTTAAAAAGCTATTTTGATAACTGTATTTTTATATAATTAGTTCCTTTTTAATCTTCTATATTTTATTTTATGTATCTGAAAACAATATTTTGAAAAGGACTCCATAGGATTCACTAGCCTGTCAAAGGGGTCTATGACATAAAAAAAGTTAAGACTCCTGGATCAGAATCATCTTGGTGATTGTTTAGGAGGTACCCTCCTGTTGCAGCAATTGGGCTAGCAGCTGTTGTGGGGGTGAAGGACCAACACAAGCCCAACAACAAAAATGCTGCAAGCACAGGTTCTTTTGATCTGCTTTGCTAAGGAAAGCAACGTTAAGGGGTTAACAATCTCACTTTAATCCAACATACAAATGTCATTCACTTAGTGCAGGGGAAAAAGCCAGCACCCTGAACTTCAGAGCAAATACAAACAAATTACAAACATACATTTATAAATAGACCGAACACAATTCATAGTTATCAAGGAACCATCAACATCTGAGTTCAGCCGGGAGCTCGACAATGGATGGCCCAGAGTCACTCGCCACGAAAAAAGAAAGCTGACCTCTGGTTTTATATATCTTGTTCAGGGTCAAACATGAGTCACACATGCAACTCACCCACGTGACCTAAAATCGTCACAAAAATGTGACTTAAACTCACGTGGTCTAAAAGCCTCTGATGTCACGAACATGTCACTCAAACCCATGTAAACTAGGCTTTCCCTTGAGGCAAGGAGGTCATCAAAGACTTCTAATTTAATCAAGGAAACAAAGGCCAAACTCTTCAAGGGCACTTGGTTGAATAAGTGCTAAGAGCCCGCCTTGATTCCCAATACACCTCCCCCATAATTCCAACTCAAGTGAAAGAAGTAGGAGGTGGGGTAGGGAGATAATGAGAAAGTGGAGCCTGAAGAAGGAGCTCAATCAGTCAATACCAGTTGAGTCCTCATCCTTTCATCTGTGCTGTGTGGCAAAATGAAAAGATCAAGGAAAGACATGGGAACATAGGATTTACTCTATAGGCAGCTAGGTGGCTCAGTGGATAGAGCACTGGTCTGGAGTCAGAAGGCCTCTGTTCAAATTTGACCTTTGACACATACTAGAAGTGCAAGTCACTTAACTTTTGTCTGCCTCGGTTTCTCTCAACTGAAAAAATGGCCACAGCACCTACTTCTTAGGGTGGTTTTGAGGATCAAATGAGATATTTATAAAACACTTAGCATAGTGCCTGGCACATAGTAGGCACTTTAAAAAATGTTCTTTTTCTTCTTTCTTCTCTCTCTCTCTCCCTTCTTTCTTTCCTTCTGTCCTTCCTTCCTTCCTATGTACAGCATAAATGAAAGTAGCAGAAACAAGATTCAAATCCAGGTCTAGACAGCAGCAAGTATTGCTGTCTACAATTTACCCATGAAAAATCTGAAGCTCTGAAAGGTTTTGTGACTTGTCCATAATCAAATGACTAGTTAAGTATATGACCTAGGATTCAGACTCAGGTCTCTTGACTCCAAAGCTATCCTCTATGACCCCCAAAGAAGCTTTTAGGTGTTTCCTGTTAGTATTCCCATCCCTTGATCCTCTAGCAGTTGCTCACACCCTTCAGAAGAGTGTGGGGCTCCAGAGTAATCCGTGTATATATTGTACCCAAGTTACAACAGTGACTTGAACACAAGACATGGAACATGAGCTATAAACCAGGAACTGTATGCTTTAAAATGGAGGGAGACCATATATGTTGTAATAATAAGGTAGTAGAGATAGCCTGAGTACTGCACTAGTATTCATGGAATTCTAGAAGATATAGAGGAAGGCTTCCAGCAATTCTATGAAGGAGTCATGGGTTAGATGGGTTAGAATGTGATTCTCACCAATAAGGAAGAATTAATTTGCTGGGAGGTAGAAATAATGGAAATCTTGGGGGAGAAGTGACCATTCCATTCTATAATTTGTAATAGATAGAAGAGTTAGGCATAGTCTGACATGGACCCAACTTTGGGAGACCAGCTTTCTAAAGGTTCATAGAAAAGCTAGGTAGATTCTAATGGCCTGCAATTATACAGGGAAAGACAGTCCAGAAGGGATAGAAGTCTCTTAATGAAATTTTGAAGATACAAAGAGTAATGAGGCTAACGAGAAGGAAAAATGGATTTGTCTAAAGCAATCAATGTAGATGAGCAAGGGAATTCACTGACTGGCTTAGAAACAAAGCCAAGTAATGGAATACCATTACATACCAAAGCATCATCTTGTTGGAAGAATGTCAGGCACCCTAGAGCTTAGAATGAACTGAGACTGTGGAAGAAAGCAAGGGGAAAGAACAATGAAACATTTTTTAAGCTATGGTGACCCTGGGGTGGGCTGAGCGTGTACTTGGTAGGTATCTGATGTGGCCCTGCCGTAGACCAAGCAGCCCATACAGGCTTATATGTTGCCTTCCTTAAGCCTACAGAAAACAAGGACCCAAGGGAAGATAAGGTATTATGAAGTATCTCTGACATCTGTACAAGAGATCCTTGAGGGTGTGAATTCTCCCTCTTTCTACACTGACAAACTGCATGGCTTTGAATGGCCCGACAAGAAAGAAAGTCACGGCAGCTAGATTCTTCCTCTAAACCAAGAAATGGTGAAATGTGGTTCCCAATTATTGGAAAATTAAAAGAAAATCTTTGGCTCTATCTATCTTTACCGCGAATGCAGACTTTCACGACTCAGTCAGTAACCGCCCTATACTCACAAGACAGAGGCACTCGATTCATAGTGGCAACATAGTTTATCAGGTGAAGCAAAATAATGGATTACTCTTTATGTAGGAACCCTCCTCCCCAAAGTCTTGGAAATCTATCTCCCAATTAGCCATTCAGCTTTTCTTCCTAAGGGACATTTCTGAAACACTTAGCCCACTGCGGGTGATGGGAAAGATCAAGGGATGGGTATGGTAAATCTGGGACCCCATATTGGCATCTGGATTGTGAACATGTAGAAACAGAGGAAGTAAAGAGGAGTAAACCCAGCCTCCTCACCATCATGATTAAACTGCATTCAATGATCCCAAATCATCTCTCTGTGCTGGACCTGCTCTTTCATGGTCTCTACTCTGCTCCAGCAATAGCTAGCTTTAAGGTTTGCAAAAGCCTCACAACAACCTTAGGAAGTAGATGTTATTATTAACCCCATTTTACAGATAAGGAAACTGATGCTAAGAGAGACTAACCCTAAAGTGACTTGCTTAGGGTCACCCAGCTAGGAAATGTCTAAGGTAGGATTTGAACTCAGGTCTTCCTGACTCCAAGTCCAGTGCTTTGTTCACAACCCTACCTAACTGCCTCTAGATCCTATCTACTCTCCACTCATTGGTCTCAATCATAGTGCCTCCTGATCCCAATCTATTTTCTTCTGGCAGGAATTTTGGGAGTCCTCCCCCCATCTTCTATTAAGTGTGAAAGTCATGGTGGATACACCTATATCCTGTATTTTGGGAAAAACAAAGGTACTGGGGAAGGAACAGACAGGTTGTTGCTCAGAGTGGATGAGATAATAATAACTAATGACAAAGAAGACTGAGTTAGAGACAGCAAAATAATAATTTATATAGCACTTTAAAGTTTTTGAAGTGCTTTGTGAACAACCCCATAAGGAGGTGTCATTATCACCCACCCACCCACACTTTACAGATGAGGCCAGGAGTGATTGAGTGACTTTCCTAGGGCCACACAGTTAATAAGTGTCAAAAGCAGGATCTGATTTCATGTATTAGTAATGCCAAGCACTCTCTCCACTGCACTACCCAGCTGCTAATAGCAACATGGTGCAATGGAAAGAATATTAATTCTGGAATCAGAGGGCTTGGGTGTAAATCCCCCCTTTTATGCTTACTGCCTAGGTGAACATGATCTAATCAATTACCCTCCCCAGGACTCAGTTTCCTCATCTGTAGAATGAGGAAGTTGAACTCAATGCTAGCCTCTAAGGCCCTTTTCACTTTGGGCTCTATACATTCTTTATTTCACTTCTGTTTTCTCCCCCTGCCAGGAGAATGACCTTTAAGGCTGGGAACAGGACAAAAACAGGTATTGGGGAGCCGATGACCAAGATAGGTGAGATAATAAGAGGGCACCTAGATGCGCTTCATGAGTTCAAGCCACCAGGTCCTGATGAAATAGGAGTATTGAAGGAACTGGTACATATTATTGGGCCACTGCCAAAGTAGCTTGGAGGGAGGCAGAAAGAAAGAGAAAGAGGAGGATAGCGAATTCACATCAGGAAGGATCTCCTGCGCACATGTCAGAGAGACCTTGATAAGATCCTTGGGCCAGAGGCTTGAGTATAGCACCATCTGATGGACAAATTATCTATCTCATGCCCTCAGTGCTGAAAGATCATGGAGAGTAAGGATTACAGGCAGGTAAATGCTACCCCAGTTTTGAGAAAAGGGAAGAGAGTGGAGTCTAAAAACTATGAACTATGGCTTCAATCTTTGACAAAATTATAAAGCATATTGAAGAGATGGTTAAGGAACATCTAGAAAAATTACAAAGAGCACACATGGAAAGAATATGGCCATGCCAGTTACTTTTTTTTTCCCCTTTGTTGATGAGGTTAATTAATTGATAGGTCAGGCAAATGCTGATGATGTATACAGTTTACCTAGATTTTAATGAAGCATTTGACAAAATCTTTCATGATATTCTTATGGAGAAGTGATGTGGCTTAACTAATAGGACTCTTAAGAGGATTTCAAATTGATATGAATGACTAAGACCCATGGTTATCATTAATGGTTTGATGTCACCTTGGAAGCAACTCTTAAGGGAAGTACCCCAGCCATCTGTGATTGGACCTACATTATTTAATATTTTTGTAAGTGATTTGGACAAAGGAACAGAAGGCACACTTATTGGTGCAAAACTGGGAGGGATAGTTAATATGCTGAATGAAAGAATCAGGATTCTGAAAGATCCTGATACGCTTTACTATTGGGCCAAATGGAATAAGATGAAGTTCAAATAGTCTTATACTTGAGTTTTTAAAAAAAAATCAGCTTCTTAAGTACAACATGGAAGAGGTAGGGTCAAGCTATAGTTCATCCATGAAAGATCTCAGGTTTTAGGGGACATGTATGATGAGGTGTAATTAACATAAATGTAAAGTCTTCCCTTGGAGTTCAAAAAATCAATTCTGTAAGTAGAATATGAAAGAGGCTAAATAGTAGTTCATTCCAGAAAGATCTGGGAGGTTTAATGCACAGAAACCTTAATAAGTTCAAGAGTGTGATGTGGTTAAAAAAAAAAAGGCTAATGTGATTTTAGGGTACATTTATAGATGAAGATTGCCCAGGGCTAGGGAGAGGTCAGATCACATCTAGAGTATTGTGCTCCCATATTGGGTGCCATGTTTTAGGCAAGATGTTGACAAATGGGCCAGAAGGAGGGAAGCTATGGTAGTGAAGAACCTTGAGATCTTGTCATATAGTAACTGACTGGAGTAATAGGGGATGTTTGTCCAGAAAAGATTTAGGGATAACAGTCTAAAGTATCTAAGGGGCCTGAGAAGGAAAAGGGATGAGGCTTATTCTGTTTAGCCCCTCAAGGAAAAACTAAGAACAGTAGGTAGAAGTGGTCTGATTTGAGGAAAAAACTTCCTAAGGATTAAGGCTATCCAAAAAGGGGAAGGGGGTGCCTCAACACGTAATGAGTTCCCCTTAGAAATGGAAGTCTTAAGCAAAGGCTGGATAACTAGGAATTGAGTATTTAGAGGAGAAGCTTTTCCAGGTCTGATTTGCCTCTGAGGTCTCTTCCAATTCTAAGATTCTATGATTTTTGCACCAGTGGAGGGAGAGATCACACCACACTGATGAGATCACAGATCTATTGAAGTACCCAGCTCCCAAAATGGGTCATGGATTATCCTTCACCCCTTAGAGGCAGCATGGACTACTGGATAGAACACTAGACTTGGAGTCGAAAGACCTTGGTTCAGTCCTACCACAGACACTTAGCTGAGTTTCCTTGGGCAAGTCACTTAACATTTCTGGGCCTCAGTTTCCTCACCTATAGGATGGAGAGTTTGGATTTGATGATTTCTAAAGTCCCTTTCAGCTCTTAACCTCTAATTCTCTGACCTCTATCTAGAGTGGGAAAGCCACAAGCTAAAGCTCATACCTGGTTCTTCCTGGGCTTGGTATTTAGAGTCACCTTTACCCCATTCCAAGCATATATGTACAAGCATGTGTATATGTGTGTGTACATAGATGTATACATGTACATATGTACATTTATGTATGTTGTGGAGAGAGGAAAGAGAGAGGGTTAGTTACCTTCTGATCTACTGTTGTATGCAGGTTATCACAGGCCAGTGTTTAATCCAAGACTGACTTCCCTTTACCACTCAACATATTTCATTATCAGCAACAGA
The DNA here is from genome assembly GCF_011100635.1 of Trichosurus vulpecula. Lineage (NCBI taxonomy): Eukaryota > Metazoa > Chordata > Mammalia > Diprotodontia > Phalangeridae > Trichosurus > Trichosurus vulpecula. The sequence continues at coordinate 102,424,656 of NC_050576.1, read as the reverse complement.
TATTTACTCATCATTCTGCCTTATCTAGATTGCTAGGCAAAGTAGAGTCCTCTTTCAACAGGATCAAATTATGTGGGCTGTAGGAGTAAGATTCATTTCATCATTAGTCTCACCAAAGCAGAATTTAAGAGGGCAAATTAGAGCTAACAGCCTGTGTGTGTGTGTGTATTTGTGCATGAGTGCCCATGAACAGAAAGTACTATTGTTTACACTCAGACATGATGTCACTGACAATACAGAAACCATGCAAGAGACAGGGAATGCTTGGACATAGCATATTTCCAGAGACAGTAGTTCAGGGAAGAAAGGTTGCTGTCATCTGAGGAAATACTTCCTCATCTTCATGACCATGATTTCTTTGCAACCCAGTAGACTTTTGCCATCAACAGTACTTATCTGTGTCTCATCCATTCAGGACAAGGGAGGTGAATGGATGGCTGAAGGGGGCATATGTTGCAGTGGATCCTGTAGCCCTTGTCAGGGTAATTTGAGCTTTCTACAAGCAAGAGTGGAGATTCTCACTGTGCTTTGAAGTTCAGGGATCACTGGGCAAAGTCTGGAGGTCTGGGGGAGAGGAGAAGGGGAATGTTGGCAGGCTCTTGAGGCCTGCGTCCCTGGGACTCTGGTCATTGCCAGAGTGAGAGTCATGGCACCTCAGGCCAGGAATTGGTCAAGAAAGGGACCTCTCAGCTTGGGAATGACCTTATTAGGGAGTCTGGCATTGAGACTGAGGCCGAGACCAAGTAGATCCTGTTGGCTAGAAAAGTGGCTTTGGGGCATGGGAATGGGGACTCTGAAGCTCATGGGATAACAATGAATTATAATGGCTTACATTTATTTAGTGCTTTAAGGTTTGTAAAGCAGTTTACAATTATTATCTCACTTGATCTTTACAACAACTCTGGGAGGTAGGTGCTATTCTCAATTCCATTTTACAGATGAGGAAATTGAGGTAGACAGAAGTTAAGTAACTTGCCCAAGGTCACACAGCTAGTAAGCATCTGGGGATGGATTTGAACTCAGGTCTTTCTGACTCTGGACCCAGCATTCTCTCCAATGTGCCACCTGGCTGCCCCGGAACTGAGCTACCAACTAAGAATTTGACAGGCCATTTGGTTGAAGAAATGGCTGGAGAAACAGGCAAGTTAGACAGTCCCAAGAGAGAATAGCCTATTGGAAGTAATGGGAGAAGGGTCTAGATGCCATCACTTCTTGAGGTAAAGGAATGAGCATTTACTGAGTACCTACTATGTGCCAGATACTGTGATAAGTGCATTTATAAATATCATCTCATTTGATCCTCACAACCCTAGGACGGAGGTGCTATTTTACTCCATTTTACCGATGAAGAAACTGAAACAGAGAGAGCTTAACGGACTTGCCCAGAGTCACATGGCTAAGAAGTATTTGAGGCTAGATTTGAACTCAGGTCTTCCTGATTTCAGGACCAGTGCCAACAGCTTCTACTTTCATAGAAGACTCTAAATCACTACGTAATGACCTGCTGTCATTCATTTAGGAGGCATTTATTAAATGCCTGCTTGTGACAGGCACCATGTTATAATGGTGGAATTATGTGGACAAAAACATGGGATAATAGATTTAGTACTGGAATGGATGTTAGATGTCATCAAGTGCAACCCCCTCCATTTTAGAGATGAGGAAACTGAAGCTTAGAAGGATTTGCCCAAGGTCATACAGCTAGTAAGTATCAGAGGTAAGATTCAAACCCAGGTCTTCCCGACTTGAGTCTGGCATTCTATCCAATAGAGCACGTGCTGCCTCTTAGAAAGAGACCCTGGGGCACGTAGGTGGCACAGTGAGTAGAGCACTGGCCCTGGAGTCAGGAGGATCTGAGTTCAAATTTGACTTCAGACACTTGACACACTTACTAACACTTACTAGCTGTGTGACCTTGGGCAAGTCACTTAACCCCAATTGCCCTGCCTTCCCCCCTCCAAAAAAAAAAAATTAACATCCTCAACTTGAAATTGGTAAGAACTCAGCCTTTCACATCCCACAGTGAATCCGCAAAGGAGACAAGCCCCTTTAAATGTAATGAGTGACGGGAAAGTTTTCATCAATATTTCAGTCTTCATAGTCATTGGAGGCTTCTTACAAGGAAGAAACCCCGTGAATATGAGTGGGGTTAAGAGATGACCCCCTTCTTTGTGCTGAACTAGGGGCAATCTAGTTTGGAGTCAGAGACTCCCATGGGAAATACAAAACAAACAAACAAACCACTGATGATGTTCTTCAGGAGGAAGCAAGAAAGAGATAAATGAGACTGGCTGAATTAAAACCCTTCTAGAGGACCTTTGGTCATTCTCCTGTGCCTGAGGAATGGCTAGGGGCTGACCTTTTCCAGCGAAGCTGTCAGTCGCTCTAATTAGGGTTTTTTTCCCCAAAAGCCCTGCTATGAGCCCTGGTCCTTCTGTCCAGGTCACTTCTTCCCGTGGTTCCCTGTTTCACTGTACTCACTACTAGGGGAGGAGATGGGTTGTTGTCCCTCCTCAGGCATCAAAGACCCTGTAAACACCATTCTATTCATCCTCCCCCCTCCCCGCAGTCGAGAATCTCCCCTCTGGGAGGAAGTCTCCAAAGGACACTAAATTCCGGTGAAAAACCAGTCTGATTTAGAGACAGAAAAATAGACTGAAGCTTTGGAGTTGTTTCCTCATGTGCAAAATGAACAGGTTAGACTGACTGACTTTTATGTTCTTTTCTGGCTCTTAATCTATTATTCTAGGATCCCATGAACTTAGCCACTCATGGTCTTCCCCTGGCCCCCAAAGCCTCGGAGCTGGCCACTGCTGGGCCCCCAGGCCTGGTGAGTGTGCATTACCAGTTTACCTTGCCCTTCACACCAGCTCTGAAATGGAGCTGCTCCCTGGTGAGAGTAGGTGACTCTGGCACGAGGCTCAGCCCCTAGACTGTCCTGAAGACAGACAGCTTACTTGGGAACAGCTGCAGCGCCTGAAGCCAAGGAGCCACCAGGTGGCTGAGTGGGAAGCAGGGTCAGGGACTGGCACCTGAAGGACAGGCCGACCTGGGAGAAGGGGAGTGAATGCTATTCACACCTGAGATATGGATCTCCCTTTAGAGAAAAGAGATAGGATTTTAGATATCATTTTCAGGGGAGGAGGTAGTGCATGGCAGGGTGTGTGTGTGTGTGTGTGTGTGTGTGTGTGTGTGTGTGGGTCTGTGTGTCTGTGTCTGTCTCTGTGTGTTTGTGTGTGTGTGTGTGTGTGTGTGTGTGTATTAGGAGACGGGACAGAGAAGATTTAGGAAGAAGATACCACACATTCCAATGGTGCTTTCCTTGCGAATAAACATCCTGATCCAGGAGAAACAGGAGCCAGGGCACCAGTTGTAACAAGGTCTTTTAAGGAACTCTCAGTCCTTGGAACACAGCAACCCGCATTCCCCTTAGGGAAGGAAGCTTTAGAGCCCCCAGACCAAGGAGGGCACCAATGCCTAGACAGAGAAACTCAGCCAAAGACTGGGCAGGACTCCCAGAAGTCTTTGCTATGAGCCCAGAGATCACCCTGGGGACACATTTGTCCCTTTAGGACAATGGTTTAGCAGGGATGGGGAACCTACAACCTTGAGGCCACATGTGGCCTTCTAGGTCCTTGGAGACAGCTGTTTGAGTGAATCTGAAGTTTTATAGAGCAAATCTTTTTATTAAGGGGATTTGTTCTATGAAGTTTGGATTCAGCCAAAGGGCCACACTTGAGGACCTAGAGGGCCACATGTGGCCTCAAGGCTTCAGGTTCCCCACCCCGGGGATAGAGGGTATCACCATGAAGCCTAAAACTGGCAACAGCAAAAATCATGGTCCAGGTACATGTTGGTTGTTGGTCTTGGTCTAGTAACCAGCCCATCTGGCTTCAACTATTGACAATTACTATCCACTATGCACAGCTAACCCCTCCTGGTTTGGGGGGAAGAAAGTGGAATTTCCCTGGTCAGAATCCTGGCAGCAGTGGGGAGGATTGTCATTTCATCCATTGCCCTGCAGGTACTATCACATCCCAAGTCTGTGTGGCATGGGGAGGAGTCTTCTCTTCTTTGGAAAACTCTTCAAAAGAAAGAAAGGGATTCCAGAATTTTGCAACCCACACTGTTAAGAAACTTCCTAGCATGTAACCTATATGCTGCCTGCTGCAACTTTAGCCCATTTTCTCTATGTGCCTTTCTTTGTTGAGATCCTGCCCCATCCTCTGGCACCTAAGTCACACTAAGCCTGAGTTATGACAGGAGACACATAGCTTCCCCTTCAGTTAACTGGGTCTTCAGAAAGGAAAGTGGGAGAGAAACTCCAAGACTGGTGGGAACCTGAGGGACCTTAGAGATCATTTAGTCCAACTGAGGCTTATAAAGGTGAAAAGTTTGTACAGGGTGCTAGGTAGGAACTTGAACCCTGGTTTTCTGACTCTGAGTCCAGCTTCTTTTCAATAAGCCATTGTGTCTGAGGAAGGGGTTGGCATCTGTCAAGAGGAACATAGCACTGTGGAGTGGAGCTCCGAAAAGTTCTGAGTGGCAGATTCAGAAAACTGCTTTTATTTTCTTCTCCCCCTTTCTAAGAATGAGGAGTGGGGCATGATGAGGGTGAGATTTCCCCCTTTCCCCTTCTGTGTAATCAGAGAGTACTTCCTGGAGGAGGTAACATAGAGGGGCTCATGAAAAGAGGGAAGAGACATTTGTGCTCCATAGTAGGAAGTCAACTAACCAGATATAAATAAATCCAGGGGGCAGGTCCCCTTCGGTTTCTTTATGTGACCAGGAGGGACAGTGGGAGAACTGTGGGAGAGATTCAAGTGAATTCAGTTCAGCTCCGTTCAGAGGGGAATCACAATAGAGAAAATTGATGAAGCACCTACTATGTGCCAGCGAAGTGCTCGGTGCCTTCATAAAGGTTATTTCATTTGATCGTCACAACAACCCTGGGAGGTAGGGGCTATTATTGTCATCCCCATGTTATAGATGAGGAAACTGAGGCAAACCGAGGAGAATTACCTTGCCCAAGATCACACAATTAGGAAGTGTCTGAGGCTGGATTTGAACTTGGGTCTTCCTCGCTCCAGGCCCAGGTAGTCTATCCATTGTGCCTCCTAGGATCACAGCAATTCAACTCAACGGAAACGTATTAAGAGCCTGTACTATTCCAGGCACTGTGATCAGGGGTGCTATCCCTTATCCCTGGCTCTCATCCTTCTGTCTTTGTAATATTCTCATAGGTTTCCCAGAGCACTTTAGATACCTTCTTTTCCATCCACCTTCCTCCACGAAGGACTTTTCGGTCACTCGTGGGGGTGGCTTCTATTCCTAAAGATGTTTCCCCCAGAAAAGAGATATTGCTCTCTGCTCGTCTTGTATTTCTAGGCTTACCACCCTTGAGAAGTTCTGCCTTGTGTCTAACCTAAATCCCTCTTACTACAAGAGATAGTGCTGAACGCTGCCTGGTCTAGGGATCACATAAGTTGGCCTCTGGAGGCATCTGGGGAACACTCAGCCACCAATCTGAGACGAAGGGGGGTCAAACAGAGGGCTTGGTGTTCCTTTGTGGAGAGGCATATGGGAGACAGCTCTGGTTTGTGCCCAAAAGAGCTCAGCAGCTCTGAACACTGAGATCCCAGCCCTGGGAGGGATCTGATCTCCTTCTCCTTTTAAGGAAATGTCTGAGAAATTCTGAGGGCTGCAAGCTGCAATGAGCCCCAGCCCCACTCATTCCGAACTATTTGGAGGAAACAGCAGATTAATTGGCCACCTTCCCCCTTTCCCAGCCCTCCCTACCACCAACCTGGTTTTCATTAGAGTCTTTTTAAAGGTCTAGTGGGGCTTCACTTTAACAGATACATGGAAGGGCCCATCCAGAAGGGCCCTCAAAATGGGGTCTGAGGCATTCTTGGCATCATCTAAGGTTCATAATGAGGGGGCTGGTAGATACTAGGTATGGGTGAATGGCTTGAGGAGGGTCTAGGGAGATGCTGAGGGAAGAGGATTTATTCTTTGGGAAAAGGTTGGATTAGATGACCTGCAAAGGCCTTTTTAACTCTTGATTCTCTGAGTCAAATCAGGGTAGAGGTATGTTGTTTGAGGAAGATTGTGTGTAAGGGTGGAAGAGAGAGCTAGAGTGTGGGAAGAGAAGTACTGGTTTGGGGGGTGAGGATGAGAAGCAAGGGAGGGGGATATCAAAACATGAGCATGTAGCCTAAAGAGACCAGGTTTGACCTAACTGTGAGGGGGAAATCCAGGACTGTAGGCCAAGATGAAGCTGACATGGAAGACAGCCATGGTCACAGGAAGGGCAGGGCAGGGAAGCTGCCAAGGGCTGCCACCATTGGCCCTCTGATTCATATCCTCTTTATGTGTGCATGGAGGAGTGGAGGGGGGAAGAAGGGGCCAAGGGCACTCTATTCAGGAAGAGATGTGGAGAAAGTGAGGGGACTCGAGACCACCTATGCTTCTATTACAACCTCTCCCTACCCTAGTGCTCTACTCTTGATCCTGGGTCACAGTTGGGTAACCTCATGAGTAGTTGGTATTCTGGGAGCAGGCATTCAGGACAGGTACCTTTGCTTTGAAACTAAAAGGTCAGAGATTCCACAGGCAAATAATGTAAGTAAAGTACATTGTAAACCTTAAAGTGCTATATAAGTGTCAGATAGGAGGTAAGGCCTGGATGTATGATTTCATAGGGATGGGGAACTCTCAGGTGAGGAAATTCCCTCTACCAATGCAGACGGGCACCTTCTCTGAGTTACACTATAGTTTTAGAGAGTAGCTGGGTGGTGTAGAGGATAGAGTAGTGGGCCTGGAGTAAGGAAGATCTGAGTTTGAATCCTGCCTCAGACATTTAACTAACTGTGTGACCCTGGGCAAGTCACTTAACCCTGTTTGCCTCAGATTCCTCATCTGTAAAATGGAGGTTAAAAATAGCCATCACCCCTCCCCCCCACCACCCAGGGTTGTTGTGAGGATCAGATGAGATAACAGCACAGAGTACGTTGGAAACTTGAAAGCACTATGTAAATATTAACCATTATTATTAGTTACCAAAAGCACTGGAAGATTACATGATTTGCCTAGGCTACAAAGCCAGTACAATCAGAGGCAGAACTTGAACCCAGCTCTTCTGGATGCTGAGGGTGCCTCTCAGTTATCAGCAAGAGGGATTCCTTTATCATATAGGTTAGATGATGAATATGGAAATAGGTTTTGCCTGACTACACATGTATAACCTATATTGAATTGCTTGCCTTCTCAATGAGGGGGGTGGAAAGGGAGGGAGGGAGAGAATTCAGAGCTCAAAGTTTTAAAAAGAAATGTTAAAAATTGTTTTCACATGTAACTGGGGGAAAATAAAATAGTAAATTTTAAAAAATCATATGGATTAGACTGGATGAATACTGAGGTCCCTTCCAACTCTCAGATTCTGTGGTTCGTTAAGTTGTTATTTAATCACGTCTGATTCTCCATGGCCCCATTTGGGTTTTTTGGGTTGTTGTTTTTTTTGGCAAAGATACTAGAGTGGTTTGCCATTTCCTTCTCCAGCTCATTTTACACATGAGGAAACTGAGGCAAACAAAGTGACTTGTTCAGGGTCACATAGCTAGTAAGTATCTGAGGCCAGATTTGAACTCAGGTCCTTTTGATTCTAGGCCTTACACTTTATCTACTGCCCCATTAAGTAGCTCAGTAGTAACCAACAGGGCCCTGGGGCTGAGTGTCTGAATACTCAGTCTTGGCTCTGGGGCTTGGGACAAGTCATGGCCAGTATATAGACTGTGAATTTCCCCAAATTTAAAGTCTGTGAGCATCGTGCAGCCATCTCCCTACCCTCTACCTCTCAGGGGATGCTCTGTGACTACTCTATGACCTGTGAGATAACTGGCACATTTCCAAATGAGGCTTCCCAGGGACCAGACCTCCTGGGCCTGGGCCTTACTTGCCCTCTGGAGGTTAGCATACCCATCAGACATCTCGGAGAATTCATGACCTATCGGTACTGTATAGACAGAAATGTAAGAGACTTTGGATACACAAGCACTCGTCAGTATACCAGAGACACAGAGGACCAGCTGCCAGTATAGATGACCCCCTGGTGCCCACAGAACCTGGGAATAAAGCTCTAAGTCCCCTGAAAGGCTAAGCTGTTGGTGACTAGGGAATAGTACTTCATGTATCTGCTTTGGGGACAGTTTCAGCTCCCTTGGGGCTACAAAGAGTCCAATCCGTATGATAAAGCAATCTCTCTTATTGCCCCACATATGATGAATCTGGGCTTTGTCTGAGTCCGGAGTCAGAACCCCTTGTGGGGAGAGGCAGGTTGGATGTGGGTGATGGCTCCTTCCCCAAAGATCTGTAGGAAGAATAGACTATATATGGCCCTAATGGCCTGAGAAGATCTGGTCAAGAACAGACAGTGGGAGAAGGGAAGGAGATGGATGAATGAGACAGCAACAAAACCCTTGCCTCAGATTCCTTCCAGCTCATCCAGCCTCAAGGCCCTCCACGGAGGGAACCGGGGGCTGGGCTGGTTCTGTGGAAACATTTTGTACCTGCACCACAAACATGCCATCAGGGACTTGACCTGAGTTTATTTAGCAAAGAAAGTTCTTGGCTCCCTGGCTTGAATCACAGTGGGCAGTCAAAGGGCACTGAGTGTGGTGAGGCATGGCCTTGGAATGCCCCTCACTCCTCCCTCTCCTTCAGGCTACTGAGCCCCAGTCATACACAGCAAGATGTACTTTGGGGGAGAGTCCTGGGAGCTAAGGACTATGCTGAGCCTGGTCCCCAAGGAGCTTCTTGTCCCTTGTCACCCTCTGATACTCTGAAGGGACTGGGGTACTCCTGGGTGGATTCTTCAGCTCATTTCCCAGGACAACTAAATGTAGCTGAGACCATGTAAGGCAGAAGGGAAAGGAAATGTAAGCTCTGGGGCAGAGGATCTTTTAATTCATTTATTATTAATAACATGTTTCTATAACACTGTAATCTTTTTGAAAGCACTTTCCTCACAATTCTCTGAGGTAATCAGTGCAAGTAATTATTCCATTTTACAGATAAGGCAACTGGGGATCATATAAGGTAAATGACCTGACCATGGTGGTATAGCTAGTAAGTGTCAGAGGCAAGATTTGAACCCAGCTCCTCCTGACTCTAAGTCCAAGAGCTTGAAAAGGAAGGACTTGAAAGATATATGCAAGTAAGTGGCAGAGAAAGTTCTCTTAACAGAGAGGCCACAGAGTACAATGGAGGAAAAAATTCTTAGAAGGAAACAAGGAAAGAAACATTTATTTATTAACCTCTTACAGCACCAAGCAGCTTTATAAATATATCTCACTTGATCTTCACAACAACCCTGGGAAACTGGTGCTGTTATTATTCCCATTTTATAGAGGAAGAAACTGAGACAAACCAAGTTAAGTGACTTGCCCAAGGTCATCCTGCTAGTAAGTGTGTGAGGTCACATTTGAACTGAGCTCTTCCTGACTCCAGCCCCCCTCACACCCCCCAGCCCCGTCCTCCACTGTGGCCCCTAGTGGCCTTGGGTTTGAGTCCCTGCTCCAGCACTCGTTACCTCTGTTATCTTGGATGAATCAGACCACCTCTCAGCCTATTTTCTCGTCTCTAATGAAGAAGTTGGACCCTAAGGTCCCCTCAGGTTTTAACAGTAGGAGATCCTCCAGTGATGAGGAATACATCTGGAGACTCCAGGTGAGTCACTTAACCTTTGTCTGCTTTAGTTTCCTCAACTGTGCAACAAGGATGATAGCAGCACCTGCCTCTCAGGGCTGTTGTGAGGATCAAACGAGATGTCTGTAAAGTGCTTAGCACAGGGCTTTGCTCAATAAATGCTTGTTCAGGGGCAGCAAGCCACTGTCCCTGGAGTCAGGAGGACCTGAGTTCAAATCCGGCCTCAGATACTTGACACTCACTAGCTGTGTGACCTTGGGCAAGTCACTTAACCCCGATTTCGTCACCTGCCTCCTCCAAAAAAAAAAGTTTCTTTTTCGCTTCAGGTTCCTGTCAGTTATCTTCTCCAAGAAGTGGTATAGTTGAGGAAAGTACCTCCTGCTAGGCAGTTGGCATCTATTCAGGAATTGAAATTCATGTGGTTACCTCCAGAGCTAGGAAAATCCTGGGCTGGATCTAGGTTTGGTGACCTGGCTTCAGGGAAGTAAACACAAAGCCTTTGCCTTGAGGTCCTGTCTTGGGCTTACCTAGGCAAACTCCTGTTTTCACTTAAGCCACTTGCTTGAGTTGAAGCCACCATTGCTGCTGCGGGGTGGGGGGAGGAAGGAGATTGAATTCCCACCCCCGTACCCTTTCCTAGAAGTCCAAGGGAGAACTGGTGCTTGATTTATTCCAAGATAGGGTGGCCCAAAAGAGAGAGGAGAGGAGCCTTTCTCCAGCATTCGCAACCTATTAAAAGTAGAGTTTTCTTTGTAAGAATCCATTCCCCCAGATGCTCAGTGGTCAATCCCTCTTTGACATGCCACCCCCCCACCCCCCCACTCCACTCCCATCCCCCTCACAGGGACAGAGAGGGACCAATCAGGAGTTGCTGTGTCATTCGGGCAGAGTGAAGCACCAGTCCCTCAGCAAGAAGTCAATAGGCATGTGCACCTTCAAGGAGCCAGAGGGTATGTTCCTTGGCCTTGCTATGACAAGGTCTGGTCACCCCAGACATTGCTGCATCTGTCATTCAGTTAGGAAGGTCTGATCAGCATATAATCCCTGCCACCTCTAGCAAGCAAGACTTGCTCTGTTCTTTGTGGGGTTCGAAAACCAAGGCCAGAAGCAGCTAGGTGGCACAGTGGATAAAGCAATAGCCCTGGAGCAAGGAGGATCTGAGTTCAAATCCAGCCTCAGACCCTTACTAGCTGTGTGACCCTAGGCAAGTGACTTAATCTTGATCACCTCCAAAAGAAAAGAAAACCAATGCCCACGGCCCTACTTTGGCCCCATTGTAGGGGGAGAGGCGACCAACAGGTCCCCCTGGATCAACAGCCAGAGACGGAATTTAGCTCTTGTATTTCTTTCAACCACGGTCTCCAGTCCACATGAGGACTGATTGATGCTAATGGGAATGTTCAGCTTGTAAAAGGGAAGACTTAGCTAGGGACGTGATACCACATGGAAGAGATATTAAATGGCTTCTCCTTAGCCCCAGAGGACAAAACTGTAGCAAGCGGTAGACGCTGCAAAGAAGAAAATTTAAATGCAATGGGGGACGGCCAATGAAGTCCCAGTCCTTTGAGCATGCACAACCTCCCCTGCCTGGTGCCAACTCATAGACCCTCAGAGAACAGGCATCCGGACCTTCCAGCCATATTTGAAGGACTGAGCCTCTATCGGCCAGTCTCCTTCCCTGACATCCCCCCGTCCCTTACATAGGCTTGATATAAAAAAATACTTCCTAGTTTTGCATGACTACACATTGCTTGCCTTCTCAGCGGGGGCGGGGGTAGGGAAGAAGGGAGAGAATTTGAGCTCAGAGTTTTAAAAATGAATGTTAAAAATTGCTTTTACATGTAACTGGGGAAAAATTAAACGCTAGATAAATTTTAAAAAGAAAAAGAAAATACTTGCTAACAATTAGAGCTAACCAAAAGTAGAACCAGTCACCTTGGGAGGTAGTAGGTTGTCCCCGATTGGAGCTCTTCATGGGTGACCACTTTCTGTGTCTGTCATAGAGGAGATTCTCATTTGAGTATGAGTTTGACTACACGGCCGCTCTAAAATCCAATGATTCTGTGATTCTTAGGATTCCACAGCTATTGCTTTGTATAATTCTTTGAGCCTGGTGGAAATTTGTTTGTTTGGGTACCGTGCCATATTATATTTAGGTAATCCCACCAGCCAAGAACCCTGGCACCCAAGAGCTTGCAAGGTCCTCCTAAGTCCATTTTCACCCATTTGCCTTCCCTGCCTCAGCAAGACTGACTCAGAATTACATACGTGAGACAAGGCCATCTTCTCTAGGAGAGGAGCCACTTCTACTCATTCATTCTACAATAAGTGCAATGAATCTTGAGTCTGGAGACCTGAATTCAAATCCCAGCTCCAACATTTATTATTTGGTGACCATGAACAAGTTTTTAAAACTCTTTGGATTCCAATTTCCTTATATGTAAAATGAAGAGGCAGCTACGTGGCTCAGTGGATAGAGTGCTGGGCCTGGAGTTAGGAGGACTTGAGTTCAAATCTGGCCTCAGGCACTTACCAGCTGTGTGACCCTGGGCAAGTCACTTAACCCCTATGTGCATCAGTTCCTCATCTGCAAAATGGGGATATATTGGAGAAGGAAATGACAAACTACTCCAGTATCTTTGCCAAGAAAACCTCATGGTCAGTATGGTCCACAGAGTCACGAAGAGTAGGACATGACTAAATGATGAGGATAACAAGATGAGGATAATATTTCTATTATCTACCTCATTGGGTTGTTGTTTAGAAAGGGTTTCACAAACCTTAATGCTATAGGAATAGGAATGGGTATTGGACTCGTGATTTCATTATTATAGGAAAATGCCAAATGAGGAAACTCCCTCTACCAATATAGGTCATCGCAGTCTCTGCAATTTATAGTCTTAGAAAGTTGTCTAGAGCACTATTCAGTCATTTCAGTTGTGTTCAGCTCTTCGTGACCACATTTGGGGTTTTCTTGGCAAAGATATTGGAGCGGTTTGCCATTTCCTTCTCTGGCTCATGTTACAGATGAGGAAACTGAGCCAAACAGGGTTAAGTGGCTAGGGTCACACGGCCAGTAAGCCTCTGAGCCAGATTTGAACTCAGGAAGATGAGTCTTCCTGACTCCAGGCCTGGCACTCTATCCACTGAAACAGCAATGAGAGATTAAGTGATTTGCCCAGGGTGAAAAAACTAATATGTATTAGAAGGACTTGAACCCAGGTCTTTTGGACTCTAAGGCCAGATCTTTAGATCCACTATTCCAGGCTGCTATCCTTCTATACCAAAGGTGTGTGAGCTATTATTATTAATTCAAGAAATTCTTCCTTATGTTTGCCCCTTCCATTGAAACTTAAACTGTAGAACCCTCAACAAAGAATGAAAAATGGTTAATCACCCTACATAAAAACTATTTAAAGACTCAAAGGCCATGTTTAGGATGCCCACTCTGTGCCCCACCACTCAACACCCTCTCAATCTAGCTATTACTTCATGTTTATTTTTGTTTTTCTTTCTGAATTCTCCTTAGGAAAGCAGGCAAGTGGAGACCAAGACAGATGCCAAGAATGTAGACGAGAAGGGCAGGGATGCTGGTAAAAAAGCACTTGGTTCCAAACGGGACTCAGAGCTGGGAAAAGAGAAGGACAGTCCAAAGATAAGCCGACAAAGAGAGAAAGATGAAGCAGACAGCAAAAGCAAAGAAAAGCTGAAGGGTGACAAAATCTTGAGGGGCATAGACAAGGGCAGGGTCAAGGCTGCTGTGGACAAGAAAGAGACAGGGAAGGATGGGAGAGGAGAAGAAAAAACAGTGGCAGTGAAGAAAGAGGATGAGAAGAAAGGGATTGAAAAGAGCCGAAGTATGAACAAAGATAAGGAGAAGAAGGGAGAGAACAAGAGTGAGGCAGAGAAAAAAAAGGAGGAAGAGAAAGTGAAGACAGAGAGTGGCAAAGAGGAAGCCAAAAAGGAAGATGGGAGAGTTAAGAAGGGGGAGCCTACCACCCCAAAGGAGCCTAAGGATGATGCCAAGGCCAAGAATGTTAAGGCCCCAGAGTCTGAGAAGCCCACGCCCAGTAGTCCTGCCAAGACCCCAGAGACTCCAGCCAAGGCAGAAGAAGAAGCAGCCCCAAGCATATTTGATGAACCTCTGGAAAAGGTGAAGAATAATGACCCAGAGATGACAGAGGTAAATGTCAATAACTCAGACTGCATCACAAATGAGATTCTGGTCAAATTCACTGAGGCACTGGAATTCAACACTGTGGTCAAGGTGTTTGCCTTAGCCAACACTCGGGCAGACGACCACGTGGCTTTTGCCATTGCTATCATGCTCAAGGCCAACAAGACCATCACCAGCGTCAACCTGGACTCAAATCACATCACTGGCAAAGGCATCCTCGCCATTTTCCGGGCTCTGCTCCAGAACAACACACTGACAGAGCTTCGCTTCCACAATCAAAGACATATCTGTGGGGGCAAGACGGAAATGGAGATAGCCAAGCTCCTTAAGGAGAACACCACACTGCTCAAGCTGGGCTATCACTTTGAGCTGGCTGGGCCCCGGATGACTGTCACCAATCTGCTAAGCCGTAATATGGACAAACAGAGGCAGAAGAGGCTGCAGGAGCAGAAGCAGGCACAGGGTGGGGGTGGGGAGAAGAAGGACCAGCTGACAGTGCCCAAGATTGGGGCCCTGCCCAAAGGCTCCCCTAAGCCATCACCACAGCCCTCCCCAAAGCCCTCCCCGAAGAATTCCCCCCAAAAGGGTGGCACGCCTGCTGCCCCACCCCCACCCCCACCTCCCCTGGCTCCACCCCTCCTTCCAGAGAACCTGAGGAATTCCCTTTCTCCAGCCACCCAAAGGAAGATGGGTGATAAGGTCCTCCCAGCACAAGAGAAGAACTCCCGGGACCAACTGCTAGCTGCCATACGTTCCAGCAATCTCAAGCAGCTCAAGAAGGCATGTGGAAGGGGCTGGATAAGAGAGGGTTATGGGCAGGTGTGGGTGTGGGGAGAGGCAGAGAAAGAATCAGATTATCTCTGATTCGGGGGAATTCAGGGACTATTGAATAAACAGATTTCCAGGGCTTAAAAGGGACTTTTGAGAGGATATCTAGTTCACCCCCTTACCCATAGCCAGGTCACACTTAAGCCATATCCAACAGATGATAGATATAAAGACAGAGAGACAGAGGAAGACAGAGAGACACAGAGGAGAGGAAGAAGAGAGAGGATAGACAGAAACAGACAGAGACAGAGAGAAAAGAGAGACAGAGACAGAGACAGAAACAGAAACAGAGCAGGGGGGCAGAGAGACAGACAAAGAGACACAGAGAGAGAGGAGACACACACACACACAGAGTGGAGGGGCGGGAGGAAGGGGGGTAGGGGAGAGAGAGCACATTTATTAAGCACTTACCATATGCCAAGCATGATGCTAAGTGCTGGGGATAAAGAATACAAGCAAGTAGGATATTGTCTGCCCTCAAGGAGCTTCCATTCTAATGGAAGAAGAAAACAGGTAAAGGGGTACTAGTAAAGGATCATGGGAGGAGCAAGGGTATCCCATGGGATTTGATAAAGGGACTGCAGGAGCTGGCATTCAGGCATGGATACTAGCAGATAAAGCAAGAAGTTTACTTATCAGAGTCAAGGGGAAATTTCGAGTGGGATAGAAATAGTTAGAGAATAGGGCCAAAGTGAAGATGATTATATCTCGTCTTTAAAGATCTTAAGAATAGGAAATTTCACAGCTACCTTTCAGCATCCCACTCCAATCTTCCATCTCAGGAATGTCTAATTCTTTCATCTTCAAGTTAAACAAACCATCCGGCAGCTGAAAAGAAGGCCCTAGATCTAGATCTGGAAGGAACATTAGCAGCCCTCAAAGTCCGAACAAACGAGGAAATGAAGGCCCAGAGAGGTTAAGTGATTTGCCCAGGGTCACATATGTAGTAAGCATCAGTGGCAGGATATGAAGTCATGTCCTCTGATTTCAAATTTTATATTTTCTGCCACTGCATCTCTGTTCTATTCTTAGAAAGAAAGGAAGAAAGAAATAAAGAAAGAGGAGAGAGAGGGAGTGAAGAGAGAAGGGGAGGGAAAGAGAGAGGAAAGAAGGGAGGGAGGGGGAGAGAGAGAGAGAGAGAGAGAGAGAGACAGACAGACAGAGACAGAGAGAGACAGAGAGAGACAGGGACTGAGAGTCCTAGTCTCTGTCTAATAGTCTTTCCCTTTATTGACTTGAAAACCATCATTAAACATCCCCTCAACCTTCTCTTCCCCACAATAATCTCAGATCCTTTAAAGATTCATAATTGGGGTTTTCCTTCTCAGGATTAGCCAAGCCTCTTGATATTTTTTCAGAACAAGGACAGGAACTGATCAATAAACAAGTCACTGCTGAGCATGTACTATGTGCTCAGCACTGTGCTGAATGCTATGGGGGATAGAAGAGAAGCATAAGATATGGCATGTCTGCCCTCATGAACTTTCCTGTCTAGCTAGAGAGACCAGGGTGGTACAGACTGACAAAGACTCTGATCTCGTATTTAAGTACTAAACTGTCTGGGGAATAGATAGGCTGTAATCACTGTGAATCACTAGCTTTAGGAGAGGAGTGGTCAGGGCATCTCCCTTTTTGTTTATCCACTTAAAACTGGAATCAGTTCCTAAGATGAGGGGAATCAGGTGTGAGCTCCACTTTCTACAGTGAAAAAGTTGCTATCGTAATGGCACAAGCCTATAATCTGTGCTCCAGACGTTGAGACTGGTAGATGGCTTGAGTTCAGGAGTTCTGAGCTGTAAGCAGCTAAGCCAATCAGGTCTCTGAACTAAGTATAAAGAGCCTCTAGGAGGGGCATGGGCCCCAGGCTACCTAAGCAGGGGAAAACCAGCTCAGGCTGGAAATGGAGTGGATCAACGCTCCCCTGATGATCAGTGGTTGGGCTGAAGTGAGGAAGTCAAAGGCAATAAACATTATTAAGCATTTACTGTGTGCAAAAGCAATGCCCTGAACAATTTAAGTGGGGGTAATCTGGTTTTGTAGTTTCGTTGGCCTAGGGAACTCCCTAAGAGGAAATTCTCTTTACCAGATCAGAAGTGGCACTTGTTCAACTGATAGTTGCAGAGTGTTGCGTGGAGCCATTGAGAGGAGAGTCTTCCATACATGGAGGCCAGCTTTCTGCTCATGAAGGCTTGCTGCCTCACAGATGTGCTAAATTGTGCTAGACATTGGGTGCCATACATGGTTTAGATAAGAAGCGGTCCCTCTCTTCCATAAAATGGGCTGTATAATGTAGTAGGGAGAGTGAGACGCATGAAGCAACTGTGATACGCCATAGCATGTGACAAAGGCATTTGAGAGGTGCAGCTAAAAGTGCTCTATAAAGTCAGGAGGAAAGTCACTACAGACTCTGGGAATCAAGTGGTGTGAGCAGATAGGAGGAACTTTTTCAGCAATATCAGAACTAATTTCAATCTTTTGGCCTTCTCTTCGAAGTGTGTGTGTGTGGGGGGAGAGAGAGAGAGAGAGAGAGAGAGAGAGAGCGCTTTAAGGAAATGACTCCCGAGGGTCAGCTTTGCCTCTGGTTGTAAAAACTATCAACAGAAGCCCTACCTCCCTGGGAGTCCCACCTAGGCAGGAGTTAGGATGCACAGGCCTGGCCTGTTAGGCAGCAGTGGTTGTCTGACTGTATACGTTCATGATCCTGTGGGACTCTGAAATGAGTGAGATGACTGCCAGTAACCCTAGAGTGTGGTATTGACCTTGAATGTGTTTTAAGTGAAGAGAAAAAGGTTCCCCTTGCTTTAGCACATACTGAATGTTAACAGTGTCACAGCTAACTATCACAAGAATAAGCTGGCTGTTTTGGAGGAAACTCCTGCCACCCTCTGCATTCTGCCCGTCTTTGAAGGAACAGCTCAAATGGTATCATCTTGAAATTTATTTGTCTCTCCCTTTGTACACTTATATATTATGGTTATTGTGTGCTCTAAAGGTCCTCCTAATCCAGAGGTTCTCAACATTTTTTTGTTCCAAGAACCCCTTTCACAATCTGGGGAAGTCTATGCACTCTCCCTCAGAATAATGTTTTTAAATGAATGAAATAAAACACATAGGACTACAAAGGGAGTCAATTATATCATAACAGTTATCTCTCTCTATGCACATGTGTTTATATGTATATATGTGTATATGTACACATACATTATTGAGTATATGTATGTGTGTATATCACAGAATCCAGGTTAAGATCCCCTGTGCAAATTCAATAAGCACTTACTAAGCCCTTCCTATCTACAAAGCACTATGCCAGGTGGTGATACAAAGAAAAAACAACAGCCCTTGCTCTCCGAGCTCACATTCTACTGGAGAAATACAACGTGTAGTAGATACATGAGTCAGTACCAAGAAGATACAAAATAACATCGGGAGGGGGCAGGAGGACAAGAGCGAGCAGAGGAATCAGGAAGGGCCTCCCCCAAGAGCCAGCACCAGCTCCGAGCCTCGAAGGAAGCAGAGATGAGGACGGAGTGAGTACAGGTCATAAGCTTCAGAAAAGGAAGGCTGGTATCCTTGCTAACCTGTGTATTGTCCCCACCACCTAGAACAGGAGGGAGCAGCCTGATACAGTAGGTAAGGTCTGGATACAGAGGACCTGGGTTCAAATCCCACTCCTGATGATTGCTACTCGTGTGACCTTAGGCAAGTCTCGTTATTTCCTGGGGCCTCTGTTTCCTTTGTCTAGAGTGAAGGAGTCAGATTCTGTGGCCTCTGAGGCCCCTTGGTCTCTACATTATGATCTTAGTCGTGCCTAGCGCTCTGTACCCCATAGATGCCCAATGAATATTTGCTTAATTGAATCCTAGAAATCATCTTCAGGGCTTCTCTCAGATACAGAATCCTGGATTGTATGACTACAGTACTGACCCAGTGTCAAATTTCTGGCGTCATTATTTACACAGAGCAGAAAAAAGAGAGGATTCACTTGAATTATTTTAAAACATGGCATTTTAATGATTTGGGGAAGCAGGAGTAATACTCCTGCTCTTCTTTTTAACTCCCTAATAACTTATGTGGTTTATTAGGTCATTTGACCCTCACCACAGCCCTGTGAGGCAGGTAGTACAAGGATTATCACGTCCGCTTTGCAGATGAGGAAACTGAGGCTCAGAGGTAAAGTGACTTGCTACATGGCCAATAAATGACAGAGCCAAAATTTTAACACAGACATCTCAGTTCTTTCCTGAGGGAACTATCCAAAAGATACATGAAAGATTCAGTTTAGACACTAAAAATATTTTTCTGCTAGCAGGGACTGCCAGATGTGGAAACAGGTATTTCCTTTCTTTCCTTTCCCTTAGCAAGAAGGGTCAGAGTTACATATATATTGTTCCATGATGCTTGGAGGTGGGAGGTATGTGAGGTGACCATAGGAAGCTCTGGGCTAGGAGTCCTTCAGTAATATTGCTTTTGTTTTTCCCTCCATGTAGGTGGAAGTACCCAAACTGCTTCAGTAGGACGAGGGGCCTGGGAACACTGTCTGCCCATCCCAGAACTGTGCTCATACCAAGCCTCCCAGAATGATGCAGACCTCCCCCAACTTCAGCTTACTGCTGTGGAGGGACCTACTCTGTGAAGGGAATCCCAGGAGAGAGGCCAAGGACCCTGAAGTCTGGGCCATATTCAAGGAAAGACACCTCCTTTAACCTCACCTTTCTTTTCTTGTCTTTGAGATGCTCCAAGGATTTCTTTCCCTAGGAAAGTTTTGGACTATGAGAGCCCACCTAGTGTGCCACTCAGAAGGTGGTACTGTTCCTGGGTGCCATGCTCCCAGTTAGCCATGGAAGACCTAGAGAGATGCCTGGCAAGGACCACATGACTCTTCTCCATTTCCTCCCAATACTTGCTGCTCCTGTGGCTGGGATTCGGCTCTCCGAGGAGCCCAGGAGGCACAGTTGATGGGGTTGGTGGTTCTCTGAATGTGGTACTGCCAGGAGAAGGGAGATGGCTTGGTATGGAAGGGTAGAGGTGTACAGAAGGCAAAAAGGAATCATATTTGTTTGGACTGCACATAATTGGGAGGAATTTGGGGTTTTCAGAAAGAGATAAGAGTGAGATAGGGAGCCACCCCCAAATCCATGGATCCAGGAAAGCAGCATGCTGCCCCTAGTGCTCCTAGAATGTGCCTGGGTTGATTGAAAAGGAAGTCAGGGGAACAGCAGTATTCTGGATTAACTCTTCAGGGGCTGTGGTGGAGTGGAAGGGGAAGGGGTTGGCTGCTGGGCAAGAATGAGAGAGGGGCACACCCAGAATGACAGTTGGTCATACCAGATACCAACAGACATTTCCCTCACATCTGCCAGCTACTGTATAGAATAGCCATGTATCTGTTTTTCTTTTCCATAAGATTTTGATAATATATACAAACCTTTAGCTGCCTAAGATTGTATTTGCTGCAGAGGTTCCAGTCATTGCACCTAGAGGTGACTGAAAGCACCTTGCCTTTCCGTATCTTCTTTCCCCTTAGGACCTTGGAAAGGAGTCCTTTAGCTGTGCATTTCTTCTAACTCTCACACTACACACAACTAAAATTTGAACCCATCTCAGAGGACTGGGGGTGGAGGGGGAAGGGGAGGAGGAGGAGGAGGAAGCTGGCCGAGAGAGCCCACAATGGCATCTGGAAGCTTCCCAGGCCAGGGTAGAACCCGCCATGCTCTACTATAAAACAGAGGCCCTTTGTAGATGCAATTAATTGAAGAACATTTATTAATTTCCTGAAAGACAGTGAGGTGTAATGGATAAAGATGTAAGTTTGTCTTCCTTTTGACTCATGCTGGCTATATGACCCTGGACAAGGCTCCCAACCTCTCAGTGTGCTCTAAACACTGGAGTTGCTTCCTCAGGTGTTTACTACACCAATAAAAACCATAAGCCCAGTCTCCATCCCTACTGGGAAGTACCTTTTATACCTTTGCCAGGTTGCCAGTCTATCAGGCTATCAATGGTTGGAGCCATGGATGGGGGCAGAGTACTAGCAGGAAGAGTCAGAGGGGAATCTTTCAGGGAACCAAGTGGTCCCCGCTGGCCTGTACACTTAATACCCAGAAACATCACAACTTTTGGTATACTCACCATAGCAAAGGGATAGGACATTGACAGGAGTTAGTTCTCAGGCAATTAGGAGAGGCAGAAAGGAGAACAGGGCTCCTCAAGATGTCTATATTAGGCATTTTCAGAGAGAGACACTCATTCCATTTCTCTGCCTAACCATGGGCCCTGGTCCAGTTTCCTACAGAGGCCACAAGGCAGCACAGGAAGCGACCTCTGGACAAGGAAAGGAGTTAGGGTGACCATTGAAGAGACATAGCTCTATACGGAAGAACAGCCTTTGTCCTACCCTCATAGTCTTCTTCCCTACCCAATATCAGTAGCTGCCCTCCTGATCAGGGACCCAGCAGTCCCACCCAGCCTTTGTCTGATATGTGTCTAGTAAGATAACCTTCTAGTCTAGATAGACATTTAGATTATCTAGTTTAGTCTTTTTTTTTAATAGACTCATTAGGCAACTTTTGGCACCATACAAATTAACCCTAAAGAAAGGATCATCCTTAGGCCACTCAATCAATCAAAAAACATTTATTAAGCACCTACTATGTTCCAGGCAAAGCAGCTAGGAGGTGAAATGGATAGAGCATCTTCATGAGTTCAAATCCTGCCTCAGACACTAGTTGTATGATCCTGGACAAGCCACTTAATCCTGTTTGCCTCAGTTTCTTCATATGTAAAAATGAGTTGGAGAAGGAAATGACAAACCACTTTAGTATCTTTGCCAAGAAAACCCCAAAATGGGGTCATGAAGAGTTGGACACAACTGTAATGACTGAACAACAATGTGCCAGGCACTGTGCTAAGAGCCTGAGATACAAAAAGAGGCAAAAGAGACCCATCTGCTATCTGTCAGGAAGCTATCAGGTCCTCTTCTAGTCTTGCTGCACTGGCAAGGGACAATCCCTGCTGCCCGCCTAGGAGTGCCCCACCAGGGGTACCTGATCACCAGCTCTAACTATCGCAGCCAGGTGCAAAGATCCATTGACAGCCTTTACCCCCTCAGACCCAATGCTGTTTCTAAAACTAGGAAATTGGGCAGTGACTGAAGGAGGCAGGAGACAGGACAGAAAGGGGTAGCTCTTAGCTGTTTAATAGGGGGAAATGAGACAAGTCTCTTATGCTTACAAATGGCCCGACTCGATCAACTTCAACAGAATAAAGACATGGAGCTGCCCTACCCCGATCTTTGCTCACCCACCACAGGTGGCAGATGCCCTCTTCTGACATTTCTTTTTCACTCAGTGGTATCCAATGTTCATTTCAACCTGATTTCACCTGAATAAAAATATTGCTGCGGGAAAGGATATGATGAGTGGGGAGAAGGAAGGGGCATGTGATATACTTTGACTTAGACCACCCCACTCCTGACCCTAGGGACGTCTCTACTCCTGGGGACCAGCAAGTCAACAAGCACGTGAGATGTGGCTAGCATTATTCTAAGCACAGGGGATACAAAGATAAAAGGAAAAGTCCCTAAACTCAAAGAGCTTACATTCTAATAGAGGAGGCCACACGTAAATGGCTAGATATACAGAAGGAAAGAGAGAGGCCCCTAATCTCATACATCCCTCTGCCACTGTTTTCAACCCTCTTTTTTCCCAACTAACTCTCAACACAGGGCAAGAAACCAAAGCTGCAGAATTCTAGCTCCCTCTAGAGGCCAGATGTATCCATGACCCACCATAGACTATCCTGTTTCCAGGGTGCCCAATTGTTTGTTGTCAGCTCATATGAAGAGTTTGTAAAGGACTCTTTACAGGCATTCCTCTCCTCTCATAGGACCCTTCCTGGGGCCAGGATATAATGGACATTCCTGAAGCACAGCATTAAGGTGATGCAGGGAGGAGGGGAAGAGGTCCATTCACCTGGAGCTCAGCATTGTATCATTCCCATTTCCTTGTTCCTTAATTAATAATTCACATTACTGTGGTGCTTTTAGGTTTACAAAATGTTCTTTCTTCTCATCAGAACCCTGTGGGGTGGCTAAGGCAAGTATTATTATTCCCATTTTACAGGTGAGAAAATTGAAGCACAGAGAAACCACATGATCTGCTCTGTGTCACATAGCCTGTTAGTGTCCAAGCCTGGACTTACTCCACATCTCGCCTAAGTTTCCTCCCTCTCCATGTCCCTGAGTCCTCATCATCTGTCCATCCGTCATTCACCCATGAGGGCTCCAGTGCCACCCCTGCCCCTATCAGCCAGTACTGTGGTCTCTCACCATCCAATACTCTTTTCTCAGAATCAGCAGTCCTGCAGTTACCTTTTGGGCATCTCAATCTGGACAGCCTGGAGATATTTCAAGTTTCTACATCAAATTCAACAAAATTATCTTATCCAACTCATCTTAGCTGTGAAACTCACTCCTCTTCTGAATTTCCCTATTGCTGTTGAGGGCACTGTCATCCTTCCAGTCACCCACATTCACAATTTCAGTGTCATCCTGGCTTCTTCGTTTTCACTCACTCCACATATCCAGTCTATTGCCCAGTCTTCTCTTATCTCTTCTTCCTATGTGGCTCCATTCACATGGCCACAATCCTAGTTCAGACTGTCAGCATTTGGCGATGGAGAAGACTTTTTAAGAGTCCCTCGGACAGCGAGGAGATCAAATTAGTCAATACTATTACTTAAAGAAATTAATTCAGGCTATTTACTGGAAGGTCAAATACTGAAGCTGAAGTTTAAATACTTCAGCCACATAATGAGAAGATGGGATTCATTGGAGAAGCTGCTGTTGGGAAAGATTGAAGGCAAAAGGAAAAGGGGATGGCAGAGAATGAGATGGATTGATAGTTTCATGGAAGCAAGGAACATGAACTTGGTCAGACTTAGACAGGGGTTGTTGTTTGTCCTTAGTTCTGGAAGAGAACACGGACATCCGGAAGATGATGCTATGACTTGCAAATTAATTGGATTTAAGTGAGAGAGGACAGTGCAAAGTCACCAGCCTCACTTTCTCCTCTGGAACAGAGGTCCAGTGGCCAGATATAAACCAGGACAACTGGAGATACCCTCCCTCCCGTCCTCCCCAGATAGTGGAGGATAGAAAGGCCCAGCCTGGCCTGCTGTGGTCCAGGGGATCATGACAAGACTGAATAATCACAAATTTACAATAACCTTATCACTGATCTCCTGGCTTCAAGTCTGCCCACTCCAGTCCATCCTCCACGAAGGTGGCAAAGTGATAGACCATGCTACCGCTTCCCCCAGTCATTAAACTTCAGTGGTTTTCCGTTACCTCCAGAGTCAAATATACAGCCCTCAGTTGGCATTTAAAGTTTTCTTCCCAATTTGACCTTTTCCTGCCGCTCCAGTCTTTTTACACTTTACTCCCCTCCACGTACTCAAGTTCAGCTACACAGGCTTATTTGCCGTTCTTTCACAGGATGCAGCATCTCCCTTACGGCCATGACTTCGCACTGTCTAGCCTCTGGAATGCTCTTCCTCATCTCCACCTTTCAGTTTCTCTGGTTTCTTTCAAGTCTCGGCTCAAACCCACCTTCTTCAGGAAGCTTTTTCTGGTGTTTCCCCAGCCCCCTAGTTGCCAGCACCTCCCTCACTGAGATTACTTTCATCTTCTTTGCATATATCTTGTACGTACCTAGTTTTTACACCCTCTCCTTAAGACGGTCCTTTTAGAATGTGAGTTCCTTAAGGTCAGGGAGTTTTTTGGCCTTCCCCGAGCTTACCACAGCAAGCTGTATATAGAAAACGCTTAATAAATGCTCGTTAGCTGACTGAATGAATCTTGAGTTTAGAGTTGGTGGAGTCCAGACTCCTCTTACCGAGAAAGAGTAGAAGAAATTTGCCCTCGAGCCCCGAGCGGGCTAGTGGCAAACCTCCCCAAATTCCAGCTCTTCTTGCCATCACCTTCCTCCACCCGGAGCTCGGTCTTTTGCCTACGGGAGCCCCCGCGCGTTCATCCGTCTGTCGGTTTGCAGACTCCCTTCTCCAGGTCCAGAAGAAAAACCAACTCATCATCATCCCTCACCACCAACACCTCACCCCCCCCCATTCATTCCTGGTCCACGCCGCGTCCCCAACCCTCCTCTCCTCCAGCCCTCCTAGTCCCCCCACTGCGCCCCCTCCCGCCCCCCGCCAAGTCCCAGCTCCTCTTTCACTTCTAGCGATGTCGTACTTGGTCATTTCCCCTCGGTTCCCACACCTCGCCTGGGGAGACTTCTGCCTCACGCCCCGCTCCTCCCCCCCACCCCCCAATCCGGCTCCCTGCTCTTCTGACCCAGGGTTTGGAGCCTCCGCGGGCTGCTCTTTTCCCACCCCTCTCCGGGTTCCCAGTAACCCTGGGAGGGGGAGGCGATGCGGGGCCTCGAGGGGGCTCCCTGGGGCCAGCGCGCACCTGTCCGTCGGGCCGGGATGGCAAGCCGCGGGAGGCTGCTGAAGCACTAGCCCAGCTTCACAATGCCGGAGATCGAGTGCAGGATGCTCAAGTACGGCCTCACACACCCAAGTGAACGCTTATGACAAGCAGATCTGGTGAACCAACCAGATCAACGCGGCCGAGCCGAGCAGCGCAACTTAGGCGAGGTGAAAAAGCACTGGCTCGGCCGGCGCCGCCGAGCCCACGGCCACATCGCGCGGCATCGCCAGGAGCACCGAGCACCGAGACCCTGGCCCAGCCAGCGACCCCGGATCCCCGACGGCCCCGGCTGCGAGCGCTGGACGCTGGCTCCGGGGAGTGGAGTGCCCTCGACGGCTCGCTTTCCCGGGCGCCGCCTGGCAGATCTGAGCACCGGCATCCCTGCCACAGGCTCGCGCTCTCTCCCCTAACCCAACCGCCGGGCACCTTAACAAGTACAGGTCCCATTTCTATCGCACTTATAGGTTCACATTGAAAGACCTTTTCTCGAACCAACTTTGCAAAGTAGGAATTGAAAGCATTATCAACCGCATTTGAAAATATGGAAATAATGGATAAAGCCCCCGCCCTGGAGTCAGGAGGACCTGAGTTCAAATGAGACCCCAGACACTTGACACTTACTAGCTGCGTGATCCTGGGCAAGTCACTGGACCCCAAATTCCTCGTAAAAAAAAATAGGTAAGTGAGATCCAAAGCAGCTTGTGCAATGACTTACCCAGAGTCACACAGCTAGTCTGGAAAATGTTCCCTGACTGCCACTCTAGGACATGTTCCCACTTTAGCTCTTTCTCCTGTGTCCCAGCTTCCCCAGCCCTAAGCATCACGATTCTGTCTGCCCCTTTCCTTTTCATGGTGTCTTACATCTCCCCTTCTTTCTGTCCTTTCTCCAATTTCCTGTGCCCATTTCTTTCTTCCTAACTCCGGTTCCTTTTCTTGCCTAGCCAATGTGTTCCCATTCCTTCCCCTTTCCCTATTTCATTGCCTATGAAAGTCAGAAGGTCCTGATTCAAGTCTTTCCTGTTATACTATCTGTACCAGGTGGAACAAGTCCTGTGGATCAGATCCCTCATTTGTAAAGTGAGTCTAATAGGACTTATTCAGTCTTCTTCAGTCCTATCCTACTTTTTTGTGACCCCATTTGGTGTTTTCTTGGCCAAGATACTGGAGTGATTGGCCATTTCCTTTTCCAGCTTATTTTACAAATGAGGAAATGAGGCAAACAGGGTTAAGTGACTTGCCCAGGGTCACACAGCTAGTTTCTGAGATCATATTTGAACTCAGAACTGGGCACTCTATCCACTGCATCACCTAGGGGTATCTAGTCCCTTCCGACTTTAATCCATGATCCATCCCATACTCTTCTTTTCCTTCTGGTCCTCATCTTCCCTTTCTCCTCCACTATGGATTGCTGTTACTGGTGCTCCTACTGCTTTGGTCCCAAAGGACCAATGGATCTTTTCATAAGGTCCAGAATACCTGCTTCTCCTCCCCCACCCCCACCCTTCCTTCTCCCAGTTCATGCCATCTATTTCTGTAAATGCCCTATGATTCTGCCTGTGCCTCTCATCTCCTTTTCTGGGGATTAGGCTACTTAATATACTAGACCCTAAATAGAGCTTCATCTGCTGAGGGCTGCTGGATCTATTCAGTGCCTACCCATCCCTGTAAGGTGGCAGGCTCTGAGGGGGCATCTAGGGACTCCGAAATTGTGGGTGAGGGGTCCATGGTGCTGGGGTCTCCATTCTGCTTACCCTTCCTTTGAAGGAGGTTTTGTCCCCTTCAGCTCTTTAGCATTATAGGTGACTACAAAATCATGGATGGAATCCTATCAGCGCAGGCTGCATTCTGCTACAGCCTGTCCCTTGGAGATTCCTATTAACGGTGAGGCAAGGATTAGTGGACCTTTAAGGAGAGATTCAGGGGTGATGTGGCTGTGTGTCATTCACAGAGCATAGTGAGTTGTGATGTCAGCTCTTAGATTCTTTCCCACAACACTTAGGGGGTTACCAGAGGCCTGTTCTGGGCAACAGTTATCTTCTCTGCTCACCTCTATTGTTACAGTGCTTTGTCATCCTTAGGATCATAGCACCATAGGTTTAAACTTGAAGAGATCACCTAGTCCAAAGCCAACCCTCATTTTACAATGAAGCTGAAATCCAGGGAAGATAAGTGATTTGCCCAGGGTCACACAGGTTAAAGTATGTGGCAGACCTGGGAGCTGGACTTTTTTTCAATTACTCAGTGATTCATTCATTTATCCAAGGGGCTCTTACTTTTGGCATTACACACTGGCCCACCCGGCTACACAAATTATATTGTATTTATTATATATGTGAGTGTGTGTGTGCAGGTGCGTGTTGTCTCTGCCCACAGAACGTAAGCTCTTTGGGGGCAGAAATGGTTTTGTTTTTGTTTTCACATTCCCAGTACTTACATAACACAGTGCCTGGCACATAGTAGGTGCCTAATAAATGTCCCTGCCTGATTGATTGAACCCAAGTTCTCTGAGTCCAAATTCAGCAGTCTTACTACTATAGCATGCTGGGAAATATTTCTATACAATTGAGTGGCATTCACTAGGACCCTTCTCCCTCTGCTTACAGCCCTGTGAGAGGCCTACCTGATATATTGCTAGAGTTCTATTATTTTTAGTAAGCAGTCCTAGGCTATTGATTCAAGGATATGGGATATCACTTTACATTGTACATAAAATGTATGTGTTCTCATTAAAACAGAAGCCTCCTTCCCCTAGTCCCCTTGCCTACCTAAGCTCTCTGTTTTATCAGTCTAGAAAAGGGATGCAGAGTTTAGGCCCTGTGCCCCCAACCCTTACTGCATGACTTCTATGCCACAGGTGTGAAGGTTGAGCCATCTGAGGTCAAGCCTGGCCCATCAGAGGCATCCCACCAGTACCCATTTCGCATCACCTTACCTGCTCTGAGAAAACCAGCTGCAGAGCTGTGGGCATAACTCCACACCCACTACTGATGGGTAGGAACTCCTCAGCTCCAAGCAGGCTTAAGAACTTCTTGGGAGGTCTGAGGGTTTCTTGAGAGGGGTTTCTGAGGCAAGGGAGGCAATAGAGGGGGCATCACCCTCACAATGGGCAGAGCCTTGTATCCACCTTGCTTTGCTGAGGAGTGACTGGCACAAGCCCAGAAACACTTGTCTGAAAAACTGAGAGCCCACCATAAGGAGTGTACCAGTGCTAGGGCAGGCAGCAGCCCTGGGTGTTGTGGCCAGTACCTTGGCCAGCCTCCCATTTCACCTGGACCTCACTGAAAGCCTAAGACTGTGGTGGAGGAGCCTGAGGCAGAAGGGATGTGAAAAGGGGAGGGAAGATCTAGCAGAGAGTGAGGTAGGATACAGGACTGGAGGATGGGACCTGGAACCAAGGGGCCAAGGGATGAAGGGGAGGGATGATGCCATGAGGGTGGTAGGCCAGAAGAGTAGAAACCAGTTAGTGACATTGGTTGGCCAAATTAGGAAAGGCTTTTGGAAGTGTGTAAAGAACAGATGAGATTGGGGCAGGGCTGGGAGAGACCAGGCTAGTGATATTTTTTTCCCACTTGAATAAAAAGAATCTCAGAAACCAACTCCCCCACCCCTGCCTACTCCTGCCCAAACAATGTGACTATGGACCTGTTGGAGAGGGGCCTGTCTTATACTCCTAGAAAGTTTCTGGGGACTGTATGGACACAGGGTCCTCTTAGCCATTTCAGTGAATCTCAGAGCTGGAAAGGGACCTTAAGAGATATATCCTGAACTCATTTTACAGAGAAGAAAACTGAAGACCAGAGGGTGTGAAATGACCAAGCTAACATCACACAGCAAGTTAGAGACAGCCAAGAATTGGCTAGGAACACATAGACTATTAGAGAACAGGGACCAAGGATGGTGTTTAGCTGGCTGTTCATCAGATCCCTAGCTCATCCCTTCTGTTTAGGGGCCTAAAAGCTGAGTGCCACCCCTTCCCCCCATCTCTGCCTAGAGAAAGATGTACCCGTGGGCCAGTTGGCAAGGCTAGGGGAAGGAGGGCACTGGTAAGAACAAAGAATGGAGTCTTAGAGAAAGGCAAATGGGAGCCATGCCACCTTGGGGCAGGACTGGGAGGTTCTTAAGACCCAGGGCAACAAGAAGAGATCCCATCTCACCTTCTTTGATACTCTGGTTCCTACTTCTGGGTTCTGAGCTTCGTTTGCCAGCTTGGGTTCCTCACAGCACCCACTCTCATATCATTCCAGGAAAATTATAAGCAAATCTGAGTGAGAAAAGCTTGGAAGTCTCCCATTTCTGCTCCTCCTACCCCTAAGTCAGTCATCCCTACAACTACCCACCCAACAGCAGCAATACCAGGGAACAACCAGAGGGTGTTTTTATGCCCTTCTCCTTGTCAGGCACAGCGAGGCCCTAGTTGTACATCTGTTGGCAACCAAAGCTGGGTCTGGTACCAGGCTTCCCAACTGATTCTATACCGACCTTGGAGGTCAGAGGTATCACTGGTGTCTCTGCCTTGGCAGTCCTGCCCCCTTCCTGGGTAGGAGAGATACCTGTCCCCTGGGAATGCGAGGCTAATGTATGCCCACCCAAGTCGGGAAAACTGAAAGAAGCAGGCACAACTTCTAGGTATCCACACAGGGTACACAGTTGGGGAGAGACTTCAGTTGTGTCTTTGCTAGCCAAGAACATGTTCAAAGATATTTAAGTTAGAATTTAGACATGTTACATATTTACAGTTTAATCTGTGTGGATATCCCTGGTTTACAGGGCAGTAGTGGGAGGAAAGGGAGAAGAATGAGGAGTAAAAGGATGATTGGTGATTGCTAGATATGGCCCTCTTCCACCTTTACCTCCACCCAGGTGGGTAGAGTTGTGATGGCTGAAACAGCAGCTGACATAGGTAAGCAACAGGCCTACCGAAGGTGGCACTACTTACCAGGGCGTGGGGTTTGCTCACACACCATGCTTTCCTTCTCAATACTTCATATCTTTCCCCTTACATTAAAAAGAATCCCACCAACCTCCTACCCCAAAGTCCCTTCCCAGTAAGGTGTCCCATGACTATTCCAGTCTCCATGTCTCCAGGGAGCCCACCCCAAATCAAAGTATCTGTCCTGCTTGGTCTGATGCTCAACGCACATGGATAGGTCCTTCTGCATGATCCTCTCCCACCAGTGGAACAAGGTGGAAAAATTAGGGTGTGCCTCAGAACAAGTGATGCCTAGAGGGAAGGCTGCAAAAATACAGGACCGGTTCCTCAGGCCCCAGGGTAAGTGGATTGTGATGGCATGTAGGGAGGAGGAGCTGAAAAAAAAAAGAAACAGAATTAGTGACATGGACAAATCCCCTGGGCAGTTTGGGGGAAAGAAGTGAGAGAGGCTAAGCCAGGTTGGAACGTGGATGGGGAACTTAGAGGCACGTGAGAAAGGAACTGGTAACTGGGAAGCCAAACTCATGGCTGAAGGTAGGAGGATGGAAGATGTCCAAGCAGAGTTGGGAGCACTCTACTGGAAGACAACAGAGGGGCTTAGTGTTCTTACCTGCAGGATTGTAGACTGGGGGACCAGCTGGGTACATAGGATACTGGGGGGCAGGGCCACTGGGGGGGTACACAAAGCCTGGCTGGGGGGGTGTGGGGCCAGCTTTGGGGTCCTGAGGATATGGGTACCCTGGCTGGATGGGAATGCCCGCCATCGGGATCTCTTGAACTAGGGAGACAAAGGACAGACATTAGACTTGGCACAGAATAAATGCTTGTTAACTGAATTAGTAAAACTGTAAGAAGGGAGGGAACTTCAAAGATCATCCAGTCTGATCCCCTAGGTTTATAGGTGAGAAAGATAAGAGCCAGGGAGGAACAAGGATTTGCCCAGGGTGGGATCAAGACTTCTCTCTATTTTAAATGGACCAAGGGTAGCACCTTAGTGGTATTCCTGCCCCACCCTAGCTGGGAAGGCTCCAGGATTCAGACCCCACCCCCTGCCTTTCTCTCTTCCTAGCCCCCTTTGCTTCCAGACACAGCACTAGAGATATGAGGTAGGGAGTGGTGGGCAGGCCTCAGACACTACCGGCTTTGCAGATCAGATCAATTTACGGAGCTGACACTCTCCCTCCTCTCCCCGAGTCAGGGAGGGCACAATTCCTAGAGGGGGCTCAGGTTTCAGAGTCCTCAGTCCTTGAGAATAGGCCACCTGGGGAATACCAGCTGGGACAGGGAGAGCAAAAGCTCAAACTCCGAATCATAAGCTCCAGAACAGCTGCCCAAGGGGTAAATCCCCCTGGCCCTGCCACTGCCACTCACAGTACCCTCCATACATCTCCATGGTGTCACATATCCCACCTGCCAGGGTGACAATATCACCATGGGCAGTGGAATATGGCAGATAGAGTATAGATGGTATAGAGAGCTATAGCCTTGGAATCAGGAAGACTTGAGTTCAAATCCTGCCTCAGATACTTAACTAGCTGTGTGACTCCGGATAAGTTATAACCTCTCTAAACCAGAATTTCCTCATTTGCAAAATGAAGGGGTTCTACTAGATGACCTCTAAGGTCGCTCTGAGTTCTAGCTATGAACCTATGTCATCTGCTATTCTGACACATTCTAATAGTGTGACATCCAGTCTACTGCCCTGGACACATCACCTAATTTTCACACTCTATTACATATATAACTTTCAAATATGCAGTAAGGTGTCCACTCCACAGTAAAGCTTCCAGCGATTCCAAACCTTGGTGCACACATGTTCATGCCCAGTTCAGCCCACCTCATATCCCACTATGCCCACGTGGGCTCCTGGCCCCTCCACCAGTAAGTACCTTCTAAGGGACTCCGAAGCTGCTGGCGTCGGCGGTACAGGTAACAGCAGGAGCAGAGGAAGCAGCAGATGGTGGTTACTACCACGGCAATGAACAGGATCACAGCTGAGGCAATACCAGCGATAGTCTTGGGGCTATGAGCACAGTAAGGCCCTGTCAACCTCCAGCCCATGTAGACAGGAGCCAGGACACCTGGGTCTCCAACTAGATGGATGCTATCCTGGTTTATCATTGTAGCCATAAAGACTGGGTTCCAACATACTGTGCTGGGCCCTAGCCAGAACTTAAGAGTCCCTGGGGGGAGAATGAGGGGGAGGAAGAACTGGGGTCAGAAAAGAAGGGGCCTATTCTGTGGCTCTTCCACAGGGACAGGAGCCTAGCTTCCCTACCATGGTGAGCCAGCAGATATCTACATGACTAAGTTCGGGGCATCCTGGGACTTGTAGTTTTCTGGGGTTAGTTTTCTATCTATACTCTCCTTGGTGTTCCATGGCTCTTAGGAGCTAATGAGAGACCTGAGGAAGAGAGTGTGCATGGTACAACTCCAGCCCATTTATTTGCTGCATTTACTTGTACTAGCACTAGCTTAGAGGATAGAGCATCGGCTGAGTTCCATTACTAACTTAGCTCTCTTGGGAATAGCGCTCCAGGAGAGGTGATCAGGGGGTCCATAGCAGGCCGAGCCCCGGGGTGCTATATTATGCAGCACTGACTCCCTATATGAAACCCAGGAGGCCAGAGTTTCATTCCCAGACACTAATCATTTAGCTATGATTACTAAGCCAGCCTCCTGGGCTTCAGATAAGGATGTGGAAATAGAGAGGAAGAAGCAAAAAAGGATGGCATGAGGAAGAGGGAGGAAGAAGAGTCAGTAAGGACAGGGCCATTGGAGAGAAAAGAGATGGAAGAGGAGGAAGTAAGGGCCAGAGAGGGAAGACTAAGGGAGGAGGCTGGGAGGAAAAGGGCTGGGAGCTCACACCTAAAGGCCAGACAGTGCTTCTGCTGCCGTTCAGTGATGAGCTTGGATAGATCTCTGCAGCAGAAACGGTGGTAGCAGGTCCCACAGCAGAAGGAGGCGAATTCACAGTCAAACCCAGGGTGCCATGAGCCGTTCCCATCCAGATACCACAGGCAGTCCTCATCTGCCAACACTATGAACACAGTGGGCACCCAGTGGGCACCATGCTTGCCCTTCTTTCAGCCTACTCTGCTTGTGGATACCAGTCCCCACTGGACTCCTGGCAGCCACGAAACTCCCCACCCCCATCCCCTTTGCAGTTACTGCCAATGAGATCTCACTCCTTGGCATCTGACCCCATGCCCACTTTCCAGGCATCAAATCTGGGGTCCCATTGCCTGAGCTCCAGTCTCATCACCCTTTCCCTGCCCCAGGAAATCCAGTCACCACCTCCCCTCCCAGGGCCCATAATAGTCCAGGGTCTTTCCCATGGCCCTTTGTTTTTCCCTCCCTCAGGAGCTCCCTCTGGGTCCTATGTTCCCCTTCCCCCACCCCATCACTTTCTTCCTTCCCCACCCTAAGCCTGCCCGGTTCCAATCCCCCACCCCTTACCCAGAGGAGCCAACAGGATGAAGAACAATATTCCAGCCAGCTGCTGCGCTGAGGCCCAGGTCAGCCCCGGAGGCGACATAACTGGGGGCAAGCACAGGGGCAAGGGCGGTACTGGGGTTTCCACGCGGGAGGAGGCAGCAGGAAAGAACTGGGAAAGAGGAACACGGCCCAGCGGGAGCCGGAGCCGCTGAAGCTGCGGTAGGGCTGGGACCACGGCGGCGGGCAGGCGGACAGGCGGCAGCTCCGGCTCCTGCTCCCGCCCCCTCTAGGGGAGGGACTAAGGAGGCTGTCTACCCTGGGTAACCCTGCCCCTGCCGGCTTGGTGCTAGCGGCCCCTCCAAATGGGCACTCACCCGGAGCCCCCATTTGGCGTTTCCCACCTTCGGCCCTGGCACTGCGCATCCCCTACATAATATAGACCATTCCTGAATCCACGTGGGCAACCCTGTCCCCTGCTCCTTGTGCCTTCTATGCCCTTCATCCAGCGGATTCCTGCGATGCCGGCCCCTAGTCTCACCTGGCCATGGGAATCAAGGAAAGAGCCAGAACCCTCAGTCCTGGGGCCATCTCAGAATGTTCAGGCTGATGTGCCAACCTTCATGAGAGTAATGAGTGGCTGAGGCTGCCCTGGTTACTGAGTGTCCAGCATGGGGAGGGGCCTAGAGTGAAGTAGAAAGAAGGGGCTGGGGGATGGTCCCCTTTTACAGAGCCTGAGAACACAAACTGCCATTGAGAGGCTGCTCAGAGCTGCATTGTGTCTCCCTGCCCTCACAGGGCCCTGTTGCTTTGCCAGCTGTGTTGGCTTGCTAAGGCAGGGCCCTACCCCCATCCCTGTGCCCACAGAGCTGATACAGTGCTGGGACTTGCATTACAGTTGGTCATGTTTTGGACAATGGGAAAATGGGCACTTTTAAGATACATCATTTCCTTAAAATGCGTCTTTTGGGATGTCTTTAATAATAGCAGTTATAATCGTAGCTTATGCTTACATAGCACTTTAATTTCCTCAAAGCATTTACCCACACCAAGTTTTTGTGAGGATCAAATACTTTGCAAAGCATAAAAGTGCTGGATCCGTACCAGTTGTCAGCATCCTTGTGGGCTTCATTATTAAAGCTCAGACACCACCTCCTCCAGGAAGTCTTTCCTGATTCCTACAATGGAAAGTGATCTCCCTCCACCCCTAGTTTGTTACAGCTCCCAATTCTTTTGTTGTTAACATATACTGGAGCTGGTTTGGTGTGGTTGATAGAGGTCTTGGAGTTGGAGTCGGGAAGATCTAGGTTCCAATTCCATTTATGGCTTGCATCACCTCTGGCAAGTGGCAGCGCTGTTGTTCCTCCCTCCTTATTTCTGGGAGAGGACTGATATCGTGAGGTTGATGGACGCCTTGACCTGCTCATGAGGTGGATGTGAATAAGGCAGAGCTATGCAAAGTCTTCAGCTTCACTTTCTCCTCATCAGAGTCCAGTGGCAAGACAGGGTTCAAGAAGGATGGTGGTGAAATAAGAGGGTGAGGGCATAGGATAAGGGAAGGACTTTTAGGAGGCTATGAAGATGAAAAATTAAAAGGGTGGGGGGAGAAGATAACGGAGGGATTCTTAGAAGGGTAGGTAAATTAAGAAATTGGAGGGCAAAGTAGTGTTTAAAAGTAAATTAGACACAGAAGGAGGGATAGGGTAAATAGGTTGAGAAGGATAAGTAGTGAAGAAAAATAGGATGGAAGCAGGGAAATATACAGCTAGTATTTATAACTTCGAATGTGAATAGGGTGGATTTACCCATTAACTCGATAGCAGAATGTATTAAAAATCAGAATCCTACAACATGTTGTTTACAAGAAACAAGGGGCAGCTAGGTGGCACAGTGAGTAGATCACCGGCCCTTGAGTCAGGAAGACCCTGATTTCAAATCCGGCCTCAGAAACTTGACAGTCTTACTAGCTGTGTAACCTTGGGCAAGTCATTTAACCCCAATTGCCTTGCCTTCCCCCCTCCAAAAAAAACAAAAACAAAAAAAGAAAGAAAGAAACAATTAAAAATGAGAGATACATATAGTTAAAATAAAGGGCTGGAGTAAAATTTATTCTGCTTCAGCTAATGAAAAAATCATGGATAGCAATCATGATCTCATACAAAGTTAAAGCTAAAATAGGTTTAATTAAAAGAGAGAAACAGGGAAATTACACCACTGATGGAATCCTAATAAAGCTTCCCCCAGCCCTAATAGTCTAACTTCCTTATGGGCCCCACTGAGCAGTAGGCATGTCCTGACTTAACCACACATTCTGGCTTTAACAACATCACAGGCCCCCAGACTCAATACAGCCACCGATCCTAGCAAGCCACTGCCCCCAGATCCAATTCACATATTGGAACAGGTGTGTCCTTGTATTCAACCACAATCACATCATCCATTCTAGCCCTAGTCAGGACCATAATACTTAATTATCCGTCTTGACCAGACAGGATCACAATAGCTAGCCAATCAGAAAGCAGCATGACCAGGATGTTTGACCACCAAACCACAGAAGGGACCCCTCCCCATTACCTAATCCCTTAATAAAACCCTTCCTGCCTTTTCAATATTCATAATTTCTGTTGTGTAATCAGCATCATTACACGACAAATTTGCCTGTCTTACTAAGTTGCTGGTTGCTAGAAGTCAGCCTGTTCCAATTATCATTCCAATAAATGCCCTTATTGGATTAGAGGTGATCTGACTCTGTGAACTCATTCCAGATGACCCCTTCCACAAACTATGAAACTGCAACACTATGTGTCACCAATAATATTCAGTCTTGCTTTAGAAATTCTAGCAATAGCAATAAGAGAAGAAAAGGAAATTGAAGGAATCAGAATGGGAAAGGAGGTAATAAATTATCTCTTTTTGAAAACAATATGACGATGTATTTGGAAAATCCCAAAGATTCAACTAAAAATTAGTTGAAACAATAATTTTAGCAAAATAGTAGGATATAAAATAAACCCACATAAATCATCAGCATTTTTATATATCATCAACAAAACTATGAGAGCTAGCAAGAGGTACTCCACTTACAATAACTGTAGACAGTATTAAATATATGTGAGCATACCTGCCAAAACAGACCCAGGAACTACATAAAACATAATTATAAAACACTATTTATACAAAGGTAGTCAGATTTAAATAATTGGAGAAATATTCATTGTTCATGGGTGAGCAAAGCCAATATAATAAAAATGACAATTTTGCCTAACTAATCTATTTATTCAATGCCATCCCAACTAAATTACTAAAAAATTATTTACTGAGTTAAAAAAAATAGCACAATTCATTTGGAAGAACAAAAGGTCAAGAAGTTCAAAGAAACTAATGAAAAAATGTAAAGGAAGGAGGTTCAGCAATACCAGAACTCAAACTATATTATAAGGTAGTAAATATCAAAACTATCTGGTACTGACTGAAAAACAGAAAGGGGTATCAGTGGAACAGAATAGATATACTATACACGGCAGTAAAGGATTATAGTAACCTTGTGTTTGACAAATATAAAAGCCTAAGTTTTGGGGATAAGAATTAATTATTTGGTCAAAATTGTTGGGAAAGATGGAAAGCAGTATGGCAAAAATTGAGCATAGACCAATATCTTAAACCATATGCTACGTGACTTACTGACCTAGATATAAAGGTAGAAAACACAAGAAAATGAGAACATGAAACACATTACCTATCAGATTCGTGGATAGGAGAATAATTTACAAATAAACAAGAGACAGAGAGCATTGTGAGGTATAAAACAGATAATTTTGATTATATTAAATTAAAAAGTTCTTGTACAAATGAAACCAATGTATCCAAGATTAGAAGGAAAGTAGGAAATTGGGAAAAAAAAAATTTTCGTGGTCTCTCAGATAAAGGTCTCATTTCTCAAATACAAAATGAACTTTGTCAAATTTATAAGAATGTGAGTCATTCCCCAATTTCTAAATGGTCAAAGGATATGAATAAGCAGTTTTTCAATGAAGAAATCAAAACTACATATAGTCATATAAAAATGCTCTAAATCATTGTTGATTAGAGAAATATAAATTAAATCAACTTTAAGATATCATCTTACACCTATCAGATTGGCAAAAATGATAGATGCCATTTGATGAGGGCCCAGTCTCTGGGAACCCCCTTGAATCTGGAATACAGTCTCTGGGAGCCCCCTTGAACTGTCCTTGAATCTTCCAACTGGATCTGGCCTTCCCCTAAGGCCACAAGCCTCACATTATCATTAGGCCCAAATCTCTACCTAGCCTCGCCCTTTGTTGTTCAGCTACTTCCCACCCTTAATCCCATTACCTCACCTTGCCCTCCTTGGACTTCCCCTCAAGACCCTCACTAAACCCCTCCTCTAGTCACCCCAGACCACCCCTCAATCCCTCCTACAATCTTTGTGTATATAATCTCCATCTTGCCTCCGTGAAGGTGCTCAGATTCAATCTAATTCAGTAGGTTGAATCTGGCCCGCTTGTGGAAACAGGCGTCACAAAGGGGGGGATTTCTTAAGACAGCCCATTGTGGTGAATCCCTGATAAACTTTCTCTTTTCCCTTGGCTGAGAAGGCTTGAGTCGAATTCTTTCGGCAGGACCCAGTGCGTCAATATTTTGGGGTGCCCAGCACCCCTCAACCTTAAACCTCTTCACCATTCAGTTGGGGAATGGCTAAACAAGTTGTGGTACATGATTGTGATGGACTGCTACTGTGCTATAAGAAATGATGAGTTCAATGATTTTAGAAAAGCATGGAAAGACTTGCACCTATGAAGGAAGATGCTATTCACCTCCGGAGAAAACTGATAAATAGAAATATGTGTAGTATGGCTTTGTGTGTGTGTGTGTGTGTGTGTGTGTGTGTGTGTGTGTGTATTTGTGTTTAATTGCAGCCTTCTCTAGGGCAAAGTGGTGGGGGGAGGGAGAAAAAAATAAAAAAACGCACAGGAGAGAACAAAAGAAAACTTAGAAGGAAGCACAGAAAATCTGGGTAGTATTTGTTACATAGTTTTCCCCAAAAAAGTAAAGTGCGAAATGGAAATTCATGGTTTTATATTGAATCCTCTCTTTATGTTCCACGTGTACATGGAAATGTTCTTTTTTTCTTCTCATTTTTTGTATTTGAGTTTAAAATGAATTAAAAAAAAACAAAACTGAAGGTAGCCCAATATGTAGTGGGGAGCCTTGGCCTTTCTAAACTAAGGTCTTTCTCAGGTCTCAATTTGTCTGAGGCCAATTGAAAGGACTACAACTGATGGCCCAATTTACTATCACAAAGATATCAGTCTGGGAGGGGAAGGCCCTCTAGTTACAATCATCAAAATTAAACAATAGCTTGGGTTGGGGCTATGACTAAAATCTTTGTTGTCCTTCATTCTCTAGGGTGGGGGGGAAGAATAAAATAATAATTTGCATGGAAAGCACATTAGATTTTTTAATTCCATCACTAATAATCTCATTGATGTTAATTTTCTTTGGTGTTTTTAAGCAGTATTAAGGCATGGAATTTTCAATCGACCTGTGGGATGCATTCTGTCTGTATGCACCTACCTTTATACTGTTGTGTTGTCACTTTGTTGTTTTGTGTTTGCTTTCTCGCTTCACCTGTTGATGCCGCACATCTCCCCACTTTCTATTAGTGTACTGTATTTTTTATCCTGGGTGCGGACCTCAAATAATTACTATTTTAATGCAGCCCTAAGATAACCTAAGGTTGGACAGCCCTGCTCTAAGAAGACCAAAATGATATTGTGTGGGACAGCAACTTCACCCAAAATTAAACTCAGAGGCTTCTCAAGTAGAAAGTAGAAATGAATTTTATTAAGATCCCTTGGGAAAGGGCGGTCTCTGAACCCATAGACAATAGGTAGGGAGAGGCTATATACCCTAAGGTGAACAACCCCCACCCACCACTGACCCTTTTACTCTCATTGGTGGAGTTTAGGCTCACAATCTAAACACTGAAATCTACTACCCCAGGTACAAGGAACAAGGAAATGCTAATTTAGCCAATACCAACTCTTAAGAACAATTTTATCCTTATTTGGCAAGGCTCGTGCTGAGGTGGGTCAGGCTGTTCCTCCCTGAGCCATGCTGAAAAGTCCTCACTTATATTTATCCCACTCAATTTACAGAAAGGCTGAGGTTTAGATTTTATGAGAGGTCTTCACCATCCCACTCAATATCACCATGTTATATTCAAGTTACAATGCTTCCTACTGTTGCTGAATAGGCTAATGTGAGCTCAGAATGCTTTACCACAGGTAGGGCACAAATAGTCCATGTGAACATTTGGGATGGATTCTCGCTCATCGCATGTTTCTTTTGAGCTACTCAATTCTGTTTAGCTCATAGAGCACATGCCGGCCATGCTGAGCAGTCCTGTGCCAGTGTCTCCCATGTCACACAGTCAATTCCAAAGTTCTTAAGAGAGACCTTCAGAGTGTCCTTGTATTGCTTCCTCTGATCACCCTGTGAATGCTTGCCCTGGGTGAGTTCTCCACAAAATAGTCTTTTAGGCAAGCATACGTTTGGCATTCGAACAACATGGACAGCCCGTAGTCGTTTTGCTCTCTAGGAAATCATCATCATCAATGTGCCAAAAGAGGACAAGCTTGTTATTCTGGGTGACTTTAATGCTAGAGTAGGCTCAGACTGCCAGACATGGCAGGGAGTCCTTGGAAGGAATGGAGTCAGAAACAGCAAGAGCAATGGTCACTTCCTACTGAAGATGTGTGCATCTGGAGATATGTGATGGGGTTTAGACTGTGGGAACCCCCTCGAATCCCACCCTGAGTCTTCCCACTTGATCTAGCTTTTCATGCCCAAATAGCCTAGTTTAGCCTTCCATAGTTTGGTTACCTCTGGGTTTCCTTCTGGTTGTTTCCCACTCTTGATCATGTTCAAAATATCTATACCTTAGCTCTGTTACCCTAGCCCTCCATTGTCTGTCATCTCCACTTAGCCTTCAGTTTATTTCCCACCCTGGAATCTGACATCACCCCAGTCCACTCTAAACCCCTCCTCTAGTCATCCCAGACTACTCAAGACCACCCCTCAGTCCCTCCCACAATCTTTCTGTATATAAGTCTCATCTTGCCTCCATGAAGGTGCTCAGATTCAATCTAGCTCAGTAGTTTGAATCTGGCCCACTTGTGAAAACAAGTGTCACAAATGGTGAGATTTCTTAAGACAACCCAATATGGCAAATCCTTAATAAACTTTATTTTTCCTTGGCTGAGAAGGCTTGAGTCGAATTCATTCTGCAGGACCGGGCATGTCGGTACTTTGGGGTCTTGAGCACCCCTCAACCCCAAACCTCATCATCATGACCTTCTCATCACTAACACTGCCTTCCACTTACCTAAATGCAATAAAACATTGTGGATGCACTCTCAAAGCAAACATTTGCATTTAATAGACTATGTGATTGTAAGGAGAAGAGATAGACCGGATGTGAGAGTAAGGAAGGCAATGTGTGGCACAGAGTGCTGGACTGATCATAGACTTATCTTCTCCAAGCTAAATATTCAAATTCAACAAAAGCAGTGGCCCCAAGGCAAAATGGCTCCCAGAAGAATTAATGGCAACAGATTAGAGTGCTTCTCTGAGCTATAATAGTTGGTTGCTGACTTAGAGTGAAAGTTAAGCCAATACACAGTTGACAACAATGGAGCAGAAAAGGAGTAGGCAGCTTTCAGAGATTTGATGTACAGCAGTGCATTTGTTCATCTGGGTCAGAACACTCACAAACATCAAGACCCAAAAGAGCAGCATGCAAGTCCTGCCTCAAATGAATTCGACCCAAGCCTTCTTTCAGCCAAAGACAAGGTTTATTAGAACAATGGTCAGGATGGGCTGGGTGTGATTCTAAAAATCACAGGTTTAGTAGAGCAAACTAACTCTTTTTATGGGAAAAAAATCTGGATGGGAGTGGCCAGTAGGCTAGGGTGACTGGGAGGTAAGGGACCTGGACCATGTGGCCAAGTGACAATGGGGTCTAGATAGGATCAAAGGTGGGAAGTAGCCTGGTCTATCCAGAGGTAACCAAGGATGAAGGGCTGGGCTAGGATGCCTCAGGTGAATTCCAGAGACTTGCCCATGTGGGAAAAAGTCAAGGATGGTTCAGGGAAACATTCAAAAAAAGGAGGGGGGGGTTCCCTGGGGCCCATACTCCATCAGTTTGACAAAAATGTTGGGGAAATCCAGAAGCTGTTAAATGAAAAAATGAGAATTCCACAGGGTTTAATAGCAGGATACTTCATCCATTTCTAAGAAGGCAGCATTTAATTTAATTTGATTAAAACCATACATAGGCCATTCAATGAAAGCCAGACCCCTGGACCACAGATTCCTTACTTGTAAAGGGGCTGGACTAAATGGTCTCTAAGGTCCTTTCCAGTTCTAGACCTGTGATCCTACTGTGATTCCCACTTGTTTGTACCCTCTGTGCCTGGAATACTTTCCCTCTTCTCTGTCTCCTGGCTTCCTTGAAGACTCAACTCAAACCTCAACTTCTGTTAAGGGTTGGGGGAGGGGGAGCCTTTCCAGCCATCTTCCCTCCCTCCAGTGGCTAATGCCCTTTCCTTTGAGATTATCTTCCATAGTTGTTTGTATGTTATCTCCTTTGTTAGAATGTGAACTTGTTGAGGGCAGGTGCCATGCTTTTGCCTTTCTCTGTATCCATTGCACTTGTTACAGTGCCTAGTAAATAGAAAACAAAGCATGTTGACTGACTAGCTGTGTCTTATACTTTCTATTAGATGGTGGGCTACATGAAGGCATGGAATCTCTCTGCCATGGTTCTTTCTGAAAATTTTATTTTCTTTCCAGTACCCAGCATAGTGCTTAAGCAGAGTAGTGCTTAATATATGTGTGTGTGTGTGTGTTTATTTGCTGGATTGAACTGGATACTGAGAGGTAGATAGGGCCCATATGATTGATATATTTTAAGATAGGAGAGCTAGGTGGCACAGGGGATAGAATGTAGGGTCCAGAGTCAGGATGATTATCATCTTTGTGAGTTCAACTCCAGCCTCAGAAACTTACTAGCTGTTTCACTGTAGGCAAGTCACTTAACCTTGTTTGCCTCAGTTTCCTCATCTGTGAAATGAGCTGGAGAAGGAAATGCTAAACCACACCAGTATCTTTGCCAAGAAAACCCCAAATGGAGTCATGAAGAGTCAGGCATGACTGAAACTACTGAACAATAAGAAAGATGAGATAGCTGAGTTGAGAGAGAAGTGATGGTCATCCTGCTGGAGGAGGAACTGAAACCCAGGTCGTTGGATTCCAGGTCCAGTGATCTTTTCACTATACTGTATTACCCTAATATACAATCCTATGATACCCCAGTTATGTTGACTCAGCATCCTGTGGTTCTCAACTCTGCTTATCAACCAGTGTTGGGGGAGGCTCAGATGAAGAAGAAGACGCTGAGATTGCAGCTTTTTATATTACCTGCTCTTTGTCATGTACCCCTATCTGTGTTCTTGCTACCTTGGGGAGGAACTGAGAATCAAGGGCTGCACCTCTTTTGCTGAGGCGGACCTATCTGAATTGTCTTAAAGTTGCCTACAAAAGTTGTCCCCACTTTGAAGCCATTGCTGATCTTCAGTGATCAGCCAGTCAATATGTTGCTACCTTGACCTACTTATAATAAAATCCTTTTAATTCTCTGCCCTGAGTTTTGCCTCATTAATCAGAGTAAAAGCCCAAACGAAGAATTTTCCTTTCAACACTCCCTTTCTTGTTTGTGCCAGTGATGTTGGCACAGCAGTGGCTGTTATTAGGGTCCAGTAATGGGGGAGATAGTCCTGTCTCCCAACTTTCATATAACCAACAACATCCATAATGTAATACACTTGGAAGTTTCAATGGGGCCAGACCCCTGAGAGTTCAACAGCAATGAGGAAATCTCTCATTACAAAAGAATCCCAAGGGAATCACGGTTGTCAGATGCCAAAGGACTGGAAAAGGAAAGAGTTACAAATAGCTCGTTTCTTATAATATTGGCTAGTGAATGGAAAACAGAGAATCAGTCCTTGAAAACATATTACTGGAAGGTCTCCTCTTTGCAGAGAGCATCCTTTACAATGAAGATGAAGTCTTTGCCTTGTGAGGTGGGAAATACAAGTGAGATACAGTCATGAGACTGTGAAACAAACAAACGAAAAAGGCAGGAAAGAACTTGTTATAACCACATAGATAAAAACCTAATTGCTGAGGGGATGCTGCTGGGGGTTTGGAGAGAGCAGAGCTGGATAAGATTAGTCAGGGAATGGTTTGGCTGGGGAGGGGCGAGGAGATTAGAGCTGATTTAGAAGGAGAAATGAGAAAGTCCTTTCTTCTCTGTACTCTGATGGCACCTGGCTGTACTTCTTATGCACTGACATTCTATTTGTTGCATGGATTTTTGTCTTGGTTTTTTTGCACTTCACCTCCCTGCCATAGTCCTCATGAGGGCAGGAACCTCATGGACCCTAGATCATTTATCTCTGTATCCCCCCTGAGGCCCAAGGACATCATACACTAAGTAAATGATTGCTGATGCATTCAAAGCAGGTGGGGGTGAGCTGAGGGACCAGGATTGCTCAGATGGAACAAAGTTTAGTCCTGATCAGGAAAGAAGAGTGGAGGGAGAGGAGTATTAAGGTGGGAGGAGGAGAAAGGGTCAAGAGTGGAGGGTATTAACAGCTTCTTTTGAAATTTTCCTAAAAGCCTGTAAGCTCTTTGTGGAAGTGGTCAAGTATATCTAGAGGGAAGGA
This sequence comes from Trichosurus vulpecula, assembly GCF_011100635.1. Classification (NCBI taxonomy): domain Eukaryota; kingdom Metazoa; phylum Chordata; class Mammalia; order Diprotodontia; family Phalangeridae; genus Trichosurus; species Trichosurus vulpecula. The sequence continues at coordinate 102,380,281 of NC_050576.1, read as the reverse complement.
GCTACTGCTCCCTAACTCAACTCTACCCCACCCCCCACCAGGAGAATCAGAAAGAGCATTTCCAGCCACTGTCATGCTTTACTTCTGCTCTTTTGGCTACCTCTTTGCCTGGACCAGAGAAAAAAACATAATCCTGTTCATGGAAGAACTTAGCTCTGACATTTTGAGAGGTGAGGATGAACAGGGAACCCTGGATCCTGGTCAGGAGTGATCATGGAGGAGGACCCATTTCCCATCCATGGACATGTGGGTGGGAGAGCTGGTGAACTGGGATGAAGATGGCATTTCATGGCTTCATCCGGCCACACTGGAGGGTAAGAATGTCACTGGACCCAGGGGCGAGTGGAAGTGAAGGAAGTAAGCCTTTAGATGTGAGCCCTTAGCCCTTCCCTCTCAGCTTCCTTTATTCTTTCTACTCAGGCTCTTATTGTCTGATGCTGTTTGGGTTGCTGGGAACCCCAAAATGTCAGGGTACAGGGCAATGTCCACCTGGAATGAGTTCATGCACTCAAATCTTCTTCCAGTCAAATGACAAGGTTTATTGCAATGCCAATGGAAGCAGGCAGGGTTCTTAGCGAAGAACTTAATGTGAATGAGACATATACAAAATGAGACATATATACAAAAAGGACAGTGAAAGGATCTGGATCGGATTGAAGAGTGGTCATTACGTGCAAGTAGTCTGGGGTTGGGGGAGGCCCAGGGATCTGGGCTGCTGATATGCAGGGGAAAATCCAAGGACTGGGTTGTTTTTAGAAATGATGTGGATCCCTAAGGGTTAAAATTAATTTTAAGGGTTGCTTTTTCAGTACCTTGTGAGGCCCCTCCTGAGCCTGAGGGCACCCTAGAGTTTCTTTCCCTTATCTTGAAATACCATAAAACTTCTCCTTATCGAAGACTGGACCATAGAATTCCTGAATTCCTTGTCTCCTCCCAGTCTCCTCCCATCCTGGATCATAAAAATTCCCTTTGTCTCTCTTATCCTGTCCTTATAAAAACAAGCCTCAGTCCCTCCATAAGTTGTTAGTCCTTCTTCCAGGGCTGCTTTTGTGTCATTGAAGCTCCAATGGCTACAGAGAATTCTAAGTGAATTCTTTCACATTTGAACCAGCTCTCCCAACTCTGATCTCGTCAGAGACCTGGTCTTTCCGTTTTAGGGGTCCAGGCCCCATAACTCCATCACTTCCTCCCTTACTCCTTTCTACCCAATCTTCCTGTGCCTACTGAATCTCTCTTTCCCCTCTTAGTTCTGTGAGCCTTCTCTTGCTTCCTCTGTATCCACAAGGCCCAGGCCCAGTTGAAGGGGAAGAGGATGTTCATCTCTATGGGGCCAAGGTGGGCTCCCTTGAGGAATTTGCTTTGGCCAAGGACACAGAAACTGTTTCCATCTCTGGACCTGGTCAGAATATCTTGGCCTCCCCCTGGGGCCTGTATATGTCAAGGAGGTAGAGGAGAAACATCAGAGGAGCAGGGATCCACTATGGGGAGAGAGAGAGACCAATAAATCTAGGGCTCATCAAGTACCACCCCATCCTGCCAATTAGCCACCAATAGAAACTTTTTTATTAAAAAAATGCTGTTTAATATCACAAACAGTTGAAAGCTGAAACCCTCCCCTGCTGCCTTTTTTCTTCTCCCCCAAGTCTTTCCAAATTCTTACTAGGTTAGATTAGATGGGGCCAACCAGGAAAAGCAAATAATTGGGTGGAGCTTTTGGGTCCTGGGCCTCTGTATTTATAGCAGGCACCTTCTTGATGGCTGGGCAACTGAAAGACTGAGGGGGGTGGGGAAATGGCTGGAGCTGAGGAAGCCAGCCTAGACTATGTGCATGTGTCTGATGTGTCTGTATGTGCGGGCGGGAGAGGGGGGATGAGGAGGAGAAGGATGACCTGCTTTTCTGTGGGACTGAGCACGAGTGGGAATATATTATAGTGCTGAGTCACCTGGTTCAGCTTGGACCGAATGACGCATTCTTCGAATCCTGAGATCAAGGTTTCCTCTCAAGGGCTGGTGGGTAGCAGCGACAGGAGTTCTTCCTCTTCTTACTTACCCCCTCCCACCACCCACATACTTACATCTCACCTTCCCATTTCTGATTCCTTCGTCCTTTACCTGACCTGAGGTACTTAGAATGTGAGCTGGAAAGGACTTCTGAGGTCACCTAGGGTCAACTAGGTGGTGCAGTGGATAGAGCAACCAGCCCTGGAGTCAGTAAGACCTGAGTTCAAATTTGACCTCAGACACTCCTGTGACGCTAGGTAAATCACTTAATCCTGGTTGCCTAAAAACAACAAGAAAAAAGCCCAGCCAGGCCCCATAACCAGAGGTCACTTAGTCCAACTATCCACCTCGTGGTGGTGGATATTTCCAATCAGTCGAATCAAAGTCAACTGCAAGTCAGGTCATCATTTCCCTGACGTCATGGTCCTCATGGTCCTCTTTGAGAATGAAGGACAAACATGACAACCATTCCAATATCCCTAAAGAGTAGTTATGCAGTCTCTGACCATTTCCAAGGCAGCTCATGAGGCAGACTGGTCCACAGTTGGACAGCTCTAATTCAGTTATTTAAAAACATTTTACTGAGCTTCCCTTAGGAGCTACTTCCCCATTTCTAGCACATCCCCAGCATTTAACTGGTACAATTCAAAGTATCCTGAATTGTGTAAGCTGTTGTACCTTTCTTTTTCTCCCCGCTCCCCCCCACCCCCATCTCTACGTGATGCCTGTTGATGAGCAGTCACCCTGGTCACACCCTGAGTAGAGCTTCTAATCTCAAATAATGCCCCACCTACACTCTTCACCACCAGACCTGCCCCCCCAGCAGTTGCAGACAGATAATTACAGCCTCCCTCCCAAAGACTTTTCCTCTGATTTCATCTGTTTTATATATCCTCAGCAGGGGAGGCAGAGGATGGGAAGCAGGAGTGGAGAGTTAGGGAAAGGGAAACTGCATAGAAATCCTGGCTTAGCTAAGCTCACACAGCCCTAGCTAGCACTCTGACATGATAGTCTAGGTGTCTGGACTTAGCTAAAGATGACAGCCTAGGTGTCTGGACTTCTTTCTAGGTAAATGACCCGTAGGAAAGATTATTTCTATTGTTCCAAATGACCTCCAGAGAAAGAGGTCCCTTAGACACCCCCAACTCTTAGATATTCACATCTTTAGTTAGAAAGTATATCTTGATTTCTAATCTCAACACTTATTGCAGTAATGGAAGCCCACATTCTTTTATTTTATTCTTTGGGGTAGGTAGGATGGGGGAATATCAAACAATGAAGAACAGTTCCCACCCATAGCAGCTGCTCCAACATTAACTTAGAGGTCTTTCCTCTTTATTCCCTGAACCATTTCCACACCAACTCTGAATTTTGGGGGATCCCCTTACCGGAATAATTCTTCCATTCACCCTGACTTTAGCAGATTAAAATAGAAGCCAGAGTGGGCAAAGTGCCAGGCTGCTTGGGGTCAGAGGATGTACCTTGGTGTTAAGACCCAGCCTTGGTTCTGCTGCATGGTTGCTTATAGTGACTGAGCTGGCTTCCCTGCTATATCTTCTCCCACCAGCCAAGTGTCCCACCCCCAGATCTGGCTTTCATCTACTCTGAAGTCACCACAATTTCTCTCCAGTTTTCTGCTATACAACCCCCAAGGCCTGGGCACTCGCCAGTCTAACAGTTGTGTGGGAGCAGTCTGTGGAAGGATGGGCTCTGATCCTCAAATCTTTACCTTATGGGCCCTGGGAGGGTGAGGAGGCATTGATATCCCTGACTGTTCTCTTCCACCATCCAAGCACCCATAAGATTTGAAGCTGAAAAGGACTTTGGAGATCATCTAGTCCAATTCCTTCTTTTTTACAGAGGGGGATAATGAGGCAACCAGTAAGCAAGAGAGTCAGATTTTGAATCTGGTTTCTCTGACTTCAAATTTCATATTTTATTTACTACAATGGAGATAATAAGATGAAAATTAATCACAAAGCAGTCAGTACTAAGGTCCTTTTCTTTTCATCCTTTTTATTTATTTTGTTAAATATTTCCTAATTAGATATAAAAAAATGTAACAATCATTTTAAAAAATGTTAAGTTCCAAATTCTCTCTCCCTGACTCCCCCTCACTCCTTGAGAAGGCAAGCAATTTGATATCAATTTTACATGTGAAGTCATACCAGACATTTCCATATTAGCCATTTGAAAAGAAAACAAGCAAAATAAAACAACAACAAAGGGAGTTTAAAAAGGATGCTTCAGTCTGCATTCACAGCTCATCAGTTCTCTCTCTGGAGCTGGATAGCATTTTTCATCAGGCACCTTTGATATTGTCTTGGGTCATTGCCTTGATCAGAATAGCTAATCAATTCACAGTTGGTCAGTGTACAATATTGTTACTGTATGTTTTCCTGGTTCTATTCACTTCACTTTGTATCAGTTCATATAGATCTTCCCAGGTTTTTCTGAAAACATCCTGTTCATCATTTCTTATAGTATTCCATCACAACCACAGACCACAACCAGTTCAGCCACTTCCCAGTTGATGGGCGTTCTCTCAATTTCCAATTCTTTGTCACTACAAAAACAGCTACTATAATATTTTAATACAGATAGGCCCTTTCCCCTTTTCTTTGATCTCTTTGAGATACAGACCTAGCAGTGATTTGTTGGGTCAAAGGGTATGCAGTTTCATGGTCTTTGGGCATATCTCCAAATTGTTCTGCAGAATGGTTGGATTAGTTCAGTGCATCAGTGTCCCAGTTTTTCCACATCCCTTCCAGCTTTTTTCATTTTCCTTTTCTGTCGTATTAGCCATTCCGATAGATGTGAGGTGGTACCTCAGAATTATTTTAATTTGCATTTCTCAAATCAGTGGGGATTTAGAGCAGTTTTTCATGTGACTATTGATAGCTCTGATTTCTTCTGAAAACTACTAAGGGCCTTTCCTTCATTGATGTCAGGATCTTTGCTTTCTTCGAGTCAGTGCTTTCCTTTTCTCTCTTCCCTCACCTTCCTGTGAAACCTAACTGGGGGGCCAGTCTGCTCTTCAGAGGGCCTGGGTGTCTGCCTCTAAATGGCACCTTGGCTGTTTGTGACTGTCGGGAGGGTGGGGTTGGGGGAAGAGAACAGGACGGCTAGTAGTGGCTATTTTAGGAGTGCTGTGTGAGCCAAGGGAAAGGGTTCTGTTTAGAGTTTCTTACCCCTCCCCCACTCCCCCAGGCTATGGATAGCTCCTTTTACCCCAAGCCCACATTAAAGCCAAGAGTGGACACTTCCTGGAGCTTTCTAGAGGGTTTGGACTGGAGGATGTATGGGCCTCTGGCTCTTCAGCTCTGCTGTCTGATTAACCTCTCCTTTCCACTCAGACCCAAACACTATCCCCCTTCCCTAAGAGGAAAAAAGAAAATAAACAAGGATAGTATGAAGAATGATTGTTCAAAAGTGCCTAGTAGCACAAGAAGGCTTTATAAAAGCCTGCAAAGATATTGCACTAAGGGCAGAAAGACTTTTTGAGGAGGGCCTGGCTTTGGGCCACTACCTCCAATTGTTTCCAGGAAAAGTCTGGGCTCTCATTTTCCTCTCTCCGCCTTTACAGGCCTCTGGGGAGCTCAGCAGGGACTGGACTAAGGAAGCTTCTCCAGCCCCAAACCCCTTTGTTCCCTTCCCACCAGGGGATAGATGCTGCCCCTGCCCCTTCCCTCCTCATTCCCCACAGAAAGAACCCAGAGTCCTGTTTTACTCCAGATCTCAGGACCACTATCCCTCTCTGAACAGTTGTTGGTTAGGAACGTGGCCCCTTACTCTGCCTGGATGAGGAGGGAATCGAGGACAACATTCAGTAAGATGGTGGACCACTGTCCTGCCACTATACTCTGATCCTTGGAGAATTGCCATGACTTACTGTTGCGCTCTAAGGACCACCAGGCCTTTGCATCTACCCTGCTGCACCTTTCTTCTCTAATTAGAATGTGAGCTCCTTGACAGCAGGGAATGTCTTGCTTTTCTTTGTATTACCTGTGCCCATCACAGTGCTAGGCAGTAGGGAATGGGCAATACTTTTCCATTACATTTCACTATGACCCTTTGGGCATAGTACAGAGGAGAGTAATAAATATGGAATCAGAAGGCCTGGATTCAAATCCTCCCAGTGCTACTTACTGCTTGTATTGTTGCAGCCTAGGGGTGCTAGGAACCCCACAATTCAAATGATGTGGATCCTGTCTTGAATGGATTCGACCCAAGCCTTCTTTCAGTCAGACAAGGTTTATTAGAACGCTGGTTGGGGTGGGTGAGATTTTAAGAATCTGTGCTATTGGCCAAACCTTTAAGGAATCTGAGCATTTGTGAAGAGTGGGCCAGAGTAAATCTCAGCATTTTAATGGAGGCAAGATGGTCAAAGAGTGGGTCTAGTTGGAATCAAGGGTGGGAAATGCCCAGAGGCAATCCAGAAGTAACTGATGATGAAAGGCTGGGCTAGGTTAGAGGTAACAGAGAATAAGAGATTTGGGTAGGGGGCCACCATGAAAGGCCAGTTGAAAGGATTGCTGGGATGAGTGGATGCCTCGGGTGAATGCCAGAGACTTAGCCAAGTGGGCAAGTGGGGGGGGGGGGGAAGTTCCAGGACCCATATCCGTATGACCTTGGGCAAGTCAATGTGATCTGTAGGTTGGACTAGCCTTTACTGCCCCTTCAGCTCTGAATCCATGATCCTCTGATCCTTGTGGTCTCCATGGTATCTGGAGAAGCTGATTATACACCTGGCACTCATCACCAGAGGAGAGCAGACCTGACAAATAAGCCTCCAGCACTAAGCCCTGGATCCAGCTAGGTCGGGATACCTTCTAGTAGCTCTAGGCCTGCATTATTTAGAAATTCTTTTATTTCCCTATCATTTCTTGCTTTTTTTTTAAACATCCTATGACCTGAGCCATGAGTCATGGAATCAAAAGAGCCTTAGAGCTAGAAGTGACTAGCCTCAGTAGCTGGACAGCTACGACCAGCTGCTCTAGAAACCCCAGCAGCAACGTGGTACTTATCACTGTTGACAATATCTTAAGTACCAGCTCTTACTCAAAGCCGGAATCCCTACTATTCCGACTGGGGAGTGGCCAGTCTTAGGCCCTTTGAACACTTATTTTTCCAGGAAGCCAATCCTATTTATGGTTCTCTCTTTCCTTTTTTTTTTTTTTTTTTCCTGAATCTGTATTGGTAGGGAGATTAGAAGGGGTATTTGGCTGTTTGCTTTCTCTTCCACCCAGAAGAGGGAGATTGTCTTAAGCACTGAAGAAACTGGAATAATGACTAGTGATGGGCTTCAATGGCCACCAAAGTGGTCTTATCCCAGAAGCCAGAGGTGGGGTGGAGAACAGCTTAATGGGATTCCAGCTTCTGGCACCAGAATCTACTCCACCTTTCTAATTAGTTAGATCCTGAAAGTACTTGTAGGCCAGTATCTGCATTATATGCCAGAACAGTTCCTCATTGAAGTCACAGGTCACAATAGCCTGGTTTCTTATAGTAAAATCAGTTAGCATCTAGTATGTGTCTACCATGTGGCAGGCCCAGTGCTAAGGCTGAGGAGACAAAGAAATACAAGGAGCTCAGTCTAATGGGCAGAAAGAACATCTGGAGAACTACATACAAACAAGATACACACAGGATAGTTGGAATGGCTTTCATATTCATCTCAAACCAGATGCAGAGATGGGTACATTTAGAACCCACAGGTTTTTAGTATTAAACCCAGAGGTGCCATGAGACCACTTGCTGGGGAGGAAGAGACCCCAAGACTCATTTATACAGCACACTCCTGCTCCCAGGCTAGGCCCTGCCTGATGCTTCTAATTGGCAATCTGTAAAGTGGGGCTATATGTCCTTCTAGTTTCCTTTCAACTCTTAAGTTTATGGTCCTGTCAATCCACAATATTCTTATGCTCACCTTCTGAATGTCACCACCATAGTTAGTCCATCACCTCATTTCTATGCTACTATGATGAGGGCACAGTCTCTGGGAACCTGCCTGAACCTGGAGTAGTCTCTGGGAGTCCCCTTGAACGCTCCTTGAGTCTTCCAACTGCATGTGGCCTTCCCCTAAGGCCATGGGCCTTGCATTATCATTGGGCCCAAGTCTCTGCCTAGCCTAGCCCTCTATTGTTCAGCTGTTTCCCACCCTTAATCCTGATCAAAATATCTATACCCTAGTTCTGCTACCTACCCCTCAATTTTCTGTCATCTCCATGTAACCTTCAGTTATTTCCCACCCTGGAGTCTGACCTCATCTCAGTCTCATCAAGCTCCTCCTTAGACTCCTCAAGTCCCTCCCTAAACCCCTCCTCTAGTCACTTCAGACCTCCCCCTTAATCCCTCCCACATTCTTTATATACACAAAAAAAAAAATCTTTATATACACAATCTCCATCTTGCCTCTATGAAGGGCTCAGATTCAATTTAGCTCAGTAGGTTGAATCTGGCTTGCTTGTGAAAACAGGCATCACAAAGGGGAGGAATTTCTTAAGACAACCCATTATGGCAAACCCTTAATAAACTTCGTCTTTTCCCTTGGCTGAGAAGGCTTGAGCCAGGACCTGGCGTTACAGTACTTTGGGGTGTTGAGCACCCCTCAACCTCAAACCTCTTCAACTACAGCATTCTAATTAGCTTTCTAGCCTTGACTGTCCCTGATTCAATCTAGCCTGCAATCTCATTAATCCTTCTGAAGCAGTTCTGATCACCACTCCCTACTATCAAGAAAAATTCATAGGAGTTGGCCTGACATTCAAAGTTCCCCACAATTTAGTCATCCAAGCCAAAAGTGACTATTTTATTCTCTCAAACATGACATATTCCCACCTACATGCCTCAGCTCATTGCTTCTGCTTAGAACAGCCTTTCCAATACCCACCCCCACCCTTAAGTCCTTCTGGACCACCTCAGCCCAAGTTGATTACCCCTTCTTTCGAATTATCATTCATACTGCAGGCACTAATTGCCACATTATTTTAACTCTATGTATCCTGTCTCCACATTTAGACTAAATGCCTCAAAAAGGTAGCAAAGGATTTTCTCTATCCAGTAGCTAGCACGGGGCCTTACACACAACTGGGTTTTTAGTGCTTGAGATGTTTGACAACATTGCTCTAAAAGATGAAAGCCCAGATACCCCACTAACGTCAAGTCTCCACGAGCCAGAGAGTGTTTCTGTCACTCCCCCCTCCCCCGCCCATTATGACCAGAAAAACACAGTTGCAAGAGATTAGAGGTCACCTGGCCCAACTTTCCCATCTCATAGATGAGGAAGCCAAGGCCTAGAGGGGTTAAGTGATTCCCTCAAGCAGAGGAAGGATTTGAACCCACAATCACTGCTCTTCATCATGGTACCATACTCCATATGGGAATGTGCATCCCATGGGATGTCTCAGCTGTCAGTGTGCCAAGGAATGGGCTAGGACATGGCCCTGTTATTTTGATTGACGGCAATTATGCTTTGTCTTTACAAGATCCCCACATCTGGGGTAGAGTCACAGGGACACCTAGTGGTAGAAGGCAGTATGGGCCACAATTGCTCACCATCCCACATTCCCAAAGCCAATTGCATCATACTCTAATTTACCCCGGTGTGACCTTAGATCTCAGAGCAACGACAGAATCTTAGTGATAGCAAGGACCTAAGCCTATCTAGTGCAGTGTCTTCTATTCCCTAGGACTGCCAACCTAAGAGAAAAGCTTTGGCAGCAGTTCCAAGACAGGTAGTGATTACCTAGGCAAAAGCACAAACCCTGAACTCTTTTGCTTTGCCTATCTTGCCCAGGCCCCCACTGCAGACACCAGAACCAATCTTTCAGGGACCAAAAAGAAAAAAAAAAGACTAAGAATCCCAATTATACTGACCGGCTGGTAATGATTCCATGACAACCAACTGCTTCCCTCAGCTCAAAAGCAGTGAGCTAGGGATCTGCCACTACACAAGGTAGTCAGAATCACAGCTAAAAATCCTTTGGGCATGGAAGCGGCAGTGGTGAAAAGGATAGTGGGGTGGGGAAGGGAAGGAAAGAAAGGAATAAAAGTCTTAGTAGAGAAGACAGTACCATAGGGGCTAGGGTAGCAATAGCTACCTCCTCTCCCCAACCTTGCACTTGTGCCCCCAAGGCCTGGGCACCATGGCAACGAGCCTAGCCAGCCTGGAAGCCATCACACAACCGTACAGAAACTACCACCCTGGCACTGGCACCTGGATGAACAGCCCCAGAAGCTCTCCATTTACACCTCTCATCAGACGGGATTCCACCCAAGTCCTTTTTTTAGCTCTTTATTTTTACTTCCCCCACCAAAGGGAATTGAAGGCAAAGAGGTGCTTGGGGAGGCACCTTATACCACATGGAGTAAATTCATTTGTAAAGGTTACTGTCCTAGAAAAATACACATTGCTAATTTGTGGGCTACAACTCAACCATTTCTGAGGACATTGGGGATGGGCGAAGGTGGAGAGGAAGAGGGGAAATTCATGTCAGACTGGCTCACATGGATGTGTGTGGGAGACAAATGAAGAACCCTTTTGGGTTGGTGGGTCATAAAAAAATCCTTGTGTATTTTTCTTAAAAAGGAAACCTAAACTGCCTTCTGTCATGTTTACTGTGTGCGTTATGTGTGAGACAGGCAGTCTGAGGGTTTTGTTGTTTCATGCAGTATAGCAAAAATGTGATGATTTTTATCAACTGATGAGTTTTAGTGGAAAGATTTTGGAGGCTGGGGGTAAAAGGAAGAGGAGAAAGGGTCACTGGAGACAACCAGGAATCCACTTGCTCTTCATCTCCAACCAGAACCTACTGAGTCAGTGGTATGGGGCTGCTGACAAAAATGGAATTCCTATCCAAACATGCCAGTTGTCCTATGAAAGTCAGGGTAGTAAGGTCAGTTCGTGGGACATGAATGACCATGTCTTTTGATCCTCCAGAGAAGGAGAAAAATAATCCACTAACACAGAAACCTCTGATCTTTCTGGCCAATGATGTTTCAGGGCTGTCCTGCAAAGGGCTCTGAAAACAGCCCTGCATCTGGGCCAGGGGCAGAAGCAGGGGCGTTTGATTTCTTGTGCTAGAATGTCCTCAGGAGGGAATGCCCCGAATCCCTAGATCCAGCATCCCTCTTATGACAACTTTGGTGAGCCCAGTCTGTGCTTCAGTCAGTGTGTGTTGCTCGGGGAGGCAGCTCCAGAACAGGAGAAAGGAAAATCTCGACATCAGTGAAAGCTACAGAACAGTGTGTGGCTGGGCTGCCAGAAGCTTAGATGCCGATGGCTTGCAGTACCCTCCTTTCGTTGTCATTAAGGTGGCCTGAGAACATCATGTAGCAGGGTTGTTGGGCAAACTGGCACAGGAAGTCAGTCAGATAGGCCTGGGTGGGGAAAGAGCAGAGGGGTCACGGAGGATTGTCTATGGGAAAGCAAGGCCAATGTGGTGAGGGTGGGTGTGCCGGGGAGGCAGTAAGCTGAGAGAAGGGCATGCAGCAGGGCAGCGGGGAGGGAGAGGCACTTGTTTAGGAGCTTGGGGTGCTCGAGCTCCAAAGGACACCAGCTCACTCAGGGCCCTCCCAGGGAGGTGGCTTTCAAGTGCAGCCTGTTTCCTATCAGCCTCAAGGAGTTGAATGATCCGGGCTGAAGCACAGCAGGGATGCTGCAGACCCTCTATTCTGGGATCTAGGCCAAATCAGAGCTCTCCTGAGAAGCAGGGTGTGAATCTGGTCTCAGACTTGGGGCAGTGCTGCCCCTCTAAACAATCTCACCTGTAAATCGACCTGATAGAGGGGGTCCTTCAGGGCATCTGGATCATCCTCTTCATCGTCTTCGTAGTAATCCTCATCTGTCAGACAAGAGCCAAAGTGGGATTAGGAAGGGCAGGCATAGACACATGACTAACAGGACCCAATAACCCAGGACTCTACTGGAGTTTGAGATACTGGGTGACTAGTGGAGGTCTGGTTTAGGAATTTGACTTTCACATTCCAGTTTCTTCTGGGATAAGCAGGGCTTGGTTAGATATGGCAAAGTACAAGGGTTTTCAGGGCCAAACCCCACCCTCCCTTCTCTGTCCTAGTTCATGTTGAAAGATAATATATTTTCTGATCTCTGGGTCCTTTGTTTGTTCCCTTCATCAACTGCCTACCGTATTTATTTGTGGCAAGAATGTCAGAAAGGAGTTGCCCAGCTAAGCCTTCATCTTCCTCTTCTTCTTCTTCCTGGTCTTCCCACATATCGTTAGAATCATCTGTTTGGAAGAGAAAGGCAGATGGAAAATTTTCATCACTCTAAGTCTTGAGTAGGGTGGTGCAGAGAAAAATGCCCAACGGGTTCTGAAACTTGGATCCTGGGTCCCAGAAATCAGCTCTTTCTAACACACACACACACACACAGGTCGAAGGGTCTATTTCCCATCACCCCAAACTTTTTCAAGGATTCAGAAGTGAGATCAAAGTGTTTTAATGATGGGGGCAGAATGAATTCAAGACTACTTTTTACAGTTCTCAATTTCCTTCACTATCCAAGGCTTCCTTGATAAACCATGAGTCAAGTAAAACACGCTATTGCAATAACATCTGGGTAGTGTTCTAAGGTATGCCAAACACTTGCCACCTAGCTGCAGTGGCAGACAAAGCAAGGCAGGTGTAACTGGGTAAGGCTCACCACCTTGACTCCACTCCGCTGGTGTCTGGCGAGAGGCATTGGCTTCCATGACGTTGGACAGCTCATTGATGATCAGCTTTAAGATCTTGACTAGTAAAGGAATGTTTGTCCAGCGTTCAGGGTCTGGAAAGGAAGGAGAGAGAGACAGTGGTGTGGTCCTTGCTGGTCTTTGAAACAAGACTAGGAAAGACAGAAGACTGCCACAGGTGGACACACATGCAGTCCCCTCTTTCCATCTGGAGGTATTTGCACATAGCACCGGTTATCCCATAGCTGCCTCGCCTTCTGCAGTCTCTTAATGCCCACGGTCCAAAAGAACGTTTGAATACTTGCTGTCATCAAGGAGGAGCTGCTTGGGGCACCTCAGCACTTAGTGTGAGAGGAACACTGAGGAGGTCACGTTGGTCACATCGTTTATTGTCACCTCCAAACAACTGTGTAGAGGACTTGAGCTCTGGTCTCTAGGATCCAGATTTGAGAAATACTGGGCTCATTTTGGCTCCAAGGCCAAAGAGCATGAAAGTGACTTTGGGCTTAGAGACTGATGGCACTGGAGACTTAGGCGGGAAGCAAGTCAGAATTCTACTGCAAAGTGAACACAGTCTTCCAAGGCACAGAGCAGCTTCAGGCAGTTGCTGCAGACAGATTCCCAGGTAAAGTGTGCTGGTAAGGGTGAGCAGGAAGGCTAGGGATAACACAGAGCAGCCAATGTTATTCATCCTCTTTAACAATGGCCCCAAAAGGTGAAGAGACTCACTCAAGGTTACATCCTGCACCCTGACTTTCAGACATCTACACCAGAAAAGGACCTGTATTTCAAAAGGGAATTCCTATTCATCGGGGGAAGCTTCACTCACTTTTGGCTGCCTTAGAACGAGTACGGATGCCCTCATCCATGTTGAAGATCTCCTCTCCCTTCACCCTGATGTCCTGCAGGCGCTTGTCATCTGCATTGATGCCATGCTGGAGAAGCTTGCATAGGGCCACAGAGCTGGGACAACAGAGGGAAACCCATTCAGTCACCTAGCCATTAGTTCCACTCCAAGAGACAAGCAGGTTCTAATGACTCTCTCTTCTGGATCGATGATACCCCGCCCCATGAATTTTAGAAGTATTGACTCCTTTTGGCAGAGCTGAAAATGGGGTCTTGATGTCTAGAAGTTGGCCTAATGAAAACCTTTTCTTCTGAACAGAGGTGGGCAAGGGGAGAGAGTTGAAATGGTTGGAGTTGGTGGTGTAAAAACAAGAAAGAAGAAAATGTCTGCCGATCTGGCCAGGGGAAATCTGGCGTCTCCTTTAAAGGCCTTCTTAGACAGCCTCCCTGGCACAGCACAAGCCAGGAATTGTCCTGGGGCACCTAAAGATGGCAGTTGTTCAGGAGGATATAGAAGAATGGGAAATAAGGTAGAGTTGAGATGAGAGAATACAAGAGTATTATGATGCATTTAATTGTAATAAAGAGAGTTAGATTAGAAATGTAGGCATGGAGTGACAGGCTGAGAAAGAGAAGATGAAATATGCGAGCTGGGGTCCCACCTGACTTTACTTTCGTATTGTCCATAGAACAGGTGCTGCCGGCTTGTCCACTCAGCCATAACAAACTCCAGGGCAGGTTTACCAGTGGGTCCTGGGAGACTACACAGAAACTCCAACAGGGGCTCCAGCTGAGTGTGTACCAGGTGAGCAAAGACCATGATCAGGGACTAAAGAAAACACAGGAGAAATACTTGCTTAAGAGCTTCAAAAGCACCATGGATGATGTCAACTAAGATAAAACAGGTATTTGGAAGCAGCTGGTTATACGGACTAAAGGTTCAATCCCTGAGGCATGGAAAAAAGGAGCAGATATCACTGTATTTGCATGGCAGGGCAGAGAGGCAATGGAATACTCAAGTCAACACATGAGATTCTATTTCTTCAAACCCAGCAGGTCAATGTCCCATCACTTTTCCACCCTGAAATCCTGTTTTGTCCAGCTCAGGTTCCCCACTGTCCTCTCACCTGCATAACACTGAGTGTTTCTGCCTGTTGCATCTTGCTGAGGATGGCACGAAGGATCTGGTCCAGATTCTCACCCAGCTCCCTCCCTGCCTTGGAAATGAGGGTGGAGACTAGGCGGCCAACAAAGGCAGCGGTAAACTCGGAGGTGCGGGGGTCAAGGAGCTGGCTCACCACTTGCATCACATACCATAGACCATTGTGACCCTGCTCATCATGCCACTGTGCAATCTGCTCCAAGGCCACCGACACATAGGCCCGAAGGCACTCACCACCATTCTGGACAGAGGACAAAACATGAATGAGAAGCTAAGGAAGAGTGGAACGCCTGGAGTTCATGGGTGCGCACCAACGGAAATTCCACCCTCACAAACTTTGTTACCAACTGTACGAAAGACCATTATTTTGAGGCAGATAAGCTCAAAAAGTATTTGGTCTATAGTGGGGTTGCTATCTGTGGCTGGTTAGTCCAGCAGGTCAGAACATAATCTGAATGTCAACAAGGGTTTTTCCATCTCTAAGTGCTAAAATGTACCCAATTCCTTGAAATAACCCTTGATATCACATAGGGTTAAGGGTGGGGGTGGGGACAGAGATAGAAGAGACAGGCAAAAATATGAACGGGTCAGTGGAAAGTCATCATCATTCCTAGAAAAACAATACAGAATATATGTCCTATTGATGGGTCATATACCAGAAAAAGCAATAACCAGGGGCCGCCATATTGCACGAAGCCCTATGGAATTATGTGTTGTTTTTTCTCACAGAACTTCTGCCCAATGATTTTCGTTAACCAAAAGTCCACTAGCAAGTACCAATAACCACAATGATCAGCTGTAGTACTTCAGGCCTGGAAGCAAGTGACTTGCCACCCAGAGAGTTAGCAGTTGTGGCATTTCACTTCCTTCTCTAGAGATCTACCAGCCAGACTACAGATTTTCCTTCTAGAGACACCCAAGTGTTCTTGGACACTTCTAGCTGGCAGCAGATGCCCACTACCCTCAAATGGTATAACATCCACAAGAGCACTGCCAGTGGAGCCTGGCATCTTCCATTATGGAGCAACTCCCATGACGGCAGGACCCCAAAATGGAACCCTTCCAGGATTGTTAGCCTACTACGAGGCTACAGGCCAGGAAGCTGCTCACCTCCCCCTTTCCCAACCAGTTTCCTGGTACCTGCATGGTGGCATTATCGTCTGTGTTTAGAGTACACTGTGCAACGGCGGGGAACGCCTGGCAGATGAGCAGCTGGGAGAGAGGAGGCTTTGTGTTTCGAACCACTGTAGTCAGAATATCAATGGCTGTCTGTGGAGAAGAAAAGAAGGCCAGTCAGAGCTACTTCTTTACGGGAGATTCGCCGATCAGGCTTCTTTCCAGATTGTAGTGAAGCAGACAGCACAGAGTGGGTAGAATAACCTTGCTCTTGCAGAAAAAGCTGCATAGGTAGTAGGGAGGCTCCCAGTCCCCTTCTAAACAACAAGCGCTTTTCTGGAGATAGAGATGGATGAAACAGCCTGGTGGCAAACTGAGTGACTCGATACACGGGCAGCTCTATGTGCAATTACGTGAGATGTGTATGATGAGTCTTAAAAAGCTCTCAAGTGCGTTACTGTCCTCGTGGGGCCTGTGTCCATGAGGTGGGATTTTCATTCCATGAACATCTCTCAGGTTAGAAAGTCTTCTCTTTGTTGATATCTTATAGGTCAGGACAGAAGACCAGGGTAAGATTTTCAGGTTCTCCCTCATATGTACACACTCATGTAAAGTTTCCCATGGGTTCCTGTTACTCACCGCACACAGTCCAGCAGGGATCTTGTCAGCAGGCGCCTGCATGATGCTGACCAGAGTTGGGATCAATCTCATCTGCATGGGACCCTGACAAGCCTCTATCTGGGCCAGTTCCTTGAAGATATCCTGAGCCAATGAGGCAACAACGGGATCTGAAGTGAAAAAACCAATGTGTCTCCTGAGAGGTCTGGGCCTGCCTCTCAGTCATGAATGCCTGTCTTTATCCCTCATGCTACTGGATTCGATTTGATTTATCACTATGAGCCCCAATGAGGCCAAAGGAATAACTTGAAAGCATATGAGTTCCCTGTTCCCAAAAACCATACTACGATCTATTTAGAAAAGTATAGACTAATATTCATACTAAAATTAAATTCTGTACCCTTCCACAAGGCAACCCTTACTCCTTTCTTCCTATGAAGTCTAGACTGGGTTAGTGTATGCTTGACAGAAAGAACGGCCAAAACTTGATCTTTAAACCAAATGCTCTACACCGGGGCTGTCTAACCTTAGGTTTTTATTCAAACGATAGACAATATATTTTGATTTGCTATTTTGGTGAGAGCTCTGCGATAGCTCGGCTTCCTTTACCGAAGCATTCATGTAAATTTCTATGCTTGTAGGCGGACCGCATAAACTGCACTGCTGGCAGCATTTTGGACAGCCTTGCTCTACACTAAGTAAGAGAACAAGAAGGTATTAAAAGCTTGAGACTGAAGGTATTTCCCTAAATGCTTATGTTTGGGGAAGAGAAGTACACCTTGACTAGGGGGTAAATGATGAAGAACAGAAAAACAACCCAGATACTAATCTCAGAATAATAAGCAAAGCCTACTGAAAGAAAAGACTTCTGTGGGGTTGAATTCCAGTTTAAATTGTTTCGCCCAGGGACAAAGAATATTCTCATAGATGATACTGCAATCCATTCCTCTAACAGGATATTTAACAGGCCTCCAACGATGTCACCAGGGCCAAGGTGTAGACATGTGATGAGAGGTAGAATTTGCAATCTCTTGAATAAATGAACCCCCAAAGCACTAGACTAGAAGGAGTCCGTCTTTAGGCTTACTTATTGAATTTGTGGAGCAACCCCTAATATGTTAAATGACAAATTTAGGATACAAAAAAACCTTAAAACTAGAATGATGCATTGAGTTGAAGATAAAATCTTGTAAGGATATATTTAAACTCCTGAGCCTGGGTTCAAAAAAATAAATGGTTAAAAAAAAAAAAAGCATAAGAGGGTTGGTTCAGTAGAAGTTGATTCAAAAAGACCCAGGAGTTTTAGTTGAACACAAGCTCAATGTATTTAGCAGAGGACCATGGCTGCCAGAAGAGGGGACGGGAAGAGAAAAAGCATTTAAACATCTACTATATGTCAGGCACTATGCAGAGGGCTTTACAAATATTATCTCATTGACCCTTACAACTGCCCTGGGAGGTACGTGCTGAGGAAACCAAGGCAGACAGGTGAAGTATCTTGCCCAGGGTCACACAGTGTCTGAGGCCACATTTCAACTTAAGTCCTAATTTTGGGCTCAGAGCATCCCCTGAGCAACACTACTGACAAATAAAAAAGAAGCTACTGCCCAGAAGAAAGGCGATCGCCCCAATGACTGTGCTGGTCAGGCCACAGCAGGAGTACTGGGGTGAGCTCTGGTCATGAACAATGGTATCCCTTCAGAGGATGGTGACCAGAAAGGTGAAGAGACTCAAAAGCATGCCACATGAAGATGCTGAAGGAAGCAGGCATGTTTAGCTCAGGGGTCTCAAGAAGACATGACAGGAAGAGCTGGCAAGGGGACTAGACTGATTTTCTAGAGTTTTAGAGGGAAGACCAGGGCAAGGAGGAGGCTGTAGCTCAGGCTGAAAGAGACCTGGGAAACCACCTGAGCTGCACACAAATGGAAGCAGTGATCTTGTAAAGCAGACAGTTCTTCCTCACTCAATCTGTCATTTGAGCAGCAGCTGGGGGGAGTCAGATTAGTGAACCTCTAAAGGCTCAGGTCAGCCTTTATGATTCGATCCCTGCACCCGTCCAGCACCTTCAGAGCTCTCCAGGGCAGGGACCGTGGACACCTGGTATACGGCTCGGTTTTTAACATTTTTGGAAACATTTACACTCTCAGGACAGACGGGTTATGACCCTCACCTCATAATAAACTGTACTTATTTATGATGGCTGGTCCTCAGAATTCCAAAGGGATGAAATGAAATCTCCATCGGAGTTCAATTGTTCCTAACCTTTTCTCTTTTCAAACGCATTTGGTACCCCCCAGTCATCCTCCTGCCTTCTGTAGGTCTATGTAGAAATATACCATTGGGGGGGCAGCTAGATGATGCAGTGAGTAGAGCCCCAGCCCTGGAGTCAGGAGGACCTGAGTTCAAATCCAGCCTTAGATACTTGACACATGTACTAGCTGTGTGACCTTGGGCAAGTCACTTAACCACAATTGGCCTGCCTTCCCCCCTCCAAAAAAACCAACCAAGCAACCAAACAAAAAAAGAAACATACCATTGCTGTATTTTAGAAAAATGGCAATGGTGAATGGACAGATTTTGTTTTCCACACTGGCTGTGAATTCTGGGTCTACTGTGCATACAATGCAAAGTGTCTCCATCACCAAATTGAGGACTTCTGAGCTGAACTGTGCTGCCAGGTGAATCAAGCCATCCAGGACACTGGGAAGGAAGGGCCGCAACACGTGGGTGCTCTCTGAGACCTTCAGCTGGTCACAATAACTAGACAGAGAGATAGATCAGTCAGGGTCAACCACAAGCCGATTCAGTGAACACTCATTACTCCAAAAATTATTCCATCACTGAGAGGAGCAGCTTCCAACCACTAAGAGGGTTGTGAACTTGTTTGTGCTTTCTGCTTTTCCTGTGCATCTCATCTACCATGAAAAACACTAAGGTAAAACTAGGAGGGACCGAAAGCATCCTTTTGTTCCTTTAAGCATCTCAGGCTGTGTGGGAGATTCCAAGGGAATGAAGGGGGAAGGGAGAAGATCTTTTAGACTCTACCATCAGAACTGCCTGTTCATCCATCTAGCTAAAAGCAACTAGGAAAATATTCCTTTCCTTCTTCACCTTGTCAGTTTTTTCTTAAGATCTTCCAGCATCTATAAGTGGTTCTGTTTCCAGGTAAAACCAATCAATAGGCCACCTGTGGCTTGGGATGCTTTGCCTGGGCACTATCCCCCCAAATCACTCCCCTCACTCACAGACTGGAAGTGTTCAGGTCACTCACCCCCAGATGGCTCTGACGGCAGAGATCCGGACTGACGGGGGCTGGGTCTCATGCAAACCACTCACAGTTGCCTGTAGGAACTGTTGGATCAGTTCAGGAGACATGGCAACAGTGAACCGACTTGCAGCCCAGAGAGCTCGGCCCAACAGAAAAGGAGACACTACGGGAGAGACAGAGACAAAGCAGTGAGGCCTCTCACTACAATGATCCTTCCTGCCACGAGCCCAGTTTGAAGATAACTTGAATTAGATTCCATAAGATACATGCAAACTAATAAAAAAAGGAAGAAGAATCTCAGAAATGAGAAAAAGAAGGCGAGAAATCTCACCCTATACAATCAATAACAGAAAGTCCCTTTTCCACACCTTACTTGTTACCATCTTTATAATGGCTCATGGCTATTCCTATTTTACTAATGGACCTCCATCTCAAACTGGTATAATCAAAGTATTTATTCAAGTCAGGCAGTCATTTTGTATTGATTAAGCACCTGGATACATGAAGAGAGGCAAAAGACAGTCTCTGCCCTCGAGGAGCTCACAATCTAATGAAAAGACACACAATGTGGAAAAACTAATTCTGATAAAGCTCTACTTTTTCCAGGGGGAACATGTAAAATTCTAGCACCCATCTTCTCAGATCCCTCAAGATTTTCAAGTTTCCTTTTTAGAACAAAGGCTATAAGATACAGGTTGATTTGGAAATATGTCCCAATATGTATATTCACACATTCAATCATAGTTTTTGGCCATCTACTGTGCAAGGCTCTGTGCCAGGATCTACAGGAGACACAAATACGTCAGTCAGGCTACATAAGACATGCATACAAATAACTAGCTTACATATTGTCTTAGATAAATGCCATGCTTGGTACAGACAGGGTATTCTCTATGGACAGAGAAGAGTGAAGAGCAGGGATGGTCTTAATGGGTTGGAGTTACTACAAAGACCAGGGGGAAACTGCACTGAGGCTCAAAACCAGAACGAAAAGTAACATAGGAACTTCTAGGTCTGACTGTTAGTCAAATGTATGGGTTGAGAATGGGAGAGAAGAAAATCACTGTGCTTCATGACAGGAAGGGATGAAAATATAACAGAATGGAAGCAGGGTATATAGCACAGAAAAAGTATTAAGGTATGGCAAAAACAATGAATCATAGAGTATGACTGAGAATTCATACAAACAGAACAGGGGCTATTTTTATAGGCACGAAATTTCCATGGAGGTGAGAACTGAAAATTATAATAACTTGGCTACAGGTTGAGAATAAAAGCTTGAAAAAAATGCAGTAGAGGGAGAAGGAGCCTGACAAAGAATCCCTGGGGGCGTTCTGGATCTAATCAGAAGAGGAGCAAAGACGCAGTCAGTATCAAGAAGAATCAGAGTCCATTCAAATGCCAAGGACAACTGGGACCAAAAGAACATTGACGCAGCCACCTCAGGAGGAAGTAAGAACAGCTGGGTGGACATCTGAATTCAGCAGCATCATTCTCTTGGCAGGGAAAGCCAGAGTCAAATTTTTCAGGCCAATGTTTGGGAGGCCCTTATCACAGCATAAGGATAAGACCTGCCTTAACTATTCGAAAAGAAATACAAGTAAGTCCAAGAGACTGGGCATTATGTTGGAACATACCTGAGAGATTGAGGTCTGCAAGAACAACGTTGGTTAGGAACCCGTGCATGTCAAAATGGATCCTGCCATTTTTCACATTGTCAGTAATGATAGACTTCACAGAGCCCAGAGCCAGCATACAAGCTTCGTGGATCTTCCACCTGCAAAGGATAATACAGTAGGGCCCCCTACCTAGTCAAACAAACAAGATAACCCAAAGTTGGCCATGTAAGGGCTGCAGATTTGTCTGGCAAGATAGTTCAAACAGGACTGAACTGGCTAGGGGGTCTTCCTTGTCAGTCTTTACTATCTCTATCTTTTACCAGGACAGATTGAAGTTATATACCAAAGATGATGAAAGGAAAAACAACACAAGCAAGACGTAGACTGGGTTCCTTAAACCAATGCAGTGAGAAAGTTAGAAGAGCAGCTTAATCCATTGGTCTGGGAAGAGTAGCTTTAGGATGAACAAAAGGCAGCACCTCTCTGTCCAGGCTCTGGCACCAACAGGTGTGGCTGCTGCCACAGTCCTCTCCAAGACCCCTCCTTCCTTACCAGTGCTCAGTGCCGCTGCTCTGGGTTTGCTCGGCTTCTTGTAAATGCCGAGTGGCGGCAGCAGCCAGGGCCGTTGCACTCTCGTTCTGGAAATCAGTGGCCACAGCCTAGGAAGGAGGAACAGGCTCTTAACAAATCTGCTTGTATACATGAAACCTAGTCTGATGGCTAATTGCTTGAGTCAGAACGTTATCCAGCTGCATAAGGCCAATTATTATCACTGGAAAATGCTGTATTACCAGCCTCTGACAAGGGTAAGGCCATGTTGTCTTACTCTTATTTTCACATATCTTACTTGTTAAGGAGCTGGTCCCTTTGGCTACATGGAGCAGAACACCTGCCAATGATGACAAACCCAAACCTAGAAGGCTCTGGGCCAGACCTTGAACTTCTGGAGCCTCATACTAAGCTAGGAAATGAAAACTAAGCCACTTCTTGAGTGTGCTGTGAGATGCCATTCTTTCACAAAAGGTGCCTTAGGAAGGCTACGTGATGCTGAGAACTGGCTGACACCTTCAAACCCCCATCCCCAACTCTCCCCCAGCAACAAGCAGTGTGTGTGGCCACTTGCCCGCCCCTGTAGCAAGGAGAACAGGAGCAGATGTTTGGATGGTATCACGCAGCTTCCCAAGGGAGCTCCTTCCCCATTAAGTTTGCCAACGAATGATCGCTACTATAAATACTTGCAGAAAAATGGATCAAAAAGCCCTGCTTCTGTCCTAACAGCCTCTGCTCATTTGAGGCCCTCCTCCTCTGAAATTCTTTTTTTCTTTTTGATAGCCCAAATTTTAATTACTGACTAATCAAGAGAGCTAGGATAATGTTTATGTACCATTTATTTCTTCTAACACTTAGCTGCCCCAAAGCTACGCTATAAGGAATTATGAAAGGAGTACCTTGTAGATTTAGAGCTCATAGACTTGGGAGTTAGAAAAGAACCTTAGATAAGACTGAAACTCTTAAAGCAGTTCACCTGCCCACAGAGAAACAGCAGAACTTTGGTTCTTACCACTGTAAATAAAGGCATCTAACACAGGGCTTCAGCTGGGGTCAGGTAGTGGGAAAGACAAATAGAAGCTCAAAGAGAGGACAGATTTCATTAATGATGGCTGGGCACTGGTGGGCACCCTAGAGTCTTTTACCAGCAACAGGTCTTGGGCTGCAATCCTGACAGTGTAGGAAAAAGTATCATCGTCTTCATCTTCAACAAACTGCTGGGGGTTGGCTGTCCACACTTTAATCTGGAAAAAAGTGTGAAATTTAGCTTTCTACTGGGGTCACCCAGATCACATGTTCCCTCAGCAGTAACCAGAGGAAAAGGGTGCGGAAGGGGAAAACACCAATTTTTCCTTATATGAAGGCTCTAGGTCTGAAGAGTTCTTTTTTGTTTGATCCCTATCAAAGATGTTTGTCATTCAAGACCGCTGCTTTTTGGGAAGGTACCAGCTTACCAGGAAGGTAAACAGCCATCACCACTCGCTGCTTTTTGGCAACTGCACATTTGCAATCTCCTAGTCTGATTTATCAGTTCACTGTAAATAGGTGGGGAGCCACACACAGGAGATGGGAGAGGTGATCATTTTATTCTGCGATCATCTTTCTTGTTTGCAATGGTCTTCCAATTAACAATCTCTTCTCATCCTCTGGCTCCTTAGCAAGGGCTCTGCTATTCGGCAAGGGGACATGAACAGAGAGGATGGCATTTCCTCTCACCTTCTGATGCAAATACTCTCTTTAAGTCTGAAGAAACTGACAAAACCACCTCAGCACAGCCACATGACATAGGAACTGCTGTTTTTATTTTCTTAGGACAAACGTAATGCCAGTGGTTACTTAGGATTTAGCATGAAGCTACCCTCCTGGTATTCTTCTATTCCCTAAAATCTAGCTCTCTCTTCTAAACCTGATACTGCAAACGGACACATTTGGGGTTGTTTCCCAGAAGACATTCACCTGCTCCTCAGTTATCTGCATATATAAAATAACGTAATAAATCAGCTCCGGCAGCGCCTTCTTCACGGTGCTTTTGAATTTGCTGTTTTCCAGGAGGGCGTGGACGAATTCAAAAATGCTGAAGACAAGGTTTTCAAACCCCAGCACCTCACCTAGAGGAAGGGCACACAGTGAAAGGAACCAATGACCACAGAGCAGAATGACAAACTAAAAATCCTATGAATATTCCAAAGTAACTATGCTGTCTTCGGAAATCAATGAAAGTATGTTTGCTGATTTCTATTCTGTTGGGAGTAACAGTAACAAGAAGTAACATTTCTATGACATTTTAGGGTTTACAGAGCACTTCACAAATATGATCGCATTTGACCCTCAGATGTGCTACTATTATCTTCATTTTAAAGAGGAGGGAACTGCCGGGAGAGGTGAAGGGCCTGGGGTCACACAGCTGGTGTCCGAGGCAGGATTCTAACGCCTGTCTTCCTGTCTACCAGTAAGGTGGACTACGCAGCCAGACTAAATGACTACATACAAAGGTTATGGGAGTTATGCTGCGGTACAACCTATACTCAGGAGCTCCTACTCCCTTTGGACTAAATCAAGATTTTTTCTGGATTGTCTTTTGTTTTTGATACAGGTACTTCCAACTCACTCACAATGCATTAAATGACTATTATGTGCAATGAACTGGGGAAACAAAGACGAAAAACAACACTGTCTTTGCCCTTAAGTGCTCACAGTCAGACAGCAGGATACAGGGCAAAGACGTTTGTGTAGAATATACTGAAAGGGCAAAGGAGGGAAAAATGTTAGCAGGATTGGAGGTTTCAGGGTAGTATCACCTGAGCTGAGAGCACTGAAGGAAAAAGATTCCAACGTTGCAGAGATGTGGATAGAGTATGTTAGGAATGGAGGAAGGCCAGCATGACGGTAGAACAGTAAATGATAAGATGAGGGGTAATGGAATTTATGTAGCATCAATACTACAGGCCAGGCACTGTGCTAAGCTCTTTAAAAAAAATACTGACTCATTTTAGAGGAAGAGAGGGGGAGAGAGGAGGAGGAGGAGGAAAAGAAGAAGACAGAAGAGAGAACTGGAAGGGCTCTGAGAATTGCAAGGGCTTTCAGAACTGCAGGAGGAGAGGATGCAGGCAAGCAGACAGTTAGGATTCATGAGTGAGTGTTTACAGGAAGGCCCTAGCAGAAGGGAAGGTTGCAGGATGGCTTGGCTCTTTGCTGCGATACTGTGTTTTAATCTCCTTACTGTCACATTGAGGTGGATGTACTGGTTTTAGAATACAATTACTGCTATGTTGAATTGGAGTTACTGGTTCTGGAATTTGATCTTCTGGTGTCTGAATAAATGTCTTACTTCTTCTGCCTTCTACAGAGACTCTTTTATACTTTGCAATTCCAAACTATACAGGCATATTCATGGTCACCATCGATATCATGAATCTTGCCTCACTGATACATTTGGCAACAAGGATGGGATTGCAGGGTATAAATCCCTATTTAGAGGCAGAAGGGCTTTAGAGGAAGAGATGAATATCCCAGGATGAGAAGATTTATCTTATTCTTCCCTAGCAAGGGAATGGCTATAGGTGCTGGGCTCTGTGAAAGCTGGGAACAGAAGCTACAGAAGGGAGATCCTAGAAATTTGGAAAGCTGTTTACCAGATATTAAAATTAAGCCAGGGAGAGAAATGCCAACAGCACTCTGCAGGCGAGGCTGGATATTGTTATCAACTTACTTAAGAACATAGCCTTGTAGGACAGCTACACCTTGGGGGTAGGAGAAAGAAGCCCAAGAAACATACGAAGAAGCTGGTCAATCACCAAAAATGTGGCAGAAGAGTGAGAAAAGACCCTAACGTTTAATGAGAGTCCCTGGTAAACTTGGAGAGAACATGTGAAATGAGATTCTACTGCATGTGTTTCTGTGAGGCCTAGACCAGGTAGGCTTGTCACTTTTCAGTTCTCCAAATGTGCAGATAACACCTTGCCTTAGCTGGAAGAATTCCTACTTCTATTGATGAAACTTAAATGCAACCTAAGCCTGATCTGAAAACTCTCAAAAGAAGTCAACCACGAAGTTCCTTGCTTTTTCTTCCTCGTAATTCCCTACCTCCCTTCTCCTATGAGTTGATGTCCCTAAGTAGAGAACATAAACCAATACTTACCATCAGAATCCACTGGATCTTCTACTTCCTCAGTATAATTCACTTCTGTCCTCACATAAGTATGAAACAAAGTTAAGAGGCAAAAATTGGGACTTTTATAGATGTAAGTAGGGGAAAAAAAGTGAGGGGCTTTCTCTTTTTTTCTCATATAATTGCCTACCAGTACATCTTAAACTCTAAGTGTAAAAGACTTCCCAAAGCAAGACAAAAACCCATTTCAGAAAGGATAACCACTCAAAGCTCTGGATTTATAAGGAGGTGCAACAGGCCCTTTCAGGTTTCAAGAAAAGGATATAAAGCTGCACTTTCAGTCAAAGTGTTCCACACAATTGGCAGGATCTGCTGCATGGAGGAAACCATGTGCTTGGGGAAGTTTTTCACTAAGGCAGTCACTGCCTAAAAATAAAAGAAAAACCAAACACTGGAAAATCATGTGGAGGAGCTACTTAATTCAGGCTTATTCCCCGCCCTGAAGGAGAATTTATTAAATGTATTGGTGAATTTTTACCTTTAGGACTTCCATCTTAAACCCGCTGTCAGATGTGGGGCCATCTGGCATCTGGAGAGCCTGAACAAAGGCCTCAGTGAACTGCTGAACCACAGGAAAGATCAGCACTTTGGCCGCACCCTGTAAAAGGTTAAAATCAATGGACATAGTATCTAGATGTGTCTTTTGTTTGGGGGTCTCTTGTGCGTAGTCCCCCAAAGAAGGTTCACTGTTCAGGCTGTGCTATGTGTATGGGTCTCAAAAATAATCGGCCCCTAACCAGGCAGCCTAACATATCCACCATTCTAATTCAACCCCTGAACTCCTGGATCAAATCTCCTCATGTCTTCTGACTCCCATCCTCACCCCAAGAGTATTCTAAGACCTGATATATCAATTAATCAGTCAACAAGCCTTAAAGTGCTCACTCTGTGCCAGACACTATGCTTGTTGCTGGGAATACAAAGACCAAATGAAACAGTCCCTGACCTTGGGAAGTTTACACTATTCTATTGGGGGAGAGAAGCAGATATCAGAGTTTATAAAGAATATATGTAATATGGATACCAGGTGATTTCGATGGGGAGGCGCTAGGACCTGGAGAATGAAGTAGGAAATGCCCAGGGCAGGTGGGGTCTACTCTGAGTTCTACAGGAAACCAGAGAGTCCAAGGGAGGTAGAGGTGGGGAAGGACTACACTCCAGGCCCAGGGGACAGTCTGTGCAAAGACGCTGAAATGTACATGAAAATAAGAGGGGCTCCCAAAGGGACTTCTAAAATGAAGGGATCAGCGCCCTCAGTTATTCTGGCTTCAGACAGATGCCACAAGGAACTGATGATGCATTGAAGGGAGGCAAGAAGACGATAACAGGACACGAGGCTAGGTGACGGAAAACTTTACTGAAAGTAAAGGAAATTTAACTATAAGCAAATACAAATTTTAGTTAAAATGGAAAATCTATATGACAAAACTTTTGATGTTACTGCCATCAAATAAGTTTAAGAAGGATTAGTTAAAAAAAAAACACAACACACTAACAACTGCAAATGATAAGGGCTTTTGTGTGACCTACTAGTCTTATATGTCACTGTCATCCCAAAGTCTCACCTACCTTTTCCAGCTCTTCCATGTTGCAGATCATATGAGCACAGGTGGTAAAAATCTCCACAGCACGGGAACGGGTTCGAATACCATAAACCTAAAAGAAAGATTACAAACTATAAGCAACCCACCATGAGTTATGTGTGTCTGTGTATGTGTGTGCATAAATGTTAGTGGAAGCAGTGAATTATTCTGAATATTTAACTCATTCTAGATTGACTTGGACTAGGTAATCTATATAGATACGACGATGACCATACACAGAAAAAGAAAGATTTGGGAGAGAAAAAATAGGAGCACCTTCCTGATGTCCAGGGCTCTGCATCTTATGGTTTAGAATGTAGGAAAAGATGACACTGAGATAGCACTAGTACTCAAAATTGGCATCACACATACATCAAGTAGACAGATTTGTGCACTGAGCAGCACTGGCAAGACACACCTATTACAAAATCTCACTGTGTTGTCTTAGTGCCTTAAGTCCTGCTGTTAAAGATTCATTCTTCTGGGCTTATAAGGTCATCTTTTTTAATTCAAAGACTCCTAGGGAGGCTCATACCAGCTTTCTATTAAGATATTTTAGTGTGAATTTAATCAGATTGATTTCCTTTTAACAGCTAGCTGAGATCAAAGCACTAAGAGACTACAGAGATCTCAGCATCCTCTGGGAAAGATGGAGGATGGGATGCCAAGAGTTAGAAATGAGGCTGAAGACAAACTTTGTCCATCTGTTAATTCTGTCTAGAGCAAACCCTGGCAATTACAGTGAAACTATCACTTAGGTTCAGCTCTGGCAGGTGCCACCACATTCAGTGGTACTCTATAATAAAACAATGGAATTGTAATTGTGATCTGGAGACTGGCTACTGGCTAAACAGCAAGTATCTGGCAATGACTCTACAGCCTCCAATGCTGGCTATCTTTCTGCTAACCGGAAGGAAGGGTAGCTTCCATACCTCTGCCATGGTGAAGATCTTATACATCTCTGGGAGAATAACAGGAGCAACAAGCGGCATCTGTGTATCTGTTACTTCCCGAGTGAATTCTAGAATGAAAAGAGCGTTATTGTTGCCCCAACTACTGTCCCCAAAGCCATAAAATGCCAGAAAAGACATTGGTGTAATTTTTGGAAGGGAGAACTAGGGATCAGTGGGCTTGTTCTAGAGTGCGGGAAGAAGCAGGAGATTGCAGATTTTTTATAAGAAGGGAAAAGATGACAGTGAGGAAGTAAAAGAACCCTTCTGTGAGAGATTAGGAAGAAAAAAAAAATCTTTCTTATAAATACTGCAAAGAAAGTTATAATAGATGCCATAGAAGTCTTTGTTGGAAATAATGTGGGGCATCACTGCACTTTCTGAGACATACCCTCTACTATTAAAATCTTAATAGCTGCCCCTCTGATAAACAAATCCACTTTCTGATCTCATTTTCTTTTAACACTTTCTCTGGGCATGATGTTTTGGTCCATTTGGTTCAGTATATGCTGACGTGCTTGGCCCTGAAGTCAGGTAAAGTCCATTACACTGATAATGGATGACATTTGTTAGCCTGGAAGGCAAAAGTTGCTGCTACCTGGAGCAGAAATTCTAACATGGGTGTGGAGAAAGACAAACCATAAATCAGAAGAATGTTACTTAAATAAGCCATCGGGGAAAAACAGGTCACCCCATCTCTGTTAAAAAGAAAAGGCAACCAAAGCACATAAAAATAACCCAAAGGACTATGGATTCCACATTATTAAGGGTGGAATCATGATGAAAATGGAGTTTCTAAGATAGGTCTTCTCACTTTATTGGGCCTAGATGTACTTCCTGTTTCTATCATGTCATCAACAAGAAGAGGGGAAGAGGACGGAGGGGTGGGGCATAAAGTCACTTGGATGTTTTTCAAATAAGATGTATGATTCACAAATAAAATGTGCAATTTTCAAAGTTATCACAGTTTATTAATGCTGGGTTAAGTACCAAGGTCTATAATATTAGTGTCAAAGATTGAGAACTGAGTTTCTTTATTATCTCAGATAGGCCTATGATTTGTACTTTAGGAGTTTGATACTTACGCCATGATTTCCAAAGGAAGTGACAAATAAGACTGATGTCTTACATATAAATAGTATCAAAAGTTATGTTAAAGACAAAGCATGATCTAGTTCAACAGTATTTTCTGGTTTTATGGAGTGTTTTGCTATCATATTTACTCTCCTACAATCAATTCTGAAAGGCAGTATTTTACTGTACTTTTACAGGTTAAAAGCTTGAAGCTCAGAAAGGTAACTTGCTTAAATCGTCTAAACTAACCTGAAACACTAAATCAGTAAGATGAAACATTTGCAACAACCCCATCTTCTAGCTTGCTTGGAAATTAAAGCAATTAAGAGTTCCAGTTGCCCTGAGGTAATAAGCAAATTTCCAGTGGCCCTAAAATTGTTCTCTTATATGTAGAGAAAATTGTTAAATGGCCCCAGAGGGGTTACGGGGCATTATTACAAAGTCTTTTAGAAAATGACAGTGTTCAAAGACTCATGATGGAAAATGCTATACACACCCAGAGAAAGAACTATGGAGTCTGAATGCACATTGAAGCCTACTATTTTCACTTTTTTTTTCTATGGCTTTTCCTTTTTGTTTTGCTTCTTCTTTCACAACATGACTAATGTGGAAAAAAAGAGAAAATGGTAATGCTCTCATTTCCATAGTCTCTTCCCCACACCAGTGCTCCGCTGCGTACATGCTTGCCTGAGTCTCTTGTATTACTGAAGTACGGTTTCCATGCATTTCCATGCTTGGGGCATAATCACAGCAGCAATAACTTTATATTCCTACATCACATTATAATTTACGAAGCATTTTCACATGTATTATCTCACTTACTCCTTAACCAACTTGCCAAGGAGGTAATGTAAATATTTTAATTCCTATTGAGCGTCAGGAGTCTCCAATGCCACAGCTGCTAAGCAGTGGAACAGGGAGGGCCTTCTAACTCCAAGTTCTTTCCATCTGACTACACTGGTTAGTTTCTCTAGCACAACTAGACACAGTGTTCTAAGGCAGTTTTCTCTGGTTTGCTGAGAACAAAATGACATTATGGAAGACACCCATACTGAAGATATGCAAGATATTCTTCTTAGTTAACAGTAATGGGAATTCTTCAAACTCACCTGCAGCTCAAGCATACAACTTCCTCTCTCTTCTCTTGGGTTAATGGGGAGGGAGTAGGCTTGGTGTTGGGAGCCTCTTCCTCAATTAGGGAATAGCATGACCCGATATTGTTAATTTATGTTTAAGATACTTAAGTAAGACTGCAGAAACAGTATTCTGCAAGGGAATCTAGGTTAACAGAAAGAACAGATAACCTGAGCTGGGCAAGGCTCAGTGTCCATCAGTTATCTTGGTTCTGCAAATGAGAAGTGAGAATCTCAGACAAGAAATAAAAATTTAGGGGCAGCTAGGTGGTGCAGTAGATAGAGGCCTGGAGTCAGGAGGAACCTGAGTTCAAATCTGACCTCAGACACTTGACACTTCCTAGCTGTGTGACCCTGGCCAAGTCACTTAACCCCACTGACTTGCAAAAAAAAGAAGAAAAGGGATAAAAAAGAAATATGAATTCAGTAGCCAATTCAAAAGGGAGAAAGAGTTTTGAAGCATGTAGAAAAGAAATGTCTTCTTCTGGATATCAAGGACCTCACATGATACATACAGAATTCAGGGGAAACTGTAATCATTGGTGAGGTCACATGGCCA
Organism: Trichosurus vulpecula; assembly: GCF_011100635.1. Classification (NCBI taxonomy): domain Eukaryota; kingdom Metazoa; phylum Chordata; class Mammalia; order Diprotodontia; family Phalangeridae; genus Trichosurus; species Trichosurus vulpecula. The sequence goes on along the minus strand of NC_050576.1, from coordinate 102,348,941 downwards.
TTAGTGAGACTAGACCTAGATGCTAACCTAGACAAGAGTTAAAGAGGCTCTGCCCTATTAAAGTATTAGTATCAGTATTAGCAACTGAATGCCTAGTAGCTAATGGCAAGCAAACCAATTAGGTCAGGAGTGAGGTTAGAGGTTAGATCTTCCAAAGGCCTACTGTTCAAGACAGAGGCTAAAGAAACATTTTCTGTGTTGGTGCAAGATGACCTGGACTCAAGGGAAGAATTCCTGGGGCCAGAAAAGGAAGTCTTTTTCTCCTCTAGCTGATGAAAGTGGGACCCGAGCAGGTGAGGGCACCTCCAGAGGAGTTGACCAGTGAGAAGCACGTCCATTTTTCTTGGAGACAGACAATACCTGACAAAAGGTTCTAAGAGAGAGGGGAAAGTCTATCATTCTGAAAGCATGGCATTCTCAGCTAAAAGAACTTGAGACTTTGTGGAATCTAACTTTTCTATACTGATGATAAAACAGAGACTCAGAGGAAAGTCCAAGGTTACACAGTTTAAATCCACCTTGGTTTAAAAGTTTGAGCATCTTTCTTAGGTGTCTACTGTAGATAGTGTTGAAGTGATGAAAAAGGACCAAAGGAAGAGTCATCCCAAAGTCAGGACGAAAAATCTGCATTTGTAAATCTGGTTGTTTCTATATATATACTTGCCTTGATTTCTCTTACTCTTCTATTAAGAGTTTCTTTGCAAAAATTTCAAAGTTGTCTTGGCCAAACTAAGGGGAAAAGGGATACTTTTCTATCTCAGTTATAAGAAGAAGGGATGAGTGTGTCCCTAGTCAGCAGGTACAGCAGCAGCACCAGGAGCCCAATAACCCAGAAAGAATGGACAGATCTGGGGCAGATACAGAGAGGGAAAGTTAGAGAAATGCAGTCAGGGTCAACCATGGTTGTTGATCCCTTCCACAGGCCTCTGGGCAAATACTTCTGTCTGATTTTGAAAACGTGAGCAAGTCCTTGCTTAGGCAGAAGCATTTAGTACCTGTCAGCACTCGCATGGCTCCATGAACAGCATTCAGATCTCCGCTCACCAACATCTCCATCAGCAGGTTAAAGAGTTGGGGCCAGGCCTCTGGCCAGTCCCAATGCGCAATGGCCGACACTGCATAGGCCACACTGGAACGGACTTTGCTAATTGATTCCCTCAGCCCATTGGGCAGCAGCTCCCGGATAACAATTTTTGCCTGCAGGAAATACCCTCCCTTTAGACCTAGCCCTATGTGATTTATCCAGGTTATGTTGAGCATATCTTGAACTACAAAGAATGTATTTTATATGCTACATGGCACATAATATGCCAGAGAGAGATCTAGATGAGTTTGTCAAACAACTTATTCAGATATTTGATACTTGTGTCACAATAATATTCTTCCCAATGACACAACCCCTTCCCCAAGTCCCCGTTGGGTCAGTTTTCAGATCTTTGCAGGGTATAAAAGAATTTTCACATCTTGATCTCTCAAAACAGAAAGTCCCACATACCTCCCCGGGTAGACAAATGTAATAAATCTACTGACCCTTTCTGTGGTTTCAGGAGGCCTGAACTTCTCTGACTGGGCACACCAGTGGGTTTCCACATACTGTTTCAAGATGACTGATGCCAACTGGAATGGAAATAAGCCAATTCACTCCATGGGAATAAGGCATGGATAAGACACAAAGGGAATACACGTACACCCTTCCTCTTACTTCATACACATTAAACACCTGTCTGTCCAGAACATCTGAAGCACAGACTAATAGGATCTAAATTTCCCCAAGTATTAATAAAGATAGCCTTATGGTTTCTCTTTTTCCATGAGAAGGCTCAATCATTGAGAAAAGGAAAACCACTCTAGGCTTACCTGACGAATAGCTAATGCTCCCTGTGGATCCACAGTCAGCTCTGCTAAGTGAACTCCAAATTCTGAAAAGAAAAAAGTTTATCATTAGTCTAAGAGTATACAAGAAATGACAGGACAACTTACTGAGAATTAACTGTGATGGTGACAAAAAGGATTTTAGTAAACAGTTCAGTCACTCCTTTTTTTGGGTGGGTGGGGAGAGGAGTCTGCTACTCAGACACACTCTTTGGGCTGAGAAAAGCGGGGGATGGGATGGAGTGGAATTACCTTTGAGTGGTGCTAATAAGTTCTTTTACTTGTACACCTAGCCTCACTTCTCCTAAGGTAATCAATATTTCGAACTATAAGATCACCCTAAGCAGAATCTAGGAGTTAATTATACATGTGCATGTCAGCAGAGACCAGATGACTGTCGAAGAAACTCTGGGCATCCAGCTCTGGTTTAGAACTGAGGGATAAGTAGGTTTAACAAGTTTGGTCATAAAAATAGAAGTGCTATAAGAAATCCAACCATTTTCAGTTTGTATTTGTGCACAGTGAATATTTGTGCATGGTCCATTGGTGCTATCCCCAAACTCAAATACAGAATTGGTTCACACTGGAAAAGAGACAATGATCAAATATTTAATTGTCTGGAGGGCAGAGACAGAGGAGGAAAAACCCAAAAGAGCAACACAATTTCAAGATGAGTTACTCAAAACTAAGGGCAGGCAGTCTTTCAGACCTAGAAGGTCTTTAGTAGGAAGCCTAAGGACTGATTACTTCCAACTAGGCCCTGATATCCCTTGACCAGTTTCTGTCCATGTAGCTAAAATGAGTCAGTAAGCACAAAAAACAACACTGATCATGTTGGCATATGTATTAAAAATGAACTATGCATTAGAGAAATGTCTACACTAAAATGATCACACCTCTTATTGTTGTAACACTTGGTATTTAAGTATCTCAAGTGACTAGATTACTACAAAGACTATATGCAGCACTGAGTTCTATGGTTAGAATCTTAATGGCTACAGTTGCATTCCTATGGTACCAATCATCTCACTTTGGCAGGAAGAAGGCAATTTTTTCTTTTCTCTTTTTTTTTTTAAGCAGGAATACCACAAGAGAAAGAAAGCTGAGTTATTAAAGAAGCCAGCCTCCTTTTCCAGATGAGACTAGTGATGAGATCACAAAAAGAAAAACTGGAAGAATTATTCCTGAAGCTTCTGAAATTCATTATATTTCCTAGAGATAATCTGGTCAATGTAGTCTATACAATTACATGTCTAGTTGAGGGGTGTCATCTACATGCCACCCATAAACAAACTTACTTGAGGAGGATTTCAGGCCAAAATATTTTAGACATCTTTGAATGTCTACCTTTGACTGACATTTGGAAAATGATTTCGATCAGCTGAATTGAATACAATTTAGGAAGAATCCTCAGGTACTGAATGTTCAAGTAATTTGAGCAAGAGAATAATGGGACATCTAAACAACAACTGTGAAATCTGTTCAAAAGAACAGGTATTTTCAATGGCCTCTATACTATCTTTTATGCTAAAATCAAAATAGACACTAAATTCATTTATTCATTGATTTTTAAAAAACCACTTTTTTTTTTCTTTAGGAGGGGGGAAGGCAGGGCAATTGGGGTTAAGCGACTTGCCCAAGGTCACACAGCTTAGTGTGTCAAGTGTCTGAGACTGGATTTGAACAAAGGTCCTCTTGACTCTAGGGCCAGTACTCTACTCACTGGGCCACCTAGCTGCCCCTAAAAAAATCACTTTGGCATAGGTTTGGTACTAAATGTGCATTCTTGCACATTTCTGGCATGGCTTGCTGTGATCTCTTGCAAAATAAAATGGTTCACGAGATCACTCAACTAGATCTAAGCCATTTGGAATGGGCCAACTTGACTCAGGTTTTAATGATTCCAGAATTAGCACAATTTCTTGAGACCATTATTTTAAGGATAGGCTTGTGTTTGAGAAAATGAGAACTACAGTAAGGATAAAAACATTTGTCCAAAAGAAATTTGAGGACAGAACAAATACATGAACATTTAGGAAAAACAAAACTTTCAGTGGTAAGGAAGGAGGGGAGAGCTACAGAGGAGTAATGTCAGGAAACTGCACTACTTAAACTCATTTGGTTGGAAACAGATCTCCCTAAGCTGGGTGAAGGTGAAGACTTTTGACCACGTCAGAAGGACTATACTCTTAGACGAATGTACAAGCATGACACTATTAAGAGGATAACAAGGAGGCCTTGTGGGAAGAAGAGTAAACCATCTGCTTATATCCAACTGCACTGCAACAGAGGAAAGCAGCACAGAACAGAAAACAGGCTGCCATCACAGGTTTTCTGAGTAGTTCCTGCCCCAGCCCAGAAATACCTCTTGAGCTACCTAACCATGTCTAGGGTTTTAATCATGTTCTTCTTCCCCCTAGAATCCACTCATTACAAAAGGCAGACAAAGCAGGCTTTTCACTCCTCCACCCCTTTCTCCCCAAAGGTCAAGTCCAGTTGATTATAGGAATACTTTACTTCAAGATAGCTGTATCCAGGGCTACAGCAATTATCTTAGGGCTGTAGAAAGCACCCAGAGGAATGTCTCATGTTTGGACCACAACTTTTGGTAGCCACATTGCTTCCTGTATCACAGGACTCCAGTGAGGTCATGAAAAACCAGTCACTGATAGTCTGCAAGAGACTACATTACAACAGTAACGAAAAGCCCAGCATAGAAAATTGGAATACTATGTATCCCCAAAACTAAGGCATCCATTTCCTTGTATTTGCTTCTAAATAACAATGGATTTTTAATGAAATGATGGCCACTATACATAGGAAAGAAAACTGTTAAAAGGTATAATATTAATCTCTATTTTGAACTCTAGGAGAAGAATATTTGGGAAAAAAATCGCCATTAGCTTTCTAAGAGGCATAACTAGAAAATGAGTGGAGGGTGGGAAACAGCACTGACTTCACAGTGGCTTCAACACCCCAAGAAAGAATAAAAAATGATTTGGAAACCCAACACAATCAAATGATATAAACTCATCAGATGGGTGAGCAGGAGAGTTGGTCAGTATAAACAAGGGCAAATGTCAATTTTCCCACCACTCTTTCCTTCATCCCAAATCATAAATTAACCCTCTCCCCCCAATACATTACAACTACTGGACTGTCAGTTGCCACCAACTAATAAATGAAAATATATTTAAATGGGTCTCTAATCTTAAAGATTTAGGAGTCCCCTCCAACCACGCACTCTGCATTACATTCATGCCTGTGCTACTCTTGTCCACAACCCCCCAACAAGCCTGTCACATGGGCTTGGTCCAAATGACAGGCTACAAGCCTCCTCTGCTTTTTGCTGAGATTGCACCAGTGCAGCACTCTGGCTGTCCATCTGTAATCTCTTGTTCCTGCCACCTGACCACCCCACTGTCTCTTATTAAACCACTTCTCAAAGAGGTTTCTTACTTCTGTTCTTCAGACTTGCTTATTGGTTTGATAATACAGCCTCTTCTTTGCCCTCTGTGAGATCCTCATTTTTAAATCTTTGGGGGCAGATGTGTTGAATGTCTTATGTTGGTACAGTGTTAGTATTTTAAAAATGAGCCCTTGCTTTTATGGGTAGATTGGAATCAGTAAAAAAATAAATTTTTTTTTCTCACGACAATCCTGCTGACACTCTTCCTGGTTTATTTTTCTCTGCTGATGGAGAAATTCGACAAGATGTATATCCAGATGCATATTGAAATACATCTTCATGTGTATCAGGGTAATGAGCATTCTTCACTCACTACGTGTTTCCTATGTGGATGGAAAATCCAGTGTGATTACAGGTCTCTTCTAGAAGGCTCTGTAATATTCTGGGGCTTGGTGCAATTAGGACCATGTCATCACTAAACAGGAACAAATAGAGGACTTTGTCATTTACAGGGAGTCCTCTCTGATCTGGATTCTGGGATGGATCTATAATTTTCTCTGGAAAAATATCTTTAGCAAGCATATGCCTCCCTGTTTTAAACCTTCCTTGATGTTTATCAGAGGGCTTTCTGAACAAAAACCAAGTTATTTCTGCTACATCTTCCAAGGTATCTTGAATGATTTTGATTTATGGATGCAAGACACTTTGTTGAAAATGTGCCTATGTGACAGCATTCTGTTCTATCAAATCAATTTTTTTTCCTTTTTTTTTTTTTTTGTAATTAACAAACAGTAAACACAATGGGATCTTAATTGTCTCCATCTTTCAGTTAGTTGTGAAATAGTAAAGATGTCATCCGTTATTGACTATTTATTACTTGTGAAAGTTTGCTTATTCCCTGATACTAGTGACTTCTATAGAAATCATTCCCATAAAGATTTTGTATAGATGGGAAAGTAGGTGCTCAGATAGGAAGCTACTGATAGTCTTTTGGCTACCCTTTTTTGGTATTAATTAAAATCTAAGTTATTGTTTTTTTTCCCTCCAGATACCATACGTATCAGTCCCCTAATGCCCTTACAACCATGTCACTTCCAGCTGGAGCTCCTCTCTCTATATTCAGTTCAATCCAGCTGCTTTTCCCTTTTTGTTTTCTTTACTGACACTTCTACCTTCTCCTTAAGTACAATTAGGAATGTATACGTGGAGTCTAAATGTGGTAATTCCACTGTTTCTGATGATGAAAAAGTTTGTTAAAATGATTTCTGCAAATCTTTTTCATGTAGTCCTCTTTTCACTCTCAAATTTGAATGCCTCTGTGATGACTTTGCTTAGCTGGATACCTTGCTAAGCTTTCTTTAAAATGATTTTATCTTCTACTTCTTTTCTCTATTTTAAGAGATAATACAGGTTATAATCATTCATTACCCCTCTTTGTAAGATTTTTGTCAATGAGTTTATATTCTAACCTGGTGTTGCCTTTGGCAGTCATCTCTCTCCATCTGGTAAGTAAGTCTGGGCTCTTTTGTTCTCACTGTGGCCATTAATTTACATCCGTTAAAATGGATAAAATGATTATCATTAGTGTTGATGCAATTAATTTCTGTTGTCCACTCCCCATTTTTAATTTCAAATACCTCTTTAAAAAATTCAGCGTTGTTGTTTGATGTGTATGCCATATTTTTTCTAATTATTCTTTCTTCCTTAAAAAAAAAAAAACCACAACTAATTGTGATCTTAATTCTGATAAGTCGATGGGGTGACTATACAGAGAGATTCAGGAATAACTCCCATCTCAAATATCAAACCTTTTCCTGTCTGTTAAAATATATTTAGTTTTTTAATAATGAAAATGCGTAACACACATACATAAATCATCTTAAGGTTTGCAGAGTATTCTGTGTACGTTGTCTTATTTGATCCTCCCAATAATCTTGTGAAGTAAAGCATTACAGGGATTATTATCCCAATTTTCTAGTGGAGGAAAATAAGGCCAAGAGAGAATAAGTAATTGTGCAAGGTTCACACAACTTGAACATATCAGGCAAGATTCGAGCCCAGGTTTTTCTGCCTGTGGTTCGGCGAGTGAACACTCTGCTCTACCACAATACTTCTAAGTCACTGAATGAATCCTACTGACTAGTTCTGCAGACACAGGGCTCTAAGAACTATTTCCTGCAGCATTACAGCCTGGTGTGTTAAAAAGCACAATGGGATTAAAGTCTAATGCCCTGAGTTTGAGTCCTCTGCTTTCCTACTCCACTGAATTCAACAAACATTTATTAAACACCTACTGTGTTCATGGCATTTTACACCTATGTGCTTGAGATGGTTTATCAATATGATAAGAATAAGCCATACACACACACACACACATATGGTTATAGTTATCAGGAGTAGAAATGCTTGGAAATTACAAAGTATTCTCTATTTGCTATTATTACTGTTAAATAGTTATCTTTTTGGTGCCTTCTCATTTCTGCATAACAAAACTTAGGCACCAAAATTTAAAGGATCAGTTTAAAAACTTCAAATTCTCTTAATGATGAAACCAGGAATAAATCTAACATTTTAAGCTACTTTGCGACACTATTTTAAAACTGACCAATACAGATGTTCCTGCTCACTGGTGACTCTTATTAAAGAGATAAAATACAGCTTACAGGCATTGACTAAACAGAGACGGTGTATAATGTTTCCTAGAGGGACTGATACAACTAAAGTTAACTGTAGAAAGCAGTGCACTAGGCTGTATTCAACCCAATGGAATTAGGTGAAGGCAGGAGAAAGGGCACCAAAGTGCCTCTCTGATCCCTGGGCAAGGGAGCCATAGCCAGGGTTTTTGGCAAACGAGATTGTTTGAACTGTATCAAGTTATTGAATTAAAAGAGAATATTCCCAACTGGGTTGCACAGAATTATCTTTTTAGGGTATGTAGACTACAACAAATTATTAAGGAACTCCATTATTTTGAGTAAATGCTTCCAGGGTGAAATGAGGCTAGCACCAATCTGTTAGTTTTGGTTTTAACACTGACCCTAGGCTTCCTTTACATTTTATCAGCACACTTCCAATCCCATTTCCAGTCTCTCTTTTAAAATTGTCCTTTTCCATCTCTCAAACCCCTGGTCTCTTTAATCTCTCTCTAGCCAGTCTGGTCATCCATGTTCCCACTTCTCTCCTTTCATCCCTACTTGGCAAACACATTCCATTTAAATGTTTATTTAGAAGGGAAAGGGCAAAGGAGAGAATGGAAGAGGACAGGGCGGAGGACAAGTTAAGAAATGCTTTGGTCTTGAGGGTCTGTCGGAGGCACAGGACTAGGTAGCACCTTGACAATTAGGGTTTACTAAGCTACTGGTGGGGGAAATCACATGGAGGTTTGAATAAGGGAAGAAGGGCTGGGGGAGTTCTAAGCAGAGCTCTAGAGCGGCTCCATCTTTCCCACAGGGGCCAGGAAGCAGGGGCACCACAAAACCACAGCTGAAAGGAAAAAGAAAACTCCACCACTGGCCTTTCTCCGAGCGCGGCCGCCTTCCGCTCGGCTCAGTGCCCGCCACATGCCCAGGAGTGCGTCTGGATCCTTGAGGGGCTCCCTTCGCAGGAGGACAATGCTTACGCTACACTGCAAGAGAGCCAGAAAAGTGCCCATGAAAACCAGAAAGCAAATGCTCAAGCGGCAGGATCATCTCTCTAGGCAGCTAAGATGGGGAAATCAATATGCCATATCTTGAGCACCAAACAAGAGCCAGGAGAAGGGAGGGAGAGCTCTTTCCACCCCATCCCTAGCCCCCAATATTATAGTGGTAGATATTACAAGGGTGAGGAAAGAGAGAATTTATCGTGGTGAAGCATTAGGGACAGATGACTAATAGGGAATCAAGAGAGAAATGACCATGAGGAAAATGCTACAACATTTCTGATAGAAAGAATAACCAAAAGAAATAAGGGAGAGATGATCAATCTATATAATGAAGGCCGTGCTCTTCTGGTCTAAAGGATCAATGTTTGTTGACACAAGAAAGGCTTCCTTTTCCATTCTGCTGGGATGCTAGCCTTGGAGGAAGGATGTAGAAGAGGGGATAGGAATAAATTGAGATCTAAGAAGAAGCAGCTGACATAGACTCAAAACAAAGGAGACCGTTTCTTCCCAACTTTGCCAACAAAGCTGAAGAGTCTAGGGGAGAATGTCAGACTTAAGAGTACAATTGAGAAACCTTGGGAGTTCACAAACTCTCAGTATCCACAGCTATCACGTCATTAAGAGTAATGCAATCATGGCTGTGAAAGTGTTTTGTATTTTCTCAGAAACTCCTAATTCCCATTAAGCTTCATTGCTCTTAGGAAAGCTGTTTGTGCCAGAAGTATCTGTTGTGTTACTATGCAGCACATGGCCCAATGAACTCTTAGGTCAAAGTGAAGAATGAGGCTGCCAGGATTTCCTTCTCTGATTCATTCTGTTAAATAGTCTTTAAATGAAATACTTAAACTGATCTGGTAGGCCGCCTTCAACTTATGGAAATAAAGGAACAAAGCAGCACATCTCCCAGTTCAGTAAAATCCTCCCAGGACACCAGACTGAGGCAGCAAACTTCCCTTGATGTGTTGTGGGTTGGGAGGTGGGCTCAAAGTAGACATGGTAATGTAGGCCTCAGCAGCTGTCTCTTGCACATATGAACTACCTCAGCTTGGAGCACTCTGGAACTACCTCAACTTTTCCCACTGTAGGAAATGTTAGGTGGCAAGTTACAAGACCAGACTATTCTTTGGGGCTGTAGTTTGTATTCCCTAATCTAAAAAGCACAGCACTGTACTAGGTGCTAAGAATACAAAAACAGAATGAAAAATAGTCCCCTTCCTCAAGGAGCTTACGATGGAAGATTCAACATGTGCACAAACAGAGAACTACACACTAATTTGGGGAGGGAGAGAACATCAACAACTAAAGGGATCGGGAAAGCTTCCCCTGGGAGATGGCATATGAGTTAAACCTTGAAGGAAAAAGAGAACATGGGAGGCAGCCTGTGCAAAGTAACCGAGTTGGGAGACAAGACTGCTGAGTTAGGAAAACATTAAGTAGGCCACTTTGACTATGATGGGGAGTGAATGATCCTAAGTGCACAGATTTAGAGCCAGAAGGGACCTCAGCATTCAACTGCCTCATTTTATCAATGAGTAAACAGCCCAGAGATGCTAAATGACTTTCCAAGGGTCACGCTACTAGTAGGACTTTGAATTGGTATTTGAATCCAGGTCTTCTGGCCTCTAGGTCCAATGCCCCTATCTAACATAGCATATTGCCTCTTAGTGAGGTGCTAGAAGGTACATTAAAGGAACACTTGAAAGGGGTGGGAGTGGAGAACGAGTCCAGAACGGTGGGATGAAGTCATAATGTGAACAGTTTTAAACGCTAAGCTGAGGAGCTTCTATTTTATTCCAGAAGCAGAAAGGAGCCACTGAAGCTTCTTGAGCAAGGCAAGTGATAATAGTGATAATAGATTATTTTCCCCATCACATGGAGGGTGGATTGTGAGAGGAGAGACTGAAAGCCAGGAATCTAACTAGGAGGCTACTGTAATAGTCTAGGAAGAGGTGATGAGTGTCTGAACAGGGGTGATGGCTGAGTGGAAAATTGGAAACAATCAGAGAAGAGGCCCGTTCTGGGCTTTCACTTGAGTTGGGGCAAGGGAGAGGAGGAAGAAAAATATCAAAGGAACTGAACTTCAAGGGTAACTTTTAGATTATACCATAAGATCACTTAAGTTCTAAGGAAGGCTGTTTACCAATTTTTTTAGGACAGAAGATAGAAATCACAGCATTCTGAAGCATCTTCAGAGGAATACTGAGAGAACTGTTTCTCACTTGAGACCTTCAGTTGATTGACAAAAGAAACAAGAGGATCTTAGAGTCATGCTCTTTGTTACATCCATGCCCTAAATATTTAGCTAAATCCTAGCTTTGGGCAGTCAGGTGCTATCTACTTACTCAAGAGTAGGAGATGATACAAAGGTAAGAAAGTCTTGGCTTAAGTTGAGCAGATCAATCAATTACAAAACAAGCCTGGAGAGAATATTCTGAAATCTGTCTGGGCTATATAGCAAAGTAGAGCTTCCTCCAATGCCACAAGGGGTTGGGAAAGGAGAGACAGAAGGGACCATCATAAGTCTTATGAAAGGGCACAGTCCTTCCATCACCACAGTCTTCTTTCCAAGGAAGGATACAAGAAGAACAATGACAAGTGAAGAATTAGACCTCTTGTTTCTGAATTTAAAGGATAAATTTCTAAAGGACTTTGGAAAAAAAACCAAAATGGAATCAATTTTAACAGCTGCTCCCAAAAGAATACAAGCCACTACCTAAAGCTCCAGCAACCTGTACCACTTCTCCAGGTAGTCTGAACATCTAAGTCATTTACTACACTGCCACTAGACACAACAATAGGTCACTTCATATAAGACCATCTCTTCATATAAGACCAACTCTTTTTTTCACAGCACATTCCTATCAAGTTACATAGAAAATAACTTCAGTATTATAATCCACCGGTGGCACTGATCAATTACAGAGTTCTGAAGACATTTGAGTTTTGGTTCCAAGTACCAGGGAGACAGGAAGTGGAGGACTAATGCTTTCAAATGCATTTGGTACCTTATGAGCCATTCTGTTCAAATAAGACCAATGTATTTTTGCTAAAGATAGTCAGATTAAGGCTACAATGGAATTATTGGGTATTTTAACATAATAAGCTAAGGTTTCATGTTTATGTGGGAAGTTATCAAAGTCATACACAAATCACTGCAAACAGAAATGTCATTCATAGGGGGAATCTGTTCTGATCCATGGGAACCTAACCCTAAAATTGATGAAGTCCCCTGCTTTGCAAACACAGGACAGTAAAAACAGGAATTAGGGACTAGGAGGCATTCTTCCTCCTCCAGATCATAACCTCCAATCCAACAAATTTCCCCTGTTTATTCCAATTGTCTTTTAAGCTGCCGGAGTCCGAATCACAACACTTTCCCCAATACCAAGAGAGAGAAATGTCCTACAAAAAAAAAAAAAAACAAAAAAAACCCCCCAAAACCAAACAACAAAGCTTAAGGCACTAGTTTCAAGTGCTGAAACCACAACTCATCATTTTCTAAGTCTACTAGCAACAAACTTAAAGGCTTTCTCTTTCTCCTTGATTGATAGATTGATACCCACTCATGATATCAAGTAGATACTGAACTAAAAAAAAATGTTTCAGGGAGCCCTCCCACTACAGATTCGGTCCCTATGAAAAACTCAGGCAGAAACCTACAAAGGGTGCTACTCACACTGCTTATCAATCTAGCACGAGATCAATTATAAAGATTCCGTATGTGAATGCCTAACTTCTACCCTATTTACATGTGGTGGTTCTCGGGAGGCCGCTGCTAAGTAAGACCTGAAGGAGACTTTTCTTAGGGCTGGATTACTGGAAAGAATTCAGGCGAATCCTCTGTCCCTGATATTCTGGAAGAGATGCTACAATAGGTGAGTTTCTTTGTAGAGGTCTTTCAACACAGTCACAAGGCTAATTAAAAAAAAAAAAGACTCAAGAGATTTCCACCCCCTTCTCCTGAGTATTGTTTCAAGCTCAAAATGCTCCTTTGTCAAACCGGCTGGATATCCTGATGCCAGGCACAAGGGAAGCAGTCGATAGGAAATTGACAAAAAATCTCCAACGCTCATTTTAATCCTCGCATTGGAAAGCGGGGCTATTTTTAAGTTCTGCGCCTTCTCCCGTCGGGGGAAGGTCTTTTTTTTATGAGCAGTGGAAGCCCTAGGAGGGAGAGAGGAAGCAGAGAAGGGGTCCCTAGAACCAGACTCGGCAGAAACAGGCGTGTAATCGTCCAAAATTGGCATTCAACAGCCGGGGAGTGCGGGCAGAAAGGGGCTGCCCGGTCGGATTCTGCATCAGGACTCCAGCTCCACGAGCACACCCCGGCTGGGGGGAGGGGCCGGGACGGGGACAACTTAGTTCTTTTCCTCCGCCCGGGCTCGGGGGCCATCGCCCATCGCTCGTCCCAGCGCTCCAGCTCCCGCGGCCAGAGCGGGGCCGGCCCCGGCCGGGCTCGCCCAGCAGATGGCTGACCCCCACCCCACCTCCGCATGCCGGCAGCCCGCCTCCCCGGGGTTCCGCACGCCCCGCGCTGGGCCCCTCCCGAGGCGGGCGGGCTCCGCCGGCCTCACTCACCCTCCGTCACCTCCAGCACCTTAATCTGCTCCTCGGCCGCCGCCCGCACCTCCTGCACCGGGGACAGGATCCCCGTGAGCGTCTCCACCAACGCCTCTTTCAAGCCCTGCGCCACTGGCCCCGGCAGCCCGGAGCCCGCGCCCGTAGCCGCCGCCATCTTTCCGCCCGCCCGCCCGCTGCCTGCCAGCCAGCCAGCCAGCCAGCCCCGCGGCCGCTCCTCCCGCCGCCGGGACCCGCCACCGGCACGACGGCTCCCGCGCGCGGCCAATCCGCGAAGCCGCACATGCGCATCGCGGCGGCGAGCCGGGAAAGGGGGAGTTAGGGCGGGGCCGCAGAGAGGTCGGGCTGCGAGCCGAAACCTCCGCAGACAGCGCCTCCTGTGGCCAGAAGAGAGTTTTCTTTTTTATGATCTTTTTCGGCGAGATGTACCTCGTGTAGTGGAGAAGAATTTGCTCAAATTGGCTAATTAAAGGACTTTCTAAAAATTACACCCAAGATAGACAAAATGATAATAAGCTGTCCATCTCTGTTCTTTCTTACACCCCACATCTAAGAGATCTATACAATGCTTGACGCAGTGCCCGGCACATAGAAGGAACTTATATAAATGCTAGCTTATTATTATTATTATTAGCAACTATTATTATGTGTATATAAATGCTAGCTATTATTATCAGAAGGTGATATATAAATGCTAGCTATTATTAGAAGGTGGCATATAAAACTAGCTGTTATTCTAGAAGTTGATATATATTATTATCAGAAGGTGATATATAAATACTATTATAATTAGAAGGCATTTAAGTGTTTACTCCCCCCCCCCCTTAAAAATTATGAACTGCCCCTCATTTCCGACTAGGTGAAGCAGAATTAGGAGTATTTATTTAGCCTCTTCCAGGGAAGAAAAGTCTTAAGGGCAGGGGTGGATTGTAGCCAACTTGGATTTGCTCTGAGGGATCCCGATTGTTAAATTTTCAGTGTGAACATTTACACCTGGTGAATTGGCAAATGCTACAAATCGTGGCTCGATGTGTTGTTTTGTTGCTTGTCTAGTCTTAAGAAAGTGATGGAGAAAATATTATGATGTAGATGAAACTTAAAACGTGTCCTGAGTACATTGTCTCCCACCCCAAGCTGTTGTTAAGCGTTTACCGGCACACACCTGCTCAGGAGATGCAGGTTGGCTCTGCGTGGTACAGCAGATAGAGCACTGGACCTGGAATCAGGAATACCTGAATTCAAGTCTGTCTGCCTCACTTGCCTCATTTGTAAAATGCAGATAACATTCCCAGGCTTGTGGTGAAGATAAATGAGATGTTTGTGCCCTGGTCAATACAAGATTTTATGAGTGGAAGTTTACAATAAAAAGCAAATCTAGGCTTGATGTTAGGAAAAAAAATCTCTCAATACTTACAGTTCTCCAAAGATGGAATGGACCACCTCTGGATGCAGTGGGCTTTTCCCTCCTTGAAAGTCTTCAAGCAATGGCTGAGTGACCACTTTGGGAGAAGGTTGTTACGAAAATCAAATGACATGATATTTGTAAAGTATTTAGTAAGCCTTAAAGAACTATATAAATGCTAGTTATCATCATCATAATTAGTATTATTATTATAGATTCTTATTCTGAATGAGACTAGGCTAGGTGGATTCTGAGGTCCTTGCCAGCTTTGAGATTCTGTGAAATCTAGCATACGTATCCGATTGCCTGACTTGAGCTTTCAGCAGTGTAACATTGTATTGGGAGGGACAAGGTGAAGGAGAAGATTATGATATGGTTATAGATGCAGAGGGAGAAGTCAAGATGCTGGGGTCAGGTACCCTGCTATTCTAATCTGCTTCCTCCTCTCCTCATTGAAGAGACAAGGACTACGTGTGTTCTCAAGGAATTCAAACATAAAAGAGGAACAGCCTACAGTTAATTGATTTGCTGTTCTAGCCTGGATTAGCCCAATCTGTAAACTGGAATGTGGCTGATAACGAAAGCACAACGGGGTGGGCAAAAGCCTAATGATTTTAGGCTTCAATTAACAATAGTGGTCAACTAAAATTGCTGTTGCACTAATGAACCAATAATAGATAGTGGATAGACTTAAGTGGTTTCTAAAAAAATTATATTAGTGGGATAAGAAGAGAAACTATGACAGCAAATCATAGGATTTAGAACAGGAATGAATCTCAGATTTTATATAATACATCCCTCTCATTTTACAAATAGGTTAAACGGCTGGCCAAAAAATTACACAGAAGCAGGATCCGAACACAGGTTCTTTAGTTCCAAATCTATTTCACTGCCTCTAACTTAATCCCATTGAAGTTGAAATTATGTGAATAAATAGACTGTTAATTATTTGTTCATCTTTATGAAAGTTATCAGTGAAAATCAACAAGGTACCAGGTTCCGAGAATCCTGGTTAGGTTGGAAAATAATGAGCTAAAAATGTGCATACCCTTTGACTCAGCAATACCATTTCTAGGGCTGTATCCCAAAGAGATCACACAAGTGGGAAATGGGCCAATATGTACAAAAATATTTATAGCAGCTCTTTTTGTGGTGGCAAAGAACTGGAAATTAAGAGAATGCCCATCAATTGGGGAATGGCGAAACAAATTATGGTATATGAATGTAATGGAATACTATTGTGCCACAAGAAATGAGGATCAGATGGACTTCATTATAACCTGGAAAGACTTATATGAACTGATGCTGAGTGAGGGGAGCAGAACCAGGAGATCATCATACATGATTACAGACACACGGTATCTGTAAGGACTAACTTTGATACACTTGGCTCCTCTCATCAATGCAAGGATCAAACACAGCTCCAAAAGACTCATGATAGAAAAAGCTGGGCACATCCAGAGAGAGAATTATGGAGTCTGAATGCAGCTAGAGGCAAACTATTGGCTCTCTTTTTTTCCCCTTCTTTTTTGGTTTCATTTCTTCTTTCTCATGATTCATTCCATTGGTTATAATTCTTCTTTACAACTGGACTAGTATGTAAATAAGTTCATTGTGAAGGTAAATGTAGAACCTACATTGGATTACATGCCATCTTGGGTGGGGGAGGGGGGAGGAGAGGGAGGGAGAGAAAACTTGGAACCCAAAAACTTGTGAAACTGAGTGTTGTAAACTGAAAAGAAAAAAAATTTATAATTAAAAAATAAATTTAAAAGGAATAGCAAGTTTTATATAATTAAAAAAATGAGCTAAAAGATAGTATAAAAGGCATCCTAAGAAACAAAAACTACCCTATGCAGGACTATCTGAGATGATGATGATGATGATGATGATAGTTTTACAGATATTTTCTCTTACAACAACCCTGGGAGGTAAATGCTTTTGGTATGTTTTTTGCTATCATTTTACAGGTGAGGGAACTGGGGCAGAGTGAATCTGAGGCTGGATTTAAACTTTGTTCTTCCTGACTCCATGTCCAGCGCTGTCTATCCATTGTGCCACCTAAATGAGAGAGGGTTGCTAACTCTTTTTTTCTTTTGGAGCGGGGAAAGCATAATTTGGAAGGGGCCTTCAAAGTCTTCTAGACTAGAGATGTGGGCCACAGGGAGCCCAAAGCAATTGGAGTTAAGTGATTTGCCCAAGGTCACACAGCTAGTAAGTGTATCAAGTGTCTGAGGCCGAATTTGAACTCAGGTCCTCCTGACTCCAGGGCCAGTGCTCTACTCACTGCGCCACCTAGCTGCCCCTGGTTGCTAACTCTAAATCAATAAGATGAATATCACAAAAAGATTTGAGCAAATCCTGTTTGGTCCTTGCTGTATGGATGTGGTGGGCGGTTCATCTATAAAAGGTCTGGAGGTTTTAGTAGACTATGAACTCAATGTGACTTAATAGAATACAATTATAATTATATGTGTTTATATATAATATATAATTACATATAACATACGTATATAATATAGCATATATATTACATTTTATTATTTATTATTATATATGTCATATAATATTACATATAGTATATATTATAATTTGGAAGGGATTTTTGAAGTCTTATAGACTAGAGATGTGGGCCGCAGGCAGCTCAAAACACTCCCTAGAGCAGCCTGAACCAGATTAAAATGGGAAACATTTAATAAAATAAAGAAAAATGCAATAGGACAAAGATAATGTTAATATATAGTTTTCTAAGTCACCATGTAGCCTGCAAGGCTCCTTATGTACAGCTTAGTGGCCCTGTTTCTATCTGAGTTTGTTATCACTGAGTTAGTCCAACACTTCATCTTAATATAGAAGAAACTAAAAGAAGTTGAGGCTTGCCCAGGGTCACACAGTTAGGACATGGCAAAGACAAGACTTGTCCTCACATCTTCTCACTCCAAACCCCGTGTGCTTTCCGTTACACTCTGCAGCCTCAAATGCTGATGTAAACTTGGGCAGTGTCCAGGAGGTGGTGGCCCCACTGGACCTCGCCTTGGCCAGACCACATCTGCAGCATTATATTCAATTCTGGGCACCCTATTTTAGGAAGGAGTATCTCAAAAAAGGCAGCCAGGATGGTGAAAGGCCTCAACATCCCACAGGTGAAATGTTCAAAGGAATTGGAGATGTTGAGTCTCCAGGAGAGAAGCCTCAGGGAGGGTTTCCTTCTGCTTGGTCCCAGAGAGCAGAACAGTGAGCAATGAACAATGTAGCAAGGTAACAGTTGCAAAGATTTAGGCTTCTTGAAAATCAGAGCTATCCCAAAGTGGAATGGACATCCTTGGGAGGAAATGGGTTGCCCTTCTCTGGATGTCTTCAAGCAAAGGTTGGACCACCATTTGCCAGATACACTATAGAGGGGATTCTTGCTCAGGAATGATTTAGACTGACCTAGCTTCTTAGGTCCCTTTGCACTCTGATTCTATAAAGAGGATTCCATTGCACACATAATAGAAGCTGCTGAGTAGAAAGCATGCCAGGGTTTAACTCCCTTGTAGGAGTTCCCTACTAGTGAATATATGTACGCAAATATTTAAATCTGAGCACATATATATTGGCAGTCTATGGATATGCTAGGATGGATAAAGCTTCTTATCTAGCTAATAAGTCTTTAAACATTAGAGATCCAGGTCTGTTGATGGGTTATCTTAATAGCTCCCTTCTCCAGTCTTAGGGTCTTTACAATAGTAATATTGCCTAACTTGGTTAATATCATAGCAGCCGAGTGGAAAGTAGGAATTCTTGGCCCCAAGGGCCAGCGCTGTCTAAGTTCAGGGAGAGATCTGATCCCCTCACCCCAAGTATGTTCTGGATCAGTTTAAGATAGAAACCCACCGGTGGGAAATGATGGGAGGAGTTTTGTTTTGTTTCCACAGAGTTGAAAATATCCTCCCCCCCCCCCCACCAGCTTTAGCAGAACATAAGTCAGGTGACTGGTTCTAATCAGAGCTGTGATCTAGGGGGCTTCTGATCAGGTAAAAGGTTAGAGGCTTGTATGTATGTTTAAGGAGTTGTTTGAGGGAGGCATGACATGGGCAACTGCCCATGGGGTTGCATCTGGCCAATGAAGAGCCAGGCGGGAGATTCGAATTAGGAACCAATAAAAGGACTGGCATTTGTCTGAGTCCTTCTACCCTCCTGCATTCTGTTCAGGGGACATACTCATTTATTCAGGAAGAATAAATGTACAATATAATGAAAACCTCCCTGGCTTCCCAATGAGTATTGTTTATTCCTAGACTAAGTATGTTTCTAACACCTCTAACTGGGAGTACGGTAGAAAATTTCTTGGGGGCAGATTGCCTCTGGAAACACAGTGGGCCAAGAGGGGTTTGCTTTGGAGGTCTGTGGACTTGGGACAAGAAGAAGCAGAGGCCCATGGCAGAAGAGATGTGTGAACGAGTTAAAATGCAGGGAAGGGAGGCAAAAAGTACAGGGAGTTGGAGGAATGTGTTCTGGTGGCAATGAAGTGTTGGGGGGGAATTGGAGGGAAGAGGAAAAGTTTCTCAGAAACTGATTAATGAGGCTAAATGCATTGGCTGGGTGAAGAGCTTTAATTTTCATACCCAAGAGGCAAGTGAAGCCTGTTTTAGAAATGTGACTGCTGAATTGTGTGGCATGGGGAGGCTGGCTCCCCTCCTCTGAGTATTCCTTCAAAAGAATAATCCCTTAACTCCCTGCTTCAATAACCTAAAATTCCTCTGTTACTGTTTCCCTCCAGTCTGCCTAGCATGAATGGGCAGTGTTGCTATGGCAACTTTATAGGAAAGGGGAGAAAACCCTTTTGTCTAACAGAAGGTTTAGGGGAATGGTTATTTCCCTTCCATGGCTGTTCATGGGGAAGTGAACTCGGTTAGGACAGGTCCTTGTTTTTACACATCTATCTATTGTATCTATTTTAAAGGAGAAAAGTGAAGGAAAGCCAGACACTTGTGGGTTTTTTTTTAGGCAATCAGGGTTAAGTGACTTGCCCAAGGTCACACAGCTACTGAGTATCTGAGGCCGGATTTGAAATCAGGTCCTCCTGACTCCAGGGCCAGTGGTCTATCCACTGAGCCATCTAGCTGCCCAAGCTTGTGGGTCTTCTTGAAGTAGGTGGGCACTCAGGGATGTATGGGATTCTCAGCCCAGATGGAAGGAGGAATCATGGTGGATTCCATGTTTTCACCCCCTGACAGAGAAGGGCAGGTGATCATCTTAGATGGACAGTAAGACTTGTCCATTTGGTCTTTGGGGATCAGGCATTTCTGGGCAGTTCAGTTCACCTAGCAACCTTAGGGAATAATAATAGGTTGAGTCAGATGACATCTTTGAATTGATGACCCAAGGGATGGGCTGAAAGTTGGCTACAGAGAGAGATTATAGAGATAAGAGAGCGAGAGATAGACACCCACTGGACAATACAGGAGATAACTTTATTGAAACTCAAATGGTATCAGACAGATGAATCTAGCTGGGAGGAGACATGCCTGGGGTAGAGGGAGGGCAGCCAGGTGAGGCTCTGGTGGTGATGGCCTCTCCAGCTGACCTTGGCATGGATTGGATTTTAATCAATTTCTTTTTAAAAACAGGTTGCTATGGGGACAGCCCAGCTCTTTTCATGATTGTTACCGCAACTATATACATCACTTTGCTTTCCAGGTTCAATGTTGCTTTCTCTACATCAGATATAAAAAGGAAAGTGGAAGGAAAGGAAAAAAGGGAGTGCAAATGAGAGAGAAAACACACACACAGAGACGCACAGATCCGGGAAACTGTCGATTGGGCTTTTGCTCCCAATAAATAAAAAAAAAAGTGTTATAAAAGCTCCATGGCCCTTCCCACTTGCCCTATGCTTGAGGAATACCATGCATTTGAGAAACAGATTCCATCACATAATCAGTGCTGTCTAAAACAGGATAGGGTCTAGTGGGGTGGGGTGGGGTGGATTTATTAAAAAAAGTTTTTATCTTGTTCTAGAAAAAAGCTAACATTGGGAAACGAGGAGCTACTGCGCAGCAGTAGCCCAAGAGACTGGCTGGGGATTCTGGGAACTCTCATCCAATCACTCCCTCCCCCTAGGCTCAAAGAGGTGGCTCCCATGGGAAGGGAGGTGGCCCAAGGGCATGTCATGTGCCTTCTGGGGAGCATAAAGGTGTTTTTAGTGCAATTTGCCAAGTTCACAATTTTTGGAGCTTCAAAGCTTTTTTTTTTTTTCCCAGACTCTTACAGCACCAGTGCTCAAAACGCAGGTGAGTGCCTAATAGAAGCACTAAGAGTATCTCTCTGTCTTGTAGCCAGAAGCTGTCCACTTGGGAAAATCTAGTTTGAAGCTCAAGTCAAGCTATTTGCTCCTACTCTCCTTCATGGTCCCACTAGCTAAAAAGGCTATAAATTTGGGATAAGAAGCTCTTTTCAGATTTCAAAACAAAACCAAAAAACAACCAATAAATTCTACCAAAATATCTGAGCCATCCTCTTGGCTACCTAGCTTCACATCCTGCTGCTGATATGAGAAGGATAAAAGATGGGAGGATCCTGGCTCCATTCCCCTAGGCTGCTCTGAATGCCTTTTAAAGAAGGCTGGTGTTGAGAGAAGGGGACCCATTAGGTCAGCCAACTGTTCTGGGTGATGAGGTTCTGGCCAAATACTCTCTCCCACCCAACATTAGTCTCAAACCTGCAAAGGAAAAAGGGACAAGAAGGAGGAGGAGATGACTGTCTTGTAGAAATGTTAGCCTTGTGGGGTTTGCTAGTCTATAGCAGTAGGACCAGAAAAAGGTCCTGAGGAGGTACAGCAAAGAGGGCTGGGGAAGAGTCAAGGGGTGCTCCTGGACTGAGGCTTCTTTCAGAGAATCAGTTTCAGGGTTATTGTCATTCCTGTCTGGACCACTCATGTTCATCAGGGACAAATATGAATACTGTCTTGCCTTGTGGCTTCTTAAAAAAAAAAAAGGATGGGAAAATAGCCACATGGGTTAAAAGTGTGGCTTCAGAACCGGAATCTTGGACCTTCTCACTGAGGGTCCTTAAATCTCTCCATGTAGGAGCTGTATAATACTCACGATTCCCTTTAAAATACTAAAGAGTTGAATCATGCATCCATGGACCTCTCCCAGTCCCATGGCCAGCCTGGGGTATCACAACATTCTTCATGGCACATTGGGAAGAAAAATTTATCCAAGATAGCAGAGGGTCATAGGCAAACTCCTCAAGAAAAAACTAAGAACCCAGATGCAGAAAATAGGGAAACTAGAATATGTCTCCTCAGGCTCAAATTCTAAAGCTTTTGAGGCTTCCCCTGATCCCCTGAAAGCCACCTCACACTTGTGCATTTTTTCCCATTTTTCCCTAGATTGGTGATTGGACACATTTTATAGTTGTGTCCTTCTTTCCTGGGAGCCACAGCCATGCTTGGGAAGATGCTTGGAAGGTCTGGCACTTAGTGGGAACCCTTTCTGCAAAGGAGGGGGAGACATGCCCTTACAGGGAGAACAGAGTTGGCAGTCACTTAATTGGTTTAATGTGCTTCTGTTGACTGTGGATCCAGGGATATACATGGCTGACCCACTTCTGAATGACTATTCTGGGACCTGTGCCTTCTCATTTCCCACCACTTAATTATCTACCTAAGGCTTGTTACAAGACAGAATTTGCTAGCTAGAACCCTAGCTATAATGCCTGTGTACTAGTATCTGGCTTCTTCTCTGACCAGGTATGTGTTTCTATCAGCTCAGGATCCTTAGAGAGTAAGCAATAAGCATCAATAGGCATACTTAGTCCCTTTTACTACTCAGCCTAGGTGGGATTGAGGATGCCTAGGACAAGGTAGAGAGGAGAATGAAGACCTGGGAAATAACTTGCAAAATCCTCAAATTTCTCATGATACTCTATGTTAAATATGTGATGCGGACAAGGAAATTGAGAAAGTCTCCGCCATGCTGGGTACTGCCTTGGATGCTTATGTTCGTTCAGTATTGGTTCCAGAACTGGGTTCTACCACCTTCCTACAAAGTGAGCAAAATCTCACAGTAGAAATGGATGGAGCTACTGTGGAAAGTGTTTTTGGATACTGGTGTCTGTAGGTCCTTTCTCCTGGAGAAGCTGTAGAAAATGAAGTTTACCCCTTAGGCCACCGAGAAAACACCAACATTCTTCTGGAGGTGGAAGGAGGGAAAAGTTACAATCTTTGGGAACTTATTAACCAGAAGAAGGGGAGAAGCTATAAGATAAAACTTCAGTGTCCCTAAGGATACTTACTAGCTTGGGTTGTGGGAATTCTAACAATTTAAGAGTGAACTCTGGCACTGAACCAGCTATTAGAAATTTCACTGTAGCTGTCACCCATAGACAGCAGCTTCCTTTTCCCTGCCAGCCACTAATTCCATGTGTGGCTCCGCGATGGTGGATTTACATGACAAGGATACAAGCACACACATTTATACGAGGACAGAGAAATGAGCACCTTAGAGTTGCACAATTTGTGGTTTCTTTGAAAAGTCTCCGTGATGAGGTCTCAGAATACAGGAAAGCAGCAAACAGATACATCCCATACTTGCCCCTACTGACCTATAAGTCTTTTGTAGTTTGAGAGCCCAGGGCAAAGAAACACAGCTGGATCACATCACTTGTTGGTCATCTGCATCCACAGCAGAGGGGATGTTACCTCTCCTAGAACTGTGGCTCTCCCCTAAAGAAGGTAGGTATAGGTATAGAAATCATATAGGTAATTTCCTACCCAACTCAAGGCTTCCAGGAAAAAGGGAGGGAGAGGAGGAGCAGTAACCTTCTCAAGACAGGCTGGCATCTTCTGAAGGTGCCTGAGGATCAGAGTCTCCCTCTGGGACCCTGTTTTCCTTTCCTGAAGATAGGATCCCTGTGGCCTGAGCAGGGGAGTAGGGACATAGCTAGGAGGGATGTTGTGGGTCTGCTCCTATCATGTACTCTTGGGCAGTGAGGGAGACATCAAGTCCTCTCTGTCTCAGCAGAGTCTGGGGTGAGCATCCCAGGGGGTTATAGCACCATGAGGAGGCTCAACCTTTTGCAGCTGCCACCATGTCTGAGTTTTCTCTGCAAGACGATTGATCCCTCCCAGTGAGGGGCCCAGATGTGCAACTGTAAACAGGGTCCCAGGCTCCTGAGGGAATTCCAGGAATGTCAGATCTCTGCCCTTGTAGGGGAAACACTCACCCTAGGGTGGGACAGCAGGAGACCTGGTCTGAATGCAGCAGGAGACTGAGAGCAGAGGTGGGGCACAGATCCCAGGAATGGAACAGAGATGGAAAGTCACAGCAAGATGGGCCTTCATGACCCTATCTGCTAGGGAGTCAAAAGAAATCCAGGGCTGTATCCATGGTTACCTGGGAGACTGGAATTCCCTTGGGGGATGTCAGGCAGTTGGAATCAGGAAAAAAAAAGGGTAGGCTTCTCATTTCTTCTTTCTCTCAATTGGCCAGTAACAATCCAGGTCAGAAGGCATTGGCTAGGCAGCACCAGAAGAGAAGGACCAAGTGCTCCTTCCACCAGCACTAGGCAACATTAGCTAGGTAGGCCTTAGTTGGAGCTGGAACTCCAGGCAGGGCTCAGAAGAGGCCATCCAGCCAGAAGGAAGCCCATCTCATATCCCCTTTCCTTCTGAGCCAGGACAGCCCGCTCAAGGGCATCCCCCTCTCTGCACAGCAGAGGTCCTTAAGGCAGTGATTTCAGCACCATCCTTGGATAAAGAGCCTCTTCCCATTACAAAATTGCATAAGTTACAGCTGTGTTGGTCAGGTGTCTTCACAGATCAGGGAATTAGCAGCAGCAGCAATAGCAATGATGGGCCTCAGTGCTGGAGCCCCTGGGGGCTGACAGGTGTGACTGTGAATGTGGGGTGGGGTGGGGCAGAGGAGCCTCTAGTTGGGAGCAGTGAAGCATCTGAGCTGAATGCTGAAGCCTGATGACTGGATGGAACACCATTGGCTTTTGTGGGGGATGACAGGCAGCAGGAGAGAATGGTCCAGGTGAGGATCCCTCCTGACTCAGCTGAACTTTTACTCCTTGGGAGCCTGAAGGGTAAACACTAAGACCAGACCTAGGCCCATTGTTTAGCACTGACTTACGAGCAAAATATTTGTTGAATGGATAAATGTGCCAAGCCCAGAAACTTTGGCTATGCTAGGAAGCTGGAGCTTGGGCACTGGTGCTCCTAGAGGCTTTCAAAGATGATAGGAATTGAATTTGCCTATACTAGGGAGAGTTTCCCATGATCCCACAGTCTTTTGGGTCTTCTGACCCCAATATACCATACATCCAATTGGAGGCTCCTTTTCTTGCTGACTCTCCAGGGTGCATATGAAGCTGTTTCCTTAGCCCAGCTAGTGAAGAGGTACAAACTGGTTCCAGGTTCCTCAACCTGTCAGAATCTCTGGAGCAGCAAAGGAAGGGGGCATCTTCAGCAGGGGAGATCTCTTTAGGTGACAGATGTTCTTTCCCTCTTCTCCACCCCTCCCCTCACCTCTTTGGACTTTCTGCATCGACTGGATGCTGTGTTTCTATTGATGAACAATTCATTGCCTGATTTCAAGTGAGAGGCAGCTAAGGGATTCAGCCTCAGCTAGGCACCTGGGAACCGTTGTTCTTCCAGTTCTCTGGGTCAGGTTTTCTTTAGTCCAGTCCATGGTGAAGAGCAGAGCCGAGCATCCAGCTTGATGAGTTTGACGCTTCTCATTGTAACTGAAGCTTTGTCTAGAGCTTGTGTTTTCTTGAGAGAAGGAAGGTGGTTCTCTGGGCCCCTTGGTTTGTTCTCCAGCTTGGGCCTTCTCTACCATTCCAGGCCTCCCCATGAGCTGTGAGGAGACCAGAGCTGGATGGTATGGCAGGGAAGTTTAGTTGGTGACAGTTGGACAGCATCAGATCCTCCAAAAGAAAGCCTTCCTCATAAAATCTACACTGAAGCTTGGAAAGGAACCCAAGCATCTCTTGTTCTTGGGCGGGGTGGGGTGGGGGAAGAGAGGAAGGAAAAATAAACAGATAAGTGGGAGAAAAACAAAATAAAAGGCAGGGTTTATTGGCTGTCCTCATGCATATTAAATTAGAAGGTACAAAGACAGAGCTAACAATCCTTCTTCGAGGGCTGGATGCAGAGATGTTGTGTCTGTGTGTTGGCGGGGCACATTTTGACAGCCATCTTGAGGACGTCCTGTAGGTCATCAAGGGGTTAGGAGTGGGCAGCTCTCTCTCTACCTTGACAACTGTTTCCCCTCTCCAGCTTCATCTTTTCTATTTGATTTTTAACCCTCTATCAACAGAATTAAAACCTTTATTTAAAAAAAAATTTAAACCACATGCTTCTTTTTTCTAGGCTCCATCCAGGTCTCTGGGGGAGAGCTGCTGGCAGTGGCAGTAGGGTTGGGAAGAGGCTGGGAGAGAATTTGGGGAGCTCCTGCTCCCCCTGCCCTGGGCTTTATCTCATAGGGCCATCTCCCACACAACTGTCCATAATTGGCTAGGAACTGCTGCAGGTTTCTCCTGATGCCTTGTCACCTGCCCATAAAACCCAAGAGTTTGTAGTCGAGACAGAAAACCAAGGGAAAAAAAAACCTCCCAGAATCCCCCTCTCCCCAAAGTCTTGAGAGGAGGCCAGTCTTTGATCCAGAGGAACAAGCTCCCCTCCCCCCGCCCCACCAATCCTAGGAAGTCCTCCAAGGTGCAGCACCAGAAAGCCTGCCCCTCCCCTCCCACCAACTCCCTCCAGTTCCCTTTTCTGGGCTGTAGATGGGTGCTCTGAAAGAAGAGGAGGAGGAAGAGCTGGCAGAGCTGAGGCCGGCTCACTGCTCTCTGGGGCAACAGCGGTGGCTAGGTCCTCAAAGGGAGGCCTGGAGGTTAGGGTCCAGGATGGTTTCTCTGTCTGGAGACTCGATATAGTTGGCAGCTTCCTGGAGTTTCAGCAGCATGGCCATCTGAAGGGGAACAAGAATGGGTGGTGAAAGAAGTGGCAGGCTTTCACAGTCTAGAACTGAGGGAGCACACGGAAGAAGGTAGAGAAGCCTAGTCTTGAACCCAGTGTGGCAGCATTAGAGATTATTTAGAAGACAAGGGGCATTCCAACAGCTTCCTCACCAGCTGCCTTTCTCCCTTCAATTTATTTACATATGTAAATACATAATATTTGCATATACAATATTTACATATTTACTGATTGCTTGTAATGTTCAAGGCACTGGGTTAGGCCTTTGTGCAGCATACAAAAATAAATAGATTGTGGTCCCTGCCCTCAAGGAGCTTAAGGATAACCCACATTCTTATAGTAATTTAAGGTATATAAAGTACCTTCTTCTTAACAATCTTTTGAAGTAGGCAACACAGTATTATTATTTCTGTTTTATAAATGAGGAAATCAACCTAAAGAGTTCAGTGACTTGCCCAGGGTCACATAGATGATGAATGCTGGAGTCAGGGAAGTAGCAGTAACAATAATAGCTAACATTTACGAATCGCTTTAAAGTTCACCAAGTCCTTTACACGCATCACCTCACTTTATCTTCACAACTGCCCTTGGAAGGAGGTGCTATTACTATTCTCCCCATTTTATAGATGAGGAAACTGAGGTTAAATGACTTGCCCAAGGTCACATAGGAACTGCCTGAGGCAGGATTTGAACTCGGATCTTCCTTCTTCCAAGTCCATCACTCTGTATCTACTGCACCACCTTGATGGCTCTAAACTTAGGTCTCCCGAGTCTAAGGGCCAGTGATTTTCCACCTATACTGTCCTGTCTTTGTCTATCTTCTTGTAAGGGAGATACAATATATACACAAATCGCTAGAATGCAACGCAGAATGTGAGTGACTGTTTCCCTGACAACTCCCCTCTTCTTCTCCACTCTGCCATAGGTGTTCCATTTCCAGAACTGAAGAATTATCCTCTTAATGTGCCTTCACTCAGAAACCTATAGCGACTCCTAATCAACTCTTGAATAAAGTCAGTCAGCTATCATTAAGTGCCTACTATGTACCAGGTACTGTGACATTTAAAAAGTTCGAGAGACATAATTTCTGGGTAATTTAATTATCTTATTAATAACGCCAGCACGTTTACTAATAAAAGGATGGTCATTTGGCTGTCTCTTTCTTAGACCAAAGACAATCATGATGGCGGCTCGAGCTTTATATGCCCATTGGAAGAGGGGTGTTCCTGAGGGTGGCCATCAACTCTGATTGGTTGACAAGGAGAGAATGAATAATACAGTGAGAGGCTGAACCTATTCAAATGAACTTTGATTACATCATTTACTTCTAAGTTACCCCCAGCCTTGGGCAATCTATTCAAAGAATTGATTCCCTGCCAAACCTGAGTAGAGCACAATGGCTTCCCCACTTGGATGGGGTCCAATCTCATTATCAGTAATGTCCTTCAAGAGACTGAACTTTTGAAATCAGGATTTTAGGAAAAGGGATGGGGGGGGTGACTCTGGATCTCCCTAAATCATTGGTTATTAATAATAATTTCTCTCAGTACTGTGCTAACCACTGGCCCAAACTCCTTAGCATGCTCACCCTACCTCCCTATGAGGAACATCCAACCTCCTTTCTAGATATTCTGATAATAACTGGCCCCTTTATGGTAGCTGAGGATGGCCAACAGTTGCTCTGTTACTTCTAGCATTTATCTACTTAGGAACTACCTCCAAGATTAGTGAAGAGTGATCACACATGTTTTCTTCAACAAAATTTGTTTTTAACTGGAGTTGGAATAAAAGATAATACAGCTAAGACCATCAGGAGAGATTTAGGCTTGATACAGGATGTATTTCCTAATAGAAAAATGAATCAGATAACGAAATGGATGCTAAAAGGAGCCTTTGGGATCTCTTTCCTTGGTGATGTGGTGACTGGCATCTACTTAGGCACTTAATAATGCCTGTAGAATTGAAATGCTCTCCCAAAGGGGATGGACATTTCTTTGTTTCTGCTAGGGTAAATGAAGTCCCATCTGCTGTGGGCCCTTTAGTTCTGAGAGAAACACCTAGCTGAAGCAACCTTCAAGGCTCAGATTTTTAGGGTAAGTATCTGAGTGGCAATGAGAATTAAAAGGATTCTGATGGATACTTCGTACTTCTCTAATCCTAGGACTCACTTGGCTTTGTCAGAGCCTTTAAAAATTCTATCTTTCCAAGAAAGATTCAAAGCTTGCCTTCCCTGTGGGTTCTGACATTTTCATTCTGGCATCAGCATATGTATAGATATCTCTTCCTCTCATTCTCCCATTAGTGTTGCCTTTACTCACCAGAGGGTCTGAGTCTAGTGAACTGGGGGTACTGTCCTTGACAGTTCTCTCCTCGGGGGGTGAAGCTGTGCTGTGAGGGCCCACACTAGGTGGAGGCAGGTGATACAGCTTTGATTGGTCCTGTTGGGCTGAAGGCCAAGGTAAGGTGTCTCGGACCCACTCTACTGGGTCTTCCCAAGCTGCTTTCTGTCCATGGACCTGGAGGGAAAGAGATCATCAAAACCATTGTTCACACAGATATGCGGCAGCAAGAGATGCTGGTTCCCATGGAGAACTTGAACTCTTTCAGAATCTGAGCCCTCAGACCTCCCCATTCCTCACCGTCCCAGCCCCCCCTCCCCCAGCCACTCCTTCTTCATAGGCTCTTTTTCCTTCTGCCCAAGCCTGGGAAGTAGAAAAGAAGCAATGAGCTTTCCAAAGAAATAAATAATCAAATAAGCAAGTAAATAAATAAAAATGATGGTGATGGTGATGGTGATGTCCTGGAAACTTGCCACATCATCGAGAGACAGATACCTCAAAAATGAATTATGGTAATGTATCAGACTTGACCAGTAACATGTACTGTTTATGGATTCCTAGAAATGCTGACTATTAGGGCTGGAAAGGACCTTAGAGAGCTTAAATTCAATCCCCTCATTCTACAGAGGATGACACTGAAGCTTAGAAACAGGTTTGTTTTGTAACTGGCTCACCCAGTGTTACAGTAACCCACCACCTGGCTTTTGCTTAGACTTTAGCCTTCCCCCCCCCCCCCCCCCCCGCCCAATGCTACCACATGTGTCATTTCATCTTGGAAACAACTCAGTGAGGGAGATAGGATGGGAGTTATTATTTCCATTTTGCAGATGAAGAAACTGGTCTGGAGAAGCTAAGAGACTTGACAATTGTCTCCTGGCTAAAGTAGGACTGAAACCCAGATCTACTGGGTCTTTCAGGTCACCTGACTTCTGAACCACAGTTTTGAAAAAAAAAAAAATTCACTCCCAGAGAGTGGTTTAGGTCCAGCTCAGACTCAGGTAGGCTAGATTAGGTGACGTTGGTAAACACTTGCTTATACTTTCTATCTGCCTCAACACCTAGTACAATGCTCTCTAGTAGATGACAAATATTTGTTAAATTGAATTAAATTGAATTGTCAGACAAAAGCAGTATGGGGAGCAGTTCAGCCATCCAGCCCCCAAATTCCCCTTCATCTATGATTTCACACAGGACTCAAGTCTCCTGCTCTGACATTGTAGGAATTTGCACATCGATCCAGCTGGAGGGGAGTCTGATCTTGTAGTAGGATAAGAGTGGGAGGAGTCTCACCTTGATCCCATCTTTGGCCCCTTCCTGAAGATAAGGAATGATGGAGTTGTTCCATAGGTCAATGAACCAGGTGCGGAAGTCCTCAATGCCAATTGGACAGGACAAGAAAAAGCATGGGCCTAAGGGAAAAGGAGTTAGATTGTGGTGAGGATGGCCAAAGACCCTGTTTGCTGTACCCTTTTATTCATTTACTCCCTTCCATGTCAGGTCTAGGAGGGCTTGGTCTCCAAAGGATTAAGGAAAACAGAACTGGGGTAGGAGTGAGTAAAAGGAATTATCTACTAGATGTCAAGATGACGAATGTTCTGCATTTTTTTTTTTTGCTGGGGGGAAGGCAGGGCAATTGGGGTTAAGTGACTTGCCCAAGGTCACACAGCTAGTAAATGTGTCAAATGTCTGAGGCTGGATTTGAACTCAGGTCCTCCTGACTTGACTCTAGGGCCGGTGCTCTACTCACTGCACCACCTAGCTGCTCCACTGTTCCGCATTTTCTAGGTTAGTGGAGTTTAACATACCTTAAAATACCTTAGGTTCCCATACCTCCTTCTTCCCTCCTTCCTCCCCTCCCCCATTCTATAGATGGGAAAACTGAGGGATGGGGACTCCTTGAGATGGTAGAGATGACTTGATCACGGCCAGATATCTAGATGCTTAATGAATATTGGTTAAATAGCCTTTGGTTAAATTGGTTAAATTGTCCTTAACCTGGCCACTAGGCCTTGATGACCTGCTTAAATGCTGGAGATTCCAGGAAGAAAGAAAGGCTCCTTTATAGAAGGGAGGTTAAAAAACAGAGAGCTTCCCTACCCACCCCAAGAGGGCATAAGATTCCCAATACCTATGAGGAAGTCTGAAGTGCTATGCTTCTCTAGGAAAGTATGGAGATGATACCACAGCTTGGGCACCCAGTCCAGCACTCGAAGAAGCTCTTCCTTGTTGGCATTGATATCGCTGTCTGATTCTACCAGCTTCCTCCTCAGGTAACGCACCAGGAAGCCATTGGCTGGCTCCACGTTGTTGGAAAATGTCAGCATCCTACCAGCAGGAAAGGGGAGAACAGATGAGGATGGCACTGGAGGGCCATGGCTAGGACCCACCCATCCATTTTCTCCACCTTTAAAGCCTACTTGGTCTCTTCTTAGATACTAATGGCAGAGTTCAGACTCAGGGCTGGGGCCATGGGCAGCTTGGGCTGTTATCTCACCTAGCCATCTAACAGTCCACCCAAAGAGGGCATCTTTCCATTTGTCCTGTTGATACCCTCCTTCTGCCCACTTAGCATACTGACTAGAGACCATGCTCTACCCCCCAAATATTCAGCTTGGCAAGCAGCTCTGGGGCTGAGCTCTCCTAATGGTAAGGGAACAAGTGAAAGCTCACCTTAATCCACTTTATCTACCTCCTCCTACCTAGACTATGTTACACATTCCAATTAGCCCCTGATGAGGACACCAAACTCCACTCAGCAAGTAGCATCTAGCTATGTCCCCTGCACATGTGTACCCCTCCCCCTTCCACTTCTCACTCTGGGGACAATCATTGAATCAATATCATCACAAAAGGGTGGTAATTATATTGTCATAACAATCTTCAATGTCCTATGGATCTACTTACAATCTCTCGAACTACTTAGAACTCCCTTTGCTGGTCACCACTCTCCTAGATACATTGTCTCCCTCTGTTAAAGTGTGAGCACCTTTTGTATTTTTATCTCTAGCAACTAATACAGTGTCTGGCATAGAAGACATGCTTAATAAAGGTTTGTGATATATGGTGTTCATTTCCAAATGATCCTCCGTAGTCACTTTACAGCAGCAATTCTAAAAGCTCCCGATTCCCCAATTCTAACTCCACCCCGCCCCATTCTCTTCCAGGAGATGTACTTGTATACTTGAGCAAGATTTAGTTCTTCCATCTCTGAACCTGAAAAACCCCTCTATGCTTTCATCTCTCTCTCTCTCTCTCTCTCTCTCTCTCTCTCCCCCTCCCTCCCTCCCTTCCTCCCCAACCAGGACAGGACTAAACTTTCTATTTATATTTTTCATCCAGTTTCTTTTCCCTTTCCTTCAAGAACCTTGGATCGATGGTCTTCCATGGACCTTCAATCTCTTCTTCTCTATTGGCTCCTTCTCAGATACCTACAAATATGCCCAGGTCTCTCTGTCTTAAAAATAATCTTTCCTGATTCTGCTAACCCCTTAAACTATTATCCTATATTTCTACTTCTTTTCGACTTCTCTGGAAAGAGTTGTCTCTACACTTGCTCTTTCTGTTTTCTCACTCTCTACTCATTTTCCCACCTCTCTGCCTGGAACATACTCCTTCCACATCTGTGCCTGTTGAAATGCTTTTCTTCCTTCCAGAACTAACTCAGTGCCAGCCTACTTCATGAAGCCTTTTCCTCATTCCCCCAGCTAAAATGGTCTCTTTCCTTCCATGATTTTCCTTTGTGTACCTTGTCTAGATCTCTTTCTAATCACAGTCTGCCTTGTGTCATTTTTCTCATGTATATCTTATCTTCTACCCTCGTCCCTTATAATGTACGTGAGGGCAGGGACTGTGCTGTTTTTCATTTTTGTATCCCAAATTAGCACAGTACCTTTCATCGATAATAGGCTCTTAAAGTTTGTGGAAACGAATTCACTTCACTTAAATAATCCTCGTTCACTGTTAATATCTGGTACTCAGACCAGAACTGGTCTAGAATTCAGATGATAGGGCTAACCCTCTAATCCAGGGACTGGTGAACTAGAGGCCATGGGCCAAATCCAGCCTGCTTTTTGGACAGTCTGTGAGCTAAGAATGGCTTTTATGTTTTTGAGTAATGTTTTACCATATTTAAAAATGTAAAAACCATTTTTAGCTTGGGCTGTAAAAAAAAAAACAAAAAACAGGTGATGGGACGGATTTGGCCTTCAGACCATAATTTGCTGACCCCTGCTCTAACCCATGACTCCTCTTTCATTTGTCTCCTTGACACTATTGAAGTGGGTATATTCCTTCCTTGCATTTTTTCCAACACCAAGAATTTTGCTAGCTTCTTTTCTTTTGGTGCCGGGGCCTCTTTGGCTATACTCCTAGAGTATAAGTTCTTTGTGGTGGGTAGTAGTCAGGGGGAGACAGAGGAAGGGAAACTGGGAGATGGAAAAGGGCGTTGAATATCTAGACCCAGACCCAAGAGTGAGATCCTTACCTGAAGCTCAAGTGCAAACCATGGTTAGGGGTCATCTTTACAGGCTGGTTGGTGGTACCTATGATATAGGGGCTGTGGAGAGAAGGGGAATGGGAGGGGAGACAAACAAAGATGAATTTGTTTCAGATGTTGTTCCTTGCCATACCAACATCGTAGAGAGAAAGCTAATAGACATGGGAGCCTAGCTTCCCATAAGCAGATGTTTGCTCCCAGCCTTGGCTCACCATTTGTGATATTTGCAGGTAAGAGCTCCATTGACTAGTTCACTGAGGGATCCCGCCTCACTCAGATCATCCAGCAGAATCACCAGGGGCACATCCCCGATGCCTGTCTCCCGGTCAATCTGGTTAGCTAGGTTGGAGAGGTATAACTGCAGATCCTGGGAGGAAAGGGAGGGAGTGGGTGAGGTCCCAAGAAAGAAAGACAACCTCAGGATTAATCGAGAACCAAATATTTCAAGGCCAAAGAACTTCAGTCATGTACTATGATCAGAACCATTTTCACCTGGCCACATTCTGGGGGGTTTTCCATGATCTAAGTTGCCCCTGGTCCTAAGGACGCTGGGAAGGCCATGTTAGTTGTGGGTTTCTTTAGTGTCTCTGGGGTTTGATGAGGCTGGAGAGTTCCTAAACAGAAACAGATTCTCCGGCGTTCCTAAGCAATGACCTCCAAGATCCCTAGGGGTGCTAGCATTAATACAATTTCACAGGGTCCTATGGATGATGGATTTCAAGGACTGGCATAGGTTCCTTATGGGACCAGTACTGATGGGAACTGCTATCCCAGCTAGAGATCAAATAAGATAACAAACTCGAAAGTGCTTTGGAAAACCATAAAATGTCCTATAAATGCTAGCTATTATTATAGAAAGCCAGGGTTGAACCAAATCCAATGGCCTCCAGGAGAACCTGTCTGCCTACATTCAGCTCTCTGAGTTGCTTCAAAGAAAGCCTGAGGATAGTGATGATGCTAAGGAGGACAGAAAAAGGGTAGAAGAAGAGAGGGGTTGGGCAATTGTGGCAGAGGATAGGGATAAAGGAGAGCCAAATGGAAAGGATGGCAAGAGAGAAGAGAGAAGGTGTAGGGTAGAGGAAGGACCAATCTCTTGACAGGAAGTTAGAGTGAGGAAGAAGGGGAATGAAAGGAGGGATGAGAAGGAAGGGAAACAGAAGAGGAATGTAGATTACAGTCCCACCCCCTCATTTTGCAGATATGGAAATCGAGGCACAGGAGAGGACATTAAGAATAAGACAGTGATGAGGAGAGTTGAAAGAAGGCATAAACAAAGAGATTAGAGAGGGGAAGGGAGAAGTGTTTTGGGAATGAGAATTTAGGCCAATGTTGAATTTGGGATGAGTTTGGCCAACTGAGCCAACACTTATAGGGTGTCCTGGGACAGGTACCTTGCAAGACTGCTGGTGCATGTTGAAGGTGCTAACGATGCCCTCTGTGACCTCTCGGCCTGAGCGTTCTACTAGGTACTCAGCCAACCGGTTGGTCAGGTAGGTCTTGCCTGTTCCACTGGGGCCCGAGAGAATGAGACGTCGGTGCTTGAGAAGGAGGCTTATGTAGTGCTGCATCATGGGCTTGGGGATCAGTGTCTCAAATACCAGGCTGTCAACACACTTCTCCTTTAGACCTGTACCCACCACCCCAGGAAATAGAAGCCACGGTTAGAACCCTAAGAATTGAAGTGGACCCAGAAAGACCTCCACATCCTTGGTCCAGGAAGTTTCCTTGAAAAGCTTAAAGTCCCCCAAGGCTTCATAAACCCCAGATAAGAAGCCTAGAGGGGCATCTTGGAAAACACCCCTTGCTGTATGTTGAGAGAAGTAGATTTAGGACTCAGGTTTAGGGGGAAGGCCCAGTAAGGGGTACCAGAGGGAAGGTACTAATGCTTTGTTAGGCCTCTACGCCCACTCTGTGCTACCTATCCCCTGGTGGAAAGACTGACCTTTGAGCAAAACAGCAATGCTATTGACACCCCGACGGCAGGGTGGCAGCTCCGGGGGCTCAGCATCTAGCACCCGCTTCACATGACTGATGCTATAGCCGTAGACTGACTCGGTGCTCAAGCCCAGTGTAGAAGCTGGGTCCATCTTAGTAATGTAGTCCTATGAAAAGGGCCGAAGAGAAAGGTGGATACAGTAAAAGACAAAGAAGAGGAGGAATGGGAAGAGATAGAGGAAAGGAGAGAGACAATATTAAAGAGGATTGAGATGGAGGTTATTGTCCCCATTCGAACACTAACATCTCTCCTGAGTATTCTTGATGACACATCTAAGCTCTCAGGTAACCCACAGATACCACAGTTCAAGACCCCCTGGGTGAACGATCCTCCCAATGGGAAGAGGCCACTGGTTTCGCTTACCTTGAACACTTGGCAAACGGCTTCATCCAGCATCTTCCAGTCAATTTTACCACTGACCTTGCTTGAGCCCAGGAAGAACTCTTGCTGTTTCAAGTCCTGAAAGCCCAAAGTAGAAGCCAGTGAATATTCTGTCTGGAGCTCTGGGGAAGCTAGGCAAGAAGCGTCCCCTATAATAGAGGAAAGCTCTAGTTTGAACGACTGAAGAGTCTCCATTCAACAAGCCTTTATAAAGTTCTTACTATGTGCCAGGGGTCCAGAGGGTACAAAAAAACAAATGAAACAGTTCCTGACCTCAGTGAACTCACATTCTACTAAAGGGAAAGCAGATTCCAGGGTTTTGTTTTGGGTGTTTTTGGATGTGAATGAGTATTGTTCTGGTTTCCCAATGCCTCTCCCTACCACTGCACCCTACCCCACCATCCCCTCCAATTCCTTACCCCTTTAATGATATGCTGAGGTGGCATTCGGACTACTACTCGAAGGGTTACTTCTTCCTTTGAGCTACAGGTGCTGATGCCATCCATGGGAGACAGGTCTGTGGAGGATGATGGGAAGGGCTCAGTGAAAGCCCTGGGAGCACATTAACTGCCCAAGGTCTTCCACAGCTATCTCAATTAATCCTTTCATTTTTTTCTAGTTACCCCGAAGGAAAAAACTGAGGCAAAGAATAGGCAAGTAACCCGGGTTGATCAATTCTCCAGTCCCTTTAGCTTCTCGGTCTCTAAATGTAGTGGATGGAGTTCTGGACTCAGAGTCAGGAAAGCCTGAATTTTAATCCTTGCTAGCTCTGTAAACCTTTGAACTTTCCTCAGTTTCCTTATCTGTAAGATGAGGATAAAAACAGCACCTACCTAACAGGGGTGTTATGAGACTCAAATAAAGTAATATAAGTAAAGTTTTTTTGCAAACCTAAAACTTTAGCAATCCCCAGGAAAGAAGAAAATGGGTTTGAGTGGGACTCAGGTTGCCCCTTAGGGAAGTGGGAGAGTAGGGACAGAAGATGTAGGCCTCCCTCGTCCTCACCACTGCCCCCTGCCCCTCCCCGAATGCTCTCATGGTCCAGCAGGTACCTGTGTCTGTGAGGCTAGGACTGAAGGAGTGGGCCAGGGCGAGACCCAGGGAACGACGTGGGGATGAGGCAGCGGATGAACCGGGGGCCTGCCCCGGGGTTGAACCAGATGAGGGACCTGGGGCCACCTTCAGCCGGTCATTCTCTGCCTTTAGAAGGTCCACCTCCAGCTGAGGAGAGAGCAGGCAGTTAAGGAGTGGGCTTAGGGACTTCTGGGGTTTGGCAGGACCCAGACCACTCCTCCCACCAACTCTCTGCCCCTCTGCCAACCTGCATGTTATGCATAGTCTCCCGGAGCTGATCCAGTTGGTGAGCAGAGTTGAGAGCTTCCAGTCGGATGTCTGTGAGCTTCATCTCCTTCTCCCACAGCTCTGAACGCAGCTCAGATACCTCTTTCTTTTCTGGTTCTTCCTCTTCCTCGTTGGCATGAAACATCCTATTTGGGTGGGAAATAGCATTGTAATCGATAAGTGAGAAAGAGACAGACAAGGCTGCCTTCAGTGACATGGATGTTTATGGGGGGGGGACTAAGATATAGACACATATCCCTAGTACCTCCAGATTCATAAGGCAACACTGGGTTCTCTAACAATGATGAGGGCAATTCCTACATTACCCCCATACTGGTACAGTTAAAGAGGAATTATTATTGGCAATTCTCTAGTATTACATTCCCAGAGGCCTACAGTGGAGCATCAATCAAAACAATCAATCAAACGTTTAATGAAGTACCTACTATGTGTCAGATACTAGAAACACAAAGACAAAGATGAAACAGTTTCTGCCTTCAAAAGAGACATGTATCTATACAAGTGTCTATAAACACCATATATTAACATTATATATTATATATATTATCATAGATATCATATGTATCATATATATCATATGTATCATACACACACACACACACACACACACACATATAGGTTTGGAGTCAGGAAGACCTGAATTCAAATGTAGCATCAGATACTTACTAGCTATGTGACCTTGGCCAAATTACTCAACCTCTGTTTGGTAATAACACTTACCTCCCAGGGTGGTTGTAAGGATACAGTGAGGTAATACTGGATATAGTGAAATAATATCTGTAAAGCCCTTAGTACAGTATACCTGGTATATATTATATGCTATATTAGTGTGACTAATTATTATTATTGTTAATCTTAAGTTTCCTGGGACACGGATTTTAAGTGACCTGCCAGGGTCAAACAGCCACATGTAGGATTTGAACTCAGAGTTTCCTAATTTAGAGGCCAGTAGTCTATTTTTTATGCTACAAGGCCTCCCTGCACAGGAGATGTCCAAAATAAATACAAAGTGTATTTTTTTGGGGGGTGGAGGGAAGGCACTAGTAGCTTCATGTAGAGGCTTCATGTAAAAGATCGCATTTGAGCCTTGAAGGACACTAGGGATTCAGAGATGCCATGGTGAGAAGGAAACACTTTCCGGGTATGGGATCCTGGC
This sequence comes from Trichosurus vulpecula, assembly GCF_011100635.1. NCBI lineage: Eukaryota > Metazoa > Chordata > Mammalia > Diprotodontia > Phalangeridae > Trichosurus > Trichosurus vulpecula. Next base: position 102,310,340 of record NC_050576.1, on the reverse strand, counting down.
TCAGGCAGGTAAGGTCACAGAGTCCCGGACTGAGGGAGGAGGCTTACTCAGTGACGTCAATGCCCACAGAGGAGGAGTTAGATGACTTGATGGAAGGTGAGGCCGTTTCAGTGGAGCCGTGCTGCAGTTTGGGTGAAGATGGGGCCGAGGAGTCGGGTGTGGCAATCTCCTCGATGTCAGAGTAAGAAGAGGCTGACTTGGGACCTTTCTTGATGCTAAAGGCTTTGTTGAAGGAACTACGCAGCTGCAAGAGAACAGAGCCAAGAGTGGAGCAAAGTAGAGGGTTGTATATCAGGACCCTACCTTAGAGAGGCAGGGACAGGCACTGGACCCAGCTAAAGCTGGTTTGGAAACCCTGAAACTGGGAGAGCTGAAGGTAGAGACACTTGGCCTGATGGTAGGATACCAGTCGGGGGATTAAGTCTTTTCTTTATAAGGCCCCTCTTTGCATCAGGGGTAAGAGTAGAAGAGTTCTCTAGAAATTGGGGCTGGGAGAGAAGATGGAATCTTTGGGTCTTTCGTGTGTGTGTGTGTGTGTGTGTGTGTGTGTGTGTGTGTGGACTTGGCTTGGGTTTGGGCCTTTCCTCTCATGTCTAGGGAAACAATACCTCAGAGAGTAGCCTTGTAGGTATTTATTCTCCAAGGCAAAGAAGGGAGTCAGGGCACAGTCACAGTGGGGCCCATGGTTACTGGCTGGTGCCTCTCTGCAGTGTGGGCACTTCAACTCTATTTCTCTCAGCAGAACGCTTACTAATGTCTAGACTGGGGGTTCTTAACCTTTTTTTTTTTTCATCATGATGCCTTTGGCAGTCTGGGAAAGTGTATTTTTAAAATAGTGTTTTTAAATGCATAAAATAAAATATGTAGAGTTACAAAGGAAACCAATTATATAGAGATACAGTTATGGAAATATTAAAAAAAAACAAACAAACCAAGTTCATAGATCCCAAGCAAGCTAAGAACTCCTGGCCTAGAACCTGGCATCACTGGGCTTCAGGATTCAAACTCTAACTAGGGCTCACCTGCCTAATATCCAGAAACCAGGACTGATCGTAAACATAGGCCACCCTGGGTTCTTCAGGAACTGCCAGGAGGAGTGGCCTCAAGTGTGTCTTGGGGCCTCTTGTTCCCACCCTGTCACAGCATGAACTAACCAGCCAGACTCCAGTGCTCTCCAGTGAGTCAACTCTCAACTGCCCTCCCTTTACCCTTCTTGAGGAAAGCCTCATTGAAATGGAATGTAAAGAGGTGAACTAAAGATGCAAACCAGGGAACTGTCCCATGTTGTAGGCTTTGATCATGCAGCATGCACACCCATATGAATGCACACACACACCCAGGAACACAGACTTGGGATGGTGGCAAGAGGTGGTAGGAATGGTGCCAAATATTGCAAGGGATAGAGGTGAACCAGGGCTTTTAGATGGCAGGGGGAAGGAAGGAGAAAGTATTGGGGTTTTATAGATATTGGAGACTTCCATTTCCAGGTGGTTGGGGGAGGGATCTCTCTTGGAACATAGGAAGAGCTGCCTGGTGACAGCTTTCAGCTGGTGGAGCTGGTGACCAGATTCTTACTAGGTGGGATATAATATATAAGCTCAAGCAGTTGAAGGCAGGGCATGGTCCAGTAATAATGGGGACAGGTATATGTTTGTGTCTATTAAAGTAGGTAACGAGGAACATGTGGGAATAAGGGAGTGTATATATTTGTGTTTCTGTGTGTCTGAATTGTGTGTGTGTAAATTTTAAAATTAAAGCAGCCTGAAAGTTGATTTAATCTATCCCCCTCATTTAATAGATCAAGAAACTCAAGTCCAGTGGGAATTACAAGTCAAGAGAGAGCTGGGACTAGGAACCTGGCTCATCTGATTGGTATCATTTCTGTCCCATTACTGCAGCATTGGGAGCTGCATGTGTACACATGCAAGGTGTGGGGCCTTGGGTCTATACTTGCCTAGTAAGTAGTAGCTCTGATTCTCTAGGATTCTAAGGAAGTCCCATTAGGATCCCCCTGAACCGGCATCAGCATCATCATTGCTAGGGTCATGACCCCTCTGCTATCCTGGGAGCCCACTAACCTTGAAATTTGTCTTTCCTGGCCATCTTGAGATCCCTTTGGGGTATTTCCAAGGGCAAGCAAATAGATTATCAAAATTTTAAGATCAGTGCTTGCACATTGTAAAAAATCAATAAATACTTGTTGAATAGGGACTGAATCAAACTTATTCAGCTCTTCGGCTAGCAAGGCAAGGTGCTAATGAGCTTGGAGTAGGTACCCATCAGCTTATACCGGAATATTCTAATGGTTGCTAACTGGTCTCCTCCTTTTTTAGTCTTCCCTTACCAATCCCTTCAATCTTTTGGACAATGAGACTAGATGGATTTTAAAACACTGCTTTGATCACATCACCTTTATGCTAAAAATGTTTATTGTCTGTAGGACCTCGTCCAAACTTCTGGTCCTTTCAAGGTATTCTATAATTGTGGCCCATTTTACTTATTCAAAGTTATCTCCCCTTAGTTCCCAATGCCAAGTTCATGCTCCTCCTCACGCATCAGGAATGTCCTCATCCCTGCTCTAAACCAATATGAATTCTAACCATTCTTTGTGGTCCAACTCCAGAGCCTTCCCCAGCTGCTTTAGTTCATATCCATGCCTCCATTTGCCTCATGGCATTTATCATTTCTACCACTTATCTTGGCACTTGGTTATCTGCTTTCTAGTGTCTGTTATTGGTTTCACTGTATAGTTATAGTTCTTGTCTTTCCAACAAGACTATAAGCTCTTTGAGGGAAGGGGCCCCGTCCTTCACTTCTTTTGTATCCTTCACAGAACTTAGTACCATGCAGAGTCCATGCCAAATACTGAACAAATGTCTGTTTAATTGAACTGATAGAATGCAGATAGACCAGGATCTTAGGGACACTCTGGTGCTTACTGTGGGAAACAATGTCCCTGGCTGTGAACCTCATACCACCACCCCTTGCAACCTTGCCTGCCTACCCAAGACTAGATCTGGATCAACATGATCCACATGAGTCTGGAATAATTAGAGGGATCCTCAGATACCAGGACCTTTAATCTGCCCTAGACTGGCCACTCCAGTTTCCAAGATGGCTATAGATCTTCCCAGGGATCTCAGGAATCCTCAGAGGGAGAGCCTTCACTACTTATCTTTCTCTTGTCTTCTTTTAGAATAATATCCTTTGGGCAAGGCCAGAACTGGACTGGCCTCTAAAGCCTGGGGTTAAAGTAATATTTATTCAGTAAGCATCCCCCACACTGGGCTTCAAGTTTCATGTGACTGGAGATGGGAACTGGGTAACTCTCATGAAAGACCATTCTCTGAAGTGTTAGAACTTAATTTGGCTACAGGGCAGCTTGTAAGGATGTCAAGGGTGTGTGTGTGTGTGTGTGTGTGTGTGTGTGTGACTTAGGAGGGAATTGTAATGAGAGGGGGCAGAACAAATGATTCAGGGTAGTGTGTAACTTTCTTTCCCATTAGTCCCCCAATCAGACCTCCTCCTCTATGCTCATTTGGAGTAGCTATGGATGGACCATGCAGCAAGGTGGGTTAAGAATAATGGCATGAGTGTGATGGTTAGTTTTGTCAGTGGACATCTGGTGCAGGGTGAATGAGTTGCCCTGGAAATGGGGAAGTCATGGCAAAGGGAAAGGTGGAAGGGGGGAGGGGTGGAGTCTTACCTCATAGACCTGGAAAAAAATAGGGGTTTGAGGTCAGCATTTGAGAGGGAAAAAAAAGCAACACTTAATCACTCATTTCATCCAGCTGGGGCCTTCCCTGAGTTGCAGGGCATAGGGGTTGCTGGGGCGGGGAGTTCTAAGCCCTGGACCAGGCTTACTGAGGGGTTGAGAGGGATGTGATATTTCCACCACAAAGCACTAAGAGGAGCCAAGATTGTTCCAAAATCTATGGGGGGAGTTTGAGAAAGACCTTCCAGAGGCTAATCAGAACTGTCCAAAAAAAGTAAATGCAGAGGTGTTCTTTAGGCTAAAAGTTCTAGAAAATCTTCCTCAGAGGTGGTCTAGAAATGAGGAAGAGAAGGGAACCACCCATAAAAACTCCCTTCTCCAAAGCATTCTAGAAAGGGTCCTCCAGAGGCAAGCTACAGAAGTCTATAGAGAATGAGCAATTGTCCCCCTCCTCTATAGAGCCCTCTCCCCACCAAAGTTCTGATGGAAATGGGGGTTGATTCAAGGCCTTTTGGAAATTTCCTCAGCCTTCCTCCAGCTGGAATGGACACCTGAGCCTAGTCAGGCTGGGAGAGTCCCAGAGGGACAGGATGGGTGGTGGGTGGTCAGAGGACAGATAGTTTAGGGAAAAGGAGAAGTTAGTAGACCTTGCTCTTAGCTGATAACACTTCTGGGCAAGAATGGGTGGATGGGAAAAGTACTAATCCCTGAGTGCTGCCCCAAGGAAGTTTGAACAGGGTCCTATGTAGTCCCCTTCCTCCCACCCTCACTTACCCAACTCTTTTTTTTCTTCTTCTTAGCATCAGCGTCCTTGCTGCTTCCTATGCTGGAGTGGCTGGTGATGCTGTTGAGGCTGGAAATACTGTCTGAAGAGTTCTGTCTCTTGATCCGAAGCTCTACAAGTCCAGGGATAATATGAAGAAGACAGGGAAGACTTAGAGACAACCTTAAATAAGTCCATCTTCAGAAGGATCCAACCAGTCCTATAGCCATATCTCAGGGAAACCAAGACCGTATTTAGCCATCCTTTGACTCTCTAATGATCACAAATGGAGCTCTGGACTTTCTATTTGACTTTTTAGTTCATTGGGAAAACAAATAAGATCATGAGTTTTGAAGCCTGTGATACTGTGAGTGTCTTCATGTATCCTACAGGATGTGACACAAGTTTCAAAAGAATTCAATTGAAGTTACCCTTAATTAAAAGACAAAAATAATTGTTTGTCAAACAAACTTCCTAGGAACATTGCCCTGGGCATTATAATCTTTGAGCGGAGTGATGGAGAAAAAGGAGGCAAAAAAATTTTGAAAAAATGAAAAAAAAATCCTTGAGGGCGGGACATCTTTGGGAAAACACCCAGTCTATGGCATACTCTCATTCAAAATAATTTGATGATAACAATGACAGACTCATGTAACAGACATGAAACGAGGAATAACATATTTGGTTGCGTGTTGTCCTCCCAATTAGATTGTAAGATCCTTGAGGGCAGGGACTATTTTGCCTCTTTTTATATTTCTATCACTTAGCACTATGTGTCTGGCACATAGTAGGTGCTTAATAAAATGTTTACTGATTGAATAAGTCATCCTGTGATGTTGGCAGATCATTTAGTTTCTCTGGACTTTAGTTTGCTTATCATTAAAAATGGTGGCATTTTCATACTTGCCCCTAACAGAGGGTTGTGAAGTTTAAATAATATAACATATATGAAATCCCTTTATATTAAGTTAGAAAGCACTATACAAAGGCAAGGTATCATCATTTTTATAGCCCCTCTTGAACTGCAGGGGGTGCAGTGGGGGTGGGTGGATGGGGGAGATCCTTAACTCAAGTTAAAGTTAGCAGAGATATGCTAACCCTACATATTGTCTCACTCAAGATGGCATGCCCTTTTACACCTTTACCACTGAACAGTAAATATCAGATTATAAATCACTAAGACATCAGGCTAACCTAGCAGTCTCAGTTCACCTTTCACCTACTGCTTCTGCACCAGATTGGACAGTGATGAGGAGGAAGGCAGGGATAGCCTCTCTTGGCAGTTCTGGATGAGACCTGGCATCTGGTCTGAAGCATGGGTGTATCTTTCCCTTCTCTTTGTACCCTTTCTAACTGTTTCCCAGGAGCTCACCCTTGGGTGTGACGTCTGTGCCATTAAGAGCTCCTTGGATGACGGCCTGAGCCTCAGAGTTCTTTTTCTTCAGGAAATCTATGGTCTCTCGCAAATCCAGCAGCTCTGTGTCCTAGCAAAAAATCAAGGTGGTATCATTATTTAGAGGTCCGGAGAATCCTATCTGGTTTGTTGAGGTGAGAAGTGGGTAGTTGCAGCATATGCCTGAAGGTGCTGGGCTGAGGATCTAGCAAAGTTCCCAGAGAGATAGTAGCATCCTTAATAGAAAGTTCCAGCACCCTAAGAAGATGGGAAAAAAGTCAGTCTTTACAGAGTGGTCTTAATGTCTCCCTGCTCTGTCCTACCACCCACCCAGGCTTTTCAAACTGGCTCCTTCCATTTCCCAGCTTTCTCACCTTCTCCTCTGCTGTTTCGGCTAGGTGCCGCAGACGGGATGTCATGTTCACCAGGCTCTGTTCGAAGGCTGCCACCAGGTTAGCCTAAAACAAAGACATGCTTCTAAATGGCCTAAGATTCCAGAAATACTGCTTCTAGGGTTATATCCCAAAAAGATCATAAAAGTGGGAAAAGGACCCACATGTACAAAAATATTTATAGCAGCTCTTTTTGTGGTGGCAAAGAGTTGGAAACTGAGGGGATGCCCATCAATTGGGGAACGGCTGAACAAGTTGTGGTATATGGATGTAATAGAATATTATTGTGCTATAAGAAATGATGAATAGGCGGACTCCAGAAAAACCTGGAAAGACTTATATGAACTGATGCTGAGTGAAGTGAACAGAACCAGGAGAACATTGTAGACAGTAACAGCTACAGTGTGAGATGACTGATTTTGATAAACTTAGCCCTTCTCAGCAATGCAAGGACCTAAAACAATTCCAAAGGACTCAGGATGGAAAATGCCATCCACATCCAGAAAAAGAACTATAGAGTCGGAATTCAGAGCGAAGCAGACTAATTTTTTTTGTTTTGTTTTTCTTTTTCATGGTTTCTCCCATTTGTTATAATTGTACTAAGCAACATGACTGATGTGAAAATGTGTTTAATAGGAATGTATGTGTAGAGCCCATATCAGACTGCATGCTGTCTTGGGAAGGGAGGGGGAGAAAATTTAAAATGTATGGAAGTAAATGTTGAAAACTAAAAATAAATTAATTAAAAAATAAATGGCTTAAGATTTGGGAACAGAGGTGGAATGGTGGGGGGGGGATGCCACAAAACCAGCTCTGGGACTCTTCAATATCAACAAATGCCTTTCAAAATTCATCCTCATCAAATACATTTTCCTAATGTATTTGTGGACCCTCTAAACCATGCTCTAGGGAAGGGATTCTTAATCTTTTTTGTTTACACGGACCTCTTTGTCAGTCTGGTGAAGCCTATGGAACCCTTCTTGGAATATTTTTAAATGCATGAAATTAAATACATAAGATTGCAAAGGAAATCAAAGGTTAGTAAAAATGATGTAATTTTTTTCTTCTCCAAGTTTATGGACCCTCTATCTATGACTCCCAGGTTTAGAACCCCAGCTTTCTAGGAGTTTGCTGTAATATGTATACTCCACCTCTGCTCTCCTGAGGAGGATCTTGCTCAAACTTATTTGGCTCTTGCTTACCCCACAATTTTTGGGTCTTTAACTTTGGGAAATAAGGGTCAAGGCCTTCTGTGCAGGGTTTGGGAGAGAGTGTCATCAGGAATCTGATCTAAGGGCCATTACATAGTTTGACCACTAGGTGTCAGACGTACTCTTTGAGGTGGGGCCAGGTTAGGCTGTTGAGAAGGGCTTGGAGAAGGATCTGGATGAGCCAAGTGGCCTGGGTAAGGCTGACCCCCACATGGTCTGGCCATAAGCCTGTGCCCTGGATGGCTGGCTGGCAGAAGGATTCATGGAAGTGGGTGGGGACATGACACTGAGAGACAGGACAGGGGAGAAATTGGGGCAGGAGAAAGAATGTAGGATGGCAGACCAGGGGACTTTAGGTAACAGTGAACTCCTGGCTAGTGGGGTCCCCTTTAGAGGGAAACCCTCAGGATCAGACACTATGTCAGGTGACTTATAGCCAATGCCCCAAGCCCTCAATCTAGCCTTTGCCCATTCGCCTGCCCCCTAGCATCCATTCCCTCTCATTTGTGCCTAAATACAGACAGACTTTCTTGTCTCCAATTAGGTTCCTTTCCCATTATCATTACAAATTTGCCACCAGGACTGGGATTCCCAAGTGGAGGGAAGTCTCCTGTGGCTCTGAGTTGTCTGTTTTCTTCTACTACCTGGGAAACTGCCATCATCCTGACCTCATCACCTGCTGTTCCTTTTTTCTTCTTTTAATGTGTTCTCCAACTCTCCTTTGTAAACAGACCACCTGTCTGCTTCCTCAGAGGATTTTCTGCCCATTACAGACAATTACCTTCCTTTCTGCCTCCTCCACTGTCCCAGTCTCTTTTTGGGTAAAGGCCCTCTCTCTATCTCAGCAGGGCTTCTCTCCCAACTGCTTTCCTGTCTCTTTGGCTCATAGGATCTTCCTACCCCCACAACCAAAGTTGCAAAATGATCTCAGAATTGAGTAGCCATGCTGAATGGACTACACTGCATTTGAGAGGGGTGTAGTGGTTTAGATTCCCTCTCTGTTTCTAGGGGGTACTCAAAGCTTCAGCAATCTAGGAGTTGTGTAGAAAATAACAAAGCCAGGGGGAGAGCCAGGGGATGTAGAGGAAGCAATACAGGAAAATCTGACTAAGGTCCTGGAGTCATTTCTGCAGCTAGGGAGAAAGCCTCCATACTTCTACAAGATCTTCCTCTTAGATGCAGAACATGCCACTTTGGGGTATTAGGATTTGTTCTCTTAGTCAAAGGGAACTTCCTGTTCTAAGAAAATTATTCTCCAAATTCCTTTTCTTGGCCCTGTCCCAGCCCTGGCAACACGATGGTTTGCAGATTGCAGTGTAAATTAATCAGAAATAATAATATTCATTGCTTCGCTGGCGCCTGCCTCTTTCTGTCTCTCTCTGTCTCTGTCTCTCCTCCTAGACAAGAATTTCCCAGGGTCTGTGGGACATGACCCAGGCCCCAACCCTGATGGGTAAGACTTGGTGGGGAATGGAGATGAAGAGATAGACCTTGTCCAGCTATGTTTCAATTCTGATGGTTCCTCAAGGTTGGGAAAGAGTGTTTGAGATGAACTTTCAACATAGCTGGTATCACGCTTAAAAAATACCTCCTGATTGGGATTTAGGGGAAAGAGTAGGATCAGCATGGTGTGGTCCCCTTTGATTTTACTGGGGACATGGACAAACTTAGTTTTGAGCATGGGAGTTGTACTTGGATCAAGGATAGCTCCCCAGGCCCGGCAGCTGGGTCCCCCAGAGGGGAAAGAGAGAGAGAAACCGGAGCCACTGCGGAAATTGCAGACACGGTTACTTTTGTTTGAACACTTGGATGGTTCTTGCAGATCGGCTCAGCTGTTGTTTACAATTTTGGGGGAAAATAGCTGTTCCACCCTCCCCATTCACAGTAGTGCCGTTATGTTCTTTGTTTACTCTTTTGGAGGAAGGGCAGGGAGGAGATACTCCCATAGCCTTGTTGGATGGGTTGGCTTCTTCCCATTATACAGAAAAAGAAGTCAAGGCCGGTAGAAAGGAAATGACTCATCCTAAGCCATATCAGCAAGGGCAGGTAGACAGCAGGAACCAGGAGTTCTGGCTTCCCAGCCTGAAGCTCCGGTCATTCTGGCCAGCTGTTTGTGGAGACTAACAGGAAATGGCAATTCTACACGAAGGAGTTGGGTTTCTGTGTGGTTTCTGTGTGGTCAGCAAAGAGAATACTGATGACCCAGATCTGGGCTGCCTCCTTATGCCAGGATAAAAACATCATATGCCCCAGAGCAGTGGGGGTGACCCATTTCAAGGGTCTTATAAACTCTTCCTCAGGGCCATGATAGCCCAAGGTAAATGCAAGATTACCTCACTCTTGGCACAGTCTCTATGATAAATCTCACTTTTTTTTCCTTTTGGGATCTCAAAGCTGTTTGCAAGCATGATTTTATCCAACTTCATAACACATTTACTGGGTAAGGCAAGGTGGGAGAAGACACAGATAGGACTTCCCATTTTATAGAAGGGAAGACTGAGGCTTAATGAGTTAAGGGATTGGCCCTGGTAGTCAAACTAGAGCTTTGAGGGCAGCCCAGGTCACTAACACCCTACCACCTCCTCTCCTTCCCAGCTAAGGATAACATGTGGTAAACATTGTTTGCCTTTCTTCTTCCCCCTCCAGCAAAACACTTACATTGGCAGACAGCTGAGATGTCAGCGTGGCCACTTTCTCCTGTGATGATTCCAGCTCCCTTCGCAGTTTCCGAATTTGCTATAAGAAAGTGGGGAAACAGAAACCATGAGTGGGGGGCAGAAAGCAAAAGGTCTGGTAGGGAAGCAGGGTGTTGTGATGTTAAGAAGCAGAGAAAGTGGCTTTGGACCCTACCTCAGATTGCATCCTCTCCTCAGCCTGAAGAAGGGAGCACAGAAGTGGAGAGAGGGAGAGAAAGAGAGGAAGCAGTTACAATGGAGGTGGCAGGGTCATCAGTGGCAGGGTGGACTTGAAGCGTGACAAAAGTGGGGAGGAACTGGAAATCTATTTAACACCCCTGCCTTTCCCAGACCCCCCAGCTAGACTGAAATCAGGGCTGATTTCCCTAGAGGCCACACTTAACTGAGAAAATGGCACTTGGAGGAAGGGGTGGAGTGGGAAGAAGGCTAAACTCAGAGCCTACATTCGGAGCCCATCCCTGTTGCTTACTACACCTGGAGACACTTAAACCTTCCAGGACCTGGGTTTCTTCAATTGTAAATTGAGGATCGCCACCAAAGCCTCTTTGTATTACTAAAACTTTGTGCAAAGCCTGGCATGAAGTTAGCATTTAATAAATGCTTTTTTATTGATGATTTATGTTATGGGATTCTTTTTCTTCCGTCCTCTAAGTCCTAAGCACAGGCCTCTTGTCCCTCTCCCATCTATCTTGTGCAGTCAGTAGAAAACACTCTACCTTATTGGCCTCCAGGGAGGAGGGAAGAGGATTGCAGGGAAGAACTCAGAATCTTGGAAGTCCTGGATTCCCTGTGCTTAGTACCCAACCAACATGCCATGAATGTTGTTGTCTACTAGAACCTAGGGGTCTGGGAAGGCCACTCCACCTCATTCTTTTCTCCTTATCACACAATATAGCTAGACCCCTAAGAGATTCTCCCTCTTTTACAGAAGGGGAAACTGAGACACCAAGGGTGTCTAGGGTGGCAGAAATAAGAAAAGGATCCATGAATTCTGGTCCATGATTGATTGCTATGAGTCCTAAGCCTTCTTCCCCATCCAGAAACCCACTGGGCAAGATACACGAAGAGAAAGCAAGTCTTCCCTCCTCCTAAGTCACCTCTAAATAAGGGACTTCGGGGAAGAGAGAACAGAGTAACTCAAGGTTGGGGGATGTGGAAGGACAACTCAATGCTCTTACTGAAGAGTAGGTGGAGGAGGCACTGGAAGCCAACGACAGCACAGAACCATGAACTGAAAGAGAGAAAGAGAATACAAAGAATTAACGGGAGCTTCCAGGGGAAAGGAGCTTGGACTCTGGATGGCATCAAGAGTCAACGGAGAGGGAACAGGGCAGGGGACACAACTGTTCAAAAGCTGGTCCCTGATCTCTGCTGAGAAGACAAGGTCCTGTGAAGAGACAACCTCTCTTTCCAAAATCCACCTCGGGAGGGTGTTAGCCCCTTGTTCAGCCTGGTCCAAGGGGCACTTGGCTGTAAGGGAGAGAGGGAGAGGAGGGTTTCATGGGAAGGCATGAGTCTTCCCTATCTGAAAAGCTGTGGAGCTGCAGAGGAGGGTGAGTTTCTTATCAGAGCTGGTCAGAGGCAATCCTGTAGTCTGGCCTGTCCCCTCTCCCCCACTTCTGGGGGCTTCCATAGAATCCTGGGGATTAGCCAGATGAAAGAATCTTGTGGAGAACATTCACTCTGATCCACACAGGGGAAAGAAAGAGCTCCTATTGCAAGAACCAAAGGAAATCTCTAAGAAACGTCTCTTGGAATGGGAATCCTGGAAATGAATAATAATGGGAGAGCCAGATGCCCAGGAATTCTTTTGACCTTCCAGACTCCAACCCTCACAAATAAGACCATACACCCCTCTGTAAATATAAGCCTAGAAGTATTAGTGTGAGAGGGACAAATCAGTGTCTCATTCTAGCTAAGGTAAGCTCCTACCATGTTACTATGTTATAATTGGTGTGTTTTCTGGGAGATCATTGGGAATGGCCTCTTGTTGGTCCCACATAACTCTTCCATGCTTAATTTCCCTCCCCCTTCCCCAATGGCTGATGCTCAGTCCCAATGTCCCAGTGCTTAGAAATGATTTCCTGAGGTCTCTGGGGCCACCAGGGCTTTTCAAGGGGAGGGATCTAAATGGCCCCAACTTGATGTTTTTGGGATTGTGTCTTTGGTGGTGGTGGTGGAGGTGGAGGAGGAGGAGGAAGAGGAGGAGAAGGAGAAGGTAGTGGGGGTGGAGGTGGTGGTGGAAGTGGTGGGTGAGAGGAATCCCCAGCTGGGCTGGAATGAGCGTGAACCGCGATGCATGAAGTCTCACCGTCGTCCGTGGGGTCTCGGAAGGATCCTGACCGAATCATCCCCTTGGGTCTCTCGGCCAGGGACAGGGTGCTTCCCATTTGGGAGGTGCTGTATAGCTCGAAGGCCGCCTCGTGGGTGGGGATGCTGTTGGAGCGGGTGATTCTTGGCGTGGTGGCTGCAGTGGGGCTCACTGGAAGGATAAAGGGAAGGGAGGGGGAGGGCAGGGAGAAGAGGCAGGGTCATGAGCACTCCAATCCCTTGGGGGAAGGAGCAGCAGGTGTGTGGGAGACATCTGGCAAGAAGGGACTGGGACAAGGGTCAGGAGAGTGCCAATGGACCAGTGGGAATGTGCGTGCAGTTGGGAGTTTGGGATGGTGAGGCCGGGTCTCAGTGGAATAAAACTGCAATCTGGAGAGAGGGAGCAAAGATGGTTGCTGATTCTAAGGACCCCCACCCTGGACCCTTTCACTCTTTTAGAGAAAGCCAGGCCAGGGAATCTGGCAGCTATTGTGGGAGTGTCTCCAAGCAACATGGATTAATCCATGAACATGGGAGTGGCATCATAACTTTGATACCTGGAAACATAACCGACAGCTTGAGAGGACCTAAGAACCCACTACCAAAAGTACAAAGACCAAGAAAGGGATTTGAATTATAGGGAAGGCTAGAGAAGGGGGTGGAGCTGTGGGGTGCCAGGGTTTAGTATTATCAAAGGAAGCAAAGTCTCCTCAAATTGGGGACATTGTGGAGTTGTGTTCCTCTACTACTGAGGTCAGCATTAGGGTAGCAAGAAATATGACCCTCCCTACCCAGAGTCCCCCTAGCTTGGAGACAGATGATCAGACTGAGTCAGAGATGCGTGCTAAATGTATTGGTCAAAGGCTCCACCTAGAGTCACGGTGATTGGAGAAATGCATTCCTCTATCCTCAACTCCCTCATTCTCTCTCAGCCAATCAGTTGTCAAGTCTTATCAATTACATATCTACATCTCTCACATCTTTCCCCTTCTCCCCACCCTAATTCAGGCCCTAGTCATTTCTTCCCCAGACCACTGCAATAGCTTCCCAAGTGTATTCTTGCCTCAAGTCTCTCCCTTCTTCAATCCACTTTCCACATAGCTGCCAAAAGTGATTTTCCTAAAGCCCTAAACTGACCAAGTTCTCTACTCAAGACTCCAATTACCTCTAGGTCAATTACAAACTTCTTTCTTTGGCATTTAAAACTCTTCACAGCCTGGCTCTAGTCTATCTTTTCAGCTCTATTATCATGCCAATCCCTTTCACATACCTATAGTCCAATCAGACTGGCCTTCCTACTTCCATGGCACTACCTACCCTCTCTGCCTTCCTACAGGCTGCCTCCTATGCCTGGAATGCCCTCACTCCCCGCTTCTGCCTTGCAGAATCCCTAGGTTTCTTCAACAACTCAGCTCAAATGCCATCTTCTCCAGGAGGACTTTCCTGATGCCTCCTGTGGCTTGTGCCTTGCCCCTCCCTACCCGTGATCTTGGTTTTATTATCTATATACGCATCCGTTGTCTCCCCAGATCCAACATAACCTGGAGAAGAGGGACTGTTTGATTTTCATTTTTGTTTTTGCTACGGTGCTTGGTATATAATAGGTGCTTGCCAAATGATTGATGACTAATTGAAAGATCTCTTTAGATGAAGGTTTTTCACACTTTGTCTTTCATTGCTTGCAACTCTTTCCCTCGGTCCTGTTTAACCTCAGTACCTAAGCATGTGCTACAAATCTATTTCCTCTTGCTTGGTCCTCTGTGGTAATGAGGAGCAGCTGGTCCCTATCCTTTACATAATAACCCTTATTGATCTGAAGAATGATACTTAACCACTTTCCCTTCTTAGCATTCCAGTCTTTTCCGTGCTGTGCATGCTGACCTCCAATTCTGCAGTTTTACTGGTGGCAGATTCTTAGTGCCATGGGAAGTGCCATGTTACAGAGTCTCAGACCCTTCCCTTGGACCTTTATCTTCCTCGCCAATGGAATGAGTAATGGTTTCCAGACAGACACTACATGCAGCCCTGACAGCCTGGCCCCATGCCCTGTCCTACTGACAGTCTTGTTGAGCTAGGCCTTGTGGTGGTGCCCAGCTGCTTCGGTTCTTTCCCTTCTTCCCTTAGAGCAAAGTCATATCCTGGCTTCCCCTCCCCAGGGCATTAAGGCAAGAAAAGACTGGGTGGGACCCAGGGCAGAACAAGTCCCAGGCAGCATTCTGCCTGAGGGGAGGGCAACCTTCATCCAGAGCCAGCAGCTGGTGAGGCTGAGGAATTGGGTGTGGTGTTTTCTTAGTGCTTGGGGGCAGATTGTATCCTTTAAACTCAAAACTTTTCCTTCATTCTGCCCTCCTTTCTCCTTACCTTCACAAGGACTTTACTGCCCTACTTTTGGCCAGGCTTGGTAGGACAAAGAGATTGGGGCACTTGTTTCTTAGGTTGTGATGCCAGCAGGGACACAGGAGAACACTCTCTTTTGTTGCTCAGTACCCCCAGCATGGTGTGGATTCCAGCACTCTCAATGTATTTGTTTTTGTCACTCAGTGCCCCCAGCATGATGTTGGTCCCAGACAAGACTCAGAATACCAAGTGTCAATCGGGCAGCTTTCTAGTTTAGGATTCCAAAGCAATTTGCCAATATCCATTGGTTTGTGTTTGGGATGGAGAAACAGCAGCACCATAAGACACTCCCCTACTGTCATCCCTAATGCATCACTCAATGAATTGAATCAGAGGTGGAAGACCAAGAGGCTGGCTTTCCTGATCTAAAAGATGGCCCCCGCTTCTTCCTATGCAACAGTAAGTTGACCAAAAAGAAAAAGAAAGAAAAGCAAAGCACTGACCTATGTTGGTGAGCTGGCCCTTTCCACTCAAAGACATGGAGAGGGCAGGTGGCGAAGGCAGATCCGCCTGGTCGTCTGACTCTGGTAGCCCCCCAATGGTATGGGAGTGCCTCCGCTCCTTGGTCTCCTCCTGGGACTGCAGCTGATACCTGTAGGAAGCAGCCATGGTGTAAATGGTGCCAGGGCTTTGAATGAGACCAGGGGAAGGGAAGCCTGAGCACAAAGGGATGGGTAGTGGTGACAGCCCAGGTCTGCCAGAGGGATCACGGATCATAGATTTAGAGCTACAAAGGCCCTCAGAGGTCATCCAGTCCCAACCCTCCTGTTTTGCAGATGAGCTGCTCGGTGTCTGGGGTAAGATCCGAATCTCAACCGTCCTGACTCCAAGTTCAGTTCTCTATCCCCTACAGCAGGGCAGGGATGGAGGCCCAGAATCGCCATCGGGCTGCAAGCGGGGTAATCAGCAACAGCCACTAGCATTTATATGACCCTTTAATGTTTGCTAAGTGCTTTACAGATGGCAACTCATTTGAGTCTCACGACAGCCCTGTGAGGGAGGCACTACTATCATCCCCATGTTACAGGTAAGGAAACTGAGAGACTAAGTGACTTGCCCTCATTCACACAACTAGCAAGTGCCAGATAAAGGACTTGAACTCATGTCTGGATCCTAAGACTTTTTCACCCTATATCACATTGTGGCCACATGGCTGATGTGGAATGTACCGCTTCACTAGTGGTCGTAGGAATAATATCACTCATTTTTAAGTAGTGTCAGAAGGTAGAACCAGGAACACTTCACTAGGGGCCCCATAGTAGGTTCTGCACCTAAATGGCACAGTGGATAGAATGCTGGGCCTGGAGTCTGGGAGACCTGAGTTCAAGTCTAGCTTTAGACACTTACTAGCTGTGTGACCTGGGCAAGTCATTTGATCCATTTGCCTCAGGTTTCTCAACTGTAACGTGGAGACAATAAAAGCACCTGTTTTCAAGTGTGGTTGTGAAGATCAAATGATTTTTTTGTAAAATCCTTAGCATAGTACCTAGTGCAAGGGTGGGGAACCTGTGGCTTGGAGGCTAGTACGGCTAGTACGGCTCTTTGACTGAATCCAAACTTCACAGAACAAATCCTTTTATTAAGGGAATTTGTTCTGTGAATTTGGATTCAGTCAAAGGGCTACACTTGAGGACCTAGAGGGCCACATGTGGCCTCAAGGCTGCAGGTTCCCCACCTCTGGCCTAGTAATAGTGGGAACTTAATACTTATTTCCCATCTTCCTCTCACCTTCTTTTCTTCCCTTGCTCTCCCTCCCTCCATTCCTTCCTTCCTTCTTTCCTCCCTCCCTTTCTCTCCTTCCTTTCCTCTCTCCTTCCCTTCTTTCCTTCCTTCCCTGTTTACAAAGTCCCTTTCCTCACAACCTTTGAGGTTAGTTAGTAGAAGTGTGGAAGAGGAAACCAAGGCTCATGTTTCTCATTTCTAAGTCCAGTATCTTCCCCCCAAACCATGCCACCTCAGACTAGATAACTCTTTGGCCATAGCCACTGGCTCACCAGAAGGCCTACTATGGATTTGGCCAAGGAAGACGCCCTTTTGAGGCCATCTGAATTATACCAGACGGCTGAATGTTTTCCTGGGGTCTGGGGAGAAGGAGATACAATTCCCCCAGAAAAAAAATCAGACGGTAGAGGTGAAAGGGGTGTGCTTATTGTCTCAATTCAATTTAATCAACATTTATTAGTCACCCACAATGCACAAATCACCATTTCTCCTGCAGAAACATGTTTTTCCTTTTACCAGGAAAGAATAATTCATATCGGGCTGACTCATAAATCATGTAGGCTAGGCAATGGGTCACTAAGCTAGCAAATGGGGGTGGGTGAATGGAAGGAACTGTTAGGAATGAAGGCAAAGAGGCTGCAGGAGAAGAAAAGAGAAAAGTGTATCCAGGGTTACCTGAGCCCCTTCTTGGGAAGCGTGTTCCGATCTCGCTGATTGCTGTAGGAATGAAAGGGGAGAGTGTCATATATATTCAATTCAGTGCCATTTCATGTGATAAACATTCATTTAGCACTTACTGTGTGCATAACACTAGGCTAGATGCTAAGGGCGATGCAAATGTAAGATGCTGCAGTCTGAGACTGAGAAGACATGTGCATGGATGATATGGGACTAGAAAGGATGCGAAGTGCTCCGTGGGTTAACTCAGAAGACAGCGTTAGTGACTACGGACTGAGAGATTCACGGGAGGTAACTCAGCAAGGCCCTGGAGGCTTACAGAGCATCCAGCTTGGATAGAACAATGAATTACTTTATTTCCATAAACAAAAAGAGAAGAGAAAAGGCCCCAGAGAAGGTTCATGGATGATTTCCCAGGAGGGTCTTTTTACTCTTGGGAAGGCTAAACCCTCTACTAGAATTAGGAAGCAAAGCTTAGGTTAGGAGAACTTCTTTGGAAACTAGGACAATAAAGGGAGTGGGAGTGGGGCGGGGGGGGGGGGAGAGGAGCGGGGTGGGGGGGGTGGAGGTGTGGGTAAGGAGTTGGTGGGGGATGGTGACAGTGAAAAGGATCAGGGACCAGGCATTTTCTTACCTTTCCAATTGCCCGGCTCTTGGGCTCCCACTCCAGGTCAGCTCCCCTGCTTCTTCCTCTGGGGGTGCAGCAGGGGGTACAGGCGTGGTGGGGGCAGGGGTACTACTGGGGAAGGCACTGGGCAGGCTCATTGGCATCTGGAGTGACTCCATACTCCTGTGCAAGCCAGAGAGCTTGGGGTACATGCGGGGTTCCTTGGGGACATTGAAGCCGCTCATAAGCTCCAGGCCCTGAGAGAAGCTGGCTGAGTTAATATTGAGGATGGGTGCCGGGCTGGGAGTGAAGCAAGTGGGGAGGGGACCACCCGCTGCTGAGCTTGTGGTATGCAGATCCTGGATCTTGGGGGCGTGGACTTCACTGGAGGATGGTAGGTCCAGACTGTTGGAATTGACCTTGTCCAAGTTGGCCAAAGAGGGAGGCTTAACAAAGCTCTTGGATGTGGCCCTGTGGGAAATTGAGTTAAGAAAACATCATTTACTAAGGGTCTTTTCCCTGTGGGTAGACCCTATACTGAGTGTTGTGAAATATTGGAAGGAGGAGACATAGACCCTGATAGTCAAAGGAAGAAGCCAGCACATACACAGAGGAAGAAATAAATCCTTTTATAAAATACTCTGCACATTAATATAGCACAAGTCATGTATTATGGGGAACAGCATGTTGTAGCTTAGCATCAGGAGAACTGGGTTGGATTCCTGATTCTAACCCCGAACAAGTCATTTAATCTCTCCATGCCTCTACTTTCTCATCTGTAAATGGGGTTAATAATATTTGTACTAAATTATAAAGAACAAGCTTGGTCCCAAAGATGAGAGATGAGAAGACAATTCCCCTGTTCCTTTTCAGAGGCTGGGGTCCATGGGTATGGAGTACTGAATTTAACATTAGTTGGTTTTTTTTAATCTGTTTATTGGTTTTTAATGATTTTTCCCTTCCTCTTTTTCTTTTTTTCAAAACCAATCAACGAACCAATTTCTTTGTTGTAAAAGGATGGTTCTCTGGGAGAGGGTGGATTAGAGATAGAGGGGGAAATCAAGGTGATGAAAAAAAGATGAATAAAAATCTATTTTAAAATAATTTAATTATTTAAAAATAAAAATAATAATACTTGAGCTAACTCTCATAGGGTTGTTGTGAGAAAAGTGCTTCGGAAAAAACCTTTGAGTCCTGCTATACAAATGTGCCATTATAGGGCTAGGAGGAGAGGAGAGGAGAGGAGAAAAGAGGAGAGGAGAGAAGAGAAGAGGAGAGGAGAGGAGGGGAGAGGGAACAGAGGAGAGGAGAGGGAAGGGAGGAGAGGAGAGGAGGGAGGAGAAGAGAAGAGGAAAGGAGAGGAGAAGAGAGAAGAGGAGAGGAGAGGAGAGGAGGAGAGGAGGAGAGGAGAGGAGGAGAGGAAAGCAGAGGAGAGGAGAGCAGAGGAATTCTGGTACCTGAGCGGGGTTGGCGGTAGCTCTGCAATCTTGGTGGCTGGCGGGTGGCTCCCTTGATTCTTAGGGGTGCTCTCTGGTGAGCCGATGCTCTTCAAGGAAACATTGTCTGGGTCCAAGGCCACTGCCTTGGCCTTGGCTTTCTCCTTTTCCCGGTCAGTCTGGTTTACTGGGGCTGGAGTAGTCCGACCCCCAGCAACCTTGGAAGGCTCCTTCAGCCTTGAAGTTGAGAGGCCACCTTGCTTGGTACTGAGGAGACTAGGATCGATGCTGCTGCTCACAGGACGGGGTCCACCCCTGCCTGTCACACTCATGGAGCTGGACTTGGCCGGTCGGGGCAGACTGCGATATTGGATGTTAGTGCGGGCCCCAGGAGCCATGAATCCAGGCTCAGTGCTGTTGGAGGCATCCAGGCTGGTCTTACGCCCATTCACTGGTTTTACGGGGATGCCTGATGACTTCTGGATTTTACTTAGGGTGGCGGAGCCACCTGCCTGCATGACAGTGGCTGTGCCTGTGGCTGGAGGAGGCTTCTTGTAGCCAAAGGATCCTGAGGTGGAGGGTCGGGCAATGCCTGAAGGGGGCTTCTTGGCATCTGCAAGGCGGTCCCGGCCAGCATCTGAGGAGGAGCGCTGCAGCCCCGTATTCTTCACTGAGAGTTTGCCTTTGTCTGAAGCCTTCCCTTCAGGCTTGCCTATGAGAGAGTGGGGAGGAGGTCGGGTCTAGGGAATGAGTACTAATGCCTTTCTTTGAGCTCCTTGCTATCCCTTTGTGCAGGTCTAAGGGACTCTGGTCAAATTGCTACAGACCCAGAATTGGGGAACCTGGTTAAATTTGAGCAGGCACCAGATATGCTAAGTAAGACTCAGCCTAAGGAGGAAAATTCTAGAAATCTCCTAGGAGCCCCTACAGCGTTGTTTTGGAAAGACTTCAAGTGTCTAGGTACCCTGCTTTCATGGCAGGAGCATCTCTAGTAGCTAGGATGGATGGGGTTCCACGCAAGAGGGCCAAGAAGGGACTACACCCAACAAGAGTTCTGGGAAAGCAAAAAAACCCAAATTAACAAGGAGAGTCTTGTACATAAAGAAAACAACTGGCAACAACAGACCTGAGGGAGATATTGATAAAGGCTAAAAGATATCCATGGGGCTGCCCGGGAATATCTACAAATAACAAAATTGTCATGATTCAGCTGTTTGATTTCTCCCTTTGAAGTTCTCTCTAGGATAGAAAGCAAGTACTTTAGGGACAATCCTCTCCTTGTACATCATCTCTGGGATTGTGTGACAATTCATCCCAGAGTCTAAGAAGAGCAAAGGGATTCCTGAAGGACCCATTGGGAAGCTTATGGAGCACCCCACGGGTTGGCGTCAGGAGCAGAGGGAAATAAGATTCCAAGCTGGAATAGCCCTATTTTACCCTCACGAATTTCCCAGGCTTACCTGCTACTTTGAGAGCGCTCTGGGCTGTGTGGGTGATGGGTGAGGTGACAGCTACTGGGGGGGTCTTGCCCTTCTTCAGGGACCCTGGGGGTCCCAGGCTGATGGGCTTCTTTAGCTCTCCGCCCTTGGAAGTCTCATCACAGCTCTCCGGCCGTTCTCGCCTCCACTTGGAGGTCCCGGGCTCCATCTTAAGGCTTCCGCTGTCGTATTCCAGTTTCTTTGGGCCCTTTTCCTCTGATTCGCTGAACCAGCTCAGCCCACTTTCCACTAGTGAACGCTTTTCTGAGTCTGTGCGTAACTGGGGTGGGGAAGGGAGGTGGAAAGAGTGAGGCCTTGCCTAGATTACTTGCCAGATTTAGAGGTGAAGGGATGATTGTAATCAATCGACAAACATGTGTTAAGCATTTCACATTTACCAGTTACTATACTAAGAGCTAAGAATACAAAGAAAAAGCAAAAATAGCCTTTGCCCTGAAGTAGCTTATGGTCTAATGGGGGAGGCAACATGCCTGATTATATATGTGTGTGTGTGTGTGTATGCATATAGGTATGGAAATACATATATATGTATGTATATATACATATATGTATAGGGTGACCCCAAAAAGTAAAGAGCTTAAACATTTTAAGGTTTAAGAGCTTAAAATTGTGCTAAGACTTTTGGAATACTCTGTCTCTATCTATCTATCTATCTATCTGTCTATCAATATATCCATAGATCTGCATATCTATATCTATATGTGTGTGCATTTATATGTATATATCCTAGATATGTTGTCTTCTCCATTAGACTATAAGTTCATTTATGGCAAAGACAATTTTTGCTTTTCCAAAAGTCCAATATCTATTTATATATGTATCTATCTGGATTGTGTGTGTGGCTTGTCCTTCGTTCTTGAAGAGTACCATGACATCAGGGAGATGCTCCTTGACTGGACAACAGTTGGTCCCTGCCCTGTCCAAGCACCATTTAATGGTTATTTCTTAGGCCCTCCTGGCTCGGAGTGAATGTAAATAGTAACGTTGAGGGTCTTCTCCTCCCAGTTTGATCTATCTAGAATACCTGGTGTGCAAACACACATGTACACACACAAACATACACACAAACATACATGTACATACAAGATCCATGCAGGATAAATGAAAGGTAACCATAAAGGAGAAGGCCCTAGCACGGGGACATGACAGGCTGGGAAAAGTCTCTTGCAGAAGGTATCATTTGATTTGAGTCCTGATCGAAGCCAAGGATTTTAGGAAGTGGAGGCGAGGAGGGAGGGCATTCCAGGCATGTGGGATAGCCAGAGGGAAGAGATGGAATGTCGTGTGTGGGGAACAGCCAGGAGATCAGTGAAGCTGGATTGTAGAGTGAGAGGAGGGGAGTAACGCGTAAGAATGCTGGCAAGGCAGGACAGGGTCAGGTTGTGAAAGGCTTTGACTCTGGAGGTATTAGGGAACCCATAGTAGAGGGATGGCATGTTAAAAACGATGCTTTAGGAAAGTGGCTTTGCAGCGGCATAGAGGATGGTTTGGAATGGGGAGAGACATGAGGCAGGGAGACCAATTAAGAGGCCACAGCATTGGTCCAGGGGAGAGGTGATGAGCACCTGAACTAGGGTGGTGGCTGTGTGAGTGGAGAGAAGGGGACATATCCAGGAGATACTATGGAGATGGAAACAAGCTTTTGCAACTAATTGGTTACGTAGAGTGAAGGGGAAGGATGAATCATAGATGACATGACAGTTTCAAACCTGGGTAACTGGGAAGATAGTGTTTCCCTTGAAAGTAGAAGGAAATCGCTCAGAAAAGGGCTGGGTTTGGGTAGAAATCTGGCGAGTTCTGTTGTGGACGTGTTTGAATACTTGTGGAACATAAGGGTTAAATAAAGAGAGGTTTGGGCCACCTCTTTCCTCACCCTAGTCCTGACTGCTCATGTCTATCACCCCTAAATTCATGGAACTCCTGAAAGTAGGGGCGGGGGGCTTCTAACTCTAGCCACATCGGATGGTTTAGGGGAAGGTTTAGTGGATGTGGTCTCCCTGACTTGCTGAGGAATGTGCTTCGGGGCACAAGGAAACGGGTCGGTATTTGTATATCCGTGGAAGACCTGGCCTGCAAAGATGGCACGACCTTCTCCAGGACTGTGGGTCAGAGTCACTCTAGTTGGACATTTTTCAGACTCACTTACCACTACAGTTGAGTTCCTTCGAGAAGCAGTAGGGGTGGTGGGGAGGGAGTTGAGTGAGGAGCTGGCATTGAATTCTTCAGAACTGAGGTTGTCCGAGGCATCGCTGAGCCCACTGCTGATACTGCTGCTCTCATCCCAGCTGTAGGACAAGAGAGAAAGGCCAGGAGGTTAAGACAGAAGCAGACCTCTGGAGGAATGGCTTGTCATTAGAGGAAAGATTCACTGTAAAGCACCATCTGGAAGGAGAGGGCTACAGGGTAAGGCCTAATACCACCAATGACTGAGAATAAAGCTTTAATCTGTTTATAATTCAGGGTTCTCCTGTAAAAGGTCCAATCTCAGAGTATGGCCAAGAATCTATACCTGGCCCTGCATTGCTACAACTGATCACCAGCTTGTGTAATTTCCAGGGCAGGATTTCCAAGATGTCATTTTAAAGGGGATACTGTTCCCCCAAATCGAAGTCTGCTTCTGGCTTATGCTGACTCTTCCCTGGTGCTGGGGAAGCCCTTCAGTCTAATGGCTCAAATTAGTCACTTCAGATACTAACGACATTTTAGACATTAAAGTCATTTCCTGCTGTCTTCACTCTATCATCCTCAGATCCAGCCTCCCCCGCCCTCCCCAAAACAAAACTTTATACTCTGCCTGGGGGATTCTGGGATTGGATAGGAGATATTTCACCATAACTTGCCTGGAACCAGGCTTCCTGTCACTTCCTGGACATTTTTACCTGCTCTCCCCACCCTTTCCAGCTCTGTTCTTACATGTGGTCTTCCCCCAATTAGAATATACGCTCCTTGAGGGCAGGAAGTCTCGTGCTTTCTGGCATTATTTTAACACATTGCCTAGTACATTTTAAGCACTTAATAAATCATCTATTTTTTTTATTCCTGTCTAAGGCCAGGACCACATAATAGAAAACAAAAATTTAACAAGTTGTTCAGAGCTTAAGTATAAATAAGGTTAGGGGACAATTATTCTCTTTCATGTGTTTTTTCCTTTCTTTGTCCCCCAGCAATTGGTTCCAAGATTAAACCTTTTTACTCTAGATTAAGAGTTCTCCTTTCAACTGCCTTTTCTCCTTTAAGTCAACCTCTGCCTGCCTCAGTTTCTTCAACTGTAAAATAGGGGTCATAATAACACCTACCTCCCAGGGTTGTTGTGAGGATCAAATGAGATAATATTTGCAAAGCAAATGCCCGGCACATAGTAGGTGCTTAATAAATTGCTTATTCTCTCTACTACCACCACTGCCCCCATTTAGATATTTAATCAGCCTGATCATTATTAATAATAAATCACATTAGTACACTGCTCTAAGATTTACCAATAGCACTAATGCAATGAACTTGTGAGTAGGTAGAGAAGATATTATCCCATTTTAGAGATAAGAAAGCTGTTTCTGTGAGTTTCCCTTTTATCAGGTCACACAGCTAAGAAAGCACATTGCCTTTGCATATTTATTGGGCTAGTCCTCTTCCAATCCATGCATTCAGATTGTTAATAATAGAAAACACTGAAGTCATAGAAAGTAATCTCCTTATCTCTCTTCTGCAAATGGAGCTAACTTCTAACTTTTTGGGGGTAAGGAAGGGAGTAGGGTAGGGGGTGACAAAATAATCTATCTCCAAAACAGAAAGGAACATTTTTTAAAATAGATACATTTTTGGCGCTATTAGCAGCTATATTCAAGTTTCATATAAATCATGCAATTTCTCTCTGTTCGCAGTCTCCCCATTTATCTTTTTTCCTCCCATTTATCTTTATCTTTCTTCTTCCTCTCCCCAGCCAGGAGACTTCCCTCCCCTCTGTCCTTCAGGCATGTTTTGCTCCTTGTTACGCTTTCCAACAACAAATGGTTGGAACTGGACTTTCCACTGGGCTCCTTCCTGACCTTTTCCCCCCATTACTTCCCCACCTCTCCCCTCTGCTCTGTTTCCAGTCTTTAGTCATATTAAGCAGGCCCTTGCAGGGGTCACTTTATATCTCCAGACAGTCCCTATGCTCTGCTGTCATTCAACGTTAAATGAATCAGACTCATGGTACGGCTGAGAAGTTAACTGCTGGGGGCACATGAAGGCCAAACAGAGGTAGGGGCTGAGTATGTACAGAGTCATTTAACTTCTTGGCCAATTGCTTGGAATAACAGGCCTAGGCTGTCAAAGGGAGGCTGCTGTTATATATCTCATGCGTGTGTGAATCCATATATAATTATAAAGAGACCCTGCTTCATGTACCAATAATCTCATTTTATCTCCATGTATAGTGTCAAGACCATTAAACTTGGAGCCAATTCAATTGAACATTAAGTGTCTATTACATACCAGGCGCTGGAGGAATAAAACCAAGAATGAGATAGAACTTCTTTAAAGAGCTTATATTCTACTCAGGGGGGAAACAGCATGTACACAGTAGGTCAATATAAAATATGTAAAAAAGTAATATCAGGGAAAGGTAAATTATAGATCAGGAAAGATAATAAAAAAATTCATCCCTCAGCTGGGATGAATCAGGAAAGACCTCACATGAGAGTCCGGAAAGAAGATAGGTATTCCCAAAGGTACAGGTGAGGACAGAGAACATTCCAGGAATAATGTCAAGGCGTGGAGGTAGGAGATGAAATGTCAAGTATAAGAAAAAGCAGGTGATAGCAGTTTGCTTAGGACAGAGAGTATGAGAAGAGGAATGATAGGTGACCTAAGTCTGGAAGGGTAGGCTTGAGCCAGATCCTGAAGGGCTTTAAATGTTGAACCAGGGAGCTACTGAAGTTTGTAGAGCAGGGATGAAGAGTGGCATGATCAGATCTGTGCTTAGGAATATCACTCTGACAGCTGTGTGGAAGATGGAGTGCAGAGGGAGAGACTGGAAGCAGGGAAACAATTTAGGGAATTATTGCGATAGTCCAACCTAGAGGAGATCCGAATTGCAACAATTCTACTTTAAAAATGATTGTCTTTTACTGGGGGAAATTCATTTCTGGGCTCAACATGTCATATGGTCAGAAAGTTCCACCTTCTGCCTAATCTAAAGAGCTCTCTCTTCCATTTATACCAATTTTCTCTTGTTTCATCCTCAGGGAAGCTGAAGGAGGATTTCTTGAAAATCTCCAGTATTGTCTCATTTCTAAGCTGCTAATTTGTTCTGGGTCTCTAACTTTTTCTCACCTTTTTAAGCCCTTCATTTCAGCCACCCTCTCTTGTTCTTAGACTTGACTCAAAAACCTTAGAATGTTAAAGCTGGAGAAGTCTCTGAGAGATTGCATGGTCTAAACAGACTTCCATCTACCATTTTACAGAAAGTTAGGCATGACTTGGCTAAGGTAATGCGGCAACAGAACTAGAACTAGAATATATATATATGTATATATATATACATATATATACGTATATATATGTATATATATACATATATATATGTATATATATATATATATATATATATATATATATATATATGAAGAGATAGAGGAGATGAGAGGAGGGGAGAAAAGAGGTAAAGGGAGGGAAGAGAGGAGAGAGAAGACAAGAGAAGAGGGGAGAGAAAGTAAGAGAAAAAAGGAGAGAGAAAAAAGAGAGAGGAGAGATGGGAGAGAGAAGAGAATGAAGAGAGAGAGAGAGAGAGAGAGAGAGAGAGAGAGAGAGAGAGAGGGAGAGAGAGAGTCCTTCTGTTAAAGTTCATCTTTGGGTCCTTAAGCATGCGGGCAGCAGTACTGCTGTGTCTCAGCTTGCGTGAGTACAAGGACTCGGGAGGTTGAAAATGTTTTTGTGAATTAGCTAGTGTCTGGCAAATTTTTCTTTTTTGATTTATTTTAAGTTTCATATCATGGAATAATAATCAGACACGCAAGTCATTGGAGTGTTTGGCCCAGATTTCATCTGGTCTCATTTTAACTCAGTTGCTGGGAATAGGAGAGTGGGTGGTTTGGACATTTGGCTTGGATGCTCTGTAGTGATTTATCCAAACACTTTGAAAAAGAGAGTGAGAGAGAGAAAGTGCAAAAGAAGGCATGAGGAATAGAGTGTGCTTAATTCATTGCTATTTATACTTTGTCACTATGAAATATAATTATTAGGCAGCTATGATTGACCTTTCTTCTGAGCTCATACTGAAGATAAATCTTCTACTTACCCCCGGCCAGGATGTTACTCTCCCCATTTTACAGAATAAGGAGATTGAGGGGATCTGGGGAGGAAGCGAGATTGGCTCAATGATCCCATTATGCGTCCCAGGGCAAGAGCTGATCCTTGGCCATCAAACACAAAAGAAATATATAACCTCCTCTTAGGCCAAAGACAAAGAGTGCCTATGATACTGGGTCTTCCATCTGAATCTAATTATTGGAAGTTAAGGCCTCAGAATAGGAAAAGACCTTAGAACAAGCTTTTGGAGAGGGACTGTGGAAGTCTCAAGAGCACAAATGCCAGAGACGTTTGGGCTGGGACGCCTTGTTTGATAGGGGAGAATATGGACTTTGCTAGACCAGATCTACCTTTCTCCCACGTTAGTAGGGCCAGAACCAAGGTAGTGTTCACTGGGGAATTTTGGGAAATCTGAGGTGTTCTCAGAGGCATCTTTGAGGGCACTCGGAGAATAACTAGGCAGGAAGGGTTTGGTTATCATTTAAAAGCCAAGCTGGGGTCATTTATAGATTTAACTGCTAGTAAACCCCCCTAGAAGACTCCTGACAGATCTGCCCAGAGAAGAACGTTCAAAAGCAGGAATTCTCTCTGCTCTTGGAATTCCATGGGTAGAACCTGAAGGATGTGTCGATTCTTAGTGACAAATCCATCCCCGCTGTCTTTCTGGGTCCTTGTATTACTAAATTGCGCACCCTTCTCTTTTCTTTAGCTGCTCAGGTTATCCTTGTAGCTCAGATAAGGTCCATATTCCAAGGTCTAACCCACCCATGGCCTGTGGATCCCCTCACCCAACTAGTTACTGCATCCTCAGTTAGCAAGCTTCTGCATAGGAGAGGTGGTATAGAAGGCTAGTGTTCTGCTTCCTGCATTCTCCCGGGAAACACAGGGTTAAACATGGCCAACCATGTGGAAAGTTAATCTCCAGGCCTATCAATCAGTTCCTTTCTTGGGATCAGCCAAGAAGGGAAGATCAGGGATAAAAGGGTGGGTGCCTGGGGAGAAGGGGGGTGGGGCTTGAGAAGCAGCCATGCTCTCCTTGCCCAGGGCCCATGGGGATGGATGGGCACCACGTGGTTCCCTTAGGGACAAGGGGGTGAGGGAGTAGGATACTGAGTCAATTCCACATCGGTATTAGGGTCAACATTCCCTTACAGGTCACTGACTGTGTAGGTTAGTGGGGTGCCTGAGGGGACTCTGGGAAATCTCTTGGGGACATAATGGAAGTGGGAGGGAGGGAGCGGATCAATCTAATTAATTGTGCTTTTAGAGCAAGGTCCTTAGGAGCCGCAGCAAAATGTATTAGACAAGCAGAGTATGGGAATGTCTTCTTAGACTGCAGGAAGGGTCCCAGGACTAGGCTCCCTGGAGCTCTCACTACTTTCTCAGAGGCAGCCAGGGGCTACAGAAGATAAAGTGTTGGAGTCAAAAAGGTCTCAGTTTGAATCCTTCAGACGCAGACCAGCAAATCACTTAATGTCAGCCCCAGCTCCCTCATCTGTAAAATGGGAACAGCACCTAGTCCACAGGGTTTGTGAGGATCGAATGAGATAATATTTGTAGAGAGCTTTGCAAGCCACAAAGCACTATATACACCCTAGCTATTGACCTTTTTATTAAAAATAATAGAAGAATTCTTTCCAGAGGGTGCCAAGAAAGCCCATGGTAAGACCTGAAACCTGGAGCTGTGACGGCCAATATCCTGCACAGACTACAAAGAGATAATGCCTAATCAATGAGCTGAAGGAAGTATTACATCAGCCTTTCTGAGAAACTGAGGCAAAGTGACAGCAGAAATGAAGTGACTTGCCCAAGGTCACACAGCTAATTAAGTGTCTGAGGCCATACCTAAACTAATTGTATTGCTTTTTTTAAAAAAAATGTTAAGGCCTGGGAACCTAGTCTCTATGACATCTCAGGTTTCCATTTATTTCCAGATGAAATTTTTAGAGTGGAATTAATTATTAATTTTTTATTATTTTTAATTATATTTTTATTTATTATTTTTATTATTTTACTCAGTTTCATTTAAAAATGAAACCTATACGTTAATATTTTTTTGGGGGGGTGGGAGATACTCCTAGTGGATTGTGGGATCACAGATTTGGAGCTAGAAGAGACCTTAGGAGCTTCTAGTCCAAACTCTTCCATTTTACAGATGAGGAATCTGAAGCATAGAGGGGTTAAGTGGATTGTCTAAGGTTACATAATGAGTGAGTGAGTCAGTCAACTAGCATTTATTAAGCACCTACTATGTGCCGGACACTGTGCTGAGGGCTGGAGAAACAGAGGAAGGTGTAGCAACTTTCTTCGTGTTGACAAAGAACTGGAAATTGAGGGGATGCCCATCAATTGGGCTGAACAAGTTGTGGTGTGTGGTTGTGACGGAGCACTATTGTGCTGCAAGAAATGATTTTAGAGGATATCCTTGCAGGATGATTTTAGAAAAACATAGAAAGACTTGCACGAAATAATGAATAGTGAAACGAGCAGAATCAGGAGAACGTTGTATACAGTAACAGAAATATTGTTCAAAAAGTAACTGTAAATGACTAAGTTATTCTAAGTATTACAAATATATCAACCACAAAAGACTTATGAAGGAAGATGCTACCCATTTCCATCTTCAGAGAAAGAACCGATAAAAAGAGTTATGTTTAGTACAGTTTACATCCATCCATCTATCTATCTATCCATCTCTGTCAAATTGTGGCCTTCTCTAGTTCAGGGTGGGGAGGGAGGCAGACAATTTGGAACTTAAAATGTAACAAAAAAAATTAAAATAAGTTTTTTAAAAAAGGGAAACAAAGAAAAGCAAAAATAGTCCCTACTTTCAAGAAGCTCACAGGAGACAACATGAAAACAACTATGTGCAAACAAGATACATACAGGGGAAACTGAGGATAGTCTCCAAGGGAAGGCGCTAAGCTGAAGGACTGGGAGAGGCTTCTTTCTTACAGAAAGTGGGACTTTAAGAAGAAACTTGAAGGAAGCTGGGGAACCTGAGGCAGAGATGAGGAGGAAGAATTCCCAGCATGGGTGAAAACTGGAAAAAATGCCCAGAGCTGCAGGAGAGTTGTACTGGAGGATGAGCAAAGGAATCAAGCGTCACTGGATTATCAGAGTACTTGGAGGGGAGTAAGGCGTAAGGATCCTGGAAAGGTAGGAAGGCATCAAAGGACTTTGAAAGCCAAAGAGGGGATTATATTTTTGATCCTGGAGGTGATAGGAGCCACTGGAGTTGATTGAACGGTGAAGGGGTGTGCGTGTGTGTGTGTGTGTGTGTGTCCGTGTAGGTTTACATGTTCAGACTTCAGCTTTAGGAAGATCATTTTAATAGAGTCAGGTTTGAACCCATGTCCTCTGAGTGAATTCAGCGCCCTGACCCCCGTACCACACCGACAGCATGTGTAGGTCACCAAAAAATGAAAGCCATAGTAACAGTCTGTGGCACCTACAGCTTCCCCAATTGGTTGGAAATCGATTTCCCAGATGGCAGAGGGACCCTATCTTGGTCGTAGTGGCTAATTATGGTCCTTAGCACAGCACTGGGCAAAAACAGATAATATAATCATAAAAGGTGAGAGTTGGCAGGAAACTTAGATATCAAGTAGTCTAACACCTTCATTTCACAGATGAAGAAACCGTGGCCCTTGGGTTTGAAACCCGCCTCAGATGCTATGACCCCGGGCGCGTTATTTAGCTATGCTTGGTTTCAGTTTCCTCATCTGTAAAATGGGGATAATAAGAGCACCTACATTATTGCATAATTGTGATGAAAATCAGCTGATATAATATGTGTGAAATGCTTTGCAAACCTTGAAGTGCTATATAAATGCGCATTACTACTATTATTATTAATAAGTGTCCGTGTGGCACAGTGCATGTAGAAAGGCAGTGGATAGGGAGCTTTCTACACCCGGTTTATCCAGGAGACAGGAGGGCTAAGTACTGACAAGATGAGATTCAATTCACCAGCACGTGAAGCAGAACCAAGAAGTCCAGAGAGATCTTAGTGTCTACAACTGTTTATAAGACCAAAGCAAGGCCTGTTTTCTAGGCCGTTCAGGGAGAGCAGTAAAAATCATTAGAAGCATAGAAAAGCATAAAAACTAGACCTACAACTAACAGTACAATAAAGAATAAGGGAAAGGGGAATTATTTTTCTTGAGCAAGAGGAGGCTGAGGAGGAATCTGATAAAAGTCTTTATACAGGAGGTACTGTACCCACGTGTAGACATCTCTTCTGTCTCCCAATATTAATCAACGTTGTTTCTCATTGTCATCCTTGATAGATGTTAGCCAAGTTCCTCTGTAATATTTCTAAACTCTGCTGTAGCATCATGACTGTCCGATGTTTGTTAATGGTGGTAGGCCAGTCTGTAGCCACTTGTCTGTCCTTTGAGGATGGGTAGCAGTTTGAAGCCTCAAATAATCCTTGACCCACTATGCAGGGGGTGGGACAAGAGCTTCCGACACATTAACCCTCACTGGACCTGTCCTGTCCCTTCCCCTCCCTTCTCCTCCCACCTCCCCAGGTGCCCCTGTATTAATTGAAAGGCTCTTTAGAGTTCTTAAGCTGTTCCAACGCTTCTTGTACTGAGATTCTGGGAAGAGCAAAGGCCTCTCTCCTGCCCTGTTCCGCACTTCCCCTGCTCTGATCCATCTTCGAAGGAGCACTCTGGAGTACCCTGTCTCCTCTTTAGGATGAAAAGAGGGACTGTGAGGTGGCCAACTCCATTAAACACTGCCCTGTTTGTGGGCCGAAAAAATGCTAAAGCACATGGGGCAAGGAATACTCCTTCCTACTGGGAAAAGTACCAACACCAACAAAGCTCTTGGCTAGGGCTGGCCACTCCTCACAGACTTCTTCCCTGTGTCCCAGGGAAAGGCACCCCAGAATGACCAAGGGAGCCTGGATCCAGGCAGAGGGGCCTGGATGAAGACTAAATAATTGGAGGTCAAGGGCCAAGCCTGAAGAAGTGCTCAGTGCTTCTCCAACAGTTTGAAATGACTTAAGCCACTACTCTGCTGCTACCCTCAAAGAGAACATACCCTGTTGAACACATAAACTAAACTTCCTCAATCATCTGCTTTAAGTGATGCTTATCAGGTGTGAACTATCTTTGTCTGCCAGCCTTGCTTTCTGCTCTGATCCTAAGGGAGATGCCAGGCCAAGGATGGATCTAATGACTTACTTTCTCCTCTGAATCTAATGGAGATGCCAGGCCAGGAATGGATCTAACGTCTACATTTGGAAAGGCAAGCTGTAGAAAGTGTATTCTTGTTGCTGATTTCCTATTAGATTCCTTTTCCCCTCTTTCTGGGGCTATGGGCTAGGGTGATAAATTTTCTCTCCTCAGAAACTGGGTATACCTGTATCCCTTTCTTTACCAGCCTATGAAGAGAGGAGCTATCTGTGCCAACCAAGCCAGAGACAGTCTCCATGACAACAGGAGCCTCTCTGTCCAGACAGAACACACAGCTTTGGGATCTGAATCCCCAAATCGGTCATGAAAAGGAATCAGAGACAGACTTGGAAGGCTACTCAGACCCCACGGCGTCATCCACAATGGGATCTGTGTTCTAGTAAGCAGATCTAACCCACGTGGGATAAAGGCAAGAAAGGTCTTCTCTCAATGCCTGGACTTCTGGCCTTGTCTCACTTGCTGGGGTCGATGAGGTGATCAGGTGAGATAGTTAGGAGGGCAGTGATGCCAGGGACACCTGGCAGTGTGCCCTTTAATCCTGGGAGACAAGACATCCTTACTTCAGCACCACATTCCCTCGATTATAGGATCATGACTTTAGAGACGGAAGAGACCTCAGAAGGCATCTCATTCAATGTCTTCATTTTACAGATGAGGTTACTAGAGAGGTTAGGTGATTTACCTAACATCACTTAGGCAGTAAGTATCAAAGGAAGGATTAAAATCCAGCTGCGCTTCTGCCATCTACCTTTAATGATCAGGTAGTTCACAACTGTACCCTGTAATGTTGGGCAGGTCTGAATGGGCGCAGTCCCAGGGATCCACTTTGGTCTGGGATTTTAGAGCCTGACCTATCCCAAAGCAGAATTAATCCTACAAAAGGTCTCAAAACTAAGCCAACCTCTTTGGGGGGGGGGGTCCCTCTAGAATGAGAATGTCCCAAAAGAGATAAAACTGTATGTGCTCTTGGGAGGCTGCCCTAGTCCATCCCCAGAATATCTCTGAAACTCCACCAGTCTCTAGGGATGGCAGAATAAAAACCATTTTCTTTATATAGCATCCTCTTACTTTTGACATAAGCATTAGGAACTAGCATGTCTATGCTTCTGACCACTGGCTGATCCAGTGGCTGTTTTAGTAAACTATAGTGGTGAAGTGAATGAACCGCACCCTGAGAAGAGGAGAGAGGCATTCAAGTTGGCACTGGCAGAGCCAGGAGACTTTGTTCATTGCCAGCTGTCTCCTGCCCATGCCTTTCCTGAGATCTACAATGGGAGAGGAACACCCTTACTGAGCACCTATCTACTATGCAGTAAAGCACTTGAGAGATCCAGGAATCAGTCCGTTATTCCAGGTGCTACCAGGAAATCAAAGACGTATCACTTAGTCCTTGGCTCCTCAAGGAGTTTATCGTTTACAGAGTATAGAGTTTATAGCTTATAGTGTATAGAGAAAGGATAAGGAAAAATATGCAAATAAGGTAGAATGTGTACTCTGTGAGTTACAAAACGTCGCGGGGGTTCAAAGGAAGGGTTTCAGCTGCAAACAAGGTGACCGTTCCCAGAGAGGGAATTCTTGGTCCTTGAAATGTCAGCTCTGAGAAAATGGAGTTCATTAGCTGCTACAGTAGTTACATTTGGTCTCTGGCCAGGAAAAGCTGTGGTTTGCATTTTAAACTCTAGCTGACTCTTCCCTTTGATGGCGCTAAGCACGGTCATAGTAGGGGTGCATGCACTGAATTATTAGCCACCCACTTTACATTAAACTCTGGATGCTTAAGTGGCTAAGTGATAGGGAATAGTGTTGGGGACTTATTGAGGGAAGTGGAGGACATGATCCTTGGCCTTGAGAACGAACCAAAGCCATGTACCGATATCAGCATTATACTTTTGAGTACCGGATAAAGTAATTGCGTAAAGTGACAGCTAAAGGAGATGGGGCAGTATAGTGAATTTGAAAAGTGGGAGAAATTTGGGTTTGATTCCCATTTCTGACATTTACTATCTGAGTAACCTTGGACAAGTAAAACTCCTTGAATTTCCTTTTTCTCATCTGAACAAAGAGAAGTAATGCCTGCAGTGCTTACCTCGGGATTATTTTGGAGATCAATAAAGTGCTTTGAAAACTTTGAAGTACTATATAAATGTCACTGATGGCTCCTACAGCCAGTCGTCTCCTCTGCTCCCCACCCCCCCCAGTTGGCCTCGGCGCACTCTAGAGCAAGGGGGGGTGGGGAGTCAACTGTCTGCCTCATTACATGTCTGTGGTTTGGCCCAGTTCATAGCAAGCTGGCCCGATCTGGTCCACAAAGCCAGCAGTTGGGAAGAGAGATGAACTGTTCGGAGCTGGGATTTGGAGGGAGGGCAGGGGTAAGGAAGAAGCCAATTTGAAATTTTTGGGTGATTAGTTTGCTAAGACTTAATCCAGGCGAATGATCACGCAACAAAAAGAGACTCAGAAGGATGCCCCACGTTCTTTCTGTGAGGCGAGACAGACTCAAAGAGAGTTTATCTGACACTTCTTGGTATATCAGCAACGGGCTCTTCTTTATACCATTTTCAGAAATGTGGTTACACAGTGTCAGCAACTTGCTAAAGACACATCTACTTCTCAAAGGCACTAATTTGACTTCCAGAAATGCTGAGGGCATGGCATATGATAGCTGGATCGCAGGCTTCAGACCCCAAACCTGGGATTCAGTTCTCAGGCTCACTGGTTCTGTCACATCAGGCACCTTGCTTTTTTACTGTTCTCAATTCCCCTTGTCTGGGAAACAGAAACAAGTCACCTTTGAAATCAAGAGCAGGCCAGTCCTTTCTACGCCTGCTTCTACATTGGAGACAGTAATTCTTAGCTCTGACAGGGAAGGATTTAGGGACTGGGGCCAAAGGTTGTGAAGTTTTTTCTCTAAAGGACAGGCCCAGAAAAAGTGAAATCCAGGAATATCCAATGTTTGCGATGCTTAGAGTGTTGTATTTTGATTTTTCTGTTTATTTCTGAGGCCAAAGCATTCATTTATAGAACTTCAGGGTATCTGGTCCAGTTGTTGCTCACTTCCTGTGTCCTTTCTCCAATATCTCCTACAAATGGCTGGTCATTGCTTTCATAAGTCTGATCAGAATTCCTATCTTGCCCATCCTCCTTGGCCAGTACAAAAAAAGAGTTGATGCTAAGAGCAGTGGGCAGGGTACCCTCCCTCCCCCCATCAAGCATGTGTGATGATGCTCTGGAATAAGAGGAGAGAAATGAATGCTGTCTCTTCAATATTTGAAGTCAGGTAGGAAAAGGAGGTGGGAAAGCTGTTATCTACCTGACTCCAATTTGAATCCTATTTGACCCATAGCTGGCAATCTGAGTGATCTTCAACATTCTCTCCTAAAGACTGGGACTCCGTGGTGATGGTGGAGAGGGCAGATCCCTATGCCCATAAGCACCTGGGCTACTTTCTGTGGTTCAGGCAGACTATGATGCAGCCAGGCTGAAACCTCAGGTTTCTTCATTTACATTAATACACACTATTTGAAGTGGGTCAGTTGCCATCCTGTTGATGCATTTGCATCCACTCATCCATAACAGATACTCCCCAATGATCATAGGAGAGCTTCAGAGCTCCCCTTCCCTCCCCATTAAAAATAGAGACACAGCATCTTGTTAATATTATCCCAACCGTGACAAGAACACTAGATTTGCAGTAGGCAGAAGGCATAGATTTAAATTCTAGTTCTGCTCATTACAATGTGTGTGACTTTAGCAAGCTTTAGTGTCACCTTTAAATCTTGGACTTGGTTTCCTTGTCTGTAAAATGAGGGGAAGGGGTTAGATTATCTCCAAGGTCCCTTTTGGTGCCACCCCTGATGCTTTGATGCTAGCACCTAGCCAGTTCCTCTTACTGATGGGCTTCATTCTCATTTGAATGCCATCGCCAGACACATCATTCATATGGGGCCAGAAGCCAGCACTGCCTAGATTCACCAGTTTCAGGCTTTGAAATAATCTTTCAGAAATATTTGTACTACCTGAATAATATAAGAACAGGGCTAGAAGGATAAAACTAAGAAAATCCAGGAATCAAACAGACAAAGGGAAGGGGATTATTCCCAAGAGGCAGTGATGCATTGATGTGGCTGCAAAAATGAACCCCAGAGAGATTCCCTTCTTCTGTGATGAAATCCAGTTCTATTGGTGCTCCTCTGATGGCACGATGGCCCGATTGCTCGGTCCTGTGAGTGGCATGCATAGCACTCTGTGGAGCAGGGTGGAGGCAATTGAATTAGGGGTTACATAAGGGGAATTCAATTTAACTTAATGGGGACTTGAGGTGGTTGCAAAGAGGAGCAGAAGCAGACGTGAGTTTTCGAGGTGTGGGTTAAAGCTTTGCCATGTCAGCTGGCAGAGGCCTGAGAAAAGAATAAAGAGCCGAAAGTTGAGCTGCTTAACGCCGGTCTCCTTAATTAGGACCAACTGTGTGTGAGGAATGCTGACTCGGCTGGCCACAGTTTGTTTGAGTTTTCTCTAGTTTCAGAGAGTTCCCCTCCCACCCTGAGCCTTCCCTCTAAAGGTCCCTCCTCTCTGCTTCTTTCACAGGAGTGAGAAGAAAAAACAGGACATCCTTCCCTCCTCTCGTTTTCAAAAGCTCCTAATACAAGCAATTCAATGCCCATTCAACAAGAAAACATAATGGGGGTCCTTCTTGCTAGAAAGGGAAAACAAATCTTCAGAGGCTCAACCTAATCCACCATCAAAGGAGAAAGACTTCTAGAATTCCTGAGTTGTGATGTCAGCGTCATTTTTTTTTATAATTGAAATTGAGTTAATTCACCTTTCCTGGTATCAGTTTCCCCATCTGCAAAAAAAGTAAACTAACTTCCTAAAAACTGTGTTGTAGAAATGAGCATTTGGGTTCAGTTCTCAACTTGGGCTTCCACATGTGATAGAGAAGGGTAAATTAGATAATCTCTAGGATAATTTCATCATGAAATACTACTAGTCACAACATTAGTTGGAAAATGCTCGTTAATCAATCAACAAGCCTTTATTAAGCACCCACTGTGTACATAATAAGGCAATGTGCTAGGTACTGGGCTAACAAGTAAAAGAAATCAAACAATCTCTACTCTTGAGAGGTTTCCATTCTATCAGTCACCTCACAGAGCAGCAGCTGGTTTATGTGCCCAACTTTTCCATACAGGAGGTCTAAGGGGTCAGCAGTGCAATGGGAGATCCCTTGATTCTCTTTTGAATAAGCTCCTTACCGGAGCTTTCCAGAGTGGGAAGGAAAATTTATCTGACCTAGTCTGGGGAGATCTTTGCCAGTCCAATTCCTGATGCTTCTTGGCCCATTCTGCCCACAATCCCCAGATGCCTCCAGATTGATGGGGTGTAGCCTCTGGGGATCTCCCTGAACTCCCCTTGAATCTCAAGGAGAGTTCAAGGGGTTCCCAGAGCCTATACCTTGTCACATATGGCTATAGCCTTGGTGCCATTTTTTTTTAAATGAACCCATAGTCAATGCAAATACTCTAGTGGAAGGGCAAAGAGATGTGTCTGGTTGAGTGCTCAGACCCCAAAAAGTCTCTGGGAAAGCAGAAAAGAAAAGGAACAATGCCTTGGCCGATGGCAGCCCTGGCCAAGGGAGACCTCCAAAATCAAAATGCCCCTTAGCTTAAGTCTTATTTCCCCTCTTTGGCTTTTCTGAACTGACTTGCTCAGTTTAAATGTCAAAACAAGATTTTTTTTTCTACCTAGTAGTCCTGCAAGCTCATATCTATTTTAAGGAAAAAGGAAAAGAAACTTCAGGGCACTACTCCTTTATGGCCCACCTCAGAAGCCATCTCCTCCATGACTACGATAATAGGTAGCATGTATATATCACGTTAAGATTTGAAAAGTGCTAAGAATATTTTATCATTTTACAGATGAGGAAACAGCCTGAGAAGAGTTTGAGGGCTTGCCCAGGGTCTCCCAATTGGTAAATAGCTTAGGCTGGTTTTGAACTCACGTCTTTGCCTCCAGGTGCAGGAGTCTTTCCCACTTGTCCTACCTGGTTGTCTTGACACACTGCCTTCCCCCACTTCTCTCTTGTTCCCTCCATAGGAAAGTGATCTTTACCCTATCATATCGCAATACTTTGCCTGGATCTTTCTGACATACTTGTTTCCTCAAATCATAATGATTTGTATATTTGTTCTCTCGCCATCAAAAAACATTCTGGTCAAGAAGCCTTAGTCCTTCTACAGGCAGGCTGAAGGAGAGAAAGATATGGAAGTGCACACTGATCAATAAGAGTCCTTCAGAGATAGGTCACTAGGGCATAGAGCGCTGGCTTCAGAATCAGGAATCAATACATTGACAGCGGGCATTTAATAAACTCTATATGCTAAGCACTGTGCTAAACACTGCCTCTGGACCTGAGTTCAGGTCTCACCTCTGACATACTGGGGAAGTGACTTAACTTATCAGTGCCTCAGGTAACTCTCTAAGGCTCTTTATGCTAAACACTTTACAATTAATATTTCATTTGATTCTCACAACGATGCTGGGAGGTAGGTGCTACTATTGACCCCTTTTTACAGAAGAGGAAACTGAGGCAAACAGAGGTTAAAGTTACTTGCCCGGGGTCACACAAAGTGTCTGAAGCCGGATTTGAACTCAGTTCTGCCTGACTCTAGGCAGAGTAGGTTCCAGTCTGCATTGGTAAAGGGAGTTTCCTCACAGGGAACACATTACATTCATGAAATATCACAGGTGTGTCCCAAAACAAGTGGGTGGTATGGTGTATAGAACGTTGGACCCAGAGTCAGGAAGATCCTAGTTCAAATCTAGCCTCAGAAATTTACTGGCTTGTGTGACTCTGGACTGCCTCAGTTTCCTTATTTGTAAAATGAAGATAATAATAGCATTTCACTTCTACAGTTGCTGTGGGGATCAAGTGAGATGATATTTTTAAAGCGCTTTGCAAACCTTAGAACATTATATAAATATTAGTTATTTATTATTATCATAAAAATCCTTGCTACTAACAAGTTGGATTCTTTTTTTTCCCAAATCAAAAAGCAACCAATTATGAACAAGTGAGTTTAACTATTCTTATTTTAAGCATAGAGAAAATGAAGCACAAAGAAATAAGAGCAGGGAAGATACAGTCAAATGATGAGGCTACGGATCTGTGCAGTGTGGAATTTAATAGCTCCAAAAGACCCAACCCAGAAACGCCCAGCTGGCAATAAACACCTCTAGGCTGTAAATTAGTCTACATTTGCAGAATAAAGTCCTATCACTACATATCAAATGAGCTTGCCGAAGGCCCCTTCAAACACGTCACTTCCCCTTTTGTCTTGGCTTCATTTGTATATGAAATCCAGTCTTTCCTTACGATCTTCTTCCTCATTTTGCCCAGCCAAGAAAGCCCATTTTCAACTTCTTCTGCTGCCTTTGTCAATGCTATGCTACCATTTTTTTACAACTGTGGCAAAAATCATCCCTTCAGGAAGCTGGCTCTGAACTACTGGGGACAGTGGCCCCACCCAAACATCTTGTCCTTAATGTCATTCACATTAGCTCTGCTGAATGAAAAGAAGATCAATAAAACTAGTAAAACAAAACAGAAATAACCCAAGTTGAAAACCAACCCAAGGGAAAAAAAGTACTGTTTAACGTATTAAACAAGTCAGTGACAACTAACTGGCTTGAGGGACAGAATATGCCTTCTAAAACCCCTGAGACTTAGATACTGAAGAGAGTCTGTCTCAGTACATTTGTACTGGAGCATGTGAGTGTGTGTGTGTGTGTGTGTGTGTGTGTGTGTGTGTGTGTGTGTTCACATAGTGGGCATGCTGCCTGGGAAGAATATTTAACTCCTAATTCATTGTTATTGTTTAGTTGTGTCCGATTCTTCGTGACCCTGTGGATCATACTGTCCACAGGGTTTTCTTGGCAAACATATTGGAGTAGTTTGCCATTTCCTGCTCGAGATGTACAGATGAGAAAGCTGAGGCAAACAGAGTTTGAAGTGACTTGCCCAAAGCATACTGTCCACAGGGCATTCTTGGCAAACGTACTGGAGTAGCTGGTCATTTTCTTCTCCAGATCATTGTACATATGAGGAAACTGAGGCAAACAGGGTTTTAAGTGATTTGCCCAAGGTACCACAGCTAGTAAGTGTCTGAGGAGGAATTTGAACTCAAGTGTTCCTGACTCCAGACCTGGTTCTCTATCCACTGAGCTGCCCAGCTGCTTCCTCATTAATTCATTACAGCTGCTAAGTACTGAAGTATCTGTTTCTGATGTTAAATAAATAAAAGTCAAAGTGACTTCATTTCAAAATACACCCACATTTCTGGAAATTTAAAGCATAAATTTTAGAAATTCTTGCACATTGCCCAACACCACCGTGAAACCCCTTCCCAACTTGGATGTGGGGCATCTGGCTTGGACCTGGTTAATGCCAGAGATGGTACAAGCCCATAGTTGGAGTGGGCTGTAAATTATTTTTTTCCCTGGCCAAATTAAGGAATGCTAGTTGTCAGATTGGGGCTGAAGTGGTCCCAATGCAGTGGGTAGGGTGGGCAAGGCTGAAACTGCTCAGGGATGATTTATTTGGGTGAGAGTCTTTCCCACCTGGAATGGGGATTGACACAAACTTAGAAGCTAGTGGGAGGGCTTCAGCGTCTGCTCCTTTTACTATCTAAATAGGAAGGGGACACCTCAGGCCCTGGTGTGGCTGGTAGACTGTAAACTCCTTGAGAATTGTGTCTTATTTATCTTTTTATCTCCTACAGTGCCTTGAGTATACACTAGGAACTCAACTATCTACTGAACACATTACGGAGCGCTGGTAGAGTAAGAGTATGTGCATTTGAGATATAAAAACTGTATGTGCTTTTAAATACGGTACCTTATGAGTATGTGTTGGCAGCAAATAGGACTTGAAGGTTGTAACAACAATGCAGCTAGCAGCTGCTGTAGGATCGTAAGACCCAACAAGAGCTGTCAACACGGGTTTTTTGATCCGCTTTTCTAAGGAAAGCAACTTCAAGGGGTTAAGGTCACTTTAGTCAAACATACATATATCATTCACTTAGTTCAGAGGGAAAAGCAGCACCCTGAACTTCAGAGCAAGTACAAATAGAAATTACAAACAGAAAACATCAACAGATCAAATAACACAATTCAACAGACAGGCTTTGTCTGATCAAGACATCACATACATAGTTACCAAAAAAAGAAGCACCAACATCTGGGTTTTCTTCAAAGCTGGGGGGCTCCAGCAGCTACCCAGGGTCTTCACACCAACACTATTCCAGGGAGTGAGAGCCCCAAACAAATTGCTAACCTCTGAGTTTATATACCCTTCTTAGGGCCCTGAAGGCTTCATACCTAATCAGCAAAAGGGTGTGGGCCTGGGGTCTAGCACCTAGCAACACTTAATCAAAGGCACTTGATTACTTTATCATTCTAAAAGAGAAAACAGTAAAAAGTCCCACCCTAATTATGATACAAAGGTATAGGTGGGAAGTTTTTTGTTCTTACTGATGTAAAGCTTTGGTGGACAGCCAATCCAAACCTTTGGCCCAAAGCTATGGCAGAGTGGCTGATGAAGTCCAGATCTGATGTCAGCCTCATGGAGTCCTCCTAGGCTTCTCTAGGCTAAGGAACTTTGCTCAGGATTTCATAACTTTTGTGCCATGGACCCCTTGACAGTCTGGTGGCACCTATGGATCCCTTCTAAGAGTAATGTTTTTAAACAGGCACCTGTGTGGTATCATGGATTGAGTGTTGGACTTGGAGTCAAAAAGACCTGAGTTTAAATCTAGCCTTGGTCAATAGCAGTGTGACTCTGGACAAATGACCACTGTTTGCCTCAATTTCCCCAATCCATAAAATGGAGATAATAATAGGACCTATTTTTCCAGGGCTGTTGTGAAGATAAGATGAGATAATGAATGTAAAATGCTTTGCAAACCTTAAAACATTATGTAAATGCTAGTTATTATTATATCATTTAAAGGCATAAAATAAAATACATAGGACTACAAAATAAACCAATTATATTGAAATACAGTTATCAATTTTTTTTTAAAGTTCACAGACCTCCGGTTAGGAACCCCTGCCTTAGCTAGTGTAGTAGGACTCAAAGATACTTTCTTTGCATTGCTATCACTCAAAACACAAGATACAAAATACATGTTCTGAAAAATGCTAGGGGCAATGAAAGCAATCATTCCAGACTAGGCAGGTATGGAAGAATTACTCTAGCAAAGGGAGGCTACAGCATTATGATGGTCTCACAATCAATACAATCTGAAGCATGTGGAGAAGAGGAAATAAATAGCAGAAGAGAAATCAACCTACTACACAGTGGCTCTTCTCTCTCTCAGGAATTCATACCACCGCCCGCCCTGGCCCCTGTGGTTCCCTTGGGAGAACTATGGAAACAGGGGATGAAGGCTGTATCTTACTGGCCTAAGTCAATCACAGGGCAATATAACTTTGTGTGACCTCTTTATCTTCCACTGTTTTTCTTCCTTTAATCAAGAGGAAAACAAATAGTCATAACAGTTGGAGACTCGTAAATAAGGTGGGAGGTGGACAAGGGTGTATCTAATAGGGATCACGTAAGCTTTCTTCTTGTAACTCTGTCATTGCTAACCTTCTATCTGGTCTTACTAAAGCCCTTGAAAGCTCAGTTCAGAGAATTCATAAAGTTTTAGCTTCAGATCCGATGGTTACATCCCTTGCTTTCATTTCTGAACTTCAGTAATTCACTTCTGATTCTTTCTCGCACTGTTCAAATTCAAGACTAAAGACAGATACCTCCAGTAGGCAGCCAGCCAACCAGCCAGTGAGGAAGTGCCCTTCCTCCTTGTGTAGGATATATAGTGGAAAGGTCAATGGACTGAAGGTCTGGGTTTGAATTCTGGCTCTGCTGCCGACATCGGCTAGTCACTTTTTGTGGATCTGAATTTTCCTCATCTGTAAAGTGGGGACAATTTCCCTGTCCTGTTGTGAGGCTCAAATGAGATAATGTAACTCACTCTATAACTGTAAACTTTCTAAAAACTGGAGTGATTATCATATAAAATTGGAAGCTGGATCTTCAAAGATTAAAACTGTTATAGGAAACAGTCTCATTCAATTTGTAGCTAATCAGCACCCAATCATTATTTCAACAGTAATATTTGTGGGAAGACAGGAGAACTTAAGGATGCCATTCTTTAGTTCATATTTTTCAGTCTATGTGGATTCAACTGTAAAGATTTCCATTGTAGCAAGCAATCCATGTGACAGTCTGAGAATGTTTTATGGAAAGTTGGTGTTCACTCAATCAGGCAAGGCTGGGATCTGACCCAACATTAGCTATTACTTATACCCACCCAGTCAAGCATAACCAACATAACGATCCCTTTATTGCTGGTCAAATGTGTTGAGATATCCTGAGTTTAACCAAGGATAAGGCTTCACTTTGACTGAAAAGACTCACTTTCTAAATTGCTATTCAGATCAACCTATATGACGCTAGAATGCAAACTCTCCA
This sequence comes from Trichosurus vulpecula, assembly GCF_011100635.1. Classification (NCBI taxonomy): domain Eukaryota; kingdom Metazoa; phylum Chordata; class Mammalia; order Diprotodontia; family Phalangeridae; genus Trichosurus; species Trichosurus vulpecula. The sequence goes on along the minus strand of NC_050576.1, from coordinate 102,266,493 downwards.
GATCTTTGCTCATTCATATGATCTGGGTTCAAATCCTGTCTCTGATGGGCAAGTACATTAAACAAAATCATCTGTGAATTTGAATTCTTTTTTACAGGAAGAAGAATAGATTATATCAGAGGTGTCAAATTCTCCAGCCCAAGAGTGAGCAGAAACCAGATACAAATATAATCGGGAAATATTTAACAAAATAAATAAATAAAAATACAATAAAACATAGATAATATTAGCACGTGGATTTCTATGTCAATATGCTGTCCACAGAAATCCTTACGTATGATTTGGTGGCTTAGTTTCTATTTGAGTTTGACATCACTGATAGATCATCTTTTCCTGTCTTCTAACTGTAATACACATGGGAGAACTATTTCTAAATTAATTTTCCCTTGTACTTTACATAGTACATGAGGGTTGCTTAACTAATATCAAAACAAACCAGGATATCACCCGGAGAGCAGAGGTCTTCTCTAGGACTAAATATATTGCCAGGATTCAAAGAACAATCCCTAATTACTCTTGGGCAGTAAAGCAGGTACTTTTCCTATGTTCTCCTTTGTAAAGGGAGGGAACATAAGCCACTGTCAGTTAGGCATGTGCTATGCATTCTTTTCTCAGGAGAGGTAATAGATTTCTGCAGACCCATCTACACTCTTTCACCTTCTCTTGTCTTTGAACAGCAGGCACTCTAATACAACTGACTGGAGATAGGGGCAGTCATGGAAGAATGCAGCTAGATGAGATATTTTACTGACACTTAGACCACCTTATTGCTATTAAGAAGCAGTTTTTAAAAAAATGTGTTTTAGTGGAAGTCTGGGGTGGCAGGAATCTAGGGATTCCTTGAACAAAAGAGTGGTCCAAAGAGAACAAACTAAATTTGTGTTTGCTCCTTCACCTTAAGGACACCAACCCCAGGGCTGCCCTAGAATTTGGAATGATGGAGTATGAAAAGGTCCGGTAAAGTCTGAAAAACCAATATAAACACGGCCTGAAAGAAGACATGTCTCTAACTTCTAGGAAAAGGTGCAAGTTTAAAGGAGCACGTTAACAATACTGTATTACTTAATTGTAACCATCTTGTTTTTGCTAGTGGGCTTCCTAAACCCCCAATAGTGTATGTGGGTGGGTGTCCAGGATAACTTTAAATATCAGATTCTGATGCTCTGCATACTATGGAGTAAAATGTTGGAAAGCTCACTCAAGTGTTAGCTAATTAGGATTTACAAACACACGAAAACTTGGGAGTCCTGGTTTGTTCCTAAATCTCCTTGATTTTCCCCTCTAGGAAAAACCAACTAAGCTTCCAGTTTGATTTCTAGGGCATGAGAAATAAAGTCGCAGATGGCTTCTTTTTGAGGGGAGAAGATGGAGAGCATCTTATGCAAGCAAACACTCAAGACTTTATTTATTTATTTAAAAGGCAAGCTAAACCTTGGAGAAAAAGACTCAGACCCCACAGAAGATCAACTCTGAGCAAGATTCTGCAACCCATTGCTTAGTCCTGCGGATTTAACACGCCCTCTTACCTTTCAGTTGCCTCCCTGGTCCACTTCCACTTGGTACCCCTTAGCGCTAGGACAACGTTGGTGAAACAGGTGCGCCAGCCAACCAGCTCTATGCTCCCAAAGTGACACCGCCCCCATCCTCAGCAGCTTTCAAAGTCTAGACAAGGGAAGGCTTCCTCTGGTTCCACAGAGTCATCACCATTGCCCCCACGAGGCTGCCACCTCTTCCATTCAACTGTCAATTCTGCTCCACATCCAATCAGAGGCAGCCCCGCCCCCCAGGCCCGTCTTCTCTTATCCGTCAAACTCCGGGCCCAGTTCCCGATTGGTGCTCTGGTTGGGGAGAAACCCAACCCCACCCCCTCGAGGGAGGGGTCAGGCGGCCGGTCGGTCTGGCCAGTGCAGCTGCCCTCCTTTAGTCCAGCGGAGGAGGAGGAGTGGGGTGTGGGAGGTGTAAGACCTGGGGGGCACACTGGGGAAAACGGGCAAGTGCTACAGGAAGCGGTCAGAGATGGAGGAAAGCCCCAGCTCAGGCCACCCCCATAACAAGAGCGACCCGGTGGCCCCCAGAACCCTATCTCCCAACCAAGCCACCCTCTCTCCGTCCCGCGCTGCAGCCTTGCACAGGACGGCGAGCAATGGGCAGTGCCAAGGGAGGAGAGACATCTCGCCCCTCCCTCCTGCCCAGATGGAGACTGTGGCCACCGTCGAGGATGAACGAGAATTCCTCAGGGCCTCCCAGATGAGGGGCAGATTCCAGAGGAGGAGTTCCATCCCCGCCGAGGTCCTTGGTCCCAGGGAAGAGGAAGAAGCCACGGTGGTGTGGGCCATCTACCCCAAGACAGAAGAGCAAATCAAGAAACTGAAGGAATCCTGTAAAGACCTGCTCCCCTTCCGAGGTCTGGAAGACGAGCTGCGGTTACAGATCTTCAGTGCCATGTTTGAGAAGAAAGTCCTCCCCCAAGAGTCCGTGGTGGAACAGGGAGAAAACGGGGACCACTTCTTCGTCATCGAACACGGCACATTTGATATCCTCGTGCAAAAAAACAACCAGCAGAATCGCATCGGCCAGTATAAAAACAGCGGTACTTTCGGAGAGCTAGCTTTGATGTACTCCTATCCCAGACCTGCTACTATTGTTGCCGTCACAGAAGGAAACCTCTGGGGCCTGGATCGAGTGACTTTCCGGACAATCACTGTGACGTTCCAGTTGGAGAAGAAAAAGAGGCTGCAAATGTTCATTGCCTCGGTGCCCTTTTTCAAGTCTCTGGAGGCCACAGAGTCAGTGAAAATCCTCGATGTGGTAGAGGAGAAGACTTATCAGCCTGGGGAATGCATTTTCCGAAAGGGTGAAATCGCAGATAAGTTTTACATAGTCGAATCAGGTGAGGTCAAAATTGTGGCCGAAAAGTCCGGTGGTAAGGAGGTGGGAATTGTGAGGCATCATAAGGAAGATTATTTTGGAGAATCAGCTCTCATCAGCAACAAACCTAGAACAACTTCGGCTTATGCAGAAGGAGAAGTCAAATGCGTGGTTATGGATGTGCAGGCACTAGAGAGACTTCTTGGGCCGTGTATGGACATTTTGAAGAGAGATATGTCACATTTCGAGGAGTTAATAAAACTGCTTGGTACCAAAATTGACACAAAAGTCTGAGGTGTCTAGGGGAATAGGCATTTTAATAATACAGAAAATCTTCCGATGGCAATACCGCAAACTAGAAAGAAATGGACGTGTCCTTTGTCTTTTTCCCCCTCAGAACAATTTGCTTATACCTGGGCTGCCATTGCTGCCAGCGAGTACAATAAAGCACAGGACTCCTAAGTTGCCCCAACGCTAATATTCTGATGTGTTTTGGTGTATTTTTTTCTCCCTCATTTTTAAAAATCACTTGCTATATCTTCAGCAGTTTTGAGTCTTGGCAAATGCCCACATTGTGACAACATTTTTTAGGCACCTCATCCCGACCCACCAAGCCCGATTCCATCCAGAACCTAGACTGAGGTTCCTTTGAATGATTTTCACCTTCTAGAGCCCTCCCTTGTATAAGACACCCACTTCTTAGAGAGCAAATCTGGCTTCGGTCCATTGGAAGTTGGCTTAACCCATTCAATTCTCTGGCCTCTTATTTAATACATTAACAAAGTATTATGTATATGTATTATGTATGCATTACATATTATATTTGTATTATAGTTATATGTATTATAACTATGATGTATTATATTGTTTGCATTATATATCTAACCATGTATGTATTATATATATTTGTATTACAGTTAATACATTCAGCATAGAAAGATCTGTTATTACATTTCAGACTCAATATAGAAAACAGATTATTACTAATGATGCAAAATAACTCCTCTACACTAAATATTCCAAAAATAAAGCTACAGGTATAGCTCATTCTCCCCCCACTCCAAGAAATAATAGGAATTTCCCATCTTGAGTACTATTTTTTTACATGAAAAATATAATTTTCTGAGATAAATGGTTCTCTCATTCTCCATACATTTTCCTCAATCAACAAGCACTTGTTAAAAGTACCTACTATGTGCAAGGCAACTTATTAAGTGCTGGGGGTTCAAAGAAAGGCAAAATAGCTCCTGCTGTCAAGAAGCTCACATTCTAATCGGAGGTGGAAAACAACAATAAATAAAAGGTACATCTTGATATTGCTGAAAAGAATCATCTCTTGCAAAATGTCAACGCTGATATTCAAAACAATTTTTATTTCATTTTCTCCTATTATTAGGAACTCATCCAAATGTAGTAGCAGCCTAATTGGTCTTCCTGAAGTAGTTCTCTTGCCATTCCAATCCATTCTCTACTTTGCTGCCAAAATAATTTTCCTAAGGCATAAGTCTGACCAAGTCCCACTCCCTCCCCCACTCAGTAAACTTAAGTGGCTCCCTATTATCTCCAGGATCAAACATAAAGTCCTCTGGGATTTCGAGCTCCTCATAACATTTACAGTCTTAAGACTTTACTTTCCTCCAATCATTCTACAATCTTTCCATACTGGCCTATAAGTTGTTATTGTTCATCCTTTGTTCTCTAAGAGGACCAATGACATCGCCAGTGTGATATCTTGACTTGTGGGTGAATTGGATTTAAGTGAGGCAGAACTTCACAAAGTCACCAGCCTCACTCTCTCCTCCAGAGTCATCAAAGTCCAGGGGCAAGACAAAAGTCAAGATGCAGTGGATGACCTTGGCCTTTTTAAGGCCTCCTTACTAATATCATTCACAAGAAGCAAGCTCTCACTTTGTGGCCTTTGTGTCCTATGTCTGGAATTTCTCTGTCCCTCTACCCTCCCCTCTCCCTCTCCCTCTCCTCTCTCCTCTCTTCTCTCTCCCTCTCCCCTCTCTCCCCCCTCTCCCTCTCCCCTCTCTCCCCCCTCTCTCTCTCCCTCTCCCCTCCCCTCCCCTCCCCTCCCCTCCCCTCCCCTCCCCTCCCCTCTCCTCTCCTCTCCTCTCCTCTCCTCTCCTCTCCTCTCCTCTCCTCTCCTCTCCTCTCTTTACCACCCCCAGCTCTCCTTTCTTTGTTTCCCTGGCTTCTTTTAAGACAGCTTAACTTCTGCAGGCCTATCCTACTCCACCTAGCTGCTAATACCTTCTGTATACTGCATGGCTAGTTATTTACATGTTCATTTCCTCAGTAGAATGTAAGCTCCCTGAGGATAGGGACTGGTTTTTTTCTCTTCATTAGCAGCATTCTGCACAGTGCCTGGCACCTAGCACTTTAATTAATGTTTTTTTGACTGAATGAACTTTTATTAGCTATTTAAAGACCATTATTAGGGCAGCTGATGGCACAGTGGATAGAGTATCTGGCCTGGAGTCAGAAAGACTCCTCTTCCTAAGTTCAAACGCAGCTGTGTAACCCTGGGCAAGTCACTTAACTCTATTTGCCTCAGTTCTTCATCTAGAAAATGGGCTAGAAGAAGGAAATGGCAAACCACTCCAGTATCTTTGCCAAGAAAACCCAAATGGGATCATAAAGAGTCTGATGAGACTGAATAAAAAGACTGAGGAACTGAAAAGACAATTGTTACTTCAGGATTATATTGTAGGCATCTAAAGTTATTTTTCATCCTCTTTTGCCCAAGGCAACATTTTGTTTAAAATCATGCCTATTATATATTCCTTAAAAGTTTATTGTAATTCTAACTTTCATTGATAATTTTATTTTGTGGATGGAATATAAATGTTGAATGAAACAAATTGAAACTCATTTCTTTGTGCTTTTCAAAGCTAATAAAGGTTAAGTTCAACAGGATGGAATAATTTTGTGTCCTGTGGTATGCATCAAATGGAATTTATGATCCAAATGTAATAGTTTAGAATAAGGTAGCAGATAAAGAAGGTAAAGGCCTAGATGCAGCTAGTGAAACATCATTGATCTCAGTTTAAAGTGGCTGCCTCAGCATTTAGAGACTGCAGGGTTGCAATTTCCTACTTCATTTGTAGGTCATCCACCAATGGATGGTAATATACAGCCAACTATAATATGCCAATTAACATATATACACACACACGTATATATATATACATATACCAACTATAATATGTCAACTAATATATATGCCAAATATAATATTACCCCAGTAGTAATATACAGCCAACTATAGGACCAGTATTCAAGGAAAGCCCATCGTTTCCTAAACAGTCTGTTCTTAAAAATATAAAAGGAAGTAAGTCATGGTTTTTGGAATCACTAGTTAAAACTCTGAGATGTCTGAGTCCAGTGAAGTAGTGAAGGTGGGTAGGGCCCACGTTAGATTCATATATTAATTTTAATAGTGCAAAATTTTTTTTAAAAGGTGCAATTTGAAGAACTGGCTTATGTTCTTGGTATCTTTGGAAGCATTCCATCACTGGAAAATTTCTTTTTTAGCTTAAAAAAACCTTGCAAATCATTATCCTTTCAAAATATATATGTTAATAGACTACCTTTCCTTATCAAGAATTAACTTAAGGAACTTTACACACTTCAAATGGTTATATGGTTATTTACGGTAATGGGGAGCACAGCAAGGACAGTTATTAAAATCACAGATGATCAGGAAAAAAAATTAATATCAAGTCTCCCAACCATTACTAGAATTACTAACATGCTCTTAAACTGATTGGAATGAAAAGCACTCTTACGTGCCTCAACCTACCTTTTGCTGACAGATTCAACAAACAACGAAATGTCTGAAAATTGTGGAATGCCTGTGCTTAATGCCCAAACTTGTTGTGCCAATTGTGGAGTGGATACTAAGGAAAGGATTCTTGAAGAAAATAGCCTTAAAAGAAATTGCTTAGGGTAGGTCCAGTTGCTATCACTGGGCAGACTGCAAGGAGAACATTTGCCCACGTTGTATATAATTAGAGGCTTTAAGGTCTGTCAAAGCCGCGCTTGTATAAATTTCACTTTATTATATGATGTGCAGTAACAGTGACTCATTTTGGAATCTAAATAGGTCTACCTCTGTATTTCTGTAACATTATTATCTTCAAAAATACTGACGTGCTTATTCAGTGTATGTTCAGAAACAACAATAGCTTGTTTCAGAAATACTTCAACCAGGTAAAAGCTGTTTATCCTTATGTCAAGGAAGTCCCTGACAAATGTTTCATGAAGTTTAAAAAGCAATTCCCTGTTGAATAGATCTCGGTTTCTTTAAAAGGTTTCTTTTTCTGCCCTTGCAAAACTAAATCAAAAGTAGTTCCCCCTCATCTGATTGTTGAGATGCCTTTAATAAAAATCTTTTTTTTTTAAAAGGCATTCATCTTGGGAGATGAAGAGAGTAAGCAAAGGAAAGATCAGCCCAAGGGGTACATTTTAAAGAAAACAGCAGGAAGTAAAAAAAAAAAAAACACCCTAGGGCTAGACAAAGGTTCTTTCAACTAACTTCCTCTGTTTTTATGATACTAATGAGGTCTTAATTCTGGCTAAGGAATTTGAAGCTCAGTAACTTAACTGTATTTTGAAAAGCTTTTCTTGGAACTTTATCCAACCTGGAGTCCCTGGATTCCTCCTCTTGACTTCTCTTTCCTGGAGAATGATCCAATGAGAGATCATTCATCTCTCATGCAGTTAGCTGGTCAAGAACCTTGCTTATTTCTGCTGAAGTATGGGGTCACTTTTGCTTGAATTCCCAAGTGTCTGGGAAAGTCACACGAGGAACTCATTAGCTCTGCCTTTGGTTGAAACAACAAGGTCCCTTCCCCAGCCAAAAAAACACGCAACATTTCACACAACCTCGAATGTGTTTCTGTCAAAACCTCCCGTGGAAAGTTCTCTTAGATCTTAGATATACTAAGTAGCTGGAAAAGGACAGCATGGAAGCAGAATTTGCTGTGAAGTGCTTGTGTTCTGAAATTCCTCTGTTCGACCTTTCCTGACAAGAGGTCCTTCACAGCCTCGAAGACTTCGTCACTTTAGTGGGACATATTTTCTCCACTATGAAAGCACAACCTAGGTTGAACAGAAGTGTTGCTTTTTCGGAGGGGTGCTATGGAGACACAGAATCACCCCCAAACTTCTTCCCCATCAGAGAAATCTGAAAGATGTGGTTAAATATAACCGTTCGCTCACCCCAAACAGCCTTCAAACATAAGGGCACCAAGTTTTGCCTCACACAGTACTATAGAATTTAATTAAGTGGGGGAGGGGGACGTTTCTCCAATTACCCAATTATAGGTTGGAATTTAATATAGCACAATTGCCTCTACCTTTTTCATTTCTGAAATATGCTAAATAGTTCCTAAAGGGCTCATCACATTTTATCAGTTAGCGACTTGGACCAAAGAGTTCTGTCTCTTACTCTCATGTGAACCATTTTTTCTTTAAATATTTATGTTATCAGCATATACCCCTCAAATAGGCAGTTTTCCCCTAGAGAGATACATCGATGCTATTCATTTGGGGAGATGGTCAGGAAAGATGAAGGGGAAGTCTCATTGACTGGGGATAACTTCTTAATTCCAGACACACAGGCCAATGTCTTCCCTTGTGAGTGTACTTCATAGTCTGAAGTGATGCTCTAATCCTGAGCCTTTATTTCGATAAAATCCATACATATCTATATCTATATATGTACATACAAATATATCCACATGCAATACATTCTTTCCTAATGTAAAGATTTCCGATAACAGCATAAAACTACCAGTTAATAATAGGGCCCACCATGTAAATTACAGTGGTTTCCAAAAATAAAGCTTCATGGAGGAAAAATTTGCAAGTTACCACTGTGAGGTATACACATTGGGAGAACAGTTCCATCACACCACGGAAATCTGGATGTTCTCTCATAACTGGCACACTTTTATTCAGAATACTTGGAAATAATTTTCCGTATAAACCAAACCATGGCTTCTCCACACCTCGCCGGTCTGTCTCCCTCTACTCAACCAACCTTACAATTAGACACCCTGGGGCCTGTTCCTAAATTTCTCCTTGCATTTCCAGGGAGCAAGAAGCAATGAAAGGAGTAATAGAGAGGCCTTGTCACCATCTCAGCCCTCTGCCTCAGTGATGTTGGGTGGTGGCTAGTACCACGTGACATGTGGAATGTGCCTCGTTTATGGAATTCCCTTCTTAACAATCAGCCCACAAATGCTCAGATCCTTGAGGCCCTTAGCACAATGTTAGTTATTAAAGATCCCAAATCAAGTGCTCCCAAGGGGCCCACCAGATGCATGAATTCTGAAGAACTTTTTTTTTTTTCTGAATTAAATTGGGATTGGCTCTGCTCCTGTACAAAGGCAGGATCCTAGCTGAGACAACCAGAAGCCACTGAAAAAACTCATACTTGCCAATCTCTGTCCTGATTGATATTAACAATATAAGTATGTACAAAGGATGCTCATGACATTGAGAAATTCCATGGAATAAAGAAGAAATTCTTTGGGGATTTGTCCCAATTTAGCTCTCCTGAGTAAAACCAGCCTTGTCATACCGCCATCATCTGTCAGAAGATGCTATGAGTCCGGGCTAGGCTATTCAGACTTGTTTGGGGGTATTCCTTCCATCTAGTCTATGAATATAGCAGTCTCTTGGCAGGCCTTGTAATTCTATGGATCCCCTGCTTTCATTCTTCCCTCAGAATGGACCAGTTTCTTATCTGAAGCCAGAGTTCATGGATCAATTAACGGCTTGCTCATGGTTAAACCATCTTTGTTGAAGGCTCTGAAGGCTTTCACTTAAGAGAATCAGACAGCTGAATACCCCATTGTGCACTCAGGTCAAAGGTCAGCATGGGAACGAAAATTAGAGAGGAAAGCCAACTAACGATTGATTGTGAAAGCTTTGTTTTAATGGGTACCTATTAGAAAGCCATCAGCAGAGAAAGGCATAGGAGTCAATAGCCAGGTAAAACGAAGATCATATCCCAGAAAAATATACTGTGCACAGGTACACTGACAAGGCCGAAAGCATTCTAGTTGTAGTTTCAGGTATTACATTGCCCAATTAATAGTGAAGTAGGAATGAGGCCATAGCAACGAGATACTAAATAGAATTTAGAAACTCCTTACCTATAAAAATGCCACACCTGTGTCTTTAATAGTCAATCACTGAAGACATTTGCAATGGTCTGCAAATAAGAATCCCTAACCATCTTTGTTCCTGGTCTTTGCAACTCAATACTGTAAGAGATCCCATTGCCATTTTCATGTGGCAAATCCTCAGTAATACACCCTCTACTCCAGTCATACTGTATTTCTTTCCCTCTTACCATTCTCATGTGTCTCAACCCATTTCTACTTTAAGAATTGGGGAAAATTGAGGTCAGAACAACTAAATAACGAATAACTAAACAACTAATGTCCTAAGTCATAAAGAATGATGGCTGAGCCTGCCATGGACTTTTTTGCCTAACTCTCCCCCTAAGAAGCAAAAAGCTACTTTCATCAGCTGGTTATGTATGAAGGGGAGCCATACACTTACTAAGAGTCCATTTAAATAGAAGTCTCTGTGTTGCTACTTTTATTCCGGTCTTCCTTACTACAGTAGTTACTACCAGACCTCTCTACCTCCCTAGGTTCAAAGGTAGCAGACTCTCGGGATATGAGATTGATGGCAGTTTTTATTATCTGAAGACATGTATCTAAAATCACAACCTTGGGAACACAGGAAATGACTAGATAGGGAAATTACTTCGAATATTATCATGCTTTTCTTACATGAACTCCAGTGAAAGTCTTTATTTTAAGACTTTACAAGTAGTCTGCAGCTTCCCACAGAATCCTTCGTAGGGAACTTGAAAGGAAGAAAGAAAACATTTAAAACGGCAAGAATCGCAAGTTAATCAAAATTGAATTGGCATCGTTCCTGAGGAAGTTGCCTGCAGGCAATAGGAAGGAAAAACAGATAGCTATTTCTTGTAGTCTCATCTGATTGGAGAAAGGCAGACACTTCAGAGCTCAGAAAAAGGTTCTCTGTGATCTCCCAAAGAGGCTCCCAGCAAAAGGTTCCTCCTGAGACTTCAAAAGGCCACAGCTCCCATGAAGCATCACTCTGACAAAAACCTCTTGGAACATGAGCCTCCTATCAGGCCTGGGTAAATAGGGAAATTCGGCAATTATCACTCCAAAGAAGTTGAGAAATGAGTGGGCATGTGGTTTCACTCTGGGCAGCCAAAAATAAAACTGTTTGGTTTCACTTGGGGGAGGGGGGACGTTGATCACAGTTGCAAAAAAGATGCATAGAGCTCTTGGGATTGATGAGACTTTGAGGTTATCAGACCTTTAGTCCATTTTACTGCCTGCATGCAAAAATATTCAGCTACTTTTAAAGACTTCTAGAGAAGGAAATTCTTTTATTCCTTCCATAGTCTCTCATTTCCTGTGTTTAAAAAAATCCATGGTATCAATTCAAGAAGCACTTATTAAGCACTTACTATATACCCATAGTATAGGGGAAAGAGAATGTGGTGTACCTTAGAGTGAGGCATGGCTAATTTCAGGTCCAGCCTTTGCCATGTTCTGGTTGGGTGACCCTGGGCAAGTTATTTAACCCCTCAGTAACCCAGGCAATTCTCTAAGGCTATAAGCTGTACAATGGAAAAGGCATTGGCTTTCGACTCAGAGGATCTGGGTTCAAATCTTGATTTCTGTCACTTACTACCTGAGTGAGTCATTTACCTCCCTGGGTCTCATTTTCCTCATCTACAAATTGAAGGAGCTGGATTAGATAGTTTCTGAGAACCTGTCCAACACCTAAATTGATCACCCCAAATTACAAAACAATTACTAATCCGCATTAACAGAAGGGATTTTTCTTACCAGGAATTTCCTACAATGGTGGAATCACAGGTTCTGAGTCCCTTTGCCCAGTTTTTTTCCACCCTCTCCCCCACAAAAAAGGTGTGCCAGATACTTTGCTAGGCTCTAAAAATACAAAGACAAAAACAGAATCTGTTTTTGCCCTCAAGGAACTTACATTCTACCGGAGATTCTTATATCTGGAAATTTTTTTGTCTAATACTGAGATACAGTGTCTGAATCAAAAGATAACAATTCTACCAGCATACCTCTCTCCCACTGAAAAGCCCCTCTATGCCTCTCTGGAACCTCTTGTCCTTCTTACTAACATATCTTTTCATGCATGGAGCAACCCTGCATAGGCCTTCCAGCCCAGAGCTGTATTACTCAATCAATCCTGATGTCATTCCATCCTTGCATTTCTTCAGAGTCCAGATCCAGGCTGAAGCAGGGTATTGCTCATCCCCTAGAGCTCTGCCCCAAGCCTGAAACTCTCTTTGCTGCCCCACCTCCCTTACACACACCCACACATGCTCACACACACACACACACACACGCACACGCACACGCACACGCACACGCACACTCGAACGCACATATACACACCCTTCCAGAGTTAGTCATCTCTCCGGTAGAACTATTTATCTCATAAGCCAACACCCCTAGTAATGACAGTGACAGATTTGATCTCTGAGAAGGCCAGAGTGTCCATGTAACAAAAAGATGTAAGTAACGGCTAACATTTATATATCACCTACTGTGTGCCAGGCACTGTGTTAAGCATTTTACAAACATCTCATTTTATTCACATGAAAACCCTGTGAGGTGGGTGTTATTATCCCCATTTTACAGCTGAGGCAAACAGAGGTTAAGAGTGACTTGTCCAAGCCAATCAATAAACATTTATTAAGTGCCTACTATATGCAAGGTACTGTGCTAAGCACTGGTGATACAAAAAGAGGCAAAAGACTAGCCCTACCCTCAAGGAGCTCACAATCTAATGGGAGAGACCACAAGCCAATAAATATGTATAGGAGAAATAGGAAAAAATTAAGAGAGGTCAGGCATCAGAATTAAGAGGAGTTGTGCATAATGGGATTTTAGTTGGGACTAAAAGGAAGCCCATAGGGAGAGCTAAGAAGGGAGAGCATTCCAGAGACAAAGTTGAGAGATGGAGCATCTTGTTTGTAGAACTGCAAGGAGGTTACATAGCTAGTAAGGATCTGAGGTTGGATTTGAACTCCGATCTTCCTGACTCCACGCCCAGTGCTCTTATCCACTAGGCCACCTAGCTGCCTCTGCATAGGTGAGAGCAGTATGATGCCCAAAGTCCATGAGCTCAAGGTGGAGATATTCAGGGAGAGCTGGGGGCAGCTCAGAGCCACATCATGGAAGTACTAGATTATCTGAAAATGGTGGGACCTTCAAGGTGAGTTGAAGATGATGGAGGGGGAAGACAGAGCAGTCATATTTGTGCTACTGACTCTTGGAACCTTTTCATCCTTCCCAGCACCTCCTTATTCTCTGATTTCTGTGTTAGCTGCTAAAGAGAAGTTGGGGTAAGAGGGTGGAGATTTCCAAGAGACACACAGTGACTCTGATCTCTAGAGTTTAACTCACTTGCCCAGTATTATTTCCTTCATGTTCACCATAACCCACGGGCTAGTGTGGGGCAGAGGTCTTTCGTTCCATCTTATAGAAAGGACAATTGATGGGACCGAGTGATTTGACTTGCCTGCGTAGACTGCTGTACAAAAAACCCAAAATCAAGTCCAGGAGTTCCAACTTCCATTCTGATTCTCTTGGCTTGTAAAGTATTTTCTAAGGACCTTTGGATTTGTGATGGGACAGTTCCTTGGAAATTCCCAGAATCAGTTTCTCACCTAGAATAAAAGCTCTGGAACCAGGACCTCATGAGTAAGCAGCTGTTCCCTTGCCCTGTGATGGGATCATCATTTGTTTCGAAGTCCGGGAATACCCAGTTATCTCTTTTATTCCCTGGATTCCTAAGGCCATGGATGTTGGGGTGTGGCAGAAGACCTTACACTCCCTGTGAAGTCATTTGGGTGTAATGAATCTGGATTCTATTTCCTTTTCTGAACCGGCCAGTCCTCTGGGATTGTAGCTCTTCCAGAAAATTCTAGGAGGCAAACCCCTTCTGCAGGGATGTTTGTATAAAATAACAATCCTGATTCTTATAAACTGGTCTCATTACTTTATAGCCACATCTTACAGTAAAAACCCTCCTTTTTATTTTTTTTTTATATTTTGAGGAAATATTACAAATAAAAAGAAGAATTCTAGTTGAGATTGTTAGTACATTCACTAGGATATTGCTTACCATACCTTAATAAAAAGAGCAAAATATTATAAGCACTGAGAAAAATGACCTTTGGGTACTTCCCTCATCTAGGCAACCAGAGGGTTTTTTCAGGGGAAATATTATCACAGCTTCTCCCTCAGTGTTTCTTCTTTGGCTGATGACCAAGCTATCTTTAAACTTGCTAAGTACTTGTACTTTATATAGGGACCCAGATCCTAAGCTCTTGTAAGCAACGTATATAGAAATTATCATCTATATACAACAAAGATATTTATCAAGAATTTGGTAGAGCCTGTGTGCCATGAAAATGGTCATCTGATTGCTTCAGCCTTGCCCTTGAGATATCTTCCAAAATGCATCCTGGGCTTGGAAAGTCACTCATCTAAAAGCTTTCCAGGTTCTCCCTCTTCCTTATTTCAAGAATTCCTGGAATTCTCCCTCTTCCCCCAACTAATCAAAAGAGATTAGTAAAAGAGAACTCCTCACCTCCATTTGACCTAAATGTGAACACTCCTAACTTTTTTATACTTTTATATTGCTGTTTGTTTTGTATGTATCCTATTAAATTAATCACCTACCCTCTGTCTGACTCAGTTCCTTCAATTGTAAAATTTGGATAATAATAGCACCTACCTCCCAGAGTGATTGTGAGGATCAAATGAAATAATGTTTTGCATGATCTTTGGGTACTTCCCTCATCTAGGCAAGGGTTTATAGTTCAGTAAATTTTAAAATAAAAGTTAAGTACTCATGGCATTTGAGAATAGCTTCTAAAAACCTTGATGTAGTAGAGAACTCTATTACACATACAACATGGCTTTTATAATGCAGATTTATATTTATTACAGGTCCTCACTTCTGCCCTATAACATCCCCCTTGGAGCTCTTCAGATTAGATCAAATCAAATCCCCTTAAATATAACCACTGCATAAAGCAAAAGACGTAAAAACCTGCCAGTCAATAAGTATCTACTACAATTAGCCTAACATTAGACTAGGCACTGTCCAACTCCCTCATTCCCCACCAAAACCAAAAAGTGTAAGACATAGTCCCTTGTAGTACTTGGAGTCAGGAAATCTGCAGATCTACTACCTCTGGGAGACGTAGTTTCATCACCTGTAAAATACTGTCTACTTTACAAGCTTTCTTGGGGCTATTGAGAATCAAATGAAAATATGTGTGAAATTTCTTGGAAAACTATAACGCTGTATACATGAATACATATGCATTATTATGACAACCGAGGCACGAGTCTTGTTTTCCATCACCATTGTTACACAGGGACTTCATCCCATTCCTTCCTTGCTGGCAGCCTGATTCCTGCCAGTATAAATCTACATGAGTTCTTCTGGCTGCTGCTTTCTTCACCCCCCTCCCCTCTCCCAGATGTTGGCTCCTTCCAAACATCTTGGGATCAAGTTATTGACTCAGTTTGCCTAAGTGGGTAATATAGCCCTTGAACAAAAGCTAAGCTAAATCACAGGGGACTCCGTCATTCCCTTGGATAATTGCCTCCATGCTCTCTCTGAGGCCAATCATCAAAACCATAGGGTCTGAGATGGATGACACTGTGGGTGTTTGAACAGTACAAAATAGCAACCCTACAATCATGCATTCTACATAGTGGCTTGGATGTCCTTAGCTGGTTCTGATGCACGGATAATAAATCCAACTGGAAAAATGATTCCTTGAGGTAAGATAGCCTTGTTAGTAACTTCATGCTCCAACAAATGACCCTGATTTGGGTGTCTATGGGCCACATGGCTGTAGTCCCTAAACCTCACTGCAAATCATTAGGATCTCCATTAGGTGATCACTATTAGGACCTAGTACACAAAGGCCCAGAGAACCTAGTTATGCTGAATGCCACACTTCCTCTCCCTCTGCATGGCCCTGTGTTACTCCAAAGTGCTCTTAAACACAGAGAAGGCAACTAGGTTGGACAGTAGAGTCAGGAAGACTCATCTTCCTGAGGTTAAATCTGGCCTCAGACACTAGTTGTGTGACCCTGAGCAAGCCAATTCACCCTATTTATCTCAGTTTCCTCATCTGTAAAATGAGCTGGAGAAGGAAATGGTAAACCACTCCTGTATTTGCCAAGAAAACCCCAAAAAGGGGTCACGAGGAGTTGGACACGATTGAAAATGGCTGAACAACAAAAACACTCAGAAGTCCAAAGGCAGGCCCAGGCTAGAGATAGGATGATTTGATTTGTTTGAGGTCACATAGCTTAAAAAAAATTCTCCTTCCTACCTAACCACCAATGGAATTCTCCAGAGCTAAGAAGAGAATCCTACAAATAGAAGGTACTCTAGGGGGTTTCTCATCTAGGGTGGGACCTTAGGGTCACAGACCACCCCCACTCATCGCCAAGGACCTCTAGAGGTCCCCTATTCTCAAGATCTAGGTTTTCTGATCTGGTTCAATCGTTTAGGATGGCCAATAATAAGCTAGAGGAGTTTCAGATTTAGAGTGAGGGGGAAAAAAACAACCTACTTTAAAGGTCATCTAATCTAACTTTCTCATTTTACAGATAAGGAAACTGAGGCACAAAGGGGTTAGGTGATTTGGCCAAGACACACAGGTAGTGACTAGCATATTCTAAAAAACCGAGGGAACTGTTCACAAGCTGCCCAGTTCCAAGATAGCCTTCAAGGGGCTCCCAAGTGAAGGGGCAGAGTCTCTGAAGGAAAGGGTTAAAACAAGAACACTGGTCTGCTTGTGGTATGTATGTGCCTAGTCTCATAAAACTCCCACTAATGAGAAGCAGCTTATTGGCTTTACACCCCTGGTGGAAGTTCATCCTCATCCTCTTATTTGAGGCTAAATCTTTGCCAAGTTATCAGCCCTCTGCCCCAGAGAGCCAGCTGTGGGTTAAATGTGTTCACCACTGTTAATTCTATTCCTAGATTCCTCAGGGTAGGAAGCTGGGGCACACTTTCAGAGAAGCCCAGATGACAGACTTCTCTGCCCTGGGTGAATGGGGTGGTGGAGGCAGGAGGGATGCTAACGATTTGATGGCCGTAATGTGTCTTAGGATCTTAGATTTAGGGCCAGAAGGTTCCTCATGGAGCTTTTTACAAATAAAGAAACAAGGCCCGGAGGAGTTGGGAGACTTGCCCAAAGTCACATAGGTAATAAATGATAGAGGAGATTTTGAACCTTTGCTGACTCCAAATCAAGTGTTCTTCCCATGTTACCAAGCTACTTGTTAGAATGGTGTTTAGTCATGGGTTCCTCTTGAGAGGAAAAAGTTGGCACGGGAATCCATCTACCCTGGATCGAATAAGGCTTTACATTAACCCCCTCAACTTCTCTAGAGTACCCAGAAGCTGCTTCCTTCCGGCATGATGGAGAGGGTTGAGTAAATCATATACCACTCTCCATCCCTCAATCCCACTCCAGGAATCCCATCCTCAGAAAGCCATACACCTTCTAGTCTTGCTCCTTGGGCCCTCTGGAGAACTTGGCTCTGGTGGGTTGGGTAGGAAAGAACCTGAAGCATGAGTGTTAAAAAAAAAATGAAAATTTGTAAAGTACTCTAAGATGTCCACCGTGCTTTATGCGTGCCATTTCATTGGGAATCACCAACAACCATGTGAGACAAGTGCTGTTACTAACCCTGTTTTTGCAGATGAGGGAGTTGAGGCCCGAGAGAGAGTTTGAATGACTTAACTACAGTCACAAAGCTAAGAAGTATCTGAGGCAGGTCCTGATTCCAAGAGCTCTATCCATTGGGCCAACTAGCTGCTAGCATGCCTTGCTTTTACCCCTTTTGGCCAAAGCTAAACCCTTCTGGGGAAGAATGAAGCAGGAGAGAGGGTCTAGATTAGTCCTCGAAGTAAGAAATGAGCTCCATACCAGGGAAGGTCTCTAGCTGTGCTATTAGGTTTTCGGTTTCTCTGGCATGTCCTAAGGCCAGGATCACAAATGTTAACCTGTCCTATGTTAACTGTAGCCTAAGCACTTGGACCTTTCTGGTTCTGGTGTGAATGCCAGAATTTGCAGACTGGTTTTTTTCTCACCAATTTTCTCCCTAACCCCCCAGCATCATTTATTTGATTTGGGAACCTGATACTCAAGGGGGCACATGAACCACAATCCCACACCAGTAGGCAGTAGCCTACGCTAGTGAAATATAACCTGTGCCCTTCCCTGGGCAGGGCAGATGGATCCCCACCCTCACCAGGCTAAGCCCTCTTTATTTCTGTTAAGGAGCCAGGAGCTCTTATCTCTCATTTTAATCCTGGGGAGAAAAATACTATACTCTCCATACAAAGCCCAGGCTTGTCTGGGGGTGGATCAGTAACAGATTTGATGGTGCTCTTGGAGTTTGTGTGTAGGGAAGATGTTGAAATGGGAGTGGTGGAAGACTGTACAGGTTCAGAAGAGTTGGGGGAGGGTTGACACTAAGGGTTTCAGTGGCCTGTGGGTAAGATGTTAATTGGGGTTAGAGAAAGACACTATGGGAAAAGGGTGTAGGACGGTATAGTGGGTATTCTTAGTTTCATTCAGATGATGGGAAAGACATGAGCCAACCGAAGTCTTGGATCTCCTTGGTACAAGTTATCACTAGGCAAGTCCTGGATAGATTTGGGGTTGGTCCTGGGGTAGGGTGTGCTATGTGGGAATTTCCCTCAGTACTTTGCTCCTCTTTTCACAGGACTCAGTGTCAAGAAAAAGGGACCTTCAGAGTCTCCCCTGAAATAGGAACCCCCAGTAATTTTCCTAAATTGAACAATTCTGTTTGGCAAATCCCTCATTCCATTGCCCCTCTAATACCAACCCCTCATCCTCCACCCCCCCACCCCCCCACCCCCACCCCCGCCCCCAACTCTCCCAACCAATCACCAGAATGGCAGAATGATTCAAAATTCTTTTCTTACCATACCAGCCTGCATGACCCTGAGTAAGAGACAAAGCCCCTGGGACTTCACAGTTAGGAACAAAAACCTTGTGTGGCGATTCTAGCACTCCAAATACCCTTCAGGGTAGGGGTGGGTCTCCGAGGAATTGTAGCTGGAAGATGCAACTCCTATGTTCTAACCGTTTTTTATCCCCCCAACCTTGCTCATTCTTTTTCTCTAACCCCATTGTCTTTGTGTGGAAAGCTTGCAGTCAATTGATTCCTAATGAGAAGCAACCACTGCTACTTCCACAAAAACCCTGGGGAAGAAGGGGAAGCCGCTTTTGCCAGAGGGTGCTGACGCGGTCCCCCAGAGAACGAGAGGAAAGCTGGGGTGGGGAGGGTTCCTCAGTTTAGGAGGTGGGAACAGGAACAGAGGCAGCAGCAACACCCACGAAGCCCTTCTGCAGTGCCACAGTCAATTTACAACCTGTCTTATTTCTCTAATAAGCTAGATCAGATGGTAGGGTAAGCAGGGGTACGTGGGAAGAGGGGAGAAAGGAGGGCACGAAACAATGCAGGGATACTAATCAGCCTCTTTCCCCCCAACGCTCCTTCTGAATTCTAGGTTCCAAATCAGTTTCAGGCTTTCGAGCCCGAAGGTACTTTTGCTGCTTCCCATCTTTATTCCTTTTTAACTTCTCTTTTATGAAACAGCTGCAGTCCATCCCACCTTGTCTCTCACCAGATCTCTCCACATAGACTTCTAATGGCACACCAGACCAGTTCTTTCCCTACACCACCTCTAGCTCCCATAGTCTATGCATAGACTCTCCTTGCTGCCCCTCCCTCCCCAGGGCAGATTCCCTTTGAGGACTCCGGCATCTGCCACTAGTTCGTAAATTCAAACGCACAAGCCGGTCTTCTGCCGGGTTCCACCTTTCACTCAACCATTTCCTTCTCCTTCTAGAAGCGGACCCCTGGGTTAGTGTCCAGAGCTTACCCAGGAGTGGAGGAAGCAATACCCCTGCAGGGTGCTTTTCATTGCTTCCACCATCCCATACCCTCAATGCACCGTGGCTTTAGCCACATGGTAGGACTGGTCAGTGCTCCTGCCCCTTTTCCTGAGCTCAGCCTCTCTCATTCAGAGCGCACACATTTCCACAAAGATCTAAGTTCATTCAAGTTTCGCTATCATTTCCACTTTGCCCCGATCTCCGGGGGTGGGGTGGGGGTCCCAGGAGTGGGGGAGAAATTGAAATGCTAGTCCCCATCCTCAATCCCAACACCTCCTGCCCATCAGTCCCCATCCAAATCCCTCCCCTCAAATGGTTAGGAAAGCAACGGGGTGGGGGGTGGGAGGACAGGAAGCTTCCAATAGCTCTGACTAATCTCCCTCTGTCAGAGAAAGGGAGGGCTGCCAAGAGACCCTCCTTCTTGCGGACCCCACACCCATCACCCAAAGCACGCCAAGGCAGGCTAGAAAGAGCAGCTCCCAGGCAGGCTCTCCGGCTTTCAAGGCTCCAGGTTCTCAGGATTCCCAGCCCTTTGCCACTGGGGCATGTTTGGAAAGGGGGGTGGGGAGATGAGGTAAAAGGTGCTCTTACCTGTTGGGGAAATGCACCGTCTTGATCGGCCTCCCTGACCTGGGCACAGGCATGTGGAGCATTTTCCCACTGGCTGGCTACCTCTCCACCGGGTAGTTGCCGGTCGCTCCCAGGGTTAACTCCAACCCGCCTTCCCCTGCACCCTCCTGAGGCAGCCAGAAAAAGCATCAGCAGTGGCCCATGAGGAGGGAAAGAAACCGAACCTTCCTGCTGTCCCTCTTTCTCTCTCCTCTCTCTCTTTCTCTCTCTCTGTCTCTCCCTCTCTCTCCCTCTCTCTCTCTCTCTCTTCTCTTCACCACTCCTGCTCAGTACTTAAAGCTACAGCTGTACTTAAAGCTACAGAGCCTCATTTCCCTGACAGTGACTTCTGTCCCAGGCACAGGCGAGTGCAGGCCGGGAGCTGGCTCTTTAACACCCAGAGCAGGTAGACAAAGAGCTACTGCTGCTTCTTCTTTTCAGAACCGTTCTCTGGATAGGGTGGTGCTGATCAAGGCTTGTGGCTCTGACCTCTACCTGGATCCTGAGGGATTTAACCCCTGCAATGCCAGGGAGCATGCATGACCTTGTGTTTTCTCAGCCGTGTCTTTGGGTGGTCGTGGCGGGGAGGGACAGCATTTGCAGCCTTCCTGGTTTTGCCCCTGATGCACCAGGGTGAACCTGGGTTGAATCCCTCCCCATGCTCTGTGCTAAAGTTCCCTCTTGTGCAGAAGGCAGGGGCTCAGCCTCTTTCTAGCCTCGCTCATTCTCAAGAAGTGAGGATACAGAAGATGGGACCACTGAATCTTTCAAAAGGAAGACTGAAAAAGAAGGATCGAGGGAGTCTTTAGAAACTGTAATCACCAAGTCCTAGCTAACTGGAGTAGTTTAGGAAATACCTTGTGTAACAGGAAGTAGATAGGTGGCTCAGTGGACAGAATGCCAGCCTTCTCCTGAGTTCAAATCTGGCCTCAGATACTTACTAGCTGTGTGACCCTGGGCAAGTCACTTAGCCTTGTTTGCCTCAGTTTCCTCATCTGTAAAAAGAGCTGGAGAAGGAAATGGCAAACCACTCTGGTACCTTTGCCAAGAAAACCCCAAATGGGGTCATAAAGAGTCAAACAGGACTGAGAGGACTGAATAACAACAACAAAGTAGGAGGTAGGAGGGATGGAAAGAGGAGGACCTGGTCACTGAAAAGGCAGCAAGAACTAAACTGGTCATAGAACTTGAGGAACAGGGATGTGGGTGGGTATGGAGGAGGTTGGGGTGGGTCATGGGTAGGGTGGGTCACTATTTAATATTTATAGAATATAATATTTAATAGTGGGTCAACTATTATATAGTGGGTTTGCAAAGCAGTTTACAAACATTATTTTACTGAAGCCTCAAAACAACTAAAGGCATATTATTTTACCAAAATGGAAACTGAGGCTGGAGTGGGGATGTGTGTGTGTGGGGGGGGGGGAGGGGGAGTGTATCAAGTGATCAGCCCATGTTTACAGAAGTAGTAGGTGCCAGAGTCAAGATCAGAACCAAGTGATTTGCCCTAGTTCACACACGTACAAGCCACATGGGGGGGATTTGAACTAAGGTCTTCTGACTTCAGAGCCCATATTCTATATATTCTACTGCCTCCCCTATTCAGGGGTGAGCCCATTTATCTCATGGGCCTCAGTTTTTTAAAGTGAAGGAATCACACGAGCCTCTTGGAATCCATACGGAGATGTGGACAATGCTTTCCAAGACCAGCCACCTGATCCTTGACATTTAGCTGGTCTCTTGGGCAGCTAGGTGGTATAGTAGAGAGCGTTCTGGGCATGCAGGCAGGAAGACCTGAGCTCTAATCTAGCCTCAGACAAGCTGGGTGAGCCTCAGAAAAGCTGGGTGAGCCTCAGCAAGTCGCTTAACTTCGGTTTGTCTCAGTTTTCTCAACTGTAAAAAGAGGATAATGATACCACCTACCAGTCAGGGTGGTTGGGAGGATCAAATGGGATAAAATTAGTAAAGCCCTTGGTGCAGTCCCTGACATATGTGGTGCTGTATAAAAGCTTATTCCCATCCCCTTCTTACCCCTCTGACCACTAAGGGACTGCTGCTTTAGCATAATGAAACCTAGCATTAGGGATGGAAAAACCCAGCAGTGGGGAACTCCCATCTAGGGTTCCCTGGGCAGGGTCTTTAGCTTTTCTAGTTAAATCGAACTGTTCAAACGCCTATGGGGAAAGCTGGATGGATGTGCTTTGAGATCAAGGGAAAAGAAGGGTGTGTGTGTGTGGGGGGGGGTGGTTCTAGATTCCTTTCTCAAAAGTCGGGATGTCCTTCAGTCAGATCTATCTGCCTGGAACAGCTGTCTTCCTTGGTGTATCCAGGTAGAAACTTTTTATCTCCTAAACTCTGTCTTGGTATTTGGAGGGTTAAGGAAGGATATTTCTTTGAGTTCTCTCATTAGTAAAATGAGAGACTAGGACCTGAGTATCTCTAAAGGCTCTCTGGCTCTAAATCCCATAATCTTATAATCTATTACACCTCGAGTGTACTCAGTAAAGTGTGAGGTGGTGAGGAAAAAATGTTTGATTTGGGGTCAGGAGACATGGGTTCAAATCTCAACTCTGATGCTACTAGGCTGTACGAACATGGGCAAATCACTTAACCTCTGAGTTTTAGCTCTGTCTTCTCCTTGGGTTTGGTGGGAAGAACACTGATGGTGGGGTCAGTGGACCTGGGTTCAAGTCCTCAGTTTGATCACTTACTGGCTGCATGACCTTGGACAAGTTATTTAACCCCCCCCCCCAGGCCTCAGTTTCCCCATCTGTAAAATGGGAGAGTTCAGCGAGATGACCTCAAGGCCCCTTATAGCTCTCGATCTATCTATGATCATTCTGGACTATGGCTCTCATCTGAAAATGGAGCTAAATATCCTTGTACTATGTGAAGACAACACTTTGTAAACCATAAAGCATGATATAAATTGGAGTTAATAGTAATGTTGCTACTTTTATAACTCCTAATGCTATTGTGGGAAGGACCCAGAGGGGTTTGTGGATTCCTGAATGAAGAGGAGTCAGGAGAACCGGCACCTGGGCTCGAAGGTAGGGGTAGGGGCTATGCCTGGGAGTCTAAGTATGCAGTCTTGCTTTTTTTCATTCAGGGACTAGTAGGGGTGGGATTAGCTGCATTTCTGGGCTAGCTGGGGAAACGATATTACACTGCCCTTCCACGAGGGATCTTCTTTGGGCTCAGACAAAGTGGGCTGATTCTGCAAAGTGGGGCAGCTAGCAATGTTTTCCTCTAGACTGAGCTCACAATTCCCTATCCCATTTCCTCGTCTGTCACTTTCTAGACTGGGGATTCTTAATCTGGTGGCAATGAATTTGTTTTAGAAAATTTCGATAACTGTATTTCAATATAAGTGGTTTCCTTTATAATCCTACGTATTACATTTTATGCATTTAGCAACACTATTGAGAAGGGTACATAGACTTTGCCAGACTGCCCAAGGGGTTAAGAGTCCATTTTAGACAAGGCCTCGACTGCAGCAGATCTGAGGCTAGGGTGGGGGCCCCATTCCAAAAAGGTAAAGACAAACCCACAGGTGACTCGATTGCCATCCAGGCCCTTGCTAATTTTGCTATTGTTTCTAGAACACATTGGTTCTGAAAGGCCTCCTGGGTGCATATAGTCTGGGGCAGGGTAGAGTGAAGTGAAAAGTCTTCTGTCCACTAGGCAACTGCTTGATGCAGGAGGATGGAGGTTGAACTGTGCATTCCTTCACATCCTTTGTCATTCTTTATTCATCCCATGTGGCCCTATCATCCCACCTCCTCTCTGCTCCTGGAAGTCTGCCCTATGGCTTCATCTTGCTTCAGAATGGTGGAGTAGAGGGAGAGGGGTCTTAAAGAGTCAATGTCCCAGCAAAAAGCCCAGTTCACTTACTGAACCCCTCAGAGAACCTCTAATCTCTCACTCAGCCCCTTCCCCTAAAGCAGCAAGCTCCTCTAGGATCCGGTGTGCCTGCCATCTGCTTTCTGAATCTGAGGCTTCCCTTGCTCCATGTGCACCCCCCTATGCACCAAGGCTAAGAAGGAGGGTTTTGGGCAGAAGCTCCTCAGCCCCCTTCCATTTCTTTATGAGAAGTAATGGGGACAGTGGGGCAACAGATACCAGGCAGGGCACTCAAGCGGAACCCAACCAGTGGTTTTTTTCCACTCGGACCTCACCCAACCTGACACTGCAGAGATAGAGGGCTTTACTGGGAAAGGAGCGGAGCCTGGAGAGTGCTTCTACTTAAGTGAATAGCATGTAAATTAGCACCTGTTATTTGAGTCAATGGGGCAGGGCACTTTTGGTAACTGGTCTGCAGCACTGAAGGGATTGCTCTTCTGAAACCTTTCTGTCCAGATAAGGAAATCACAGCCTCTCCTGTGATCTGTGTTCTGCTTCTGCATGTGAAGAAGTCCTAACCTTTCCTGGAACGAAGGGATGAGTATGGGAAATGATAGAACTCGACTCCAAGGTGGGAGTGGAGCATGTATGTGTGGGGGGCATACATGGAGGGGGTGTGGTAGTGAGATCTCCCAAGGTCTTCACTGTGGTAAAGCCCCAGGAATCATGGTCGGGGCTGGGAAGGCCTCTCACGTTGTTCCAAGCTGACTTCCCAGAGTTAGGGACAGCTGAGGCCCACATGGCAGAGGGGGGAGCCACCTGCAGAGAGGGAGGGGGGTGAGGAGCTCTTCCAGAAGGCAGCCCAGTCAAAGAGAGGGAGCAGAAGAGAAAGAAAGAGGAGAAAGGCCCATCTATCTCAAAGAGTTGCCCTCTGTCCTCCTGTAAAGTGTTTTGCCCAGAGAGCCTTTGGCAGAAAATGATCTCATTCGGCTTTTGTGCCAGCCTCCTCAGAGAGCCTTCTTTACCGAGGGGGAAACCAAGGAATGGGAAGGGAAAGGAGCTGGACAAAGTCTACGGCTCTTAATCCTGAGGCCTTCTGACTTAACCTTTGCTATTACTCTTTTTTCATTCTCAGCTAGGATCTCACAGAACATAAATATAGCCCCACCAGCCCAGAGCTATCCAAGGTCCATTTATCCCCCTGTTTTGTCTCTTACAGAGACACCAAGGTACTATCTGTGGAAGGATGCAGTTGTGAGCAATAATATAAACCCAGAACTTATAAGGGGGTTTTACAGTTTGCAAAACATTTTACATATGTTATTTTATTTGAACTTTGAGGTAAGTTCTATTATTACCCTTAATTTACAGATGAGGAAACTGAGGCCCAGAGAGGTTAAGTGACTTGCCCAGGGTCATAAAACTAATAAGTGTCTGAGGCAGGATTTGAACTCAGTCCTGTCTTGGATCCTAGTTTTCATGTTCCTCTGTACCACCTAGTTCCCTAGGTAGCAATGTGTTAAAGTGGTATGTCATACTGAACTTGGGGTTTGTTCAAATTCCACCTCTGACACTTACTAGCCATAGGACCATGGCATTGGTAGAGGAGAGTCCCATTTCTGATATAGCTGCTCTCTTACCTCAGCTTTAAAAGCCGAGAGGGTTAGGGTTAAGTAGATCAGGGACTGACAGAAGAAAGAGCAAATCTTAATGTATGCCCATCAACCAAGACAGGAAGTCTGGAGGCCTAGATTCTGTCCTCATCAGAATGGACTCCCTGCTCAGATCTTGGTCAAAATCCTATGATTTAGAGTTACAAAGAGATCAGAGTTTATTTGGTCCAATTCCCTCATTTAATAGATAAGAAAATGGAGGCTTAGAGAGGGAAAAGAATCTCCCAAGGTCACATAGGTTCTGAATTGTAGAATCAGGATTTGAACCCAGGTCTTCTGATTCCTAAATAAGTGCTTTTTATGTGAAATTACACTTCCTATTATTTCTACAGCTTTTGATTTCCAAACCCCATACTTTCTGGTGAAATTTGGAGATGGGACCCTCAATAACTAGAGTCCCAAGGCAGATGTCTTTCTGCCTCTTCTTCCTTGGCTGTCTCCTCATTTCTCCTCCTTTCTTGTTAGTTAGGAGATGATTTGATTTTTTTCATTTTTAGTTTTTCAAGTGGCAGAATTTTTACCACCGTACAGGATCATGGGTACCCAGGAAAAGGGAACCTTCCTCTCGGTGCCCATGATTGAGAGCTGGGTCCTCAGCTCTTCTCTCTCCCCCACCCCCACCCTCTGCCAGATGAGGAACAGGCAGCATTTTGGCAAGCCCAGGACAAAGAGCAATTAAAACCCTAACAGCAAGGTAATATACCCTGTGCTGGGCTTTAGAGGCCTGGCATTTTGAAACAGAGAGAGGACTGACTGCACAGAGAAATAATTAAACCAGAATGGGAGGGCAGTGGGAGGGAAGGGGACTGAGGGAAGAGGAACCACAGTGATTTAACCCTTTCCAGGATGTAGTTGGAGGTTCCATGGGGGTGCGGATGGGGGTTAGTGCATTCCCTAATAATTCTCAGATTCTGGCCATGGCCATGGTTTCCAAAGTTCTCACAATCTTCATTTGCGACTCTGATAGAATCACTGATTAGGATAATAGTGATAATAGTAATATCAAGCCCTTTGGTGTATATATGAATGGAGAGCTCTCACCTCCTCCCTCTCAAAAACACATTTTCCAGGGCAGTTTCACACCTGCCGTTTTCTCTTTACAACAACCCCAGGGGGTGTCCCTGATCACTGGCAGGTTCCTTGATTGCTGATTCCTAACCTTTAGTTGACTCATTGGTATTTCATAGAATCCTTGGGTCATGGCTCCCAAGATCTCCTCTTCCATCTGATGGGGCTAAGGGTGTTATCCTCTTTCCCATCCTGGAAGAGACCTCTGACCTTCCACTTCCTACCGTACCCCCCAACTGCTATCAGAACTGATATGCTCTGATACTGGGGGGAGACAAGCCCTATTCCTGTCCATTTCCTTATCCCAAGTGGGAGTTAGATGCTCATTCATTTCTGGACTAAATGAAGGGCAAGGGGAGGAGGAGGGCATTGACTCCAGGACCAGCATGCCAAAAAGCCTGTGAGTCCCTATAACTAGTCAGCACAGACTCAATCCCAGCTGCTGTTTCTCCAGCTTAGCAAAGGAACCATCCAGAGGGGTGGGCTGACCCTAGCTGTATTGCTATTCCATAAATATTTATACAACCTCAGAGAATCTCCTGCTTTTTCTCACTCTCCTCACAGCTGGGAGACATAGCATGTAGGACAGCCTCACTATACCAGGCCTCCCCTATACCTAGCCAGCAGGACTCTGTA
The DNA here is from genome assembly GCF_011100635.1 of Trichosurus vulpecula. NCBI lineage: Eukaryota > Metazoa > Chordata > Mammalia > Diprotodontia > Phalangeridae > Trichosurus > Trichosurus vulpecula. Next base: position 102,238,710 of record NC_050576.1, on the reverse strand, counting down.
TTTCCATCCATTGAAAGGATTTGACTTGATCAGTAAGGATCTTATTCTATCCTCCCCCACTAAGAACCCAAATGGAGCCTTAATGTGGGATGTGGGGGCAGGATCATTCCCGGGCAGTGGGAAGAGGAGGTGGGAGAGGGGCTATAGTTCTCTGTGGGATGAGGATCAGTCAGAATCTGACAGTTCATCTGAGCCACAGACAGGATGTGCCGAGGTCCACAGCTGGCTGCAGCAGTCAGAATGTGTATGCGTGTTCATGTGTATGTACGTGTACGGGAGAGCAACTCCTCCAGCTTGGGAGATTTCTGAAGTCAAGGATTAGTTATTTCAGAACAGCCCAACCTCCCACTAGTTCTGGCTTCTCCACCCACCAACCACCCAAAGGGTCTCTGAGCTCTGGGAGAGAACAAAAGCCAGGGACAACAAGGCTGACCGTGATGAGAAGGGGAAGCACAAAGAAAACATAGCATTACCGACTGACCACCAAACACTCAGAGATTCCCCATCCTAAAGAATAACCTGCTGAAAGCTAGAAAAGGGGCCAATTTCTCAGCCAAAGGATTCTAGACCAAGGAGGTTTCTGGTTCTAGAGCTCTAGGTAAAGTTCAGACTGGAAAACACCAGGAAAGGATCCTCTTACGTGTATGTAGAATAGCCCAGCACAAGGTTAAACTGTTCCACTGGTGCTTTTTGGGACATGTTGAGGACCCTGAAGTTTTCAGGATGGGAGTGCGGAGGCTAGAGAGACAATGGAGGTGGTCAGTTTTTAAATTTGATCTCCTTCTCCCCGTTTACGATGCCAGAAGGATAAAACCACACTCCAGAAAACTGTTACCCGGTAGATTTGCCCTGGCTGACCCTGAGTGTGGTTTTGTGTATGTGGGGGCATGCATTTGTGCAGGATAATTTCATTCCTAAATTATTCCATGTCATCATATCTTTGGGTGCTTGTGACAGAGGCCAGGAACATCTTAACAGAGAAAATCCAAGATAGGGGGAAGGTGACCAGTGAGAAAAGGGTGCCAGGGAAAGGGAATGTCAGTAGATGAAAGTGAGAATTAGGTAGGGGAGAAAACCCCTTTCTCCTAGGCTCAGTATTACAGAATTTCAGCATTTCTCAATATAAGAGGGAGAGCAGGCAAAGAGAAAGAACCTTTTCAGTATCAGCCAAAGGGAGAAAGGATGGAAGGATGGGTTTGTGTGGCTTCCCCAGCTCTGGGTCCAGTCCCATGAACTAGAGCTGACTACTTTTCTCTGTATGTGTCTTTCAAGTGTCCAACTGCTGCTCAGACACATAGTTTCTCTGTGTATCTGGGTGCCCCATACCGTATCTCTCTGTATATTTCTTTGCCCTGCTGTGTGTCTATCTTATGCCCACACAGCCTCTTTGTATCTGCTCCTTCCTTCTCACACACACTTTCTGTGTGAATCCCTCACACATAGTGTCTGTTTATCTCTCATCCATAGCCTTTTGTGTGTGCATCACAAATGCGCACTCTGTGTTTATCTGTCACACATCCCCCAGTGTCTGCCTCTCCACATTCTCTCTATGTATCTGTCTCACATATGCAGTTGGCACTCACTTGTCTCTTAGGCACCTATTTTCTCTGGGTCTGACACCCCCTTTTCTCTCACCTTCTTCCCTTGGTATTTGCCTGTTTTTCCAACCACAAGCTCTCTGTGTCTGCTCATTTCTACCCCATCCTCATCCCCAGTTACGCACAGATACAATTGTTTCATGTGGCTTCCCTCTGTGGTGACCCACATTCCCTGCAGCCCCTCAATTAGTGAGTCCCCCGACCTGTCTTCTGGACTCTTTATTGCTTACACTGAATAGCTTTTTGCTGCCCATTCAGGGACACTCGATAGCCCAGGGGGCAAAGGCTGGCCCCACATGGACATCTCAGGAACAGCTCTGCCTTTGAGAGAAGATTCAAACAAGGTCTGTATTCACCAAGGTTAAGCTGTGCTCTCTGTCCTCAGCTCAGAGCTTCTGGCTGTAGTCGCTTTTCTTAGACTCCACAGAACATGACCCCAATCTAGAGGCTGAAGTTTAGACTGGAAGATTCACTTAGGAGCATTTCAGAATGTCCTGGATGATCACTTGAGTCAGTCATCCCTGGTTTAGTGGGTGCTGGGAAAGGAAGGATCCAGAGGATAGAGAAGACATGGTCTTTGCCCTCAGAAAGCTCCAAGTTCAGTGGAGAAAGACAAGATATGGAGAAAGAAGACTCAAGAACACTTACACAGAAACATACAAAGCACAAATTTATATAATGTGGGCTGTATGTGAAAGTGATAATAATAGTTCATTTCTACTAGTACTTAAAAATTTGCAAAACGCTTTCCTTACAACCTTGAGGTAGGATTATTGACCCATTTTACTAATAAGTACAATGAAGGTTAGAAATGTTAAGTGACTAGCCTAATCTTATCGCATTGACACTGAATAAGGTACCAGTAAGAATTAGGTTTGGTTAGTCTAGGGAAATATTTCTGGAAGAAGTGAGTTTCAAGCTGGATTTTGAGAAAGAAGAGAGGTATGATTTGACAGAACCAGGGAAGGGGTCCCACATAGGAAGATCGAGTTATTGGGTTAACGATAGCTCCCATTAATATATATGCTTTTTTTTTCAAGCCAGTCCCTTGGAGCTGTTATAACAAATACTGCTAAATCCATTTTACAGACCAGGAAATTGAAGTTCATAAAAGTATATGATTTGCTCATAATCACACAGCTAGTAAGTAATGGGGCCAAGATTTGAACCTTGGTCCTCTGAATCCAAATAGAATGTTCTTTCTATTATAGCACATTTCCTCTAGGAAAATGCCATCTACTATGTGTCCTAGAGGACCCTGCCAAGCTCTTCAATTCTAGGATTCCAACAACTTGACACTTTCCAGTCTTTTTCTCTGCTCCATTAGCTTATCACAGTAGAGGGAAAGCAGAAAGACAGAGAAAAGACAAGAAGGAGCAAAGAAGCCAGGGGACAAGTACATAGCTGGCACATGAAAGGTTGTCTTCATTGCCCACCCCCATACCCTGAGCTTCAATCAAAGAGTACAACCAAGTAACAATTAAAACTTGAGTAGCTAGCTTGTGAGTTACTAGGACACACTGGCAAGGAGGGCCCCTCCTTAGCCTGCATCAGTTGTCATGGTGACCGGATGGCAGATGCCCCCCTCTCTGTAGTACCTGGTTGCCTCTCCCCTTCCTTGTTGGACTTTCACAGATACTGTTCTCTGATTTTAATCCTGCATAGGCTATGTGGATACCTCACTGTCATACCTGGTGGAAGGGGCACTCTGAGGCTTCCCCCCAAGGCAGGTCAGGCTGTCCTCTCTCCCCCTTAGACACAAACACAAACAGCAACCACAGTCCTCACCATTGATTAGTGCATGGTGATAACTAGGCCAAGGTCGCCAGTTTGACCTATTATACAGCCCCGTTGGTTTTACTACCACACAGCTGTAGGCTACACTCTTAATAACCGTCTCACAAACTGTGTCATTTGTCACAAAAAAGGCAAGTGAGAGATGGTTAAGGGCAGATGTCCATTACCACTATCAGAGACGCAACTCATGCATGCATTCTACCGAGGCAGTATTAGGCAGTAGCATAACCATACCTGAAGGACAGCATGGTTTTCCCCTATAAAGTACGTAATCATTCAGTTTAATGTCACATTAAACCGCTTCCCAAACTCGATGTTTCTGCCATATTGAACCACTCACCCTTCCCCAAACTCATTCAGTGCATTCTTGTTTCCAAGCCTTTACCGTCCAGCCACCCTCCAGCTGCAGAAATCTCCATCCTCTTCTAGGTCTTGGCTCAAATGCACCCCATCCACAAAGGCTTCCCAGATTATTCCCAATTTGAAGTAATCCTCCTCTAATCTTTTGTGACATTTTGCACTTTGTTTACCTACTTCTGATCTATCGTGCATGATAATCATTTATGTCTCTTACCAGATTGTAAAGTCCTTGAAGGCAAGAATATAGCTTTACTCATCTTTTTATTTCTCAATGGCCTCAGCACAGTGACTAGGACAAGAAAGATGCTTAAAGTGTTTGATGACTGATCTAATTATGGGGAATTGTAGAGAGGCAGTAAAAGTCTCCCTTTTGGAGGTGGCTCTAGTTAGGAAGTTCTTCCTTTCATTCAGCTTAAATTTGCCTATAGGCAACTCCCACCTATTGCTTTTACAGCTTCTCTCCGAGGCCACGCCTAACAAGTCTAATATCTCTTCAAATGAAAACCCTTCAGATATTTGAAGAGTGCTCTCATCTCCCTCAAGGGGCAGCTAGGTGGTATAGTGGATAGAGTTCCAGGCCTGGAGCCAGGAACACTCATCTTTGTGAGTTCAAATCTGGCTTCAGACACTTACTAGCTGTGTCACCCTGGGCAAGTTATTTAACCCTGTTTGCCTCAGTTTTCTCTGTAAAATGAATTGGAGAAGGAAATGGCAAATCAATCACTCCAGTATCTTTGCCAGGAAAACCTCAAATGGGGTTATGAAGAGTTGGACGTCACTTCCCTCTAAGTCTCCTTTCCACCTTACCCCCAAATAAACATTCTCAGCTTTCAGAGGCATGATTTCCAATCTCTTCACCATTGTAGTCACCCTCCTTTAGACTTAATCTTGTTAACATCATTCCTAAAATATGGTTCCCAGAATAGGATGCTGATCCAGATGTGGGTTGACCAACGAACCTCTCTCACTCTGGATGCTATGCTTTTATTAACTCTACCCAGTACAGCATTCATTTTTGGGTTGTCATATTAATCAACCAATCCAAATGCATGTATTTATTATGCTACAAACACTGTATAAATGCTGGAGAGAAAAATAAAGGTTAAAAATAGCCCCTTCCTTTAAGGGAAGAAAACATGTAAATAACTAGGTAGGATAAGATATTTCTGTTTCTTATTGTAGTTGATTATGTGTATGTATAATATTGGTATTATGAATATACATGCATGTGTAGGTATATAACATTATGGAGAGAGACAGAGAAAGGGACAAAAATAGATAAGGAGAAATAGAGCGAAAGAGAAAGAGAGATAAAGAGAACAAAAGAGACAGAAAGAAAAAAAGCAAAAGAAAGACAGAGAAAGAAAGAGAGGGAGGGAGGGAGAAAGAAAGAGAGCAAGAGAGAAGAAAAGTGAGAGACAGAGATAGTGAGTGAGAGAGAGAGAGAGACAGACAGACAGACAGACACACACACAGACAGACAGAGACCAACAGACAGAGAGAGAGAGAGAGAGAGAGAGAGAGAGAGAGAGAGAGAGAGAGAGAGAAGATGATGGGTGGTAATCTCAGAGGGGAAGTCACTAGTAACTGGGGGAACTGGGAAAGGCCTCTTGAAGAAAATGGGATTTGAAATGAGACTTGAAGGAATCCAGGGAACATGAGAGGTAAGGAGAGAGAGCATTCCAAGCATGGGGAGAGCTGGTACAAAGGCCTGGACTGGGAAGTGGAATGTCATGGTTAGGAAGAGCAAGAGGGCCAGTGTCCCTGGATTACATAGCATGTGGAGGTCAGTAAAGTGTAAGAAGACTGGGAAAGTGGGAAGGGGCCATGTCATGAAGAGCTTTAAATACCAAACAAAATATTTGATCTTGGAGGTAATAGGGAGCAACTGAACTTTTTTTTTAGTAGGGAAATGACGTGTTTAGACATTTGCTTTAGGAAAATCGCTTTGGTGACTGAGAAGAAGCTGAATTACAGTGGGGAGAGACTTGGGCAGGGAGACTAACTAGTGGGCTATTGTAAAAGCCCAGGTAAGAGGCAATGAGGGACTGAACTAGGGCATTCTCTTAAATCTTCGGATTTTTTTTCCACATAAGTTGATTTCTAGCCACATTCTAGCTTGACCTTTGCTTGTGGAGTTGATTAAAAAAAAACACCAAATGTAAATCTTGATACTGGTTCCTATTAAAATTTTATAAGAAGCAATGCTGTATAGTGGAAAGAGATTTGGCTTTGGAATGTTGGATTTATAGGTTCAAGGGAAAGGGATTTGGATTTGGAGGTTCTAGGTTCAAGTTCCAGCTCTGTGTGACATTGGATAAGTCACTTAACCTGTCTAGACCTCAGTTTCTTCACCTGTGAAAGGAGGGTTTTGAACTCTCTGACCTCTAAATCTGTAATCCTACAATGTTGTTAGCTTTAGCCTCTTTTGCCACTTTGGGGAGATCTTGTGGGTGGCCATTCACTGCAATCTTTATTCCTATCAGCTGCGTGCCATCCGCAGTTCGATAAGCATGGCATTTATGCTTGTCATCAATCATCGACAACAGAACAGAGATGATAAGAGAGCTCTGTGGAGCTCCACTGGAGGCATCCCTCCCCCAGGCACAATCCAGGAATTAGACTCTTTGGGTTTGACCAGGCAACCAACGTTGGACCCACCGAACCAGTGATCACCCAGTCTGTATCTCTCCATCTTGTCCAAAAGGATAATGGGATAGGATCACAGTATCACAAATTGAGAGTTCAATGCCATCTAGTCCAACCCTTTCATCTTATAGAGGATGAAATTTAGGCTCAGAGGGTTAACCCTAATCCTAGGTAGGTGTCACAGGGAGCCCTGGACCTAGAGTCAGGAAGAACTGAATTCAAATCCTACCTCAGGCACTTTTTAGCTGTGTGACCCTAGACAAGTTAGTATTAGTGGTAGAGGAAAGAAGGAAATAAAGGAGCAAGCATTTATTAAGCATCTTTTGTTGTTCAGTCATGTCTGACTCTGTGACCTCATTTGGGGTTTTCCTGACAGAGATACTGACACGGTTTGCCAGTTCCTCTTCTGGCTTATTTTATAGATGAGGAAACCAAGGCAAACAGGGTGAAGTGACTTACCCAGGGTTGCACAGCTAGTAAGTGTCTGAGGCCGGATTTGAACTCAGGGAGATGAGTCTCCCAGACTCCAGGTCCAGCACTCTATGCACTGTGACATCTAGCTTGCCTTTTTATTAAGCACCTACAATGTACCAAGTATCGTGTAAAGCACTTTATAAATATTATCTCACTTGATAACGCAGTAACCTTAGGAGGCAGGTGCTATCATAGTATCCATTTTACAGTTGAGGAAACTGAGGCAGACAGGTTAAGTGACTTGCCCAGGGTCGCACAGCTAGTAAATGTCTGAGGCTGGATTTGAACTCGGGTCTTCTTGCCTCTAGGCTCAGCACTCTATCCTTGTACCACCTAGACCTAGCATGACTAGAACTCATATCCCCTGACTCTTAATCCTGTGCTTTTTTCACCAAGAAATTCTTTAACTTGCACACAATACTTGAAGAAGCTGGCTGATCCTCCTCAATGGCTGTTAGCATCCATAGGTGCACAAAGAGTCGTCTGCTACTAGATACATCGGCCGTGTCATGTATCTCTCGCCGTGGACGCTGTGGAGCCTAGAAGGCATAGCAGCTAGAAAGCAAGACTTGGAGTCAGGAAGCCTAGGGTTCAAATCCTGCCTCGGATATTGACTAGAGGTGTGACTCTAGGTAAGTCATTTCAACTTTCTCGGCTTTAGTTTCCTCTTCAGTAAAATGGGGATTAAAGGACATCTAGGTGATGTAGTGCGTGGAATCAAGAAGACCTGAGTTCAACTCTGACCTCAGATATGTACTAGCTGTGTGACCCTGGGCAAGTCACTTAACCTGTCTGCCTCAGTTTCCTCATCTGTAAAATAAGCTGGAGAAGGAAATGGCAAATGACTCCAGTATCTCTGTTGGGAAAACCCCAAGTGGGGTCATGAAGAGTCAGCCACGACTAAACAACAACAACAACGAGAAAACGGGGATAGTAATAAAATCCTACCTCACAAGGTGGCTGTGAGACCAAATGAGATAAAATTATAAAAAGGCTATTCTTATTTTTGTTATTTTCCTCTGTCCCCACTTAGATTGTAATCAGTGGAAGGAACCAATTCTTCTCTCCAAGCTTGAATGGGGGCAGGGTGGATCCTCATTGCCCTCTCTCAGGCACTTTGAGTCTGTGGGCACATGCCAATCTTGGCACGCCTACCATGAGCCAACTGCCTGCTGGGCCAGAGCCTAGGGCTTTATTAGGATGGACAGACCAAAGGAGAAGAGATGAGGAATAGAGCGGCTCTCTTCTCCACATTGCTCAGACTCCCTTTTTTTTGGATTCATACTGAAGGTAATTCTCTCCTCCTCTTCCTCAGACTCCAGGGTCCTCCCTAGGAGGGACCATTAAATTCACCTAGGCAGGTTCCCATGCTCTGAGGTACTTGGGTCAGGTGTGTATTTTGCTAGGGACCTGGGTACCCCATGGGTAGCTGTTCACCAAGTAAGGGGGTAAATAGCCCTGGCCCAGTTGCTCTTCAGAGTGACTTCCAGAGGCTGAGACTTTGTCAGTAAGGTTGGAAATGTCTCTTTAAACCCTGGGCTTAAGGATCTCTGGAGCAAAGAGCAGGTTTGGGAGAAGCCTCGGAGGGCAGAGGCTTATGGGCTTACTTTGCTTACATTTCCTGTCATGACACTTTAAAGTCAAGGAGGAAACTAATCCCATCTGTGTCCTGAGGTCCAAAATCAGTTCCAGAGTTGGGGGAAGGGGAGAAGGGAGGGAATAAAGGTGAAGGAAGGAGGAAAGAGGGGAAGAAGAGGAGAATTAGCTTGTCAGGTTTGGAGTAGGGGTTTTGGGAGAACAGGAGCAGGAAAAGAAGACTATTCAAACACACACACACACACACACACATACACACACACACACACTCCAGGGAAACAACTGAAATAAAATAAGTCCTGGCAGATAATAGCTAGAAAAAAAAATCTTTTCACCTTGAGCCCTTTCAAAATTCTGCTTGCTTATTTCATTTAAAAGTGTTAAGGGTTTCTGCCCACATGCTCTAGGAAACTATTTTTTCTGCCCCTTCATAGGCTCATCCACAGTCAAAGTTCGAAAGGACCTAAGAGAGAGTCATTATGACTTAATTTTACAGATGAGGAAACTGAGGCCCAAAGATGAGAATCGATTTGCTCAAGGTAGCACAGCAAATTAGGACACAAGTATGATTTGAACACAAGTATCCTGGATCCCAGGTCAGGGCAATTCAACTCTCATCATGCTGCCTTCTTGGGGTTCCAGCCTTGTCACCACAACGGAAGGCTCTCAAAACATTTCAGAACAGTCTATGGCATGCCTGATTGGCTATGTTCCATAGGGGACATGGGGCTATAACGGATACCTTTTAGGATCAAAGGACTGCAAATTGGAAGGGACCTTAGTGATTATCATGCCCGGTCCCCTATTTTTACTATTTTATAGATCAACAGTATCCAATACTTCATGGCTTTCCCCACCCCCTCCCATGATTCTGGATACCAAAGGCTGGGATGGGGAGAGGGGGAAATGGGGAATGGAAAAGCAGGTGACTGGGAGAATTTCCTTATCCATGTTGATTAGATAAAATCCCAGTGTCTGCTATTTTTAGAAAATATCTATCTCTTCCATAAGTGGTAGAAATTCCTTGGGTTGTCACCTTGGACTGTCAACAGTTTACTCTCACTTATCTGTGTGAATGGGGGTAGACATGATATGCTAGAGCAGACCACATCTGAAATATTGTGGTCAAGTCAAAGCACCACATTTTCAAAAGCACTTGGCAAACTAGGGCCGGGGTGGCCCTCTAGGTCCTTAAGTGTGGCCCTCACTTGAGGACCTAGAGGGCCACCACCTCTGAACTACAGTATATCAAGAAAGAGATGACGAGGATGAAGAGGGGCCCAGAGTTCATTTTCTATGCAGAACCATTGAAGGAGCCGAGGATGCTCACCACGGAGAAGAGAAGGCTAAGTAGGTTAGGGTGAGGGAGAAATGGGCTAGCCAGCTGAAGTATAAAACTTCACAAATGACTATGATGTTACCTCCACACAGAGCTTTTCAATTTAGAAAGCATTTTCACAGATCAAATCGTTTCTGTGAAGTAGGCAGAGTATGTATTATTGTTCTCACTGAGCAGACGAGAACACTCAGGCTCTAGGTTAACTGACTTCAATTCATTTAAGAAACATTAATTAAGCCTTACTTTGTTCAAGGCACTGTGGTGTGTGTACTGGGTAAAAACCACATCGAGAAGCAGCTTGGAATAGGGTTGGATTTGGAGTCTGGGAAGCACCAGGTTTAAATCCTGCCATGGACACTTACTGGCTGTGTGATCTTGGGCAAATAACTTAACTTCTCTGTGCCTCTTTTCCTCATTCATAAAATGAAGTGGTTGGACTTGATGGCCCACCTCTAAGGTTCTTTCTCAATCTGAATCTCTGATGGAAACAAGTTAATTTGGGGAAGGAGAGAGCAAAGCTGTCACAAGTGGAAGGACAAGGAAGGCTGGGATACAGGGTTAGCAGCAAAGCTGAGTCTTGCCAGAAGCTAGGGAGACTCAGTGGACCGGGCTTCCCTGGTAGAGAAGGAGTTTCCTGTCTCCTGAGGTCTTCCAGTGGAACTTTGATGATCATTTGTTGGGGATATCGTAGCAGGGCTTCGTGCTCCTGTACTGAATGAGGCCACTTTTAAATCTGAAATTCTAAGGATGAGTAAGGAAATAATGGGAAGGAACTGTAAGAAGAACCTCAGGAAGGCTCACATCTGGAATAAGCTGAGCCTTGTCAAAAATCCTAAGGGTAAAAAAAGGAGCTGTTTAAATTAAAAGAAAGGGGAACCAAAAAGAGAGAACGTGAAAGCTATTCTGCTGTTATTTTGCCTATAAGAAGGTACCCAGGTGGTGTGTGAGTCAACAAGCATTTATTAAGCACCTACTACGTGTCAGGGTAGAGCCCTGGACTTAGATTCAAGAATCTGGTACTAAAATCTTATCTTAGACAGTAGTTGTGTGACCCTGGGAAGTCATGCAACCTCTCTCAGCCTCAATTTCCTTTTCTGTAAAATGAGAGGGTTGGACCCAATGGCCTCTAAGGTCCCTTCCAGCTCTAAATCTATGACCCTATGATCTATGATCTTTATACTGAGAGGGATAGAACAATCATGGAGAAGAAATCAAGAGAGGTCATGGTGCAGCAAGAGAATGGAGCGCTACTTTGAATGTCCTATCATGCTTAATGTAGCACTGGTAATCCTTGAGGAACTGTCGGTGAACCAGAAACAGGACTGAAGACTAGCAAATGTACCACTTTTTCAAAAAATAGGAAAAAAGTATATTTTGGAAACTGGGTTCCCAGAACTCCCAGGCCTCTGAGTGTAAAGTCAATATCAGTAAAATTCTAGGATGGATTACTAAACAGATGGCTTGTGAGTACTTAAAAAGGAGGTGGCGAGCACTGAGAGCTATTATGGGTACGCTAGGAATAATATATGCCATTGCTGTTGTTCAGTCATGTCTGACTCTTCATTACCTGATTTGGGGTTTTCTTGGCAGAGATAATGGAGTGGTTTGCCACTTCCTTCTCCAGCTCACTTTATAGATGAGGAAACTGAGGCAAACAGGATGAAATGACTTGCCCAGGGTTACACAGCTAGTGAGTGTCTGAGGCTGGATTTGAACTCAGGAAAAGGAGTCTTCTTGACTCCAGGCCCACCTCTGTAGCTACTGTACCACCTAGCTGCCTAATACATGCCATACTAATTTCCTTTTCTTTTTTTTTTAAATAATATTAGTACTGTCAAAGGCATATACTTGTTCTTTGGAGCTGCATTACATTAAGAAGGAAGGGGAGAAGGGCATGGTCAACATACCCTCCTGGAATAAGCAGCTGCTGCCTTATGGAAAGCACTAAGCTAGCTAAAGAATCATTTTGACATGTAATTCATTCTTCAGAACTTGATCTCCTTCGAGTGGAGGGATTACAGATTTAGAGCAAGAAAGGACCTAAAAGCCCAACCCTCAGATGAGAAAACTGAGGCTCAGAGAGGAGAATTCATTTGTTTAAGTTCATATAGGCAGAAAGCTGCTCAGTCCGGACCTGAAGCCAGGTCTCCAGACTCCAAATCTGGCTCATTTTCCCACTGTCCCAAGCTGATTTGTTTCCTTCACAAATGAATGGTCTCTTCCTGAATTTATGTTCTACCATTTGGATTACACTTTTTTTTTGGCAGGGCAATCAGGGGTTAAGTGACTTACCCAGGGTCACACAGCTAGTAAGTATCAAGTGTCTGAGTCCAGATTTGAACTCAGGTCCTCTTGACTCCAGGGCTGGTATGCTATCTACTGTGCCACCTAGCTGCCCCCATGGATTACGCTTTATTGGTATGCTTTAAAAGCTGCTTGCCTTCCTCAATGGAGCCTCCCTTCCTCCACTCTGGCCTCCATCTTTGGTTGTCACTCAACACCTTGTTTGGCTCTGATGTCCCCTGACCTGAAAAAGGCTACTCAAACCTACCTAGACCATTCTGCTTTTGCCCCTTGTGCAGAATAATTTTCGGTTTCCCAGATCTCCCTGTAGTTAAATTGCTCTGGCCTCCCCTAACCTGGCGCTTCCACATTGGTACTGATTTCAACTCTTCCTGTTATTAATGGCCAGATTAGGACCTAGCCTTGCCTCAGCCTTAACCACCCCCTCTGGACCTGGCTCAGCTCATACAGATGCCTAGCTGCTACCTTGACATGGGACAAAATGACCAGGCTGATGGATAGATCTTGGAACTGCCTCAGGCAGAGTGTGGCTAGATTCCACTGCAGCAAGGTATTAGATAATATTGTTCTTGTGAATAAGATGGAGAAATAGAGGCTGATTTTGAGAGAGGAATTAGGTAGATTTGTAACCTACTACTATGCTTTTCCTACTATTCTACACTGCCTCCCTCACACCTCATCCTGCCTTCCCCTGCCCTTGTGCATTTTCACACATAACCCCCATATCTAAAACAGATTTCCCTCTCCACATCTCAGATGATCAGAATCCTTCTCCTTCAATGCCCGGTCCGGGTGTGACAGGAAGTCTTCCCTGTTCAATCCCAAATAAGAGTGGCCAGACCCAGAGAATGCTGTTAATATATTGATGTCATGTTGGAGAGAGGTCTACACTATTATGCCCCAGGGTTCCAATCTTCTTTTTCTTCAAATATGTGTGTTTGTGTGTGTATACACATACATATAATTGACTTATATGAAGCCATAGACAGCTACCTTAGAAACTCTGAAGAAAGCAAAGAGCTTGGATGAACATCAAATATGTTAAAAAAAAAGAGAGAGAGAGAAAATGAATGAGAGAATCAAGTTTGCAACAAAGATCTCAGGAAACTAGAATTAACAAGATGAAATTTAACTTTAAATAAAAGCAACTTCAAGTTGGGGGATAAGACAACAGGATTTCAAATAAAAAAAGAGAGAAAGAGAGAGAGACAGAGAGACAGAGAGAGAGAGAAGAGGAGAGAGAGACAGAGACAGAGAGAGACATTGAGAAAGAGAGAGAATGGCGGACAGAGATTTTAGTTTGATTTCAAGTTGAATACAAGCTAACAGTCCTGACAGATGATAAAAAGGTCATGTAATATTAGTGAATGCACCCTACACTGACCCACAACAGAGTAGCGGCAATTGGTTTTGTCTTTCTTATGACTGTTTTCCCTCCCTGATATTAAAAGGAATTTGCCTTTCCTGAGGTCAGATTAACAGCCTGGCAAGGAACTTGGGAGCACAAAGGACAAATGAGTGAATGAAAGAGCATTTATTGAGCATTTACTATGTGCTAAGTACTGCACAGAGGGCACCATCCTAAGAGTGTTTGCTACGCTAGGATCATATGGTGACCCTGACAGTATTTCCACTCAGTTCAAGGGACAGTTATTAAATGCCTTTTATGTGCAGGTTAATAGGCTTTGGTTGCTAGTGTTAACAAACACCATAGAGGCCCTGCCCTCAAAGATCTTACAGTCTCCTGGGTGGGGGACCTCAGACAAGTATTTAAAAACAACAAAAGTGTTAAAAAAAATGAGAGGTCAAACAGAATGACAAGAGAAATTTAAGGAGAGAAGCATTGCTTCTAGTGGTGAGGGTGGGATTATCAGGGAAGGCTTCAGGGCACACCTGGGCTGGGCATTAGAGGAGAAGGATTTTGATGGGTTGAGATGTGGAGAGGAAAATCTATTCTAGATATGGAAGATTGTGTGTGAAAATGCACAGGGACAGGGCAAGGCCAGACGAATGCAAGGGAGACCCTGTGGCCTACTAGGAAGAACATTCTCATCCCTGATACCTACCAGTCTGGCTCTGGACAAGGCAAATTAAGGCCCTCTTTGGGCTTTTGTAAAATGAGAAGTTTTGGCCTCTGAGAGCCTTCCAGGACTAGATCTATGATCCAAAGTTTTAAGTTGTTTAGTTTGTTTGGAGGATGGTGTGTCTGTTGGGAACAGTAAGGCTGGAAAGGTAGGTTAGAGCGAGGCTGTAGAGGGCTCTGACTTTGTATTTTATTCCGCAGGCAATGGGAAACATCCTACTCCTCTCCCCCAGTCAGAGGAGAGGTTTTTGAGGTGGGGTGTCTCAGAATCAACTTGATTTTTCACAGCTTATCTGGTACATATCCACTCACATCATTCTAACTAGGGAAGTTGAGAACCCAAAGTTTGGTTTCATTTCTCCTTGAGAAAAGGTTCTTTTCAGTACCCAGACAAGGAAGCTAGGTAGCTGGCCTGGTCCTACAGAGGCAGCCAAGCCATTGACGTGGGTCAGAATATTATTAATGGTAGGGCTTGTCTGAAATGATGACAACTTAAAAGATGGGTTTTTAAGCAAACATGGCATATTCCTGCAAGACTCATTGGAGATGCAGATGTGTCCTACTTTTCCAAAAGCAAAACAAGAAGGAAAGATGGAAACCTAAAACTTTAAACAACTCATAAATTGAGGAGCAATTATTCATATTTCTTTAAAAAAATCCTTATGGTTACAAAGGGATCATGAGTGTGAACTCTGGGTTTCCTGCGCATAGATTACTTGGTTTGAGATGCCAGGAATGGAAAAAGTGAAAACTAAAAGACCAATCAGAACAAATACAAAACAGCTTCCAATTGTATAAATAATTGGGAAAACTGGAAGTAATTTACAAAATTTTGATTTCTGCTTCTTTCTTGACACCCCCCCCCCATCTCCAGCCAGGAACATGTCTACTTTATAAAGGGAAATACAATAATTTATAGACAAAGGCAGAGGGACTTTTGCCATACTCCCAGCAGGAACACAGCACACTTATACAGCTATGGCTTCATCTAATTTCTATTAGTTTGGCCTTTGTGCTTAGGTTCCTCAATTATTAGGCCTGATTTTTGCACAGAAGTGTTCACCTACATATGTACATGGACTGTCCTTTCCATCAGACTGGAAGCTTCCTGAAGACAGAAATTGTCGCTCCCACTGAATAGGGAGCCAGCTCCCTGAGGGAACAGGCTTTCTCCCCCATTAGATTAGGAGCTTTCAGAAGGCATGAATTATGCCTTCCTTGTCACAGAGAATATTCTGAGAGCAGAAACTGTATTCCTTGTCAGGAAAGCTGTCTATTCTTCTCTGCCCATCTCCCCTTAGTCCAATACAGGGCAGAATATACAGTAGGAGCTCAGTGCATGGTGTGTGCAGGGGTGCCTCTTCTGCAGTCCAGCTCCTGGCCAGGCTGATCTGAGGATCTGAGGTCAGGCCGGTCTCAGAGTCAACAGGCAGTAAACAACCCCTATACATGAGTCAGTTGTTTTGCTTCAAAGTTGCCTAATTGGCCGGACCTTCCCGGGTCCAGATCCCTCCAAATTTGTCCCAAAAGGCTGAGGAAGAGAACAGGCTGCTTGGGTGGGACTAAGTCCAGGGAGTGAAACTGTTAGTTTGGGTGCTCCTGAATGCTTCAGGAAGAAGAGTTACTTTTTCTGCTAGGAGTCACTAAGTTTCTGGTTAAAGCCTTTAATCACATCAGGGAAGGAGGCCTCATGACTGGCTTTATTCTCTTTCTTATTGGGATTAATAACCAATAGCTTATAGAGGTTTGTGAAACACTTTACATATAGTCTCACTTGAGCCTCAAAACAACCCTGTAAGGTGGTGCTATTATTAACCACATTTTACTGAGGAGGAAGCTAACAGAGAGGTTAAGTGATTTTCTCAGAGTCACCTAGCTAAAAAAGAGGTGCCTGCAGCAGGATTTGAACTCAGGTCTTTCTGACTCCAATTTCTGTGTTCTAACCACTATGTCACTTTTAATCTCAGCAAATCTCAGAGAAGGGGGACAAGGTGGCAGTTTGGAGACCTGCCGGATAAAGATTTAAGATCTTCCATTAGAGCCCAATCTGTGTTTTAGGATCTCCTGGCCTGGAGAATGGGAGCAGTTAGCCAGAACGCTGTGTCCCCCTCCTTCATTTCTGTCCCTCCCCTTTTCTACTCCCCAAACTGCCATCTGGGTCTGAGTCATTTTTCCATGGTTCAGCCCTGACAGATTTGGGATAGGGAAATGTACAAATGATCAGGGATCACTATGTGCCAAAGGGCAGAAGGTGGGGCTCATGGTGTTGGAAGAGAAGGGACCAGTAGTTTAAAGGAGTAGAGGCTGAAAATGAAAGAACTGAGGGGGAAGGAAATAAGAGGGAAGACTATTTAGACAGTAAAGTCTAAGGCTGAGAGCTCCAATTAATACTAGGGCTATGCCCTGCAAAGGAACATGGGAGGAGTACTGAATAGCACTTTATCATCCCCTTTGTTAAGCCCTTGTCACCAGACTGACCCTACTTTTACAGCCAGGCGGATCAGTGGATAGATCACTGGGCCTGGAGTCAGGATGACCTGAGTTCAAATCTGAACTCTAACAGTTATTTGCTGTGTGACCTTGGGCAAGTCACTTAGCCTCTGTCTCAGTATCTTTAATTGCAAAACGGTGACAATGATAGTGTCCAAACTTACAGAGTTGTCGTAAAGATCAAATGGAGTAACATTTGTAAAGCATTTAATGTGGTGCCAGGCACACAGTAGGTGCTTAATAAATGCTTGTCCCCTTTTCTTCTCCCTCCCCTCCACCCTGCCCCAGGGTCAAATGGGGGTCCCAGGGACCTTTGGATTCTCCTAGTGCTAAAGACCTGTAGGGAACCATGTGGCTTGGGGAGTTCTATTACGGCAGGATGGCTGGCATCACAGGATCAGGGTGGTAAGGAGGAGCAGCAAGGTGGGGGGACTGGTGGCCTGCACAAGCTGAAGCTTCTCTCCTCATAATAAACTCTTACTCCTTTGCAAAATGGGAAGAAGGAAGAAAGTGATTTACAAACCACAAGTAAAGCTCTACACCAATGTGAGTTTAATGTGATATACCTTCTAGCATCCAGAGGCCAACTGAAGTTTCAGAGAACACTATGGCTAGGAAGGACACATGGTGTGTGGGTTGCTAGAAAAGGGCTGCCCAGTTTCTCAAGTGACCGTAAATATCCTTGTAATTCATAGGTGGCTGTCAGGAAGCACCTAGTCTAACGTATCCATTTGTCAGATGAGAAAACCATAGGCCCAGCGTGGTGATGACTATTTTACTCAGCTAGTTAAGGCACTGGGCTTATTCTAGTCTTAGCTCTGACAGTCTCAGTTCTGTGTGAAACGGTCTTTGATTGGTGACACCTAAAGACATTGATTTGGGTCCCAGACTAATGTCTTTGGGAGTCACCAATCAGAGACTGCATTGTTTTTTGGTTAAACTGTAAGCAGGAACAGGGCCCTGAACATCACAGATGCTCAACAAATATGTGTTTGGTGAACAAAAATGGGAATGAGTAAATATTGTGCAAGCAAATAGTAATCTCTTACCTCATTTATAAAGAGTGTGAAATTAAAAAAAAATCTTATTCTGCTATTACCAGGAGAGAAATTAAAGTTGACAGAAGCCACTAGTCCTAACCGCCCATTGTGACAGAGCACAGAATAGAATTGGTGACTCTTTCCTGAGTTTCTTGGGCAAATCCTCAGAAAACAGTCCCATTGAGAAGGGCGTGTGCTTTCCTTCAGCTGGAGAGTCAATCAGTGTCTCCTTTGATCTAATTCTGCTTCCTTCTTTTTCATCATTTCAACATGTTTAAAATTATGTTCATCACTAAGGCATCAGGACGTGGGAACAGAAAATTACTTCTATGTCAATAAATAATAGGATATGATGATGGGCTTATTACAAGGAATATTTACTTTGATTCTTCAAGGAATGTGATTGCCCTGATATAGGAGACTTCCTCCACCAGCATCTGATCACGATTGTTCCATAACTTAGGTCTATTAGTTATTTGAGAATTTCTGTGGCCAAAAAATTCATTGCCCTGGTGATGAGTTTTTTAGAGTTGTGATAGGTTGGTTCTCGAACAACAGAGATATAGCATATCACCGGGATGCTGGGTGTCTTATGCAAGCTTGGAGATGACCCTGGGCTCTTGCCAGGAGAGTGCAAAGCCTAATAGATCCTACCTCATTGGAAATACTTCAAGTGTAGGCCTGATCATTAGGAGGAATGTCTGGTAAAAAAATCCTAGAATTTTTGACTTGTAGAGGACATCTAGAATTCATTAAGTCTTCTCTCCTGCCTCAAAGCAAGACTCAAGAGAAATTGTCCCATTCAGAAAGGAAGCTCTCTTAGCTTTAAAGATACTCTGGAAGAAAAAGACGCTGTATTTTCTATTAGGGATCCATTCTCACTGCTGCACAAGGGTGTGTAGAATAGAGGGGGGAAGATAGCTGAATGATAGAGAAGAATTTTGAGAGTTCCTCGGACAGTAAGGGGATCAAATCAGTCAATATTTAAAGAAATTAATTCAGAGTATTCACTGGAAGGTCAAATACTAAAGCTGAAGCTTAAATATTTTGGCCACATAATGAGAATAGGGGACTTATCGGAAAAGACTTGGATGTTGAGAAAGGTTAAAGGTACAAGGAAAAGGGGATGGCAGAGGATAAGATGGATAGTGTCATGGAAACAAGGAACATGAGCTTGGACAGATTTGGGGAGATGATGGAGGATAGAAGGGCCTGGAGTGCTTTGGTCCATGGGGTCACAAAGAGTCGGACACAAGTGAAGGACTGACCCACGAGTCAAGTTCATTTCATTTTATCCAGATTCCTCTCTTGCTGCCATTTATAGACCTCTAGATCACTTTCTCCTCAATCCACTCAACACCTGGCTTCAGTCTTCTCCACTCCAATCCCTGTTCTCTTTTGGCTCCCTGGATCCTAGTTCTTCAATACATTTAACTCCCATGACTTCTGTTGTGAATCCATCTCAACCATGCTTGGATCTTATACATTCCAACCCTAACTGAATTTGCCCTAAGTGTAAGAAATGACTAGGAGACGACAGGGGGCAGTAAGGAGAAAAGATTTAGGAGTCTGGAAGAAAGGAGAGATGAGGAGCCTTTTAAAGTCTGGGAAGAGAACAATACCAAGATAGGAAGTCTAGGCAGCAACCTATCAGAGAATGAGCTACAACAGGGATAGAGAATGGAGTAACAGCAATACTGCATTGACAAAAGGAACTCTCTATGCCAATTCAGGTTGGTACCTTCTTGGCAACTTAAAAAGGGATTCACCATCACTGGCTGACTAGCTCCACAAAGTCCAGTTCCTGCCTTCTTCAACCCATGAAACCATACCAACCATACACAGGGAGAAGACACTACATATGCAAATGACATCTTCCTTCTCCCCTTCCCTTTTTATTGATGTCTCTAATTCTGCCTTTCTTTCTAGCAAATACATAGCCCAGAACTTGGTGGAGAGATGCCACAGGGCTCTAAATAACCACAGCAGAGTGAAGGATCAAATCTCCAACCTTGCTGAAATGTAAAGAATCTAAAAGATCTCTTAAGCATCCCATTCTCTATGAAGCCAACAAAGACGGCCCCCTCTTTTCCCTTCTAAGTCATGCTCTTGAAAGGGCCATAGCCTTACCCTGTGGTGATGTCGTCATCCTCTGTCATGGTCTTGCCCATGAGGTCACTGTCACTCATATAGCCAGATTTGAGGTCAACCTCATCAGAATCCAAAGATTCCACCAGCTCAAGGCGGGAGATGTGGCTGAGTTTGCTGGGACTTCGCATAGGCATAGTGTGAGAATAGTGGGCTCGCTCTCCATGCATGTACCAGGCTGGAGGGCCCTCGGAGCGGCAGCTCCCACCCACTGAAGGTGCATCACCCGCCTGCAGGCGGGGGCTGGATTGTCCGTAGCGCCAAGAGAGTGGGGATGAGCGGTTGGAGAGGCTGGACACACTGCGGGGGTTGGCATCGTCGCTGTCATAGCAGGTCATCTCCAGGGAGCTATGGAGTAAGAATAAGGCGAGCTCTTAGGAACCAAAGAACTTCAGAGCTGGAAGAGATTTTTTTTAATAGATCACAGGATTAATAATAATAATAATGATGAGGATAGCTAGCATTTACACAGCCCTTACTATGTCACTGGCTCCGTGCCAAGTGCGTTACAATGATTATCTCATTGGATTCTCACAATGACCCTGAGAGGTGAGTGTGAGAATTAACCTCAGATGAGGAAAGCGAAGAAGATCAGGGCCATACAGCTAGTAAGTGTCTGAGACTAGATCCGAACTCAAGTCTTCCTGACCCCAGGCCCGGTGTTCTGTCCATTGCACCTATCTAGATTATTGATCTAGAGATGGAAGAGACCTTAGGAGTCAATCAGTTCTTTATTTTACAGATGAAGAGAAGTTAAGTGACACATCTAGGGTCACATACATATGTGCCTACAAGTAGTATGTGGCAAAGCTGAGACTTGAACCCGGGTCTTCTGATTCCAAAGCACTCTTTCCCTTATGGCACATTCCAATTCTTCCATTTTGCAGAGTGGGAAACTGAGGTCTGGGGAGGATAAGGGACTTGTCCAAGGTCATACAGTTAATTGTGTATTAGCAGAGCCAAGCCTAGAACCTAGACACAGAGACTCCCAGGCCTGGACTCTTTTTACTGCATCTTAGTGCCTCCAGCATTGTTTTCATGACCAATAGCTGCTCCCCTCCTCTGCCACCTTACCATCCTCTTCTCCTGCCTGGGATGACCTCTGATCTCCTGTCCATACATCTCAAAGTGACCCATCGCCATGTTTCGAGTGCCATTCTCCAGGTGTGCAACCCACACCAATCTCTCCCCCTCTGGGGCCACTGGCAGGACAGTCAGCACTGTTTGGGTGCTTGGTTCTATTCTATTTAGTCCTTTGTCATATACCACTTATAGGACCCATCGCCATGTTTCGAGTGCCATTCTCCAGGTGTGCAACCCACACCAATCTCTCCCCCTCTGGGGCCACTGGCAGGACAGTCAGCACCGTTTGGGTGCTTGGTTCTATTCTATTTAGTCCTTTGTCATATACCACTTATAGGGCTCTTCAGTTATCATATATGTGACAATCTCTTCTCCTTAAGGATTAGAAACTCTGAGTGTATAACTCTGTCTTACAATCCTGTTGTCTCCATCAACCAGGCGACTGACAAGTATTTATTTTTTTGGTGGGGGAGGAAGTCGAGGCAATTGGGGATAAGTGACTTGCCCAAGGTCACACAGCTTATAAGTGTCAAGTGTCTGAGGCTGCATTTGAACTCAGGTCCTTCTGACTCCAGGGCTGGTGCTCTATTCACTGCACCACCTAGCTACCCTGACGAGTGTTTATTAAACATCTGTTATGTGCCAGGAACAAGGCATAGTGCTGGGGATACCGTGTCATAAATGAAATAGGCCTGCTCTCAGAGAGCTTATATTCTATTGAAAAAGTCAGACAACAAGTACTCACATAAGGAGATACATAGTAAAAATGAGGGAATTTTGGGGAGGAGGCACTAGCTGCTGGGGACATCAGGAAAGGCCTAATGATAGAAGGCAGTGTTTGAGCTGAGCTTTGAAAGGGACTCTAAGGGCAGCTGAATGGCACAGTGGATAGAGCACTGGGCCTGGAGTCAGGAAGACTCATCTTACTGGGTTCAAATCCAGCCTCAGAGACTTACTAGCTGTGTGACCCTGGGCAAGTCACTTTACCCTGTTTGCCTCAGTTTCCTCCTCTGTAAAATGAGCTGGAGAAGGAAATGGTGAACCACTCCAGTGTCTTTGCTAAGAAAACCCCATAGGGGGCCATGAAGAGTCAGAAACAACTGAAAAATGACTCAATAACTACCAAAAGGATTCTAAGAGGCAGCCATGAAGAAGGGGAGCACATTCTGGACATGGGGGAACAGCCTATGTAAAAGCACAGAGATGGAATGTCAGAGCACCTGGATTCCAATCCTACCTTTGACTATTTGTGGGTCTTTGGGTATGTCGCTAAACCTCCGTAGATCTGAAATGAGATGCCCTTCAAGATCCCTTTCAACTGTAGCCCTATGATCCTATGATTCTATATTGTTCATGAGGACCAGCAAGACTTCCCCGCTCTCCTTTGGGCTTAGCACAATGCTGGGTTCACAGAGGGTACTCAGTAAAGACCTGTTGAACTGAATTACAGAGACGTGACCCAGGTGGTATGTCTGGCAGCCCACACTGTTTTCCACCCAACTGATGAAACCTTGGTGTTAAGATGATAAGATAACCCTGGAAGGTTCCGAAGGTCCAGAAAAATTGGGGCTGAGTCTCTCACACATCAGTTAGCATCATAATAGAACTCTGTGATCAGACAGGGTATCAGATACTGGAGAGGTTCTTGAGTTACTCTCTTCTTGTCCTGACCCGTGTCCCAACAAGCTGATGCTGAACAAGCCTCTTCCCAAATTACTTTTCTCTCTTTATTCTCCGGACATAATAAAGTCTGGGGAAATTGCTGAAAGTGAGGGCCCTAAGGTCCCAGGGGGAACCATCCTTTGACTCAGGAAGAGACTTTATTGCAGAAATCACTGGATTTTATGAGGACATACCCCCACCCCCAATTCCACTCCGGCCTCAAGTTCCTGTCTCAGAGTAGGGGGTGGAGAATAGGCTTAGCACAAGAGGGAATGGAAAGTTTCACTTCCCCGTGGCCACTCTCCCTCAGGTCCAGACAATTCTCTCCTCTTTCCCTTCCCCAACAAGACCCCTACCTCCACCCCCCCTCCCCCCAATCCAGTCTCAGATGGAAACATCACTGCTGGTAGATATAGAAGAAGTGGAACTGGACCTTAATGGGTGCAAAGGTTTCTGAAAAGGAATTGAATCTACATCAAACCTGTAAGTCATGATGCTACTGCTCCCCATGACCTCATCATTGTGATCTGGTGGACAGGGACCTTTGCTGGGAGTCAGAAAGACCAGGGTTCCCATTCCAGCTCCACCAGCAACAACATGTAAGACCTCGGGCAAGCTGGGTCAATTCACTCCCCTCCCCAAGTTGTCTCTTTAGTAACCTGGGGATACTTAAATCTACCTGTCAACCCCTTATGTTATCACAGGGCTAGTTGGCTGGATGTGCTTTGAAAAGTGAAAGGGTTACAGAAATTCAGGAAGACTAGGGACTGTACCAGGGATTCACTGCTACAAGGAACCCCCTCTATCAATGCACGTTGGTGCCTTCTCTTCAACTTACAGTCTTAGAGAGTTACTTGGAGTGTTGGGAAGTTAAGTGACTGGTCCAGGGTCACATGACTATATGTGTCAAAGGCACATCTTGAACCCAGGTTTTCCTGGCTCTGAGGCTAACTCTCTTTCCCTGTCATGATATGTGATATATAATAAGAATATATACACACATACATAATAAGAATAAAAGAAAAAATCTTTGATCAGAAGGTTGGGGTGGAAGCCAACTTGGGGATACAGTGACGGTAAAAATCAGCTTCGGATTTATTGCATTTCTTTAAAAGCCAGAGGTTTCCTCCAGAGGGGACGGTCCTCTAGCTTTCCATGTAGGTTTTAGAGTTATTCTCCTGAACATTGCCCCATTCCCGAAGACAATAAACAGTCACAGCCTTGGTCACAGCTGTCCCACATCTGGCAAGTTAGAGTCAGTCCAGGCAAGGAAATGGAAGCTGTTCTGCTCCCTCTAGGGATGAGTCATTTTGGGTGTGACCCCATCAGCAACTAAACTCTTTCTGTTTGCCCTGGGATGATACTGGCTGGTGATCCAGGGCCTGAGGGATTGTCCTAGTTCTTTTCCCAAGCTTGGTTGGTGTGGAAACTAGTTGGGGTCCCAGCAGTGGGGGTCTCTAGGAAACTTGGGGATGGAGTCTGCTCTGAATTGGACCATTCTAATGAGTACTGGGGTTGCTAGTGTTATGTCTAGTGACCTAGACTCCACTGCCCAGGTTGGTTTTCCAGGCTTGCAAGTGCTCCTATGTTTACTAGTGGGAAAAGGGGGAAAACACCAGAGAGGCATGAATCCTGGTTAGGGGGAGGCCTGTAGCACCCTTTTATGCATCCCCCTCAGCAATCATCTTTCCTCCTCAGATTTATTTCTCCATCATCTCCTTTCCTTTAAAAAAAGCCATGCTGAACGTTTGGCTTGGCACAGGCACAGTCACTAACTCAGGAGGGAAGACTTTGAAAACATGCCCAAGGATCCATCTTGTAACTTCGTTTTTTTCAATTAATAAAAATGTATTTTCTCTTTTACTCCACCCCCAATGGAAAAGAAGAAAAAAGAAAGAAAAACAAAACCTTTGAACCAAATATATGTAGTCAAGCAAAACAAAGTTCCATATTGGGATCTCCAAAAATATATGTCTCACTGTGCATCTTACATCCATCACCGCTCTGTCAGGAGATGGGTAGCATGCTTCATCATCTGACCTCAATGGCTCAAGAGAAAACATTGAAAAAAGACTCCCAGCCTTGAGTATGGGATCTAAGCATCAGGGCTGAGGCTTGGAATTAGGACTCAGTGCCTAGGTCTAAGGGCTAAGTGATGGAATGCCTCAAATTGGGGAGTGGTGTGATGTTAATTTCTTAGGATGTGTAGACTAAATACTTAATGCTTGGAGGACTGTAATATAGTCCTACCATAGGTTTGGGAGCAATGGGCTTAGAGAAATACCCTTCTCATCACTGCCATCTCCTCAGCTTTTCCAACTTTGCTCTCAATTTTCCATCCCCAGGAGATAGGGGAGGAACCCACTTCTAACTCAACTGAGGGTGTGACTTGTCCCTCACCCAGCTTTCTCCCTCACACCCCACAATTTCCTAATCCTGGCTGCCTCCTATACTCATTACCCCTAGAGCCCAGTCTGGCCCCCACTGCCCCCCACAGAGCTGACAGCATGAGCTCATCTGGGCAGGCAGCAGAGTCAGGGAAGGGAAACATTGAGTCAGGGCAGAGATTGTGGCCAGCAGGCTGCTGGGGGAGAGGTGCTGAGGGAAGAAGAGGTCTCTGGGCTCAGTCAGGAGCTTGGAGCTCTTCTGCATTTGGGGTGGGGGATGGAGGGGCAGGTACAAGCAGGAAATGATGCCAGTGTGAAGCTGTGCTAAGGGGAGCAAGAAGACCATCCCTGATGTCCACTGGTAGTGCTGGTCCAAGAGCTGAACGTAGGAAGACAGTGAAGGACATCTTAGACAGAAGGGAAGGGCCTTAGTGAGGGGGTTAAAGGTCAAAGGGTATCTGGCCAATTGGGAGGCAAGGAGAAAAAGCAACTGTCTGTGGCCAGAGTGGCCTTTGTTTTCTTTGAGTGACTCAGTTTATCTCATTGAGCCCGCTGCTAGCCGGATTGTTAAAACACTGTCCAATCTGGGGCACTGATGGTTGGCCACATACCTGTACCTGGGAGAGAGTTGGAGAGACATGGAGGAGGAGGAGGCAAAGGTGGAAGAGAGTAAGGGAGCAAGGGAGATCCTCTCAAGCCAAGGCTTACCTGTGAGTTACTTGGGAACCTCTTAGGCTAGACATAGTCTCCTCCAGGTTCTGTCGAAGGTCCAAGACATTTTGAACTGTCCTCTTTCTCTGGGACTCCGGGTCTGCAGAGGGTGAGAGGGAAGAGACAGGATGAGTCTGGAGATTGACTGCAGGGGACACTTCAGTTATGGGGAACCCTCTACCCAGTAGGACAAGGGCTAGGATACGCAAGGCAGGACAAATACCGAGATGCCAGATCACTGGGGAGATTCCATTGGTGAAAATGGATTCAGGCTTGGGATGTGTGTGTGTGTGTGTGTGTGTGTGTGTGTGTGTGTGTGCAACAGCCCTGGAAGATGGGCCATAAAAATGAGATCCTTTGTCCTTCAGAGCTTCCACCCCTTCCCCCATGTTCATTGTGAGAGCACCTGGTTGTTGTCCTCAGGGGCAATTTTTCCTACAAACAAGGGTCCCTGCCAAGATCTGTGGCAATTAAAATTAGCCTCAACAACTATCCCTCCTTCCTTCTCTGAATCTCAGGCAGTCTGATGGGGGCACATTTGGGAGCCTCAGCTGGCCAGAAGGGAGAAGCGCCACTCCCAATGGGGGACCTGGGAGGGAGATCAGATGGGGTTCTTCCATCTGCTAATTAGGATTAAAAGAAGTTTCTCTGACTAACCTGATAGCACAAAGGCAGAGCCAGGAGGAGAACCCAGAAGGCCTGATAGCCCTAACTTACCTTGGGGGTGGTGGTAGTGTTGGTTTGGAAGGGCCAGGAGACAGTTCAAGGATTGGGAGGGTGCCTATGGAATGGGTGCTAGGGACCAAGGATGTTGGGCCAAGACCAGGGACAACCAGCATAATATTCTTTTGGGAGGTGCCTTTCATGACACTGAAATACAGATTTGGCTACTGTGGAATTCTTCAGCAAGAAAAGCCTACCTAAGGTCATCTGATCTACCTTCTTGTCTCCAGGTTGGGTGACATCTATGACCTAACTGGATTGTAGAAGGAGGAGAACCTTTTGTAGCAAACAGATCCTTCCTCTATTCTGTTTTACAGTGTGACAAAAGCAATGGCCCAAGAAAGAAGGAGATTTGACAGCTCAAAAGGCTTGCTACCTAAGGATCTCAAAGCACTTAATAGAAGCAAATTTATGATGTCTCCCTGGAATCTAGGAGGTAGAGGTTTTCATGAATGACTTCACAGAGAAGAATTCAGGAGGTCTGACATGCCAGGAAATCTCCCCCTACCTTCTCCCTTTATTTTTCCTCCCTCCTCCCTCATGAATGAAGCTGCCCACTCGGCCCACCACAGACTCAGCTGGAGTGTTGGGTTATTTCAGCTGGAAAAGGGAAAACTTTGGAATCCTTTTGAGGGTTGGTTTTTTTCCCCCTTTGCTAAGACTGAAACCTGGGATCTGGCAAGAGGCTGCTTAGACTGTCTCGCCAGCTGGAGGGAGGGCTGGGTGGGGATGGGCAGGGAGCCAGGACCTGGCAGCAACCACTCCCTCTCCCAAGGTCTCCAGGGCACCTTTCCTACAATTTAGCTCCACACCCAAACCTGCTCCACCTTCCTTTCTCCCACTTAGGCTATTACCTTAATATTCTCTAGGCTTTATTTTACTCATCTATAAAATAATGGGTTGAAATACATAATCTCTAAGTTACTTTTAGCATTAAATCCCATTATCCTATACGGTTCTTCATCTACTAGCATTAGACATCCCAGATAAAGTTTTTCAGACCACCCTGCTGGTAGGCAAGGAAAAAAAAAACAAGACAATAACGGACTCTTTTGACAACTGCCTTAGGTCCTCACATTGTAGTAGGATTGTTATTGGAGCATTCAAGAGTAGGGTTGGAAGTGAAACAATGGGTCCAAGACCATGGTCACCGTGCCACAGAAATGTTTCTAAAGGCTGGAGACAGTTAGGAAGCTGGGGATGATAAGTGTGTCTGGGGTGGGGAAGGTAGGTTTGTCAGGCCCTACTGGGTAAGAGCCAGGTCAGGAAGAGAAGGGTTTTTAATAATACAGCAAACAAACCATATTTGTACAGACTTTGATTACATTATACCAGAGTCTCCAATCAATATTTCCCAGGTGGGAAGAAAAGGTCAGATTTGACAGGAAGAGGTCAGAGAGTTCAGAGATGGGCCTGTGCAAATATCTCAGCACCATTTCTGGCATTTATCAAAGCACCTGAAGTCGTCCTCAGCCCGTTCAGTCTCTTTTCATGATTCCCAACAGTCAGTGTGGAGCTTGCAGGGCAGGATGGAGGAAGGAAGCCCTTTGATCTAAGAAAGGTAGAGGATCTAAGAAAGGAGAGGAAGCTTGCATGAGTTGTTCAGTGTACAGGCCCAGGGATCCTTCTTTAGTCTTAGAATACAAATGACCCATGAAGAAAGCTGTTCACTCCCAGATGACTCCAATCCAACGACAGGACCCAGGAATCCCACTCGGCATTTTTTCTTGCTGGTGGGCTAAGGCAGGAATGAGAGCATAGTGACTCTTCTCTTCTGTTGAAGATAGCAACCCCCGCTGAAGAATACCAAGCTGACAGCAGAGAGGATGTGACTATTTTATTTGTTAGGAAGATATCATAAAGGAAGCAAAGGGGAGAAAATTAACCTTCACCCTTTAGTTGGATAAACTTAAGGAAGGTTATTTGGAACTATCTCTGAGCTCCAGGCTTTAGTAAGACCCTATGCCTTGTGCACATTAATTAGGTGCTTAAAATTTGTTGATGAGTTGAATCTAGGCCTTGAAGAAGTCAATCTCTCTGCCTTGGTTTGCTCATCTGTAAAACGAAAGGAAGAAGGCTAAATGATCTTATGCTCTTTTTGTCCTAAATCTGTGATCCTAAGCTTCGACTTGAGAGGCATGGGATGGAAGGCGGCCCTGGAGAAAAACCTGGAGATTGAATTTCTGTCATCGATATGTCTCAGCTTTGCGACCCTGGGGCAAGCCATTTAACTTCTCAGGTCTCCAGGCTATTCTCTAAGACTGTAAGTTACATTATTATGGTGGGACAGGAGGGGGGGAGGAAGAAGAGATTTTCCATAATGAGAGTTCTCGACATTGATGCAATCACAGGTCCAGATTGTTCTGGAATCTGCCAGATTTATTCTGCCCCACTCCAACCTCTCTTCCAAACAAAACAAAACAAAAACTTTGACTTTAGAGATGTAGCTGTGGCTGGATGAGTAGGAACAAGACTACAGAACAGCAATGAACTGTGTCCCCAGAGGTCCAGCAGTGATACTATCTTCAAAGAGAGAAAAGAGAATGACATAAAGGAGGAGTCCTTCTCCATCTCCCCAAGAATTTCCCACTTGTCTCCCCCTGATTCCCACCCAGGAACTTAATTCCTTAATCTACTTTATCTTAGCACCTGGGATGACGCCTACCCTCCTCCCCCATCTAATTCTATTAGTATTAGGAAGTGCTGCTTTCAAACTGTCCCACAGATGTATATTCTGAGCAGAGGGACTCCAGGTGAGGTAAGCCTTTCACCCTAGGATCTGGTCTCTCCTTCCAGGACATTGGCATAGATGAGGGATGCTGAAATCTGGGACTTCTGCATAGTTATTTTTGGTGGGCCTCCCAGAAGCGACATCTGGTGGCCAGGTTGGATATGACAATTGGTCTTTCACCTGGAGAGAAGGTTAGATTTGGCCCACGGGAACTCTGGGACAGGAGTTCTGCTCCTGGAGGACGATGGGGAGGGGTCATTGGGGGTGGCTGGGAAGATCCAGGCTATAATCCTGAGAATACAACTTGGAAATAACACTTTATCCTGCTTCACCTGACCATCAGGCCCCCTGAGGGCTATGGGAAGGAAGGAAGGAAGGGCAGTTTGGAAGAGCTGGGGACCTGTCCTCGCCTTTTACTCTGGGGCACCCAAAATGGCTTTAGCATTGGGGGTGGGGGAGTACACATCTTCCCCCTGTCTAGCAAGTCCTCTCAGAACTCAGCACAACCATGGGAGGTGAGGGTGGGGACAGGCATGGCCCAACAGAGAGGGTGTTAAACTATTTTCTGGACAGCTCCAAGGGGTTTTGACTGAGGGCTGTAAGAGGCCTTCCCATAGCTTCCTATTTTCCCTAGCTGCTGCCATAGGCTTCTCTCTGCACAGATGGAGCAACAGCTTTGGGGAACTGGAGGGGTGGGTGTGCTAATTCAGGGTCTCTAAGGCATAAGAGGCTCCCCCAACCTAGCTGTCACCATGGCAACTCACCCTAGCTTCATGTAAACAACTGCACATACCCAGAATGCAATAGGGCATCTGCATTGTAGGGTGATGGTTCCTTTTATGTACAGATGACTCTTATATCAGCCTGGGGTAAATTTTCTATTTGACCCACAGTCACTGGAATGATGACATGTATACATGTCTTTCCTCTCATACACATGCATATATGTATGTATAATATCCTAGAATAAATATGAAGCATATAACCAACATATAATTGCAATTACAGACATCACTAGACTTGGGAATGTAGCGGTAAATGTTAAAACACAAGCAGGCACATACACAAACACTGTCTGCCTATAAAGGCTATTCCCACAAAGGGAAAAGTGTTTGAATGCACATGCCACTCACTTATCACTTTTGAGGAGGAGAGACAACCAAAGGATAAGAGGTGAGGATTGTGACACCAAAGGAAGCAAGATGATCTAGACTGCTAAGTCTGGCAGAAGAGAAGGCCGAAGAGGGTGTTCTATAATACTTAGACTTTGTAAGTAACTAGTGGAGGCTAGATCTGAGTTCACAGAATCATAGGATTTGAGAGTCAAAAAACAACCTCAGCAGCCACCTAGTCCAACCCATATCTGAAAAAGAATCCCCATTATAATATACCCCAAAAGCAATCATTCAGCCTCTGCTTGAAGACCATGAAGGGGAAACCCTCACCTCTTGAAGGTTAGGTGACATCAGGCCTGACTTGGCCTCTCTGCGACTTCCACCCATTGTTCATGCTTTGGCCTTCTGGGACCAAACAGAACAAACTGAATCCCTTTTGCACATGATAGCTCTTCAGATTCTTGAAGACAGTCCTCATACCCACTTTGAGTCATCTTTTCTCAAGTTAAACATCCTCATTTCCTTTACTTGGGTCATTACTGGAGCCAATAGAAGAGATTCCTACTTCTTTTTCCCATACCAGTCTTCCACCATACTCCTTCCACCCTCAAACTCACGAGACTATATTGGTCTACTTTGTCAGCATAAACCTAGCCAAGCTTTTGCTTTGGCCCTCCCTAAACTTCTTAGCTTCTACTTGCCTGGAAAATTGCTGTGATGGGACAGTCTTGAGGCTTTGGGGGAGGCTGGCATATGGTTTTCAGAAGGTCAGATATTTGGAGTTTAGGGATACAGGGAGGAAGAGATCCAGCCCTAGGAGGGGGTCCCTAGGATTTGCCTCCTTGTCTCTTGCATTTCTCCTGCTTGTGGCCTGTAGGAAGCACTGGAACTGGAGGGATGTGCGTGAGAATCCTCTTGAGGAGACCTTCCCCAATACAAGTTACTGATGCTTGGGCTGGGCCAGGTGCACTGCTGGCTAGAGGCAGGAGGGGTGGATGAGATAGCCGCTGAAAACCTACTGGTTTCCCACACCTCTGGCCTTGATCACAAAAACCCAAACCAACTTAATCTCCTAACTCTCCATTCCCTTCCTTGAATTCCTCTCAGTCATAGGAAACTTTGGGCCTCAGGGCACTGAGAATAATATCTCTTAAACTGTAGTTAAGTAAGGAATGGGGAACAACTAGTGAGGTGGTATCACCAAATGACAGATTTATGATTGTGGTGGAAGAAGGTGGTAGGCAAGGAGATCCATCACTCAACACCCAAACTTCCCCAAATAATAATTAGCCAGCAATTAAGTAAATTGCAATAACTGCCTGTTGAAATTTTAATTACCCCACATTGCATAGTTCAGAACTCTTATGAGAAGTTTAGCCCAGGGCCAACGGTGGAATAATATATGTCCAAATTCTAAGATAGCCTTAGGTATTAGTACAGCAGCAGAAGGGTAGCAGCGGTAGGGACTGAAGTTAGACATTAGATAGGAAGAGGAGCAGCTCACTATAGAGGGATTTAATGTTGTTGGTCCTTCATTCTCGAAGAGGACCATGACATTGGGAAGGTGATGGCTTGACTTGCAAGTAAACTGGATTTAGGTGAGGCAGAGCTGTGCAAAGTCATCAGCCTCAGTCTCTCCTCCAGAGCCATGGGGGTCCAGTGGCAAGATATATGTCAGGACAACTACAGATGGACAACTAGAGATACAGTGGGAAACCTTGGCCTTTTTATGCTAAGGTCTTTTCCATATCCCAGGTTGTTTGAGGCAATGCTCATTTAGTGATTAAAACTAGCTAAGAATTGAGGCAAAAGATGGTCTAGTTTGCCTTTACAAAAGAATCAATCTGGGAGGGAAAGACAGAGGGATTTAATAGAAATTATCTAGTCAGTCACCCTCCTGGATCCTTAGATGACGAAACATAGGTCAGATGGCTCAAATTCCATCCTCTGCAAGAAGTCTTTTCTGGTCCCACCCACTCCTAGTGCCTCCCCTATGAGATGATCTCAGATTTACACTATGTCATGCCAGCTAGGTACATAACTGTTTGTATGTCGTTTCCACCATTAGAATGTGAGTTCCTTGAAGGCAGGGCCAGAATTTTGCTTTTCTTTGTATCTCTAGTGCTCAGTACATTGCATAACGTGTAAATGTTATGTAGTAACACTTAATAAGTAAGAAAGCACTTAATAGATCTTTGTTGACTGAATGACACACAATTAGTGACCAAGCCAGAATGAGAGCCTGGGCCTGTAATCTCCAAGTACATTGGAAATGCAGAAGTACAGACTTAAAACTGGAAAGGACCTATGAGATCATCTAGTCCCCTTATTTTAAAGAAGAACCTGGATTCAGAACGGTTAGGGAACTTGCCCAGCATCATATAGGAAAATGGCAGAGTTAGAACCCAGATCCTCTGACTCAAAATCCAATACTTTCTTCACAGCACCATGTTACTAAAGAAAGTAACAGTCTACCCCTCTCCATGTAACACTACCAGAGCACGAAAAAAAGCTCTCAGTCTTAGGAACATGTCTCTGGTGCAGACCTGCTGGGAATCAGGAAGGATGAAAAATCACATAGGGAGTAAACAAACATACCCAATCAAGGGCACAGCCTTTCTAGTGGTCTAATCAACGTTAACATTGGGTAATGAGTGAGTGGCACAGGAGCGAGATCTTCCTTGTGTTCCCAAACCTGGCAGATTGTGGAAACTCAGTAAATACTGGACAGATTCCATTCTAATAAATACCACCTCAGAAGTCAATCAATCAACCAATTAAGCAAGTAGGCAATTAACAAGAATTTGTTAAATGCTTACTATGTATGCCACAGTCCTAGGTGGTAGAGATTCAAAGACAAAAGAATGAAACAACCCCTGCCCTCAAGAAGCTTATGTGAAGGGACACATAAACATGTATATAAATAAAGGATATATATAAAATGAATACAAGGCAATTTTGGGGGAGAGGTCCTAGCAGCTGGGAGTGGGGATCAGGAAAGGTCATGGGCCGAAGTGGTCTTTTGAGCTGATCTCTGGAGAAAGCCGGAGGTTTTCAGTGATAGATGTAAGAAGAGAGTACATTCCAGGCATAGGGGAGGCCTTTATAAAGGCCTGTGGATGGGAGATGGAATGTTGTGTAAGGGGAATGGCAAGAAGTCCAGTTTGGCTGAACCTGAGAGTGTGTGAAGGGGAGTAACGGATAATTAGACAGGGAAGATAGGCTAGAGCCAGGTTGTAAATGGCTTTAAATGCCAAACAGAGGACAGATTTCTGATGCTAAGCCAATGGCCTACTCATTTCAAGCACTATTCAAAATAACAACATTCCATTACACTACCATTAAAAAAAAACACAAAACCTGTCACTAGGGCTTTATTTTAAGGATATTTGACTTGTATTCACAAACCATGATGGTGATGATATTTCAATTAAAAAAAGTATATTTCTTGTTCAGATTCCTTTTGAATCTTTGCTGTAATCTGGAAGATAAAACCCTGAAATGATGCCATTTGTCTTCTAAACTATGTTTATTTGGTTTTTAAAAAGCCAGAAAAGCATGACAAGCAGCCTTCTGAATCCTCCCAGACACTTATTAGCTGTGTGACCCTGGACTTGTCATTTAACTTCTACCTGCCACAATTTCCTCAACAGTAGAATGAAGATAGCAATAGCACCTACCTCCCAAGGGGTTCTTGTGAGTATCAAATGAGTTAATATTTGTAAAGTGTTTAGCACAGTGCCTGGCACATAGTAGGTGCTTACTAAATCCTTCTTTCCTTCCCAGGTATATTTCAGTTCACTTTTTAGCTGTTTTAAATTCCAGACTTTGGCTCATTGGAGGTAAAGGAAATGTAACTTAACTAAATTCAGTAAATAATTATGAAACACCTACTATGTGCAAAACAGTGTTATCCACTGATGCTATAAATGTAAAGATGGTCAATTTCTGCCACAATTAATCACAGAATGCTCTGCTTCTATTGAATCAATTAATTAATAAAAAAGTAAACCGGATACAAATTAGCCCTTAATCAATCTGAAAGTATTATAAGGACTTTGGGTCCTTGACAAAGAGAAAAGACATCACATAGGAAATATCTTGCGATTGGTTGAAGAAGATAAAGTCATGCCTCTTGAGCTATATATAAAGACAGAAAATTAGTTCCAAACTAGCCAGTTGAGTGGGAGAAGAGCCCAAATTGGGAGCTTAAGATACTTGACCCCTGAGAGGAAATCACTTTTGGGGGAGAAGATTGTGCCTACTTCTCTCCCTTCCCTACTCACCATTGACCATGTTACTAAAGAGAAGGGAGTAGTTGGAAATAGTACATCTAGCTGGGAGGAGAGACATGTTAAGGGCAAAGAGAAGACCTCCCAAGAAAATACAATTAAGCATCAAGAGACAGAATTCAACATGTCAGGATCTTATGAACTTCATAAGGTCAGAAGATGCGGACTTCTCATTGATGTTGGAAGCAGAGTCACTGAAACAGCAGTGACTGATATTGTCTACATTGAGAGCTGAGGCATACACCAAGGACCACCTAGATACACTGAGAAAAGGCAGCTTCAGGACTCTACCAGGGCACTGGCCCTTGGAGTCCAGCAGAGAGCTACACACATGGGAATTCCTTACTCTTGTGCCTCATTGCCATTCTACTATAAGCTTGAGCCCATTCTTCCTAGGGATCTTGCGTGTGCAAGGGGAGAGTTGCACCCCTAGTCTATAACTGTTATCCTTGCTCCACCAGCTTAGTAAATACCCTTTCTAAAAGTTAGTCAAGTCTGGCTGATAATCAGTAGGAAGCACACCTGTGGGGGCTTGTAAACAATAGTACTGACAACTGCCAATCCCACAAGGCTACCTTTAAGACTCGGAGGGAAATAATAGTCAACCAACCTCTAGCTGTGCTTGTGAGTATCCAGGTGAAGAAGTGACCCTAGAGAGGTGCTATGTGAAGTAAAAACAAACAAAACAAAAAACAAAAAAACCCCAGACTCTGCCACACTCAAGGAGATTACCCTCTACTATGTGGACTTCTGGGGCTTGTGGCCATAGTCCCTGAGCTCAATTCTGAAAGGTAATGAGACCCTCCTCACAGTGTGGCATGGGAGTACAGGTGCTTCAGACACACAACTGACCCTCAGCACAGGCACCCATGTGATGCTCATGTTTGTCTAACTCTCCCTACTACCAGGGTCCTTCCCAAACTCTGCTGTGACCTGAAGTGCTTTGGAATGATGGAAGGATATGAACTTCAGCAGACAGGAAACCTCTTTCGAAAGAGCATGCGGGGGGACTACTCTTCACTGTATTACTAATCTCGTAGCCTCATTTATTCCCACATACAAGTCACAATATTTTTTGAGTCAGTTGTCAGGGAACCTCCGTAGCAGAAGCAGGTTGAGTGTTTTCTCTCTTGCGGTAAGGGAATCAATTCTGACAGTGTCATGAAATGCTCCTGTTTCCAGAAGAGTTGGCTGGGTTATCAAGTCATCTTCAGGGAAATCCCCAGAACCTGAGAACTAGCAACTGGGCTGAAGCAGGGGCCACAGACTGACTGACAAAGCAGTGTATGGTGAAGAGAGTGCCTAAGCTGGGGGAATCAGAGGGCCTGGGTTCAAGTCTTTGCTCTTTTACTTACTGCTTATGTGACCTCAGGGAACGCACAGAATCTTTCTCCTCAGTTTCTGCAGCTATAAAATGATACAGATTGGAATAGATGATCTTTGAGACTCTTTCTGGGCAGATAGGTGGTGAAGTAGAGTGCCAGCCCTGGAGTCAGAAAGACCTGAGTTCAATTTTAGCCTCAGACACTTACTAGGTAGGTGACCCTGGGCAAGTCACTTAATCCCATTTGCCTCATTTTCCTCATCTTTAAAATGTACGGGGGAAGGAAATGGCTAACCATTCTAGTATCTTGGCCAAGAAAATCCCAAATGGGGTCACAAAGAATTGGACAAAACTAATTACTTGACTAAGCAACAACAAGAGGCTTTTTAGCTTTAAATCTATGATCCTATGCATGTTGGGAAATGGCAAGTATTGCAGACAACATGGTAGAAAGAGCACTGGATCTGAAATCAGAGGACCTGGGTTCAAATCCCACCTCAGGAGAATACTACCTATGACCTTGGGTAAGTCACTTAATTTCCCTAGGGCTCAGTTTTCTCACCTGTAAAATGTGAAGGATGGGTCAGCTGGCTTCTAGGGCTCTTTCTAAGTCTAAATACATAATCCCATACTTGGTGCTACATAGGTAGAAAGAACCAGCGTTGAGCCGGCATGCACATGGCAGGATGAAGGGAGGGTTGGAGACTCGGGTGGGGATGGAGTGGCGAGGACCCCAGGTCTGGGGTGGCAAGATTAGAATCTGGAGGGGTTTTATGTCCTGTTTGAGAAGGTCTGGATCAGGGAAGTACAGTTATAGTACCTGCTCTGAAGCCCTAAAAAAGGGAGTGTGTGGGAGAGAAATTAGGGTGGAAATCATATGGTGCATCGGTAGGGACACTAAACTGAGTCAGAGTGCCCCAGCTTTGCCAGTGATGAGCTGACTGAGTTAGGTGAAGTCTCTCTTCTCTCTGAGGCCTCAGTTTCCTTATCTGTAGAATACAGGGGTTAGATGAGATGACCCCTAAGGTCCCTGCCAGCTGTGACACTCTGTTTTGTGACTGACCATGATACACGTGACTCTTCCCATCCTCCATCTTCTGACCACTCAGGAGCACCAGAGAGGATGAGCTTCTCAAAGCAGAGGGGCACATCCCTCAGATGCCAGGCTACTGGGCAGAGGATCTATGGCATTCAAACCTCTGTCACTTCCTCTTTTAACTTGAGAAGCTCAAACATCCCAGGTTCCATTTAGTCTTTGGCATGCTCTGCCCACCCTAGGAGAAGGTGCCCATCACCCCAAAGTCATTCTGAGGACTAGGTGGGGACTCTTTTCATAGAGGATGGCACCCATGCTCTTTTCCTCCCTCATCCAGCCCAAGTGAATGATGATGCTGATGGTGATGACGATGATGGTGGTGTTAATGTGTGTGTGTGTCTGTCAGGGGTGAGGAGCAGGACCCTAACAGTATTTGTTAGGGGATCCTCTCCCCCTGTCCCCATGTCCTTCTACAAGAATTTCAGGGACTTGCTGACAAGAAGCTGCCACTAGATGGGGCTGCTGGCCATGTGCTGGGCGGCTGCAGCGATCGCTCCCCACCCCACACGACACTGCAGTGAAGAGTGAAGGAGCTCTATGGAGTAGCTGTGACTCCCCGCAGCAGCCGTAAGGGCGGGTTTCTTTTCGAATTCTGCTCAGCCACTTCCAGGTCCTACCTGTTCTGCTTCCTAATCCCCAGGATCCCAACCACAAAAATGTCCAAACTGAGGCTGGTTTCCTTAGTCACTGTCAGATCAACACAAGGAATCATTGTATTTACAGATAGAAGGGATCTTCAAAGGCCATCTGGTCCAACCCGCTCAATTTTACAGATAGGGAAACTGAGGCCGAGGAAGGTTAAGTGACTTTCCCAAGGTCACTGAGGTACTAATTATTAGAGACAGGATCATAATGTTTATTATCATTAATAATATGAAATTTAGATGGCACTTTGAGGTTTGCAATAGGTAACAGGCAAACCTTATGACTCTCACAATTCTGTGAGATGGGGCTATTTTTCTACTTATTTTATGGACGAAGAAACTAAGACTGAGAGAGGTCAGGTGACTTGCCCACAGTCACACAGCTGATCAGTGCCTGAGGCCGTATTTGAACTCGGGTCTTTCTGACTCCAAGTCCAGCTCTCTGGCCACTGAACCACTAGCTGCCTCTGCTGACAGCTTGAAGGGACTTCAGAGATCAACTAGGCCAATTCCCTCCTTTTACACAAACTCATTTTATGGAAACTGAGGCCCAGAGAAGCAAATCAATTTGACCAAGGTCATGCACGAGGTAAGTAGCAAAACCAGGAGTCAAAGCCAAGTCTTTTCATTCTTTGCACAATACCATTCACTCACCCCTTGACTCTGTGAGGACAGCATGTGCTGGGGGTGGGTGGGAGGAAATTGGAGCTATTCTTTTGGAGGGGGGGAGCTACAGGGAATTCTATTTTTTGGCTTCCTCCCTGGCAATACTCCTTGCTTGTTCTGAAGAACTCTTCGAGGTTTTCTCATAGGATCAAAAATGGGAGGAAGGGACCTCAGGTCATTGAGTCTTCATTTTACAGATGAAGAAACGGAGGCACAAAGAGGTTAAGTGACTTGCCCAGGGTCACACAGTGACTGAGGTGGGATTAAAACCCAAGTCCTGACTCTAAAATACTAAATCCAACTGAAATTTGAACCCAGGTCCTATAACTTCAGGGCCAGTAATATTCTTTCCACTGTATCCAGCTTCTTCTGTGTCTTTTCTCCTTTCTGTCTCCCTTTTCTCTGGGCTGAAGAAAGACTTTTTTGTTCCACCTGACTGGTTCAGAGTCAGTGCCAAGGTTTCTAGAAGGCTCAGGATTTCCTCCTTGTCCCATCCCCACCCCTCACCCCTCAACGGCTGAAGTGAGAAAATGTTTCTAAAACTTTCTCCCAGACGCCTAGACTTATCTCCTCTTCACTGATCCCAAAGCAGAAGTCAGGAAGCTGGCCCTCTCAGCAGATCAGAATCCCTCCCTCTCCACCCCCCACCCCATGGACCACAATGCAGCCCCCTCAGAGGAGAAAGTGGCAGCTGTTTCCCAGTCTCATGGCCAGAGTACCCTGCAGTGAGGTCAGGACAGGAAGCCACATCCTCTGGGCCAACAGCAGCTGTGCACCGGGTGGGGGAGGAGGCCAGGACGATGGTGCATGCTGAATAACATCCTCCTTACACTCTAACCTGACCCTGATCTCTGTCCTTCACTCCGAACAGGCTCCCACTCTGCCCAGAATCCCAGCCCTGCCTTCTTGGAGGAAGTTCAGTGTTGTTGCTAATGGCTGGGTTGCCTTCCTGGGAAGAAAGTGGACAGTGAAAAGTACACGGGCTTTGTTCCTGAGCTCTGCGTCAATGGGATGTTTTCACTTCTCCTTATTAACAACAATTTCTTCTCTTCCCCAAACACTAGGGGTTTTCCAGGAGTGGTCAATATTGAGCTAGTGAATGAATGAAGCATGAGGACTCCCACCTCCTTCCCACCTCCCCTAGGATCCTATTTCTATTTGGAAGGGAAGATTTGCAGACTTACTATGTGCTTCAGCTTATCTGAGAAGAGGTATGGCTCATGTGGATCTGAAGACAGAGAATCCTGTCCACGTCACTGGCTACCTGGATGACCATGGGACCTAACTGCGTATCACTATCCTCATCGGCAAAATGAAAGGGTTGGGCTAAGTAGCTTCTAAGGTTTCTTTCTGGGGCAGCTAGATGGCGAAGTGGATAAAGCTCTGAGTTTGGAGTCAGGAAGATCTGAGTTCCAATCTGGGCTTACATATTTATTAGCTGTGTGACCCTGGGCAAGTCACTTAACCCTGTTTGCCTCAGTTTTCTCATCTGTAAAATGAGCTGGAGAAGGAAATGGCAAACCACTCCAGTATCTTTGAAAAGGAAATTCCAAAAGGGCCACAAAGAGTCTGAAATGACTGAAAAACAACTAAACAACGAGGTTCCTTCTACCTCTAAATCGATGATACTCTGATTCTCTGTATGGATGCATGGATGAGTTTGGAGGGTGGAGGGAGCTCTGGTGTCCTCTGCCACTTAGTGGCTGGTTGAGAGCTGATGTCCCCTAATCCATAAGCAGGAGACCAAGCTGGGGAGGAGCTCTTTTGTAATTAGCCAGGCTGGTCTGAATCAGACCAATAGATACACTGTCCATCAGTGGAGGCTGCGCTCTATTGGTAGAACCATTAAGAATGAAGGCTTACTTCTGAACCACGGTGAGGTACAGCTTTGGACGATAACTCAGAGGCAGGAACAGATTAGAAGGCTCTAAGAAGACAGCTTGGCTAGAACAGAGGGTTCAGTCCATCGATCAGTCAATAAACATTGATTAAGTTATATACTATGTGTTAGGTAATGGGCTAAGCTCTAGAGTGCAGTCAAGTCAATAAACATTTATTAAAGCGCCACTGTGTTCTGGGGGTACAAAGAGAGACAAAAGACAGTCCCTGACCTCAAGAAGCTCATAATTTAATGGAGGAGATAACTGTGTAAATAGCTGTATATGAGCAAGCCAAATACAGGATAAATAGGAACTAATAAACAAGGAGAAGTCACTAGAATGAAGAGAGATTGGGAAAGACCTCCTGTGGAGGTTGGGATTTAAGCTGGGTCTTGCAGCAAATGACATGAAAACAGACACGGAGCAACAGTCTGGTTTCGGGAAGTTCGGATTGCCCCAATCAGCTGATCCAGTCCTGGCCTGTGCTCATGCTAATAAAGATGGTAGCTGTATTATGTCTAAGGAGGATGGATGTGGGAGAGGTTTAGAAACTCATAGAATGCCAGTGGTAGGAGGGACCTTAAAGACATTAATCTAGTACCCTGGGAGAAATCAACCTCATCCACTCCCACCACTCTCAACGCCGCAGGAGGCCATCTGCGTCATATCCTCCACCTCCCTCTAAGTACTATTTTGTTGTATGGCAGCAGCCTGGGTCAGAGTGAGGATTTAGGGTGTAAGAACCTGGATTAATTGAGTCTTCTCTTCCTCTGAGCTTAACAGACTCAAATTCTCAGACTTGGAGGGGGTCCAAGCTAACTCCTCTCCTACTCCCTCTCAGAGCAGGGTTCCTGTAGAAGGCTACTCCCAGCCTTGGGGACCCTGTTAGGGTTTTCCCAAGCCTGCTGAGTCTCCTCTCCCTGGAAGGCCCCGAGTTTTCTTGCCAAATGAACCCTGAGATTTACTGGAAGATGTTTCCCATTAACGATACTGCCCAGATGCCCTGCTCCGACAGGTTGACGTAGCAGGATCAGGGAGGAGTTGCCATGGGAACGGTGTAGACAGCCGAGGGAACCATCTGCAGCCTGAGGTGACGGGTACGCAGGAGGAGCAGGGGACAGAGTTACTTTGGGGTGAGGCCTCATTTCAGGTGTTGATCTGCAGTTGGAAATGTTCCTGGGGGGGATTTCTTGATTACATTTCCTGAAGGCTGCATGTGTATAATAATCATAATTCTTTGCACTTATACAGAGCTTTTACCACTATTATGACTGTTTCACAAAAGAAGAAATCAAGGTCTATTTTACTCACTGAAATCCAGTTTATAAATGGAGAAACTCAAGAGTAAGTGACTTGCCAGGATTACACAGTGAATTAATAATAGAGCCAGGAAGAAGATTCAGATCATTTCCATGACATTTTTGGAGCATCCAGATGATGAATTAGATAGAGCGCTGGGCCTAGGATCAAGAAGACCTGAGTTCAAATCCAGCATCAGACACTTACTAGCTGTATGACCCTGGACAAGTCACTTAACCCTGTTTGCCTCAGTTTCCTCATCTGTAAAATGAGCTGGAGAAGGAAATGGCAAAACATTCCAGTATCTTTGCCAAGAAAACCCCAAATGGGGTCGTGAAGAGTCAGACATGACTGAACATTCTCCTGTAGGGCTGAAGGGAAGGCTTGGGTTATTTTCTATATCCACATTTGCTTATGTGAGTGCTTGTGGTTACCCTGCCATAATGCAAGTTTCTTGAGGGGTGAGACTGTATTTCTTTGTATCACCAGTGCCTAGCACAGCACTCAGCACAGAGAAGGTACATCTTAAGGCTTGTTTGCTGAAGAATCCTTGACTGATTGACTTCCTCAGACCCAGCTTTTCCACTGCCCCTTATGTATGCTTTCTCATAGCCGGGCTCTCAAGATCCCACATAGACCTGCCCCGTTCTTCTCTTCACAGAAGTGGTCATTGACAATAGCACGCCTGGGATCGTATTCCCAGGGCTGGATGTGCCTCTGACAAGAGCAAAGATGCTCTCAGTTAGACTCAGGAAGGAATTCAGTGAGGCTCTTGCCTAGGCACCAACACTCCTATCTGCACATAGTTCTTCAGTTCTTACCTGGCCCCTCCCTCCAAGGGTAGGGCCCTTGAGAAGAGCCCTGAATTTATAATGAGAGGCCCTGGGTACAAATCCCAGCTCTTCTACCTTGCGGTTGTATGACCTGGGGCAAATTCCTTCACCATTCTGACCTTTGGTTTTCCTCATCTGTAAAATGGAAGGTTCCTGGACAGCTTTGTCTGTTTACTCCCCCAGATGTCATCCTAGCTCAGGTCCTCAACCCTTCTTGACAGGAAGATGACAAAAAACTCCAAAAAACTCCCCAACTCTCAGCCTTCTTCTCGCTGACTCACATCTCTACTCACTTTTTGTGGTTCATTTGTTTCAGTCATGTCTGACTCTTTGTGACCCCATTTTGGAATTTTCTTGGCAGAGATACTGTAGAGATTTGACATTTCCTTCTCCAGCTCATTTTACAGATGAGGAAACTGAGGCCAATGGGGTTAAATGACTTGCCCACGGTCACCTCGCTAGTAAATATCTGAGGCTGGATTTGAACTCACGAAGAGGAATCTTCCTGACTCCAAGCTCAGGCCCCACCTCAAGATATCTTCTATATGGCTGACAGGGATTTTCCTAAAGCACAAATCTGATCACCTCATTCTAATGCTCAATAAACTCCAGTGGCTCCCTCTTGCCTTTAGGAGCAAATAAATAGAAATTCATCTATTTGGTACTTAGAGCTCTTTGCAACCTGGCTCCTTCCTATCTTGCCTATCAGGGTAGTGGTGGGGATAGAGCACTTGGCCTGGGGATAGAGCACTTGGCCTGGAGTCAGGAACGACCTGAGTTCAAATCTGGCCTCAGACACTAGCTGTGTGACTCTGGGCAAGTCACTTCACCCTGTTTGCCTCAGTTTCCTCACCTGTAAAATGGGGATGATAATAGCAATACCTCCCAAGGTCGTTGTAAGGATCAAATGAAATAATAATCGTCCATCACTTAGTACAGTGCCTGGCACATAGTGGGTGTTCTTAGATATTATTACTGACAGTCTTCTTACCTATTATTTCCCTCCTTGGACTCTGCAGTCCAGCTGTGTTGGCCTCCTGGCTGTTCCTCAAAGGACAGTTAATCTCTTCTCTCCGGGCCTTTGCACCCCCTGTCCCCCACTGCCTCTTAGAAGCCTCGCCTTCCTTGCAGACTCAGTTCAGACTCCCCCTTCTGCAGAGGGACTTTCTGGGTCCCTCCCTCCATGGGCGGCCCCTCCTATCCCACTTTGCACAGACCTCGATTTTTCCCCCTTCTGCAGAGGGACTTTCTGGGTCCCTCCCTCCCTGGGCTGCCCCTCGTATCCCACTTGACCAAACCTCGATTTTTCCCCCTTTGAATGTAAGCTTCTTGAGGGGAGGGGCAGTTTTGACTCTGCTTGGCACCCTCCGTGCCCAGCACATACAAATGCTGGTGGATTGACGGGATTGGATGACCTTTAAAGCTCCTTCTGGTTCTAAATCTGATAATCCGATGATCTCAGCGCTCAGTGCTCAGGCCCCTTTCAAAACAGACATGGTCAGTTGTACTAGCAGAGGCCACATGGGGGAAATGGCATTCATGAGGAGCAAGTCCTTGAGGGTAGCATGAGCTCCTGCCCTCAGGGAACTACCTGTGAGATCAGCTAGACAGGCTGAAATACGTTCAGCTGGGTGGTGCAGTGGATAGAGGGCATGGCCTGGAGGCAGGAGGACGAGAGTTCAAATCTGGCCTCAGACACTATCTAGCTGTGTGACCCTGGGCAAGTCACTTCACCCCGTTTGCCTCAGTTTCCTTA
The DNA here is from genome assembly GCF_011100635.1 of Trichosurus vulpecula. Classification (NCBI taxonomy): domain Eukaryota; kingdom Metazoa; phylum Chordata; class Mammalia; order Diprotodontia; family Phalangeridae; genus Trichosurus; species Trichosurus vulpecula. The sequence goes on along the minus strand of NC_050576.1, from coordinate 102,194,630 downwards.
TCTGCAAAATGAGCTGGAGAAGGAAATGGCAAACCACCCTGTATCTTTGCCAAGAAAACCCCAAATGGGGTTGTGAAGAGTCGGACACGACGGAAACAACTGAACGACAACATCACCAATTTGGCTAAGGGAGATAACTAGGCCAGGGTTTCTGCTGAGTGGGGGGAGAAAGTGACAGCAGAGATTCTAGAGGATGGACGGTCATTATGGGGGAGGGGACAGAGATCAGAGAAGGCTTTCTGGAGCTGCAGCGTAAAAGAAGGGAGGGGAGAGACAGAGGGAGTAAGATGAGGAAGGTTGTTCCCTACGCATAAAGAGGATGGTTTGATTGGTTTATTTTTAACATTCCTCTTCTTTTTTTTTAATTTTAAGTTCCAAATTCTCTCGCCAGAGGAGCTGATATGGAGCCATTGTAGTTTGCTGAAAGGGAGGGGGTGAAGGGAAGGGAACAAGCATTTATTAAGCACCTACTATGTGCCAGGCAGTATACTAAGTAATTTATAAATATTATCTCCTTTGAGCCTCACAACAACCTTGGGAAGTAGGTGCTATTGGGGAAACCAAGGCATTCAGAGGTTAAGAGGTTAAGTGACTTACCCAGAGTTACACAGCTGGTAAGTGTCTGAGCCTGGATTTGAACTCTGGGCCTACGGCTCTATCCACTGTGCCATCTAGTTGCCCTAGAGCAGGAGTGGGGAATCTTCAGCCTTGAGAAAACACGTGCCTCCTAGGTCCTTAGGTGTGGCGTTTTGACCGAGTTTTACAGGACAAAGTTTGGATTCAGTCAAAGGGCCACACTTGAAGACCCAGAGGGCCACATGTGGCTTCAAGGCTGCTGGTTTCCCACCCCTGCCCGAGAGGGATAACATGGTTAGACTTGGGTTTTAGGAAGACCAATTTGACAATTGAATGGGGCATGGATTAGAGTAGGGAGAGACTTGAGGCAGGAAGATCAACCAGTAGGTTCTTACAACAGTCCAGTCATGAAGTAATGAGTTTATGCTAGCGTAGGTGGAAGTGTCACAAGATGGAAGAAGAGGGCGTATGTAAGAGATCTCATGGAGGTGAAGTCAGCAGGCCTTGGCCATAGAGTGGACTGAGGAAGGGTGCATGAGAGATAAGAGGGAGGGATAGGTTGGGGGGTTTATAAAGTCATAGGGAATCAGGTCTGGAGCCAGAAGGGACCTGAGAACCCATCTAGTTTGACTGCTTCATCCTAAAGATCCAGAGATGGCAAACAATTTGCCCAAGGTCACACAAGTAATAAGCAGCAGACCTGGGGTTGGAATCCACTTTCTCTGTCTTCAAATCCAGCATATTTTCCACTAGAGCCCTTGGCAGTTCTCACCCACAGAATGCATTTGCTAGAAGGAACACTACAGACCATCTAGTCCCCTGTCCCCCCCTTCCCTCTTTTTTCCAGAGAAGGAAACTAAGGCCAGAAATGTGGTTACCTTCCCAGACTACAAAGTGGGTCACTGACGGAGCCAGGACAGGAGCTAGAGTTTAGCTTGTGGTAAATATTCAGTGAGAGGAAAGTCCTTGACCATGACAGCGATCAGCAGGCCTGACTCAGAAGGGAATGAGTGTGGCCCTGTTGCCCCCTCCCCTGCTCTGCCCCAGGCTTATTACTAAGAATTTCCTAGATCTTCAATCTTCAGCTCAGCCTGTAACAATCTGCTGGGGCATCAAAGAGCTTCTGTCAACTCGGCTGGGCCACAACAACCCCCAAAGGGGCTGAGGCTCCTGCGAAGCCTTCCATGCCACTGACCCCCTCGACCCGCTGCTGCCCATCTCTTCATCCCTTGTCACAGCCCATCTGTCTTCCCTCCTTTTCCTCTGCCTCCAGGAAGGCTCTGTTGCTTATGTCTGGGGTACAGGCCTCAGGGAAGGAACAGAGACTAAGGCAAAACTGTACCAAAGCAAACTGGCTTAGCTTTAAAGACAAAAAAATATTTCAACTTAGAAAACTGCGGAATAGTGGAATGGCCACTGGTGATGAGCCTAGAGAAGACTAGGCAATGACCATTGACCCTGGAGTAATGACAGCAATGGGGGATTTAGGCCAGACATGAGGAATACCTTCTACCCCTAGAACCTCATTCTCTAGAGATGCCTGGTCCTACTATTAGCTAGCTGTGTGACCTTGGGAAGCCAGATCATCCCAGTTTTCTCCTCTGCAAAATGAGGTTAGACTTGGTGACCTCTAGGGTCCTTTCTGGCTGAATTTATGACCCTATGATTCCATGATTCATTTCCCACATGCCTGGAATAGCATGAGATGCAGAATTTCCCAGGAGCAGGGAAATAGAGGAGATCAACTTGGAAAGGCCAAATGTCCTAGAAGCTTTCAAAACTGGAGGAGCAGGCCTCTCCTCAGCTGATTATCTCCGGTTAATCCTGGCTCTATCTTGTCCGCACATAGTCATTTGCAAGTTGTCTCCCCCTAATATTAGATTGTGAGCTCCTTGAGAGCAGCAGCTGTCTTTCCATTTCTGTATTCCTAGTGCGCAGAACAGATTAGCCTAGCACACAGTCGGTGTTTAATAAATGCATGCTGTTGATTGACTGGCAGTTACTTTTCCTTTGAACATCTCCTCCTGACCTCCCCTCTCCTCCTCCTGACTCCGCTCCTTCTGCCCCTGCCCCAGGCTTATCCAGGCTCTGGTAATCATAAAACTGCCGGACTCTGATGAACCTTCCTAGAGCGTCTGGCAGGCAGGGTGACCTGCCTGCCAAGTCCAGAGACTATGCTCAGCTGCCTAATGAGATCATTCAGAATTTGCCTTGTCTATCCAATTTAGGCTTTGCTGCAACAGCCTGGGAAACAGTGGAAGCCAAAGCAGCTTTAAACTGTCTCCTCTTCTGAGTGCTTCCTCTCCCTCCCTTTCACTAGGTCACACATGTGGAGACACAAGGTTCCGGTTCCCCACCTCTTCTTGAATTTGGCCCACTCCTACTACCCTTGCCTCTTTCTGGAGGGAAGCTCAAATGGGTCTCTACTGCCTTCCCCTTCCAACATGACAAGCTGGCCTGGAAGCTGGAGCCCGAGCCAGGGAGATGCCAGGGTACTTAGAGCATGGGGCTCTGCCTTTCCGGGCCTTGGCATCTTTCCCCATTTAGACAGGGTTTGAGAATGTGCTGGGGTGAGGGTAGGATGGAGAGGGAGAGAGGAGTTTTAAACCACTATGTTTGGGAAATGACATTCAAGAGATTTTCTTCTCTGGTCTTTCTTTGATCTTGGGTCACACTAGCCCAGGGGTATCTGACCAAATGATTATTGGGCCTCTCCAGTCCTAGCTCTTCCAGGTATCAACTGCCCCACTTCTGATGCTTGTCTTTTTTGTGTGTATGTTGGGGGGATGGGATGGGGGAGAGCTCAGAGGTAGGGAATGGTTGGGAGCAGAATTGGGACAAGGTATCTAAACATTCTCTGCAAGGTGTGAAAATTGCCACCCCCACTCCCTGATTCTATGTGTTACTGTCCACCACAGGCTTTGGGTCTTCCATAAAACATGAGACTTGGCTTATCACAAAATAGAAAGAGGGGAATTTTTGTCAATATTAAAATATGTGCATTTATAAAAGTCATGTGAAAATGTCTCTTGTTACACTTTAGCACATGCTACACCACAGACAGCTGTCTGCCACACCTACTTGTAGTTGTAGATTTGGGTTGGAGAGTATATATACATACATACACACAGACACAGACACACACACACACACACACACACACACAGAATGAGAATACCATGCCTTGTTCTTCTAATATCCTGGCTCCTGGAAGCCCTGCTGTATGTCCAGGCATCATGAAACCTTGGCCAGCCTGTTCCAAGAGAGGCAGATTCCTTCAGAAGGCACTGAATATATGGGCAAGGTTGAACTTTATGTGTGACTTTAGGCAAATGAACTCTTCTGGGCCTCAGATTCCTCATATATATGGGGGAGATGGACCAGACTATTTCAAAGATCCCTTTTCAGTCGAACATGTTATGAGTACTTTTATAAGTAGAAAAGTTCTTGGCACATTGGGGAAGCTGTATTATGTACATTTCTCCAAGCTCCAAAATCTCATGATTCTAGGATTCCAGTGGGGAGGAAGCCCCTGTGACCTGAGCCCCTGGGCATGCTCCCCAGTGTTCAGCTGGTTTCTAGCAGGTCCATTGGGGGTTGGGAGGTGGGGCTTGTTTGACCCACTTTGGGTCCCAGCTAGAGAACGGAGACCTGCAAGATGGCAGGTCAGTTCATTTGTCACATGGTCAGTAACATATGATCTAGGGAGCTGCCTGACCCTTCTCCCAACTCAAACCAGCTGCCCACTAGGACACACAGACCACTGAGGCCCACACCCTCTCCTGGCGCCACCAAGGTTCTCAGAACTGGAGGCGCTGGCTCCAGGGAGAAAGCGTTTCCCTGACCCGGTCATGATTGGAAGACTAAATGCTTTGGACAAAGCCTGATCTGGAGAGATTGCCTAACTCCACTCAACTTCAAAGCCACATCAGCACCCAGGGCTGGCTCATCCATCTGGGTGTTGAAGCCTCATCGCAATCCCTCCCACTCATACCACCCCCTATCTTTATGCAGCCAAATGTGGTCAGGCCACTTGGAAGAACCCACAGCGGTTTCTTCCCACTGGAGCCCTTTGAAAAGAATGGAGATGGAGGAGGGGGAAGGGAAGGGAAAAAAACCCACTTCATGTGCTAAATAAAGACAGATTCAGCTCTGACCTCAAAGCAATGAACAGTGTCAGGAAGAAAAGGGGAACTCTAGGCTGGAGCCAGACTCTTCTATAGGTCTGTCTTTTGGAGGGAGATGTTCCAGGATATTAGGGGCCCAAGAGAATGTGTGTGTGTGGGAAGAACTTGACATAGCAGTATCTGACCTCTGGCTGCCCCCCACTTTTGGCAAAGGGGGATGAGTGAGGAGTGGGTGAGGGAGCACCTGGTACCGTGAACTGGATTAATAACAGGTGCAGCAAAACCACAGAAGATCTTTCTGATGAGGAGGCATTATCTGGCATGCAATTTCTGTTGGAAAAGCAGAACTTTGGGGCCTGTCAAAAATTGGTATTGAGGAAACTGCCTCTTTGGACCATCTCTGCATCTTTGCATAGGCTGTCCTCCATGCCTGGAAAGCACTCCTTCCCCAGCCCCACTTCTTAGAATTCCTGGCTTCCTCCAAAGCTTAGCTCGAGTATCCTCTCCTACATCCCAGCCAGCAGATCTGGGTTCAAATTCCATCTTTGATATTTATTACCTGTGTGAATACAGGCAAATCATTTAACCTCTCTGTACAGTTTCCTCGTCTGAAAAATGGGAGGGTTGGGACTAGATGACCTGTGAGGTCACTTCTAGCTCTAGACTTATTATCCAATGAATCTGGGTTCAAATTCTGGCTCAGCTACTTACTGCCTAAATGCCCTTGGGCAAGTCATTCCCCTTTTGTTGACCCTTAGATGAGTTTTCTCAACTATAAAATGAGGAAATCGAGCTTTCTGTGAAATCTCATCCGGTTCTAGACTCTACAATACCATCTCACTTAAAAGACAGAACCTGTACACAGCCCATAAGACAAGGCAACCTGTTCTAGGTGCCAAGTGAGCGGGAAGGGCAGTTCGGAGGGAGCTAGGGTGGTCCCAGAAGCCTTTGCAGAGGTGGTCCCTGAAATGGATTTTAAAGGATCAGTAGGACTTAGATAAGCAAAGGGGAGAAAGGAATGGGTTTCCAGGCAAGGCAAATACAACCTATTCTTGACTCTTCACATTAACATAGGGGATAAGGGGGCATCAAAGCAGTAGATAGTATCAAACCATTCATGCATCACTGGAGAATGACATCAGTTTGTATGCACATACATAGACTGGCACACATACAGAGACAATGAATCCCAGCTTTTCAAGGTGGAAATGGAGCTTTGTGGCCATCAAGTTCAACCCAGAGGAACATCCACTATGTCATGTGATCAGGGGGTCATCTGGCCAATGCTTGATTGCCCCCAGCGAGGGGGAGCCTGCTACTTCTCAAGGCAGCTCATTTAACTTCTGAATAGTTCTAATTATTAGGAAGTATTTTCCCGACATGAAGCTTAATTCGACCTTTTGCATCTTCGATCCATTTCCTTGGTTCTGCCCTTTGGGACAGAAAGAGTCTAGTTACCCCCTCCATTGCATGACCTTTCAGATACCTGAATACCACGCTCAGACCCTCTCTTGAGTCTCTCATTGTATTTTCACTGGCTGCTCCCACTCCCAGAATATTCTCTCTCCTCATCTCCACTTCTTGGCTTCTCTGGATTCTTTCAACTATCAGTTAAGGTTGTACCTTCTACAAGAAGCCATCCCAATCCTTAATGCTAGCGCCTTTCACCTAGCATCACCTTCCATTTATCTTGCACAGATCTTGTTTCCATGTGGTTGTTTGCATGCTGCTTCTCTGATCAGACCGTTAGCTGTCTCAGAGCAGAGATGGTTTATAACTTTCTTTGTTGCCCTGGTTTTAGTCTAGTGCTTGAGATATAGTAAGTGCTTAGATGGTTCAGTGGATACAGTGCCTGGCCTGGAATCAGGAAGACTCATCTTCCTGAGTTCAAATCCGGCCTCAGACACTCACCAGCTGGGTGACCCTGGGCAAGTCACTTCACCCTGTTTGCCTCAGTTTCCTCATCTGTAAAAATGAGCTGGAGAAGAAAATGGCAAGCCACTCCAGTATCTTTGACAAGAAAACCTTAAAAGGGGTCATGAAGAACTGGACACGATTAAAAAACAACTAAACGGAAAACCGAAAGTGCTTAATAAATATTTGACTTTTCTTCCCTAGGCTTCTTTTAATGGATCCTCATATGACTCGGACTCTCGGGACTTCCTCATCCTGTCTGCCCTCTTCTGGATCCTTTCCAGCTTATCAACACCCTTCCCAAGCTGTGGCAACAAGAAATGAACACGATACTCCAGATAGAGTCCGACCGGGGCTGGGTAGATTACAGTGGGACTGTTGCCTTCTTGTTCCTGGAAGCTCTTTCCTCTCGTAACGCCTCCTGAATTCACATTAGCTGTTTTGGCTGCCACATTACGCCACTGACCCATGCTGATTTTTCAAGCCACACTCACACATCTATCCTCTTTCTGGCTCAGACTTCACCCTCTCCCAGCTATGCAGGGAAGGGCAAGGAAGCTCTGGTCACTAGGAAGGCAGATTCATTCCTAGAGACCAGAGAGTCAACTGTAACCCAACATAGTTGCTGGACTAGAAGCACCTTTGGGCAGCCCTGCGTCCACTCCTTTGGAAGAAGTAAAGCTGATGAAGTTGCTACTGTCTGCTACTCTTGGGCTACCGATTCTTCCTATCTAGTGTCTAGCCCTTTGTACCTCAGGAAGCATGAACCTTCTCTATGCTAGCCCTGGAGGATCTCTGTTGCTGTTTCCCACTTAGAGGTCATGAAGACTTTGGCTAAGAAGCTTGATTCTGAGTAGGCAGAAATGATGCCCATGCTACCTGGCGCTCCCCATTCAGGGGCCGTACTCGGATCAGGGATTGGCTCTCAGTATGTCTCCTGGAATGGAGGCAAGCACAGTTATTTGTTATGGAAAGCCTGTTTTCTCATATATATATATATATACACACACATATATATGTATATGTATATATATGTATATATAATATATGTATATATATGTATATATGTATATGTATGTATATATTATATATGTATATATATGTATATATGTATATGTATGTATATATGCATGTATGTGTATATATATATATATATGTAAAAAGGTTGGATTAGGCAACCCTGGAGGTCCCCTTCAGTTCCAACTGCTAATATCCATATTTTATAGACTTTAACAGTGAAATGATCTGCCCAAAGGCACTCAGATATTGCGCTTAGTTCTCAGTAGTACCTTTTAGGAAGGACATTAATAAGTGGGGGAGCATCTGGAGAATGGGCAACCAAGATGGCGAGAGGATGTTGGGGATGCTGGAGAGATTTCTGCTCAAGCATGGGCTGAACTCTGAGGTCCCCTGAAACTCTGAAATTCTGTGACTATTGTCCCTTATTCTTAATCTCATCCTTCAGTTCTACTGGCTGGCTTCTGGAAACAGGACCCTCTCTCCTGCCTGGAGTCCCTGCAGTTGTATGCACAGTCTGCCAATGCAGACAGAGGCTCCTGCAGCTGGTGACTCCTGACCTTTCCCTCCCTGGGGAAAAAGGAAGAGTCATCTATCTTTTATAAGCAAAAGAGCTTTATGGAATAAGAAGGAGTCCCTTTGGGAGCTGAAGCACACAGTGTGCTGTGGGAGGTAGGGCAGTCCCACCCCAAGCAGTTGTCCCTGGGACTTTAGCTAGATGTCTGGATGCCTGGGTTCTGGCTCCCAGCCTCAGTCTGTACCAGTTCCTTCCATGAGGCCGGGGAGTTGTCTTGGTTCCGGGGGATTTCTGAGGCCTATATACCACTTCCTATACCAGTTAGCACTGCCATTCTGAGGCCTTTGCCTCCTCCCTGACCCCTCCCCCCTGTTGTCTGCCTTTGTTATCAAGGGTTTCCGCCTTCTTTCTCTCTGGCTCCCTCTACTCTCTCCAGCCTCCCTTCCCAGCTACAGCAGCACCTGTCTGAATTGTTGAGGTTGTCATGGAAACAGTGGGCCAGAGGCTTTGAGGACAGGGGTGAGCAGACAGAGACTGTGACCAAATGGGCGTGTGTGTGTGTGTGTGTGTGTGTGTGTGTGTGTGTGTGTGTGTGTGTGAGAGAGAGAGAGAGAGAGAGAGAGAGAGATGGGGAGTTCTGATTAGCATCAAGTCTGGAGGCAGGAAGATGGTCTACACGATTTAAGATGGGTCCAGCCAGCTTATAATGAGTATACATCACATATGCATCTGTGTCCTAGTTGAAGGTTTCACAATATCACCCTCATAGGACTGTAAGATCATAGATTTATAGCTGCAAGGGACCTTAGAGCTATCAAGGTTAATGGCCTCATTTCAGAGATGAGAAACTGAGGCACAGAGGGGGTAAGCAATTTGCCCAGGGTCACACAGAGAGCCCGTGTCTGAGACTGGATTTGATCTCAGGTCTTCCTGACTACAAGCCCCGTGCTCTATCCATTTTTCCACACTGTCTCTTGCTCAAAAACCTTTGATGCTTACCCTCCTCCCTCAAAATGTTTAATCTGGCATCGAAGGCTTTCCAAAAGGATGCCCCGACTTCCCTTTCCAAACTGATCTCTAGCTATTAGCTTACACTGACTCTCTATTCCAGCCAGACAGTCTTTGTATTTGCTTTGTACTTTTCTGGCTTGATACTTTTGTTCCTACCATCCTTCCATTAATACTTCCACCTGAAATTCTCTCCTTACTCCTCTTTACTCATCAAGGCTCAACTTAAATTCCATCTGCTGTAGGCCACGGCGATCGCACTCTCCTTTGAACTCCCATACACTCAGCCTCTCCATTGCTTATCTGGCGTTTGGTGTCTATACGATCTCATTTTGTGTCTGAGTGTTCTAGCTGCCCATCTGTAAGCTCCATGACAGTGGGGGCCTTGACTTATTCTCTGTTTCCTTCCCAGTACCTAGCACAAGTAGTAGATGCATTCTAGGCCTGAGGGGACAGTCAGTACAAATGGAGAAAGATGGGAGGTGGAGAGGCAGTTGTGAGGAAGGTAAAGAGACCAGGTTGTGAGGGATAGTAAAGAGACCGCACAATAGACGACAGGGACTAATGTAAAAATCAAGCTAGGAAAGTAAATTGCAGGCAGCTATAAAGGACTTTAAATGCCCCAAAAAGCATGCCGTGGGTGCCTAATCAGTGCTCTCTCCTGGATGATGAGGGCCTAGGAAAACCCACCATTGTGCATATTGATGCATGTGTGCCTTTGTCTTTGGCCCTGGCATTTCCACTCAAGTTCTCCCCTGCCACACACAAATCAGGGAGAAACTGCTCCCCCAACACCATAAATGTTTTTAAATGGAGACCAAGAACCTCTTCTAAACACTGCCCTCCATTTTCCAGGACATTATAGGCTCTTGTTATATTGGAGTAGTGATTTTCCCTAGACAGTGACATATATGTATATATATTTTTTACTGGTCACGCAACACTTTAAAACACATTGAGAATGCTACAATAAAAGTCACTGTCCCAGGCTCATAAAGTGGCTGCTATCTTTGGTCTCCACCCCCTCCCTTCCCAGTTCCATCGATAGCTCCCTGACCATCCTGCCCCTTGAAAGTGTCCCCTCAATCTCACCAGCCTCTGACAGTTATGGTTTTAATAGAAGTGGAAGAAGAGAGGCCTGTCCTACAGACTTCTCCCCGTTTCTGGCTGGACCATTTTGAGGAATGTAATCTGGGACCAGGTGGTGGGAGAGGCGCTGATAATCACTCAATCAACAAATATTTAGCACCAAGGCCTATAGGGCACTATAGGCATACAGAAGGATAAGACATCACCCTTGCCAGACAAGAGGTTCTACACTAGCTAGGTGTGATGACATATATATGTGATATGGGAGAGGTTTTATGGGATACTGGATAGATCATTGGACCTGGAATCAAGAAGAAAAATCTGGCTTTCAATCCTTCCTCAGATGTTATGAGATTCTGGGTAAAATTATTTAACCTTTCTCAGACTATTTCCTCATCTGTAAAAGGGGGATGATAGTAGCACATGCCTTGTAAAGGCTGTTGTGGGAATCAAACGAACCCAAGTACGATATTTGACATTTCTCTCCAGTGAATTTCATTTGATTAGATTCAGCCCAATCTGCTAGATCAGTGGCTCTGAAAGGATGGTCTGGGGACCTCTGCTGGTGCTTGAAACCCTTTCAGGGGATCTGAGAGGTCAAAATTATCTTTGTAATAATACTAATTTGTTTTAATTTTAATGTGGTTAATATCGATTGCTGCAACCCACATAAACCAAAGCTCTTTGGGGTCCTTGTTAATTTTTAAGAGGGGTCCTGAGACCAAAAAGTTTGAGAAGTGCTAATCTAGACCAAGGGTTGGTCAACTACTTTTTGAGGACCAGTTCTGGCTTCCCCTGGATAAGAATGGGTTTTTTTCCATTTTGAAATAAAGTTTGATTCTATTTAAAAATGTAAAAACCATTTTTGGCTGGAAGGCCATATAAAGACAGACATGCTGAATCTGGCCCTCAGGCTGCGGTTTGCAGATCCCCTGATTCAGTTAGGACTCCTTATTTTTCCACTCGTGACCCCTTAAGGGCTTGAGTTTAAGCCCATCTAGATCTTTTTGGATTTTGACTGTTACCCACTGCATTAGCTATCCCTCCAAAATCTACGTCATCAGTGAATTCCACGAGGGTGCTCTCTATACTTCTACAGAAGTGACTGAGAAGAAGGTTAAATTTCAGAGGTCCCAGCACAGATCCCTGGGGCACTCTGCTAGAGATCTTCTGCCAAACTAACAGTGAATCATTAGAGTACACTTTTAGTCCCATCATTCAATCAATTCCGAATCCATCTTATAGTATTATTATGTAGTCCACATCTCTCCATCTTTTCCACAAGCATAGTATGAGACACTTCAATTAAGTGTATTAAGTAATATATGTATAATCATAAATATAACAATAACATATGTATTATAATCATACCATGTGGTCTATATAAAATTATATACAATAATGTATGTGTAATATATATATAATATGCAGTAATATATAAGTGTATGATATGTATAAGTATTATTATTGATTCATTATCTGCGGTACCTTTAAGCATAATGTAGTTTCCCTGCTTATCTTTTTCAATCATGTTTATTTTCACTGTTGCCTTGTCAGTCAGTCAATTAATCAACAAGACTTTGTGCTTATTATTAGCTTTGCTGAAATCTAGGAAAATGATGTGTGTAGAATTCCCTCGGTCTTCTTCTAGTTTAAGGAATCAAGGTGCATCTGGCTGACTTGTTCTTGACAATGCCCAGTCTGAGAAGGACCAGGGGAAATGTGCCCAGATTCTGTGGGCATCTGCAGAGTCTGCAGCCTGAGGGCACCATGGGAATGTCCTCTCTTCATTTGCAGAAGAGGCTGATCAAGGCTGGCCAGTCACTTACTACCTATATGACCCTGGGCAAGTTACTTGGTTTCTCTGGCCTTGAGTATCCTCATCTGTGAAACGAGTGAGCTGGACCAGAGGACCTCCAAGGCCCCTCATATGTCTAGATCCATGATTCTGTCAATTTTTCCCTAGGTAAGGCCTCCATACAAAGGACCTAGGGATTCAAGTTTGGTTCTTATGCTCTTTCCCTCTCCTTTCATCATTCCCTCTGCCAAAACCACTTTATGTTCCATATCCACACCGCCCCCCCCACATACACACACACCCTCTCCTCTGTGGAAGAGGAAGGGGGTCTTTAAGATCCCCAAGAGCTCATCTCTAGGGAAGGAAGCATTAGCTTATCTCCCATCAGCCCCGAGGGACTCTCTATCTTTTTTCTCCTCCTCATTTTAACCATGGGGTCAGGTTCCATTGGCTGACATACTTGAATCTTACATCTGTTTGCCACTTTCCCTTTGGGGAGGACTCTTCCCTTTTCCTCCACTCAGAGATTTAACAGTCAACATCCCCTCTCCCTGCGCTTCAGAAAATTAAAAGTAGTGCCTCATCTCAGAAAGGCCAAGGCGCCTCTATCTTTGAAGGCCAATTAGGTATATTTGATCCACAAGAAGAAATTCCTTTCAGGGTGGATGTAGGGAACAAGTGCTGTTTGGAAACCTTTAGGAAATCCTCGATCAGTGTCACTGACTACGAAGTGTGAATCTCCCCATCCACTTTTACAGTTGGATAAACTGAGGTGGCAAATTCAGTCACTCCTCTGAGCAATCTCTTTCTATTATATAGATGGCACTCATCCAAGAAAGATACAATTTTCGCCTCTCTTGTCAGGGAAAGGGAGAAGAGATAAGAGGACATTTGACTCCCCACTCTCAAACTGAGATGCTAATGAAACCTTTGCTTCTGAAGATGATTATCGGACAGAATAATTCATTGCTTGAAATTAATTGGACTAATTATGTTGGCTCTCAGGATTCCTTGAATAATTATTTTCAATCAGGGGCAGGTGTCAGTGATAACTGTGATATCTGGGCCTCTTTCCCCTAAGTGAAACCCCCAAAGAAAAGAAAGAGATTTCTTGTTTTGAAAAGTAACCAAGATGTACATTTTAGGAATGTCTCCAGCTGTGATTACGGACATGTAGCCTCAACCTCTTGGAAATATTCTTCTGTGCTAATGCAGATTTCCAGATTTGTCTACTTCCCATCTCCTCCCCTTCTCCAAGTAGTCTTCTGAAATCACATTTTCCCAGAATCCTCTCTTTTTTCAATTAAGAAGGAAGGGCATAGGGAAGAGGTTCTTTAACAAGCTTAAAGGCCACTTCATCACTGCAGTTCAGATTCTTATTGCCTCTCCCCTATATCACCAATATTGGCTCCTAAGAGGTCTTCTTCCTTTCATCTCTCCTCACTTTGCTCCAGCCTCCATGCTGTTAAAGCATATTTTTGATCCTATTATTCCCTCGCTCAAAGACTCTCAATGGCTTCTCAGTGACCACTGAATAAAGGCTCAGCTTCTCAACTGGCATCCAAGGCCCATTATGACTTGGCACTAATTTCCCTTTCTCGCCTTATTTTCCACTATTCCTCCTCCTACACTCTAAACTCAAGCCAAACCGAAGCACTTGCTGCCCCTCATATTCATGCTCCCTTATCTTTGTTCATACTATTCCTTCCACCTAAAATTCCTCCCCCATCAAATCCCATGTCTTTCTGCTAAAACCCAACCCCTTCATCAAAGATCGGCTCCTGTGCTTTGTCTTGCTTTCCTTCTTCTCCCCCAAGAGAGGCGATCCCTTCTGGCTTTCTGAGCTCTCATGACACTCAATGCTGCTTACACAGGTGCTTATCATATTCCAATCAATATTCTGTTTATTACTATATATTTTATTTCTCTGGCTTGAATGATTTTCGGCTCATCGAGGGTAGAAGGTAGGTAGAAGGTACAGTGGATAGAGTGCTGAGTTTGTAGTCAGGAAGACATGAGCTCGAATTTGATCTCAGATACTTACTAGCTGTGTGACCCTGGGCTAGTCACTTAACTTCTATTTGCCTCAGTTTCTTTAACTGTAAAATGGGGACAATAGCATGTCCTTCACTGAGTAGTTCCAAGGATCAGATGGGATAATATTTGCAAGCACTTTGGCACAAAGTAGGCACTATGTAAATCCTAGCTATTATTATTTTATTCATCTTTTGTATATTCTCAGTATGTAGGCCAGTCCCTTGCACACAGTAGCCATTTGATATATATTTGTTAACCTTGTTGTTGTTGGAAAAAAAACAACTCTTTTTAAGACCTAGAAACTCCTGGAAAAGACAGAGGCAAGGGGAGGAAGGACTAGTCAAGTCAAGGCAGCTAGGCTACGTGCTCAGTGCCAAAGAGTCTTTGTTCATTCATTCTATGCATGTTACTCTATTAAATGGAAAAGTATTGAGGGCAGTAACAAAGTGCCATCACACTCCTTGAAAGACAGAAGCTTTCTCCCCAAATATTCGAAAGTGAATCAGAAAATCTGTGAATTTGGAGAATTTTCTGTAGCTTAATCAGACTGCTTTCCCAACACCTAGGACCAAAGGGGTGCCAGGGAAGGAGCAAGGCAATTCATGTTGGAGTATGGTGTACTTTGGGAGGCCTGGGAAGCCTCATTGAGGGTTTGTGAGTAGTTAGGTAACAGCATGAAAGAAGACACTGTGTTCTTTCTGTGGAGGAGATTAAGAGACGTGGAAGAAGACCAGATAGTATCAAGGATTTGCAGATTATAGATAGCTGTAGAGTTGGAAGAGACCTTAGGTCATTTGGCCAACCCATTTTACAGAAGAGAAATTGAAGCCTAGACAAGTTAAGCAATTTACTCAGCATCACAAAGGTAGTAACAGTGCTCAAATTTGAATCTAGAGCCCATGACTCCAAATTCAGCACCACAATGCCTAAGCTACATTTTCAGTACAATACAAAAAAAAATGCAATATGTATAGTGTCCTTTGTACTAGAAACTCCTTGATAGTGTAAAAGGAAGGTTGGGTGGAGAGTTGGGCACAGAAAGGAAGGCCTAGTTCATTCATTCATTCATTCATTCATCCATTCTTTTTGACCAGGTCCTTCCCTCTTACAGCCAAGACAGTTCAGACTTTAATTCTATTAGGTCTTTATCCCACTGGTTACCCTTTATGGATCTGTGAGGTAAGTGAGGAAAAGGGGCAAGGCGTTCATTTATTCATTCAATATCTTTTTTTAAAAGTTCTATTATCAAGACACTAGAGTTGGGCATTGAGAAGGATATGAGAAGGAATACAGAACAGTTCCTTCCCTCAAAGAACATAAAATCTGTCAGGGAAGATAAGACAAATACCTAAATAAAAGAAACAGTGAGAAAATGCATGAGAAAGATATGAAGGCTTAAGAGAGTTCACAGGAGGGAGAGAGCCCTTGTGACAAGCAGAATGGATCAGGAAAGGGCTCATGGAAGAGGTGGCCTTTCATCTGGTTCTTAAGGAATGGGCAGGACCTCAGTAGGGGGAGATGGCATTCTGGATGGATAAAAACCCAGGTGAATGAATGTGGGACATATTCTGGGAAATCAAGTGGTCTGGGTTGGCTGAATTGTGGGCTGTGAGAAGGAATTAGAGAGAGATAAAGCTGAAAGGGGGAGCCGGAGACAGATTGCTCTCAGTCTAGAACCCTGAATGCTAAATCCAAAGACTGAAGTCCCTAGAAGTTCTTGAGCCAGGGAGTCACGGTGGTCAGAGCCATGATTTGGTAAGATTAATCTGGGCAGCGGTGAGAAGAATAGATCAGAGGAACAGGAGGTGGAGAGATGGTTAGGGAATTGACAACAATCCTGGCAGGAAGTAATGAGAAGCTGAACGAGGTTGGTGATCACGGGAATAGAAAGGAGGGGGAGACATGTGAGGGACACTTTGGGGGACTTGGTGAATGATTGGCTGTACTGGATGAAGAAGGAAGGGCAATGAGGTGGCATAATGGAGTGTTGGGCTTGGAAACAGGAAGATCTGAGTTCAAATCCAGACTCAGACACTTACTAGTTGTGGGCAAGTCACTTCACCCTGTTTGCCTCAGTTTCCTCATCTGTAAAATGAGCTGGAGAAGTAAATGGCAAATCAATCCAGTATCTCTGCCAAGGATCACAAAGAGTCAAACGTGACTGAAACAACTGAACAACAACACAAAGAAGGAAGAGGTACGGGTGACTGAGGCTTTGAGTCTTAATGACCAGAAGGGTGAAAGATTTTTTAAGAGGACTAGAAAGCGAGGAGGAGGAGCAGGTTTTATGGAATTTTTTTAATTAAAAAAAAAAGCTGTGTAACAAACGATTAAAAAGAAAAAGAGGGAAATAACTTATCATCCATCGAACCATCAGCATACTTGATGTTCCACCCCCATAGTCTCCTACCCTTGCAAAGAAAGGGGTATGTGTGGGGGGGGGGTGGGGAGAGGTAAAGAGAGAGGGAGGGAGGGAGAGAGAGACACAGAGAGGGGGGAGAGAGAGAGGGAGAGGGAGGGGAGAGAGGGAGAAGGAAAGAGAGAGAGAGAGAGAGAGAGAGAGAGAGAGAGAGAGAGAGAGAGAGAGAAAGAGAAGAAGGAGGGGGGGAGGAAAACGAGTAGCAAGTAGTTTTTCAGTGGAAAAGAGCACTAAGTTTGGTGTCAGGGGTCCCGGGTTCAAATTCAGCCTCTATCACTCACCTAATTGATACCCGTTGCCAGAAGGGCTCTCTCCCTCCTCTGACCTCTCCTAAGACTTTTTATACCTTTCTTATGCCTTTTCTCACTTTACCTTTTATTTAGGTTATTTCTTTATCTTACGTAGCTTTAGACAAGGGCTTCTACCTTCTGGGGCCTCAGTTTCCTTATCTGAAGGTTAGGTGGGTCCATCCCAGTGCTAAATCTATGATTCTATGACCTCTATTATTTTGAATCTGATTCTCTGGGGAGCATTCCAAATATGTGAATACCAACACAAACCATGCCCTTGAAGCTATTCCTCAGCTCTGAATCTGCACACCTCATTCATTATCACAATAGCTCCTGGAGGAAGCGGAAGGGCAGGTTGCTGGGGCTGAGGAGAGTCAGGCATAGCCCAGAGCGGTGCTGGGACTTTAGGCCTCCATTAAGAGCAGCGAAGGTAACTGAATTCAGCCAATCTGACCTCACACAGGAAGTATTGGATGTGTGGTGAGCCCGAGACAGGAGGCAATGAGCAGGAACACCCAAACAGTTGTAATCGAGACCTCAGCTTGGATTACCTCTCCTTCCCTGAATAACTGCGCAGGGGTAGAAGAGAAAGATGGATTTCCCCCACAACTAGAGGGAAAAGAGAGATTCCCGATTGTCCTAAAACCCACACAAACCTGAAGTAGGTAGTTGTTTCTATAAATAATAATTAACATTTCTATAATGCTTTACAATCTGCTGAGGGCTTAATATACATACCTCATGTGGGTCTCAGAACAACCCTGTGAGGTAAATGCTACAGCTGTTATCTCCACTTTATAGAGGAAGAAATAAGGCTTAGTTAGGGTCCAAGTTGGATGCCCATGGTTACATAGCTAACGTCAGAGGTTTCCCTGGCTCCAGTCCATCATACTATGGGGAGGCGGCCTGCAGTTAGGAAGACCTGAGTTCAAATCTGTCCTTAGACACTCACTAACTCTGTGATGGTGGCGCATCATTTAACTTTGGTTTGTCTCACTCTCTTCAACTGTAAATTGGGGATCATAACATGGCAGGGTTGGTGTTGTGTGTCTTGAAGGAGATACTTGTAAAAATGCTCAGCCCAGTGCCTGGCACATAGTAGGGGCTGTATAAATACTTATTCCCTTCCCCATCTCTCCACTACATCATGTTGCTTATAAAAGAGCATTAAGCTGTATAAACAGAGCAAGCCAATCAGTCAAGAAGCATTTATCAAGTGCCTACTGTGTGCTACAGGTGCTAGGAACACAAAGACAAAATGACAGAGCTCCTTTCCTCAAGGATGTTCCATAGTACGGGCAGAGTCAACAGGAGATGGCCAATTTCAAGTTCCTCCTGAGTGCTCTGCATCCCACCTCTTTCGCTTTCTGCTACTCCTTTCATTTTTCTACACAGAGCCCAGTGACCACAGCTGTAGGGTTTTGAATGTCTACTCACTTCTCTACGGTCTCAGTTTCCTCTTCTATAAAATGAGATTGAACTAGGAGATCACTTAATAGGTCCCTTTCAGCTCTAGCATTTTGTGATTCTGTTTAGTGATGGTAGTACATGTGTGTGTGTGTGTGTGTGTGCATATACACATATACGTGTGATAGACGATTAACTGGACCCCTATTTTATCCCAGTATCCCAGTTTGATATGATTCCTTAGGGAAAGGGGGCATCTCAGATGGTGAGGAAGATCTGAGGGCCAGTTCATTAGAGGGGGCTATGGACCCTTTAATAAAATGCCATTGTCTCAGAGCTCTCTCAGTGGTTTTTTTTTTCAGATTGGGCAATTTTCAACCCCACATAGTGTGCACGCGCACACACACATATATCTATACACACACACACACACATATAAATGTATGAAGAGAGATGATGTCAGGCTAGAAAGAAAACATCTGAGAGGTCAGAAACATGAGGATGAACCCATTGGAGTACTGTCTACAGAACCTGGTTCTTAACCTGGTTAAGGAGTTGATACTACAGGATTCCTGGGCTCCCATTCTAGTTGACAGGATCAGACATTTAGAGCTGGAAGTGACTTTAAATGTCATCTAGTTCAACCTTTTCATTTTATAGAGGAGACTGAGGCCCAAAGAAATTAAGTGACTTGCCCAAGGTCATCTAGGCAGTAAGCAAAAGAACTGGGATTTGAACCTGGTCCCCTAGCTCCAAATCTTATGTGCTTTCCACTGTACCACGGTAGGAGAACTTGATCAGGTCAGCTTCCCTGCTCCTGCCTCCCTAGATGGACACTGAAACTGACTGGGTTCAAAAGGCCTGGGTTCTAGTGCTTACTGAGTACTTTTTCCATCTGACTTCAGTCAATCATTTTTTTCTTTTTGTGTCTTAGCTCCCTTGCCTGTAAAATGAAATTGTTGGGCTAATTGCCCCCTAAGGTCCATCCAATGATTCTTTGATTTTGTGTCAGAAAGACATATAGATGGTGAGGTTTATTTTTCCTTTTGAAGCTCCTTAAATAAGGCTCTTTTTTCCACCTCTATTTCTCTTTCCTTGGCAGTAAGGTGGAGACGGGTTTAAGAATCCACAGCTGGCTCTAATTAACCTTGACCATGCCCTCCACTCTGCCAAGGCTTTGGAGTGGTCCTTAAGACTAACTCCATAGTTCATATTTCCTAGACTGGAGGGGGAAGGGATTGCTACCCCATCGGTGGCTTCATTTGGGTCACTCATTTTCATGAACATCTATACCCCTTTCCCTTTGTCGATCCTCAACAACCCTTCATCAGCCTAGTCTCACCCCCTCCCCTCACCCCCTTCCATTCCTCCTTTTCTCCTGCAGCCTTCTGGGTTTCCCCTGACCTTTGTCTCCACTTCTGCTCCCCCTCCTCAGGCAGCCTGTGCCCCAGCTGGAAGCAGATGGAAGGGAGGGGCTGCTAGTTCCCCACAGGGATTCCAAAGGCTCTTGGGCACCCCCCTGCCCCCTTAACTCTTTTCTGCCTGATCTGTCTGATGGGAATGGGTGGCATGTGGGAAGAGAGGGGTAAAGAGAATGGTGGGTATGTCCTGGGATTTAGGCTTGGGTCTGAGCTATTGAGATGGACAAAAGGGAAGTTTGTGGAGGGCACTGCCACAATTAATGAGGTAACTAAAGTTACCCTTTCCGGGGGGGGGGGGCTAGATGATACTGGAGATAGTGAAACAAATTCTTCTATTGCAGGATTTCTTTCTTCTCAAGAGATCAGATTGGAGCGGGGTGGGGGGGCTTTCACAAACAACGATTTTGGCAAGAAGGAGCTAAGAAATATGTGCTCAGGTGGCACGAGGGTGGGTGTGTGGGTGTGTGAGTGTGTGAGGAGGCAGTATGATGTGGTAGGAAGCATCGTGGGATAGGGAGAAAAAGCAACGGGCTGGGAGTCAAGAGATCTTGGCTCCAGTTTCAGTGCTGCCTTTAGTACACCATGGTATGCCCAGGGGGGCAAGTCCCTTTACTCCTTTGAGTCTTGGTTTACTCCCCTTCAAGAGGAGGGTCTATCTTCCTTGCCAGCCTCATAGGGATGTTGTAAGGACAGAATAAATGGATGGCTATGAATGTGCTTCAAAAAGGTCTGAAGGGCTGGAATATACATGCAAGATATTGTTATCTTATTTCAGTATGAAAACCCTTTTGGGGAAACTAAGGCCTGAGCAGAGTGGTATAGGGAAAAAGGGATGGACTTGGAGTGCATCCCAGCTCTGTGGCCTACTTACCTGTGTGACCGTGGGGAAATTATTTGACCTCTCTGGGCCTGGGTTCATCATTTGTAAAATGAAGGGGCTGGACTAGATGACCCTGAAGGATCCTTTCTAGCTCTAAATTGATGATCCTTTTAACTCTTGGGGTCATGCTAGAGATTTTTAGATCCTTCTCACTTCTCGCACATGGGAGAGAGCTTTTCAGGAGATGAGTGATGTAGGATACAGGGTCCCTGATACTTCATCATTACCCTCCCTTACAATGAACAGCTTCCCCTTCAGCTGAGTGACCCTTTTGTATCTCAGACACTTTCTTTGTACCCAGGCTGCTTTGTTTCTGTTGCAGTGGTCCCAGGAAGTCTACAGATGGAGAGGGGAGAGAGAGAGAGAGAGAGAGAGAGAGAGAGAGAGAGAGAGAGAGAGAGAGAGAGAGAGAGTGAGAGAGCCAAGCGCTGGACTTCAGCCTGGGAAGCTTTTCTCGGCAGCCTCCTCAGCACTTCTCAGGCAGCTGCTCCAAAATCATGGGAAGAGGGAGAGAGAAAGAAAAAGAGAGAGAAAGAAAGAGAGTGCCTCCGAGTCCTGAAACCTGAGCCCCTAGCCCACTCCCCACCCCCAGCTTAAGTGAGAGCAGATTTCGGGAGACAGTCTAACTTTCTCAGGCTATGGTTTCCTCTTAAGTGCAAGGAAAGCTGGGATGGCTGAGGGCTCCTGAGGGATGGCATTTGGACTCTCTCTGGAGACATCCCTGGTCAAGCTGTCTCTCTTATTCTCCCCAGGCTAGAGGAGGCCCCAGGATGTCTCGGAGGAAACCAAAGCTTGAGCCAGATAGAATCTCATTTGCCCCTCAGCTAGGCGCCTGGCCACTAACAGAGCTTGCGGGGCTGAGAACCCTCTTTCAATGAATTGAGAGACAGAGGCCGGGTTCAGGAAGATGTCGCCCTAGTCGAGAGGGACCATTGGGCACTGGGTTAGGCCACAAAAACCTTCCTTAAGGGATTCCCCTATCCTTTGGTCTCTTCTCTAGGAAGCCTGATTTCTTCCTCTGTACCGTTCTACTCCATCCTAAATGATAAGATTAGTAGATGTTAGAGCTGGGAGGGGCTTGAGAGAGCATCTAACCCAAAGCCCTTATCTTACAGGAAACCAAAGCTTACAGACAAAGTGATCTGTCTAAGGTCACAGCTAGGGAGTGGAAGAGGCCGGAAGGGGAAAGGAATAAGAGTATGCAGCACCTACTATGTGCTAAGGCCGGGGGAGGGGGGGGGAGAAATAAGCATATACAGCACCTACTGTATGCCAGGCACTGTGCTAAGTGCTTTATAAGTATTAACTCATTTGATCCTCACAGCAACCCTGGAAGATTGGTGCTGCTATGATCCCCATTTGACAGTTGAGGGAACTGGGACTAATAGAGGTTAATAGCCCAGGGTCACCCAGGTAGTAAGTGTCTGAGGTGCGATTTGAACTTCCTGACTCCAGGCGAGGTGCTCTCTCCACTTTGCCACCTGCTGCTAGGGATCCAGGTGGAATTAGAACCCTGGTCTCCTCTCTCCAAAGCCCTTTCTCCATTGTGTCCACTGTGGCTTGTGAGCATGTGCATAGATAAATTATTTCATTGTCCTTTGCCGGACTGGCTATACCTGCAGGTGGAGCAGTCTAGTGTGATTTGATGGGGTCCAATAAAGTGTAAATTTAAGAAAACTGGAAAGGTGGAGGGGGGCAGGCTATGAAGGTCTTTGAACAGCAAACAGAGTATTTCCTATGTGCTCCTGGAGGTGACAGGGAGCCCCTGGAGTGGACTGAGTAGGAAGGTGACATGGTTAGATTCTGTCTTTATGAAGATCCCTTTCATAGCTGAGGGGCTGTGGGGAGAGTTGTGGTAGGCTGACCAAGCAGCAGGCTACTGAAGTACCCAGGCTTGAGGAGATGAAGGCCAGCACCGAGGGGTGGAAGTGTCAGAGGAGAGAGGGGGCAGCGTTTGAGAGATAGTATAAAGACAAAATTGACAGGCCTTGGCAACGGATTGGCTGTGGGGTGGGGTAAGACAACATGAGTTGCTGAGGATGGTACCTAGGCGGCAAGCCTGGATGACTGGAAGGATGGTGGTACTCTAACTATCCTAAGAAGTCAGGAAGAGGGAGAGGGGTATTGAGAATGAAAGGAAAGGTAGAGAAAGAAGTGAGCCTATGTCCCCTATGCTCTACAATTTTATTTAGAAGTGATACAAACCTCAAAGTATAGATTTTGAGACATATGCTAGCCATGCTGGAAAACCTTCCCTCTTAAAGACATCCCAGAACATGAGGGCTGGGTCCCAGGGGTACACTCTCATTTCAGAAGGGACCCTTAAGGGGTGGGGTAGGGTTGGGGGGAACAGAATGATATTAGAGAAAGACATTACAGATGGTATCTCCCCTTCTCTCCCTTCCCCCTCCTACTTTTGGGTTTTAGACTTGTTGCTATGACAACTAGAGTCCCTGGCATCCCACTGGTTACCATGGTGACTTCACCTGACTTTCAGTTCACAGTTGAGGAGGGTCCTTACTCCTTGCTATCCAAATAGGGCTGATGGGAGAAGGAAACCATGCAAGAAGAGGTTACAGCCCCTGGAACATCATTACATCCTTTAAGTATTATGTAAAGGACCTTTCTGAGCTCATCAGGAGACACAAGAGCTCAGATTGCCTCCCTCTGTTTCTCATGTGTGCCTCTGAGGCTATGCTTTATGCCTAGAGCCTAGGCCCTTCCCTGGCCTGGACCACCTTCCCACCAGCCTGGGAGAGACCATGCCTCCTTTCCTCTCCCACAGCAATAAACATGGTACAGGGCTTTGTAATGTAGGGGCTCTGAACTAACGGGGAGGAGACTAGGGGCTGGAGGACAGAACTACCCAGGATGCTCCTGTATCTCTCATCCCTCCAAATAGGATTCAAGGCTCACCTCTTTCAGTAATACTTAACAAGCTACCTCCAAACATTCAATTTTCCTTTTCTTGTCATATTGATAGGGTGTCCCAAAAGTCTTAGTGCAGTTCAAAGCAGTGTAACAAGTTAACACTGTATTCATTTGTTCTCCCTTATATTATGTTTCCTATATCTCATCTTAGCTATGTGTGTCCTTTCTTCTCATCTGACTGGGAGCTCCTGGAGGGTGAGGACTCCTTCTCTGTCTGTATTTCTTACGGCACTTTGTCTAGACCCATCCTTTGCCCCTACTACATTCTGCCTTGAATTTGTGTACTTGAGGCAGAAGGCAATGGATAGAGTACTAGACTTGGGTTCAAATCCTTGCCTACCCCATAATAGCTATATGACTACAGGAAAACAGACTATAGATTTGGCAAATCATTTCACCTCTCTTAGCCTCAGTTTATTTATCCATAAAATGGGGATAATATTACCTGCCGCTCCAGCTTATGGGATTGCAGTGTTTTTTGGCTTTTGTTCAATCATTTTTTGGTTGTGTCTGACTCTTTGTGATCCCTTTTGGGTTTTTTCAGCAATGATGCTGGATTGGTTTGCCATTTCCTTCTCCAGCTCATTTTACAGATGAGGAAACTGAGGCAAATAGGGTGAAGTGACTTGCCCAGGGTCACACAGCTAGTAAGTGTCTGAGGCTGGATTTGAACTCAGGATGAGTCTTCTTAACTCCAAACGCAGTACTCTATCTACTTACTGCTTCACCTAGCTGCCCCTATGGGGTTGCTGTGAGGCTCAAATGAGATAATTTTATATTTATATTTATAAAATATATGATAAGGACCCCTATATATGTGTGAATATGTGCATATGTGTATATTTGTATATATGTGTCTATATAAGTGTGTACATATATGTGTGTGTATATATTATATATGTGTATATATACACCTGTATTAATAATACCTGACACTTATGTAGCCCCTTGAGATTTTCACTGCCACTTTTCATTTTCATATCCCTACTGTAAGGCTAAGTTTATTGAATTTCACTGAATTACAGCTCTTCTCCCATAGATAGTATGGGCATAGGGCAGGACAGACACAGAATTAGGGACAAGGACAATGATGGGTTGTTTCTTGCTGTTCTTCAGGCTCCCCCAGTGGGTAACAGGAGAGATCTAGTTCTGAAATATGGCCAAATTACAATTACACAGGGATTGATTATCCAGGCTCTTCTGCTTACTTCTTCTTGAGCCTGCCGCCTCCTTTCTGTCTGTCCCTTAGCCAGAAGACCGGGGAAGGAGATGAAAGGCTGAGGTGCTCTCTGACCACTATTCACAAAGACACCCTCTTTTCTCTGCCTTACAAAGGCTCATAAGAGGGGCAGGGACCAGGATCCTTTTGGCCAGGTCTTTCCAGACAGGACCCAACTCAGACCCATTTAAAAACGGCTAGTGACAATGGCCATGCTCATATTGACCTTCTTAGCTGCTAAACCTGGGAAGGGCCAAAGTGAAACACACAGAAGTCATGATCTTTTTCTCCTGGGGAATTTTGGATAAACTGAGCATCAAAGGGACCTTTGAAGAGAAGAAGGAGGCAGTAAAAAAGTAGCCAAGGGCTGTGTGTGGAAGGCTGGAGGAACAGCCCAGCTTCCAGTGTTGGGGATGGGTATGGGACGAGGCAGATGGAGCAGAGCTTCTGGGATGAAGGTTGTTTTTTAGTCCTAGTTGGGGCAGTCACCTCCTTTCCTACTAGACTCGAGGGAATTTTTGCCCAACTTCCTAGTTCCAGAATCAGCAGCCTGATCCCACAGTCTAGGGCTCCAAGCCAATTCCCAGATTTATTTTATCATAGGGACCCACTTGACTGATTGAGGGGGCACACTTTAAACTTTTATCAGTCACTCACAGTTCAGGGTGAACAAGTTTCAACTCCTTTGCCAAGCCTGGCTTTTGACAGAGGGAAGAAAAGTATGGGCACTGGGTGCCTGAAGTGTGGGAGTCATAAAGCATTTATTGTTCCTACTGCCAGGCACTAGGCTAAGCCCTGGGGATGTACAAAGAAAGGTAAAAACACAGTACCTGCCCTCAAGGAGCTCATATTCTGAACTGGGAAGGCAACATGCAAAACAACTATGTACATACAAGATACATACACTTTAAATAGGAGCTAATCTCAGAGGCAAGGGAGTGCATAGATGTGGAGGGAGGGGGAAGTGGCTAGAAGAAGTAGGAGGCCAGGGGTGCCAAGATCAACTTTACTTCATTCACAATTTTGCAGTATGCCGGGGCTGGTCCTGTTGCTTCTCGAGGACTAGATAACCCCTCACTTCTTAAGTCCAGACAAGATTCTACCCCAAGACAGCTTTCTTTCCCTCACCAGAGACAAACAGCTTTTTCACCATGGCTGGTGCCAGGGCTCTCGGGAGAGAGACACTCAAACAAAGGCCCCTTTGTGTGTTTGGTCGGCTGAATGACCAGCTGGGGAGTTCTCTGCAGAGATAAGTGTTGCCAACCAAGATCATGGAAACTTTGGCCACTGTCCTGTTCTGGATTCCCACTGCCCAGTCCCCAAACAGCTGTCTCATCCCCCGTCTTCTTCACTCCGCCACAGTGGTCTCACCCTGTCTCCCCTTTGATCGAGTCATCTCTCCCCAACTCAGCTTTTCAATGAGAGAGAGAGGGCCATTTGAAGGGAGGGGATTCAATATACCTGGTCCAATCTCAGATCAGCTTAGGGAAGAGAAGGGTGTGAGTGAAGATGGAAGGGGAGAGAAGAGAAGAGGGCAATCAGTTTAACACTTAATTATAAGTTATTCAGTAGCCTCTGTTTTCCACCCGCACATTCCTGAGACTCCAGCTAGACTCTAAGTTCCTTGAGGGCAAGAATCAGATTCACTTAAATGAATATTGATTAAAGTGGAATCAGAGCCATTGGCAGAATTGGAGAAAGCAAAGCCACCAAGCTCTCATCTACAAACTCCTCCAAACAGAGCTAGAAAATGCACCAGACTGAATCCCAATGAAGAAATCCAGGAAAAAAGGTCACAGTGAGTCCTTTGTTGGGCCCAGATCAGCAGAGGGAGATAGACAGAGAAGTCTGCTGACTAGGGATGGGGTTAGGGCAGGAACACACAGGCACCAGGTGCATTCCAGGGCCCAGGAAAAAGAAAATCACAGACCTATACTGGGGCACCCTAGACCTATATCGGGATACTACAGTGGGTGAGAGGTGCCAACTGGCAGCCCTGTAGCACACTATCCAGTTCTAGGTCACAGATGCAGGGCAAACTGGGATGTGGACCTGTCCAGAGGGAGGCCCTGGGTGGTTACTTTGGAAAGGTGGAAGTTCAGAAGGCAGAAGCAGGAACAGTTTGGCTAAGACTTTAGGAGCAGAAGGGAATCTCAGCCCCAGCATCTGCTCCAGCCTGCACAGGAATTAGCAGGGTAAGAATCCCAGACCTACAGTTCTGTCAGTCTGAACCTGCAGAACTCCCTACCCGGCTGATAGGGGCTGACTCCAGCACCATCTTCTTGTTACCCTGACTGAAACCCAAATCAGCAATTTACAGAGCTCACACCTCGGAGGCAGCCATCAGACTTTGCCTTGGATCAAGCCACTTTAGGAACATTTTGGTAGATAGATGGTACAATGGATAGAATACTGAGCCTGGAGTCAAGAAAGCCTGAGTTCAAATAAACCTCCAAATACTTACTAGCTGTGTCATCCTGGGTAAGTCATTTAACTTCTGTTTGCCTCAGTTTCCCTCATTATAAAATAGGGATAATTATAGCACCTACCTCCCAGCGCTGTTGTGAGGGTTAAAGGAGATAATATTTGTGAAGATAACATTTATACACAGTGCCCAATATACAATAGGTGCTATACGAATGCTCACTATTAGTGGCTACTATTATTATTGTCTGAAAGTTTGCAAGCTCACAGCCTGTACCTGAGATCCTAGAATAACTCAACATTCAACATCCTTAGAAAGGGGCAACTGGACCAGCCCATGCCTTCCCTCCAGTGTGGCAGAACTGAGCCCTCACATCAAATCTGGAGTCATGGAGTAGGCTGGAAGAACAGGCAAACAAAAACAGAACCCTACTATGAGCTATTATGGTGACAGGGATACTCAAACCCAGAAGAAAAGAATGACTCCCAAACATCCGTGCCTCAATGTAAAACAGGTTGCGTGTACACTCAGCTATAATTCCTGGAAGAGATGAAGCAAGAGTTTAAAAAAAGAGTTAAAAAAGAGTTTTATAAATGAATCGAGAGTGCTTGAGGAATAAAGTTGGACAAGCAATAAGAGCCATGGAGGAGAGAATTGGAAAAGGTATAATAGCTTGGCATAAGGGTTAAAAAACTTTGCCCAAGCAAAAAACAGAATGGACAAAATAGAAGCCAATGATTCTATGAGACAACAAGATATACTAAAACAAAGTAAAAGCCTGAAAAGACAGAATATACAGAAAACAAAATTCCAGTATTCAAGACTCCTTCACAATTCCACACTGCACAAGGCATCATGGAATTTCAGAGCTGGAAAGAGTCTTAGAGATCAAGTTTTCACTCCTTTTTCACTCATCAAATTTTCACTTATCTCCTTTCACTTTATAGAAGAGGAAACTCATGGCCAGAAAAGGGAAGTGACTTGCCCAAGGTCACATGGCTAACTAGAGGCAAGGCCAGGACTTGAGCCCCTTGGGCCTCCCAATCCAGTGCTCTTTCCACAACCTCACATCATTTTATACAGAAAAGAGATGTGGACGAAAAAAAATAGGTGAGAACAATAGCAAGAAAACAGAATAAACACAAACAAGAAATTTCCAAGAATAAAGGTGGCAAAACACTAGAAAATGCTACCAAACCTTCACCATGTGATTTTTTTTCTATCACATATTTCCATTACTTCCACTCAGACCCTGGTGGAGATAGCCCAGGATCCAGAGTCCAAGAGCCTCGGGAATTACAGTGCTTCTCAGACCATTGGTTTTACATCCAGTCTGGTCCCTACACCCATCATGAAGGAATATAACCCTTGTGGAGAAGGGGCTCTCCATCCTTGTCAGCACCACCAACAGCCACTTTCCAACTCTCCATAATATGTCAACAAGCCCAATATCCTGAGGAATAATGGTGCCGCTCAGACCACCAACCCTATCACCAGCCTGGTTCCACAGTCATCCTCCAGGAAAACAGCCATTATGGACTTTTGAGCTGTCAACTAACAGCCTTTGCAGGTGCTGCAATCTCTGACTCTTGGGAAAAACTACTAAAGATTGGGAAAAGAAAGTTCTTGACAATAACACCCGTATATTGGCAAATGATTCAACATAATAAATAGATCAACAATGGTTTTTTTTATCAGTTACAACATTAAAGAATATGGGTTGCCATCTGATTTGCCTAAGGATAATAGGACCTTTTGAACTGACTTGCAACTGAGACCTTCTATATGAGTTCTCTCTCCCATTAGAATGTGAGCTCCTTGAGGGAAGGGACTGTCTATTCTATTGGTATGTTCCGCATTTAGCACAGAGCTTTGCATGTTGTGGTTAATAAATCTTCCTTCCTTCCTTCCCTCTTATTCTCCCTTTCTTTCTTTCTTTCTTTCTTTCTTTCTTTCTTTCTTTCTTTCTTTCTTTCTTTTTTCTTCCTTCCTTCCTTCCTTTTCCTCTCTTTCTTTCTTTCCTTCTTTCTTTTCCTTCCTTCCTTCCTTCCTTCCTTCCTTCCTTCCTTCCTTCCTTCCTTCCTTCCTTCCTTCCTTCCTTCCTCTTTCTCTCTCTCTTTCTTTCTTCTTTATCCTTCCTTCCATCCACCTCTCTGCAAGAGCTAAGGTGTATTCTTTGTTCTCTACTGTCAAAATATTTCAATGGTTCCCACTTATGCACTGGGGGAGGGAGAATGGAAGAGGCTGATAAGGAATTTACCACCAGAAGAATGAGTTGTTACAGTTTTTTCTGTTGTGAACACCACCACACACCCATGTCCTCACCTCCTTTTTCCCCTCAGCCTCTGCCAAGGAGACCCCAAGCAAGTAGCTTCCCCACACCTTCCTCTCCATCATCTGTAGGCAGGACTGCTGGTGGGCTGGGCCTTGGATTAGCCATAGTTTCCAGGGCTGAGAGTCTCTTGTTTATTCTCTTTATAACCTTAACCTTCATAATTGCTTCTGGGGTCTCAGGACACTCCAGGGCTTTGCCTGTCCCAGGAAAACTCTGGGCTTGAGGAGGATCTGGAACACCAGGGAGAAGGACCCAAGGAGGGAATCTAGGGACTGGAAAACAGGCACCTGGGACAGTGGGAGTTGACATGGCCACTGCCCACAGCAGACTTCAGCTCCCTGCCAAGCCTTATAAATTCCCCATTAACAAGCATCACATTTCACCCTAAAAACTTCACCCAGATGACAAGGCGGTCAGAGCATAGCCTAATTTCCTGTGTGGACAGTTTGATTTTCCATCTGAGTAAGAAGCCTGTTAAAACCATCAGGGGAGAGAAGTCAGGATCAGGGGC
Organism: Trichosurus vulpecula; assembly: GCF_011100635.1. Lineage (NCBI taxonomy): Eukaryota > Metazoa > Chordata > Mammalia > Diprotodontia > Phalangeridae > Trichosurus > Trichosurus vulpecula. The sequence goes on along the minus strand of NC_050576.1, from coordinate 102,164,709 downwards.
TAAAATTGCAAACCACCCCACCCCCGCTTGCCTCTCTAAGCTGTCTCCAAGTGGCCCAGAGACCTCTGAAAACACGATCTCATTCCTCTTCCTCCTGGGATCCCCGAGACAGAGCAGCCACATCTCCCTATTTATTTAGAAAGGGAAACTGAGGCTCATGGGGTGGAACAGATACGAGAAAAATAACAGGTCTCCTACTCCCTGGGAAACAAAGAGAAAAAGGAAGCAGGTGAACCAGGGCTTGGGTTTTAACATTGTTTTTCAGATGAGACCAGGTCCAGACCTTGGGCTAGGGAAACTTCTCTGAGTGGGGTAGAATAAATGACTCCCTACATTGGCCTGAGTATGGGGAAGTTAGGGGATTTTGCTCAGATTTATTTGTCCCACACAAAGCCAGGTTTATATCATCTGGGCTTCCCAGGGAAAAGAACATTTTATTTCAAGGGAATTGAGGAACCTGGTAAAAATGCTAAACCATGCTCACGACACAGGAAGCCTTCTGAAGCTAGAACTTCTCCCGTCCCCACCTCTGCCCCTGTTCCTGCTGAGAGATTTAATGTCTGTGTGTGGAAGGGTGGACCTATGGAGTGGCTCTTAAGGTATCTTTTATGAGGATTAATAACCAATAAAGAGACGTGTTTGTTATTTGACACTAAAACCTCAACAGTTTAAAAAAATTCATAAGGTGCTACATAGAAGCAGCCATTGACCAAAGCACTGTTGAGATAGCCCATCTGTTGTCATGTCTCAGGGCAACCACTGACCAAGGCTCTATTGAGATAGCCCACTTGTTGTCATGTCATAGAACCTATAGGATCTCAGAATGGAAGGCAAATTCAGAAGTTATCTAGTCCAACCTCTTCCTGAACAGGAATCCTCTCCATAGCATCCCAACAAACGAATCATCCAGCCTTTGCTTGAAGACCTCAAATGGGAAACCAATATCTACCTCCTGAGCAAGAGATAACCCATTCTATTTCTGGAGAAGTCTAATTATTAGGAATTCTTTTCCTTTACATTAAGCTGACTTCCTCTTCTTCTTCCTACTTCTTGTCTCCTAGAGATTCCCTGGGAAGAGGATACTTCTTTAGGAGAAGAAATTTCCATTCTCCCCTCTTCTTTCCCTTACAACTTCACTTCTAATTATATGACTGAAGGAGTTAAGACAGGGGGCCAAAGTAATGGGGCCCTGCACTAAGCCCAGTTGTGGATAGGGCTAAAAGGTCTGCCCTGGTGGGTGTTCCACTGAGTAGTTAGAACGGATCAAGTTTGTCTATGGTCACATGACTAAAAATTTGTGTATGTAGTGTCTGTGTATGTGTGTGTGTATGTGTGTGTGTGTAGTGTCTGTACCTTTTGGTGGAGTGTCTCTTTTATCATTATGATTATCTTCAGTCATGTTGTCCTTATAATGTACCCATTGGGTCATGGAGGCAGAGAACCTGGGTTCAAACCTCACCTTTGATGCCTGCAAATTACTTACCCTACCCTCCTCAGTTTTCTTAACTGTAAAATGGGGAGGGGGTTGGATTAGCTGGCCTTTCAGGTTCCTTCCAGCTCTAGACCTAGGATCTAGAGTGATCCTAGAAGTTCCCCCCTGAGGGAGGAACATAGTGGTTACTTCCTTTGGATGGTTGGGAGCGCCATAATCCCACCATAGATTTGAATGTTTCCTGACTTGATAAGAGGGAGCCTGGGCTTATAATATGAACAATGAACTGAAAACAGAAACACATTTTCTCTTTAGAGCAGAGCTCACAGCTGGATGCTCTATGGCTCTAGGGAAAATTATGGTGAGGTCTTAGGTTAGGGATATTGTAACTACTTAAGATGGATTAGGACACCTTTAGGTCATCCAGTCAGTGTGGATCCAGACCCTTTAATTCAAAGTGCTCTTTCCAACAGAATTGTAAGCTTCTTTTGGGCAGGGACCATTTAATTTTTGTCTTTGTATCTCCAGCAACCATCATGCGCTGGGCACATAGTAGGCACTTAATTTGACTGATTTCATGACATAGGAAAAGTACTTTTGTGGCTTGAAGTATGTTTGTTAGAGGGCAAAGAATGGTGGGCACTCAGATATAGTAGCAGTGAATATTTTTGGGGGGGTTGGGGCCAGGATCATGGGCAAAATATATAGCTTTAGTTGGGTCTGCTACCTGGACTTACATAGCATTTAAGATTTATAAAGTGCTTAATTATGCTATCACATTGATCCTTGCAATAATCCTGTGTGGCAAAGGCCATAAGTATCTCTATTTTTATAGATGGGGAAACGGAGCCTGGGAGAGGTTAAGTGACTTGTCTAGGGTCACACAGCTAGTACGTGTCTGAGGCAGGATTCAAACTCAGATTTGCCTGATTCCAAGTCCAGCGTTCAATCCACCATGCCACTTTTATACTCTTATGATGATAAGAAGGAAGTTCTGGGATAAGGGGAAAGAATCCACTGGTCCATTCAGGGAAGGAACTGATTCTAGGGGTCTGAGCTACAAAGGACTTCCAAAACATCATGTCCTTCAATCTTCACAATAATTCAGTGATTTGAGGCAGTTAGGCGCTGTAGTGGATAGACTGCTGGACCTGGAGTCAGGAACACCTGAATTCAAATCTGGCCTCAGATACTGATTAGCGGTGTGAGTCTGGGCAGATCATTTAACCTCAGTCTGCCTCAGTTTCCTCACCTGTAAAATGGGGATATTAATGGTACCTAACTCTCAGGGTTGTGAGGATAAAATGAGATATCTATGAATCCCTCTGCAAACCTTAAAGCATTATGTGCTAGCTATAATATAGCCAGGGCAGAAATGATTAATCCAGCATACTAGATGAGGAAAGCGAGTCTCAAAATGGTTGTCCTACGTTGGTGGTTGGCATGGATCAAATGCCATGTGGGGTTGTCGGAAGCTGGGACAATGCTGGGTCAACAGTCCCACATAGCCAAGGGGTGGGGGCAGTTTGGTATGGTGGGATCAAATCACAAATATGCTATTAAACTCACTGTTTGACAGTGAGTAATGCCATCTCACCTCTGAGTCCCAATTTTCTCACCTGAACAATGAGAGGCATGCATCTGTCGATCTTGAAAGCCTCTTCTACCTCTTACAATTCTGATTCTGTGAGTGTGCCCCAAGGACCTGGAAGACAGCCATCTCACGCTTAGGAGGAGGATGGTGGCCAAGGCTCCCATGGATCAGAAGCTGGGCTTCCTCTCCTTGGAGGAGGGACTAAAGGCTCCTCTTGTTCCTGGCTCCATTTTATATTATTCAGAGAAATCCTAAGAAGTGACATGCCCAGGGGTGGCTGCTTGCTGGCTTTGAAACAGAGCCCAGATTTAGTAATGTACTATCAATTTATCACAGACTCCTCGAAGCCTCCAATCCTCGAAACCTCAGGCCAAGAGGGCATGGTGAAGGTAAGGAGGTCAGTCCCCTGCCCCAAAAGGAAGGAAGCCCCTTCTATTCTGAGGCTTATCACAGGCCGTGCCAAGAGCACAGGCCGTACTGTGGATTTTCCTGCTATCTTAGTGACTGATCATTTTTAAGGTGGTCGGGAAAAGAGATGACATGAACCCTCTTCACTCCCATTTCTGGCTTTCAAATCAGGATGTCCTTTTTGGTCCTTCTTGATGAAACAATTTCTTCTTGGTTTCTCCTCAATGGATGTGGAGAACATGCCCCAGAAACCTCTTCAACCTGGAAGCTCATGCTACTCCTGGACTTCACACACTGGAAGTATGCTCCATCCCCTCCCTCTGATTGGCTGGTTCTTCCAGAACTTCTATTTTAAAGAGGCTCAGGCTAGCCATGTCTTCATTCCTCTCCAGGTTACACTCCTGACTCTCCAGGACTTCTTCTACAGCAGGCGCGTTTGGGGTAACTTCATCTCATTCCCCTCCTCCCAGCTGTCTTCCTCCCATTAGAATGTAATCTCCTTGAGGGTAGGGATTGTCAAATGTTTCTTGACTTGACAGCTACACCTCCAGTTGCTTCATGCTGACGTTGATTATTCAGAATGAAATTCTATCTCACCTTCTCTTTCTACCAGACTTTAGGAGCCAGATAGACATTCCTACGCGGTATATACACTGTCAGATCTGACTGCTGAGTCACATGGTTTTGCTTAACTGTATTTGTATTACACCTTGTTATAAGGAAGGGCTCAATGCTTGGAGGGTGGATAGGTGCGAGCACAAAGGGAAACCAATAAAAACATACCCTTCCCCTTCCCTTACACCAATTCACATTTCTAATCATGTGGTAAAGTGACAACCCTCAATTTAAAGTCAGAAGGCATAGATGTGAATCCCTGTTTGGCCACTTACTCTCTGTGCCTCAGTGAGCTCATCTGTCAAGTGAAAGGGTTGGACTAGATTAGGGGTTCTTATCCTCTTTTGTATCATGGATCCATTTTTGCATTTTGGACCTCTTCTCAGAAAAAAAATATTTTTAAATGCATAAAATAAAGTACACAGGATTACAAAGGACATTGGTTGTACTGAAATAGTTATCAAAATATTTTTAAAAATCCAAATTCGTGGATTCCAGGTTAAGAACTCCTGGATTAGATCTAGATTACTAAGGTCTTTTCCAGCATTAAATCTATGAGGCTGTTTTATCCAGGCAGGGAATGTGAGGGAGTCAGGGGCTAGGAATGGGTGGTAGGGAACCTGGCCTGGGAACAAAAACCAGTCTCTACAGATAATTGACAGAGAGTCCCCAGCCACGTAATGAAAAATGGCTAGATTTCTAGGAAGGCACACGTCTCCATAACATCATTCCTTCCTCCCCCATAAGTTAGCATAATCATTTGTCCACTACATTAAGAAGCCCTTGAGCTAATCAGACAAAATGGGTCTGAGAGTTAGCGCTTCAGCTTCTAAGTCCATGCTTTAAGGTCTCCGAGAGTAGGTGCCCATTAAAGGCTGATAGGGACCTTAGAGACCCTCTTGTGCAGTACCCTCATTTTATAACAGAAGAGCCTGAGACCCAGGGAGAGGAAGGGGTTTATCAAAGGTCACACAAGAAGACAGGGTACAGGAAATGCTGCTATAGAATTTGGGTGTCTTGAGTCACATCCTTTGCTTTGGAATCTACACCGTACTGCCAAGTCTCTTCAGAGCATGCCACTGGGAGACTACAAATGTAGTCTATTGTAGAAAATAGTGAGCTCCTCAGAGTCCCATAGCCCAGGCTCAGCGTCCCGCCCTGTACGTTCCATGGGCTCAGATCCTCGTAGCACTTTACCTTTATGATTCCCCGGTGAGGTAGGCAAATACGATTCTCATTATTCCCATTTCATAGATGAGAGAATTGAGGCCCAGAGAGGTGGAGGTTTGCCCAGCGCCACTCAGCTTGAAAAAAGGTGAGGCTGGAATTCCAAGTCACACAATCTGGCGGTTGAATCAGTTTTTCTAGTCCAAACTGTATGTACCTAAATAGAAATCCTTTCCACAGTATTCTTGACTAGGGGGCCATCTAACCTCATCTCAAAGACTCCCTGTAATAGAGAACCAGTTCCCTTTTGAGTTGGCTCACTCCATTTTTGGGTAGTTTTCATTGGAAAAAAGATTTTTTCCTTACATGGAGCCTAAATCTGCCTTCTTGTCCTTTTTACCAGTTGCTCCTAGTTTTTCTCTTTGGAGCCCAGAAGAATTCCTATGTGCCACATGATTGCCCTTAGAATACTTGAAGAAGCAATCGATCGTACCCTTTCCAAATTTTCTGTTCTCCAGGCTAACTTCCTTCAGTTCCTGCACCTGTTCTCAGATGGTCATCAGCTCAAGGTCCTTCAACATTCTAGACTCAGACCTTCAAGATCTTCTCTACTATCATCAAAGTTCTTTCTGAAATGCAGTACCCAGAGCAATACTCCAGAGGTGTTTGACAAAGACAGGAAACAGTGAAAACTATCACTACCCTACCCACTCCCTCCTTATTCTAGACATTTTTTGGAGGGGGATCTAGAACTGGAATCATTGGTATAGGGAATACCCTGTGAAGAAACTCCCTCTACCAATGCAGATCAGCAGCTGTACTGTGACTCTGGTCTTCAGAGAAGCTGCAGCTATTAACATGACCTAAATTAAATTCATTTTGAGGGGCTGCCATGTCATACCGTTGACTCCTATTGAACTTATGGTTCATTAAAATGCTCAGGTCACTTTTACATGATTGATTGTTTTGCTATGCTTCCTTCCTTTTGGAATTGCACATTTGATCATTTGATAGGTTGAACCCAAATGTTGATTTGAACCCAAGAAGATTCGCAGTTGTCTGAATTCCAATCCACAATATCACATTGACTCTATAACTCCTCATTTCTCTCCAACCCTTCATTCTAATCATAGATCACATCTCCTAACTTCATAGAAATATCTTTTGGATTATAAAGATAAGCCATTGCCCTGATGGATAATTGAGAATTGATCACGAGGTTGACAAAACCCAATTTCACTGTAAATGAACTCTTGCCAATCTGCTGGGGACGCGGGGGAAATAGGGTGGCGGGACAGAGGTGACTAGTGCCCTGCCTCATAAGGGATCTTTCCACAGCCTGGCAGAGATCCAGAAATAGAGCTGGGGTCCTTAGCACCAGTATGGAACTATTTTGCCCTCTCCTTCCTGGAAACTATTCTGCAGTAGGAAGAGCTCCTGACCCAGCATCAGCAAGACCTGAGTTCAAATTTCCCTTCTGACATCCACTAGCTATATAAATGGGCAAGTCTCAACCTCTGTGATTCTCAGTTTCTTCATCTCTAAAATGGGGATAATACCTGTGGTATTTACCTTACAGGGATCTCAAATGAGGTAATATATGGAACATGCTTCACAGCACAGCGGCTGCGATGGTATGTCTGTGGTGAACCAGACTCTTAGAGGTGGACAGGAGCTTAAAGACTTTCTGGTTTACTAGCCTTATTTAACAGAAAAGGAAACTTAAGGCCTAAAGAAGGTAAGAAGACTTCAGACCATGTACCTAAGCCCAGCACCCAAGCTGGCAGAGAAAAAGACTCATCGGCTTCCCCAATCCAGGACCACAGCTTTTGCATCCTTCTCCACTACAGGAAGGAGGTGGGGACAAGTTTTTTAAAAGACGATTTTGCAGATGCTCCATTCTGGCACTGGGGGCTGTTTGGGCCCCTTCCTGCCTCCTGGTGTCCTCAGAGCAGGCTTCTGATTGCTAAAGCCAGCATCTGGACCTATACTAATGAGCTCTAGACATTAACAGTGTTGGAGGCATGACGAAGAGTACGGGGAGTTGGAGGAGAACAGGGTGTACTGAGGCAAAATCTGCTGCTGCTCCACGGAAAACTGCAAGAAACAGAAAGAGCCAAATGGGGACAACCAAGAGACAGCTAGGAGAGAGGTGGGGAACACTGAAGAGGACCCCAATTGAGAGTTTTTTTCTGACCTGGGCCAACTCAACTAGACACAACAGGGATTAAGAAGCAGGGGGGGAAGGGGGAAGAAACTAAGGGCTAAGAACTTTGGCAAAGAAAGGAAGGAACATATAAAAATATGGAGATTTTGATCAGCATGATGGTATGCAAATCATATGCAAAACAGCATGCATATTGGCTTATTTTGTCTTTGAGTCTATGACACAGACTATTCTGAGGAATGAAGTTGAAGGTGCCAAACACCTGAAGAAAAATTTCTAGAATATTTCTAGCCAGACCCAATGGTCCTGAAGGGGATATTGAGACCATCCTCTTATGGTGGAGGTTGGGATGGGCTCCCAACAGCATGGTGGAGTACAGTGCTGCAGAGATTTCTAGAATGGATGATAAGGATTGGAAGGCAGAGTAACTTAATGGGGGAAGGATTTTACTGAAGAGAGCAGGCTGAAGGGAAACTGAGGACCAGGCTAAAAAGATTGGACTTCCCTGAAAACAGGGTTTGAATTTCCATCCTCAGACTTACTCTAGAGGGAAAGAAGTTGGCATCTACCTGCCTCTCACACTGGTAACTTCCTTTAAGGATTTCTCAGTGTGCGGGGGAAACACACAGTCCCTTCCCTAAGGGATCTCCAGCTCTGTCTGCCCTTCCAATGTGCCTTCAAGAACTCTGGCAGATGCCCCTTTTCTCCGGTCATGACACACTAGCCCAGGAGGAGCAGTAAGCATACTTCTAACTTCCCATTTCCAGATTCTTCCTCTATTTCAATTCCCGAGCAAACTCTTCTACTATGAGGTTTTCTCCATTCAGTTTCTCTTCCCAGCAGATACCTATGGTCCTCAGGTCATTCTCATTCTAGGAATTCAGTTTCCTGGCTCACAGTCTCTCTATCTCAATTCCTGCCATTATAGTAGGATGCAGCTTCAATAGACATGACATTCCCTTCAACACTCTGGCCTCCCAGGTCCTCATCACCTCCTGGCTGGAACACTGCAATAAGCTCTTAATTGGTCTCCCTGCTGCCAAAGTGACATTTTTAAAGCAATGGTCTGACCATGTTCTTCACCTGTTTGAAAATTTGCAGGGGGTCCTTATTACCTCTAAGATAAAACCCAAACTCCTCTGCTTGGCATTTAAGCCCTTCACAATCTGGGGCCGACCCACCTTTCCAGGCTTGATGGACAAATCACTTAATCTCTCAGGAGGCTCTCTAAGACCGTAACTTGCAAAGGTGCTGATGTGTAATGGTAGAGGGAGTTTCTTCACCCGGAATTCCTAAACCAATGAAATCACAGGTCCAGTCCATATTTTCTTATATGTGTATGTGTTGTTTTCCCCAAGAGATTGAAAGTTTCCAAAGGGTAGGCACTATTTCCTTTGTCCTTGTATTCTCCAACATCTAGCACACTATCCAGCATGGATTTTTCCCTGACTTTGGATTGTAAGCTCCTCAAGGGCAGGAACTGTCTTTTGCCTCTTTTTGTATCCCCAGCATTTAGCACAGTGCCTGGTACCTAGTGGTGCTTAATTAGTGTTTATTGATTGATATTAGGTGCTTAGCAAAGCCTCGTCGAATGGTTAACGCCTCTTTCCTACTTCATTCTCTTTTCCAGCCCAAGATCCCCCACACAGTTGGTGATCAGGTCAGGGAGGTGACAGTCAACAGTGGCAACATTAATGACCTTTGAAACTCAAGGCCATGGCCTAATTAGGTCTAGACTTGTCCTTGGAGGTGTAGAAGAGGTGACTGCAGTAGGAAACCACGCTTTTCCCTGTAGGTTGATTAGGGCACTGAGTGGTTAAGTGACTTTTCCCTGACTTTGAAATCCCTCTTTGAGGAGATGAGACACAATCCATTTCTTGCACAGGGCCAGCCAGCCTCATGCCTTGTGCTTGGCTCTTCCCTCACAGGCTGGGCCCCTGATCTACTATGGCAAATTACCTCTGATCCTGGCTTTGATGAAGGAGGCAGAAGCTCCATCTTCCCAGGCCTCTAGACTGCTAGGCAATGCCCTTTCTAGGACAGAGCTTGCCCACCTGTTCCACTGTGAGAGAGGAGGGAAGGAGCCAGGATTTATTGGTCCTTTCCTTGTACCCAGATGGTTTCCCAGCTGCCAGATACAACAGGCCTCTTATCATTCCTCAGCCTGGTGAGCCCCACCCTAGAAGGTAACTGGCTAAAGTTGAGGGTGGGAAGAGCACAATAGAAGGCAGAGGAACTGATGGAGAGTTTGAAAAACCAATGTAGGTCCTACCATAAGGTGTACTGGAATGGGGATGGTCTGGCCCCCCTTTTACTAAGAGGATAAGTTGAGGGCCTCTAGAGTAGGGGTCAAGTCTAAGCTATTTGCCTCAGTTCCTCATCTGTAAAACTGGAGAAGGAAATGTCAAACCATTCCAATGTCTTTGGCAAGAAAACCCCACAGTCAAAAGTCCATGGGGTCACAGAGAATTGGACATGACTGAACAAAAACAGCAAACGTGTTGGTACCAGCACCCAGGATCTAGACAGGCTCCTGGATGCCCCCCCTTGGTATAGCTTCCTGCGATGCCAAACTTGAGTGCTTATAAATAGACACTGCATGAACAATCAAACATTCAACAACAGGCATTTATTAAGCACCTGTTATATTCCAGGCATTGTGGTAGGCACTGAGTACGCAAAGACAAAAATGAAACAGTCCTTACTCTCAATGGGCTTATAGTCTACAGGAGGAGACCAAGAGGCTTCTATAGTCACTTCCAGCTCTAGACCTATGATCCCGTAAGTTTATACAAAGCACAAACTATACACAAATACAAGGTTGCTGTCGTTTTTCCCTGACATGATTGGTATAAAGGGATCACAGGCTCATGCTGGAAAAAGGGAAGACTCCCATGAGCAGCAGTACCCCATGTTAACACCCAGAGGCAGTAGGATGTAGTGGAAAGAACCTTGGACATTCAGGACGCCTGGGTTCAGTTCTTAGGGCTGTTGCTCGGCAGGAGGCTTTGACCAAGTCAAAGTCCTCTTTCTGGGTTTTGTTGTTGTTGTTCACTCATTTCAGACTCTTCGTGACCCCATTTGGGGTTTTCTTGGCAAAGGTACTGGAGTGGTTTGCCATTTCCTTCTTCAGCTCATTTTACAGATGAAGAAACTGAGGCAAACAGGATTAAGTGACTTGCTCAGAGTCCCACAGCTAGTAAGTTATCTGTGGGCCTTAGTTTTCTTATCTGTAAAATTCTGGGTTTGAATTAGATGATCTCAAGGGCCCTTTCAATTCAACTAGTCTGAGTCTATAGTCTCAGTACAATACTTAGGTCCCATGAGACCATTGGGGTCCTATGGTAACACTCAGCCCTCATGGCAACAAAAGCAGCCCCAGAGAATATCAAAGGGCTGGTTCTAGGCACCGAGGGTATCCTGGACGCTCTCATTTCCTCCTGCCACACTCTTTCTCCCTTTGTTTCCCATGAGAGAGCCTGGTCCATACCCTGTTAGTCTGCTCCACCCACACCTGCTTCTTAGCCTTGCCTTGACCAGAGCCAAATGCCTGCACAATGCCCTCCCCCTTCCCCTCTGCCAGATGCCAAAACATTTTTCTTGCTTACGTTAAAGACTGCTCCAAATCCAAGCCTGAAGGGTCCTTTAGTGACTGTTTAATAATAGCTCACATTTATTTAGAGCTTGGAAGTTTACAATCATTATTTGATCCTTACAACAGCCTTGGAAGAGAGGTAGTATTATCCCAATTTTAACAGATGAAGAAATTGAGGCTGAGAAATGTTAAGTGATATACTATTGTTTGTCTTCTCAGGGGGTGGGTGGGAGGGAGAGAATCTGGAACTCAATTTAAAAAGAAAAGAATGTTAAAAATAAATAAATAACACATGAAAAAGAAGAAAGAAAGGTTAAGCGATTTTCCCAGGATCACACAGCTAATACATGTCCGAGCTAAGATTTGAACTCAGATCTTTGTGACTCCAAGTCGATTGTTCTTAACCACTGGATCACCTAGTTTTCTACCTTCAACTTTCTCTTTTATAGATAGGAACTTATAGTGAAGAAGTGACAGAGAAGGTCACAGAGCTAAGAAAAAAAAAGGTAGAGCCAGAATTTAAGCCTGGGGTTCCTGATTCCAGCTCTGCTGCTTAATCTGCTATGCCACTGTCCCTCACACCAATCCTTCCTAGATTGGTCCGACCAGAGGCAGCAGCTTCTGATTTAGATGGGTGTCCATGGCTACTCTCCCAGGCCTTTGGCCCTGGGTCTGCTTAGACCTTTGGATCCTCAAGGGAACTAAGTTCTTTTCCATTCACCCACATCTCAGTTGAATGTTTCTCTCCTGTTTTCTCTAGGTCTGTCCCCCCGTTGCCTGTGCCTGTGTGTCTTTCATGGACAGCAAGAGCTATAGGAGAAGTGATGAGGCCTGGGTAGTTATCTCTGTATGGTGCCAAGCACGCTGCCATTTGCACTACTGTCACCTGGGACTGGCAAGGGCTTTCATTTTGATCATCTCAGGAAACATTTCTGAGGGACCTTCCCCACCCCCCCCCCACTTCATTAATTGTCGAATCAATAGCAAGCATCAGTGCCCCTCTTTTTGGGCAGTCCCTTCCAGATACATGGCCTGCTCATATAACTTTTCCCTCTGGCCTCAGAGATGCTACAGACAATTGTGCCTCTGGGTTAGTTTCAATCCCAATCTCAAATCAATTACATGAACAAAACCAGGTGCTTCTAGGCCAGGTGTCGGGGTTACAAATAGGGAAAAAAGCCTCGGTTTCAACCCTCTTAGAGTTAACAATCCAACATTATTAATCTTACGTGGTGCATTAGCTAGAGCACTGGATTAAGAGGGGAGAAGATCTGAGTTAGATCCTGTCTCAGACACTTACTTTGTGACCCTGGGCAAGTCACTTGACCTCTCGGTGCCTCAGTTTCCTCGTCTGTAAAATGGGGATAATAATATCTCTCAGGGTTGTTGTGAGAATCCAGTGGGATAATTAATATGTGCAAAGTACTTGGCAAACTTAAAGTGCTACCTGTTATTACCTTAATGTTCTTCCCGATCCACTTGATGTTCCATATAAACAAGACTAACATTTTTCTTAGCCCTGGTCTTTGCTTTTATGCTTTTGTTCACGCCATCCCCAATCACTGGAATGCCCCTTTCCTCCCTTCTTCATCATTCTTTGAAGCCCAATTTATGAGCCACTTCCTCCACGAAACTACCTGTTTGCAACAACTTTTTCCTCAGAGTCTGGCACTCCCTTGGTGTTGTATGTAGGAAAAGTTGGGTGGTTCAGCGGATAGAGTGCCTGGCTTGGAGTCAGGAAGACTTATCTTCCTGAGTTCAAATCCAGCCTCAGACACTTACTAGCTGTGTGACCCCAGGCAAGTCACTTCACCTTGTTTGCCTCAGTTTCCTCATCTGTAAAATGAGCTGGAGAAGGAAATGACAAACCACTCCAACATCTTTGCCAGGAAAACCCCCAATGGGGTCACCAATTGTCAGATGCGACTGAACGACAACAACAATGCTGTATGTGTTTTGCATGCATTTACTTATTTACTGGATTCTGTGTACATTACGTATACATGATCTTCCCCATCAGAATGTATGCTCCTTGAGGGCAAGGCTTTCTTTGCATATCCGTTGCTTAGCATGGTGACTGGCACATAGAAAGAGCTTACTGAATGCTTGTTGATTGGTTATCACGCATTTAAATGTATCATCGTTACTTGTACATGTGTGCTATCACCTTACTAGATGGTAAGCTCCCTGAGGGCAAGGGCTATTTCATTTTTGGCTTTATATTCCCAGGGCCTAGCACCTTGCCCTGCTCATAATAAGTGTGTAATAATATTTACTGAATTTAATTCTTGAATGATACAAGACAGAATGTGATCAAGGCAGAGGGCTAGTCTGGATCAAATCACTTCATTCGCCTATTTCCGTATCTGTCAAGTGAGAGTGGCTTCTGATTCTTAGCCCAAATTTCTTTCTTTATTCCATGATGCTGCTTTTCAGGCTGGACTTCCTCAGAGGGCAAAGGAGGCCAACAACCTAGGGACCTGGGTAATAACCGATAAATATCTAGGGATGGGACCATAGCAGACAGAATCTCCAGAAAATCCGTGTGGGCCTCAGCGTTGGGGAACTTAGCCCATCCCAGCTCTGTCACTTACTAGTTTTGTGCATGTGGCCATTTTAGCTTTCTGAGCCTTAATTTCCTCATCTTTAAAATGGGGTCAGTAACTCTTGAACCACTTACTTCATAGGGCTGTTATGAACATCAAAAGAGGCGATAGATGTAATGTGCTTTGAAAACCACAAAGCTTTATAAAAACGCTGTTACTATTTCATAGCTTATTTGAGCTACCATTATATCAGATTCTTAAATCTATCCTGCCCCGTCCTCATAAACACAAACACATGTAGTCCAGCACAAAGGGACCCAGACACATACATGCAAACCACAGGCATGCAAACCATGCATATGTGCAAGATGCACATGAGCTCATACCCATCAAAGCGGTCAGATACGGCCTTTGTGTACATACTACAGAACCACACTTGCCTTCCGGGACTCACCTTTCAGCTACCTCCACCTGTCACATGGCTAATTCCTTGCGTAATCTACCTAGGATACTTCCATGACATTCCCATACCTCTTTACCTTGCCCTGGCCACAGATGACCCAGACCCATGGCGATGCTTGGCTCTTACAGCAATGCCCAGATGCTTTGGCTAGACTGTCATTCTATGGTGGTGCCATCTAAGGAAGTACCGCTGTTGTCCACGCCACCCTACCACCTCTGGCTCTTTGGATGCTAGAACAGTAGGAGAAGTGAGGGATGCCTGGCTACCTCCCTCTTCCCCTCCCTCGTAACCATCAGAAAATGCTGCCAAGAACCCTGCAACTCCAGTGGCCCTGAAATGTATCATTGACAGGGTGACAGGGACTAAGCTGGAGTTGCTGGCATCCCCTGGCAGCTTCCTTGAGGTTTGGCTGGAGGAAAAGCTGGATATCAAACTAGCTGTACGCCAGTGGGCCTAGCCCCAGAGGCCTGGGGCTCACTAGAGCCAGGGCTGAGCCCACAGCAGAATAGGCCAGAGTGTAGGATGGCAGTCCACATAGGTGTTCCAGAGCCTGAACACTCTCTCTTCCCTTCCCTCTCCCATTGGTTCTACCCACAATTTCCTACAGTATTCTACCTATATTCCCCACCCTCCCAAAAGACTAGGATGCTCATCCTGGGCAAGTTATCTCACCTTTCGAGCCTCAGTTTCCTCTCTTGGAAAATGAAGGGGTTGGACTAGATGGCCATGGTATCATAGTCCAACTCTCTTATTTTACAGGTGAAGAAACTGAGGCCCAATGAGGTCAATGACTTGCCTAAGGTCATACTAGAATTTGAACTCAGGTCCTCTGAATTCAGAGTCAGGGCTTGTTCCTTTGCATCATGCTGCCTGCGCCCCGCCCCGAGCTCCCTTGAAATTGCTTTCAAAGAAGCCACCTAGGCACATTTTAGTCTCCAGCTTCAGGACTAATGTTGCTTCTTCGTTCTGTTTAGCCAACTTAAACACTTCTTTCTTCCCACACCCCTCACAGCCCATTGGTACATAGAGATCATTTCTATAACTGCAGCAGCCACATCCTTAGCATATAGCCCTGCCCCTGACTCATCTATGTTGGTAGAAACTAGGCCCCCAGTAGGGAGATACAAACATCGCTTTAGGCATTTTCCCAGCATGAACCTCCATTCCTGCTGCTCCACAGTGAAGTCCAGGTCCTGCTTGGATGAATGAGCTAAAAGAGAACTTAGGGGTCCCTGGTCTTCTCCCTTTTGGCAAGAAGCCCCAGCCCCAGAAGCAGCTGCACTGGGGAGATGGGGGAGGGGCTGGCTCCAGTTTCTAGGGTCAGCCTCATACTCCAGCTGGGGGCTTCAACCTTAGCCAGCCCACAAGGCCTGTCCCTGGCCCCCTGGTCCTTCCTGTGCAGGAGAGGGAAGCCTATAGGCTCAGGACATCAAACACGCCTGGGTAATCCAAACAGGGTGTTGGTAGTGGTGGTGGGGGGAGGTCAGCCAGAGCAAATGAGAAACATGTGGCATCTATTTCCCCTTCCCTTGCTCTTTCCCTCCCTCAGTCCCTCTCTCTCTTGAGCTCATTCATGATCTGGAGCCACAGGGACAGGCCTGGGAGGAAGGTGGGGAGGAGGCTCACTTGTGGCTGGGCTGAGTGTCCCTGGCAGGCATTGCATTGCTCTGTATGTTGGTGGGAGATGAGCCACTCTGAGGACAGGCTGGGACAGACAGAAGTCCAGAAGGTGGATGACTTTAATTTTTTTTTATCAGAGTTACTAGGAATTAGGAGTTGTTATTACTTCTTCCAGGGCTGTTGCTAGGTTCTTCAGTGACAGATCAAGATCTGCAAGTGGGCAACTGATGGGCTTCTTTCCAAAGGAAAATACAAAGAGAGAAATAATGGGGTCCTGATGAGACAGGTGCTGGCGTTCAGGGAAAAGAGAGGGCATGGGTTCCGATCCCAAACCTGCTACCTACTACCTATGTGACATTTGGCAAATCAGCTAATCTTTCTGACTCTCAGTTAGCATATCTATAAAATGGAGGGTGGGGGTGGGAAGAGGCTAGACTAGGTCATCTCTAAAAAGTCCCTTCCTGCTCATAATAGTTCTCTTGATATGTTTTAAGGAATGTCATCTGTGTTTTCTGTGGCTTGAGGGAGCAGAACTAGAACTGGTGGGTGGGAATTGCAATGAAACAGATTTTAACACAATATAAGGAAGAACTTTCTAACAATTAAAGCTGTCCTCCAATGGAATGGGGAGTCAGTTGTTGGGGATGATGGGACTGGGGGTGGGGCAGGATTTTTGTACAGGAGATGGCCAGGGAGAATATGATTCTAGGAAATTCCAAGGACAAGAAGGAGGCGTGTGTGTGTGTGTGTGTGTGTGTGTGTGTGTGTGTGTGTGTGTGTGTGTAAGTAAATGCCTCTCCCTCCTCAGTCACAGCTAGGAAAGAACTGCAGTATGCTGCAGTGGTAGAGGAATCAGGGAGGCTGGTCAGAGCAGCAGCCCCGACCCTCAGAACCATGCCCAGATTAGAAAAGATTTAGGCTATTTTCAGTCAGATTCTATTCCTTTAACTCCTTCCCACCTCAAGAAATCATTCTATCCTGAGGCAGGTAGAATGGGTGTGTATGTGGGAGGGTCAATTTCTGTTTGAGGCATTGGGAAAGAAATAGAAGTATCTGGCACCCGAGCATTTCCATGTGAGCTGGAAAGGAGTGGTTGTGGTGGGGGGATTTACTGCAGGAGGTCTCTGTTTTCTTTGAATGCCAGGCTGGCATGGAGCCCAGATCCATGCTGCTAGGGCCCAAAATAGCAAATATGGGGGGGCAATTCTGTCCCTGTTGCCCTTCCCTACTCAGGGATGAAGCACCAGTGAGGATGGAGGACAATCCCTTCTAGACTGGTAACCACAGCCTTAACCCAGAATAAGGGGTCAGGTGGGCCCTGGGTATAATGGCTAGCAACTCAATTCGATCACCTCTTTTGCCCAATTTTAGAACCCAGAGTTTAAAAATTGGGCTGGTGCTATAATATCAAGGACTCATGAAGGGCATTTCCCAGGGCCCGTTTACACTGCAGAGGAAATGCTCTACCTCTCCCTACTCTCTTCCTCCTTACAACTTTCTTCAACACCGTTCTCTCATCCACACAAAACTTTGTGAAGCACAGAAGTTTATGTGCTTCTGCCTCTCACCTCTACCTTCTCCTAGGAGAAGGGACAGTCTGATGGCCAGTTTATTCATTCATTCAAAAAATGGTCATTGAATACCTACCATATACATATACATGCAAAGTTCAATGCTCAGATACTCATGGTATGGTGGAAGGAATCCCGGATTTAGAATCTATCTAATCTACGTTCTGCTACTTATTACCTGTGTGATCATGGGCAGGTTACTTAACCTCTCTGGGCCTGTTTCCTTTCCAATTCTAAATCCTATGGTCTTATGAATTTCTCTCTGAATAATATATAAACCATAGCAGGAGTAAAGGACTAGACTAGCCTGGAAGTAGGCCAATCTCTCCCTTTAGCTTCTCTAGGCATGATGTTGACCAAAGGGATGAATCAGATAAAGGACATCCTGCCCACTGTCATCCTGAGCTATATGAATGCAGGGCTCTGGAGAGGACATAAGCTATAGACAGCTAATAAAAGAATCGTGAGAAACATATCCCTCAGCATTAACCCCAAGGTAGGAGCCTAAATAACATCAATTTCCTTTTAAAAATGATTCCTTTGAATAGCTTATAAGTACATCATGCTTTGTAAACCTTAAAGGGCTGTCATAATGTAAGTCGTCATTACTATGCTACTAGCGTATATCTCTACACCTCATCCATTAGCTAGTGGGTCCCAGAGAAACAGAGATTTGTTCAAGGTCACACAACAAGTCTAGGGACAGAGTTAGTTTCACCAATTCCTCTCTAAGGCTCCACGTAGTACTCTAACCCACCAGACAAATCAAAGGTGGCCTCACTTACAAGAATAATGGAGGTAGAATTAAATTCATCTAGGACTCCTGGGTCTGAGGGTCAACATCTGCCAAATCAGGTTGTACAAATTACTCCTTTTCTTCCTAGGGCTGAGAGGCAAGGCAGAGTGGCCCAGTGGAAAGAATGCTGTATTTGGAATTAGGAAGGGCTGGGATCTAATCCTGACTTTGCTACTTGTGTGTCTTTGGGCAAGTCACAAGTCAGGAGACTTGAGGTGGTAAATGACTTGCTCAGATTCACATACTATGTGCATTTGAACCAGTACTTGAGCCCATGGTATCCAGAATCTGAGGCCAACTCTCTATCCACTAGGCCATATTGTTGATTGGATAAAAGTCATCAATAAGCACCTACTATGTGCCAGCTACTTCGGTAAGCACTGGAGATAACAAAGAAAGACAAAACAACCCCTCTCTCCACAAAAAAAAACCCACACCGATTAAAAAACAAATAAAAAACTAATCCCTGTTTTCAAGCTTAGAAAAGCAAAAATTAACCTTTCTGAAGTTCTTTTTCCTTTCCTCAGTACAGGACATCTCAAAGCAAATTTTCCTTGGTATGCAAAATGAAAATGGCTTTTCAAAGAGCTTAGAAAATGATCTTCAAACCTAGAGAGACATGGCCATCCTTGTTCACTGGGTTTTGACCTGGGCTCCTGACCACAAAGATATTGCCATGGCAACCCTAAGCCCATAAGGTCCTTTTTGCGAGGGAATGGGTCTGGATGCCCGAGTTCCTGGATGTCCACACTCTGAACTTGAGTCACCCTCAGCTTTCCCATTTGCTGAGTTTGCCTGGAGGTGCAATGTTTAGTGAGGCATAAGGAATTGAACTTGCTTTGGCCCTAAACATTAAGGTAGGAAAAACATTATGAGTCACACTGTCAACATCATTAATATTTAACCATCATTTATTAATAGTCAATATATGTCTTCCATTTTCATTTCCAGAGAATTTGGGGTATTTTTCAGGCCTTTGTTTCCACCTTATGAGGGAGAGAGAGAGGTAGGGGGGGAGGGGGGAAGAAAGAGAGGAGGGGAAGAGGAGAGAAAGGGGTGGGGAGAGGAGAGGGACTTTTCCTAATTTGCAGATAACTAAGCTAGGTCACGCAGTATGCTGGTATGGGGGATTTTGTCTTTGGCCTTGTCTTAGACCAGGCCTCAATGTTCCCATCTCTTCCCTGAAACCGAACTGCCCCATGAAATCTCAAGAATCCAAAATCCTGTTGGGGTGGGGTAGTTTCTGTGTTCCCTCACTCCATTTCCCAACTTCAAATTTCCCAGGATTTTTCCCAGTGCTGGAGTGCTAACAATTTGGCTGATTTCAAGGTGACTGAGGGAGCAATCCTTTACGCATCTGGGCCCCAGCTGATTCCTGGGAAGAGAGTGATCAGATTTCAGCCCCACTTTTCCCTTTCATTCCAGAAAGCCTCTCATTTGGTGCCTGCTGTCCTAGTAACCCAGTCCAGACCTTATTACTTGGCAGCTGTCAGGTTCTTGGCCTGAGAACTCAACCTTGGTTTTTTAGGATGAGAGAAATAATAACCAACTTCATAAGTGCTGGGCTCTGGACCCCAAACTTCTCACCCTAGCCTCAATAGGCTCTTCAGTAGGGCTTCTATCTTAGACACTTACAGTACCTTCATGGGATACAGGCTGACCCCTAAATGTACTCTGCAGTCTCTCCTTTTCCTCTTCCTCCTTCTACAATGGAGGATGTGAAGCATTACTTAGGGGACACTGGCTTCCCATACCAGGAAACTCCTTCCTCTATCTTAGCTTCAGAGCCTGGCATTACCCTGCAGTTACTCCTTAGCTTGCTAACAGAATATTCCCTTATTCTGACTGAGAACAATAAATGACCACTTTTCTCCTTTTCACTCATTCATTTATTAATTCATTTACTCATTCATTCATTCTTTACTATGTGCTAGGTGCTGTCCATGCAAAGACAAGAATGATATACTTTCTAAGCTGAAGGAGCTTATAAGGGAGAAAACAACATGTACACAGGTAAAGAAACATAAAATATATTCAAAGTAATTTGGGGGCAAGTGGGTACTAACAAATAGGAAAGTCAGCATCGACTTTGAGTAAATGGTTGCACACCTATGCTGAGCCTAGGACAAAGTTAGGATGAGCCAGAGTTCTGCTCCTGGGGAGGGGCACTGCCCTCTGAACAAATTCAGCACCTCCCCCCCACCCTGCCCTGGGGAATGCAGGGGGAGGTGACTGTTGCTTGGGCAAAATCTAAGCTTCCCTCCCCCAATCACCTTTGTCTTTGTAGGTTCCCTTCTCATGCCTTCCAAAATCTGGTCTGGAAAGAATGCCAGAGCAGGAGGCAGATCTGGGCTCTCCTGGCTCTGCTGGGTGATCTTGGGCATCACTTAACCCCTAGCTCTCAGTTTTGAAATAGGAGAACAAAGAATATATTCCTTCCCTGGGTACCTCACAGGGCTACTGTGAGAAATACACGAAATGATGTATTTAGAAGTGATCTGATAACCTAAAAGTGCTATACAGATGTGCAAGTGTGAATCTCCTCCTTCTCCTCCTCTTATTTCTAGGCACCTTCCTAAGCTCAATCCATTTTTGAGTGGTATTGCCAGTTGCCTTACCTCATCATAGAAATTGAATGGGCTTCAGTTCTGGCAGTGGGAGATGGGGGATATCCTGGAGACCCGTCCTCCTGGCCAATTTTTTTTGGGGGGGGGAGAATACAGATTTGAGGCCAGATATGTTGAGTCATCACATTAGCCAGTAATAAGGGGCGGGTGGGGAAGGGCTAGTTCATCTCACCAATCATCTACTAGTTCTCAGCGATGCCTGCTATAGCTTCATCCCTTACTTTCTCTTGGCACCTGCAGATGTGCCAATACCACACCTAAAAGGGCAGGAAACCACTCCCCCTTGCCAGTGTTCTGCAGATACCCCTGCCCAGTGCCTTTTCTGAATTAGGACTCAGGCCATTATCCAATCAGTCCTTGTCTTTCCCTAACGTGAGCGTTGTGAGCAGCAGGTGGAAAGGTCACTAAGAGGAACAGGGTGGCTCTTGTCCATCTCTAATAATCTCCTTCCCTTATTCTTAGGCACCCTCTTCTTGTTCAAAAGTCCCATGAGGAGATACCTGGAAGTCATGGAATTCATGCCCCTTGTCTCTAGGCAGGTGATTCCCTGACTGAGAGGTCAAATGGATTACCTTATGGATCTGCAAGGGGGTGGGGTAAATCCAAATCCCCCCCTTCTCCAGCCAGAATCCCCTCCCTATTCCTGCTGCATCCCTGTCACTCAGATAGCAGCCCATGCTTAGTCCTTCCCCTTTACGCAGGAGTGTGGGCACACCCCCTCTCTTCCCCCCAGTCCTCCACCCTGGGGAAATCGGCACCCAGTACCCATATAAGTCTCTGCAATGAAGTAAGAGCTGACCTCCAAGAATCTGCCTTGCTGCTCCTTCTAGTGCAGCATCCTCTCTCATGCCCAGGCCTCACTCACCCTTCCTCTATATGGGGTGCTTTGCCATACTCACCTGACCCCCAAGTTCCATCCCTCACTCTCATTCCGCAGGAATTGGCTCCCCTCTCCCCCCAAGCAAAGTGCTTTAGGTTTTTTAAAATTGACTCTTTGGGCTCTGAGAACAATAGAGCCTATCTCTCTTCTTCCTTTGCCAAAGAAAGCATTGTTCTAAGCCATCAGGGGCTGTGTCCACACTCCCTCCTTCGAGCCTGCTTCCTTGTTTTCTTTAAAGGCCAAACTCCTTGGCAAAGGAGGAGAAAGGTCCATTGAAAATCTCAGCCCCTTCACCAGCCTTAAAGAAAATGGGGCTAGGGATGGGAGGAGGAGAATTAAGTCCACATCAGCAGAGCTTATCACTTGGAGTCGGAGCCCAACTCCCAGTGCCTTGGAAATCACCCTAGCTTACACTAGATGCCTGCAGGAGGAAGTGGAGAATCTCCCCCACCCCTTCCAAAACACAGCCACTCCCTGTCTCACCTCTCCAGACTCCTCTTTCCCTTAGGCTTCTCACTGTTCTCTTCCTCTAACCCCCAAATCTCACTTCTTAGGGAAGCGGGAGCATCTCTGGGTCAGGCTCCAGTCCCATTCTACATATGGGGAGGGGTGTCATGTCAACATTGCAGATCTGGCACAGTGGCCTTAGCACTGAATGTGGGGAGCAGCTCCCCCATGCCCACCCCTGATGGGGTACCACAGCCAGACCTACCCTGGACTATCCCTGGGGAACGTAGGGGACTGCTGCCTCCCTCATTCCCCAAAACTTCGAGATACAACTCCCCAACTCAGCACAAGGAACAGTAAGGCAGTAGGGCTTGAGAGAGGGGGGAGACAAGGCACTCACCCAACATTTGGCTGAAAAGCAGCTGCTCCAGGTCTCCCAGCACAGTCACTACAAGCTCGGGATCTACCTTGAGGAAGGCTCGCTCCTCCTGGCCCTTGCCAGCGGGTGGTGGTGGTGCCCCCTTCTGCCCCTTGGCTTTGCTGGACAGAAGCTCATCATCGGACTTGCTGTCATCGCTGACACCCGCCTCAGGGGCCTTGCTGAGGGGCTTCACTTCAGCATAGGGACCCCGGGGGATTCGGCTTGGCTTGCCCAGGCCCGGGGCCAGCGGAGCCAACGGGGGCTTGGCTACCCCACCAGAGGTCATCTTGGCCTGAAATAGTGAATGTTCTGATTTGGAGAGCGTCTTGGACATGAGGGGCGCCTCCCGGCCCTTGGGCCCCCCCTTGCCGAAGCCCTTAGGCGTCTTGGCCATGTCGTCGCTCCACTGGGGCTCATAGAGCTGCATCTTCTTCTCTGAGTCCGTCAGGAAAGAGAGGTTGGTGAGGGACTTCTGCTTGCGGAGGTTGGAAGCCGGCGGCGGCGGAGGCCGGCTGTCCACGCTGCCAGACTTGAAGACCTTCAGCTCTCCGGCGCTGGCCTTGGCCACCCCGCTGCCGGGAGGCTTGGCCCGCTTGGGCATCATGCTTTTGCCCTCGCCTGCCTTTTTGCCGAAGCCCCTGAGTTCTTCGGAGCCCTCGCCGCCGCTCAGTTCCACATCGGGTTGCAGGCTCTTGAGGGAGGTGCCCAGCATCCTGCCCGCCAGGAACGCATTGAAGATTCGGGCGTCTGGAATCACGGAGGGAGAAGAGGAGGAAGAATAGAAGGAGGAGGAATAAGAAGAGAAAGAGGGGAGAAGAGAGAGGAGGGAGAGAGAGAACCAAGGGGCGCCAAGGAGAGGCGAGAGGAGGAGGAAAGGAAAGAAGAAAAAGGAAAGGAGGAACGGAGGCGAGCAAAAGGGAACGTGGAAGAGGAGGAGGAGAAGGAAGGAAAAGGAGGAAAGAAAGAACGGGGGAAAAGAAGAGATAGAAGAAAAGAAGGCGGGAGAAAGCGAGAAAGGGTGGGGAAGAGAAAGGGGTGGAGTGGGGAGAAACAAAAATAAAAATAAATAAAAAGATGGATGGAAGAGATGCCCAACCCTCCAGCCACTTGGAATTCGCTGCTGCAGCAGGCAGGCGCACGGCGAGGACTGGGCTTTTCAAGCCTGGCCGCCACCGAGGCTGGCTCTCCCAGCTGCTGCTACTCTGTGCGCTGTCAGCCCCTGGCTCCCTCACACCCGGGGCCAGCGCCCTCCCTCTGCTCGCTTCTGCTGCCGCGGGGAGAGATGCTCAGGGCTCGGAGCTGAGGAAGAGGGGAGGGGATTTAAAAAAAAAAAAAAAAAGGGAGGGAGGTAAGAGTGAGCGCGAGAGGGCGAGCGAGCAAGCTAGCAAGAGAGAAATCTATTTCTGGCCCGGGGAGGGGGAGGTGTCTGTGAGCTAGGAGCCCGAGGGGCGGGGTAGGAGCGGGGAGGTGGTCGATAAGGGATCGGAACATTTTTTCTCACCGTTCAGCAGCCGAGAGACAGAAGCGGGCACTGGAAGGCCAGCAGAGGCTATGTCCTGGAGCTGCAGGGGACTCAGCCTCCCCCAGCCCCGTATTTTGGCTGAGTCTGTCTGCAGGAGGCAGGGAGATTGGGGGAGGGCGGCTAGGGGGCAAGGAGCGGGAGGTGGAAAATGGGATCTGGGTTCTGGTAGGTTGGGGAGACTCCAGGGGCAATAGGGTGAGAGAAGGGGGTTTATAACCAGGAGGATGCTTTTCCCCAACTGTTAAGCCTCCCTCCCTCCAGACCCCTGCAGAGGATTCCTCTAAAAGCCAGAAGGGGGTTTGGGTCAGTTCTAGGAATTGTTACCCTGTGTCCTCACTTTCTCATTCCCAGGCTAACCGCTACACCTAAGCTTTCTTACTGGGTGTGTCTTGTCTGGAAAGTCACATCCACAGGGAAGGGGAGAAGGCTGGCAGGGAGACAGAGCCCAGGTGCAGTTCAGTACAGTGCCCTTCCTTCCTTAACCTCAAGGAACTGAATTGGGTAGCAATGGGAAGTGAGAACAGGTGGATGGTGGAGAAGCCAATGCCCAGGCAAGGAAATTCGATTGAGAAGGGATGTGTGTTAAGATCTAGGGGATCTTCAGGGAAGCAGCAACCAACAGAGCACTGATTTTGGAGCCAAAAGTTCTCAGTTTTAATCAAGCTCTGGATGCCTCTTGGGTGATCCTCAGTAATTCATCTGACTTTCTGAGGTCTCAGTTTCTTGATCTGTAAAATGGAAATCATCATACTTGCCCTGCTGATCTCACAGGGTTATTGTAAGGGATGTAAGCTATTCTTATAAGGTGAGGAAAAACAAGGACCTTGTGCCTATCTTGTGTTCAGATCACAGATGTGAGCTGGTCTGGACTCTGGGGGGCTGTGTGAAAAGGTGGTGCAAGATGAGATGAAGAGGACCAAGAGGCCAGCAAGTAGGTACCCTCTGTCCAAGAGGGAGGCAGGGCAGAATTTAAAGAAACACACCAAGAGATTCGATCTCAATTCCCCTCCTCCTACTCATGGCTCTGAGATGAGTGAATACCAGGAGAGAGAATTGGGGTTTGAGAGGTAGAGGTGGTAAAAGATGATTCATTGCTTTGCCAACAGTGGTTGTAAAGTCTGTTCTTTTCTTGTTAGTCATTCAGTAAACATTTATTATGTGCCTACTATGTGCCAGGCACTGCACTATGCTCTGGGTCCTCAGACTCTGTTCTCTAAGATCCCAAAGTCTGAGAAAATCACTTAACCTTTCTGGGTCTCAGTTTATCCATCTATAAGATGAGGGACCCAGATGACCTCTAAAGCCCTTTCTGGTTCTAAATATGGAATTCTCTGTATCATCTGAGCTACAATATTACAGAATCACAAAGTTAAAAGACTTCAGTTGTTATCTCGCCCCATATGTACCTGAAAAGGAATTCTCTCAACACCTTTGAGCCTCTACTTGAACATCTCTCTAGTGATGGGGAGCTCACTCTTAGTCAAGGAAGGCTGTTCCCTGTTTATATAAGGGCTAGGAAGGTTTTATTTACATATAGCTGAAATCTGTCTCTGTAATTCTCTCCTATTGTGCCTTCTGGGGCCAAGCAACAGAACTCTAATGTTTTTTATCAGAAACTTAAGTATTCAGTTAGAAGATTATTTTGTAAGAATGGCTTTTGGACCTGCCAGAAGCATAGAGGGGAGGGGCAAGGGTGAGTTAGAGGTTACTGATAGCTTGGAGAAAAAGCAAGTAATAAATCAGGAAGACTTCTTGGAGAAAATAGTCTCCAGTTGCAATGCAATAGAGAAGAGCTATGGGATATGGCAGGCAGAAGGAGGTGGTAGCTTGTTCCACCTTCCATGTTAAAACACAACAGACAATAGACTGAGCCTAGAGAGGGCAGATTGGACAAAAGACCTTGGAAGCAGACAATGAGGCTGTAACTGAGGGAGTAGAATAGAAAAGGGGTTGGCTGGGATTTGGCAAGAGATGAGCTCAAGGAGGAAGGGCCTAGTTTAGTTCTGTGTTTGTCATGTGTTAAGGCAGCATAGGGTAGAGTGCCAAGCTCATGGCTCACAGGCACAAAGATCTGGAGCTGGAAGGGACCTCAGAGGTTGTTTTCAGCACCCATGTTTTACAGATGAGCAAACTGAAGCTCAGAGACAGTCACTTGCCCAAAGCTATAGCCTGTCTGTCTGTTAATAAACATTTATTAAGCACCTGCGGCGTGCTAAGGATACAAAAACAGGCAAAAGACAGTCTCTGCCCTCAAAGAGCTCACAATCAAAAGGGGGAGACATCAAGCAAATGGATAGGCACAGACAAGGTATCTATGTACAGGATGAATAGGACAAAAGTGAAGAGGGAAGGTGCTAGAATTAAGAGGGGCTGGGAAAGGCTTCCTGTAGAATATGAGATTTTAGTTGGGACTTAAAGGAAATCAGCAAGCAGAGACAAAGAGGGAGAGCATTCTAGGCATGGGGGATAGTCAGAGAACATTTCCAGAGCCAAGAGATGGAGTATCTTGTTTATGCAATAGCAAGGAAGCCAGTGTCCCTGGGTTGAAGATTATGTGGTGGAGAGTAAGATATAAGAAGACTGGAAAGGTAGAAGGGGGCTAGGTTACGAAACATCAAATAGAGGATTCTGCATTTGATCCTGGAGGCCATAGGGAGCCACTAGAGTTTATTGACACAGTTAGACCTGCCCTTTAGGAAAATCACTTTGGAGGCTGAATGAAGGATGGATTGGAGTGGGGAGAAACTTGAGGCAGGCCAACCCACCGGCAATTCTGTTGTCTCTTGGTGACTCCATTTGGGGTTTTCTTGGCAGAGATACTGTAGTGGTTTGCTATTTCCATTTCATTTTATGGATGAGGAAACTGAGGCACACAGGGTTAAGTGACTTGACCAGGGTCACACAGCTACTAAGTGTCTGAAGCTGGATTTGAACTCAGGAAGAGGAGTCTTTCTGACCCGAGGTCTGTCACTCTATCCAATGCACCACCTAGCTGCCAAGAGCCTACTGCCATAGGTGATGAGGGCCTGCGCCGTGCACCAGGGAGTGGCAAAGTCAGAGAAGAGAAGGGGGGAATTTTTGAAAAACACTGAAAAGGTTAAATGAACAGACCTTGGCAATGGATTGGATACGAGGGGTGAGAGATAGTGAGGTGTTGGTAATGACAGCTAGGTTTCGAGTCTGAGGGACCGAGAAGATGGTGTTGCCCTCTACAGTAAGAGGGAAGATAGGAGGTCAAGAGGGTTTAGGGGAAAAGTTAGTGAATTTAGTTTTGGGCATGTTGAGTCAAAAATGTCTGCTGTACATCCAACAGTTGGAGATGGGAGTTTAGAGGTCAGCAAGAGAGATTGGTGCGGGGTGGGTAGATTTGAGAATTGTTAGTACGTAGATGGTAATTACATCCATGAGAGCTGATGAGATCACCAAGTGAAGTACTACAGAGAGAGAGGAGAAGAAGGCCCAGGACAGAACGCTGTGGGACATCTATAATTACAGCATGTGATCTGGATGTGGATTTGTCAACGGAGACTAAAGGGTGCTATGATAGGAGAACCAGATGCAAAATTGGGATTTGAACTCAGGTCCTCTGACTCCTCTGACTCAGGTCCATCTGTCTCTCCCACTGTTTCATCATGCTCCATGGGTGTGGGGGGCTAGGAAGAAACAAGATTTCCAGATAAAGAATGTCAAGTTATGGGCTTAGCAGATGCCTGGGACATCTTAAAGTCTGACCCTAGAGAAGGCCAGACCAAGAGACCAGGTTCCAGGTGGGAACTTGTCTCTCTCTAAGGTAGTGTTTTCACACATGAACAAGACACTGAATATTTGCTCATCATCTTGAATACTATCCCAAGTATTAACCACAAAAATGGGGGGAGGGGGAGGGCCAACAAGGAAAAAGAAAACTGTGCATTGCCTGGACGTTACTCATATTTTCCTATTTGGCCCCACACATAAAAAGTAGGGAAAGCAACCCGACAAGGAGGAGGAAAGAGGATCAGAGAGGGATGGGGAAGTGCTGCTGATCCGGCCGGGAAGGGGCAGCTCTTGGGGACTGACTGTTGAAAAGAAGGGGAGGAAGGAGTCAAAGACATTCTTATTTTCCTCATCTGTATAAAATGAGGATGATGATACCTCATAGGGCTATTATGAGGTAAGGCCATATAAATGTAAATTTTATCTCATTTTTGTGAACCTGATCTTAAATTAGTAAAAATGTTCCCATGACTCCTTCTCTCTTGAGTGACACGAAGTTGTGAGGAAGACTCAGGTGTGTTGGGGTCAGCTCCTATCCAATTGTTAAATTTTCAAGGTGAGGATTTATACATCAGAAATTGTCAATGCTACAGGCTATGGGGCCTAGATTATTATTCCGTGGATTGTCCGGACTTAATAAAGTGATGGAAAAATCATTAATAATGTATATTAAGCTTAAAAGTATATCACACATACATTTTTATTTCAGAGTTGGTTGTTCAACATTTACCAGCACAATGTTGATAACGGGCATTGTTAAATTACAGAATCAGAGTGTTAAATATTCATTAGCACAACATTGGTAATGGGCTACAGAATTTGAGTGTTAGGGATGGAAAGGACCTGAGAAATCATCTAATCTAACTTCCTCATTTTACAGATGAGGAAAGCAAGGTCCAGAAGGACTGATGGAATGGACCAGATGAATCAGATCACGTGATTGGTAAGGGCAAACTCCATATGAAAACTCAGATCTCTTTTCTTCCAGGTTTTTGGTTTCTGTGTCTGTTCGTGGTCAGACCACAGCTGAGGCATTCTCTTCAATTCTGGGTACCATGTTTATGAAGGGCAGTGATGAACTGGAGAGCATCTATTCTAGAAGATGATTGCTAGGGTGATGACCAGTCTTGAGGTCATGCCATGGGCTGATTGAAGGGATCAGGGATGTTTAGCTTGGAGAAAAGAAGACTTAGAGGACATGATGGCTATCTTCAAGTATTTATAGAAAGCACATGGAGGAAGGGCTACATGGTCTCAGAGGACAAAGCTAGGAGCAAGGGGTGGAAGTTATGAAGAGGCGATTTTAGGTTTAACATAATGAAATGCAGCTGTTAAAAATGGCATGGGCTATCTCTGGAGGCAGTGGATCTCTCCTCTGCCCCCATGTCGGAGGTCTTCCAGCAAAGGCTGGATGGTCATTTCTCACCAATGGGGAAGAAGGGATTCTTGTTCAGGTGTGTGTTGGACTCAATGACCTCTGAGGTTTCTGCTGATTCGAGGTTCTGTGATACCGAGACTGATGTGGAAGTACTTTTTTGAGGTGGGCAGTGCCAAGAGAGAGTAAGCAAGTGAGGGAGGCACAGTGCTTCAGGGCCACAGACAGTTCGGGCCTGCAGTCCTAGCGTTCCTCTCTTTCACAGTGTCCCTCTTCACCTTATAGACAATGAGGAGTTAACTCCCAAACTATTAAAAGTCTTTATGGTGGTAGAACCTGATGGAGGGCATTTCATATATTCCTTAGCTTCCTCAGAAAACTACACCTAACTCAGCTCAGGCCAGGTGGGATTGCCTCCTATTCTGAAATCTTTATGAGCAATGAGGTTTAGAGATTTTCCTTGGTCAATTATTCTAGAATTTACCATGGTTAGGGAAGTTCTTGCTGTGGTCTAACCCAAATCTTTCTAGCTACAACTCAAGTCTGTTTCTTACTGAGATCATAAGGGAGATGGAGTGAAAAGTTAACCACTCTCTGAGACTGCTTCTCTCCTTTGTATTCCCTTTTGTTCTCCATTATTTGAGTCATGATTTTAGTCTAGGCCAGGGGTGGGGAACCTGCAGCCTCAAGGCCATGTGTGGCCTTCTAGGTCCTTGGGTGCTACATTTTGACTGAGTTCAAGTTTTACAGTACAGATCCTTTTACTAAGGGGATTTGCCCTGTGAAGTTTGGATTCAGTCAAAGGGCTGTACTTGAGGGCTTAGAGGGCCACTTGTAGTCTTGAGGCTGTAGGCTCCCCACCCTGGTCAAGGCCAAGGGGGGCAGGGGAGGGGTCGTCTCTCCTCTAGATTACCACATTCTTTCCCTTGACTCCGTGCCTTCAGACTGGCCCTTTCTCCAACGAGTCCTTAGCCCAACTGCTGAATTTCTCCCCAGTCGTCCTCCCCCCACACCCTGTCAGCTCCTTACTTCAGCTATGCTGTCCCTGTGAAGGAACAGTGTGTCCTTTTGAACTTATGGGGGTGTTACAGGGATGTAGTGTAGTGTGTGTGCAGGGTGAAGGGTCCACTCATACTTAGGAGATCACAAAATGGAAACACTGAACATGACTATTTCCTTGGTTGTGAAAGCTGGGAATGGGGATGGGGTGGATGTTTGACTGGGTTCCCAACCTTTGTTTTGCAACCACTCTCAGGGAAAGGAAATCGTCTCCAAAATCTTGGCTACCCCAGCAGACTGAGATTGGCTCATTAGCTCCTCACTGATCAGTTCTCTGTTGGCATTCTTCATGCTAGGACATTAGGGTGACTTGCAGGGGCAGCAGTGGGCACACCAGACAGGATTCCTGCCCTCACGGAATTTGTGGTCTAGTGGGGCACACAAGGCACATGTATGTATATGTAGACACATGCATGTATATATACACAGCATGTACACACATATGGTTATGATTATGTATGTGCCATGTATATGCCCAAAGGGACATGTATGATGGAAGATATCTAAACAGAATTCACTGACACACATGATGTGAAAGAAACTTGGGGACCCAAACCACCAGACTGCATTGTCCCACTGCTCCAAGGACTCCACCTTACTCCTTTTCTCTCATTCTCTTCACTCAGTCAGTTCCTAATACCAGGATCATTTCTGATCTAGAGGATATCAGCCAACAAGCAAATATCTCTGACTCTAAACATATCTCAATACAGTCATTGTTTGTCATTTCTGAAACAGTCATTTACTTGCTGAGAGCCATCGTGGTATTAGAAAGGGCACTAGGTTTGGACTCAGATGACCAAGGTTCAAATCTTAGCTCTGTCCCTTAACATCTGTGTGACCTTGGGCAAGTCACTCATTTGTAAAATGTAGAGGTCAGCCTCGATGACCTCTTAGCTCCCTTCCAGTTCAAAACTATGATCCTATGACCTTGGACAAGTCACTGAATTTCTCTAGCTTCTTTACAATCAGGAAATTGGCTGGCCTAGATGATTCCTGGGTTCTCTCTGGTTCTACAATCCTGATAACTGTATAATCTGAATATTCTAGTGATGCCACTGAGGCCTGGAACATAGCATATGTAACATTTGACACTGTTGATCATCTTCTCTTTCTGGATTCTCTTTCCTCTCTAGATTTTCATGACCCTGTTTCCTCCTGGTTCATCTGCTGGCTGTTTGACCCCTCCCCTTTTCTTGTTCTTCATCCATGCTATGTTAACTGTGGGTGCCCCCCCCCCCCCCACCAAGGCTCTGTCCTGGACCCTCTTCTCTTTTCATTCTATAGTGTCTCGCTTGACAATGTTGATAACACCCATGGGTTAAATGATCATCTCTATGCAGATGAGTCCCACCTAAATCTATACACCCAGTCTTAGTCTCCCTCCTGAGCTAAAATCCCACATGACTAACTGGCTTTTAGACAAGCACTGTGCTAAGTGCTTTATAATTATTATCTCATTTGATCCTTACAACAACTCCGGGAGGTAGTGGATATTATCACCCTCCATTTTACAGATGAGGAAACTGAGGCAAACAGAAATTAAGTGACTTGCCCAGAGACACGCAGCTGGCAAAAGTCTGAGGTCACATTTGAACTCGGGTCTTCCTGACTCCAGGCATGGTGGGTGTTCTATGCACTGTACCACTTAGCTGAATTTCCAGTAGGCCTCTCAAACCCAACATGTCTAAAACAGAACTCATTATCTTTCCCATCAAACCTTTACCTTTTCCAAACTTTACTATTACTGTTAAGGGACTTCCCACCTTCCTAACTGCCCAGGCTCAGAGCCTCAGCCTCGTCCTCCCGTCCTCGCTCTCATTCACACAACAGACTCAATTTGTTGCTAAATCTTGTCATTTCTACCTTCACCTCATCTCTCTTATCCATTCCTCCATCTCCCCGCTGAGATAGCCACCAGTGTAGTTCAAATGTTCATGGCCTTTTCCCTGGACTTCCAGCTGGCCTCCTTGCCACCACTATCTCCTTACTCTGATCTATACTCCACTCACCTGCCAAAGCAATTTTCCTAAAGCATGGGTCTGCCCATGTCACCTCCCTACTCAAACTGCCGTGGCTCCCTATTACCCCCAGGATCAAATACAAAGTTGTCAGCCACTGAAAACTCTTTATAACCAGGACTCTTTTTTTTTTAACCTTTTAAATCTTATATTGTCCTTCCCTGCATATGCTTTACAATCCAGCCTATACTACATTACTTGCCATTCCTTGCACGTCATACTCCCTCTCCCACCTCCTCACCTTAGTCCCGGCTCTCTTCCATGCCTTGCCTCTTCACCTTCCCTGGCTTCCTTTAACTGTTAGCTCACATCCCACCTTCTACAAGAAGTCTTTCCTGATCCCTCCAGCTGCTAATGTCTTCCCTTCCCAGATTCTCTCCCATCTTTTCTGTGTATATCTTGTATGTACCTAATTATTTATATGTTGTCTCCTCCGTTAGAATATAAGCTACCTGAAGGCAGGGATAATTTTTTCAGGTTTTTGTTTTGTTTTGTTTTCCTACCACTTAGCAGAGTGGCTGGCACATAGTAATTGTTTAATAAATGTTTGTTGACTGACTAAGGTTCTGTGTGGGAGGAGTAGTCAGGGGAAAGTCAGATATGAGGTTACTTAGAATTCTGAAGGTATCAATGGACTAAAAAGGCAAAGAGCATGCTGGGGGAAATCAAGGCATCAGATCCTTATTGGGAAAGGAAATGGCATCCCAGGGGCGAGCAGGGAGCATGAGGAGGGCCCTGGGGGTTGGAGATGAAAACGGAAACAATGAGACTTTGTAATAAGGGCAGGGGAAACCAGCCAGACTGGGGTCTATTTGTGAAGCTTGAGAACCTTCCAGTTAGTCTCTGGACAGATAATGCTGTTAGCACTCTGATTCTCTTCATACCTCCTGCACAGTTTGTGAATTTACTCTTTTCTTATGTAAATAAACCCTTCCTAGATGAGGTCTCCACTTCGGGGAAGAGGAGGTGGAGGAATGGGGTTAGAAAAGAGGGTGGCTGTGGGGACAGGAAGCATCTGGAATGGAGTTTAGGGGTGTAGGACTAGGGAGTGGAGGGAAGAGCCAGAGGAGAGGCTTAACACTGAGAGGCATTTGGCCTCTCTGCCTTGGTTTTCTCATCTAGAGAAACACAGATTATTGGAGTTGGAAGAGACCATGGAGTAATTTTGCAGATAAGGAAACTCAGACCCAGAGAGGCTAGTTCTATGGTTTGCCTGAGATCACACAGTGATGTATGAGCAGAATGGGACCGGACCCAGGTGTCCTGCTTACTACTCCCGGAGCCCTTTCCCTTTGGGGATGATCAAAACTGCCCGACTCACAGGACTGCTATGAAGATCCATTGCGACAATGAATTTAAAGTGCTTTGAAAACATTAAAGCACTCTAGAAATGCTATTATTACTAAGCTGTAAAACTATAAACGCGCTAATGATTAAGACTGGCCAGGGCGTTAATCCAGTAGTGGGAGCCACTGGGTCAGGTTCTGCTCTTAGTCATGATCTGTGTTTTCCTGGAGAAACAATGAACTGGGCAGGTTACTGTGGCCCCCACAATGTGCCTTCCCTGGCCCCTCTTTCATTGCCCTTTCATGGCTTCTTTGGATCAAACCCAAGGTCCTCTGTCCTGAAGGTGGTCGCTCAGCAGAGTGTGCTTGAGGTTAGGTGCTGCAGTGGAAACAGCAGTCGATTCTGAGGGCAGAGAACCTGGCTATGAATATTAGATCTGCCACATACTCTCTGGGAGATGCTGGGAGAGTAACTTAAGCTCCCTGACTCAGTTTCTTCATCTGTAAAATGAGGGTCTTAGACTAGATGAGCTCGAAGATTGTTTCAGCTCCACATTACATGGCATTGCCCTTTCCTCTCTTCTCTTCCCTTCTCCTCCTTTAGCCTCTCCTCTCTTCCCCTTTCCTTTCTTTGCTTCTCCTTTTTTTCTCCCCTCTTTCCTTCCTCTCTCCTTTCCTCTTTTCCCTTGCTCTCTCTTTTCCTCTCCTACCCTCTCCTCTCCTCTCTTCCCCTCTCCTCTCCTCCCCCTTCTCTCTCCTCTCCTACCTTCCCCTCTCCTCACATATCTTTTCTTCTCCTCTCTTCCCTTTCTTTTTCCCTCTTCTCTTCTCCTCCCTTTCCCTCCCTTCTCTTCTCCTCTTCCCTCCCCTTCCTTCCCCTTTCCTCACCTCTCCTCTCTTTTCCTCTCCTCCCTTCCTTTTCCCTCTTCTCCTCTCCTCCCTTTCCCTCCCTTCTCTTCTCCTCTTCCCTCCCCTTCCTTCCCCTTTTCTCACCTCTCCTCTCTTTTCCTCTCCTCCCTTCCTTTTCCCCCTTCTCCTCTCCTCCTTTTCCCTCCCCTCCCCTCTCCTGTACTCCCCTCCTTTCCCATGACCTTCTCCCTCGCTCTTCCTCTATCCTTCTTCATCCCTCAGAGTCTCCTCCCAAGCTATACCCTATTCCCAGGCCTTTCCCTTTCCCTCATTTTAACAACTCTTCAAATTCAAATTCCTCCTGAACGAATTAAGCAAGGTCACTATCTTCCACTTTGCCTCTTCCCTGGACTTGTTCCTTATACAATGAAGACACCTGTCCTGAGATACGCCTCGAATATCCATTTTACTTATTTGTTCAATGCTGATCCATTCGCCTGTTCTTTGTGTCTTTGCTGGCGCTAGCCAGAAATTCTGGAAGGACCCCGACAGTCTCACAGTGCTGCTCCTTTAAATATTCATCTCCGCATCTTGGAACTTTCAGACACTCCCTAAAGCGACCTCTCCCTTCTCTGGCTCTTTTTATATTCCTTTCACATCTCCTGAGTATCCCACCATCCTCCACTGCAGTGGGAGCTCTTGCTGCCGTGGCAACAGCCATCCCAGCATCAGTCAATAAAACCTGCTAGGGGTTGTGTGCAGAAAGCTTCCTAGAGCTATTACCCCAAAGAGAGGGACCTACCCCCTTACATCACATACCCCCCTCCCATCCCTGGGCCCTCCCACTCCTCACTCCTCCCTGCAGACCCAGCGGGACAGAAGGGGTTCATTGAAGAAAGATTCTGAGGCCATGGGGCAGACCATCTAATAGGGGAGGGGGATGTGGTGGGGGATGGCAGTATAGGTGATGTCGGTGACCATTGTCTGAGGTAGTTAGACACTGCCCGGTTTTTCAGGAGGGACTGGAAAGGGGCTGGTTCTTTTGGGGTTTAGAAGCCCCAGTCCCCTCCTCCAAACAATGGCACTGTCACCCCATTCTCCTCCCATCCGGGGCATTGGCAGCTTCTGGAGAGGGACACTGGGGAGAGGGATCATGCCATGGGGAAATTGGAAACTCAATTAGCAATTAGAGGGCGGAAGGCTGAGAGGGAGTCTAGACTTTCACTTTTCTCCTCTTATAGTCAAGAATCAGGGATGCGATGTGACGTCATGACCTGGAAGTGACCTTAGAGATTTTCTAGTACAATCCCTTCATTTTATAGATAAGGAAACTGAGGGCTAAGTGGATGGCCCAAGGTTGCAAGGTGTGTTTGTACTGGAGCAACATCAGATGTTTAAGCTGGCAGGGACCTTAGAGGTTACCTAGTTAATTTTTTCCTTTGTACGGATGAGGAAACCGAGGACCACAGAGATGTAGTGATTTGCCCAAGGTCTCGCACACCGGATGCAGCAGAGCAGACTCCAAATCAGACCCTAGTGACCTGTGGGGTGGGGGAATCTCTGATCGTTCTGATGGGGTCTGGGAATGGGGCGGGAGCCGGAGGGGAGAGAGGAGCATGGAAACGGGTGACCTTTCCATCCCTGCTGATCTCGAGGGTAAGAATGATAATAACTCACTTCTATGAAATTGGACAATTTATAAACTTCAGTAAGATGGAGATAATGATATTTATACTGCCTGCTTCACAGGGCCATGGCCAGAGATGTACTCCCAAAGCCTTATGGTGCTCTGCAAAGGGACGCTGATATTATACTGACAAAGCACTTTTCCTCACAGCCTCCCATTTTCAGGCCCATTTTTCATACGAGGAAACAGATTGAGAGGTGCAAAGTGGCAGGCAAGGTCAGAGAGCTAGCTAGTAGTGGGAGAACCTAGCCTCGGACCTCCAGTCTGGTGTTCAGGGGAGTGTGTGCGTTCTAGGTCTGGAATGTGCTCCCTCTTCCCCCTCATCTTCTTTCAAAGCCTAGCTCACACATCACCTCCTCCACAAGGCTCTTCCTCATCCCCTCAGCTCCTAGTACCTCCCCTTCCCCACAATTACCTTATATTGATTATCTATATGAGAGAGCTGGCCTTGAAGTTCAAGTCCCACTTCTGACATAGGTTGTGTGACCTTGGGCAAGTCACTTAACCAACTCTCTCAGACTGTAGGTTATTGACCTGCCCCGGTAGGTTACCTACCTGGGACCTCCAAATGCTGAGGAGATCCCAGGTCCATTCTCTATCTCGTTATTTTGTACACACGTAGATGTGTGTGTGTGTGTGTGTGTGTGTGTGTGTGTGTGTGTGTGTGTGTGTTGTCTCTTCAGATAGAATGTCAGCTGCTGAAGGGTAGCCAATGTTTTATTTTTGTTTCAAATACCCAACCTAGCACAGTGCCTGGCACAGATTAGGTACTTTAAGAAGCTTGTCAGTTGGCTGACTATGTGACTGGAGTGCTGGACCTGAGTGTGGATTCTGCCTCACACACTAGCAGTATAACCCCAGGCAAATGATTTTTCCTCTCTTAGCCTCACATTAGGTAATACACGTTGAAGCACTTTGTAAACCCTAAGGCACTATTTCAACACCAGCCCCTTTCCCCTCGCTGTCTAACCCCTCACCCGGCTTCAGTTTCCACATGTTTATTAATAATAGCAGTTATAAAGCGAGGCATTTTACAAATATTGCTATCTCATTTTGTTCTCACAATAATCCTGTGAGGGAGATTCTGTTATTACCTTTTCACAGATGAGGAAACTGAGGCAAAAATAGGGTAAGTGACTTGCCTAGGGCCATACATCCAGTAAATGTCTGAGGTCAGCTTTGAACTCAGCCCTCTTACTGCACCACCTAACTTGCTTTCTCCAAAATCTTATTTCCTTTGTGTCACATGTCAATCAGCCAGCATTAAATAATGCTTCTTATGTTTTCACGGCCCTGCCAGGGCAGGCTTGGTGCTTCTCTCTCTCTCTCTCTCTCTCTCTCTCTCTCTCTCTCCCCCTCCTTCCCTCCCTCCCTCCCTCTCTCTTCTCCCCTTTCTCTGTTTGTCTCTCTCTTTCTCTCTCTCCGTCTCTATCTCTCTCTGTCTCTATCTCTCTCTGTCTCTGTCTCCCTCCCTCCCCGCCTCTCTCTTCTCTCTCTCTCTCTCTCTCTCCCTCCCTCCCCCTCTCCCTTTCTCCCTCCCCCTCCATCTCTCTCTCTGTGCCTCTCTCTGTCTCTGTCTCCCTCCCTTCCTCCCTCCTCCATCTCTCTCTCTGTCTCTCTCCCTCCCTCCCTCCCTCCCCCTCCATCTCTCTCTCTCTATCTCTCTCCTCTGTCTCTGTCTCTCTCTGTCTCTCCTCCCTCCCTCCCTCCCTCCCTCTCTCTCTCTCTCTCTCTCTCTCTCTCTCTCTCTCTCTCTCTCTCTCTCTCTCTCTCTTTCTCTCCCCCTCCCCCCCCCTCTCCTGCAGGCAGGTCAATCCTGCATCCTAATACCTGAGCCTCACTTTATTGTCTCCAGGCCAAGGCCATGCCAAACCATGTCCTTTCCTGCTTTCAAAACTTGGCTCAGAATTTACCTCCTCCCAAAAGCTTTCCCTGATTCCACCCAGCATCATTTCAGCAACTACAAGATATAATTCATGACACCCACATTTGGGTTACTGTTATCTGTGCCTGGCTTTGTGTGCTGTCTCCCCCCATAAGACTGATGGGTCTCTGTTTCCTGAAAGCTGAAACCCTACTCTACGTCCCCTCAATAGAATAGGAGCTCCCTGAGGGCGGAGAGTGCGGGTCCCTTAACAGACTGGGAATTGCCTGAGTTCGGGGTAAAGTTCCCCTCCTTATCAAAGAAGGCACTAAAAAAATGAATGAAGGGGTAGGTTTTTGCATTTGGCCCATAGTTTATTTGCACCTCTTGCCTCCCTCCAAGATAGGAAAGGAAAATAACAATCATAGGATTTGGAGCCAGAAAGGACCTTCTACTGCTGCTATCTTATCAGGGTTCCTGCCCCCTCCTTCAGCCTTTCCTCCACCTCCTCTCTGGTCCCAAGGGAGCTGCTTGGGGGGAAGTGGCATCCAAATTCACGAGGCTGTTGGGACGCCTGCAGTGCCCCAGGCAAGATCTTGTCAAGGGGATGAGACATTCTGCTGTCACCGTGCTTCTCTTCTGACAGGGAAGGGGGTGTTTGGCAACAGCAGAGATGGGAGTTGGTAGATTGTAGCCCCCACACAGCCTGCCTCCCAGGAGGGACAAGCTCGACTCCTCCATGTATCTGCCCTGAGAATGGCACGTGAGCGCAGTCACAGGATGTGGGGCCAGGGGGTCCATTAATCAGTCAGCACTCATTGAAGTGTTAATTGTGTATACCAGGTACTGTTCTAAGCCCAGGGGTTGGAGAGAAAGGCACGGACACATTCCCTGTCCTCAAGGAGCTCACATTCTCAGGGTAGAGAAGACGTGCAGACAACCATGCAGCGAGAGGAGACTGGGGGTAGGAAGGGGCCCAGGTTCTAAAGGCTTTCAAAGCCTCATAGAGTGTGTGATACTGATCTGAGATCACCTAGTCCAACTTTACCCTTTTACAGAGGAGGAAACCAAGTCCTAGACAGGTGATTGGCTCATCCAAGGTCACACAGCTAGTATGTTACTGAGCCAAGGTTCAAACTCAGGTCTTCCAACTCCAAGTTCAACGTTCTTTTTACTACCTTGCATTATACAGACTCTCCCAGACTTTTCTGAAACCTCAAGAGAACTTTGTTATATATGTGGGAATGCTTTTTTTTTTAATGCCAAACACTATCCCATTTGATGCTGTAGTTGTGTGACCCTGGGCAAGCAAGTCATTTAGCCCTGCTGGCCTCAGTTTCCTGATCTGTAAAATGAGCTGGAGAAAGAGATGGCAAACCACTCCAGTATCTTTGCCAAGAAAACATTAACTCTGGTCTCAGACATTTAACCCGGTTTGCCTCAGTTTCCTCCTCTGTAAAATGAGCTGGAGAAGGAAATGGCAAACCACTCTGGTGTCTTTGCCAAGAAAACCCCCAAATGGGGTCATGAAGAGTTCGACACAATCAAAATGACCAAATAACAAGTGTACGCTTCCCTCACTTACCTGCTGATATATTAATTCCTCCCCCACCCACCCTCCCCCTTGTCCAGAGGCAGTTGGTGGAATCAGGAAGACCCGAGTTCCAATCTGGTCTCAGCCACATACTAGCTGTGGGATCCTAGGCAAGTCACTTAACCTCTGTTTACCTCAGTTTCCACAACTGTAAAATGAGGATAATAACAGTCCCTGCCTAGAAGGGTTGTTGTGATGGTCAAATGAGACAGTATTTGTAGAACGGCATTTAGCTCAGAGCCTGGACGTAGCAGGTGTTATGTAAATGCTCATTCCCTTCCCTTCCCCCTCCCTCTCCACTTTGGCCTATCTGTTGCCCTCTATTAGCTTGGAAACTCCCTGAGGTCAAGAACTCTAGCCATACCTAACCAGGACTTCGGGGCCTGACAGGTATTGATCAGCTGACTGATAGATAGTAAATCCAGGAAAACTAGGGACTGGGGGAGGCGAGGGGTTTGCTTAGATCCTGAGCGTGAGTTAGGCCACCAAGACACTTGGGCTTGGGCCCTGGCTGGAACCTCACTGGGAAGCCTGGAGTTCCAGCTGGATCTCAACCATAATCCCACCTTGAAATTTCTTCTTTTCTTCCAAAGAAGCTCCTCACTGTTGGCTCATATTAGTCTTCACCACATCGCTCCACAGGCAGGAGGGCCCTGACAAGGGTGCATGATTTTAAAAAAGGCCCAGAGAGGGGGAATAATCCATTCCTCAGCCCAGAGTGGGGGCAGGAGCAGAACCTCCAACTCCCAAGTGGAATAAAGTGCTATTCCCCAGCCAAGCTATCCATCCTTTAGGACTGTGACTGGGAAGGGAGGAAAGGGGGCCTTTCCTCCTGGCCTTCGCTTTCTCCGGGTTGCTGGATTTCTAGAGGGAACAGGTGGTGACTGCCTCTTTTCCAGAGCTGTTTCCCACACAGTAGGTGGATTACAAGGGGAGGCCCACTCCAGAGGAGGGGCAGGGGGTGCAGGGCAGCAGCAGACAGCTGGGTGCTGCTGGGCCTCAAGCTAGAGGAAGGTTAGGAAGAGGGATATCAGTCTGATCCAGGGCCAGGGTTGCAGAAGGAGCTCCAGGCTCTGCTCCTTCAACTACACTACCCTGCTTTCTCTTCCTACCTTGAATGCCCTCCTTTTCTACCATGAGATATTCATCTCTTCTTGTGGTTACACGCAGCTGGAGGGGATAAACCATTGGACTTGGAGTCAAGAAGATTTGAATTTGAATCTTGCCCAGATACTTGTTCTTTGGTCATTTCAGTCGTGTCTGACTCTTCGTGACCCCATTTGGGGTCTTCTTGGCAAAGACCCTGGAGTGGTTTGTCATTTCTTTCTCCAGCTCATTTTACAGATGAGGAAACTGAGGCAAACAGGGTTAGGTGACTTACCCAGGGTCACACAAC
Organism: Trichosurus vulpecula; assembly: GCF_011100635.1. Classification (NCBI taxonomy): domain Eukaryota; kingdom Metazoa; phylum Chordata; class Mammalia; order Diprotodontia; family Phalangeridae; genus Trichosurus; species Trichosurus vulpecula. The sequence goes on along the minus strand of NC_050576.1, from coordinate 102,123,951 downwards.
TAATAAGTGCCTGAAGCTGGATTCGAACTCCAGGTCTGACACTGTATCCACTTCACCACGTACCTGGCCCAGACATTTATTAGCTGTGTAACCCAGGTCCAGTGAGTTAACCTCTCTCAGCCTCAGTTTCCTCATCTGTAAAACAGGCTAAAATAGCACCTACCAAATAGAATTGTCCTGAGGATCAAATGGAATAATATACGTAAAGCACTTTTCACACCTTAAAGCGATATATAAATGAGAATGATTGTTATTAGTGGGGTGCTGTTAAGCCAGCCCTACTTCATGCCAAAGTGGATCATTTCAGCCTTGTCTCTTGCCTGGACTACTGCAATAACCTCCTAATTGGTGTCCCTTCCTAAAGTCAAGCCCTTCTGCAATCCATCCTCCGCATAGCAGCCAAAGTGATTTCCATCCTCTCTGTCAAACTCTGAACCTTTGATTGTATGTGTGTATGTGTGTATGTGTGTATGTGTGTGTGTGTAATTGTGTGTATGTATGTGTAAGTGTGTGTGTGAGTGTGTGTTTGTGTGTGTAAGTGTGTGTGTGTATGTGTGTATGTGTGTGTGTGTAATTGTGTGTATGTATGTGTAAGTGTGTGTGAGTGTGTGTTTGTGTGTTTAAGTGTGTGTGTGTGTGTGAGAGAGAGAGAGAGAGAGAGAGAGAGAGAGAGAGAGAGAGATCTAGGCATCTAAATGTTGTTTCCCTGAGAGAATAAAGGGCCCGTCAGGGCATTTCAGTTCCGTCCCAGCATCTCCACCATTGAGCACGGTGCTTGGCTCATAGTAGACACTCAATAATTGCTTGTTGATTGATTCATTGACCTCTTTCCCCAGCAGGGCTTCAGGTGAATGCTTTGTTGACCATCTTCCCATTCCTCCCCACCCGAACATCACTTTTGGAAGGAAATTGCTTTGAGATCTGTAGTAAAGTAGTAAAGCTAAGAGTTTCTCTCTCCTTTCTCATCTGGGAAAAGGAAGATCAGTACTTCCTTTCGCTGCAAGATTACTCTTCCCTTAAAAGCCACAAGAACCATATTTCTTGGTCACAGAGAAGGAGTTTGTTAAAGTAAGGGACCCTCATGGCTAATACAGGGATCCATTTTGTCAGATTACATAGATATCTATTGAGGGATTTGTTGTTTTCAATTTGATTTTTTTTTTTTTTAAATTGCTCACTGTTGGGGGGGGTAGTAAGAGGGACAGGTTATTTAAAACATTTTGTTATTTTGAGAATAAAATAATAATTTTTTTTGAATGGTTGAAGAAAAATAAAAACAAAACAGGGGTCCCTTCTGTTCAAGGCCAGCCATACAGAAGCATGGATGGGGAGGGAGGAAAAAAAAGTGCGCAGCAGGGAACAAAAGAGAATTTAGAAGGAAGCACAGAAAAGCAGGGTAGCTTTGAAAAAGATGCGTAGTGTTTATTACATAATTTTTCAAAAAAGTGAACAGTGAAATGGAAATTCATGATCTTACACTAAATCCTCTTTTTATGTTATGCTGTGTACATAGAAATATTCTTTTTTGTTTGTATTTAAGTTCAAAATAAATTTTAAAAAAGCATAAATAATAAACAAAAAGAAGCATGAAATATTAGAGTTGAAAGAGACCTTAGAGATAATGGACCCTAACACTTTCATTTTATAAAGGAGGATAACTGAGGCCTAGTGAAGGGTGGTAATTCGCTTGAGGTTACTCCATTTTTAAGTGAATGAGGAAGGTCGATGTGATCTTTCCCTCTCCGCACAGATTTCCCCTCTTTCTAACCGCTTACTGTCTACACCAAATTTGTTAGTACTTGGTTACAGACTGCCTTGTTTTGTTCTCCAATGTATCTGAGACGTCTCTCCCCAGCTATACTGCTACGCTGCTTTGTTTGCCTCAGTTTCCTCAATTGTAAATAGGGATGATAATAATAGCACGTGCCTCCCAGGGTTGTTGTTCAGTTGTATCTGACCCTACCTGACCCCACGGACTTTATTCTTGGGTTTTTCTTGGCAAAGAAAAGATGAGGAACTGAGGCAAGTAGGGGTTAAGTGACTTGCCCAGGGTCACGCAGCTAGTAAGTATCTGAGGCCAGATCTGAACGTAGATCTTCTTGACTCCAGGTCTAGTATTCTATAATGAAATAATATTTGTAAAGTGGCTAGCACAAGACCAGGCCCTTAATAAATGCTTGCTTCCTTCCCAGCTGTGACTTTAGACATGCTAATTCACTTTCCTGAGCCTCAGGAAGAAGCTGGATTAGATGATTTCAAAGCCCTTTCCATGACATTTTAGGATCCAGCAAGAATCTGCATCTAAAAGACAGTGGAGGAGAGGAGGGTCTTTTGGGAAAGGGCTCTGTGGACTAAAAGAGTGATTCACTGCAATGCTATCCCTGTCTCACTGAATAATTCCCAGTTATCTAGAAGCATTTTCCCTGCCAAACTAACCCTTCCCTGACTTTGTGCCTAAGGTCGGCCAGGTTTGGCAGAATCCCTCCAATCGGCTTTGGGTCAGCCTGGCAAAGGGCTCCACAAGGGAAGGCGGTAGGACTTCAGGAGAATGGCTTCCATACAAACAGCCTGGCAGTGACTCAGAAAAGGCCCAGTCTCTACGCAGTCCTCTGCCATTTAATGTCCTTCCTCATCTGGCTCCAGCCTTCCTTTCTGGGCATTCCGGATGTTATTCTCCTTCACAGATTCTAAGGTTTGGGCAAACCAGCTGACTTGCTGCTCCAACAAAACCCAAGACACCCCACCTCCTGTGCCTTCAAAACCTCTGTCCTCCTCATCTCTGCTTGTAGAATCTCTAATTACATTCCAGGCTCAGCTCAGTTACCACTGAGGACCAGAGGTAGAAGTGACCTCAGAGGCCACCCTCCCCACCCCGCCCCCCTGCCGTTTTACAGATGAGGAAGCTAGGGTCCAGGAAAATGACCATGAAAATCATGGAAGTAGTGACATTGGCCAGTTTTGAACTCAGGTCCTCTGATTCCTCTGTTCCTTGTGTCTAGCTGTACATGAAGACTATCTTTATCCTTTCAGATGCTAGTGCTCTCCCCTTGGGAAACTGTTTTGCATTTATCTATGTTCATGCTGTCTCTCTGTCTGTCTGTTCCCCCCCTGCCATTTAAACTCTTTGAGGGTATGCTTCTTCTTCCTCTTTTTTAAAATCCTCAGTGCTTAGAACAGTGAATGAATGAATGAAAAACATTTTTGAAAAACTAATAATGTATCAGTACGAAGCTGCATCCTGGAGATCCAAACACTGAAAAGTGAGACAGTCCCTGTTTTCATAGAGCTTATATTTTAATGGAGGGAGACAGCGTATATAGGAGAATATTGGCCTGGGAAGGGATTTTTGATCTGGGGAGTCACAGGGATAATGAATGAAGCCACAGGGTATTTGACTACATAACTATTCTCAACTAGAGGTGGCAACACAGGCAGCAGCAGGGTGGATGGCAAGATGCCCCAGAGGACAGCCAGATAGAATTCGAAACATGACTGGTCTGAGGGTGGCTGAATAGGGGGAGTTAGGTGAATTTTCTCTCATTCACTAACCAGTGTCTGGCATATCAGAGGTCCTTGATAAAATGTTTGCTGAATGAATGGTCCTGGTGACTCTAGGGAGACAGGATCAGTTCTTCCCATTGGGTGCTGCTGCTCACTGTTAGGTGAATATGAGATTCCAGATTCAATACAGGACCCCATGAGGACCCCTCAGAAGCCCCTAATCACCCAGCCTGCCAATCAACCACATAACAAAATCAGTCAAGTCTAAGGATCAGGCGTCCCAAATTCTCTTCACTAACATCATTCTACCTAGGAGAAATGGCTTAGCTTTTCTGGCTTTCAGTTTCACACTTTATATTCACAGCTTTTTGTAGCTACGCAGGGAAAGGGAGCAAGTTGGTGAACACCTAATTGGACATTCCCTCTAAAACTGTCCTCATTGAAAATCAGATCTCTTTGCTCCTCAGGCTAATAAACAGCCCCTGGGGTAAAAAGCCCAGATGTTTTCCACATGTGCTTGCCACACGTTGTCATGGTAACTGTCCCATACACACCAGCTGGGGTGTCTGCCTCACACCAGGCCAGCGACGGGCTTTACACAGCCCTGGTGGATACCACACAGCTCGGACCAGGACGTGCCCTGCTCAGTTACTATGGTAACCAGCAGGGGGAGTTGGGGTTGGCAGTGAGGAGAGTGGAGCACATACTCATTTGGAGGGTCTGGTGTGTGTGTGTGGGGGGGGGGGAGTGTTATGTATATCTGTGTAACTATGTAAGACCATGGGAAATGATGCTGGCTGTGAACGTAGGGCCAAAGTCTAAGACCCAACTCTATATGGAGACCATGGGGAACAGCTCCCAATCTGGACATGCCATTTCTACTTCTGACCAGGTTTTCCAGTTTCATTTATTCCAGTGGGACCAAAATTCTTGTATTTCAGGCTGTTCATTAAGTCATAGTAGGGGATGGACTCTTGAGGCCATCTTATCTATCCCCCTGGCTCAGGGGAAAATAGGCCTAGGTGATCCAACTCCTAGTATCCCCAGTACAGGTAGTACACGTAAACCAGTAAGCCAAGCCATGGTTTGTCAAGAGGGATAAAAAACCAGCAGGATCCACTTGGGTCCTCAGACTAAACAGGAACCACAGTGCCCTCAAAAGAAAACCAGAGTACAGCGGTGAAAAGAACTGGAGATTTGGAATCAAAGGACCTGGTTCTGCTATTTACTAGCCGTGAGACTTTAGACAAATCATGCAACCTCTCTGGCCTCCGTTTTCCCATATGTAAAATGACAAGTTTGGATTAGTTTATCTAAAAGGTCCTTTCTGGCTCTAAATCCTATGATTTTAATTTTTTTCCTGTTCTGGAAGAGGATTAGAGGTACAAAGAAACTATGGGCCAAATGAAAAAACCTGCCCTTCCTTGCCACTCATGAGAAAAATTCCCATTTCCTGTCAAGATTCATTTTCTCTGCTGGCCCCTTCTGCAGCTTATCAGCAGTTTCTGCTAGGTTTTTAAGTGTTAAGCATTAAAGTGAACAGAGGAATGTCATAGATTCATATTTTAATGAATTTTAATAGGATAATCATTGACAATTACTTGGGAAAGGAAAAAAAAAGACTGCAAATGCTAAAGATATTAACTGAAGTGATAGGTGGGAGTGTTGATGCTGTGATGAGAACTCTGGTTTTGCTGTTGCCTGACTTCACTATAAGAGGCTTCTCACCTCTGTGCATCTCTATGGAAACCCAGACTTCTCAGATGGGGAGGGAAACTTTGAGGTCATCTGGTCCAGGCCCCTGCCTCCAGGCATTCTAATGTCTTACACATCTCAGTGAGAAGTGTATATTCTTTGTAATGGATGGCATCTCTCAACCATCACTCTTTCAGTGTTGAAGAAGACTAGGGGGGTCAGGAAATTTCTCCTTCTACCTGACCCCAGTCTTTTGTTCTGCCCTCCTGTACGTTCTGGAGTGAAGATAGAGAGAGCAGCTGGTCAGCCTTTTTTATAATAACACTTCAGAGGTGTGAAGATTAAGCCCACCCTGCCTTCTTTCCCTATCTTACTTGTCCATCTGGGATGAATAACCCCATTCTCATTAACTTTTCTTGCGAACTGATTCTTTCATTACCTTCAGTCAGTGTGGAAAACTCTCTGCTCAGGCAGCTCCAGACCCAAGAAGGTGGTGTGAGGGCATATATGCAAGGAGAAGAGATTTCAGAAGCTGCCACTTAAGGGAACTGGTTGTCTATTCAGATTGGGTGTAATTCTCGTACTTAATTTCCACTGCCATTGTGTCTGTATCGGTCTCCATCCTTCAAATTGCCTCTCCCTGGGATCTGGCTATGTAAGTCCTGCTGGGCAGCCCTATTATGAGGGAAGTTTCTCAATGGGGGATTCTAATCCTCTTATTACAGGGTGTGTCTGACCCTCTCCTCCAGTCAGTCCAGATTTGCCCTGAAGAGATGGATGTGGTGAATACCAGCAGTCTTGGGAAGGAGTGACATCAGTATCAAGAATATTATGGGTCATCAGTGGTAACAACTTGCACATAAACCATTAGAGTCATTTGTATAACACCATATAAGCTTATCAATGTCATTCTAAAAGAGCTCCTTTGTGGCCAATGAGGACATTCCACCTCCCATCATCATCACTCCCAACCTTTTCAGTTGATGTTCCTTCATGCCTGGAATAGTCTCCCTCCTCACCTCCATCTCCTGATTTTTCTGGCTTCCTTCCAGATGAAGCGATAAGTCTACTTTCTACAAGAAGCCTTTCCTGGTTCTCTCCACCCTCCTCCCTCTTCCCTTTGAGATTATGTTCAATTTACCCTGTCCATATGTAGTGGTCTCCCCCATTAGAATGGAGGGGGCAGTATGTTGAGCAGGCATTGTATCTTTGCCTTAGCACAGTGCCTGGCACACAGTAAGAGCTTAATAAATGCTTGTTGACAGTTGATTGATTGTCTTTTCAGGGTACCTTCTCCAGGTTTCTTTGTTCTTAGTCTAGGTGACCCAGACCATAATTGGAATGGAAGAAAAATTAAAAGTTCTATATATACTTTAACGCTTCTGAAGAGGGAAGGAGGTAATTAGGATTGAGCAATCCCTGATTAGCTGATTAGGATAAGTGATGCCAGGGAATTCAGGTGACACTTTTGGAGGCAGGGTTTCCAGGGACTGATGCTATCCTGCCCAAGTTTCACTAAGGAATGGATGAGAGGTGGAAGTTTAGTCAACAGCTCAGGTGCTTGCCTTCTCATTCTGAAAGATCAGGCCACCCCAGGGAACACTGGGCAAATGCCCCACAGTTTTGTAGGTGGATGGGGGTGTAGTACAACTTTAGAGAAGATTCTTTGCAAACGATTCCTATTCCCCATGTTCCCAGTCATCCGACTCTTCTCAGAGGACCTGAATGTGGTAATGCCTCTTACCACCTCTGAGAGAGCTGACTGAAGAGTCAGGATTTCCCAGAATGAATCCATGACAATTTGTCTTGGGGCAGAGAGTTGAGGCTCTAAGATACTGGAAGAGTTGGCTTAGGCCAGGCAATTCTGCCATGCATACAGGATATGATGCCAAACTCTTACTGGAGGTGGGACAGGTAGGGGAACCCAATATGGCAAGGGTAGCCCAACAGCTTTTGGGAATGTTTTGCTCTTTTCATCCTTAGGTGGTCAAGGGTCATTTGGGGCTAAAGAGGAAAGTTGTCAGAGGTTGAATATATAGGAAAGAACACTAGATACAGTGTCAGAGGACCTGGATTCAAATTCTAGCCCTGCCATTTACTATAAGATTTTGGGTAAGCCTTTTGGTCTCTTTGGCTCTGCGTTCCTCATCTAAAAGGAGAAAGGTTGGACTAGATTATCTTTAATATTGTTTCGAGGACTAAAAACTATGACCCAATGACATTGCTGTTATAGTTGTAGATGAGTGTTATTAGATATCTTTGGAAAGGGAAGGGAAGGCAAAACACTCTTCCGTTGGTCTTTGAAAGATGGTAGATATTAGGTGTAATGCAATACACCCATGATTACAGCTATGGGGGAGACTGGGGCTGGCAGATCTCTTGAGTTTGGGAATACTGAACTTCAGTGGGCTGTGTTGTTAGGGTGTCCTTGATAAGTTTGACATCAGTACAGTGAGCCCCCAAGGTTAGGGGTGGGGTGGGTGGTGGGCACTAAGGTTGCCTAAGTAGAGGCAAACTGGTCCAGTTAGAATCAGAGCACCCATAATGGTCAATAGCAGGGTTAGGCCCGTGAGTAGATCCTGTACTCACAATCTGGGGGAGATGAGGAGACCCAGTCTTAAAAAAAAAGATGGTATAGAGGCACCACAGAACTAGAGAAGGAAAAATGTTCTGATTGTCAAAAAGGGTGGGACAAAAAGGCCTTCAAATTATAGGCTAGTGTGTTTGACTTAGATTCCTGACAAAATTCTAGAATCCATTAGTAAGTGGATGATTAATGAACATCTAGAAAAGGAAATGGTGCTTAGAAAGAGCCTGCATGGCTTCATTAGGAACAGATCATGCCAGACTAATCTTATTTCCTTTTTTGACAGGATTACTAGATTGGGAGATCAGAGGGAAGTTTACCTGCATCTCAGCACAGCATTCAATAAAGTCATTCTATTCTCGATAAGGTTACAGTTAAGTGGATTTGGAACTGGCTGAATGGTCTGACCCAAAGAATAATGGTAATTAATGGGTTAACGGCAACTTGGAAGGAGGTCTCCAGAGGAGTGTCCTAGGGAATCTGTGCTTGGCATTTCTGTCAATGACTTGGATAAAGGCATAGCTTTCATGCTTATTAAATCCACAGATGGCACAAAGTTGGGAAGGATTGCTAACATAGCAGATGACAAGAGTAAGGGTTGAAAAAGATCTCAACAGGCTAGAGCATTGGTCCAAATCTAGTAAGATGAAATTTAATAGGGATTAAAGACTTTGGTATTATATTTGGTTTAAAGAAAAATCCAACTTTATGGTTACAATATGGAATATATCTTTTTGTTGTTCAGTTGTTTAAGTTGTATATGATACTGTGTGACGCCATTTGGGGTTTTCTTGGCAAAGATATTGGAGTGGTTTGCTAATTCCGTCTCCAGCTTATTTGACAAATGAGGAAACTGAAGCAAAAAGGGTTAAATGACTTGCCCAGGGTCACACAGCTAGTAAGTGTCTGAGGCTCAATTTGAACTTACTTCAGGCCTGGTATTCTATCCACTGCAACACCTAGCTACCCTAAATATGTCTAGAAAGCCTGAAAAAAGATAAAAAGATCTGGCAAGGGGGAAGGGGTGGAAGTGGGTAGGGGCGAGAGTACTATAAACTCAAAATGAGTCAACAATCTTACATTGTAGTCAAAAGAGCGAATATAACTTAAGTTGCATTAAAAGAGGCATCATGGTGTTCAGGAGTTGGGGGGTAATAGTCCTATTATACTCTGCGTTGGTCAGACCATATCTGGTTGTAAACCTCCTTTCTTTTGCCTTTTGGAATATTGTACTCCAATATTTCCTCTATTTTGTGGAGTTGCAGCAGTCTAATGTGATCCTGTCTGTAGTTCCTTTGCACTTAGATCTCACTTTGGCTGCTTGTAATAATTTTTCCTTGACTGGAAATTCTGTTTTTTGGCCCTGCTATTCCTGGGTGTTTTCAATTTGAGGTTTCTTTGAGGAGATGATTAGCGAATTCTTTTTTATTCTCACTTTTTCCTCTGCTTCTAATTAGTCTGGGCAATTTTCTTTTATGATTTATTGAAATGGGTTTTTTCATTTGGTCATGGTTTTCATTGAGTCTGATGATTCTTAAGTTATTTCTCTTCAATCTGTATTCCAGCTTAATTGTTTTTAATCATAGATACCTTACATGTTCTAATTTTTTCAGTCTTCTAACTTTGTTCTAACATTTCTTGTTGTCTCATGGAAAAACTGAGTTGTGGTTTTTCCTTTCTAGTTTTCAGGGGGTCTACCTCTTAGGTAAGGGTTTCTACCTTTTTTTCTAAGTTATTTAGCAGCTATTAGAAATTATTCTTCCTCTATTCTTCCTGGCAAGAGCTTTCATTTAATTTCTGATGCCTTTTTAAAAATTCATTGCTTCATTCCCTCCAGGCCCTCTTAAAGTCCTTTGTGGTCTAGCCAATTTTTTTCTCTGAGGTGCTATTTGTACTTATTGTGGAGTTACCCACTTCTTCTGGGTTTACCTCCAGGGTTTCTCTTAACCCATAGTATTTCTTCATTGTATTATTGTCTTCTGCTCATTTGTGTCTCTACCCTTGGTTCCCTGAATGGGGCTTTGTACCAGGGCCAAGCTCTTGGATGGGGCGGGAAGGTCCCGTTTGGTCCTGAGCCTTCAGTTTAGGTGACATCTAGAGTACTGTGCTCAGTTATGAAAGCATGGCATTTCTGTCAATGACTTGGATAAAGGCATAGCTTTCATGCTTATTAAATCCACAGATGGCACAAAGCTGGGAAGGATTGCTAACATAGCAATGTTAGCTACATTTGTAGCTCCCTACATTTTAGGGAGATTATCGATATTATTGGTAACTATTATCGATATTATTGCAGACAGTGAAGTTAGACTTCGATCAAGGTGATGACGGTTCTTGGGATCATACCATTTGATGACCAGGAATGTTTAGTCTGGAGAAGAGAAGACTTAGGGAGGGGTACATGGTAGCTATCTTTATGTATTTGAAGGGCTGTTATATGAAGGAGTTTCTCTTTTCATTCCTGACCTCAGAGGACAGGGTTGGGAACAAGGGTTGGAGTTTACAAAGAGGTGAATTTTGGGTTGATATAAAGAAAAACTTCCTAACGATCAGAGATATCTAAAAAGGAAATGGTCTGCCTTGGGAAGCAGTGGTTTCTACTTCATTAGAGGTCTTCAGGCAAAGGCTTAATGACCATTTGTTGGCTGTGATGAAGAGGGGAACATTTTTTATGTATGAATTCAATTAGATGGTCTTTGAGGTTATTTCCAACTCTAAGATTTTGTGTTTTTCTTGGGGTTCATTTTTCCTGAGGGCTCAGTAGGAGTCTAGCAGGTTATCTAATTATTTATGAAGGACTCCACTAACGGCCCGAATTGGGGAATTGCCACTGGGGAGAGATTCACTGACTTCCAGATAGGGGAATCTCTTTCAAACTCATAGGATTTCTATTAAGAACAACTCCCAGGAGTAGATATCCTAGAGAGACTGGGGCCCCCAAGAACAGACTGGAGCTCTGTTCTTGGAATCCACAGGGGAATTCTCTCTTCCAGGCTCTACTGTTTTCCTATTGGCCAGAACTCTCTGGTTTCTGTCATACTTGGAGCCAAATCAAATTACAGAGGAAAGAAAATTTATGCAAGGCAAAGCCCCTTCCTGTCTCTGATCAAAGCATTACTGGGGCAAGGAATCACACTTTCTCTTCCTTCCTCCCACCCCTAAATATACATGCCACAAAGGGACACAGTAGGCTTATTGAAGAGACAGGATTCAATGACCTCCAGCAGAATGCCCTGAATGAGCTCACGTCCCCACTTGCTTCTGACACACCCACCTGCCTCTTCTGCTCCTCTCAGGCAAAGATGCTGATATTCCTCCTCTACATCAACGTCCTGCACCTTACACCAGGACCATCCTTCCTTGCCTTCTCACCAAGTTGCTTTTCGTCACACAATCAAAAAGGTCCTGAAAGTCCATCTCTTTCATGAAGACTCTACTTTGCTCAAGAAGAGAGGAAACTCAAATCTGATTTATCCAAGTTGATACCCAAAGGTACCTGACGTTCCTTTCCCCTGCAACCCAAGTCATACTCACAGCCTAACAGATGTACCCTAGGTGAACAGTTAATATTATCTGTTCAGGTGCAAGTTCAATATTTATCGTTTAGCTGTCTGCATGTCCTCCCTGCAGGTGAGACAATGAAAGTCCTTTTGTCTTAGACTAGAAGGTCCAGCAGGGCAGGGGCCATACCAGTGTAGGTCTCTAGGTACAGTGCCCTACTCAAAGCCATGAAGATTAAAAAAAAACCTGCTTTGGTATCATCTTTCTGCTTTGGGCTCCCATCATTAATATTCTCCTCAACCCATCTACTTACTCCACTTATAAACTTTTGGCGAAATTAATCTTCTTTATGGAGATATCTGATTATCTTGCTCCTTTTTTAGAAAATCTTTGATAGGTCCCCATTGCTTGCAAAATAAAGGGCAAATTCATCAGCCTGGCACTCAGGGGCCTCCACAAACTGGCTCTTATCTAACTTCCTAGCCTTATTGCATATAGACTTTGGGTCCTCCCTTGTACAGTATACTTAGACACTTGATGATCTAGGTGAACTGAACCATTGCTGTCCTCTGAATAAGTACCACATTCTCTGGTAGTTGGCCATGCCATAATCTATAATCAGTATGCCTTCCCCATATTTCTATTTCTGACTTTTGAAATCATAGAGTTTGAGTTCAAACATTCCTTCCTTCATGAAGCCTTCCATGATTCCCCTCAACCAGAAGTGATTGTCTCCTCTTCCAAATTCACATGGTACTTTGTGCTCTATTTTATATCATAATTATTTGTGTATCTGTCTTTTCTTTCCTACTAGATTATAAGCCCACTGCAGAGTAGGGTTATGTTTTGTTCATCTTTATATCACTTTTGATGCCTTTCCTCTGCATTGTAAGGGCTCAATAAATGTTTGTTGAATAAAATGAGTTAATGATTATGATAAGGGTAGTGATAGCACTGATAATGTCATTCTGGTACATGCTTTACCTATGGGAAATTTCAGTGAAGATTTTACTTTGCAGGCCTCACTGTCTGTCTTGCCGTCCAGCCGAGAGCCATAGGTTTATGATACGTAACAGCTGGAAAGAACTCCTGAGATCAAGTAATCCTTATGCACAGATCTAATTATATAACTTCTCTCCTTAGGAACCTTCAATGGTTCCCCATTTCCTACCATTTTACAGATAAGGAAACTGAGGCCTAGAAGGAAGAAGAGGCTTTCCCAAGGTCACAACATAGTAAGGTTCTCTCCCTAGACAGTCAACTACGAGCCCCTTCCTACCCGCAGCCCCTAACAGATTAAAATGTAATTGGGAGATATTTAACAAAATAAATACAAATACAACAAAACACAGATAATATTACATTTTAAAACTGAGTGGCTTTGTGGCAGCAGGGATCCTTACATACTGATAGTAGCCCTGCCCCCATTTCTAGTTGAGTCTGACATCATGGCCCTATGTCAGGCTGATTGATGGCAGTAGCCAAGAAATCAAGTGGCCTCAGGGGCCAAGAAAGTCTAGAGTCCCTTTTATTGGGCATTTGGAGATCAGAGATGTTTAGAAGAGAGTAAAAGACAAAGTCCTTGAGTCATGAGGAAGTTGCTGAATCCATGGGAAGCTGCCATGGCCATCAAGGCCGGGACCCAGGACTCTGAACTTTATATTCTCCTCTCCCTGGTTGTGGGTCCAGGCTCATCTTGGGTTTTCCCTCACAAGAGACTCTTTTCCCAAGCGCCCATCCCTAGGGCACCAAAGAAATGACTGCGCATGACACGGTTGGCATGGTAAACAGGCAATAAAGAATAATGGGAATGACCCAAAACAGCTCCCAGCCTGAGGCCAAGACTCAGCACCGGCACCTCTCAGACTAAATATGTAGAAAGCCACATGTGAGGGCCAGAGCTTGGAGCTGACTCCGGCTTCTTCACCCGTGACACATGTTGTGACAAGAAAAGATCCTTTCATTATGTGTCCACTAAGCTCTCGTTTTCAAACATGCCACAAAGGAGAAGTAATGAAAGAATATCTATAAACCTTTCTTAGCCCTTCTCCTCATGGGTACACGCCAACGGCCACACTGGGAGATTAACTCCCAGCTCACTGTGTTTTTACACTGTTTCCTAAACAGTGGAAAATACATTCAGGTGGAAGTCAGAAGACCTAGTCCAGTCTGTGACACATGGTAAGGTCACATGTGACCTTGACCTTGACCTCTCTCTTGCATCATTTACGAAAAAATGAAGCAGTTAGACTGGGATTGGTAAGATTCCTTCCAGCTCTAAAAGTTAGGGGTTTCTTAATGTGTCCACATCTTGGGGCTGATGACTGATACACCCGCTTTCCTGATGATGGTTGGTAGGTGCAACTAGCTTCAGGAGCCCTAACTAACAATGCAGCATCATGATATCCATGTATTAAATGAGATGCCCCAGAGCAGACCCTTCCAGATGGATGGCAAAAATGTGACTGGGGACATGAAAGGGGACCCATACTTGTCCAATGGGCAGAGAGTAAAAATAACAGCTCATTAACCAACTCTGGCTCCCTCTGATAACACTTCTCAAGAGATTCAAACTCCCAGAAGTCCCTCTCCTGTTAGCTCTTTCTTGCAGCAGAGCCTCCTGGGAGTTGGACAGGACCTTGAGGCAGAGCTTGTCCAAACTCCCAGGATAGGTCCCTGCTCTCAGAGGAGAGGAATAAAGACCCCATAGCTTACTTTTCATAAGATCACAGTATTTAGAGTTGGGAAAAAAAACTTAGAGAACATCTAATCCAGTAAATCCTTTTGATAAGAGGAAACCGAGTCCTAGTGAGGTTGAATACCTTGTCCACAGTCACATAGCTGAGAAATTACAAAGCTGAGATTCAAACCCAAATCTTCTACGTAGTTTTGAGGCAGCTGGTGGTGCCATGAAAGTTGAAGAGTTGAGTTGAGTTGAGTTCAAATCTGGCCTCCAATACTGGGGAATGAACTTCATCTCTGTTTACATTACTTTCCTCAATTATAAAACGGTGATGCTGATAGCCGCTACATCTCAGGGTGGTCCTGAGGATCAAATGAGGTAATATTTACAAAGCACTTAGCCCAGGGCCTGGCACATAGTAGGTCCCACACAAATGCCTATTGCCTTTCCCTTACTACCTGTTACTGCTAGTAGTTCATATTTATGCTGTTTTACAGTTACAAATTATTTACATATATTAACTCATTTCGTAATAGTTGGCATCGCTGTTTTACAGTTTAAGACTGATTCTTCTAGGTACATGGTACCCTTCTCAGGGGGAATCTGATTGCAATGGCCAGGAGCTAACATAGGCAGCAAGGTTGGTGGCAAGCCTATAGAAAGGGGTCAGAGAGAGATTCTTCTCCTTTTCCTAGCAGGTAAGACAAGGAATGAGGCTTCCAGATGTTTGAGTTAGAGGGTTACATGAATGCTTTGTTGGGGGAGGGATTCCTTGCATTTAATGTGTAGGTTGGCTTGAAAGCTTCAGAAAGCAAATGATGCCCTATTTCGTGGGCTGATTGAAAAGGGAGCAACAGTATGTAGTGAGCACCTATTATGTGTTTAGCACAATGCTAGGCCCTACAAGACATACAGCAGGAATGATACCTTCTGAAATCTTCTCTTTCCCTTTCCATAAAGAGAAGAAAATGACCCCAGTATCTCTTGTGTTACCTGGAGTTTTGTAATCTTAGAGTTGGAAGGACCCATCATTTGCCTTCCTAATAGACGAATTGCTCTCTTCAATATCCCTCCCAAGGATCATTCTACCTCTTGCTTGAATACTTCTGGCGATGGGAAATTTCCTACTTCAAAAGGCAGTCCATTTCAATGGTCCAGTCCTATTGGTTAAGAAGCTTATTCTTTGGGGAAATGAGGTGACAGAGTAGATAGAGCACCAGCCCTGGAGTCTGGAGAACCTGAGTTCAAATCTGGCCTCAGACACTAGCTGCATGACCCTGGGCAAGCCACTTAATTCTGACTGCCTTAAAAAAAACCCAAGAAGTTTATTCTTCTTTTAATTTGAAATTGGTTTCCCTATAATGCCTTCAATTCACTCTGACTTTCTTGGTATTATGCTGCAGTGGAAAGAATACTGAATTTGGAGTCAGGATCTGCAGGTTCAAATCCTGGCTATGCTACTTCTACCACTATTACCTTGGAAAGTAACATCACCTTTCCAGGTCTGACCCTTGGTGTCCCTTTCGGCTTTAAATCAATGATCCTATGAAGTCTATGAGGCAGGTAGGTGGTACAGTAGATAAAGTATTGGAGTTCAAATCTAGCTGTAGACACTAGTTGTGGGACCTTGGGCAAGTAATTTAAACCTCTGTCTAACTCGTGTCTGACTCTTCATGACCCCATTTGGCATCTTCTTGACAAAGATACTGGAGCGGTTTGCCATTTCCTTCTCCAGCTGATTTCACAGATGAAGAAACTGAGGCCAACAGGGTTAATGACTTGCCCAGGGTCACCCAGCTAGTAAGTGTCTGAGGCTGGATTTGAACTCAGGTCTTCTTCACTCCAGGTCTGGCACTCGATCTACTTTGCCAGCTAGCTGTCCTCCTCATCTGTGAAGCGGGGTTAATGATATCACCTATCTCCCAGAGCTGTGAGAATCAAGCTTTGTAAACCTTAAGGTAGGATGTAAATGGAACTAATATTGCTGTTTTCATTTATTATTATTAAGGACCTTAAGAAAAATCTTTCTTTGACATGGCAGCTCTTCAAAATGCCAACCTCAAACTTATGTCTTAGCATTGGGCACCATTCCAGGATGTCATGCCACCTGGTGGGGGGAGGGAAGAAGAAGGGCGAGTAGCTTCTAGAGGTAGGGGTTCCTAGGATTGGGGGGGCATCCCAGGTGACATCACTGGAGTGTGGTGTACTTATAATAAGGCTCATCACCAGCAATCTAGGTTGCATATCTGCAAGCCCAGGGAAAGGGTGGGCTCTGCCATAAATCACTGGGCAAATGCCCAAGAAACCCCCTAGAGTACCCCAAGTTGGGGGAGTCAGGGCAAATGAATAAAGATCTCCTTGACAACTGGCCCAGAACAAAAAAGGGATGCTCAAGTGCTTAAAAGGCATAAAATAATAATAAAAAAGGGCAAAAGGGCATAAAATCTAAGAATTCTAGCTTTCCTTCTCCTGAAGCCCAATCTCTGGGCAGTTTTCTGATGTCCTGAGCAAATAGAATAACTCAACCTGCAACTGGTCAGCAAGCTCACTGACTCTCTTGCCTCCTGACTGGTCAAGGGATTTTAGCCATTCCCTGAAAGGAAGACACGGCCAGGGAGAACATGACTGAAGCTTTTTTTTTTCCAGTGGACTCTAAGAGTAAATGACTTTTCATCAGCTCCCCAAATAATGATCATTAACTCTCGTTGATTCGATGGAGATGATCGAGCTTCAAACAATGTGGCAGACACATAAGGAAGCTATTATGCAAATGTAAAAATAGAGTCTTGCATACTTTCCTGGTTACACCACTCTAATTTCTGATGGCTTTTTAGTGTGAAGTCAAATTTGGTTTCTGTCTGTCTCCCCCTCTCTCTCCCACCCCCCAGATTGGTGCCCTCATTCTCCAGCATGTGCGTCGTACTGTGGGAGGAGAAGGATTGCTTTTTTTTAACATCTATTTTTTTAGGCTGTTTTTCATGCAAAGCGAGTGCTGCTCTTATACCTGAAGCATTATCCTGTCAGGGTATACACCCACCCACCAGAATGCTTGGAAGGACCCAGAGGGCTCAAAAGTTTTGGCAGAGAGGCCAAGATAGGGTCAGAAAAAAGAAAGGTCAATCCCAATAAAAGCTAGGGTGGAGAAGGTAAGGAAATTAGTCTTGGGATAATAGGAATATGATGTCGGGGTGACACAGGATCAGGGTTTGTTTTCTGTCTCCAGGCAGCGCAGTGGGTTGGGTTGCAGGCTCAGTCCTTCCCACCCTGACACCCTGTAACCTGGAAGTTTGCACAAAGCAAGTTGTCCACTTTCTTGGAACAAGTCCCCATTCATGCCAGGCTAGTAGTACAGGAGTAGTATGCATATATGATTGCATTTCAACATCAGTGCTAGGTTATTATCCACATTCTTTGTTCTAAGGTCTAGTGACAGGGCATAGATGACTGTGCTTTGGGCTTCTAGCTGGATCCCAGGATCACAAGATGTGAGATTTGGACAATTGGTGGCACATGAGGGAGGGGTTATTCCCAGAGATGACTCATTTCTACTCTGTGTGCTCTCAGTCTGATGAGGGAGACATAGTCCTTGATCACCTGATAATAAGGCAGCTACATGGTCCAGTGGATAGAAGGCTGGGCCTGGAGTCAGAAAGACCGGAGTTTAAATCTGGACTCAGATATTAGCTGCAAAACCCAGGGTAAGTGCTTAACTTTTTTTACCTCAGTTTCCCCAACTGTAAAATTGGGAGCACCTACCTCCTGGGGTTGTTGTGAGGTTCAAATGAAATAATAATTGTAAAGCGCTTAGCACGGTGCCTGGCACACAGTAAGCGCTACATAAATGTTAGCTATTATTATTAATAAATGTTTACCATATTGGTTTATATGGAAGGCTCCTCCTGGTAAAACACTGGTCTTGGTTTACAAGTCAGCGTTTATAAAGGAGGGTTTCCTAACTTTTTGTGTGTGTGCTGGACCCCTTTGTCAGTCTGGTGAAGCCTAAAGACCCTTTCTCAGAAAGATGTTTTTAAATGTATAAAACAAAATGTATAAGATTGCAAAGGAAACCAATTATATTGAAATAAAGCACATTTTTTCCTCATCCTAATTCATGGGCACTCTGAAATCTGCCTCAGGCTAAGAACCCCAGTTAAAAAGTCTTGAGCCCCCAAACTCAAATCACTAATTGAAATCTCACTCTTTGAAAGCAGGGCTTTCTTTTGAGTGATTCTCCACCCACTCAGGAAACCTGAAGTTTTCTGTTTCTTAGTACCTCCCTTTTTCCAGGAAAAAAGTCTTTTCCCTGATGTGAACCTACCCAAGCTAGGGAAGTTGTCTTCGGATCCGTCAGAGGGACTGGGGTAGTCTTCAAAGGCACAACCATCTTGGGGTAGGGGGTCAGTGTCTTGATCTCCTTGTAGCCTAAAGGATGAAAAGGGGATGGTCATTTGTGGAAAGTTCTTTGAAGTCCATTTATGAACAGATCTGGCCTCAAAGGCAAACCCTTTCCTTCCAAGAAGACTGACGGGCCTTGCCTTCTGGCCTGGCCATCTTTGCCATTTCTTGTCACGTACATGCTTCTCTAAATGTACATTTAGACATGTCCCAAGGGGACCACATAACCTTCCAGACAGGCCCAGTTAGGGGAAAGTATACTGCTCCACCGGCATAGGGGCCCACCCACCAGGTCACCTGCCTCAGAGATGTAACTAGGCCACAGACAAACATTTAGAGGATTCTTCAGTACCTGTAATTCTTCAGCAAAGTAACAATAACTGAGTTTAGCACCTAGTTAGCAAGAATTTTTTTGGGGCCCAGACCTGTGATACCATTCTTATAGGAGACTCCCTATACTTAGGCAGATTGGCATCTGCTCAGCAATTTATAGCCTTACAGTGTTGGCTCAGGATCACTGAGAGTGACTTACTGCGAGGTCATACAGCCAGCATGGCAGAGATGGGACTTGAACCCAGGTTTCACAGACTCAGACTACTGCTCTCCATAAGCAAGAACAATTACTTAAAATAGAAAGCTCCTAGAATTTCTTTTCCGACAACCTTCCCCTCTCCCCCCTGGTCACATCTCAGGGGGACATCTCGCAGATCTTGCCAGGACTGGCACTACCTTGCCCCAGGCACACAAATTGCTAGTTATGGCTCTGCCTGCCCTTCGAGCTCAGTGTATTTATTACATTTCCTTTCTCAGAAATGTGCATGGTCTGCTGAGTAGAGGGGGTGGTTTATCTCCCCCAACCCCTTAACTGAACTTTGGTTTTCCTTCTTGTCCTCTGTAGAAGTCAGGAAGCCAAATTACTCGACTATGGTCACACAGCTAGTAAGTCTGGGAATCAGGATGTCTTTGTCAAACCACCCAGTATACAATCATCTCTGCCCCCATGAACATATGAAAACCCCTTCTTTGAGTGAGATCAGTAACTCTTGGGTGGGGCTGTAGAGGCCAATGTGACCAGGATACTAGGGACTAAGCAGGATTAGGCTCAGCCTTGGGGCTGGAGGGCTCATGGAGAAGCCACATCTGGGCTGGGTCAGCTGTGGCAGCTGGAGGCAAGGTTGTGGTCCTGAAACACAATACCAACTGGGCAAGCAGGCCCTAGGAACAAAGGGGAAGTGGGGTTTTTTTATATAGGTAATTACCCTGGGTACTCAGAGCTGCCCACTTGCCCGCCCACTGTCTCCAGCTAAATGGACCCTTTGGCAGCTGGGCAAATGAGTGGGGGTGGGGTGGTCCAAAGGGGCTGGCTGGCTTTTTCTGGAGAAGGGAAGGGGAAGTGAGCTTCAGAACAATCGCTTTAGTAGGTTTCTGGCTCTTTCTCTCTCTCTTTTTCTTTTTTCTGTTTCTAGCCTTCATGTTTTCTTCATGACTTCACCAATGCATCTGTTGCCTTACATTACCTTCAGTCATTCAAGTGCCACTGAATAGGGATGCAGGGTCTGAATCAGGGTGCCAGGTGTGAGGGAGGGCTGGGAGAATGGAGTATTCTCAGAAAAGACTCAATACCTGCCCGCAGGGAGCTTCCAGTCTGAAGGAGCCACAGTTCAAGGACAGTTATTGTTTTGTATCCTTAGCAACCAGCACAGTGCCTGGCATGCAACACGTGATTAATAAGTGCTTGATGACTGATTGCTTCCTGTCCTTGGAAGTTCCTAGTCTGAGGGAATTAGGTCAGGGGAGAGATAGGGTACTTGTGCATTTGCTTGCTTGAACACACACATAAAAAGATATAACATTGATATATGATATGTCCATATTTCTATATACCACGTATCTATATCTATCCATCTAAACCATATAAAAGGGAAAACAAAAAGAAAATATAGATTTTCAAACAATGTGCACAGGGAAGGGTTGTGATTGGAGCTGGGTGGAATTAAACATGGAGGGCTACTTACAAGAGAGGAGTTGTGAGTGGGATTTTGAAGGGAAATGACTGTTGTAAATTTTTGGCTGTAGGAGAGGGTTAAAAGACTGAGTGGATTTGGCCAGATAGAGTAGAGTCAAAGTAAGAGAGTACTGGGAGATGAGGGGAGCAGCAGACGGGATTTGTCTGCTGCTCCCCGGTCTGTTACTCCCCTCTGCCCCCCTCCTTCATGCCTCTCTCATCCAGGAAACCATGGCAGATGAAATGGGTAGGATGGATACCCCTATTTCCTGAAGTCTAAAGCGTCAAGCTATAATGTCTCCTGATAAGGTCTAGGTTCTATTTGCTCATTCCAGGTGGGAAGCATTTAGCTACCAGCAGGGCCCCAGAAAAGCTGTAGGAGAACAATTCAGAAAGAAGGCAATGAGAACGCGCGCGCGCGCGCGCGCACACACACACACACACACACACAACTTCATACTCTATTAAGCAAAATTCCACACAAATGTCCAAACAAAAAGAAAACGGCATACAATGTACAATGTACTTATGCACACATGGCTATAGTTGTGGTCCAGGAGGTATCAGAGAAGAATCATAGGAGGAAGTGGGTGCTTGGAAAAATTAAAAAATACCCAGGGTAACAATAGAGAAGCTGTTGTGGGTCCAGGATGGGCAGAGAGGGGCTGGGGATGAGGTATAGATGAAAGCTAGGTGACGGCAGGGACTGGGTGGTGCAGGGGAAAGAGTATTTGATTTGAACAAAATTTGGGTTAAAAGCCTCGTTCTGCTACCAACTGCCTGTGTGACTGAGCTAGTGAAGAGGCCTCGTCTACACCCTTGGTTCCTCATCGGTCAAATGAGGGGCTTAGATTAGGTGACCACTAAAGTGACTTCCAGCTCTAAATCTAGGATTCTATGATACCCTCCCCACCCCCACATGAAATGAAACCACAAGGGGAATGAGGTGGTACCATCAGTTCAGAGAATTGATTCAGAGAGAAAATGAGCTCTGATTTTTGCCAGAGGGACTGAGCAGGCACACTGGGAAAGAAGGCTGGGTGGGGGGCGGGAATGATAGAATCCAGAGTCTCTCTTTTCCCAGAAGCTTCATAGCTCAGGATCATACCTGATTACCTGGGATGAGGTATGATCCTAGCCTGATCATGGGCAGGGGGAGGGATGAGATAACCTCTCCTTCATCCTTCAGCAAGCACTTCGCTGATGGCTAAATTGGTGATCGGAATGTGATCAAGGGGCCAGGTTTCCATGAGAGTGGGATGTCTGGTGCTTCCAGGGAGCAGATGGCACCTCTTTGGGAATGGGCCTGGGGAAGGCAGACCATCCTGGGGCCCATGCCAGGTCTGCCTGTGTCAGCAGTTCCAGGTCTCAAAACTAAGGCAACATTCTTCCCCATCTGCCAGCAATCTCTTGAGCCTGAGAAGTCCACAGCAGAGCCCTAACCCCAGTCCTCAGTCCTGGCTCTGGTCTGGACTCCAACCCTAGCAATCTCCAACACCAGGGCTTGAAATGAAAGGGAAAAATATCTCAACATTATATGCATGCAATTGACACACAGACGCAGCTGTCACCATGGAGACCAATGAGAAGGGGAGAAGTTGCAGCTCTCCAGTTGAAGAGGCTTCAGAATAATAGCTAGCTTTCTTAAGGCTTAAGGTTGACGAAGTGCTTTACACAGGCTAGCTCATTCGATCCTGACAACAACCCGATGAGGCTATTATTTCCATTTTGCAGACGAGGAAATTGAGGCCGAGAGAGGTTAAGTGACTTGCCCAGCTGTGACATATCCCAGGCAGGAAACAAGTCTGGGACATCTGGAGTCCAAGTCTAGTAATCTATTCAGTACACCAACTAGCCGCTGCCTTTCTAGCAGAAGAAATTCAAGGGTGGGGCTGGCCACACATGAGCCTGCAGTTACAGATAAGAATGAGTGCAGAAAATTGGAGTGATCTTTTTCTAGCTCAAACACCTGCTATCTGCCTGGTACTGAACCTCACAGCTGCACCTTGTCATAGCTCCTAGTTCAGACTCTGCTTCCAATTTTTTTGTTCATTTTTTTTTTTCAGTCACGTCTGACTCTTCTTGGCAGAGATACTGGAGTGGTTTGCCATTCCCTCCTCCAGCTCATTTTGCATATGAGGCAAAAGCTAAGGCAAACAAGGTTAAATGACCCACCCAGGGTCACACAGCTAGTAAATGTCGGAGGTCAGATTTGAACTCAGATCTTCCTGACTCCAGGCCAAGCGCTTTATCCCCTGCACCACCTAGCTGCCCCTTGCTTCCACTTTAGACTTGGCCTTTTAGTTCTAAGACTTCTTTTTCTGCTTCTTGCTCTTGGAATGTAATGATCCTGACTTCTTCTGCCCTCCTCTGTGACTGCAGGGGGCTGACGCCAGGACCATTGACATGGCAGTTTCCATAGAGTGAACTAAGCCTCTGCACGTTGGATGAATGCCTACTGGGGAGTGGGCAGAGATCTCAGATGGGACGTTCTGGTGAAGATCACAGGGAAAGGAATTGTAGCAAGCAGTGGCCATGGCTGGGAATGAAAAGTCCACTTGAAAGCAGCAACATTTAAAACAAAAGCCAAGACTGGGAGCCAGGGTAGCCCTGGTGTCATGGAAAGAGTGTCAGACTTGGGGTCGGGAAGGTAACATCGAATCTTCTTGCCTCAGATACTTCCTAGCCGTGCGACTGTGGGGGAAGGAACTGGACAATGACCTCTGAGGTTCAATTCTAAATCTGTAAGTCTATGAGCCTGTGAATGGGCTGGGGCACTTAGTAGTATCCAAAGGAAGGTTGGGAGGAGCATGAAGGACAAGGGGAAGTGGTGGAAAGGGAGCTCTGACATTTAGGAATTAACTATGTGGCACCAGGAAGCTGGAGGGCATTGAGGTAGAAAGTTCTCTTTTCCTAAACATATTGGTCTAAGGAATGTGTGTGTGTGTGTGTGTGTGTGTGTGTGTGTGTGTGTGTGTGTGTGTGTGACAGAGAGAGAGAGAGAGAGAGAGAGAGAGAGAGAGAGAGAGAGAGAGATTTTTTTTAAGTGCGGACAACCCCACCCTCTAGCTTCCCCTGAATTCCCATGGCTTCCCTCTCTACCCTCATTATCTTCCAAAGCATCTATGGGCTCTATGCCACACTGGATAGCTCGACCCATACTTCTGACCTGCACCCTCATGGGAACTTCTTGGCTGCAAATCCTCCCAAACTGGAGAAGATTCAACCAGTACCATGGACCCTACTCAGTCATAGGCCCCGACACACCCTGCCATAGTCTAAAAAAGTCTTGTTTGTACAGAAGGCACTCAATGAATATTTGTCGAATGGGTAAATGAATGCATGAATGAATCAGTGTTCTGCTCTAAGTGCTTTAAAATGCAAAAGAGGAAAGGATCTAGACCCTGGAAGATGTTTCAGTATAAACCAGGTTCTAAAAATGCAGGAGGACTGAAAGACAGGAAACTAGTGTGGAATAATCTGAAATAAGACTTTCGGCTGAAGATTAGGGTTAGATATGTCAGAGAAACTTTTTCCCAAATTGCAAAGGTCCATGATAGAGAATTGATGCTCTGTACATACACTTAAAAATTTTAAGGCCATAGGATCAGAGTTTTAGCTGGAAGGGACCTTATTACCTAGTCCAGGTGTGTCAAACATGCAGCCAGGAGGCCACAAGACTCACAAGGGCAGGCCAAAACAGATTAAAAGTTAACTGAGGAATATTTAATATTATAAACAAAAATACAACAGAACACAGGTATTGTTAATTTGTGGTTTTCTTAGTCAATACGTGGCCTTCAGATTGACCACAGAAATGCAAATCAAAACAACTCTGAGGTACCACATCACACCTATCAGATTGCTAACATGACAAAACAGGAAAATGATAAATGTTGGAGAAGATGTGGAAAAATTGGAATACTGATGCGTTGTTAGTGGAGTTGTGAACTGATACAACTATTCTGGAGAGCAATTTGGAACTATACACAAAGGGCTACAAAATTATGCTTGCCCTTTGACCCAGCAATTCCACTTCTAAGTCTGTATCCCAAAGAGATCACAAAAACAGGAAAAAGACCCACATGTACCAAAATATTTATAGCAGCTCTTTTTGTGGTGGCCAAGAATTGGAAAATACAAGGATGCCCATCACTTGGGGAATGCCTGAACAAGTTGTGGTATACGAATGTAACAGAATACTATTGTTCCATAAGAAATGATGAGCAGGTGAACTTCAAAAAAACCTGGAAAGACTTATATGAACTGATGCTGAGTGAAATGAGCAGGACCAGAAGAACATTTTACACAGTAGCGGCAACATTGTTTGATGACTAACTTTGATAGACTTATCTCTTCGTAGCAATGCAAAGATCTAAGACAACTCCAAATGATTCATCATGGAAAACGCTATCCATACCCAGAAAAAGAACTATGGGGTCTAAATGCAGATCGAAGCAGACTATTTGCTTTCTCTCTTTTTTGTGTTTCTTCTTTCTCATGGTTTCTCCCATTGGCTCTAATTCTTCTTTACAACATGACTGTGAAAATATATTTAATGTGAATATATATATAGAGAGAGTCTATATCAGATTTCATGCTGTCTTGGGGTGGGGGAAGGGCAGTCATGGGGAGAAAATTTGAAAGTTAAAATCTTATGGAAGTGAATGGTGAAAACTAAAATTAAATAAATAAAGATTTAAAAATATATGTGGCCTTTAGGGATCCTTATGTATGGTTTAGTGGCCCTTGTTTCTATTTGAGTTTGATGCCACTGTTCTAGTCCAACACCCTCATTTTATAGATGAGGAAACAGGCTTGGAAAGGTTAAGCAATTTGCCTAAAGTCTCTCATTAGGCCAGAAATCCTACTCATACCCTTGTGTCCTCTTTGATTTCCTACTCACACTTACCCCATATATCCAACCTCAGCCTTTAAGTAAACACTTGTTAAGTGTTCACAATGGACCAGGCACTGTGTTTAGCACTAGGTAAATTCTTGTTTCTACCTTCACAACATCTTTCATACACATCCCCTTCTCTCCATCCATACAGCAGCCACCATCCTAGGGATAGGCCCTCATCACCTCTCACTTGAGCCATTGCAATGGCCTTCTAACTGGTCTCCCTGTCTCAAGCCTCTCTTCATTCCAACCCATCTTCTCCCTCCTTGTCAAAATGGTTTTCCCTGAAGTAAAGGTCTGCCCGTGTCATCCTCTCCCAAAACCAGTAAACTTCAGTGGCTCCAGGATGGTATTAAAGTCCTCCTAACTTGGTCCCCAACCTCTTTAATCATTTTATACTCTATTATATGCTCTCCTATCCTCCATGAACTCTACAGGCCAGCTACCTTGGCCTACTTGTTTCTACACACACACACACACACACACACACACACACACACACACACACACTCTCCATCATCTGACTCCATGTTTTTGTATTACCATGCCTCTGTGTCTAGAATACTCCCTCTCCTCAACTCTTATCTATTGGTTAACCCGGCTTCTTTTAAGACTCAGCTCAAATCCCCTTTCAGACTTCCCCTCCAAAATTACCTTCGATCTCTTCTGTATATATGTACACATACATACATATACGTATGTATGTATGTATCTCTCTCTATATGTGCGTATATTTATTTATTCATTTATTTATAGTAACTAACATTAGATCCTTGAGGGTATAGAACAGCATTTTTGTCTTTCTTCACATCTCCAGCTTAGCACAGTACTTGGCACATAGTAAGCACTTCATAAATGGATGCTGACTGATTGACCAGATTAAGCAGTGATTGATAACCACTGAACTTGAGAGACTTACATTGTAGCTAGTTCTTTATATTTCTTTTTTTTTTTTTTGCAAGGGGGAAGGATGGGCAATTGGGATTAAGTGACTTGCCCAAGGTCACACAGCCAGTAAGTGTGTCAAATGTCTGAGGCCACATTTGAACTCAGGTCCTCCTGACTCCAGGGCCACTGCTCCACCACTGCACCACCTAGCTACCCCTTTATATCTCTTTAAATATTGCTCTAAATTGTCTATCACTTCTATAATAATTACCATCTCGGTCTGAATGGGGCCCTCTTAAACACAGGTCACATTCCTAACACGACATTTCTTTGAAATCTTTAAATAAATATAGTGCACCAAGACTTTTGGGACACTGTATGTGTGCAGACACACATACATGTACACAATGTATCTATACATACCTACATATACACACATAAAAGGTATATACACATATCTATGTACAGGCATGACCTTGAAAAATCATACTGATCAGAGTCTACGCTGAGGTTTTATACAAGCCAGGTTGGAGAGAAAAGTGTAACCCACGCTCATACTAATATGGTAAGAATGAAAGACTAGTTAATATTTATGCTGTTATATTCTTTACAAAAGGCACAATTGGTTGGATTGTGGGGTAATACTTTGTGTTCTACAACCTGTCTAGGGGAAGCATGGAAGCCTAGCCATTTTCCTTCTTCAGTCACCACTCAGCCTTCATGGGGTGGCAGCCCGTCTGAATGGCAGGCCTGGTGCCTAAAGAGGAGGTTGGGGGTGATCACATGAATCAGATGGTTTAGACAGAACTTACTCCCTACCCTTGCTCAGCACACTTTCACTCTGTTTCATCAGCTCCCTGGCCTGAACTCACCCCGATTACAGGAAGAAAGTATTTTAGGCATCTCCATATGTCCTCCTTGGGATCTCTAGTTGGGGAATTCCAATAGTCAATCAGGGCAGTGACTTCCCAGCTTGTCAAACCCCACACCCTTATGTGTCCTACATTCCCAGCTTCATTCTTTCTGCATCCTTGAAACTCTTGGTCTCTAATCTACATGACACTGGCCCTGCATCAATATAACTCAGAACTTCTTTATCATCTGGCTTGGCCCCCCTCGCCAACCTCTTCCCTTTCTTCTCTCTTCACTTACCTGTACTGGAAGGGAGCCACTGTGGCAGTGACAGGATGAGTCTGTTGGGAGACCGAGGAGAAGCTGATGGTCCCCAGGCTAGCGGAGGAGCCTTTGTTATGCACTGGACTGATGACTGAGGAGGAAGTCCCGGAAGGTGTCTCATTCTGAAATTCATCCTCAGGCCCAAGGGGTCCGGAGATGCCAGAACTTTTAAAGTTCACTTCTTGGTCTTTCCCCTTCCTGCTCTCAGAAGTCCCTGGTGTCAGAGTGTCTCTGTGTGGGCTGATCCGAGATGGACTCCTGCTCTGGGCTTGGGAAGCCCTGATTCCTTCCGGTGTCCTCTTCTTCTTGCCCCCAATGACTTGGGCCTCCTCAGTCCTCTTAGGTCCAGGCCTGGAACTGGAAAGTGCTTTGGGAGTTATCCTGGGACTGCTCCATGGAGAACTCAAACTCTGGCTTAAGTGTCCTTCATAGCCCTCGGCTGCCTCTGGCCTCTCATGTCCTGGGAAGGAGGACTCCTTGAGTCCCCCTGAAGGCTTGGCAGAGCCTCTTCCTCTGGGAGTTTTGGGTGAGGAACTGCTGGGGCTGCCTACTGCCTTCCCTAGTCTAGGTGAGGCTGCCCTCTGGGGACTGGGCACTAGGCTGTGTTGGCGTGGGCGCAACTGAGGTGATGCTGCCAGGGCATGGATCTTGGTCTGGGAAGTGGCACGGGGCACAGGGATAGAGGAGGCATAGTGGGGGCGGCTCGCCGAATTCAGGTTGGCCGTTCCATTCATGTTCAACAAAGTTGGGGCTGAAGGTTACGGTTCTGTAGAAAAGAAGAGAAGAAATTAGACTCTAGCTGTTCCCTTCAGTCAGCCCATCACCGTCACCAGCAGCAAGAACCCTTTAGTAAATTTATGTCTTGGACTCTACAGGGTGACTCACACCAAGTTGACTTGGTTTGAAAGATCTTGTCTTATTTTTGAGAGAATTTCTCTGGCCCTTCATCTTCTTCAACAGATGTGGGCACATCAAACACAGTTATCTTTACGGTGGTCTTTTGATTGACTTTCATAATGGCATAGTCTCTGGCCTGTGGGGGCTGACAATCTAAGTTAAACCTGATTGGCCTAAACAGACACAGAGAGAACAGGTTTGTATTTGAATAGGGGTGGAGCAAGACATCAGATCCTTCCTTCTCAGGGAAGGGGCCTAAAACCATTTCACTACCATTCAGCAGTCTTGCCCAAAAGAAAAGTTTTTGGGGTCAAAACTGTCTCACTCTATCTTTTGTCCCAGTGACATGAGTTATGAGTCATCCTACTTCTTTCCAATAGACCTGTTTCTAGTGACTGTAAGAGAAGATAAATCTTACTGCTTCATTTTTCCTCCAGTGGAGAAATGTCACAAACTATTCTACTGCCTCCCCATGACCCTTTCAAGTACGTTGATCCCTAAATTATTGACATCAGTAAGGCAGGCTGGCTGATTTTTCATACTATAGCCTGTCTATCTCACATTAGAGAGGGAAGCACACTGACTCAAATCTCACTCCCATGTAAGTCTGGTAGGAGAAGGGTAGAGACTCAGCATCCCATACCCAGAGAATAAGGGTTGACATTCTACAAGGCAGAGCCTCTTTAAACTATAGGTCCTGAGGCTATGATTGATTCTCAGCTTTCAGAGATGGGTCTTTCTGTCTGGTCACTGTTCTCATCAATATCATTGTTGATAACAAATAATGAGAGGGAATGGAGCACAACACTAGGCACAAGGAATTCAAAGAAGCATAGGACATGGTACCACACCAGTAAAGTTGGATAGAGAAGATATGAAGTGGAAACAGCATTGGAATGGAAATCCAAGGATCTCTTAGAGAATAAGGTTTGCCAATAACTACTTATGCGAAGCCACAATCTCAGGCTCTTGGCTTCTCCATGTGTAAAATAGGATGATCTATCTCTAAAGTCCACCCTCAGCTCTAACATTTTATGATGCTTTAATTCTATATATGACTTCATGGAATCTTGGAGTTGAAAGGGCCCACAGAGGTTACCTGGCCTAATTCTTACCAGAAGCACAAATGTCTGTACATTCTTGGCAAGTAATCATCTGGTTTCTGCTTAAACACCTCCAGCAAAGGGGAGTAAACTCCCTACCTTGACAGGCAGAGCATTGAATTTATGGGTCGTTCTAATTGTTTAAAAGTTTTTCCTTAGAAAGATCTAAAGTTTAACTCCCTACAAGTCCTACTTATTGTTCCTATATTCTGCCCCATATGGCTAAAAGGAGTAAGTCTAACTCCCTCTTCCTTGCGACAAATCCTTCAAGTATCTTGTGTTGTCTATACTGTCTATTCTCCAGGCAAAAGTTTCCTGGTGCCTTTAATGGAGCCTCATGGAGTTTCTATACATTAAGCACTTACTTTGAGGCTGTTCAGCTCTGGGGATACAAATACAAAGAATGCCCCAACTCCTGCCCTGAGCTTACATTTCTAGTCCTCTCACCATCCCTGCTTTGCTTCTCCAACTTCTATAGTTTAATGATAAGAACTGGATGTCATATTTAAGATGTGGCTGACTATGGCAGTAGAGCAGGATGTTATTCCCCTCAATCAGAGCTCTTTGCATCTATTAAGCTCATATTAGCTCATGTTTGGCCATGTGTCATTCTGTCGACTCATGTTGAGTCCACTAAAAGCCTCAGGTCTTTTTCAATGAACTGTTGCCCAGTTCATAAAAAAATATAAATAACAATACCATTTATGAAAGACCAAATGAGTGGCACAGACCACTCACTGGATACAGTGCTGCAGAGTCACTGAAGTCACCTAAACAGCCAGACAACAGATCAAATGTCTTGGCTGAGAAAACTGCTGTCCAAACTCGTGCTGAGCTGGGGAAACTGATAATATCCAAACTTCCTGCCACTGGAGGTCATAAGACAGAGTTAGATTCCTCAGAAAAGTAGGGTCCCTTTTACCCTCTAGGAGCTTCTCCTAGATTAATATACTTATCAAAATGGGAACACTCATGGCATGTTAGACCTAAAGATCATGGAATCATTCTTCCGAACAGGGCACACACAGATAGGAGAAAAAGCCAAATGGACCAGAGGACTGAGGGGTGCCAGATGTGGAAAACAGAGGGACAATAAGTTAGAAAGAAGTTTAATCTACAACTGCCCTTTGATAACACTCCCTTTCTGGGAATCTTGTGCTGATACGTCTGCCCCAGAGCAGCTGGGAAGGCGCTATTCCCATGGTTACGTCAGTATATAATTACTCCAGATCAGAGGACATAGGTCAGATCCCTTCTCAGAGACCCCTCCGAAGAGAACAATCACATATCACACATGTTATATGACCTTGGATAAGTTACTCAGATTCTCTAGTCCTTAAATACAAAAGGACTCCCTGCCAAGGAGCTTCAAAGTCCTTCATTGAGGTGGTATGGGAAGGAGCTGTGGGTAGTGAGATGACTTAACCGAATTCAGAGGATGTGTCTTCTGAATTGTTTTCCTGGTAGTAGGGATGGAGTTTCTTCACAAAGTCCTATTTTGATGCTTTATTCTTCTGGGAAGGAGACCCATGGATCAAAAGTGGGGCCAAAAGAAGGTGATCAAAGGAAGAGTATAACCTCTGAGTGGTTCTAGCATGAGAAAGACTTTGAATATATAATCCTGGTGATAGACTGAATCTGTGAAAAATGGAGAGGATGATCACTAAGTATGCTGACCGCTAGGAAGGAAGAAAGGAAACAAGTATTTATTAAGAACCTACTATGTTCCAGGCACTGTGCGAAATGCTTTACAAATACTATTTAATTTGATCCTCACCACAACCCTGGGAGGTAGGTGCTATTATCATTCCCATTTTACAAATGAGGAAACAAAGGCAGATGGACGTTAAGTGACTTGCCCAGAGTTACAGAGCTGGTAGTGGTTGAGATGTTGCATTCGAACTCAGCTCTTTCTGGCTCCAGGTCCAGCACTTCAGTTAGTTGATCATTAGTTGATGAATTCTTTGTCCATGTTTACCCATGAAACAAAGAAAATTTTAAATGGCTCTCCATCCTGTGAAGTCCCTTTCTCCTTCTATAGTATTGATTGTGGGGTGGTAGAAAAGGCAGCGGAGGATTCTAAGAATTACACAGTGGTTAGCTCATCCATAAACTTTAATTGCAAGTACTCTAAACATGAGACCTTTGTCCAATGACCAAAGAACTGACCTCCCACTGTAACAAGTGAACCCCGTTAATGCTGATATCCTCTCAACAAAAGAAACCAGAAGCCAAAAGGAAGTGGTTGTTAAATAGGGTAATGGCTCATAGATTGTCTCTGAAAAGTCAAACAAAGAAGTTGGCAGGATTGATTTAATCTTGGACCCAAAAGCATCAAGAGAAGTAATTTAGAGGGCACTTGGTCATCTTCTCTTGTGGTGCTCATGATGAGCATCAGTTAAAAGACCGCCATGAAGAGGATTGTGGTTTATGGGCAGTCAACAGCTGTTGATGAAGATGAAGAGCTAGGAGAAT
This sequence comes from Trichosurus vulpecula, assembly GCF_011100635.1. Taxonomy (NCBI): domain Eukaryota; kingdom Metazoa; phylum Chordata; class Mammalia; order Diprotodontia; family Phalangeridae; genus Trichosurus; species Trichosurus vulpecula. Next base: position 102,092,142 of record NC_050576.1, on the reverse strand, counting down.
TCTGCCAAAAACTTGAGAAGACCCTTTAAACCAACTCAACATTAACTATGACATTCAGAGACTTGTCTGGAACATACCAGGTAGCTAATAAATGCTAATTGACTGATGGAGAATTATGTCAGAAAATGCGGATCAATTTTGAGAAACAAGAGGGCAAAGAAATGTTGACTACTCAGAAATATTATGACTATAAAGTTCATGAAAATTTCCTGACATTATCCAAAAGTGGGATTGGCTGCCTTGGGAGGTGATCATTTCCTCCTCACTTAAGGCCTTCAGGCCGAAGCTGGATGACTACTTCTCAGGTACATTATAGTAGGGATTCTTTTCAGACAGCCATTGAAGTCTCTTCAAACTCAGAAACTCTGTGATTTTGTGATTCATTTTGCTTCCACAAGAAAGCAAGGAGGCACTGCACATGGTCATGAACACTGAAAAACATTACAAAAACTGAAACTAACTCTATCTTAACAGAAGGTGGCATAGTGTATAGAGTGCCAGGCCTGGTGTCAGGAAGATTCATCTTTCTGAATTCCAATCTGGCCTCAGACACTTACTAGCTGTGTGACACTGGGCAAGTCACTTAACCCTGTTTGCCCCAGTTTCCTCATCTGTCAAATGAGAAGGAAATGGCAAACCGATCCATTATCTTTGCCAGGAAAAATCCCAAATGGGGTCACAAAGGTTTAGACACAACCGAAACAACTGAACAACAACAACATCTTAACAGAAAGGAAATGACTAGTTACAGATACAGGTGTGACATCATAAGCAGCTGTCTATGTGGTTAGACTATCTATCAATTACAGCAACGATAAAAATCAGCTTCAAGTTAGAAGAATAGATAAAGATGAGAGGACATTGTGAATGATTGCAGCAGGTTCAACCTACCTACTCAAAAGTGGTAATGATGCTGAAAAATGAGAATTTGCAAAAGGCAAATTGATTATCACCATATCCTGCTAAAGTTTAACCAGTTTCAAACAGTCCCCAGAATATGGAGGTCAAAGGAACCTAGAAACTGCCTTAGTCTAAAACACTTGATCTCCTAGCTAAGTAGAGAGACATAAACCCAAAGCCAACAGCAGTTTATAAGGCATATACATTTGTAAAATGCTATGGAGGATGATGGTAGATAAACAAGAAGGAAATAAGCACTTAGTTCCAGTCATTATGCTGTGTTTGGGATAAAAATACAAGGAAATAGAAGGACAGCCCCTGCCTTCAAGGAGTTTCCATTCTAAAGAGGAAGAAGGCACATAAAAGGGAGCTGAAAGGAGAAGGAAGGTGGGAAAGGGGAGAAGGTTCCTGTGAGGGGGCATGGTGGCAAAGTCAGAAGAGTCAGAAGCATAGTTAGTTTGGGCCCATCCCCAAAATTGAGCCCCAGGAAGGAATGCATCAATAAGAGAAGGGAGGGTTGGCATGGCATGATGGTGGAAAAAATTATGAGAAGTATGGCTAAACATATCTACAGAAAGGTTGGTAAGAGACCCAAATGAGCCACATCACTCCAAGAACATTCCAAGTTGCAACTGATAGGAGGATAACAAATAAAGGGAAAATGGAACAATTTTTCAGCATGTTTATAACACTCCATTTTCAATATCAGTGACAATGGAACTACAGAGTTGGATGATAACATTTCAGTCCCCAAAGTACCATATGAGGAAGCTGAAATGGTACTTAAGAAGATAAAATCAGGAAAAGCTGTTGGACCAGCCCAAAGAAGTCCATGCTCAAGGTGAGCCAGTCTTGAATGTATTAAGGGATCATTTTACAAGGTCAATCAGGGAGAAGATATGAAAAAAATGCAAAAAAATTACAGATGGCATTATGGACCCAAAACAAAAAAATCCACTGATTAATATGCCCACTTTCTCATTTTCACAAAAAAAAATTTATGGGAATGATCTACATACATATTAAGGAAATTCTGGATAACAAATGTCAACAGAAGAGGCAGCCTTTCCCAAATGATCTTTGAAATAGAAGATTACAATATTTACATTCACATAGTGTAGACATTAAAACACAATCTTAAGAGCTTTCCTCTTATGGTGAGATCATATTGACCATCTGATTATAAATGTCAAGTAAGAAACAAAATGGGGAGATATATGCTCACCAAAGATGATAACAGTGACATGGAGAATGGTCTCCGCAAAGCTCAAATGGAAGAGGGATTCCCTTATAGAGGATAAGATTATCCAGGTGATCTTATTTGTAGATAATTTTTGCTAACCGAATTAACTCCCTGAATATTCTGGGCCTTCCTAATGAGATTCATAATTATTTAGGGAGAAGCATAAGAAGATGTACAAGAAAAACTTAAATGAAAGAAAAATGTCTATGCCCCAGACTAGAACACGCAGTTAGATAACAAATTCTTTGAGTCAGTACATCAGTCCATAAATACAGGGCCTGCAGATGGACTACGAACAGGGCCTAGACTCGAACAGAAGGAAAACTGGGATGGATTGGATTTGGGGCACTGCACCATGCTTTCATTTATCCCAAGCTGCTCTTCAGCTCAAAACTCATCTTTTTAGAAAAAGACAATAATAATAATAATAATCTGTAGATTTGAAGGTTTGCAAAACACTCTTCAAATATTATCTCATTTTATCTTTACACCCTTGGGAAGTTAGTGTTACCATTATCCCCATTTTACAGATGACAAAATTGAGGCAGATATAATTTAAGTGACTTGCCCAAAGTCACACAGTTAAAAACTGTCTGAGATTGGATTTGAACTAGACTCCCTGACTAGACTCCCTGGTCCAACACTATCTACCTTAGCCTTTCTCGGTGAGCTAATGATTGAAAATTTTGGAACACTGAAGTCCCTTGAAGAATCAAGGCTGTAGTTAATCCAAAGGCTAATATAAAGATGCATGAAGGGAACAAGAGGATGTAATATATTTCCAAGGATGATGCAAGCACAGTGACTCAATGGATACCATCAAAGAAATGTGTGATTTGAAAAGGCAAATGTCTGGTTGTTTGGGGAAGTAAGAGATGGTTAAGCAAGACTGCAGCACTGACTGGTACCTGTGAAATGTAAAAAAAAACCTAGAGGAAGGTTCTCATCATGTTGGGTGGTCTCTGGGGAGGATCTAAAGAGAAGGATGTGATGGGATGGTAAGTCATGGAGAGCTTGAGAGTTGTACCAATGGATGGAATATACCAGTTGATGAGATCATAGATTCAAGGAAGTACATTGAAATAAAGAGATGGAATTGGTTTGTACCATCCTCATTCTCTCATTACCTCTTGGTAATTCATAGCATTTTCTGGGGGGAGAGATCTATATCTGTCTCCACAGTGGAAACTGGCTTTGCTGATATTGATTGGCATTTGTCTGCGACTTAGTCTGAGGGGTGCCTGGGGGGACTGAAGGATTAAAGGATTTGCCCATGGTTACATGGTTGACAAAGTGTTTGGGAATTAGAGTCAGAGGATCTAGGTTCAAAACCTGGTGTTTCCACTTTCTAATTGTGTGACATTAAGCAAGTCACTCAACCTCTCTGGGCCTCAGTTTCCTCACCTGTAAAATCAGGTGAGCAGTATAGATTATTTCCATGGTCCATTCCAGCTTTAAATGTATAATTCTTTGATCCTATATGTCAGAGATTAAACTACAGTCCTGGTTTTCTGGACTCCAGTATCAGCTTTCTATCTATTATGCCACGTTGTTTCTTAATCACATATGTTGGAGATAATAATAACTCGTATTTCCAAAGAGTTTAAGGCTTATATATAGCACATTTCTCATAATAAAGTCGGCTTCAAATGAGAAGAAAAGCTAAAAATGAGAAGAAGGTTTTGGAACAATTGTAACAGTTACGAATTGACCTATTGAGAAGAGCCATTGACGCTGAAAGGTAGTACAAATGCTTTTTATCGGGAAACTCATTGAAATAAAATGACTTACACAGGGTCAGCTACTAAGTGTTGGGCTCAGAAGTTGAACCCAGATCTCTTGATTCCAAGTGCAATGCTCTTTTCCCTTTATCACACATTAGCTGACCTGGTCTAGGTATAGTGTCCAAGACCTGTCAGTTGGCTATTATGGGGATTTAACTTGTCTGACCTCATTAGTACTTCACTCTTCGATGAGCCACTGGAGTCCACAGCCATTGTGGCAATAGCATAAGATGGCTATTCTCACTCAACTAAGCCCCTAAACTTCATGTGTGACCTTGGGCAAGTCACTTAGCCTCAGTTTAGTCATTTGTAAAATGAGAGGATAAGATGAAATGACTTCAGAGATCTCTCAGCTCTAAAATAAAAGGGCCAGGGTTCCCCATTGCATCCTGGGCCATCTCCAGTCACACTGGTGAATATCTGGCCACTGGACCCAGATGGCTCTGGAGGAGAAAGTGGGGCTGGTGACCTTGCACAGGCCTCCCTCACTCAAATCAAAGTCAACTGCAAGTCATGTCATCATTTCCCTGATATCACGGTCCTCTTCGAGAATGAAGGACAAACACAACAACAGCTCTAAAAAGTAAGATCCCATCAACTCCAAATCTATCCAGAGAAAGTCTCCTTGTACCAGGAAGGCTAAGGCTTTGAACCTGATGACCCAATGTCATGAGCCCCCTTCCACCCATGCTCCCCAATCCCTCCTCTCCCCATTTCAAGGAATTATGAAGCTTGGGTTCCCTCAGCTTTTCCCAATGTAGAAGACAGTGACCTACATCTTAAAAACAACCACCAATACCCTGAAACCATATCGTGGCCTTGTTTCCAACTTAAATGAATGAAGTCAGAGGCATGCTAGGGATAACTTGTAGTTAGATTTTCAGTGTGAGCATTTACACGTCAGAAATAAGCAAATGCTACAAATCTGGGCTTGTTTTGTTTATTGTCTAGACTTAAGAAAGTAACAGAAAATATGCTAATAAAGCAGATTCAATTTAAAAGTGCACCATGTACATTTTCCCCCTCCAGAGGTGGTTGTTAGATCTTTGCCAGCACACCCGTGGGTGAAGCCCATCCTCCTGCTTGGTTACTGCCCAATGATCCCTGCTAGGGCTTGACTTACCTGAATGGTTAGTTCCTGTGCCTCCCAGCTCCCAGCTGTGCCTCTATGAGGGCCAGACTCTCCTGCCCTGATTTCTGCATTCTTCCCTTCTAGCTTTTCAGCCCCATCCCCTCTTCAGCCCCAGCAGTAGTGAAGCCAAAGCAAGGAGATTGCTCCAGCTCTACCTTGCTAATGCATCAAATGTAGTTGTCATTTTAACCCAGTCATCATTTTTTCAATAGCTCAATAGGAAAAGGATTAAAAAAACCCCACATAAATGCTCAAGCCATTATTGAGGTCATTATATCCCCACCCTTTCCTTCTTTCCCTGCGGCTGAATCCCTCCCTCCTCTTCCCTGCCCCCTTTCTGACAGCTTGGGTCCCCATTTGGGAGAGTAATGGATATATGGGTACAGAGCCTTAGCTCTTAAGCTAGTGGCACTGTCAGTAATGGGGGGAGCCAGAGTGGGGAGGAGGGAAGGTTCCCCAAATAAGGCTAGCCTGGTTCAGATTAGGAGTTGGGGAACACTGCTCCATATAAAGGCTCTTGTCGTTTCTTTCGTGATTGCCTTGGTTTCTTTACAGGGGTTCTTAACTTGGGGTCTGTGAATTTAGTGTAAAAAAAACTTTTGATAACTGCATTTCACTCATGTTTGTTTCCTCTGTAATTTTTAGCATTTTATTTTAGGGACTTAATAACATTATTCTGAGAAGGGGTCCATACACTTAACCAGACCGTGCCAGAGATGCATGATGCACAAAAGTGGAAGACACCCCCCCTTCTCTAAGACCTCCAATCCTGCCCACTTCTAGGATTTAATTTGTTTGTATAAATTATAGGTGGCTTTGGATTATTCTAGAGTATCAAAGGGACAGAAAGAGAACTAATCCTAGACTTTGGAGTGGCAGTGGGGCAACTGGAAGTGGAAGGAAAGAGAACAAATCTTCTAGGATGGCTCTGGGATGATCATTCTTTCTCTCTCTACCTCCCTTCCTGGCTCTAGCTCCAGACAGGTTCTCTATTGCTAAGGGGCATCTCTCTGCATGAGAAATGTAGGTCAGCACAGAGGCTGGTGAGAGAGCAAGCTAGAATAGGGGGCTCAGTCTAATCCAGCCTGGGAGCTGATTTAATCTTCAGAGAGCCCAGCAGGGTGGCAAGGATGGCAAACAGAAGTGGGAGAATGAAAAGGACAGAATGGGGAATCCCAGGACCAACTCTGAAATTCCTTAATCCCCACCAGGCCCAAGATAGGATGTATCTTGATGGTTATAATGTCTAGAGGAGGAGCCTCTTCCTTCCTTCCTTTATTTATTTATTTGCTTATTTATATATATATATATATATATTTATATATATATATATTTATTTATATATATATATATATATATATATTTATTTATTCATTCATTCATTCATTCATTCATTCATTTGTTCTTTTAAGACTGGGTCTCCTTATCTTGCTCCAGCTGGAAAGGGTCACAGGTTGCTGATTAACTTTCCAACCTGGGCTGATTTGCCCCTCCTTGGGCAATCTGGTTGCTGCCTGCTTCTGGGGGCTCACTATATTGATAGAGGATATACTGCTGAAATCTGAACTCCTGAGCTCAACTGATCCACCAACTTTAGCCTCCTTGGAAGCAGGAATTAAAGGTATGCACCACCATGCTAAGCAGGAGGACACTTTCCTAAATGGACTAGCCCTTATGGCAGGTCCACTGATGCTCAGTAGTTTGTAGGTGGACAGCTATCTCTGGAGTCCCATACAGACATCAGTTCTAATGGCAAGGGCTGTGTTTCCTTCTTCCCCAGTGATGGGCCTCAGTTTCTTTTTCTGCAAAAGGTAAGATGCTTCTTTGTCTCTCCTTCTCTCTCCCTCATGTCCTGCATGTCATGGCCGCATGAGGTAATGTAAGCAAAGTGCTCAGAGCTCCTGATAAAAGATATTAATTGTAATGATTCCGTCTCTTTGCTCTCAGAAGTACAAGAGCATGTCTGAGATAGATGCAGGATTATCTGCCTACTGAGCAGGGCTCCAGATGAGACAATTAAGTATTGATCAACTTTTGTATTTCATCCCTACTACCTTCTCCTCCCTCTTATCTCTCCCTATCACCAACCCTCTAACTAAGTCTGGGAAGCTCAAGGTCGCTCAGATGGCTGAAGTTAGAGCTGGCACTGAAACCAAGCAGTAATCTCTCCCTCCTTCCCAGTTCTTAGATAACTTCACTAGGTTCCTTGTTCTCCTTCTCCCTCTGGGTTGCCTGGTCTGGGCTTTAGTTTAAAACATTGACCATCTCAAGTGACTTCAGCAAACAATTTCAAGATAGGATTCTACAATTTGTCTGAGCTTAAAAAGCCAATATCTATCATTAAAATTGATTGCCACTGCTGCTCTGTTGTCTCCCCACCCCCACATTTGGTTTCTATAATTCCTTTTTACAAAAGGATTCTGCTTTACAAAAAAATTCACTCTGGGGATCTTCAAATAGTGACTTTCCTACTACACACTTTCAAAAAGCCAAATAAACCAGACACACAATGTGATTTGAGAAAATGTACTTTACACACAACTTTTTAGAATCACATAGTGTAGTAGCAGGAGCATTGGACTTGGAATCAGAAGACCTGAGTTCTATTCCCTACTTTGTCATATACTAGCTGGAAGATCTTGAACAAGTAATTTCCTTTATATAAGCATCAGTGTCCTCATCTGTCAAATAGGTTGATCTTTGCTCCACTGACTTCATGGGGCTATTGTGAGAAATGTGCTTTGCAAATGACATCACACTATTTAATGAAAACTGTTATATTTTGTTATCATTATAGCTACTGTGACCTACTGATGCAAGTATCTAATGGGAAAAGTGAGTTGTACCAGTGTGAAGTGTGCTGGAGGGAAGAGTCTCAGAGATGGGCTGATGGGATTCTTCCAGAGTAGGAAAAGAGGGACAAGAGGTTCAGGCAGAGAATGGATCATCCCTTGTTGCATATGTTGTAGAAGGTATTCCTGTTTCAGGAATGGGTTGGACTAGATGGCCCAGTAGAAGGTAAGCTCCTTGAAGGCAGGGACTGTCTCAATTTTGTATGTTTCCCTAATGCCCAGGGCAGTGCCTGGGATACAGTAGGTTCTTAATAAATGCTTGAAGATTTTTGAGATCTCTTCTAACACTAAGATTTTGTGGTTCTACAAAAAAAGCATGTTCTGGGAGCTCAATGAAAGTGGTAGGATTGATGAATGATTTTTCTTCTCTTCTCTTTCCAATATCAGGCCTTCAGTATAGACAAATTATTGGGCCTCTTTTATTAGAACAAGTTTTATTTTAGCAACAACAAGGCTGTTCTTTTCTAGGGTTCATCTAGATTGAGTGGAGGAAGTGGATGGGCACACAGGAATAGATCAAGGTGGTGATCAGTCCGGTTCAGAGTCTCCTAGGAACTCCAGGTAAAACAGGGGAGGCTGCAGATCATCTCTATCCTAAACTGGCTAAAATGATATCAAGAAGAGAGGGGAAAGGTGGGACAGTTAGTCAGTCAACATTCTTGACAAAAGATGAGGAATCTGTTAAGCCCCCCTCCCCAATCAGAAGGCTAAAAGTTGCTCTAAGGATCATAAGACTTTGAGCTGGAAATAACTTGCTCAAGCAATCAGCAACCCTTATATTTTAGAAATGGTGAAAATGTTACAGAAAGTGAATGAAAGACTCTGAGGAAGTAACTTGCTAGTGATTCACATAGTAAGAAGCAGAGCTAGGATCTAAACGAAATTCAGTAATGCCCACAAAATTCCCACCAGAATCATGCATATCACATAATTATATAGGCAACATTCTCAAAATCACATTCCAATTAATGCTCATTTAGCTAAGTCGGTATAAAAGTGGCACTGAGGGTCATGGAGGACCATCAGAATTCTGATTCTCCATCTCTATTGTGGATTGAACATCCCATGGGGAAGATATCCTAAGTCGGGAGAATGGCTTAAGAGAGGGCAAGTCATGGAGGCTGGGGGTGGGGCAGGAATGGAAAACCAGCTACAGTGGAGGGACCAGGTGGGAGAAATGAGGACAGTTTGATGTGGAGGTACCTAAGTTTATAGAGTTAGAAGGAAACCTTGATGTCTATGCCCACAAGTTTAGATTTCTTTCAGGAGATAGGACAGATTTTGAGTAGGAGAAGGAAAGGAACAAAATGACCTATGAGGAGAAAAGGTTTTCAGTACTGTGGCAAATAGGTGGGCTGGGCTGGGAGTTGTTAACAAAGGTGTTATAAGGTAGCCAGATGTCAGGTGACAAGGTGTTGACAATTAAAATCAAGAATACTGCCACAGTCATTGGGTACTTTTACCTGTTTCTATCCCTCTTTTTCTATCCCTGTGCCCCAATTACCCAGTTCCTCTCTCCTACTAATGGTACTTATCTCTGCTGGCTCCTGGACATTTCTCATTCTGTAGCAAGAGCCCCACACTTGGTACCCCAACTCCCACTCCCTTTATGCAGAAAATTACACCAATCCAACCTAATCTGCCCAGAAATTCCCTCTATAGCATTGCCAACAAGTCATCATTCAGTCTTATTTGAAAAACTCCAGCGATGAGAATCTAACTAGCTTCTGAAATAGCCTATTCCACTTCTGGGCAGTTCTGCAACTTTCCCTTTCACTGAACACTAATCTGCTTCTCTTTCAACTTCTATCCAGTATCTCTAGTTCTTCTCTCTTGAGTAAAGCAGAATGAGTCTGATGCTTCTCCTATATAATAGTCTTCAAGATAGTTTAAGACAGCTTTCACCCTCATCCCATAAGTCTTTTCTCCTCTCTAGCGCTTCTCAAACTGTGAGCCATGACCAGTTTCCTCTTCCTAATTCCCAAACACCTCCCTTTCCTCACTTATAGATAGAATGAATATTGGAATCATAGAATGTTAAATCTGAAAAGGACCTTCAAGATAATAAAACCCAACTCCTTCATTTCCCAGATTAGGAAACTGAGGCACAGAAAAGGCTTGTGACTTCCCCTTGGGTTACAATGCAGACAAATGGAAACTACTGGCAGCACGCCCTCCAAGTGCAGGAGCCAAGAGGTATTTTCAGTTCTATAAATATTTAACTGACTCTTTGAAGGTGATAAGAGCTCCTGAAAGCCAAGGTCCCTTCTCTCTGCTCAAAGCAGGAGGGGTGGGGGAAGTGAAGACCAGGTGTTTTATTTAGTTAGTTTATTTTAGACTATAAAGGATAATGCTCAGTTGCAGATTTCATGGGATAGAAATCAGCTGAAGCGAAGAACTTGGAGTGCAGGTTTTTACTCTGCCTTTGAGCATGCCCTTCCAGGCAAGGAGGGAGGTGTCCCAGCTGTGGTGCTGATAGGACAGCTCCTTGAACATGTAGTTAGCAGGTATCTCCCAAACACTACAGGATCATGAGTAACATCTGATCTGGAAGGCTAGGATGTTAGAGATAATTTAGTACAATCTCCCTCATTTTACAGATAGGGTAACTGAGGCCTAGAGAGGAGAAGTGGCTTGTTCAAGGCCATATGGCTAGTAAAAGTGTGAATGAATTTGGAATCAGAAGACAAATCAGAAGCCAGTTCTGCTGCTTTCTGGCTGTGTGGCTCTAGGCAACTCACTTAATCCCTCTACACTTCAGTTTCCCGATCTCAAGGGTTAAATACACACTCTCCAAAGATCTATATTCCCATAAAAACACAGCAGAGTCAGGATTCAAACCCAGGTTCTTTGACTCCAGAGCCAGCATCTGTTTGGCATTTTAGTACCAGTATCCATATCCTGTATAGTTAAGATGGTGACACAACAGTCTGGGAGGTGGGCAATCTGAGTTGCCACTAGACCCCACCACTGGCTACTTGGTCTTGGCCTAATCACTTAACTTCTGTGCATCTCTTTCTTGGAAATGGGAAGATATGCTTGGCCTCTTAGGAAAGGGGTGGGGATAAATAATGAGAAAGGCTTTTGAGTCTTTGGAACACAAGCATTAAGATACTTTTAAAGAATAAGAGAGAGCAGAGCCCCACCTACTCTGCCTGGTCAATAACCTAACAATTAGAGCTCTCCAGACCTAGAATAGGCTGCTTTGGGAGGTAGTGGGTTCCATCATTGGTGCTTTACAAGCAGAGCTTGGTTCTGTTCTTGTTCTTGTTGTTACAGTCTTGCCCAACTCTTTGTGACTCCATTTCGTTTTTTTGCAAATACACTAGAGTAGTTTGCTATTTCCTTCTCCACCTCATTTTACAGATGCAGAAGCTGAGGCAAGCAAGATAAAGTGACTTGCCCAGGATCACATATCTAGTAAGTGTCTGAGGCCAGATTTGAACTCAGGAAGATGAGTCTTCCTGACTCTAGGCCCAGAACTCTTTCTACTGCATCACCTAGCTGCTCCTTCTTCCATATGACCACCCTTCGAATGCCTGAGGTCTTCAAGGAGAGGTTGGATAGACTTGCCAGGGATATTGCAGAGGAGATTCCTTTTCTGAGAGGGGTTGAACCTCTGGGGTTCCATCTGATTCTGAGATTCCGTCCCTATATTGTGAGCACTTAGTATGCTCCAGGGAGGCACCTCTTCAAGGAGATGATACTAGTCAGTTTCTCATAGAGCTCCCAGGTGATGCCCCACACTTGCCTTTTGTTACCCATTCTGGTGTCTTCCAGGCCTTATCTCCTACCTGGAAGTTCTATCTGCAGTTCAGCCTAAAATTCTGTTTTTGATATATAATGAAATAGAAAGTGGAAGTAGATAGCAGGTAGTTGTTTCTGAAATAAAAAATTTTAAGACTATGGAATGCATTATGGGAAAAGAGTGCTTTCCTTGGGGAACCCCCTAAATAGACAAATAGCTTTTTCTTAGAGGACAGTTTGGATGTCAACATCTCTGGGGGTTGGGGGTGTAGCACCAAAATTCTGTGTATCCAGAACAACTTCCTCCCAAGACCTCTAACTCTCCTTGCTGAGAATTCCCTGGTGTTATTGGGCAGCTAGGTGGCACAGAGGATAGCATGCTGGGCCTGGAGTTGGGAAGACTCCTTTTCCTCAATTCAAATCTCGTCTTAGACACTTACTAGCTGTGTGACCCTGGGAAAGTCACTTAACCTTGTTTGCCTCAGTTTCCTCATCTATAAAATGAGTTGGAGAAGGAAATGGCAAGCCACCTCAGTATCTTTGCCAAGAAAACCCTAAATGGGGTCATTAAGAGTTGGACACAACTGAAAAAGCAATAACCCTGAAAACAGCAACAGCAAAATGATTTAGGGTAGCTAGGTGGCAGTGGGTAGAATGCCAGGCTGGAGTCAGGCTGACTTGAATTCAAATGTGACCTCAGACACTTACTGTGTGTCCCTGGGCAAGTCACATAGTCCTGTTTGCCTCAGTTTCCTCATGTGTAAAATGAGCTGGAGAAGGAAATGGCAAATTGCTCTAGTATCTTTGCCAAGAAAACCCCAAATGGGGTCAGGAAGAGCCGGATGTGGCTGAAATGACTGAACAACAATAACAAAGGGCTCATGACTCCTGATGTTACAAGGAAACAGCTATTGCTGCGTCAGCACACTACAGACAAATCAGATAAAGACATACACACACACACATACACACACACACACACACACACAAGCTATTTCTGGGGATGAGATGGGAATTTGGCTTTCATCACCACCATTCTGGCATCGAAAACATGATTCTGTCAAATGAGGTTTATATTGAGGTGGTTCCAGAATGTTTCTGTATCCGCCTCCCTGGTCCCCCTGCCCTGCCTCCAATGCTCACATTTAGCTCAGTTTTCTTTCTGTCAGTTCTTGTTCACATCCCCATGTCCTCCCCCATTGGGCCATTCAGAGTCACTCAGGGAGAAGGATTTCTTGCATTTGTCAATATATGATCCCTGGAATACCAAACTCTACCACAGAGACAGAGAAACTGAGATCCACTGAAGCATAGGCCAAGGACTACTCTTATGCCTCAGTTTCTTTATGGAAAGCCATCTTCTTCCTTATTATTTGAAAACCTCCGAGATTCCCTTACATAATCCTCTACGTTCCTTTATCTTTGTCATCAATCCTCCGCTCTTCCCCCATCCCAGTAGCATCTTCTGGCCCATGTAACACTTAGAGATTTTTGAATGCCAAAAAAATCAAAGGCACCTAAGAGAACACTTAGTTTAGACCAACTCATTTTCCAAAGAAAGGAACTGTAAAGCCCAGACATATGGGACTTGCCTAAGGTCACACTGGAATATAAGTGGAAGAGAAGAGATTTGAACCCATGCCTGTGAGCTTGTTAGTACATTTTCATTCCACTTCACCATAGTTGCCTATGAGGACCCAATCTCTTTCTTTGATCTTCATTTCCCTTGGGCTTTGAGATCTGCTATTTGACCAGGAGGGAGAAGGGCTTGGGGCTTTCTTTCCATATAGACAGAGGATGATCCAGGGTATTGTAATGTCGTTATTGGAGGATAGCATTTGAGAAAAGTTGGTCACCATTACCTAAGTTTCCTATGTCCATTCTGGATGTTTCTTGAGTTCTCAGCTTTCCCCTTCTCCATTCTCTTCCCTCCAGGAGCCCAGTTGCTGATGGCTGAGTTATGACTGATCTATTGGCAAGGAAATTGGTCCTACCAGCTGTTGTCCATGAGAAGACAGAGCTGGGATAGGCAGAGCAGCTATTGATTCTACTTCTGGAGCAGGGCATTGGCAAGAAATAGCAACAGATGGGACCTGCCTGCTAGGCCTGTGGGGGGGGTGGGGTGGAGGAAGGTTTTGATTTTTCCAGAGTCTTTTTAGCTGTATCTGAGCTCTCAGTGGGAATCTTGTAAAAAAAAAAAAGAGTTCCTGGGCAGGAAGCCCTGGGCCTCAAACTTTCTTACCCAGGCTTCCCCAGTACCAGGACTTTCACAATCTCCCTCAAGTTGCCCTTTATGCTTTCTCTCCTGTCCTTACCCCTGCAAATAGAAATACTCTTCCTAAAATTTGTAGTCACTATCATCACTAAACAGCTGTTTGAAGATAAGAAAAAAACCCCTCAGTTTTCTTCCTAGAATTGTTACAGATAAGAAGATTTAGAGCTAGAAGGGTGTGTAGGGTTCACCTGGGCCAGAGGTGTCAAACACGCAGGCCACAGTGGCCCACAATGCTCTGGGTGTAGTGGTACCAGATTAAATGCTGGTAAATATTTGACAAAATAAACAAAAATTCAATTCAGATAAATAGTATTACATTTTAAAACTAAGTCAATACGTGGCCCTCAGGAATCTCTGTGTATGGATTGGTGGCCCCTCTTTTTATCTGAGTTTGACACCAGTGACCTAGGTCATCGCTATCATTTTGCAGTTGAGGAAATGAAAGCCTCGAAAGATCACCAGGGTTGCCCACATTCATGCAGGGAGCAAATAACAGAGTCAGGATTGTAACCCATGGCCCCTGACTAAGTTTGGTTCCCTCTTTACTACATCATGTTACCTCCCTCTAAAATGTCAGAAGAGAAGAATGGCGGGTCGCCTTGGAGGAGAGTAGGTCATTTCTGTAGACTGACCTGGGCAATCCAATACCTTCTAAAAACACTGGCCCATCATCCATAAGGAAAGGTCCCTATGATAAATGCTTTTTGGATTGGATAGTACTTTCACATTCTATGGGTTCATAGATCTCATGGGGACCTTAGAGGACCTCTAGTTCAACCCTCTCATTTTACAGATGAGGAAACTGAGACCCAGGAAAGATTAAATGGTTGGCTCATGGTTACAAGGGTCACAAGTAGCAGAGGAGGGATTTGAACTCAGGTCCTGGGACTCCAAGTCCAACTTTCACTCCTCTGTACCACAGTACTCCCACCCACACACTGCTCTTAGTTCTTGGCAGGATAATTCAATTCCCATTTCCATGGGAGCAGAAGGAGCCAAGGAATGAATGGTTCTGAATTGCAAGAGGGGATCATCATTTAGGTTTCTAGTCTGGCTTAAACCAGAGGCCCGTCATGGACTAGAAGAGTCTGTTAGATGTCATTTTGACCATCACCTGCCTCTAGGGAATACAGAAAGCACAGGGTAGAGGAAGGAGAAGTTATGTTCTATCTGTGAGAGACAACTTTATGGAAATGTTGGGTCAGTACAATCAGTGGAAAAGATAATGACCTGGGAGAAAGGAGACCACAGTTACTAGCTATTTGACCTTCGCCTTTTCTGGACCTCACTTTTCTTTGTTTTTAATCTCTAAAGTAAAGGAACTGAGCCATGGGATCTCTAAAGGTCACTTCTAACTCAACATTCTAGGATTCTATCGTTTTCAGCACATTTCTTGAAGTCTCACCCTACTCCCTCCTTAAAAATGGGAAGTTTTTCTTTATGTTTAACCACAGTCTTCTCTGCCAGGAATCAAGCTCATTTCCTCTTTTGGGGGGCATGAGGGGGATATTTTCAGCTCAGTCTCTGGATTCAGGAAATGAAGGCAGAGCCCCAGGAAGGGCTCCCAGAGCAGCCCAGCTGAGGAATTCTGCTGTGACAGCAGTTTGGAGTTTTTAGCTGATTTGATCCATACAAATGGCCGTGGCCCATCAGTATCTGTTGGTTCCTTTTCAATTAGCTAAGAAGGGAAGTGATTTAGTGCTAATGAAAATCAATGCTTTAAAACTGTCCCGCAAATCACAGGGGGCTGGAGGCCACAGCTATAAATACCTCCCTATTCTAGGGAAGGAAAGCTGAGCATGTGAAGCCACGTGCTCGGCACACAGCTTTCCTCCTCTAGGAATAGGGAGTTTGTGCCAGGGGAAGAAATGCACTTTCTCCCTCTCTCTGCTTCTGTCTGAGGTCCAGAATACCCTCCCAATCCACAACAACAACAACAATCAAAAAACAACCCTCTGCTCCGGAACAATTCCATCTTTGTTCTAGAGCATCTCTCATTCCAGAAAAAAATTTGTTCTTTTCTCTTGGATGTCCCATGGACTAGAATGGTCACTTTTATGCTTCAGTAAACTTCCCACTCCAGAATGCACTCCCTGCTAATGCATCACTTCCAATTCTAAATTATTCTACCCTTAAGAAATTTTAACTTCTAACTTCAGGAAATTACCTCTCTGTTCTAGAATACGTTCTCCAGTCTATGCTTTTCCCTTTCTTCCAAAGCACCTTCCTTTTTTTCCTCCCACCACAAAGACCCTTAAGATGTATATTTCTCTAAAATTCAGATATATACTTTATTTAAAGCAGAGCTCTTTAACCTTCTATGTCATGGATCCCCTTGGCAGTCAGGTAAAATCTTTGGACTCCTCTGAATAATGTTTTTCAATGCATAAAGCAAAACACATTAGGTTACAAGGGAAACTAATTATTTTGAAATAAAGATGTTGGTTTTCCTTGAAAATTTACAGATATCTTAAAATCTATTGTTGGGCCTGAGGTTAAGAACCCTTAATCTGAACACAGAAACCTCCCCTGGGTGGGAGAAAATTCTAATGGCTACATCTCAAGCCAATTACCAGAGAAAGTAAGACTAGCATATGCCATATTTAAGCTCCTTTCTTCCCCTACCCCCAACTTGCTCCACGCTCCCCATTTGGCTAAAATCTGGCTTCCCAAATAATTAGACTCCAGCTGGAATCTCAATACTTGACCCTCAGGAATTTGGGGAGCAGCAGTGCTGTGTAGAGCCATGAGGAGGGGGAAACAGAAGAGAAGGCTGGAGAAACCAGAGCCTGTGTAGCCCTCAGGGCAACTGGCCAGATGGCTGACTCTCCTGCCCTGCTCTGCCTGCCTGTCAGCTCCCCCTTTCTCACACTCACTTTATTATTGCTTTTTTTCTTCACAAATGGAAAGACCCCAAAGTCCTCCATTGATGACTTTTGCAGCCGGATGGAGACGACTTTACCTAGCATGTCCTGGCCCCTCAGCCTCTATGAAAACCTCCCAGGTTTAGTCCTCAGAGCTGATGGGATGGTGTTAGCAGGAACTGTGACAACAACGGAGAAAGAATGTGTGTGTGGGGGGGAGGGGATAGGGATATAACAAGTAGCATGTCCATTCTTATATACTTCTGTTGGTGGTGGAGATGGGATAGAAGGAAGGTTGATGACACTTATGAATGATGTTAACCCCTTCCTATCCAAAGTTTTCCGCACACTCATCCTCCTTGACCTCCACATCATGTGCTAGGATGGTGCTATCCCCAAGGCCTCAACCCCAGGAGAGCTGGAGGTTATGGGATTTGCCATCCTGATTCTAAGTCCATCAACTGGAATTGTTGCATAACTGGCAGGTTGTTCAATCTCTTGAATTTGTATTGTGCTTTATAGCTAACAAAACACTTTTGTATACATTATATAATTTGATCCTCACAGTAATTTGCTGAGTGAGTTAGGGTAGGTATGATTATTCCTCACCCATGCCTTATTTTTAAAAGAGATCACAGAATCACAGCAGTTGAGTTGGAAAGGACTTGATAGCCATCTTGTCCAACCCTAAATAAGAACCAACCTTAGAACACCCTAGAAAAGCAGTCATTAAATCTTCTAGAAGATCTTCAATGAAGGCAGAAACTCACTACCTTTCAAGGTAACCCATTTTACTCCTGGATAACTGTTAATTATTAAGAAAATTTTCCTTTTATCAAATCTAAATTTGCCTCTTTGCAGTTTCTGCCTAGGGCTGTGAGTTCTGTCCTCTGGGGCCAAATGGCACAAATTTTCAATAATTGAAACTTTTCAAATACCTGAAGATAGTTAATAAGTCCCTAGACCTCAAGTCTTTTCTTTTTTCAGGCAAATCATTCCCAGTTCCTTCAGATGATCCTCACATGGCATTGACTCAAGACCCTTTGCCATGATGGTTGACCTTTTTTTAGACTCTCTCCAGCTTATCAGCAGCCTTCCTAAAATGTGGTATCCCAAACTGAAAAGATGAATAAGCTGAGGCCAAGTGATTTGTTCAAATTTATAGTAAAGTGTGGAAGAAGCTGTGGACTGGTATTACTTTCCAGTTCTATGTGATCTTGAGTAAATCATCTTAACCTTTCTAGATCTCTTACGGAAAAAGATGGGACAAGGAAGGAAGGAAGGAAGGAAGGAAGAAAAAAACCCTCTTATTTTAGATGGTATCTCCATTAAAACCACTTTCTCAAAGGTCAATAAAGACTAATTCTAGTCACCAAATCCAATAACCTTTTTTCAGCCTTCATCGGCCTTGAATTCTCTATGGCTTTTGATGCTGTTGGCCAATTCCCCTTGCTGGATACTTTCTACTTCCTTAGCTCTAAAGACTATCCTGGGTTTCCTTTGACTTTCCTAGCCATTTGTTCTCTCACTAGACTCCAGTTCCTTTTTCTCCCTGCCATATTACCATCCTGGGGAACCTCTACTTTGGGACCCTCTACTTTGTGACTGCCTCCCTGGGACCACAATCTTAGGAAAGAAGGAAGGAAACAAGCATTTATTAAGTACCTTCCATGTACCAGGCACTATGCTAAGTGTTTAAGAAACATGTTATTTCATCCTTACAGTAACCCGAGGAGGTAAGAGTAATTATTATCTCCCTTCTACAGATGAGGAAACAGAGGTTAAGGTAATTGTTCAGGGTCACAGAGTTAGTTAAGTATCTGAGGTCAGATTTGAATGCATGTCTTCCTGACTCCAGGCCCAGCACTATCTGTTGTGTAACCTCCTTCTTTTTAGGAAGAACCCCAGGCATGCTTACATCATCCTCACCTGGACTCTCTATGTTCCACCTTTTCCCTGCCTATCACATTGCCTCCCTCACCCCTAGCAGCCTTTTATATGTTGTCTTTCTCCAATAGAATATAAGGTCTTTGAGGACAGAGACAATCTTATTTGCTTGTATTTGCATCTGCAGCAGTTAGCATAATGCCTGGCACGTAGTAAGCACTAAATGAATGGTGTATGTATGTATGTATGTATGTATGTATCTATCTATCTATCTATCTACCTCTCCTTCGGTGGCTCCTTGTTGTCTTCCTAACTCCTTAAGTCCAGGATTTAACACAGTGCTTAGCACAATAATCACTTAATAAATGCCCGTTGGCTGACTTACTGATTGACTTATCTCCAAAGGTCTCTTCTTGACCCTCTTTTCGATATCCTCTCAACCTTATTCAATCCCATGGCTTCAATTCCAAACCAACACAACAACCATTTATTAAGTGGCTAGAACTAATTTATGTAGATGACATCCAAAACTGTTCTAAACACTAGACCCATATCTCCACCTAGATGCCCTACTGGCACTTCAAAATCAGCATGTCCAAGATCTTTACCATACTCCAGTAACACACAGTTGACATGAAATGTTTGTTGAATGAATAAATGAATTTATACCTTTGGAATACATTTATCATTCATTATTGTGTATTATTATCCATCATTTTTGTGCCTTTTTCCTTTACTTAATGAATGCTTATCGAATTGAATTGTGTTTGAAAGGGGTCTGAATTCCCAGAAGAGCAGGGTGGGGTGCCATGGAAAGAGCTAACTCTGGGAGTTTTCCCTTTTCTACCTGGCTTCAATCCCAGAGTCGAGGAGAAGCAGCCTCTGTGGGTTTCTAAGAGCAAAGCCAGGCTCCCCCATTCGACTGGCACTGCCCTTTTTCCTTCAAGGGCCAAGATAAAACAGTGCACCCACCTTCCAACACTGCCAATTTAGAAATGCCAAGTCAGGAGATTTTCTCCCCCTTTCAATAGCACTATCACATTACCATGGGGATCACACACAGAGGGAGAGACTAGACCCTGGCAGCTAAGCTAATGAAAACCCTCACCCACCACAGTGCCTAGAGGCTCTGGGGAGAGGAGCTTGGAGAGGAGGGGCTACCCCTCCTTCCCCTCCTCCCCCCACATATAGGGCCTCTTTGATGTCATCATGTGCTCCCTAGTTCATTTTTCCTGCCAGGCATCAAGAGAGAGGGAGGAATGTACTTTCCATCTGGACACCAAGGCCTGTCCCTTAAGAGACTCCTTTCTTTACTCCTCTATCCTCAGTTCCCCCCAGCCCTTTTTCTTGCCTACTGTGTCCCTCAGATCCATGGTTCACTTCTAGGGTATCCGGGAAGAGTTCAGCTGCATTCTGTGCAGAACCAGAGAATCTCAGGGCCTCTCTGAGGGCACCTAATTTAACCCAAACCCACGATGGATCCTGCCTGTATGTATGGTTGCCAAGAGTTATGTAGCCTCTACCTGGAAATAATCAGTCATGAGGAACTCACTGTTTCCCAAGTCAGCCCATTCTGGGTTGGAATAGCCCCTACCTTTAGAAAGGTCTTCCTTACACGCAACTGAAATCTGCCTTCCTGCAACTTCTGTTTTCTGGGGACGGGCAGAAGGCTAATCTAGCAGGTTGCTGATAGCTTAAACCTCTATTTGCCTCAGTTTCTTCAACTGTAAAATTAGGATGATGGCAGTGCCTACCTTGAAGGGTTGTTGTGTGGATTAAATGAAGTAATATTTGTAAAGTACTTAGCACAGAATCTGGCACATAATAGGTTTATTCCCCTCCCCCCAGCCTCAATTCCCTCATCTGTGAAATGGGGATAATAATATTACCTACCTCTCACTTTTACTGTGAGTGTCAAATGATAGGATGTTTGTAAAGGCCTCTGTAAGCATTAAAGCATTATATAAATAAATATTAACTATTATTACTCTTAATTATCATTAATCTTAATCTCTTTCACACATGTATCTGACTCTTTGTGACCCCATTTGGGGATTTCTAGGCAAAGATACTGAAGAAGTTTGCCATTTCCTTCTCCAGCTTATTTTACAGATGAGGAAACTGAGGCAAACAGGGGCAAGTGACTTGCCCAGGGTCACACAGCTAGGAAGTGTCTGAGGCCAAATTCTGTCTCAGGTCTTCCTGACTCCAGGGCCAACACTCTATCCACTACACCACCTACCTGCCCTCTCTTCCACATGACAATTTTCAAATTCTGTACTATATATATATCTATGTCTATATCTATATATACACTATAATTGGTCCCTATCTCCATGACTTCCCTTCTTTAGGCTAAACATCCCCAGTTTCTTCAATAAATCCATTTAAATGAAATGTGCTTTGGAAATATTAAAGCAATCTCTATCTATGTATATATTGCAGCTCTTAATTATTCTATTTGTTTCATTTTATTACACTACCCAGTATGCTCTCCTCTATATGAACTGGTAGAAGCGGCTACACTCAGTAGCTGTTTAACCCTGGGCAAGTCACTTAACCTCTGTTTGCTTTAATCCACTAGAGAAGGAAATGGCAAACCACTCTAGTATCTTTGCCAGGAGAACTCCATGGACAGTACAGGCATGCTATGGTTGGCGGGGTCATGAAGAGTCAGCCACAACTGAACAACAACGGCATGATCTGGTCCAAGGGCACAAGGCAGCAGCTATTAGCTGGAAGCCTGACCTTGGGAAGTAGCTTTTATACTTTCAGATCCCTCATCTATACAATGAAAGGGTTGGACCAAGTGATTTCTAAGGTACCTTCTCATTCTAACATCGTTGGATTCTACAGCTCTACAATTCAGCCCAACTGGACACATGCTGCAAGGATCCTAGAGCTGGGGGAATGTTTGTGCACTTGACTCGCCACCCAAATGTAAATGAGCACCTGTGGTTAACTCACACTTTTGGTTCTCTCTTTGCTGATGTCAGAGTGACTCTCGCTTCTTACAACTCATGCAGAATGGGTGCATGGAGAGCAAAGAGTGATTCAGCAGCCAAGAAACACTGTTTTCTCTTCCCAGTGAATACACTCCCAGTTTCTGTTGCCTGTTTCTGTAAACCTGCACTAAAGAGAAGGTGCCAGCCTGCATGCTGGCAGAGAGGATTTCCTTACCTTGGAGCTTCCTATACCAGGAAAACCACTGGTCCCTGTCCTTATCCCTGGTTAGACTTTGGAAGGAATTTCTGTCTGGTCAGGTATGAAAACAACACCAGGACTCCTTTTTCTGCTGTTTGAAAGATGCAATCTCTTTTCTGCCTGGGATCATTTGGTTAAGGTTCCTTCCTAGAAGCACAAGGATGGATGAGATGGCCTCTTAACCAAACCATGCCATGATCAGAGTGTGCCTGCTGAGCCTTCCGCTGCAATGCAGAAGTACCATGTGAGCAGCCCCTCTGTAGAAAGACACACGTAGGGAACGTTGCCTGGTGCCAGCAGAGTAGGAGAGTGGAGAGTCCACATATTTGGTGTCCAAAGGCCAGATGCTTCTAGCTAGAGGACCATCGCCAAGTGATCTTAAGTAGTTGTCTGTTTCTTCCACGGAAAAATGGGGATAATGATATTTGTACCTCCTATCCCATTGGGATGTTGTGAGCAAAGTGTTTTGGAAACCTTAAAGAGCCATATAAATGAGTTATTATCACCAGACCACAACTCCGTCTCCTGAACCTTCATCTCCTGAGAGCATTTAGCCCAGTTAGGGGAGTGCTGAGCAGCTTGGCTTCCTTTCTTCTCTGGTTTTCAGCCTTTCCCATCCCTGTGGCCACCTCCCTGCTTCCCCTCTGCATTTCCAGCAGGCCCCAGGACAGATTTTTCTAGTTGCCGCATGAAGCCGCCTGATGAACAGCTGTTCAGCTTTGGCCCTGGCAGAACCCCAAGGGCTCCCGCCCAAAGCAGCCAATAGGGTTGATGGCCCCCCTGCATTCTTCCAGCAGCACTAAGCCAACATTTATTAAGCACCTACTATGTGCAGAGTAGTGTTCTGGTCCCTAGGTGAGATGCAAAGGTAAATTAATTTTTTGAGGGCTTTTTGCCCTCAAGGGCTTACGGTCTGACAAAGGAGGTAAGACATACATGCAAACATTTAGAATGATATATTGATAATAAAATATAAACATATAAAATGTATTTTATATATAATATAGTTTTATATTATTTTTATATAAAAATATTATAAATATCCAAAATAATATAATGATAAATACAGCATGAGATTTTAGATTTAGAGCTGGAAAAAATTTTTTAGAGGACATCAGGAATCTGACTCATTCATTCTGCAGATGAGGAAACTGAGGCAAAGACACTTGTCACATAGCTAATGTCAGAAGCAAAGGTTTGAACATAGGTCTTCTTGATTCCAAGTCCAGTGCCCTATCTACCATGCTGAGCTGCCTTTCCATAAGAACAGTATAAAGTGGCAGGGAGTTCGGAGGAAGGAAAGATCACTACCAGCGATTGTTGTTGGTGGGCAGGAAGGATAGGTTGAATTTCAACAGGCCAGATATAGAGAATGAGAACATTCCAGGCATAAGGAATGGCACGAGGGAGGGCACAAAGGCAGGAACAAAGCAGCCCAAGGCAGAGTGTTGAGGTCACCCATTAATTCAATGATATTTTCATTCCTTTCCTTGATTTGTAAAAGTTTGGGAAAAAACCCTTTTCTTTCCGGAACCACAGAATCATAGAATCCTGGAGTTGGAGTGAGCTAGAATTATGTTAATTAGCATGATGCCGTGGATTTGGGGAGTCAGAGGTCTTGGATTCAAATCTCATTTCTGCTACTTCGTGTGACTTTGGGCAATTCATTTAAGATCTTTCTTGACCTCAGTTTCCTCATCTGTAAGCTGCAAGGGATTAGGCTAGATGATCTCTAAGCTCCCTTTTAGCTCTAAATTGATAATTTGTGAAGCTTCAGAGTTATCCAGTCTTGCTCAGCAGAACTCTCTTCAATAGCCTTCTGATTGTAAATGCTCTAGGGTGTGTGTTAAGGAGCATGGCATTCAGTGCCCTCAGATATAGAGACCAATGGGTGCCTTTCAGAGAGTCAGGGCCGTAATCATAGTAGGTCAAAACAGTATTTACACAGAACCAGATAGTGACTTAGGCTATTAAAAAGGAAGCCCTGGAGTAAGCATGAAGGTTTCTTGGAGAAACTGGAAAAGGAACTGATTTTTATAGGCTACAAAGGGCTTTTGCAATATTTTCATTCAATCCTCACAGCAATTCCATAAGAAATGTAGAACAGGGATTATTACCCCATTTTCCAGATGTTGAAAGTGAGGCTTAGAAGGATCTTCATAGATATTATGTTTCTTTCACCTGCGATGGAATTGATGCTATCATGCGTAAAATCCTGGCCCTGAAAACCACAGAGGTATGGCGTAACTGACCCCTTCAAAAGTTACTGAGTCAAATAAGTCATTTGTGGGGGGGATATTGCCAATATGGAAATTTGTTCTATTTGATTATACATTTCTGTAACAGGGTTTTTATTTTTCTTTTATTCTCAATTGGGGTGAGAGGTTGGGTTGCATGGGGACAAAAGATGAATTTTTGCTAATTGAAAAAACTAAAATATAATTTTTTAAAAAGTTACTGAATCAAATATTCTTAAGCATTTTATCCAAATCTCTCTTTCCCCTTTTTAGTACTTGACCTTGTATCAAATTTATTTACTAATGTCATATACCCTCTCTTTAGATTATAAGCTTCTTGAGGATAGGGCCTATAATTTTTCATCATTGTATTTCATCTTTCCCAGTGCCTGACAGGTAGTAGGCACTGATAATACATGTCTGCTAAATTTTGCTCAAAGAATATCATGAAAGCTCTGAAACCCTGTATCTCATCACCCCACTACATGTCATCACCTAACTTATTTTTTTCCTATTGGAAATACATGTTGTCATGGAGATCCTAACACAATGGGGCAGGTAGGGAGCCTGTTGCTTAGCAACAGGATGTTGCTTGCCCATGATTGGATGCCTAGGTCCAAAAGAGCAGAGGAGATACAGAGAGAAGGTGTGAATACAGAGGATCGCCCTGTGGGTATGTGAGGGTATGAGGTAGAAGCAGGAGAAACAAGGCCAGGGCAGAAGGGAAGAGAGGAAGGCAGAGGAGAGGGCACAACCTCCTCAAGGTTCCTCATGGCAAGAGGCACCACTGGCTAGTGTCCTGACTTGAGAGCACAGAATGGATGCAATGGTGCCCTCTTCCAGCGCCAGCACTGTGTTAATCTATAGAGTCTAACGACATTGGAGAAGATGGAAAAATTAAAAGAAGCATGGAAGATGAAGCGGCCCTTAATTCCCAAGACTGATTTATCATGCAAAAATGTCTTGGCTAAAAGCCCAGTCCAAGGCACTGTATTCTAATCCTGCTTCTGCCACTAGTTAGTCAGTCAACAAGCATTTATTAAGTGCTTACTTTTTTTTCTTTTTTCTTTTGGCCTTTTTCTTTGGCAGGGCAATTGGGGTTAAGTGACTTGCCCAAGGTCACACAGCTAGTACATGTGTCAAGTGTCTGAGGCCGGATTTGAACTCAGGTCCTCCTGACTCCAGGGCCAGTGCTCTACTCACTGCACCACCTAGCTGCCCCTATTAAGTGCTTACTTAATACAGGTATAAAGGAAAACAAAGAGTCCTTGTACTCCAGGAGCTAATGTTATAACGGGAGAGGCCAATACAGAAAAGGGAGCTGAAAGGAATGGGTGGGAAGTATGGCAGCATAGTGCAGAGAATCAGAAACAGGGCAAGGGGAGGAAAAGGAAGATGGGTGATCTGGGTCTTTCCACAAAAAGGAAGATGCAGGAAGAACTCACCAATGGGAGTAGTGGGCCGCAGGACAGTCTTGGGCAGGCCACACTCTCCAGTTCTCTGGGTCATCGTTTCCTCATCTATAAATGGGGCTGGACTAGATGGGGACTTAAGTCCCTTCTAGCTCTTATACTCTGAGAGCATCTGATTCTGGAACAACAGGAATCTCTGTCTATGGAAAGGGTTCCATCTCTGGTTTGGGGAGAGTGAGCAGATGTGAGCCAAAGGGAGAGCTTTCTCATGTACTGATTACTGTTGTGTAATACAAGACTCCAAGACTGGATTCAGTGTTTATAAACCATGGTCGTGGTGTGAGCAGCTATTCTGTGACTACGTATGGTTATGTTCATTAGTCATGAGGTCATTTATCCCAAGGTACAAGTATAGGGGTAATTTTGTGCCTATTATGGCCCAGGCGCTATTCTAGAAACTGGGCAGATAAACAGACAGACAGACAGACAAATGCAAAGCAGTAGACTAGACAGAGCTATTTATGTAAGTGCTAAAGGACTACTGGAGAAATTATAATAAAAAAGGTAAAAAATAATACTATACAGGGCATATGATAATAATAATGATAATAATAAGAAGGAGAAGGAGAAGAAGGAAAAGGAGAAGAAGGAGAAGAAGAAGAAGGAGAGAGGAAGGAGGAAGAGGAGGAAGAGGATGAAGAGGAGGAGGAGGAGGAGGAGGAGGAGGAGGAGGCATATAGGGACAACATAACACAACAGTTCCTGTCCTCAGCTTGCATTCTATTAGTGGGAAACATGTACATACATATAAGTAAAATTGAAATATATACAAAATACAAAATGATTTCAGTGAGGGAGGGTTCTAACAACTGGAGATGCCAAGAAAGTCCTCCTGCAGGAGATAGCTTTTGGGCTGAGACTTGAAGGAATCTAGGGATTCTAAAGTGAGGAGGTAGTTCATTCCAGGCATGGAAAAAGAATATGTCACGTGAATAGGGGAAAAACGTTCAGTCAGTTTTTCAGGAATATAGATGTATGACTATAGTACATGAAGGAGAGTCACACACAAAAAGCCTGGAAAGATGAACTGGAGCCAAATTGTAAAGAGTTTTAAATGCCAAATAGGAATTTGTTTCATGAGGAGGGAGTGACATGGTCAGACTTGTGCTTTAGGAATGCCAATTTGAACCAAAACCTAAGTCATCCAGGCAGATGAGACTGGGGTTTAGGTGAATAAGGTTGCCTCTTCCTTGTCTCATGGGAGGGAGGGGTGTCTATAGACTCCTTTACTGTCCACATAGTCAGAAAATTATTCTTTATAATATTTATTATATTTTTATAGCCTAAAATCTGTCTGCTGTAATCCAACTCTATTCCCTTAGAGAAATGAGTCCTCAGGGGAGTCAGAAAGCAGGCTCTTTCCTTGATTTCTCAAAAAGATCCTTTTCTGGGCTGGAGAGCTCTCATCTTTCCCCTCTCTGCCAAGACAGAAAAACTTTGCCCCAGCTTCATGTTTCTACTTCAGATACTCCCAGGAAGTATTCCCAAACTGAGGCAGTAGATATAGAGGAAAAGTAGGTTGGACTTTGAGTCAGGGCATACCTGGGTTTGAGTTTAGGGTCCAATACTTAGGAGCTGGGAAAGTGTCAGCTTCTCTGAGACTTAGTTTCTGCATCTGTAAAATGCAGGTAATAATACAGGTACAACATACCAACCTATGGGGTTATTGTAAGGAAGGCATTATGTAAACATGAGTGATTATTATTTACCTTCTTTTATTCTAATTTCTCCAGCAGTCCTTTAGTACTTACATAAACAGGACTGTATAGTTTCCTGGTTTACATTTGTTTATCTATCTATCTATCTCCTTTTTTCTACATCTTTGTCCATGTTGGGGAGGGATGATTCCGACACTTCCATGAGACTAAGAGTCTCCCCAGGAAGAGTGCCTCTCTCCCTTATCAGACTGGGAGCATCCTGAGAAGAGGCACCCTGTCTTCTTCTCCCTCTGAATTTCTTCTCAGTGTTCATGACCGGGTCTGTCCTACAGGGATTCTGTGGTATTTTACTGATTGTGAACCATCTTCTAGGGTAATTTCAGGATTAGAGAGAAGGGGGGATGAAGAGCAGTGACTCACTCAGACGTTATTACAATCAGCTATCTCACCGTCTACAATGTTTCCCGAACTCTCATTCTCAACCCTCGAAATCCCAGTGTGGTTTTTTAAACTGTCTCTGCTAATAATTTCAACAAGATCTGAGAAATGCCATTAACTCTTCTGTTTGGCCTGAGTCCAATTTCCTTATGTGGATGATCCTGGGACATGAGTGTGGAATTGGGGCAGTGGAAGGAGTGAGGGCGGTGTGATGGATGAGTGGATTGTCCTTAGGATTTCTGGATGGATACAACTCCTAGCTCAGTTCCTCCAATTGTATGTCCCTGAAACAGCTTCTTGTTTTCATGAAAAGAGAAGAACTTGCCTTTTTACTCGTGAAAGGCCAAAGAGACTGACACTGTATATTATTTACCACAGAGATGAGAACTGAAAGGGACCTATACACCAACTTCAATAATACACAAGATACAATGTACCACAGTATCGTAGAATTTAGAGCTCGTAAGGACCATAGACACCATTTTATCCAAGCTCTCATTTAACAGGGCAAGGAACTGAGACCCAGTGAAGCTAAGGAACAAACTCAATACTGCTTAGGTCTTAAGTAACATAGGGAGAAGTATGATGCCTTATAAAGAGTATTGACTCTGGAATCAAAGAAGCTGGATTAAAACCCCATCTCTGGCACTTAACTACTTGTATGACCTTGGGCAAGTCACTTAAATTCTCAATTTCTTCATCTGTAAAATGAAGGGGTTGGACCAGATGGCTTCTGAGATTTCTTCCAACTCCAGATTTATCAGATAGGATTTGAATCCAGCTCTCCAATTCCAAGCCCAGGATTCTACCTATATGCCACCTTGTCACGATTACCAGACACTTTCTATCTTAACTGAGCAGGAAACAAGAAGGAAAAGGACTTAAAAGTGTAATGAGAGTGATTTGTTAGAGGGTAATAGGATTGATTGCCTTGGCAGGGAAAAGGTTGGGGGTGGGAAGGAGAAAGGCTTATTCAAATCTGTTACATGTTGCTTGGAAGAATGTGGACTCTCTGTCCCCAGAGATCTATAAGAGGAGAGGCAGAAATCATGTTACACAGAGCAAGAAGTGCTTGGGAGGATATGTACACATTGGTTATAATTAGACGCCAATGGCCAAACACATGGTAATTAGGATCAGAAGGGGATCTGGAGAGCTTTAAATAGTTTAGAGTTTAAGGTTTAATATTTATTAGGTCCTTTTTTAAAAAATTGCTTAAGTGTCTCTTCTCTAAAATGGAAGAGATTAGACTAGATCACAAGTTCTTAATCTGGAGTCCTTGAACTTTATCTTAAAAATGTTTTGATAACTATTTTGATAGAATTAATGTCCTTGGTAATCCTATGCAGTTTATTTTATGCATTGAATAACATTGTTCTGAGAAGGAGTCCCTGACACAAGAAAGGGTAAGAATTCCTAGATCAAAGGTCTTGAAGTCCATTCTGGTTCTGGCATTCTATGAGTCAACAAGAGTCTGGGCCTGTAGTCATTGGTGGTTTGGCCTAGGGACTTTGTAAGCTAAGAGTGAGTCTCTCTGATCTCTACTGTACTAAGCTCAGGCCATAAGACAACAACAACAACAAAGATATTATATAGGCAATAATATTAATGAAATGATCAATGAATTAGGGGTCAGAAGACTTGAGTTCTAATCCTTTCCTACTTGTGAGATCTTTGGGTAAAACACTTAATCTGTCTGAGGTGAGGTTTACTCATTTGTTAAAACAAAATGGATTAGATGATTTCTTAGGTTGCCTGAGATTCTTTGAGCTATCCATTGGAATGCTGCCTAGAGGCAGGAGAATTGCCAAGATGAGCCCTTTTAGGCTCCATGCATACCCACAGTTAGATGTTTTTGTTTTGGACTCTGGCTTGTTGTTGGAAAGGTCTGTGACTTTAGGGACAGAAAGTGAACCCATTGATAGCTCAAATCTTCCTCTTAAGCTCATGACACTTGGTAATAAACAGTGGAGGAGTGAAGCTGAGATGAGGCTATATCTCAGCAGAATTGTTTCCAAATAGAGTGTCTTGTTTTTTTTCCTTCAAACTCTCCCTAGAGACACCCCTGCCGCTTAAAAGCCACTAAATAGCTCTCCTTGTTTATGGCACATTCTCCTGTCTCCCCACCCCCACATTCTCTCCCTGGTCTCTTTTATAGCAGTTACGTGAGTGGTGATGAGTAAGAAAAAAAGCAGGGCCTGTGAGTCACTGCCTTCTCATTGTGAGGCCTCAGCTTCACAGAAAGGGAGTGTCAGGAAAGAGCTGGGATGAGGAACTCCTCAGAGCCAAGGGTCAAAGTGGACCACAAGCCCTATGTGCCATTTTGTAGTATACCATTCAGAGGCCAGGAGAAATTCACTTGAGTCCACTCAGCATGGGGGCAAGCCCTCATCAAACTCTAGATTTATTAGTTTTGTGCTGCACAGTTTACAAGGATTCTGAGAGCTGAGTGACAATCCCTGAGAGAAGACTAACGAGGCAAAGGTCAAAGGAAGCAGACGTCTCAGGAAAGGTTAATGGAATAGAGGTGGCTCTCCCTATGGAAAGATAGCCATTAGTTCTTCCCTGGAAGAGAGCTAGAACACACAGCTTCTGCAGAGGAGGCGAGTTAGGGTGTCTGGGGAACAGGCAGGAAGAAGAGGCATGCTTTATGTTCCCTTGAAAGGGGATAGCTGCTGGGTAAAGTAGGGACCTGGACAGGGAGCCAAAACTAGGACTGAGTAACCAGAGCTTAGTCACAGGGCACAAAGATTTGGAGGAGGCTGAGAGCATTTATGTTTCTTTAGCAGGCAGAAACAATTGAGTTTAGCACCTAGTTAGCGAACTATAATTAGCTCTAGAGATCATAGCCCAGGTGAGCTTCACTCTAACCTGGTCCCACTCTGCTCTCCCAGCTTGAAGCAGCCTCCTTAACAGCGGCCTCTGGGCATCCAGAATCCTTCTCTCCAGAAGTTCTCTGTCTTTTAAGGTCTGAGGTCTTTTCCTTGAATTTTCCTCCCTTCTGTTGTTTCAATGACTCTTTGTTCTGGGCACATCTTATGGTGCTTGCCCAGAGGGCAAGAATCATTACTTCTGATAGGGATACTGAGCCCTGGACCTCTGTTGCTTTTGATAACTTTCAGGCACCTTCTACGACCAAATGTCAGAGCTGTAGAAGCTCTTTTTGTTCAGACATAAAATTGGGATGGATGGCGCTTGAGGCCCTTTCCAGCTCTGAGATTTTGTATCATTTTATAGATTTCTTCCTTTTCCCTTGTGATGAATAGATACTTGCAAAAATTAATCTTGCATTAGGAGTGAGAAAAGGAAAGGTGGGGAGAATGGACAGGGAAAGGGGCATCTTGATGGCAGCTCTGTATTGGGATACTATATAGAGTGACACAGGATCCAAGGGCTGCAGATCTGTTTGTAGAAGATTTGCTCAGATTATAGTGTAAGAGAGGAAGTGCAAGGCAGGAAGTGGGAGGGAATTCAAGGGGATGGATCTGGAATCCAATTTTGTGATTGGACTTATGAAGGCCTAAAGGATGGAGCCTGAGATGAAAGGACCCTTTTGTGGCAGTGGGTAGAAATTATCTGTATTACCACTCTGTTTAAAGTACTTGGCAGATTGCAAAACTGTAATATGGGACTCTCAAAAGGAGCAGAGCCTTGCACAGCATCTTACATATAGCAAACATTTAACAAAGATTTGTTAAATTGAATTGGGGAGGAAAGCAGTTGCATAACATTTTTTGGGCAAGTCATTTTATCATCCAAAGCCTACCACTTCCATCCTCCTATTTGAAAGGGAGCCAATGATATCAACAGTACCTACCTCAAAGGGTGGTTACACAGATGAAATGAGAGTGTAAGTATGAAAGGGGCAGATGACAAAAAGGGAAGGTGGACAAAGCTATTAAATGCGGGCCAACAAATATGTAATGATTAATTAGCTCCCGAATCTATTTATTGCATAGATTCTCCCAAGGAGTAAATGGCTGAAATACTCCAAGGTGGGAAGTAAAAACTCTGTGGGAGATCCAAGAGAGTTAGCTAGGTTTGAGAGCAGAAAAAGAAGCCAGCCAACTTGGGGTTCTGGCAAGGGAGATTCTTCATGACCACGACCATGCATGGAACTGTCTCTGGGGACCATGTAGGTTGGTCATGTGGAGAGGCCAGGCCTGTGCTCTAGCTGGAACAGAATGTGTATCATTAACAGCTTTACCTGATGGTAGCTAGAGCCAAACTTAATGAAAGACTAGTGAGAATTAAGGATTGATACAAGGTAGCAAGGATTGGAAACCAGGGTCAGTATATCTCTGGAAGCTGTGCCAGCCAATCTATGGCTGGCTTGCAGATAACTTTATATTGCTGTGCTCTTTAAATTCATCAATTATGTATTTTGTTTGCATGGATCCAAAGACCATTAAAGCTGGAAGGGACCTTAGATATCATCTTGTCCAATCCCCGTATCTTACTGATGAAGTTTTAATGTTCTCTTACTTACCTAGTAACATTCCTTCTAAAAACCCTAATCCTTGTCTTGGTTAGATTAGAGAAAAATAGGTTTTTGTCCATTTCTCCCTAAGTTTCCTATAGAGCCAGAGGTTGAAAATTACCATTTATGCTTAGAGAGAAGGGGCCAGAAGAGCTATTGCCATCTTTCTTTCAGCAGTCTCCAAGGTGCCCCTAGAAAAGTGAGAGGAAAGGGAAGTTGGATTTAGCAGAAGGGCTGATTTTGCTAGCTCCTTCCTAAACCTATAGATTTTAGGAGAACCCAAGGATGCCAGTGGAAAGGCAAGGGCTGGTAGCAGGAGTTGCAGGAGAGCGACCAGACAAATTTGCAAAACAAGGAAGAGTGAAGGTCTGGAGGTGAGCAAGTGACATGTCAAGGATTCTGAGCTGAAGTTCCACTGTGAGTATTCTTGCCCTTCTTTCTGCAGTATTTCTTGGCAGAGATATCTTGGAGGTTACATCAACAGGGGAGAATATGGGCCAATCAGGTGACAGAGATTTCAGTGGGTAGAGAAAGTATATGATCTGGCTATGGAAGAGGGCTTGGTTCTGTGTTATGTCATCACTCAGGACCCATAAAGCACACCTGGGTGGCCATGAGAGGGGGAAGAAGGAAATGAGCCAAAGTTGGCAAGGAAGCAGAAACACAAGTCTTCCTAGCCAAACAGGAAGCAGGGTAGAAATTCTGAACCCTTGTTTCCTGCAGAGTAAAAGGGAGGAAGTTAGCGCATATAGGGATGAGACCAGATGTTTTATTTCCATCTTTTACTTTTAGAGGTGTGTAGCAAAATCTTGACTGAGCCCCAGAAAGCAAAAGGATCAGAGAAGTTGGGTATAGCTAGGAGCCTGACTTTATCGGATCTTTTCCTTTGGCTTAACCAGAAGTCCCTGGAGATAGGTTAAAATGTTATCTGATAGTTTGTGGTTTATGTAGTGAGGCTACACTGATGGATGGAAGAAGCATTGAGTGTCACAGTCAAGCCTTCAGTGAGACAGATACAGCCAGCCCACAGGTCCAGGGGCAGGGAGGAGGGTGAAGATGAGGTGTTGGAAAAGAGTAGCAGCTTATAAATAAGGGCAGAGAGAATGGGGAGGGATTGAGACAATGAAGAGCAATTGGGAATGTTTCTGGTGTCTATAGATATACCCTCAGGAAATGCTGGATCTCTTGGGAAAGAAGGTGGAACTGCAGACAGCACCAGAAAAGTTCAAGAGCATCTGCAGGAGGTGAGGTTCTTTTTGGCAGAATGGTTTAATGGAAAGAGCCTAGACCTGAGATTAGGGGTCCCTGGCTTCTTGTATCAGTACTGATACTAACTCCCTGGGTGGCCTGGACAGATTCTTTTCTCTGGAGTGCTCTTCTGTCCTCTTCCACTAGGGCAGGGCTTCTTAAACTTTTTCTACTCATGACCCCTTCACTGCTTCTTAAACTGTGGGTCACACAACCCACAGTTTAAGACTGGGGAGCTCCAGCCTTACATCACTTAGGGAGCATCTTCCTAGTCTTCATAATTGTCTCCACCCCAAAATATTCATACATATTTCAGGTAAGAGGTGACTAGCCCAAGAATCTGGAGTGAATTGATCTGTAGTTACAAGAGAACTCAACACAAGACATTCCAGAACAAGACTTGGAGTCAGAAGACTTGAATTAATATCCCTTCCTTCTTTGTAGGTCCTTTTCAAATAGAAATACAGGATCATAAGATTTAAAGCAGGAAGGAACTTTGGAGATTATCTAATCCCTTCATTTTACTAAGGAAGAAATGCGACCAAAGAGACTAAGTGGCTTTCTCAAGTCACATAGGAAGTAAGGAACAGAGGCAAGATTTGATTAGATCCAAGTCCTCTGATTCCAAATTCAGAGCTCTAAGGGGCAGCACTAAGGAGCCATAGCTCTACAGCTTCACACCTCACTTATATCTGGAACATCTTATATAATTATGAGAATGCCAAGTCCATGATCTGTGCCTCTCACCTATTGGGATATATCCTAGGACAGTGCTTGTGCATGGCAGACACTGTCTTTGCTACGCAGAATTAAGAACCCCTCTGCTAAGCTCCACACTTGTCATTGGTGGTGTGGTGTAGTGGGGGACCGATGATAAAAAGAGGGCTGAAAAAGGAAGAGGAGAGAATCCAGAGGGAGAAGGAAACAATTCCTTCCCTTGGGGAGCTTACAGTCTGGTGAGGAAGGTGGCATGTTCATTTACCCATTCAACACATATTTATTGGTTACTTACAGTATAGATATCATGAATTAGATTTCCAGTAGACATCCTAAACTCAACATGTCCCAAACTGAACTCATTATTTTTACCCTGTAAACCCTCCCTATTACTGTAGAGGACAACACCATTCTCTTAGTCCCCTAGGCTCACAACCTAGGTGTCATCCTCAACTTCTTACTATCTTTAACCCCCATATCCAATATATTTCCAATGCCTGTTGATTTCACTTTTATAACATCTCTCAAACGTTCCCCCTTCTCTTCTCTAATACTCTGAATACCACCCTGGCACAAGCCCTCGTCACCTCATTCCTGGACTATTAAAATAGACTGCTGGGGGCTAGTTTGCCTCAAGTATCTCCCTACTCCAATCCAACCTCCATTAAGCCACCAAAGTGATTTTCCTAAAGCTCAGGTCTGGCCATGTCACCCCTCTACTCAATAAACTCCAGTGACTCTATTCTTTCCAGGATCAAGTGTGAAATCCTCTATTTGGCATTCAAAACTCTTCATAACCTAGCCCTCTCTTACCTTGCCAGTCTTCTCATACCTTACACCCCACCACACACTCTTCAGTCCAATGACACTGGCCTCCTGACTATTCCTTGAATGATACATTTCGGCTCAGCTCTGGGCATTTTTTCTGGCTGTCACCCATACCTAAAATGTTCTACCTATTCATCTCTGCCTCCTGACTTACCTGGCTTCCTTCAAATCCCAAATAAAATCCCATCTTATACAAGAAGTTTTTCCCAACCTCTCTTAAATTTAATGCCTTCCTCCTTTGAATAATTTCTTATTCATCCTGTATCTAGCTTGTTTGTACATATTTGCTTGTTGTCTCCTTCATTAGATTGTGAGCTCCTTGAGGGCAGGGACTGTCTTTTGCCTCTTTTTCTATCCCCAGGACTTAGCACAGTGCTTGGCACATAGGTGATGCTTAATAGCTGTTGAGTAACTGATTATAGATCAATGTGTTAGGCAGTGCAGGAGACACAAAGTTTAAGACAAAGACATCAAATGCAGGTACAGATGAATAGGGAAACAGTAGTGGTAGAGTAAAAGTAGTACTAGATTTGGAGTCGAAGTTGTATCAAGTCTCATCTTTACCACTTGCTAGCTATGTGACATAGGACTTGCTTTGTATGTTTGTTTGCATGTTGTCTCCCTCAACAGATTGTAAGCTCCTTAAGGGCAGGGGCTGTCTGTTGCTTCTTTTTGTATATGTAGTATGTAGCACAATGCCTGATACACAGTAGGTGCTTAATAAATGTTTATGGAATGAATGAAAGTGGATATGGAAATCTTGCACTATCTATCTGGAGAACTATTGTAAAGATTGAATAAGATAATATAGGTAAAACTCTTTGTAAACCATTAGGCACTATACAAATGTCAGCTATTGTTAATAATGCATAACTATTAAGAGATTTTAGAAGTAATTTGATGGGAGGGAATAAATCATGGAAAGCTACCTGAAGGAAGTAAGCATTAAGCATTGTTTAAAAATAGGGGTAGAGAATAAAAATAATAGCTAACATTTACACAATACTTTAAGGTTTTCAGGCAGCTAGGTGGAGTGCCAGGCCTGGAGTCAGGAAGATTGTAATGCCAATGCCATACCCATAGCAGCTGCTATGAATATGCATATGTATTTCCAGTTTTGGTTTGCACAATATAATAAACTCTCTTCCTCCAAGACAAAACCAAAATATTTATTTGGAACATCACTATTAGGATACCAAAAGGCAAGATTTAGCAAAGTACTCATCACCAGTCTAGAGAGCGCCAACATCTCAAGTGTTCTTTAAGTTCCTCCAGGCAAGTTCCTCCCTCCACCTGTTTTTCTCTGCCCACACCTCTCCCTCCAAGCAATACAATATATACTGTTTCCAATCAAAGACACTTGATTGGCTTAGTGCCTAGAAGCTTGGAAATCAGCACTTAATTGGTAAGGCATGGAAATCCCTGTGGCTCACAGCCTAATTGGCTCTGTATCAGGGCTCCATGTGAGGTCTATTAACGGGCAGGGAAGATCTTATATCCCATTAACTTTACAAAGATTCATCTTTATGAGCTCAAATCTGTCCTCAGATATTAGCTATATGACACTGGACAAGTCATTTCACCTTGTTTGCCTCAGTTTCCTCATCTGTAAAGTGAACTGGAGAAGGAAATGGCAAGCCACTTCAGAATCTTTGCCAAGAAAACCCCAAATTGGGCAGCTATGTGGCACAGTGGATAGGAGCACCAGCCCTGGAGTCAGAAGGACCTGAGTTCAAATCCAGCCTCACACACTTGACATTTATTAGCTGTGACTACCTGTGTGACCTTGGGCAAGTCACTTAACCCTGACTACCTCACTTAAAAAAAGAAAAGAAAAAGAGAAAACCCCCAATGGGGTCATGAAGAGTCAGACATGACTAAATAAACAACCGAACAACAACAAAGTTAAGGTTTGCAAAGAACTTTACATATATTAACTCATTTGATTCTCAGAACAATCCTTTGAGATAGGTGCTATTATTTTTCCCCATTTTCTGGCTGAAGATCAGACAGGTAAAGTGACATATGGCTAGGAAGTATCTAAGGCATGATTCTAATTCAGTTCTCTCTATCTCCAAGTATATTAAATTACTCTTAGAGTGGATGGTATTTCAGGCAGGTGTCTGCATAGAGCATAGAGCATCTCATGACCTCAACACAGAATAGGAGATACCATTTGTCTTTATTGCCCTTGCCTTTGGGTAGGGTAGGTATGACCCTAGTGGCCACATTGCAGGGCTGGCATTTAATTCAACTAAAGTTAACCTAGCATTAGCAGCTCCCAGCTATAATGTGAGCTGCTACTCCAGCTCCATTCACTTCCTCTCCTAACCCACAAGAAAAGAAAATCAGCAGCAGGTCAGTCTGCCTAGCCACCCTCCTCTGGGCCCAGATAGCAAACTCCTCCCCATTGCCCCTATTCCCATACACACAAGGACAGTTGGTGGACAGGTCTTTCTTAGTCATCATGAAGGAGGAAGTCTTTCTTATTGGTAAAGAAGAGTACCCCATATCTGGAGTATGATCCACCCAGGAGTCCCTATCATAAGGAGAGAAATAGCCGGGGGTGAGGTGGAGAAAGGGGACTTTGAGTATGAGGATTAGGAGAGAGGGTGGTATGTGAGAAAGTGATTCAGAATGATTGTAGGAAGAAATCTTTCAGGTGTGTGTGTGTGTGTGTGTGTGTGTGTGTGTGTGTGTGTGTGTGTATGTGTGTGTGTGTGTGTAACTTAGCAAAATGTGTTTATTGGAGGAAGTTTCATTTTAACGAAAGAAGGTGGGGGAGAGTGAACAATAGAGGATGAAGATTCAACTGTACTGCTACTTCTCAAGGGTAGGGACTATATGTATTTTATACTTATATCTCTTACAGGGCTGAGAATATGACAACTGGTAAATATGTAGTCAGATTTAAAGTTGGAAAGGCCTCGTCGATAATTTAATCTAAACACTTGTTTTAAAGATGAAGAAATTGAGGCCCAGGGGGATTCAAAGGATTTACACAGTAAATAGTGGGACTGGGATTGAAATCCAGGTCCTTTGACTCCCAATCCAGTTTTCTTTCCTCTACACCATGTTTTTTTGTAGAAAGGTTGATTGACTTAAAGATAAACCATTGGAATATTCAGAGCTATGGAAGGAAAATGACCACAACAATGTAAGTAAGGGCAACAGTGAGAGGCAAAAACACACTGGTCAAATAAAGCAACCAATGTTAGTAGCACATAAACAATGTTAAAGGATGTATCTTCTTTGTTAACAATTAATAAACTGTTGTGGAATATTCTTTGCAGCGGGGGTGGGGTGGGCTGAGTGATTGATGATTGGTGACTGGGAAGTATTTGTTGTATCAAAACAAAATATAGCAAAACTTTTTTTTTCAAGAGAGACCAGGAACAGACATAGGGCTAGGGTTGGGGATTAATGGGTCTGATGCCCTTAGCTTCACCAGTGGAAGCAAATCCTTGAACCAACCCACCCCACTCCAGGATTATCTCTGGATCCCAGCTTCCCAGGTTTGGGTTAGACCCAATTCCCTTGAATTCAGTTGGAGGTCTTCTATCTTAAGACTTATTGTAAATCAAACATCTGTCTTGCTGTTCCTTTCTCCTGCTAATTCTGTGATCAATGATGGAAAGATAAAGATGACAGGGGCAGGGTGGGGGCAATGAGGGAAATTAAAAGGTGTAGGTGAGAGGGGGCAGGTAAATTCCAGGTATGAGGGAAAGCCCATGCAAAGGCAGGGGGAGAGGAGGAGGAGTATCTCTCTTCAAAGAGATGACATGGTAAGGGGGAAAGACAGAGCTTTCCCAACAGTATCCAGAGATGAAGGAAGACCTGAAGCACTATCTTTTCATAATCTAGGATTAATCCTCCAAGTCCTTTGGCACTCCCCACCCCCTGCCTAATTCCCTAATTCCGATGATGGGATGAAAAACAGGGTAAAGAACAGAACCAAGAGCTGGCTTGTGGGCCTTCCCCTGAGGCTGACCTTCAGGTCTGTGATCCCTGTAGGTTTCAGCACCTTCATCTGCTGGACAGCTCCTCAGCACCAGCTACGCTGCCTGTCCAGCAACCCTCTAGGGCCCTAGGTAGTGAGCTTAAGCAACTGATTTCTTCCCACAGTTCCTGACCCAGAATCTTGTGTAGGCAAATTCAGCAAATGGATAAACTATAGTTGTTCTCATCTCCTCTGCCCCTGGACCTAATAAAGATCACCTGTATAAGACAGTAAAGACTTCCTTTCTAAATTCCTTCTGCCAGAGGTAATGCCATCCTTATTCTCCCTTCCCTTCTCTTAGAACCCAGAGTTTCAACTGGAAAGAAATAACCTTAGCTCATGACAAGACTTCTATCCCAGCTCTTACCTTTCTAGACTGGGTTTTAAGAGAACGATGCACTGTGAGGACTCCTATGTTGAGTTCTGTGAGCTCTCTGGATCTCTGGGCTCTCAAAGGTCTTGTCTCTAAGCTATGTGTGCTCTTATAAATTAGTCTGACCACAGACCTTGGCCACGTGCTGGTTTCTATCCTGCCACCCCCTCCCCAGCCCAGGCAGGCTTGTTCAGACCAAGGGAGCTTTTTAACAAGCTTTCAAATCCCAGCAGCTGCCACCTCTTCTCCTCTCTCTTCCCCCCTCCTCTAGGGGTCAATCCAAGGGCCAACCTCCTTAGATGTCCAGGGAGATTCTGGAAACTAAAACTGGGACAGGAATTTTTAAAAAACTAGACCTCTCAGAGGTGAAGAGATATCTGTTAAGGTATGCTGCTGCTGGAGGAGGGGACAATATCATGCCCCAAACCAGAGCAGGTAATTCAGAGCCTCTAATGGGGAAGGATTCCTCCTATCACCCTCCAATTCCACACACAGAGATACACAGACACTCTTTTCCCAGAAGGATCCACATGTTTATACTGACTGTTAGCAATGTATTGGGGCTGCCCTGAACATTGCTTTTGCATTAGATTGAAGGATAGTCCCAAATTCACTGACCTCTGGGGCCTGGAATCATGGTTCTATCACCTGCTTTTAAAACAACACTTATCAGCCTCATTACCCTGAGCTCACCCTTTTTACTTCCATGATGGAAAAGTAGAGTAGAAGCTTCAGGAGAGAGAATGGAACCTAAATATGAGGCAAGACTTCTATCCCAGCTCTTACCTTTCTAGACTAGGGGGTTAAGAGAATGATGCACTGTGAAGACTCCTATGATGAGTTCTGTGAGCTCCCTGGATCTCTGGGCTCTCAGGGCTTAGGGAGCCTTAGAGAGGAAACTTTTGTGAGGTCATTCTGAAAGAGGTCAGAAACAAACACCCAGTGCTCCTGCCCAGTGTGGTATCCTTTCCACCAACCCTCTGTCTCAGCCCAAATATGGAGTGACTGCCTTGAATTAAAGGTTCCTCATACTCAGAGCCAAGTATTGGGCATAGAATAGGGGTGGGGGTATAGATCCAGAGAGAAGAGCTCCCAGACTGATAGGAAAGAAACAATATCCGCTCTAAGGAAACTCTTGTCTTACAGAGACACAGCCCTTATCCAAAGTGAGTTCCAGGTCTGTCAAGAGAGATACAGACCTTGCTCCAAGAGATCTCCCAGTTGGTGGGAGGTTAAGTGTGTGAGAACGAAATATAGGAATGCCTACAAAGAAACAAGTGAATTTAGAACCTTGCAAAATGACTTGCACATAGTAGGTACCTAATAGATGTTTGGTGAATGAATAATGGAAGGAAAGGCTATTATGCAGATGGGGTACATAAAAGAACAAAGATATATGGAAGAAAGGAAGATTTGAGTTGAATGGGGTCAGGGAAAGGAGAATGATGCTGGGATAAATTATTGGAACAGGGCCCAGGTTCTGCAATCCATTGACTCATCTGTTGACTCCAGCT
The DNA here is from genome assembly GCF_011100635.1 of Trichosurus vulpecula. Taxonomy (NCBI): domain Eukaryota; kingdom Metazoa; phylum Chordata; class Mammalia; order Diprotodontia; family Phalangeridae; genus Trichosurus; species Trichosurus vulpecula. Next base: position 102,051,289 of record NC_050576.1, on the reverse strand, counting down.
GTCTTATTGTAGCCTCAGGGCCTGCCTGACTTGGGGGGTGGAGAAGGTGAATGGGGCCAAAAAAAGCAAGGGAAAGTGTTCCTGAACCTTTGGTTCCCAGGCCTTGGAGGGAAAGCAGATATCTTAATTTATAGGCTCGGATTAGTCTCTCTCATAGAAGAGGAAGTGCTCCCTGGCTTGAGAGAGGAGCTAGGTCTGGGGACCTAGGGCAGCCCCCATCTGATGACAGGCTCATGGGGCTGATGGATGGACAGTCTGTGCTGATGGAGACGGCTTAGGGTCTGGGAAAGGCATCAGGCAGCCAGAGAGATTATGTTTCGAAGAGATACTGCTGCTGCTGAGCAGCAATATTTGGAGTCTGGGCTCCTGATTTTCAGTTAATGAACAAGTATTTATTAAGCACCCACTTTGTGCCAGGCAGTGTGCTAAGCACTGGGGATACAAAGAAAAGCACAAAACAATGTCCCTGCCCTCGAGGAGATCATATTCTGATGGGAGAGACACATAAATATCTACATAGATAGAAGACACACACAGAGATGGAAGGTAATCTCAAAGGAAAAAAGAGGAGACCTCAGAAAATTATCATCTTGGTATTTTTGTTGTTATTCCGTCGTGTCTGACTCTTCGGGATGCTATTTGGGGTTTTCTTGGCAGAGATACTGGAGTGCTTTGCCATTTCCTTCTCCAGCTCATTTTATAGATGAGGAACTGAGGCTAACAGGGTTAAGTGACTTGCCCAGGATCACACAGCTACTAAGTGTTTGAGGCTGGATTTGAACTTAAGTCTTCCTGACTCCAGGCTTGGTGCTCTAGCCCCTACACCATCTAGGCGCCCACTTCTTGGTATTTTACAATAGGTTAGATTTAACCAGGATTAAGCTGGAGAATGAATATACAAGGAAAAAAAACACAAATAAGGCAGTGTCATTTATTACACTGTAAAATATCTGTGTCTTCAGCTCCCTTTTGAACTGGGATGTGTTCCTAGCTGGCATACCCTCCTGGCCAGTACCTAGAGTCTGCAAACCTCTTGACCCCTGTCTGGCTGAGCCACCCTAGGCTGGAAAAATGATTCACTGGGACTTCTTCTTGGCTTTCCCAATCAGAATTCAGGCTGTGTGCATTCTCTAGACCAGGACTGTCCAAAATGCAGCCTGCAGGTCGTGTGTGTGTGTGTGTGTGTGTGTGTGTGTGTGTGTGTGGGTTAGACTCTAATGCTTCCTCTCACTTCTATAACTTATTCCACCCCAAGAGCTAAATCCTACTCCCTTCTGAATCCAATTCTAGTTGTCTCTCAGACACATTCTCTTTCAAGCAAGGGCCTGGCTGATTTTAAAGGATGAATTAAAAGCTGCTAATTACAGATTAAAGAACATTGAAAGGTTGTCAAGTATTTTAAAGCAGCTGGTGGTGTTGGCAAAAGTACTTCCTACAGTAGGTGGGCTTTGAGCTGAGTCTTGAAAAAAGCTGGGAAACTAAGAGGTGAGGGTGGAGGGCATGCCCTCCAGGTATGGGGGATAGCCAGTGCAAAGGTTGGGAGAGAGGAAGTGGAGTATCCCTTTTCAAAGAATTGCAAATAGGCAAGTACAAGGTAGACCTTAGAATGCACGAAAGAGAGAAAGGCATAAGAACACTGAAAAGATCAGAAGAAGCCAGGTTATTAAGAGCTTTTTTTGTTTAAGTTTATTTGATTTGTTTTTAACTTCATTTTAAAATTCTGAGTTCCAAATTCTCTCCCTTCCTCCATCCCCTCTCCCACCCACTGAGAAGGCAAGCAATATGACACCCATTATACATTATCAAGAGCATTAAATGCCAAATGAAGGGCTTCACATTTGATTATGTGGTTAGGAAGGAATAGTTGATACGGTCATATCTCTACTTTAGTTAAATCACCTTGGCAGTTGACTGAAGGACAGATTGAAGTAGGGAGAGAGAGAGAGACTTGAACTTGAGGCAGGGATTCCAATAAGGTGTCCATTGTAGTAGTTTAGGTGAGAAATGATGAGAACTTTGCTTTGGACTTGTTGAGTTTTAGATAAGATGGTGTTGGATATAGATCTAGGAATCACCTGCATGGAGATGGTAATTGAACCCATGGAGCTGATGAAATCAGGGAGTGAGGTAGTAAAGAGGGAGAAGAGAAGAAAGGACAGATCCTTGGAGGGGGTGCTGATGAAGAACAAGAAGCAATTTGACAGCTAGGAATACAATCAGGAGAGAGCAGCATCATGAAAACTTAGAGAGAAGACAGTATTCAGGAGAAGGCAACTTGCAGTGCCAAATGCTGCAGAGAGGTCAAGGAGGACAAGGATTGAGAAAAGGCCATTAGATCAGGCAATTCCTTGCTTGTCCATAAACTTCAGTCTTCTGAATGGGACAATGTTGCTCATACTTTTATAGTGGTCAGCAATCTTTTTAACCCTGGGTGCAAGAGCAAGGGGTGGCAAAGGTCATGGGAACTACTGGCAGACTCACAGCATGGTTTGGAGATAGAGAAGTGGAGAGAGAGTAGATAGGAAGGGAGGGGGGATGAAGGAAGAGAAAGTGATTGTGAGAGAAAGAAGGAAAGGGAAAAGAAAGAGGATCATGTAGTGGGCTGAGGTAGAGAGCCAGTAAAGATTGCCCCAAGTGTCTGTCACTTAGTACAGTTTGTTTTTACTTTTGTTTGTATACCCAGCACTTAGCATAGTGCCTAGGTGTGTAGTAAGTACTTAATAAAAAATTTCTTACTAATTGATGGGCATTGTGCTACAGGAGGAAAAGAATGCAGAGATCAGGGTTTGAATCTGGGCCCTCCCACTTATTAGGTGTCTTACCTTGGGCAAATCATTTGACTTCTTTGAGCCTCAATTTCTTTATCTGTAAAACGGGAGCAATAATTGCTAATATTTATAGTGCTTTATTATCATAGTGCTATATATAATACATATAGTGCTAATATAATAATATTATCATAGTGCTAATATTATAAGTGCTTTAAGATTGGCAAAGCACTTAACATATGTTATCTGACTCGATCCTGACGATAACCTTGTGAAATAGGCACGATTATAATTAACCCTATTTTACACATGAGGAAATGAGGCTGAGAGAGAACAAGTCACTTGTCCAGAGTCTTCACACAACTAGGACACATTTGAGTCAGGATTAGATCCCAGGTCCAAATAAAGCACTCTATCCACTACTCCATCCACCAGCCTCACTGGGTGGTTGTGAGAAAAGTGGTTTGTAAATAATGAAGTGCTATGTAACATATAATAATAATGCGAACCACACATTATTAGTCCTCTTCTAGTGGGAAGAGCTTTAAACCATGAAGAAGGAGACCTGGGTCTTAATTGCAGTTTTATTGCATAACTTCAAATTATCTTAAGCCTCCTGTCTCCTTTCTGTCATGAATGATCACTCCTGTCCTTTACAGCAGACCTCCAAGGCCCCTTCCTCCAGGAAGTCTCTCCTGGCTAATTCCACACATTCCTCTGCTCATCAACCAAATCACTGACTAACCTCCCTTAATAGACTTGAGTAATTATTGAGCATGACATGATAGCCAGGGGTCCTGGACTGGGTTTCATTCCTTGTTCCATGATTATCTAGCTTCATGACTTTGGGCAAGTCATGTTTCCTTCTGACTTAGGTCTCAGTTTCTTTATCTACAAAGTCTTAAGGGCTTGAATTTATATAGTACCTTGAGATTTGCAAAACATTTCACATATGTTATCTCATTTGATCCTTACAACAGCCCTGGAAAGTAAAAGCTGATATCCCCATTTTCCATGAAAAAATCTGAGGTTCATGGAGGTTGAATGACTTGTCACAGTACCCATATCTTCTTACTATGGCATTCTATCCACAGCACCATGCAGCTGCCCCAATGAGACGGCTAAACAAGAATACAGGGCTTTTAACTTTGTTTGTGTTATGAGCCCCTTGGCAGTCTGGTGAAGCCTATGGGACATCTTCTCAGAGTAATGTTTTTTAAAACAAAATAAAATAAATAGGATTACAAAAGAAACCAATTATAATAAAATGTTTAAAAATTCCAAGGTCACAGACCCCCTGAAATCTATTCAGGGATCCTAAGTTTAATATCTCTGCACAAATTCGGAACTATGTCCAAAGGGCTAGAAAACTGCACACCCTTTCATCTAGCAATACCACTACTAGGTCTGTATCCTGAAGGGAATTTTTTTTTAAAAAGGGAAAAAGCTTATTTGTACAAAAATAACTATAGCAGCTCTTTTTGTGGTGGCCCATCAATTACAGGATGGCTCAACAAGTTGTGGTATATGATTGTAATGGGATATTACTGTGCTATAAGAATTGACAAGCAGGATGATTTCAGAAAAACCTGGAAAGACCTACATGAACTGAAACAGAGTGAAGTGAGCAGAACCTGGAGAACAATGTATGCAGAAACAGCAATATTGTACGATGAAACAAATGTGAATGCCTTAGCTATTTTAGCAATACAATGATCTGAGACAATCCTAAAGGACTCATGATGAAAAATGCTATCCACCTCCAGAGGAAGAAGTGATGGAGTGTGAATGCAGATGGAAGCATACTATTTTTCTCTTCTCTCTCTCTCTCTCTCTCTCTCTGTCCTTCCTTCCTTCTTTCTTTCCTGCTTTCCTTCCTTCCTTCTTTCTTTCTTTCTTTCTTTCTTTCTTTCTTTCTTTCTTTCTTTCTTTCTTTCCTTCTTCCTTCCTTCCTTCCTTCCTTCCTTCCTTCCTTCCTTCCTTCCTTCCTTCCTTCTTTCCTTTCTTTCTTTCCTTCTTCCTTCCTTTCTTTCTTTCTTTTTCTTTCTTTTTCTCTCTCTCCTTCCTTCCCTCCCTCCCTCTCTCCTTCCTTCCATGATCTATATCAAATTGCTTATCTTCTCAGGGAGAGGGAAGGGGAAAGAGAGGGGGATGGAATTTAGAATTCAAAACTTTAAAAAAAACAACAAATGTTAAAAATTGTTTTTATGTGTGATTGGGGAAAATATTATGTAAAAAAATCTCTGCACAAGATGAACTCTAAGGCCCTTTCCAGCTCTAAAAGCATATGATCTATGAGATATACGTACTAGTTTTTTTTGAACATCTTGTCTCTCCTATTGGATTGCAGAATCTTTAAGAGCAGAGATTATGTTGATTCTTTATCTTTTAAGATCTTAGTCCATGGCTCGGTCCTGCAAAGATTTCATAAAAACTTTTTGTTGAGGAAAAACCAGGGGACATTTGCAGTAATGCAGAGGAGATATAAATGCTGTGTCAGCAGAGATGACCTGTTAGAATATTCAGGGTCAAAGCCAGAATGTGACAGCCATGCAGAGAGTCAGCTAGGGGAATTTCCATGGATCTCAAGCTGCTTCCCCCGTTCCCCCACAAAGGTAGATGTATAGAGGTCCTCTTCTACCTTTCAGTTTTCTACTAGGATGGGTTAATTCTCAAAGTTCATTCAGGACCCACCCCAGATCTTCTTGGAGCTCTTTTAGTGAAGAAAGAAGGGATGTGGCTTTTGAAAGAAGAGAGGGAGCCAAAGTCACTGTCTAGATGTGCCTTCATAGGGCTAGGCCTGTGACAGCTTTCCTCAGCTAGGCCTGATACCAAACAGCTAGTTTTGCCAACGGGGGAGATTATTAACAGGAAGAGAGACATAACCCCTGGGGTTTGGACCTTAGGGTTGTGCTATCATCCTCTTAACAAAAGAGCCAGATCTGGTGAGAGAGAGAGAAAGAGAGAGAGATATAGATTTGCATATTTTGCATATCATTAGCATGTTTTATACAGTGATTTCTACCCCGCAGTCATCCCTCTTTGTTCAGGGCTTCTTGGGCCTGGATAGGTTGCTGGTCCAGCCTGAACAAATAACTAGTTGGGTCTCTACTTAAGGAGATCATAAGTGGAGTCTTAGCTGTGAACCATAATGAAGTCCGTAAAAATAGCCTTTTAGGGAACAGAAAGACCTTTTGACATTCATACAAACACGACTCTGTCAAAAAGGGGTTTTTTGAATAAATGCTTTCTTGTTCTTTGGTTCAATCTGTCACAATTTGTGCAACTCTTTTCTTTGTATGACATCAGAAGCAGCCTCCTTTGTCTTTCTCCCCTTCCAGGCACCCCAGGGACTAGGTTAATATGATCTGAGCAGTGGCTTCCCTAGGACTGCCTGAATGAGAAATCCAGGATTGGAAACCTGGTACCCTACATTAATCTGTCTGGGGTGTCTTAAGAACTTTGGTTCTGCATGGTAGCAGGGGGATAGGTGAGAAGAGGTTCCTTGAAGGCAGCGAGGGCTATTTAGCTTTGTCTCTCTATCCTCAGTGCCTAGCACACAGCCTTGCACATTCATAGGTGATTAATAAATGCTTGTTTGATTGGATTAGATCTTGGATGTTACATCTGACCCAAAGTGTCTGGTTTTTGTTTCTACATTTGTTTTTTTAAGGATTTCTTGGTTTAAAAATCCAGGATTTTGCCTCTTACCACTCACTCTTGACTTAGGGTATCTGGAGTCTGGGCTGCTTGGCAAAGAACCAAGAGTTTCTCTGTTCCTATCTGGACCAAGTCTCTCACCAGATCCCTTATCCTGGGTGATTCAGGAACAAAAAAAGTAGGCTGAGCCCAGGGTTCAATAGCCATAGATTCCCTGAAATTTCCCAAGCATTTCAGCCTGCCTGCCAATGTGTGTGTGTGTGTGTGTGTGTGTGTGTGTGTGCGTGAGAGAGAGAGAGAGAGAGAGAGAGAGAGAGAGAGAGAGAGAGACTGAACACTGGGGGCAGTTTCCTGTGGCCTTCAGAGGATGTTGTAAAAGGCAGGGGTCCTGCCTGCTTCCTGGGATATCAGTGGGAGATCTGATAGGGTGGCTCTCATCACAACAGCAGAAAACTCTGTGGTCCCAAAATCAAACATCCTGTCTCCTGATATCTCTTTGACAGTCGCCCACTACGCTGCCCCATAGCCAGCTGCCCAGCTGTCTGCGTGACCCCACCCTATGCCTCTGTTTACCCCATTGGCAATAACAAAATAAATATCTGAAAATTATACACACAGAATTTTTTTTGGAGAACCTCCAAACACATTTCAGTCAATCTCCCAACAACACAGAAACACCAGAGAGAGAAGGGTTCATTCAGCTCTTAGGGATCCAGAAAAATGGAAGCTCAGATAAATAAGTGACATATAAAGTCCTGCAGAAAATCAGTCATAGGCTTTGGGTTCGAACTCGGAAGTCTTCACTCCCTCAATTGGAAGTTGTTTTTTGTATTCTGCTTCTTTGTTTAACAGGTGATTCTGATTGGTAGGGAATCATTCAGATGGGATGCATCTATAGAACACAGCATATCTTTCTAATGTTACTTTACTGACAAGTGCATTTGCTAAATCTGGGACCACTGGAACTAATAAGAGCCTCCAAAATCAACTGAGTTATGGGCAGGGACATTGGGTGCAGCAGAAAGAACAATGAATTTGGAGTCAGAGTGGTAGGGTCAGAATCCTGTGACCTTGGGCATCTTGACCTTGACCTTGGACTTCCCATGTCTGGGCCTCATTTGAGAGAATCTTTCAGGTCTTTTCCATCTCTGAACTCTGTGCTACTGCTCTTCTCATTCAGTTATTACTACCAATAATAGTACAGCATTGGGAATCAAGGTGTGTTAGGGAAATAGCATTGGAAGAGGAGTCCAGAGGCTCCTCCACCTATTGGAGGTTTCACCAATGATTAGCTGTGAGACCTTGGGCAAAATGAGCTGTGAGACCCTCTCTGGGTCTCAATTTCCTCCCCTAGAAAATGAAGGAGTTGGAACGGGTTGTCTCTGAGGTATCTTCCACCACTAACATGATTGTTTCGTGAAATTGTAAAGTGGAGATCGCAATTCCTGTCCTGCCTCTCGAAGAATTGCTTTGACGCTTCAGTGATGGGACGTTTCGCAAACTGTCAAAAGCTGTACAAAAGGCACCTTTATTATTAGTCCGGGGAAGACAGGTTGCTTCCCAAACATTCTCATTCATTTCCACAACCACCCTGGGAGGAAAGTTACCAAAGTGAAAACTAAACATGAAAAACTAAAAGCCATAACAATACATTGGTAAGAATGACAGCAACCTTCCTCCTCCCTTGGTGCCTAAGATCAAATACTACCTATGTGTGGGGGATAGAGAGTGCTGGGCCTAGAGTCAGGAAGACCTGAGTTCAAATCCAGCTTTAGATAATTACTACCTGTGTGACCCTGGCTAAGTCACTTAACTTCTGTTTGCTTCATTCTCAACTGTAAAATGGGGATTATGATGACACCCACCTCCCAAGGATCAAATGAGATGATAACTGTAAAGCATTTAGCACAGTGCCTGATACATAATAACATACAAATGTTAGCTATTACAGTTATTATTAATAATGACAGCTAGTATTTGCATAGAAGTTTACAAATGTTACCTGACTTTATTCTCACAACAACTCTAGGAGGTAGGTCCTCTTATGAGCCCCATTTTATAGATGAGGAAACTGAGGCAGACAGATGTTAAAGGACTACAGTCATACAACTAATCAATGTATGTAGTCACATTTGAACTCAGGTCTTCCTTTGTCCATTCCCAGCCACTTAGGTGCCTCCTATATTGATGAACTATCATAGGCTTTCTCTGCCCTTTGCAAGCTTACAAACTGGGCCAAAAAACTCAACCAAGAAGGATCCTAAGGACCCACAAGGGTAGTAGAAAGAACAATGGATGAGCTTTTCAAGCTTACAAACTGGACCAGAAAACTCAACCAAGAAGGGTCCTAAGTACCCACAAGGGTAGTAAAAAGAATAATGGATGGAAAGCCAGAAGATCAGAATGGCTATGATCCATTAGAAAGAACACAATGGCTCTGGAGTCTGAGGATCTGTGCTTCAATCCTGTGTGTAACACTAGGACCCATGTGACCTTGGGCAGGTCACTTTACTTCCCTATGTGTGGAATGAGAGGGTTAGAATATAAGGGCTTCTGAGGTCCCTTCCAGCTCCAACCAATGCAAATGTGAAATTCAGACAAAATACTTTAGGAACATCTGAAAAAGGAGTGAATACTTTCATGGAGGTGAGGGGTGGGAATAGTGTGTCCAAGTCCTCTTGAGAAAGACCCTGAAAGAAGAGAGGGACTTCACCAGGTAGAGACAAGAAGGGAGGGAGGAGGGACAGGAAAGAAAGGAGAGGAGTCTCTTCCAGGCATTTGAATGCAAGCCATCCAAATGCATTGAAGAGTCACTTTCCTTTGAGCTGTCGCCTCTGGAAGTCCAAGGGCTCCGCTGAATGGAAAGAGTTAATGCCAACCTCCTACTGGCCTCCACAGGTGACCTCTTGAAAAAAAGCCCTTCAGCAGGGTCTTTGAGATAATGGGAGCAAGAGAGATAACGAGCTTTCTGTTTTAATTGTAGATGGGGAACAGAGTAGGCTTGTTGAAGAGCTCAATTAGCACAGCTGGGCACAGTGGCCCGCCTGCCCTTACTCTTGTCCTCCCTTCCCCCACTGGCAAAATGATCGAAGCCATTATGCCATCCCCGGGTGAGCCTGGCACAGGGAGGGCCAGCACGGGGAGTTCTTGGGAGCAGGAAGAACAGGAAATTCAATCAAGCCAGAGACAGAGGTTGAAGGCCATGCAATGAGAAGGGAGGCTGGATAAAACCCCTGTGACTAGCCTGTGTCACAGACAGCCCTGAAGAGAATGGGATGTTCTCTAAGGAAGGAGCCAGAGCCTCTTCCAAGATCCAAGGTCTCTGGGTGCAGCTTTCAGGGCTGGGGCATTGGACAGGGACATTGGCCTATAGACTCATCCTACTGTGCCCCAAAGTAGCCCACCAAAGGGAGCTCTGGGGGCCATGAAGCTGAAGGACTCCACCATCACCCTTTGGAGTAAGAAACCATTCATTTGTAAATTTCTGATCTTACACCTCAGACCTTATTCTCTCTTTGATGGGACAGAGCCATATACCACAAGACCTTTCCCAGTGCTTCGGTACTAGGTGGGTTCAAAGTCTAGGAATCACTGGGACAGCTTGAAAGAGGATCCTAGGACTTATAGCTGGAAGGGACCTTAGAAATCATCTAATGTAATGCCTTTATTTTCTAAATGAGGAAACCGAAGTCAAGAGAAGTCCATAGATTCCTAGATCTAAAGTAGGAAGTTCAGATAGATTTCAGAAGTTTCCATAAACTTGGAGGGGGGAGAATAATCCCCTTTTAATTTGAACATAATTGGTTACCTTTGAAATCTTACGTATTTTATTTTATGCATTTAAAAACATTATTCAAGAAGAAATCCATAGGTTTCACCAGACTGCAAAGAAAAGAAGGAAGGAAGGAAAGAAGGAAGGAAGGGAGTGAATGAATATTCACTATGTGCCAGGCACTGTGCTAAGTGCATAACAAACATTACCTTATTTGATCCTCAGAACAACCCTATGCGGCTCTATTATGGTCCCCATTTTACAGCAAAGGATACTGAGGGAGACAGAGGTTAAGTGACTTGCCCAGGGTTACACAGTTAGTAAACATCTGAGGCTGGATTTGAACTCAGGTCTTTCGATCCTAGCTCCAGTGCGCTATCTGATAGAATCCAGAGCAGGGCTCTGAATATGGAGCTATCTCAGTCAGTGGTGTGCATGATCCCCCTTTGTGCTTTGCAGAACTGGGACAGTATGGCTTGATATCTCCCAAGCAGTTTCTTTTTAAGCTTTATTTTATTTTTTTTCCAATTAACAAAATTTTTTTTCTCTCCTACCCACCTCCCCCCATTAGAAAAAAAAAGAAGAAAAAGAAAACAAAACCCTTGTAATAAATAGGCATGGGCGAGCAAAACATATTCCACACTGGCCATATCTAAAAATATGTCTCATTCCATGCCCTGAGCCACGACCTCTCTCTGTCACAGGCATCACCATTGGCCCCCCTGGAATCATGGTTGGTCATTATGTTGGTCAGAGTTCTTAATCCAGAAATTTCACTGGGTCTCAGAGATAAAGCTGGAAGGGACTTCAGACGCCATCTGGTGTAACCTCTTAATTTCACAGATGAGGAAACTGAGGCCCATAGAGGTTAAATGACTTATCCAAGGTCATGTAGGCAATAAGAAGTGACAGAAATAGAATTAGGAACTAAGTTCTATGAGAAAATCTAACACCCTTTCCACCACCTCAAGCTTCTTCTTTCCTTAACATGTTAAACAGATATTGTAACTTGTGGGGTTTGTTTGGTTACAAGGACCTACTCTTGTCTTTGCATTCTCTACCCAGGACAGGGAGTCAGAGCAAAGGGAGAGGAAGAGGGATAAGGGGATCTGAAACCCTGTTTAGGGCAGCTAGGTGATGAAGTGGATAAAGCAACTGGGCCTTGGAGTTAAGAAGACTGGAGTTCAAATCCAGCCTCAGACACTTACTAGCTGGGTGACCCTGGGTAAGTCACTTAACTCTGTCTGCCTCAGTTTCCTCCTCTCTAAAATAAGCTGGAGAAGTAAATGGTAGACCCGCTCCAGTACCTCTGCCAAGAAAATCCTGGATGGGATCAGGAAGAGCTGGACACAACTGAGCAGCAACAATGGGAACCTGCTGGAGTTTACACCAAACTCTTAACTGGCTCATCTCTTTCTCCTTCCTGATGCCCACCAAAGAATGCTGGTTCTGGAGTCATGGAGGCCTGGGTTGGGTATCAAAGGCCCCGGGTTTGAATCTCAGCTCTGTTACCTCCTTCTTGAGTGACCACAGGAAAGTCATTTGAGCTGGTCTGGCCCTCATCTCCCTCACCCATAAAATGAAGGAGTTGGAATAGATCTCTAAAGCCCCTATAGCAGAGGTGAGGAACCTGTGGTGCCCTGGGCTGCACTTGAGGATCTAGTGGGCCAGGGTTGCACTTGAGGACCTAGAGGGCCACAGGTTCCCCACCCCTACCCTATGGAAACTATTGGTTCAACTTATTAGTTGTGTGACCTTGACTTCTCTGAGCCTCAGTTTCCTCATCTGTAAAATGGAGATAACAATACTGGCACCACACCTCCTTCCCAGGGTTACAGTGAGGAAAGTGGTTAGCTAGCCTTAAGTTGTTCTATAAATGTGATCTGTTATTATTCACGACCATGTGAGGTGATGATGCAGAGCCAGGGCTTAGCCAGATGTTTGGAACAGAAAGGAATATTGCGTCTTCAAACAGTCACTGACTGGAAAGTACTCAAAAGAGAAAGGAACGTGGATGGCGAAGATGGGATCCTGATGGGAGAGTGGCTGTGGAGGCTGGAGCTCATCCTCCAGTTACGAAGCCTTGATAGTGTTCCTTTCCTTATGACCAGAAATTCCCAGGGACTGACGGGGTCAGAGAGCAGCTGGGATGCCCTCTCTTTATCTTCCTCCCACGAAGCCCATGGCAGGCGACAACTGAGGAGAGCGGAGGACCAGAAAAGAAATATGAGTGGCCTAGGACTCAGCTGTGAAAAATGTTCCTTCAGGGTGAGTGACCCCAGCTTGGACTGGCTGAACTTTGTCCACTAGAGGGAGATGACTGAACTAGTGGGTCCCTGATCTCAAAAAGGGGGGGCACCTGTAGTGTTGTCCACCATACAGAGCTTTCATAGGTCATGAAAACAATGAAGAAATTAGAGACATGCCCAACTGGGGGCCATGGTGTAACCCCCCTCCCCCAGCCTGAAAATTGGCTTCCCGACCACAGTTCAGTACATCTCTGGATAAGGTCTTGTGGGGGAACTTCTGGGCCCTAATAAATGTGTGTTGACTTGAATTGATCTGAATTCACTTTGCAGTAGAGATAACTAAACAGCTAAGGAAACCTCCTCCACCCCCACCCCTGCCCCCTCCTCGGGCTGGGAGGATGTGGTTAGGAAGACATTAGGACAGGCATGCTGCTGCCTTCTTTTTGGGGAATGCAATGATTACAGAAGAGCCAAAGTGAATACTTCCTATCATTATCATCCTCATTTCCAGTATTGTAAAAAGTTTATTTTATGGGAGAAGAGAAGATTGGATTGCATTCTGGAAACTGTGTAGCACTGTCAGTGATTCATTCATTCACTCACAAGAATTTATTGACCACCTATTATGTGCCAGGTACTGGGTAAAGACAGAACCAAAATCTGCTCCTGTCTCTCCAGAAGCTTACACTTGGGGGCGGGGTGGTGGTGGCTGGGGCTAGGGAGGACATGGACACATAACTATAGTCAAAGCTGAAAAGGGAGAAGTCACTAACAACCAGGGGAATCGGCAGGCTTCTTGTAGGACGTAGCACCTACCTGAGCTTTGAAGGAAGCTAAGGGTCCTCAGAAAACTAGGTGGTGCAGCTGATAGAGTGCTGGGCCTGAAGTCAGGAAGACTCATCTTCCTGAGGTCAAATCCAGCAAGACTCATCATCCTGAGTTCAAATCGAGCCGCAGATACTTACTATCTGTGTGACCCTGGGCAAGTCACTTAACCCTGTCTGCCTCATTTTCCTCATCTGTAAAATGAGCTGGAGAAGGACATGGCAAACCACTCCCATGTCTCTGCCAAGAAAATCCCAAAGGAGGTAGTGAAGAGTTGGACACAGCTGAAACAACTGAAAAGCAATGGTCCTAAAAGACTGAAGGGAAGAGGCAGTGCCCTCAGCTGATATAAAGGCAGAGAGGAAGGGGACGAAATACCAAATTCGAGGAAGAAGCAGGTATAGCATGATTGAGGGAACAGGCACAAAGGGGTTGTAGTTTACTGATGGTCACACAGCTGCTAAATAACAGAAGATGGATTTGAACCCAGGACTTCCTGACTCCAAGTGAGTATGGCACTCTATGCTGCCTGCAGGCTGGTTATCAGCTTACCCCTGGGATAGTCCAACCCTGGCTGACACCTCTAGAGAAATCCAGTGGCCAGTATCTCCTCTAGACCCCCAGAGGGGCACTCTAGAACAAGAGTTCTTAACCTTGATGTGTCATTGACTCCTTCTCAGATACACAGGACTACAAAAGAAAACAATTATATTGAAGTACAATTAACAAAATTTTTAGTGCAGACAGACTGAGCAATACCACTACTAGGTAGGATCCCAAAGGCATAAAAAACAAAAAGGAAAAGGACCTACTTGTACACAAATATTGACAGCAGCTCTTTTTTGGTGCCAAAGAATTGGAAACTGAGGGGATGGCAATCAGTTGGGGAATGGCTGAACAGGCTGTAGTATGTGATTGTGAGGGAATACTATTGTGTTGTAAGAAATGAGCAGGATGCTCTTAGAAAAACATGGAAAGACTTACATGAACTGATGCAAAGTGAAATAAGCAGAACCAGGAGAACTCGTTCCCGGTAATAGCAATATTATATGATGATCTACTACAAATAATTTAGCTATTCTCAGCAATACAATGATCCAAGACGTTCTGTAGGACTTATGATGAAAGGTACTGCCCATCTCCAGAGAAATAATTGATAGAGCCTGAATGCAGATCAAAGATACTTTTTCTTTACTTTATTTTTCTTGGGGTTTTTGCTCTGTATTTTCTTTCACAAAATGACTTACATGGAAATGTGTTTTGCATGACTACACATGTATAACCTATGTCAAATTGCTTGCTTTCTCAATGGGGAGGGGAGGGAGGGAGAGAATTTGGAACTCAAAATTTGAAAAAAATGTTAAAATTATTTTTACATGTAATTGGGAAAAATATTAAATGAGATTTTTAAAAAAATAAAAATGTAATATGTTTATGGACTGCCAAGTTAAGAACTCTTCCCTACACTGAGGATAACCTGGCCATATTAGCCAGACAGTCTTACTGTGTGCTGCCTTATTTCTAGACCCCAGATCTAGTAGTGGGCTGGCCATAGACTGGGCTACAGGGTTTGAGCCAAGCTCCTGGACACTAAAATCCCTATTTTATACTTGCACTGACTCTCAGGACTCTATTCAGGGATGATTAGTGACCCAATTTCTTTCACAGCCCAGGACCAGTTGCCTCCTGGGAGTTAATGTTTCTCAGAAAGTCAACAGAAGCCTGGTGATACCTGACCAGCCACCTAAGATGTCTCAGATACCCACAGCTAAACTGGTCCTAGGCTTTACTGTGGTTTCCCTCAGGGCTCTCACATCTGGAGACAACCATAGAAGAGGCATGCTAGCTGTGTGAATGAAGATGACAATTCTGGCCTATTTTATTAACAAAGGTCATTATAGAGATGTTATGGAGAAGGAAATGGCAGGTCTGGGAGAGGGAGCTTTTGGAGAATTGCACACAAGTCTCTCTTAGGTAACAAGTCCCCTCCTCAAAGGTCCACTCACCTTCTTCCTTCCCTCTCTCCTTCCTTCTTACCTTCCTTCCTTCCTTCCTTCCTTCCTCCCTCCCTCCCTTTCTTCCTTCCTCCCTCCCTCCCTCCCTTGCTCCCTTTCATCTTTCCTTCTTTCCTTCCTTCCTTCTTTCCCTCCCTTCAAACTTCACAATCATCTAGATTCAGTCAAAGGGCTGCACTTGAGGACCTAGGGGGTCACATGTGGCCTTGAGGTCATAGGTTCCCCACCCCTGGTTTAGATTCTTTAGAGTATAAACTTGTTTGTAAAATCTTACAGAGGAGGCTGGCAGAAGATTATGGGCAGTAAATAAAACAAGGAGAAGCAGTAGAGAAAAGAACAAGTATAAAGAAGGCTTGAGAAAAAAACCCAACTAAGTAATGTCACCCTCAGAGGAAGGATGAAAACTGACAGATGGAAAATAGAAAAGACCAATAAAGATTTTTATAATAAAATATTTTCAGCACCAAGGACAGGGGAGTCACATTTTCGATGGGTTGCAAGAGCAGGTGTGAATTCCCTATTTTTGTGAGGGCATCATTATCCTTCCAGTCACCCAGGTTCTCAAGCTTAGAGTTGTTCTTGACTTTTCTCTCCCTCATCCCACGTTTCTAATAAACTGTCAAGTCTTATTGAATCTACCCTTCTCACATCTGTCTCCTTCTCTCTAGTCCCACAGCCACCATTCTGATTTGGGCCCTCATCACCTCTTCCTTGACTACTGCAATAGCCTTCTAATTGGTTTTCCTGCCTCCAGTCTCTCCCCTCTCCAATCCATCCTCTGAAGAGCTGCCGAACTGATATCCACAAAACACAAATCTGACCATGTCACTCCCTGAGGGAGAGGAAACACAAACCCCTCTGTTTGGCATTTAAAGACTTTTGCCATCCAGCTCAGCCTACCTTTCCATGTTTATTACTCATAACTCTCCAGCCCCTCTACATTCCAGTCACATGGGCTGTCTCAATGTTCTCCACACATTAGTGCCATCTCTTATCTCTGTGACAGTGCACAGACCAACCCCCAAGTTTGGAATGCACTCTCTCCTCACCTGTGTTTTGTATAATCCTTAGCTTCCTTTAAGGCTCAGCTTAGGGGCCCCATACTCCATGATATCTATATAGAGTTCCCTCCCCCAGCAGCTGCCAGTGCCTTCCCCTGTGAAATTATTTTGTAAATATATATTTTTTCATTTTGTTCTATCCACCCATGTAGAAAGTCAAGTCCTCAAGGACAGGGACTTCTTTTTTTTGTCATTTTTTTTGGAGGGGGGAAGGCAGGGCAATTGGGATTAAGTGACTTGCCCAAGGTCACACAGCTAGTAAGTGTGTCAAGTGTCACAGGCTAGATTTGAACTCAGGTCCTCCTGACTCCAGGGCAGGTGTTCTACTCATTGCTCCACCTAGCTGCCCCTAGACAGGGACTTCTTTATCCTTGTCTTGGAATCCTCAGAGTCTGGCACATAGCAGGTTTTTAGTAAATTCTTACTCAATGAATGAATAAAATGGCACTGAAGAAATCAAAGATAGGGACAGCAGCCAGACTTTACTAAATAAGTACAGAGGGGGTTGAGCTGGTGGCAATATTATCCCTGTCTTTGGCCTCCTTTGGAGTATATGCCTAATAATGGTAAAGGGTAGATACATTCAATGGCTTTTATTTGTTGTTGTTAAATCATTTTTTCAGTCATATCCTACTCTCCATGACTCCATTTGGGGTTTTTCTTGGCAAGGATACTAGGGAGGTTTGCCATTTCCTTCTTGGAAAGAAGGTTAAATGATGGTTTATAGATAAGGAAACTGAGGTAGACAAGGCTAAGTGACTTTCCCAGATCACACAGCTACTAAGTGTCTGAGGTCAGATTTGAACTCAGGAAAGAGTGTCTTCCTATCCACATCACTTCCCCTTGGCTGAAATACAGTACAGGGTATTCCTAAAGGCAAAAATGCATATTTTCAAGAAATGAAATGAATGAAATTTTCAACAACATTTTATTTAATTGGAATCTTAACAAATAACATCTTCAATATGATTTCCATCATTTGTGATGCAAAGGTTGATATGCTTTGCTAGATTCATGTGAACTTGATGCAATAACTCTACATTGCCATCAGTTTTAGCAATTCACTCTTTATAAGTTCAATCAAGTATTGCATCTGTGATTTTCATCGAGTACACCTTCTCCTTTGGCACACCCCAGAAAAAGAAGTCAAGAGGCTAAGGTCTGTTAATATTCCAAATATTTCAAAATGTGCATTTTTGCCTATGTGTCCAGACTTTAGGGATACCCTGTATAGTATCAGAGCTTTTTCTTACTCTAGAAGAAGATAATGGATTTTGCCTTGACTTTTCTGTCCTTAATATCCACTTTGTTGCCACACAACTAATAGGGTTATTTTCTAATACTTATACCAGATTTCTATGCTAGTTGGACACATTCTTGTAAATAACTCACAATGTTACATAAAACATCAAAATGGTACACCGAGTTTGGATGGAATAACCATTCTCAGACCACCACATTTCTCTTGACCAGCTGTATCCCAAACATTGAATTTAACAGGACCACTGTTAGTATAGAAAACAAGAAGATGGACCTCAGCACCCAAGGTGGCCACATATTTCTTGAATTCACCAGCAAAGTGACATTTTACAAATGTGTTTTTTTCCTACTCCCATTATGACCAAGTAATACAAGTCTAAACTGATCTTGGGGTTTTCCTTGGGCAGCCTTGGTGATGTTTCTTCCAGAAGCATGTCCATCTTTGCCTGACTGAATTCTCTGACTCTAAACTAAGTGCTTTCCTCACTATACATTGCCTTAACTTTTATAGGACTCAGTTTCCCCTTCTATCAAATGAGAGAGTTGGACTCCATGATCTTTTGCGGCTCTGAGGTTCTGTGATTCTTGACAGGAAAGGCAGACTAGATGTGTCTGTGTTGCTCACTGGTGACTACAATCTGCCACAGCTGTAGTTCCCATAAGGAGACAGTCCCTGCTTTCAAGGAGCTGACATTCTAAAGGGGGAGATAACACGCATAGAGGAGAGGTGGCTAGGGAAGTTTATTTTAGTCTGGGAAGTCTCAGGGATGGTGAGGGAAACAACACGTAAGTGGCATGCCCTCTCCAGAAGCAATCGTGATACTGATTTGATTAGAGTTTCCTGAAGAAAAAACGGAAAGGCTGGTGGTGAGTTAGGATTAAGGAAGATGCCTGGTGTGATAGCATGAGAAGACATGGACTGATGTCAACTGAAGTTAACAGAACCAGGGAAACAACATACAGAATGATTTGAATGATGTAAATGAAAGGACAATGAAATAATGGAAACCAGATGCTGTGAAGTTGTGATGACCAACCTTGAACCCAAGGAAGATATAAGCAGGTCCCACCTTTGGAGATGTAGGGGACTGTAGGTGTGGACACTGCATATATGTCAGATATTTTTAGTGTTTAGTTCAGCTTAGTTTTGCTGAACTCTACCTCCCCTCTTATTGTTATGTAATCAGTATCCTTATTCCAACTCCCACTCTCACTTTCCTCTGGATAAAGGTCTCCAGTAAGTGGGCTCTTTCTCCTCCTTAGGGTTCTAGGGATACCCCCAAGGAGTTGGAAGCATCTTCAATATTATTGGCTAGGTTCCCTTATTCCAATATGCTCACCTATATCACTTATTGCCTCAGTGGTAAGCACCCCAGTATCATTTAGCCAGTTAACATCAATTAGCTTTTACAAAAGGATATTTGCTGAGAAGACATATTGGTCAGAAATACAAACATATCACCCCCCAAACCAGAGTCTGTTCCACTTTAGTCCCCAAGGAAAGTAGGCTCCAGCTTGAAGATGCTTCCAGGAAGCATTGGCCCCAGCATGTCTACTTCTGAATGTGGTCTAGCCAGTGGAAAAGTTACTCCTTTATGAATGATTCTATGGCTAAAGACCCAAGAAGGGAGCCTCTTTTGAGTTCCCCCAGGACTATGAGAATGACAGAAGTATCAAGAGACTCTGGCAAGAGTATTAGATGAGGTAACTTGGGTTAAGCCCTGGCTTTGTGACTTCTTCATGGTGCATTGTGGATAGGATCATTTGATTTCTCTGAGCATCAGTTCCCTCACCTGTAAAATGGGAGTAACAAAACTTCTATCATTTACCTCTAAAGGCTGTGTTGAGGAAAGCCCGGTACAAATGCGAGCTGTTACTGTTATGGCACTTGAGATAGGATGTCTTATGTTGTCCATCTTCCCAGTGTGCCATAAGGGATCACATCTTCCTGGAATAGTAAGGACTCAGTAAATATTGATTGATGGCCAGTGGCTAGACTGGAAGAAAAATCTCAGCGTTTTCAGCATTATTTGGGTTGGATTCATGGCAAAGGCATTGGATTAGGAATCAGAAACCCAAGGGTTCACTTCCTAAACCTACCTCTACAGCTTCATGAGTTTGGGCAAATCAAATCCTATTAATCGAATCCTTGGTTTTCTCACCTGGAAAATGAGTGTTGGGCTAGATAATTGTTAAGGTCCCTTTCACCTCTAAATCTCTATGGGTCTATGAAACCAGAATGAGGTAGCACCTGCTGGGTGCACTCTAACTAATCAGAAAGCTCCATTCTCTTAAAAACCAATGGTCACCTACTTCACCTGTTCTGCAGGGCTCTAACAGGATGCCCACCTGCCACGTTCTTCACCTTGATCAGGATGGCAACCTCAGGACAGAACCCCCTCTCTCTCCCCTTACCACCTCTGAGGAATCATAGGATATAAAGCTTGAAGAGACCTCAGAGACCAGCTAGTACAGACCCCTTTAGTTCTTTTCCTATTATGTCACCATCCTAACTCATTAGACTAAAAAGGATAGGGACAGCAGAGGTCAGGGTAGAAGGGATGAGGAGCTTCCAAGAAGCTCAGCACATGTGGGGCATCGTTGCCTTGGCAACGGGCATCCTGGGTCAGTGTCAGAGCAAAGGCAACTGCTGGGGCAATCATGAAGAACGGGAGATGTAATTAAGCCTGATGTTCAGGCAAAGGAGTTCAAGGACACTCCCAAGGACTCAGAGTTCTGCTGAGAATGAAGTATCAGTGATGGGACTCCCTGGCAAGGACATCAGCTTCCAGGAGACTCAGTCTGTGTCTCTGCATAGAGACCCAAACACAGGGTGGGATGAATCCATTTGAGCACTTGCAGTTAGTGGGGTGTCACCTGAATTTGGAGGGTGGAGTAGGAAAGGGGAATAGAGATTGCTATCTACCATCCTTTACCTAAAATCTGCCCCTACATCAACATCTCCTTGACATAGTCTGGGCAAAAATCCAGCATGCCAGGGCTCTGGAAAAAATTTTCTGGGGCTGAAGACAACGCTATTTGCTTTAAACAGTAAACAAGCGGAAATTACTTCCACAGGTCACTGGGTACATTGGCCTCTAGGGGCGTCAAACCCTTAACAAAGGTTACCAACAAGCCATATAAGACTTACCCTCAAATGCTGATGTCACGGACAACTACCCAACCAGACAGACAAAGGCCAATTAGGTCCTAAATGAAGAGATAGACCATTCCCTCTGAGAAGCATATGCCTGAATGCTCAGTGGAAAGAAAATCAGTGTTGGATATGTGGGTTCAATCCCATTCAAGAAAAATGTATTAATAATCTTTTACATGCAATCATTATGCTAGATGCCTAGAATACCAAAATGTAAAATGATACCACCTCTGCCCTCCGGGAGCTCACAGTCTAATAGGGGGATAATAATAGTAATGATGATGACGATGACAACGACAACGATGATGATGATGATGATGGTTTAGCAGTAGTAATGATAATAGTGATAATTCCTTGTGCTTTAGGACTTTAAGGTTTATAGAGTGCTTTACCTACGACAACCTCTAGGGTAGATAACACAGGCATTATTATCCATATTTCATAGATGATGCTCAGAGAAGTCAGTTCAATGGACCAAACAGGCAACAAAGGTCTACCCTTTTTGCAAGGCACTGGTCTTGATTATGGTCACACAGCTACGGCAGCCCTCTTTGAGCAGAAGAACATTGGAAACAAAACAGGTGTCCACCATTTAGGAGAACAAAAATGTAACACATCGGTATTAGTGGAATCTTATCGCACTATAAGAAATTCTAAATAGAAAGAATTCGGAGAAACCTGGGAGGGCCTCTATGAAGTGATACAGAGTGAAGAAGGAAGAGCCAAGAGAACAACAGTATGGAAGAGTGGAAAAGACGCTGCCTCTGGAGTCAAAGAACCTGTGTTCAAATCTTGTCCTGACACTACTTGTGCGGCACTGGGCAAGTCATTAATGTTTCTGAGCTTCAGCACCTCACCTATAAAATAAGGAAGCTGGACTAGATCTTTTCCAGCTCTAAACACATGACCCTATAATCTGTGAATATATACAATGACTAAAGTAATGGTAAGTGAAAAAAATTAATAAAGCAGTTAACCTCTCATGGATGATAAGGAGTAATTTCAGTGATGGAGAACCGATAAGGAAACACCACTTCTTACTTTCAAGTGACAGGTAGGGACTACCGCTGTGACATACGCTATACACTGTCAGAGCTCCACAATGGGCTATTGTGAGGAAAGCTTTGCTTACATGGTTTTCTTTTTACCCAGGAAGGTTTCAGTAGTAGCAGTAGTGGCGGGTGGTTAAAGAAAAATAACCATGGGGAAAAAAGCAAAAAGCAATAATAAAATTTGTTTAAAAAAAGTCGTTCAAAATAAATGGACACAAGGAGGGAGAATGCATTTTTAGGTATGAAAGAAATAAATAAAGGCAAGATGAGGGGAGGAAAAACGGGGCAAATAGCAAGTCCATTTTGTGCAAGACATTGAGCAAATGAAGTAAATGAAGGGAAGTAACGGAAAACAAGGCCAGAGAGGTAGGTTGGAGCCAGATTATTTCAATGTCCGTGGATATAGGTTTTGTTTGCCCAGGACCTCTCAGTTCTTTCACTTGGTACAAAGGTATTTCTCCACACATGGAACAGGAGCCCCTGGCATAGACTTCATTTAGGTCAGTGGATCTTGCCTGGGGAAGGAAGCAACCTGTTTCATTCCACCTGTTCTCATTTCATTGTTTTCTTTCTTTCTTTTTCTTTTTTTCAGGTCAGCCTAACCAGGGCATCTCAGGAAGTTGGTCACACAGTGCTGAAAGAGAGCTTACTGCCTCCCCCTCCCCATACACTGGGTTGGTTTTCTCAGCCAGAGGCACCTTTAAGTTCAAGTGAGTATAGACCTGAGTTCAAATTCAGCCTCAGATACTTAGTGGCTGCATGACCTTGGGCAAGTCACTTAAACCTCTGTCTGCTTCAGTTCGCTCATCTGTAAAATGGGGATAATTATAGCACCTACTTCCCAGGGTTCTTGTGAGGATAAAATGAGATATTTGTTAAGTGATTTGCAAACTTTAAAATGCTATATAAACCCTAGTAATTAAGAAGGAAAGAGAAATGAAGTAAAAGGGAAAGGTACCAGGAATTTCAAAATATAATAACACACAACCCTTTTTGTCCTAAGACATATAATCACATTGACATCCCTTCTCTTTTCCAGGCAACAATACGCTCAACATAATGTAGGACCATGGGGAAAGCTTTGAATTTGGAACTAGAGAGCCTGGGTTCAAATTATAGCTCTGCCATTTCCACCTGTTTGGACCTTGGCAAGTCACTTAGCCTATTGGGGCCTCAGTTTCCTCATTTGTAAAATAGCAAACATGCATTATATTCAATCCCACAGGTACTAGGAATATAAGGAGAACCATGAAGCAGCCTCTCTCCTCAATGAGCTTATATTCTCCTGGGGGTGGGAAATGTATCTAAATGAGTAAATACAATATACATACAAGCAAATCTGAAGTAATTTCAGGACTACTGATGAGCATAAACCAATATAAGGGTCAGAAAAGCCCTCATATATGGAGAGAACCTTGAAGGAAGCTAGAATTCTAAGGAGAGACAGCATTCCAGGCAGGGGGCACTAAGAGGAGGAGGTCAGGGGAGAGAGCATTCCAGGCAGGGTGGACTAAGGGGGTGAGGGGTGAGGAGCGAGAGCATTCCAGGCATGAGAGACCAAGAGGCAGAGGTGGGGGGGGAGAACATTCCAGGTAGGGGGAACAGCCTTCGAAGGAGGAAGATGTCACACAGGCCAGTTTGTCCAGAACTTAGAGTGTGGGGGAGGAAGTAATATGAAATCATTCTGGAAAGGAAGATATAGGTGATCTCTACGATTCCTCCCGGCTCTAAATCTATGGTGCAGTCCATTTTAATCCATTCACCTAGTTCTTTCCTGCCACTTCTAGATCACTGCTCCCACACCATCATACACAATATGTCACCTTTCCAAAATATAGAAATCTCAGCTTGTCTTATGAGTGTCACCACAACCAAACCGCTATTTAAAGACTCACAGCTCTGAGGGTTACAGATGTCACAGGGTAGGAAAGGGGGAGGGATGGAAGGTTAGAGATGAAGAAGGCCAGTTCATCGATTCATACGCCCCATGCCAGAGGTCCCCAAACTTTCCCAGAAACATCCTATAATGAAGGACTCAGCTCAGCACTGGATTTGTGAGATAGTGAGTCTCCTGAGACTGTGACCATCTATCTACTCATGGGCTAGATGACCCCTTGTCAAGCATATTGAAGGCCGGCTTCCTGTATTAGGTGAGAAACTGAACTAGATGACCTCAAACGATAAGATTCTTTGAGTTCACTCTTTCTGTCTAGATGCCTGTGGGTGTATGCGCTGGAAACCTGCTTGGGGGAGAGGGGAATGTACCCACAATACACTTTTAAATTTAATCTGCAGGATTGATGTTATCTCTATCACTTTCCTAAGTCTAGCAATCAATGAAACAATAAATCAGGCCTTGATTCACGGTGTTTCAAAAGTTAAAAATCTTTTATTAAGTGCTTCCTACATGCTAAACATCATGCTAAGTATAGGGGACAGAAATATGGAAAACCAAGATAGTTCCTGGCCTCAAGGAGTTTATGATCTAATGAGGAGAAGGCAACACACACAAGGAAGCTGAAAAACTTTCAGTTGGGGGAGGGGGGCTGGCAACAGGGGAAAGGAAACGGGGTGGTGAAGAAACCAAAGCAATCCAAAATGGACGGGAAATGAGATGTTGGAGGAAAGTCAGTCCTGCTCCCTCTCCTTAAATGGAGGAGTTTATGCTCCAACCTCCAATCAGAGGGGCACGATGACCAGATTTCTCAGAGATGAGTTACTGGGGCCATGGCAGAGAGGCCAAGGAAGTCCAAAGTGAGGGCAGTCATGTGGGAAATAAGATGTCTGAGCGTTCCTCGATTTCCAAAGTGGAAATGATCACGCTAAAAATTTAACAATCAGCCCAGGTGGTTGAAGTTGAACTTGACATTTCATTTTCTGCCTTTGAGCTGGGCACAAGCAGTCCCCCAGGGGTAGAATTTTGTCCTTACAGAGATAAGGACAGCACCTAGGCAGGTGTGCCTTGAACAGAATGGACGCTTAACTGGATGAAGGTGGTGTTTGTTTGGAAGATAGCTATTCTCTATAAAGGGCAACATTCAGGTGTAGCAGCATAGGAGGAGTTAATGCTGGGCTTGGGAACTCCTGCAGCTGCTGTGCATTTGGGAAAGGAGGCAGCCAGCCCATCTCTTGCTGGAACAAAGCCAGTGAACACTGGCTTTCCCTCTCTGTCCAGGGGAGCCTCCTGTCACACAGCTCAGCACTGCCCCCTGGCGCCACAATGCTTCAGGGAAAGGGAGCATAAAAGATGGGTCCCTCCCTTTCCCCTCACTTCCCTACTGGATGCCTGGCCCCCTGTTTGTTCAGTGCACATCACACCTCCTAGATGTGTTGGAACCTGGCGGAAACATGCTTCTCCCTCGGGTGCCCTAACAGGAAATGGACGGGATGGCCGGGGAGCTGAGAAGGCCTCACCCACAGCAGCTGTCCTGGCTCTCTGCCCACAAACCCCGGCCTTTCTGCCTGACTTTGGTCACCAGAAATTTTCATTCAAGCCCAGGGACCTCAGGACACCCAGACATGTGTGTGCAGTCACGCTGCCCCGATGTGGCTGGACTTGAAGACACAAGCATGCATTCTGGTGTCGTGACAGAGACACTTCAAGGTCACACAGGCCTGGCCAGGATTAAGAGAAAAGCTCACCCTGGGCAATCTGCCAGGCAGACACAAGTTTACATTGGGGGATAATGTGGCTTGCTTCATATATGCAGATGCTACAGAGTCACAGAAACACATTGGAAGAAGTTCCCTTGACCTTTCTGCCCCAACCTCTCCACTGACCTCCACTCAAATCTCCATCTGCCTTTCAGACATCTTGAACTGGGTGTCCAGTAGACACCTTAAATTCAGCACATTAAATATGGAACTCATTCTCTTCCCTACCTAAACCCTCTTGTCTCCTTACCTTCCCTATTTCTGTTGAGAACGACACCATCCTTCCAGTCTCTCAAGCTCAGGACTTATCATCTTCAACTCCTCACTATCTCTCACCCTTCATAGCCAACCTGCCTATCGATCTCACCTCTGCAACATTTGTCAAATGTACCCCACCTCTGACATGGCCACCACTCTCGTGCAGGTCCCCATCACCTCATGTCTGGAATACTGCAACAATTGCTGGTAGGTCTGCCTGTTTCAAGGCTCTCCCCACTCCAATCCATTCTCCATTCAGCCACTAAAGTCATTTTCCTAAATCTCAGGTCTGACCCTATCACCCCTTCCCCCTACTCAATAAACTCCAGTGGCTCCCTATTGCCTCCAGGATAAAATACAAAATCCTCTGTTTGGCATTCACAGCCTCTTATAGCCTAGCCCCCTCCTACCTTTCCATTTCTCTTGGCACCTTACTCCTTGACATGGACTCTTCAGGCCAGTGACATCGGCCACCTGGCTGTTCCACAAACAACACACTCCATCTCTGGGGTCTGGGCATTTTCTTTGACTGTCCTTGACGCCTGGAAGACTCCCTCCTCATCTCTGTCTATTGCCTTCCCTGGCTTGCTTTAAAACTCAGCTAAAATCCCATCTTCTACAGGGTGCCTCTCCCAACCTCTCTCAGCTCTAAGGCTTTCCCTCTCCTATTTACTTCCTATTTATCCCGCCTATAGCTTGTTTATATATTTATCATCTCCTCCACTAGATTGTAAGTTTCCCATTAGCAGAGACTTCTTTTGCCTCTTTTTGTAGCTCCAGTGCTTAGCATGATGCCTGGCACATATTTGGGGCTTAATAAATACTTATTGATAAATTGACCTTGCATGTCCAGACAATTATATATGCATTGAAGTACCCTACACTCACGTACACACACACATATACCTGACACATGTATGAATAATAACTCATTTTCTCTAGGCTTTAAGGTTTACAAAACACTTTCCTCATAAACAATCCTGTGAAGTAAGGAGCATCAATATGATCATCCCATTTTAAAGATAAGGACACTGAGGCCTCAGAGAGGGGGAATGACTTGCCCATAAAATGAATGACTACCCAAGAAGACAGGCCAGCAGAGAGCAGCTTCTCTGTGCTTATGTTAACCTGAGGCCTCTCCATATCATGGAAAACAGTCAACATCTGCCTGGTGTTAACATCTCAGGGATGCTCTTGAGGACACTGCCAACAGGAAGCATGAAGGAAAACATCTGGACGGGCCTTAATCCCACAGCACTGCATATTCCCCAGGCCTGTTCTCCAGTCTGCACTGCTTCGGAGATCCAGCCACCTGGCTGCTCACACGGACGTCCAGCAGTAAAAAGTGTTTGCCTTCAGCCAGAGACAATCAGAAACCTAGTGGGAAGGGCTGGGAGGAGGGAGGGCAGGATTCCTTCTGTAGCACTCCCATTTCTTCCTCTTGGCTCCCCATCCCACTAAATGCTGTTACTCCTTTTGTAATTATGTGGCAGAGTAAAAAGAGCACTGATCCAAAGGCCAAGTGGAAAAAAGAGCTGGGTTCAGGTTTCACGTCCACTATTTTACTAGCTTAGTCAGGTCTCCGCCGCTCTGAGTGCTTCCTCATTTGAAAAATGATGATAATCATAGTGATCCCCCTGCCTCCCCAGGGCTGTTGTGAGGATAAAACAAGATTATAGGCATGAAAAAACTTTCTAAATTCCAAAGTTCTACACGAACATAAGGAATTCGTTTTGTTCCTTTTAATACAGAAATTGTATTTAATGTATGTCCTGAATGTCTGATCTGCTGCCTTCCACTATAAACTGGGGGGGTAGGGTGGGGTGGGGCAGCAAGGAGAGCTGCTGTTGGACTCACTTGGCAGAGAGGAATCCTTGAGAAAAGCAGATAAGGATGAAAATCATTGTGGTGTGTGACTGATTGGTGCAACTAGATAATGACATTATACTTAACAAGGTCAAGGTTTCAAATTTGATTCACATATGGGCACATTGGCTTTTCTCAGTCCCTAGTCTAGAACTAATATCTCAACCATATGACCAGCCCACTGAAAGAAGAAAAAAAAGTGAGAAGTATGAGACCATGGTCACGAGGAGAACTGAGTGACCATGAGTGAGAGAGTGCAGATGGGCACAATTCCATTATTCCTACTTGACAAGAAATTTAAAGGCCACAGTACATAAAGGAAAATGCACAGAGGTTGATTACCCCAACTCAGTAAACTAACATCAGACAGAACCAAAGAGTGATGTTGAGTTACAGAACAAATATCAAATGAGGAGTCAGGAGCTCTGGCCCTGTGACCTTTGGCCAATTGCTTCCACTGGCTGGGCTTTGGTTTCCACATCTGTAATAATACCAGCCCATCCATACATTTGGTGCTTGAGGGTTTACAGAGCTCATTCTGTACCACAGAATTATGAGGTAGGATCCCAGATAGATTTGGAGCTTGCAGGGATGTTAGATGTTGATCAGCCTGCCCATTTTCCAGGTGAGGAAACCAAGACCCGAAAAGTTGAAAGACTTCGCCTGTGGTCACATAGAGTCAAGATTCTGACCCAGACCAGCACTCTTTCTACTGTACTATGCCAACTCTCATAGTGTAAGGATTATTATCATTACTTTTCAGATGAGGAAACTGAGACCCAAGAGAGGTTTAGTGACTTATCCTCGGTCCTAAATGATAAAGCCTGGAGTCAAACCTAAGTCCCAGGATCCTATTTATTGCTGACCAGGACCTCAGAAGCCACCTAGTCCAACGCCCTTCTGAACATCATCTTCCCACAACATCTTGCTTATTTGAAACAAGTCAAGTCAAGCCAACAAGCTTTTATTAGGTGTTTACAATGTTCCAGGCACCATGCTAAGTTCCCTCAAGGAACTCATATTCTAACAGGGGAAGACAACGTATAAAAAGAAGCTGGAAAAGGGAGAGGGAGGGAAGGGAAGGTTCCCATCGTGGAGAAAGAAGTCCAGAAAGTCAGGAGGGGCACCAGGAGAGAAAGGGAGGAATGAAAACGGCTGACCTGGACCCTTTCTTAAAATGAAAGTTCTGAGAGGAACTGGTCCACCAGAAGAAAGGGCTTGCAGGGGCAGAGGGATGTGACTATGGTATAGACTCTACATTATAGAGGAAAGACCTGGCTCTGGAGTCAGTGGAATTGGGTTCAAATCTCACCCCTGCCACTTGCTGCCTGGAAAACCTTGGGAAAGTCATTTGACCTCTCTAAAACTCAGTTTCCTTATCTGTAAAATGAAGCGGCTGAACTAGACCACCTCATGGGTCCCTTTCAGCTCTAAATCCTAAATCCTAAGACTGCAGTCTCTAAGACCCATACCAATTCTACCAACTCTTTGGTAGTGGGGTGAGGATGGTAGGCAGGGTTCAATTTTGCCTTTATATCCAGCTGTCTTGGGCAAATCACTGAACAGAATACAACAGTAGTTTGTGAGCAAACACTCATTTAATTGGATAATCATTCCCTGCCCCCCTTCCCCACCATGGGGCTGAGTTGGCTCACTGAGAAATCCCTGTATGAGTGGAGAAAGTATGAGCCAGGCCAACAGCAGGGGCCCAGTGCCCTTATCAGGGTGACGTGAAGAGGAGATGTTTGCCCTGGTCCATCTGTGCGTGACTCTCAGGAGGCAATCCTTCCACTTCCTTTGTGACAAGGCTATCTCTACACATCAGGGCCCCTCTGGCTGAACCACCACGCCTGTAGGCCCACTGACAACTTGATCAGAAAAACAGATAAAGCCCCCGAACCAACATGAGCCTAGTAGTCCAAACAGAGTGGGAGTGTTGGTTGGTCAGCTTTTCCCTGTGACTGATGGATTTCCCACGTCTTATCAAGCAGGAAGGGGAAAGGGTGTGGGGAGGGTGTGATATGATTTCCAACCATCTGTCCGTGTCATCCAGTTCAAGATCGTAATCAAAGTGAATAGAAACGGACTCGTCCTCCTAGTGACTGGAGGCCTGGTCCTGTTCTCTGACCCAGATCCCAAACATTAATAATGATCACTGACATTTAAATGTGAAGAATCACAGAACCCAAGAATTTCAGGGAAGGAAAAGAACGCAGCAACCTCATTTAACTCATGCCAAGAAGTGAATGTCCGCCTCAGCACACCAGACAAGGGGTCACTTAGCTCCTGCCCAATGTCCTCCACTGTGGAGAAAACCCATGACCTTCTCAGATACTTCTAGTCGTAAGGTAGTTTCTCCTGACATCAAGCCTCAGTTTACCTCTTTGCAATTTGGCTTATTGCTTTTAATTCTGTCCTCTGTCGACAAAGAGAATGAATCCAATCCCTGTTCCCCATGACAGCTCCATCCTCTCTGAGTTTTCTCTTCTCCAACCTAGACATCCTCGTTTCCTTCAAATGACCCTTCTATGGCATAGGCTGGAGACCCTGTGCTCTCCTGCTTGCTCCTTTTTGGGCATTGCCAGTTTACCAATGTCCTTCATAAAGTGTGGCACCCAGAAATGGACACAATGTCTCAGATAGGGTATGACCAGCAGAGAGGACCCATCGTCTCCTTAGGAGCAGAAGCTATGCTTTACACATGTTATCTTGTTTGAGCTTCACAACAACCCTGTGAGGGAGGTGTTACAGGCATTATTTTGCCCTTTATAGATTGGGAAATTGGGATTCAGAGAGGTTAATTGACTTGTCCGTAGTTACATAGCTTTGCTGTCCAGATGCTTCAGTCGTGTCTGACTCTTCTTGGCAAAGATACTAGAGTGTGGTTTGCCATTTCCCTCTCCAGCTCTTTTTATAAATGAAGAACTGAGGTGACCAGGGTTGAGTGACTTGCCCAGGGTCACACAGCTGCTAAGTGTCTGAGGCCAGATGTGAACTGAGTCTTCCTGACTTCAGGCCTGGCATTCTATCCACTGTCCCACCTCAGTGCCCGGTCATACAGCCAGTGAGTGTCAGAGGAGGGGATTTTAACAGCCAAGTCCAGAACTCTATCCACTATACCAAGCTGCATCTCACGTTATGTTGAGGCAGCTTGGCATGGCTTCAGAGATGTAAGTTTTGAGAAAATTAGTAAAGAGAGGTGGCATGGGAGGAGAGAAAAGAGAATTATCCATGTACTCAAAAGTTATTAAGGTTCTCTCCAAAGTTAAAAGGGAAAAAGGGCTAGGAATGAGGATGGAGCAGGAGGTGAGGGAGGGAAGAAAGATGCTTTTGGGGGGCAGTAAATAAGCCTTGATCATGGGACCAGAGAATAAATTAACTGCAGGAGATGAGCAGGAGGGGCTTCGGGCTCAGAGGAGGGAATTCTACACATCAAAGTGATTTATAGTCATCACGCTGAAGATCCCAGAGGGGCCCCTGCCAACCGAGGTCAGAGGCTGGCTGTTTATAGTGTCTCTGGAAACAGCCACTGAATCCAATCTAGCTAGAGAGCTAAGGCGCTATTGTAGAGAATCCCAGATGAAATCGACGGCCTTATTCAGCTTCAGAACTTAAGCTAATGTTTTCCCACTACTTCAACACCCCTGCCCACCCCAACATTTACATCCTTTGAGAAATCCTTCATAATGAACTCCAATCAGAGCTATTCACCCCAGGAGTATGCCCCCCTTCCAATGCTTGAGTCATATTCCCTGCGTATACTACATCAGTTGTTTATTTCTGTTGCCTTCATGATGCCCTGGAGAAAAGAAGACCAAAGAGATGGGAAGTGTGAGGAATGATCACTGTCTTTACATGTTTGAAATGCTTTCACGTGGCAAATAGATTTGAGTTTTCCCCTCCGGCTAGAGGGGAAGTGTTAGACCACTTAGGGTGGGAGTGGTAGGGAAGGACATTTGAGCTCAGTGTGAGGAGGAAATAGAGCAATCCAGAGAGAAATGGCTAGTGAATTCCTCATTACTGGGAGTATTTGATCAGCGACACTGTGATAACCTGGTAGGGATTCTGTACAGTAGATTCTTGCAGAGGTCCTTCAGGACCTCCTGACATCAAGATTCTATGACTATGTATTTTTTATATGTGTGTATGTGTGTATAATCTCGCCAGCCATACTGGAAGCTCTCTGAAGGCAGGACTGTGTCTTCTTAGTCCTCTGAATGACCTTTGGACTCCATGAACTTTGAGTTCCCTTCCAACTCTGGGAGCCTGTGATTCCCTAGCCAGTCATGGGATTTAGAGGTGATAGCGACCTGAGAGGTTATAAAATCCAATTCCCCACCCCCTTTCAATCGATCAACCAATCGATCAACAGACATTTAATAAGCACTATAATGTTAGGTGCTGGGAAAACAAAAAACAAAATAAAATGGTCCCCACCCTCAGGTAGCTTATATTTTACTGCAGGAGGCAACATGTACGTAGGGGAATATGTATAAAATATATACGAAACAAAGACAAAGCAATTTGGGGGAGGGAAGGATCATGCAGATGGTGGCACCCGGGCTGAGTTTTAAAGGAAAGAAAGGATTCTAAGAGGTAGAGGTGGGAAGGGATTACAGATCAAGCATGGGGTAGGGGGTGGGGGGTGGGGGGAGGTGGTGGGGGTGGTGGTGGTGCAGGGACAGCTAGTACAAGGACTTTCTGCATTAGCACTGAAGGAGTAGTTGGAGTAAATGCAATAACCAGACAAGTGAGAGTCGTCTGCAAGGCTTTGGAGATACTGGCCTTTAATAAAGCAAAGTTTTGATGAGGGGGGTGAGACATAAGTAGAGAACATGGGGGTAGCTAGACGGTACAGTGGATAGAGAGCTGGACTTGGAGTCAGGAAGACCCGAGTTTGAATCCTGCCTCAGACACTTACTAGCTGGGTGAGTCAGGGCAAGGGATTTAATTTCTCAGTCTCAGTTTCTCTATCTGTAAAATGGGGATAATAATAGTGCCTACTTCATAGGGTTGTTATAAAGCTCAAATAAGATAATTAAAGTATTTTGCAAACCTTAAAATTTTACATAAGTGTTAGTTACTACTGCTGCTGCTGCTGCTGCTGCTACTACCACTCCTCCTCTTCCTCTTCTTCCTCCTCCTCTGCCTGTTCCTCTTCTCCCTCTTCCTCCTCCTCCTCTTTCTTTTCCTCCTCTTCCTCTTTCTTTTCCTCCTCTTCCTCTTCCTCTTCCTCCTCCTCTTCCTCTTCCTCCTCCTCCTCCTTTGCCTCTTCCTTTTCTTCCTCCTCTTCCTCTTCCTCTTCCTCCTATTCTGCATAGAAGTGTCCCCTGCACAGGCACTGAGAGGAGGCAGTAAGTTTGCTTGGCTGGAATCTGACTTGGGAAGCCACAAGAAATGAGGGCAGTTATATGGGAAGGGGAGCAGGATAGAGTGGAATAAGAGGGGATAATGGTATCCTGGGAGAAGTCTGGATTTGATTCTGTAGGTAGTTGAGAGACAGGGGGCAAGGGAAAGCCAAGAGTTTGAAACCCAGCAATCTTCCGACTGCTGACAGGCTAAGGGGTGACTGAGTCCATTCGCCAGCCAAGTTTCAAGTTAGTTTTCTGAAGAAAAACTGGCTGAGAGGTGCCAAAGGACATTTTGGTTGGAGGGCGTTTAATTCAGTTCAAAACGGGTAAAACAATGTTCAGAACGAGTAGGGGAATGCAGTGGCTTTATGGGCTGCATGCTCCTAAGGCCACCAGTTTGAATCCACCTCACAGCATGGTCTTAGGATTGCCCCCAAGGTCTAGCAATGCCTCAGTTTCTCCAGTTTTGCAGAGTGCATAGGAGAGGATGTTAACCCTTTTTTCCTCCTCTGGCCTCAGGGGTCTCCGCTAATAAAAACGATTGTAAAACCTTTTGCACATAGCAAACTCTACTGGACACAACAGAAGCAATTCTTTCCCACAGAGGGGAATTCAGTTCCTTCTGGAATCCACTCTGGGTGTATCTGCCCTCCAAAGAAGGAGCCCTTTTGTTCCCTTGTGGCGTCTTTGAAAGCTGCTCCACTGGGACAAGCCATTGCCTGGGCCCCATGCCCATAGGCTGGCAGCCATCACAGCTCCAGACAAGGGAAACTTTGTGTGCCTCTAAGGCCTTGTGTTCCAGCCTCTCAGCCTTGAGAAGGGGTCAGTTCTCACTTGGACGGCGAAGGGAGCTAAGGCACAGAGAGGAAGCAGTAATGCTATGGAGGCCACATGGATGGCTTGGGAGGAGCAGAGAACAAAATCCTGTTTGGTGTGGAAATGGGAACACATCTCTCTGACCCAGTGCCTTCTGTGAGCTGATATCCGGGGGCTTGTCTCCCCTACTATTTGGTCTTGGATCAGCCTGCTACATTTTTCAGTCAATAAACATTTACTAACAACCTACTATGTGCCAGGCACTATGTTTAGTGCTGGGCAAAAGACTTCTCCAAAATTAGACCCTTCCTTAGAATCATACGTGTAGAACTAGAAGGGATCTGTGAGGTTGTCTAGCTCAACCTCTCCTTTACTGATGGGAAACTGAGGCTCAGAGAATGTAAATGCTCTGCCCAAGGTCACACAGACAGGAAGCACCAGAGTCAAGATCTGAACCCAGGTCCTCCAACTCAAGTCAGAACTCTTTCTATCATACTGTGCCGCTTCCTTTCTTCCTGGGCTATAAGAAAGGATTGACTAAAGACACCCAACAAGGGTATAGCTGGCCGGAAAAGAAGGTGCGTTGGCCATGTAGTGAGAACAAGAGACACAAGAGATGGATATCCTGAGTCCTGCACTGGTAACCACAAAATGTGAAGAGAGAAAGGCTGCCAGCATGATGGATAGAGCCTCCATGGAAGATTTCTGGGAGGACATGCACAAAAGCCTCCTGATAGGAGAAAGCCTGGATAGGCTGCAATCTCTCCTGGGGAAGCAAACTCCCACATCCATTAAGTCACAGATTCATTGAAGTATGGAAGCATCACATGTGGTTTGAAAAGAATTGTCCTCAAAACAACTCCACGAGGTCAGGAGTGCCAGCAAGTATTGTTATCCTAATTTTGTATAGGGATGAGGACTAGACCTGTGATTTCACCAGTAACGGGGATTCCCAGATGAGGAAACTCCCTCCATCAATGAAGGTAGGTACCCTCCCTGAAATTTAGAGTCATAGTGTGTTGCCTAGAGTACTGACAGGTTAAGTGACTTGCCCACTGTCACATAGCCAGTGTGTGTCAGAGGTGAAACTTGAACCCACGTCTTCCTAAGTCCAAAGCCAGTTCTCTGTCTACTACCCCATGCTACCTCTCATCCTTTTACAGATGGGCAAATGGATCCATTGAGAGGTTAAATAATTTGCATCGGTCCAATGGTTAGAAAGTTATCAGAGTTAGGATTTGAACCCAGGTTTCCTTATGCCATTGCTTGCTGCCCAGCATGTTATGATGGCCAAATATGAGCCTAGAAAATTATGTGGAGAAACATCACTGAAATGCAGAGACCTCCCAGACAGGGCTGAGGTAAGGATAAGGGCAGTGTGCCTGGTCAGTTGTATTAACCAAGCTAATCTTTGGTGAAGTTTTCATTGCTGGGATAAGAAATATGGATTCAGTAAAGCTCTTCCCTGTTTCTCCTTTTGATTCCCCCCATATTGGCCAGCCACACATTTTTCTCTGGGTGTGGGAAATGACACACCTATAAATCTAAGCCACCAGGAAGTCAGTCACCATCTCCTTAGCCACTCACCTTAGTCCTACACTTTCCGCATTCGACTGGACAAATTTCTCACCGATTCCAATGAATCTCACATTGGTAACTTGGTCAACAACCTAACTGTTGCCTTTTAATACAATTCAACAAATATCCATTGCGTGTTTAATACTTGTGAGATACCAAGGATACAAAAGCAAAGGTGAAATAGCCCCTGTCGTAAGGAAGCCTACACTCTAAGATCACAATCGTGCACTAGTGACTTTGTAAGTATTTTGCCTGAGTTCTTTCTCCTATCAGTTAAGACCCCAGCTCCCCAAAGCCAGTGATCTGTCTCCTTTTTCTTTCTTAACTACAGAAACACAGAGTCTCCAAATTGGAAGGGATCCCAGAGGCCATTCAGTGGATCCCAAAGCTGACCAAAAGTCCTTTCTAGGACAAAATAATGGTATTTATATAGCACTTGGAAGTTTGCGAAGCACTTTACATGTGTTTTCCTGTCTGATGTTCTTAACAGTCCTGTTGTTAAGCTGAGGTAGGTGCCTTAAACACTTACTGGCTGTGTGATCCTGGGCAAGTCAAATCTTTATCACAGTTTCTCCAACAATAAAATAACAAATGAAATAATATTTGTGAAGTGCTTGCCATATAATAGGCCCTTAATAAAGGCTTGTCTCTCCCTCTTCTACCATTATTCTCATCTTATGTATTAGGAAACTGAGGCTGAGAGAAGTTAAGTGACTTGCCCAGGGTCTTACAACTAGTAAATTGTAAGTGTCTGAGACAGGGTTCCAATGCAGGTCTTCCTGACTGCTGCTCCAACAACCTACCTATTGCACCACCCATCTGCCTCATCAATGGCATGTGGTCACCTGGCCTCCCCTTGAAAATCTCCAGTGTGAGTGAACCCACTGGTTTCTGGAGCTGGCTATTCCATTTTGGGAAGTTTCTCCTTACAACGAGCTAACATCTGCCCCTTTTCAACTTCCATCCTCATTCTGCCCTCTAGGGCCAAGCAGAACAAAGCTAGCCCTTCCACATGACCACCTTATAAATGCTAAAGACTGCCACTAGTTCCCTACAAGTTCTTATGCAGTTGAGCTGGAGGGTTCCATCAATGTCCATTGATTCATGTCTAAAGACCCACTCATAGAGGCTCCATGGGAACATCCTGCTCTTCTCTGAAATCAAGGCCAGCCTCCAGATGCACCTCCTGCCCCCTCCTCTCTATTCTGGCCCTTTCCCATAATCCCAGGCAGTTCTGCCGATCCTCTGCACTTGGGACGCTGATGTATCCCTACTGATGGATCTCTGAAGCCCTATCCTGAGGCTTAACTCAGAGTCATTACATTCCGCTTCACAAATTAGGGAGCTTAAGTAGCTCAGTGGATGCAGTGATGGACCTGGAAAGCAAGACCCGAGTTCAAATTCAGACTCAGACACTACCAGTTGTGTGACCCTGTGCTGGTCACTTCAACTCTGTCTGCCTCTGTTTCTTTATCTATAAAATGGGGATAATATTTCCTCATTGATGAGGCAGAATGAGGTGGCTAATAGATGATCTCCAAGGTCCCATTCAGCTCTAACAATGTATGATGCTAAGTGGCCCATAGTCCAAAGGGAAAAGGTTCTGGGGCCTCCAAGATGAGGCAGCAAATGCCAGGAGGCAGATTATCTAGTGGTTCCCAACACTAGGAATGGGCAGCTCGTGGCACAGTGCATGGATCATTGAACTTGGAATCAGGAAGACCTGTGTTTAAAATCCAGCTTTAGACATGTACTGCCCGCATGATCCTGGACAAGTTGCTGTACCTCCTTCTGCCTCAGTTTCCCGATGGAGATAATAGCAGCACATACCTCCCAGGGTTGTTGTGAGAATCAAATTAGATAATATTTGTAAAGCACATTGTAAACCTTAAAACACTCCATAAATGTTATTATTATTATAAATGCATAGTAGATTTGGGCAGATGACCAAGTTCCTACATGATTCTTTAGGCTCTTTCCCAGAGAAATCTCCCGGCTTTCAAAAGGCAATTTCTACAAAGCAGTGCTTGCCAGGATCCTTTCAACTCCTTTTTGCTGAAATGTGGCTCCACCTGGGAGTAGGTGTGTTCAACCACATAGCCCACCCAGGACTTGCCCATCTAACCAGTCCTACGTCCTCAGGTTCCCCAACTACTGCCTCTTTGGGAATCTGGCTGAATAACCTAGAATGGAAACTGAAGCGTTCCAGGGTCCTTCCCCAAGGCAGCCAAAGCAGCATCTGCTCTCCAGATTTCGCCGTTCCAGAAGCACCTTCTGCTGACGAGGACCCTGTGCCAATGGGTGAGGGCTTCATTTGAACTTGGAAAGCTGCCTCCTGAGTCTGCGGAATCTACAGGAAAGCCTGCCACAAAGTCTTCCTTGGATTACCCACAAGTATTCTAATGATACTCATCTCTGTTTCATGCATCTAATTTATCAGAACCCAGAGTCTCTTGTTGATCATTGATGATTATTGTCTGATAGGAGAGCCAGAAGTTCATAGATCTGGATCTGGAAGTGATCTCAGTAGTCATCAGTCCAACCCCCTCATTTCACAGAGAAGGAACTGAGGCCCAGAGAAATTAAATGACCCCAAATCTCCTGATGTGATTGTTGAGACGCAGCCCCTGATGTCAGGGAGCTCTCAGTTGGGTGGAGGAGTCAGAGTCCTGCTTTGGGACAGCTCCTTTGGGAGCTCCCGATCTGGGAGAGGAGAGGGATAAGACACAAACAAGAGATACCTTTAAAATGCAAATGAGAGAAAACTATAGGCATACACCTTGTGACATTGGGCAAGCCATTTCCCTTTTTTGGGGGGCCTTAGTTTCCTCCTCCATAAAATGAGAGGATGGCACTAGGTAATCTTGAGGATACCTTCTCCTACCAGCAAGTCCTATGATCCCATCACCCAAAACAGTAGCTGGATAGGGAAATGTATATCCATGTCAAGGCAGCTCTTGAAGTGACCGAATCAATAGGAAAGTGGTGTGCTGTATGTGTGTGTGTGTGTGTGCGTGTGTGTGTGTGAGAGTACCACTTCCTCCTTTACTCATGTTCACATCCTTTTCCATCCCCTGAAGGCACCTATGTCTTCCAGTTCACTGAGTTGCTGTCCTTGGTGCATTTGAGAAGAAACCAAGAGGTGTAGCAGAGGAAATGTTGGACCTCATGTCAGAATTACCTCTTATCTCTCAGGTTCTTGTTAGCTATGTTACTGGACTTTCCTGAGCCTCAGTCTCCACATCTGTAAAATGGAGATAATAAATCCTACCTTACAAAGTTGTGTGGATTCAATGAAGTATTGTGTGGCAAGAGCTTTGTCAACCTTAAAGTGAATGAATGAATGGCTTAATGAATGAAAAGCATTTAAATGCTTCCTATGAGCTAGGCTCTATGCTATGAATATAGCTGTGAAATATGACGATTATTCAAAATTCATTTTTAAGGGTATTGGCTCTGATACAAAATAACTCCTGGTCCCAAAAGTATGGGAAACCTCAGACTCCTATTCTGAAAAAGGAACCTCCAAAAATCCTTACAGAAAAAAAAATCATCATTTAAAAAATCGATTTTCTTTTCTTCAAGTGTGAACTTCTGCAAGGCGGGGGCTCTGTCTTGTCTGTTCTGCTCTGAACATCTTGGGTGCTCATTCATAGCAAAGCAGATAATTCCTAGGGTTTCACTAAGAAACTGGAAACATGGATGCTGGCAGTCAGCTCCACACCCCAATCACTTGAAGGGCATCTAAGGAAGACCAGACTCTCCAGGGCTTTGGGAAGGAATAAACACATAGAAAAAATAGGAAAGGATGTGGTAAAGACCAAGGCTAGAGAAATGCTGAGAAAGTTCACCATTCCCACTATCTGCTTGTGGCAGGTCTGTGGCCAGCCCTGAATGGCAGCCTAACTTTTTAAAGGTCTACTAGGCTTTTTTATTTAAAGTTTTGAGTTGCAGATTCTATCCCTCCTTTCCTCCTTCACCCTCCCCCTCCCTGAGATGGTAAGCAATCAGATCTAGGTTATACATGTGCAATTTATGTGAGACATTTCTATATTAATCATTTAAAAAATAAAATGAAAGAAAGAAAGTGAAAAATCTTCAGTCTGTATTCAGTCAATATCAGTTCTTTCTCTGGAGAAAGATAGTAGGCCTCATCATTAATCCTTTGGGATTGTCTTAGATCATTGCAATGCTGAGAATAGCTGTTATTCACAGTTCTTCATCAAACAATATTACTGTTACTGTGTATAAAGTTCTCCTGGTTCTGTTCACTTTACTATGCATCAGTTCACGTAAGTCTTTCCAGGTTTTTCTGAAATCATCCTGCTTGTCATTTCTTAAAGCATGATACTATTCCATTACAATCATAAACCACAACTTGTTTAGTAATTCCCCAATTAATGGGCATCCCTTCGATTTCCAGTTCTTGGCCACCACAAAAAGGATTGCTATAAATATTTTTGTACAAATAGGTCCTTTTTTCCTTTTTTTGATGTCTTTGGGATATAGATCTAGCAGTGGTATTGCTGGATCAAAGGGTACGCACAGTTTTATAGTCCTTAGGACATAGTTCCAAATTGCTCTCCAGAATGGTTGGATCAGTTCACAACTCCACCAACAAAACCTAATGTTCTAGTTTTCTC
Organism: Trichosurus vulpecula; assembly: GCF_011100635.1. Classification (NCBI taxonomy): domain Eukaryota; kingdom Metazoa; phylum Chordata; class Mammalia; order Diprotodontia; family Phalangeridae; genus Trichosurus; species Trichosurus vulpecula. Next base: position 102,011,304 of record NC_050576.1, on the reverse strand, counting down.
ACATTCCCTCCAACATACAACATTTTCCTTTTTTTGTCATATTACTCATTCTGATAGGTGTGAGGTGGTACCTCAGAGATGTTTTAATTTGCATTTCTTTGACCAATAGTGATTTAGAGCATTTTTTCATATGACTATAGATAGCTTTGATTTCTTTGTCTAAATACTGCCTCTTTATATCCTTTGACCATCCATCAATTGGGGAATGACTTATATTTTTATAAATTTGGTTTAGTTCTCTCTATTTTTGAGAAATGAGGCCTTTATCAGAGATACTTGCTGCAACTCCTCCCCCCCCCCCAGTTTTCTGCTTTCCTTATAATTTTGGTTGCATAGGTTTTGTTTATACAAAAAATTTAGTTTTATATAATCAAAATGATCTGTTTTACATTTTGTAATGCTCTATCTTCTTTGGTCCTAAATTCTTCCCTTTTCCATAAATCTGACAGTTATACTATTCCATGGTTTTCTAGGGGGGAGGGGAAGGCAGGGCAATCAGGGTTAAGTGACTTGTCCAAGGTCACACAGCTAGTATGTGTGTCAAGTGTCTGAGGCTGGATTTGAACTCAGGTCCTTCTGATTCCAGGGCCAGTGCTCTACTCACTGTGCCTCCTAGCTGCCCCTCCATGCTCTCTTAATTTGCTTATGGTATCACCCTTTCTTTGTAAATCATGTACCCATTTTGATCTTATCTTGGTATACTGTGTGACTTCTTGGTTTATATGTATTTCCTGCTACACCGTTTTCCAGTTTTCCCAGCAGCTTTTTTGTGAATACTGAGTTTTTGTTCCAAAAGCCTGATCTTTGAGTTTATCCTATACTAGATTACTGTGGTCATTTACTATAATATAATTTCTACCTAATCTATTCCACTGATCCAGCCCTCTATTTCTCAGCCAGTACCAGCTTGTTTTGATAATTACCCATTTATAATACAGTTTGAGATCTAGTACAGCTGGACTACATTCTTTCGTATTTTTTTATTGATTCCCTTCACCTCCTTGAGTTTTTGTTCTTCCAGATGAATTTTGTTGTTGTTGCTTTTTTCTAGGGCAGCCTGACTTTTCCAGCTGCCTGTCAGGGGGACCCAGGAGTCTGGAGAATTTCTGGCTCTGGTCTTAAATGAAACGTAGCAGTTGGGCAATCTCCACTGGCTCCTTCCTACAGGGAAGGAGCCCAGAAGAAAGACAAGGGAAAGAAGGAAATGCTTTGGAGTTAAGTCATTGGGTTCTGAGTACCCTCCTGAGGGAGCCAATCTGGCCTCAAAGGGCCTCTGGGCAAGGAATAACAACTCACATTTCTGCAGCTCTTCAAGGTTTTCTTCACGGTAACCCTGTGAGGTAGGCAGGGCAAATATTATTATCCTCAATTCCTAGATGAGGAAACTGAGGCTGAGAGAAGTCAAGCGACTTGCCTGGACAGGTGAAAGTTCTTTGTCCCAGGTCCTATGTGTAATAAAGAACAGATTTTTTGTCAGATTTTGACCTGGGTCTCCTCACTCCATGTCTATCACTCTTTCCACTTAATGCCACACATGTAAGTGACTGCCATAGCAAGCGGGCCCTTAGGTATCATTGAGAGTGGAGTAATATCCTGCAAAGCAGGCTGCACAAATTCCCATGATGCCAGGCTTCTGAGCAGAACCTCAAAGACTCAGACTATGGCTGGTTCTCCTTCTCCTCCATCCTCAGATACCAAACTGCAGAGGTTATAAACCTGTGTGGAGCAGGCACTTGGCTCACCTATGGAGAAGCCCCACCATACACTGAATAAGCAAAAACTGTCAAGCAAAAATTTGGGGGGCAGCCCACATCTTTTTATAACTGAACATGTTATTTATGGGGAGTGACTACAAGGTGATTTTGGACTATAGAGAGGAAAATGGAGGGCCCAGCTACTGTCTCCATGATGTAGGTAGAAAACTAAAAGAAAGAAACTAGATTGGTGGAATCATAAGTATTTTGGCTTGTCTGGGGCTTTGTCCTAGTGGAAATTTACAACCTACACTGGCAACTAGTTAGCAGGCAAATTAGTTAAAATAGGAAACAACAAGATGGCACACACTTCCTTTCTCTGGAAGCCACACCCCAGCTGGTCTGAGATCTAGCCTCAGAATACCCAACGAGTAGTGAGTAGCAGTGACCCCAGGTCTCTGCCATGGCTATGAATGAGGGCTTTTGAAAGACTGAGGATTTCTAGTGAACAGCCATGGAGGAGAAACTGAAGTCAGGAGAATAAATGACTTTTTCAAGACCCCAGAGTAAAGGGCTGTAGGGGAGAACCCAGGGTTCTGGTTTGATCTCACTTCTCTGTCCCTCACACACATTGCTTTGATCCACAGCTCCACAGCCCATTTTCAAACCTTCCCATTCCATGGACTAGGTTGGGCTTCCTCACGCTGAGAACAGACAACAGGTGTAGCTCGGATTCTTTCAGATCAAGAACTGGTCTAAAGTTGTTGCTGATTTGGGACCAGAAGAGCCTGGGAATCAGGACTGAATTCTATGAGACAATGTCTCCCTCTGCTGGTGGAAGGACATGTAGAAGAAATTTAGACTAAGCTCTCAGCCCTGTTACTTTGAGATTCATCCCAAGGTTAAGAGCTACAAAGGGTCTTTGGAAACATCTTGCCTCTGTTTTACAGATGAGGAGACCAAGGCCTAGATTGGTGAAGTGACTTGCCTGATATCACACAGGTGTTAAATAGGATTTAGAACACAGGTCTTCTGACCCCAGATTCAACGCTTTTTTCCATGGTAGAACATTGCCTCTCCTTTCCTAGCTTGACCCTTGTTAAGCTCTGGTTTGGGGATAGCCTCATACCCCAAAGAAAAGGATATTACCCTTGTCCTTTCACTCCCCTCAGTTTAGCCTCTCTGTAAAGGTTTTGTCCGTTGGTAACTGGCTGCTTGTTTATAGATCTTTGTGTCTGGGCTCAACACAACACCTAAGAAGAGTACATACAGGGACCAGAGCTTTATGACCTCTCAGGCAGCAGAGCATCAATATTTAATTTTTAATATACTGATGTTTATCTCTCCTCTATGTCTATGCTGCCCCCATCACCACTCATTTGGTACTTAGCAGATCTCACCTTATAGTCAAGTCAAGCCAAGTCAACAGACATTTACTGAGCACTTATCATGAGCCAGGCACTGTGCTAAGACACTGGGAATACAAATACAATCAGAAAGAAAGATAGTCCTTGCCCTCAGTGGATAGAGTGTTGGGCCCACAGTCAGGAAGACCTGCATTTAAATCCTGCCTCAGACACTTACTAGCTGTGTGACCCCAGACCAGTCACTTAACAGCTGTTTGTCTCAGTTTCCTCAACTGTAAAATGGGGATAAGTACAGCACTTACCTCCCAGAGTGGTTTTGAGGATCAAATGAGATATTTGTAAAGCACTTAGCACTGTGTCTGGCACATAGCAGTTGCTTAATAATTGCTTGTCTCTTTCCTTCCTTCCTTCCTTCCTTCCTTCCTTCCTTCCTTCCTTTCATTCCTTCCTTTCATTCTCTTCCAACATGTATGAAGGAGTTGAAAAGGGGTTGCAGAAAGAGATGAAGTTTCCTGGCAAAGGATGCATTGTAGAGAAAGTCTGGGAAAACCAGGAGTACAGCCTGGAGACGAATAAAGACATGGTTGGCCTGGGCCTCTTCTTTAAAAGGGAGGTTCTGGGAGGAACCAGCCTATCAGAGAGAGAGGCTACAGGCATGAGGGGGCACTTCAAATATGGGAAATCCAGGGTTAGAAGAACTTCCAAGGTGAAGAGGTATCTGGGGGGATTGTAGAGAAAGTCTAGGCAAGTAAAGAGAGCAGCCTCGGTGTCTTTTCATAGGTTTATGCCCTGTCTTTCTAACTAGGATTGTAAGAGTGATGAGGGCAAGAACAATGCATATTTTATAGGATCGTATATTAAGAGCTGGAAGGGTTGAAACACTTCACATTCCTCACAGTGTCACTGGATAGCTTAATAGTTTGGTTTTTAAAAATTATTTCCTCTATATGCATGTCTCCAATGAAACTAGGAGTTCTCTGAGGGCAGGGTCTAAATTTTCTGTTCTCTCTCCCAAAATTGGCTGATAAATGGTTCTTCCACATTATATTATTTCTATATGTTTTCATCTCTATGGTTTTGTGGCAATACTCTTATGCTCCAGTGAGTGATAAGGAGCTCTAGCCAGTCAGCCTTCCTATCTATCATTATCTCTCCCAGAATACTCCTGTTTTTATCAGTGATCACCATTGATTTCCTTTAACAATGCCACAAGTAAGGGGGATGAAGCCTCAGCAGAATTATATGAGGTCTCAACTCCTGCTTGACTTGGTCTAAGCAGCTATGGATTTTTATCACCTTTATCCATTTGCAAACTATGGAGAGAAACATATTTTGATCTTGCCATAGGAGTGAATGAAGACTTGTAGAGAAGGATGGAAATGAAGAGGCTATAACTGACTGTATTGGAGGTAGCAGACTATTTCCTACCATTAGGTCTTCCTTGGAAAGGGGTCCCCTTCTACCTCATGAGGCGAGAGAGGCAGCGTGACATGGTAGACAGAGAGACCTGGCTTCAATATGTGTGTGTAAGTATAATATGTATGTATGTGTATATATATATATATATATATATATATATATATATATACACATATATTTATATAATATTGGGAGGTGAGTATGGCATACAAACAAAAAGTATTAATAAAAATCAGATTTTGTTTTTCTTTTTGTTGTTCAGTCATATCCAACTCCCCATGGCCCTATAGACCATAGCAAGCTAGGCTCTTCTGTCTTCTACTATCTCCCCAAGTCTGTCCAAGCTCATGTTCATTGCTTCCATGACACTCTCTATCCATCTCATCCTCTGCCGTCCCCTTATCCTTTTACCTTCAACCATTACTTATTTATTTATAATAAATTTTGTGATGATTTATTTTATTATTTATTTATAATTATAGAGCTTGTGTCTTTAACAAATTTCCACAGACATTCTATAAATGTGTGTTGAATTGAATGGGAAATAAGGAAGAACTGATCCTCTTCGTTGTCAATGAGGGGCAGAATTCTGCTAAAGAGAGGGTGGAAAGGCTGAGGTTTGCTCCCTGGACCCCATACTGGTACAGTAGTTGAGACAAAGAGACAGGGAGAAGGAATATGAGCTGGTGTTTCCATTTGCCTCCTGCCCCAAATTTTCAATACTCTTGTCCTATCTTTGCCCCAGATACCCACTGGGGACCCCTCCACAAGCTGCCACCCTCCTAAGTCAATCTTGAACTAACTACCCCTCCCAGACAGAGCCATATGGCACCCCCAGAAGTTGGCACAGAAGCACTCCTCAGAGCCTTCCAAGCTGTGGTCCTCCTCCCTTCATGCACCCGGGATCCCATCTGGCTTCCAGATCTGCTCCTGCCTGCTGGCTTCCTTTACGGAAACACCTTTTTCCTGCCTCATTGGCTTGTGGTGTTTCCTGCACAGGAAGAGAACCCTTTGATTCAGAGGGGTTATTTATAACCTACCTCCTTCTAGACTTCACTGATTGGGAAGGGCTTCAGGGTTCAGCCCTTTCTCTGGGACATAGCCATGAAGTCAAAAGAGCAGGGAACAATGAATGGGGTCAGCGAAGCTTGAGATCTCATTATCTAGCCTCCAAAACAGAACTCCTCCTGACTTCCCTCTTTTTTGTTAATGGTACCACCATTCTCATAGTTGTCTGAAACACCAGAATTACCTTTGCCTTCCCTATCTTCTTTCTCCTTCGATAAACAATCAGTTACCAAGTCTTGTTGGTTCTTGGTCATTGATCTGGGAGTCTCAGGTCTTCACTTTCAATCCCAGCTCTGCTATTTACTGATTGCATGATTTTGGACAAGGCATTTTACCTCTGTGGGCCTCAGTTTCTTCAAGTGTAAAATGATGGAGTCGGGCTAGATGACCTCTAGGGTCCCCTAGGCATTCTATCTATGATCCTCTCAGAAATGTCCCTGCAGCAGTCTCTTCCTTTGCTCTACCACTCCCCTAGCTCAGACGCTGATCACCTCACATTTAGGTCATTGTAGCAGACTCTGGATTATTACCCCTGCCTTCAGCCTCTCCTCCTCCACCGCATCTTATACACCACTGTGTGTGTGTGTTTTATCTAGATGTGATTTCATTGTCATAGAGAATCCCCGATGAAGAAATTCCCTTTCCCCATGCAGATCTGCACCTTTTCTGCAAACTATAGTCTTAAGAGAGTCGCCTGAGGGCACTAAGAGGTTTAAAAAAAAACCAGTTCAGGGTCACAGAGACAGTATAGGTCAGAGACTAGATTAATCATTTGAAAATTCTATTTTCGGTGATGTCACTCCCTTGCTCAAAAACTTTGGATAGCTCCTTACTAGGCCTACCAGATAAACTCCAAATTTATTAATTTAGTGTTCACGGTCCTCCTCCATCTGGTCCATTTTCTTTCCCAACAGCTCTCCTACCTGACCCCTTTCCCACAGTCAGACCCATTTACTCACTACCTCTCCAACATTCCTTGTGATTTCCTGCCTCCCTCCCTTTGCTCATAAACCACATCTTCTAACTTTAATGCCTTCTTCCTTTGCAACTTGCTGTTAACCTTCCTGCAAGGCCTAGCTCCAACCCCACCTCCAGTAGTGGAAATAATCTATTGGTAAACCCAGACCACAGCATTGCCTCCCTTTTCTGAGTTCAAAGCACTTAGAAGCCAATTTGATAAAATTGAATAAGCATTTTTCAAGGGCTTCCTGTTACAAGGCACTGCACCGGGCAGTGGGTGTACAATGGTGAGAAAATGACATATTTCCTGCCCTCGGGGAACTTACAGTCCAAAACAGGGAATAGGACATGCGCACAAATGAAAACAATATGGGGGCAAGAAGGGAAGCAGCAAGGTATAATGGAGACTGCAGGGTGTGAAGTCCCAAGAGTCAGGAGAGAGTATAGCCTTGGACACTGGCTTTATGATTGTGGGCACGTCACTTAAGTGAATGAGACTCACAAAATGATTCTCAATGTGTGCATCTGTAAAGTGCAGATAACGATACTTATATTACCTACCCCACAAAGTTGTTAGCTAAGTGCTTTGTAGAACTGAAAAAGCAATGTCCAATATTCACCAAAATATTTTACGGCAACGCTTTTGTGTAGGAGTCATGAACTAGAAGCAAAGTAGATACCCAGCGATCTGAGAATGGCTGAACAAAATATGGTACAGCGATGTATTGGTTTATTGCTGGTCTGGAATAATAATAATGATAAGGATAATAATGATAGCTGGTATTTATATTGCAGCTAGGTGGCACAGTGGATAGAACACTGGCATGGAGTCAGGAAGACCTGAGATACAATCTGGCCTCAGACACTTACTAGCTGTGTGACTTAATCCTGTTTGCCTCCATTTCCTCACCTGTAAAATGAGCTGGAGAAGGAAATGGCAAACCGCTCCGGTATCTCTGCCAAGAATGGAGTCACCAAGAGTTGGACTTGACTGAAATGCCACCACCACCACCACTGCAACCACAACAACCACCACAACAAGAACAGCAACAAGCATTTATGTGGTGCTTTTAAGTTTGCTAAAAGCTTTCCATATGTTATCTTGTTTGACCATCACAAGAACCCTGGGAGTTAGGGTCTACAATTATCTCCATCTTACAGATGAGGAAACTGAGGCAAAGAGAGGTTCAATGAATTGCCCAAGGTCACATAGCCACTGAGGGTCTGGGGTAGGATCAGAACTTGGGTCTTCCTGACTACAACACCTAGATGCTTTTTTAAGAAGCAATGACTATGATACAGAGAAGCATATAGAAGACTTGTATGAACTGATACAAAGTAAAGTAAGCGAAACCAGGAAAACATTATGTGACAACAACGTAAATAGAAAGAAAAACAACAAAACAAATGAAATTGAATGCTGGAATTCTCTTTCTCTTCATCTTTGTCTCAAGGCAGAATCCTTGTCCTCCATTAAGGCTGTTCAAGTGTCTCCAGAAGGTCATTCCTGTGCCATTCCCTAGCAAACTACCTCTCATTTACTCTATACTTACCTTGTGTGTTTCTTTTTAGGTATATGTTGCTGCTTCTTGAGGGCAGGGATTATTTTTGCTTTTTCTTTGTATCCCCTGTGCTTGGCACAGTGCCTGGCACATAGTACTTAATAAATGCTTATTGACTGCTGTGAAATTATAATAGTCATGCTTGACTTCTAAAGAAGAGAAATGAAGTCACCTTCTTTCCTTCTTTACAGAGGTAGGAGACTATGGGTATGGAACATTGCATATAGTATTGCACTCGGTTGATGTCTTAATTAGTTTTTCTGAACTGTTGTTTCTCTTTGTTGTTGTGGGTTGTTAGTAGTATGTTACATTGGCAAAGAAAAAAATCCTAAAAAAAGTCTAAGGAGGGGCTAGGTGGGATGGAAGATCAAGGAAAGCTTTATGGAGGAGGCAGCACCTGAGCTGGGTCTTGAAAGACAAAAAAGACTTCAACAGATGGAGATGAGGAGGAAGTGAATTCCAGATGTGGGGGACAGCCTGTGCAAAAGTTTGGACACAGGACAATATAGGACAAGACTAGGGGGAAGCTGGTAGCCTAGTTTGGCTGGAATGTATAGTAAGTGAAAAAAGGCTAGAGAGAGGTATGAATGGGCTTTAAATTCCAGGATAGGGAATTTGTATTTTATCTGGGAGATAACAGGCAGCCATTGAGGGTCTTTGAGTAAGTGAGTGACATGGTTACATTTTAGGAAAATTATTTTGATAACTGTGTATATGGAGGATGGATTAGAGAGTAGCGAGACTGGAAGAAGGCTATTTCAGTAGTCCATGAAGATAACGAAGACCAGAGCTGGAATGACTGGAAAGTAAGGAGCAGATTTGAGAGATATTATGAAAGTAGAATGGATAAGACATGACAAGTAATTGTACCTGGGAGGTGAGGGAAGGGGCAGATAGGTGGCACAGTGGATAGAGCGCTGGGCTTAGAAAGAGGAAGACTCATCTTCATGAGTTCAAATGCAGCCTCAGAGACTTTTGTACCAACAACGTGGCTTGCCGCTACTGTGGCTGTGTAAGACCAATAACACCAGCACACAGAAGGGCTGCCAACACAGGTTCTTTCGATCTGCTTTTCTAAGAAAAGAAACTTTAAGGGGTTAACAATCTCACTTTAATTAAACATACATATATCACTTACTTAGTTCGGGGGAAAAAGCCAGCACCCTGAACTTCAGAGCAAATACAAACAGAAATTACAAACAGAGACAATATCAACAGAGCAAACAACACAAACCAGTCTATCCAGAGCAATACATAGTTACCAGGGAAATCTGGTTTTCTTCAAAGCCGGGGGGCTCCAGTGGCCACCCAGAGTCTCCACACCAACACCCTTCCAGTGAGTAAGAGCCCCAAAGGCAAAATGCCAACCTCTGAGTGTATATACCCTGTTCAGGGTCAAAGGGTGTCACAAACATGCAACTGAAACCCATGTAAATTAGGCTTTCCCTTGAGGTAAGCAGGTTATCAAAGACTCCTGATTTAATCATAGAAACAAAGGCCAGACTCATCAAGGGCACTTGATTAAATAAGTGCTCCAAAAGAGAAAACAGTAAAAAAGTCCCACCTTAATTACCAATACAACTTACTAGCTATGTGACCCTGGGTAAGTCACTTAATCCTGTTGGCCTCAGTTCCTCATCTGTAAAAATGAGCTGGAGAAGGAAACGGCAAACCACTCCAGTATCCTTGCCAAGAAAACCCCAAATGGGGTCATGAAAGAGTTAGACATGACTGAAATGATGCAATAACATCAACAAAGGTGAGGGAAAAGGAAGAGTTAAAGATGATTCTGAGGTTATAGTTCTGGGTAACTGGGAAAATGGTGTTGTCATCAGCAGAAATAAAGAAGTTGTGAGGATAGGAAAGAATGAAAGGGAATAGTATTAATTCACTTTTAGATATGTCGAGTTTGAGGGTACTGGTAGAGAATCAGGTGGAGACAGCCATCTGGCTGGTGGAAATGCTGTCCTTAGCTCAGGGAAGAAAACGGGGCTGGATGTGCAGATTTCATTCATTAGGGGTTAGCAAACAAAGACCCAAGACCAAAGCCAGCACGTGAAACACTCTTTGAATGGCTTCCACATTTTAAAATAAAGTTTTATTGTATTTAAAAATGTAAAAGACCATTCTGAGCTTGTGAAGTCGTACCAAAACAGGATCAGGTAGCAGGCTGATTTGGTTCTTGGGCTGTAGTCTGCCAACCCCTGGTACATGTATGAAGGTGATATTTTAGCCCTGGGGGTGGATGAGATTAACTAGAAAGAGTATATAGGAGAAAGCCTTAGGGGACACACATACTTAATGATGTGAGAAGAATGGAAGAATCAAAGGTGTATTAGCAAGCACCCTAGCATACCCAGGATGGCCTGCCAGCACAGGTTCTTTAATCTGCTTTACTAGGAAAGACAGCTTTTTAGGGGTCAACAATCTTCTTTAATTACACTCACTAGTTCAGGGGAAAAGTCAGCATCCTGAACGTCAGAGAAAATATAAGCAGAGAAATTACACCAACAGACAGGGCTCTGACCTCCTGAATCAAGGCAATATTGCTATACACTTTACATATATCACTGGATCAAGAGAGCCTTTACTTCTGAATAGTTGGGGCATCTGAACATATGGCTACTCAGAGTTTCGACCAGGGAATCACACGGTCCTTCTCATAGGTGAACCCCCAAAGCAAAATACCAACTCAGAGTATATATACACTTCTCAGAGCCAGAAGGCATCACAACCCTCATGACTCAGTACCTAATTAACCTAGTAACAAAAGACATGGAAGCTGTCCTACAAGCAAGCCTCCCCTAAGCAAGCTTCCCTTGATGGGCTCCATGTGAGGCCTATTAATGGGTAGGGAAGATCTTCACATTCCATCAACATTACAAAAGGAGAACAAGAAGGACCAGTCACGCAGGTAGGAGAAGAACTAGGAGACAGGAATCTTGCAGATGCCACATTAAGAGACACTATCCAAGAAAAAGAGGGTAAAAAGTGCTACTGAGTGATTATGGAAGATGAATATTAAGAAAAAGGCCATGCAATGTGGTCTTTCCCCAGAAAGGACCTTAGCGATCACCTAGTTCAGTCCAGAGGTAATGTGTGGGTGCATCCCCAGGCATGGGGGTGGGAATGCGGAGCAGCACACAAAGGCATGAAAGAAGGCAGTAGATGGGATGCTGAGCTTGGCAAACAGCGCTTAGGCACTTTAGCTGGAATATAGAGAACATTAAAGGAAGGAGTATGAAATCAGCCTATGAAGGTGAGCCAGAGCCAGACTGCAAAGGGCTTTAAATGCCAAAGTGAGAAGCTTGTATTTTCTTACAGGCAACAGGATGCTGCTAAAGAAGGTTCTTTGGCTGGGGAATGACACAGTCAAACATAAACTTCCTAAAGCATATTTTGACAGCAAAGTGGAGCATCAACTGGAAAGGGGAGAGTCTAATGTCAAGAGTCTGAGTAGGTTATTGAAATAGCACCGGTGACAGATGATGGGGACTTGAAACAGGGTGATGGTGGAGTGACTGGAGAAAAGGAAACACTGAGGATGTGGCATCACCGAGACTTGGCAAATAGCTGAAGACGATGGGTTGGGGCGAAGGAAAGGGAAGGTGCAAGGATGACTCTGAGGTGTTGAATTTGGATCTCCCACTTATTTCCCTCGTGAAATTGTGCCAGTCAGACAATAAGCATTTATTATGCACCTCCTATGTGCAGAGTGCTGGGATAATAGAAGAAAATAATTGTCTCTGTCCTCTAGAAACTTACATTTTAATGGGAGAGACAGCATGCTGTCTGGACACAAATGATAAAAACGAGGTAGAAGAAAAGTCGTCTCAGAGGGAAGGCACTGGTAGCTGGGAAAGGTCTGCAGAAGGTGGGCTTTTACATGAGTCTTAGAGGAAGCTAGAGCAGCCAAGAGGTGGAGCCACTTAAACTTTTCTCTTTTTTTGAGGGAGGAAGGCAGGGCAATTGAAGTTAAGTGACTTGTCCAAGGTCACACAGCTATTAAGTGTGTCAAGTGTCTGAGGCCAGATTTGAACTCAGGTCCTCCTGATTCCAGGACTGGTGCTCTACTCACTGTGCCACCTAGCTGCCCCTCACTTAACTTTTCTGAGCCTCGGATTTCTCCTCTGAAAAAATGAGGGAGTCAAACCATATGAATTTGAAAGTTCCTTCCAGTTCTAAGTCTAAGCTTATGATCTCATTTTGAAGAGGAGGAAACAGGGCTAAGGGAATGAAGTTATTTGCCTGACAGGACACAGGCACTTTGAGCCAGGACTGGGATCCAGGTTTCCATTGTCTGTAATTCTCACTCCCAAAGCAATCCTGGTTGTCAACATTCAGGACACCACTTGTGTTACAAACGTGTCCTGGTATTTGAATTTCCATGCACTTAGATCTCATCTCCCCAAACAGATCCTAAACTCCTCAAGGATAGGAACTGAGCCATACACGTTTGTCTCCTCCACAGCTTTGTTCAGTAAATGTCTTATTGACTGAATGATCAATGGTGAGGCAGGGTAGGGGCAAAAGTTTGAAGAAAATTTTCCTGTTGATTTTTTTCCATTTTATTCCCACAATAATCCTAGGAGGAATATGACTGTAGTTAAGAAAACTGAAGCTTTGCAAGGTCATAAGTGACTTGGTCAAGGTCACATGACTAGTTTATGGTGGAACCAGGACCAACCACACACAGTTTTTAAGTTGGAAGGGCCCTCAGTGGGCATCTGGTCCAATCTATAGTTGAAAGAGAATCCTCACAAGGACACACCCACCAAATGTCCAACAGGGCTCTGCTTAAAGATCTCTACTGAGGAAGGAGGGACATGCTATCTCCCCAGGCAGCCTATTGCACTTAGAGGTAGCTCCAATCTTTAGGAAGTTTTTCCTGACCTCAAGCCTAAATTTCCCTCCTGGTGACTTCCACTCATTGTTCCTGGTTCTGCCCTCTGGGGCCAAACAGAACAAGCCTAATCCCTGTTCCATGAGACAGCCCTTCAAATATTGTCACTGAACATAGCTATTATGTTTCCTCTGAGTTTTCTTCTATTCTTGATAAATACCCTTAGTTCCTTCAACTGATTTTTAAGTGGCACAGATCCAGGACCCTTCAATATTCTAGATGCCTTCCTCTGGACGTTCTCCAGCTTGCCAATGTACTTTGTAAGATGTAATGCCCAGAACTGAACACAGGCTACATGTGGTCTGACCAGAGCAGACAGAATACAGCAGGGCTATCACCTCCTTGTTCCTAGAAGCTGTGTGTATCTTCATGAAATCCAAGGTCATATAAGCTTTCAGTGGCTGTCATATCACACTGCTGACTCATATCGAGCTTGTATTCCACTAAACCCCACCAGATCTATTTCAGGGAAACTGGTATCTAACAATGTCTCCCCATGCCTTGTACTTGGAAAGTTGATGTTTTGGTCCCAGGTATAAGACTTTGCATTTATCCCCATTAAATCTTATCTTATGGGCAGCTAGGTGGCACAGTGGATAGTACTGGCCCTAGAGTCAGGAAGACCTGAGTTCAAATCTGGCCTCAAATACTTAACTAGCTGTGTGACCCTGGGTAAGTCTCTTAATCCTGATTGCCTCCAATTTTATTAGTTTCAATTTTATTTTTATTTTATTAGTTTCGTTTTTGTTAGTTTATTAGTTATTTTTCCATTTTATTAGTTTTTTATTTTTTAGTTTCATTCAGCCCCATGTTCTAGTTTGTTCAGGTCTTTTGTTTTTTGGATCTTGACTCATCTGTCTAGTGTTAGCCCCTCCCAGATTAGTGTCATTTACATACTTAACGAATCCACCATCTATGGCTTTATAGTTACTGATAGTGGTGCTGATGTCACTGATAAAAATATTAAGTAGTACAGAGCTAAGCACAGTCCCCCGGGGCACTCCCCTGGAGAAGTCTTTCCAAGCTGACACTGAACCACTGACCATTTGAGTCTGGCCACTTAACCATCTCCCAGGTCATCTAACTGCACCCAGCCCATAGCTATCTTTTCCACAAGAACAGCATGTGAGGCTTTAGCAAATGCTTTGCTTTCAATTAGGTAAACCATTTCCATAGCATTTCTCTTATCTACTAGTTCAGTAAATTCTGTGAAAAAGGGGAATAAAGTTAGTCTGGTATGACCTGTTTTTGATGAAGGCACATGGGCTCCTTGTGATGTCTGCTTCCTTTTCTAGATGTTTACTGACAATCTCTTTCATATATTTATTTATTTATTACATATTATATTTATTTATATGGTCATATATAAATAAATAACATATATTATATATTATTTATATGTATTTATTTATTTTTAGTTTATAACATTCAGTTCTGCAAGCTTTTGAGTTTTAAATTTTCTCCCCCTTCCTCCCCTCCCTTTTCCCCAAGACGGTGTATAATCTGATATAGGCTCTACATATACATTCATATTAAACATATTATCACATTAGTCATTGTATAGAAGAATTATAACCAATGGAATGAACCATGAGAAAGAAGAAATAAAACAAAAAAGAGAGAGAGCCAATAGTATGCTTTGATCTGCATTTAGATTCCGTAATTCTTTCTCTGGATGTGGGATAGCATTTTCCATCATGAGCCTTTTGGAGTTGCACTGATGATCTTTTTAACAAATTTCACTTCCTATTTGTGGAAATCAGGATAATATCTACTTTCCTCTGTTCCTGACATTCCTCACCTGCTCCCCACAGTCTCCGAAATATCACTGACAGTTCTTAGGCAATCACATCTGCCAACTCATTCGGTATCTTGGATATAATTCTTTTGGGTCTGATGACTTGAATTTCTCAAATGCAGCTAGGTCTCCTCTTAATCTCTTCTTATTATCTTGGGTACCCACCACCTATAGATGAGGTTTTTTTGTTGGTTCTGGCCTTTCTAGTACAGTCAGTTGACTAGGATTTATCAAGTACCTACTATGTGCCAGGCACTGTGCTAAGTGTTGATGATACAAAGAAAGGAACAAAACAATCCCTGCCCTCAAGGAGCTCACAGTCTAAAGGGGGAGACAATACACACACATATGTATACATAAAATACATAATATATGTATTACAAATTACATATGCTAAGTAATATACGTTATATAATAAATATAATAGATACTATATATTTAAAACTATGGAGTGTCAGAGGGAAGGTGCTAAGATTATGGAGGACAGGGAAGTCTTCTTGCAGAAGGTAGGACTTTTACTGAAACTTGAAAAAAAACAAGAAAGCCTGGAGGCAGAGATGAGTAGTGAAAGCATTCTAGGCATGGGATAAAGCCAGCAAAAATGCTCAAACTTGGGAGATGCAATGTTATGTATGAAAAAAAGCCAGGAGGTCAGTGTCACGGGAATGTAGAATATTTGGAGGAGGAGTAAAGTATAAGAAGGCTGGAAAGGTAGGAAGAGGCCTGTTATGAAGGGCTTTCAAGTCAAACAGTGGATTTTATACTTGATCCTGGAGGTGAAAGGGAGTCACTGGAGTTTGCTGAATGGGGGAGGGGGTTGGTGACATGGTCAGACTGAGGTTTCAAGAAGATCTGTTTGTGGAGAATGAATTGGAGTAGGGAGAGAGTCGAGGCGGGCAGACCCACCAGCAAGCTTTTCCAGTGGTCCAGGTATGAAGTGATGAGGGCCTGCATCAGGGGGGTGGCAGTGGCAGAGAAGAGGGCTGTCCAAATGTCATTTTCCTTGACAGAGAAAACTGAAGAGAAATAAGAAATAAGCAGCTCTGCTTTCTCTCTCTTGTCAATCCCCTCTCTGTTGTCAATTATTATTGTCCCTTTGACCCCAAGCTGCCATGCTCTACTTTCTTTGATTCTCATCTTTCCCCCAACATAGTAAAAGCCACCTTTTGGGGTTTTTTACCCACCTAAACTTACTATGCATTTCAGCATTCCTGCTACTATTCTTACAGGCTTATAGGAACATTTTACATTTTTATATTAATTTGCTGTAAACTTTCCTTGCTTCCATGGTCTGTGTGTATGTCTTTTTTTTTAAGTCTAAATTGAATAAATTCAATATATATTCAATAAATACCAATATCGGTAAATCCAATAAATTATCTGTCCATTCATATCAATCCTTCAGACAATTTTTGGATTCTTCTTCTTTAGAATAATTTCTGTTTTGCAATAATTTCTGACATAATTCAGAATTTCATTCTTGACAGTTTCTCGAGCCCCCTGCCCCTCTATATAATTTTAGTCCACTGGCAGTACCCATCTGTCCTCTGAACCTTTTGAAATCTGCAGTCCCTGAATGGAGAATGAATGTCAAACTATTCCTAGCTTTCCTCTCCATCGCAAACTCTAGAAAGGAGTTTCCTTTTCACTTCCCACAAATTTCCTGTCATTTCCGCCCCATCACCAGCTCCTCCCTGTTAGCGAGAATCAGATCCATAATTGAATTTCCTCATGTTGCTTCCTCCACCTTTTGAAGGATGAAATTATCATTACACCACATCAAGAAGTTATTAGCTGCTCTATTTTTAGAAGAGCAGCTAATCATGGTCTTCTGACCCCAAATCCAGATCTCCTTCTGCCCTTCCATATTGGCTGGTGGGATGGTTCACAACAGCACCTCTACCTATCCCTTTCTCTTGATCAGGCTCTCGTTGTCTCTCTTCACCAGACTTTGCCTCTAGCACCAACCCTATGTATTTGGTACTAAATGATGCTGTGAAAACACTCTGACGCTGCTACTAGCCTCATTGTGTTGGACCACAACCATGTTGGATCTTCAACCATGGTTTCAAAGTCCTTCACCAAGGTGGCCTGGAGTACCTCAGCTAAATCAACTCTTCCTCTTTCATGGGTTTCCATTTGGAAGAGATCTCACAAATCATATAGTTCAATCTGAATCTAAAAAGGAATTCTTTTCACAATATCCATTACAAGTGGCCATCCAGTCTCCATTTGAAAAAGGAAGTTATCGCCCCTTAAGACCCACCTCACTTTGGGACACCTTTAATTAGAATTTTCATTGTATTGAGCAAATAATCTGTCTCTCAGCAACTTCTACCCATCAGCCCTAGTTCTGTCCTAAGAGGCAAAGGAAAACAAATCCAAAATCTTTTTCATTTGAAAATTAAATATGTTGAGACAATTATTATCTCCTCCCCTCCCCCACCCAAGTCTTCTCCAAGCTAAATATCCCCAATTCCTTCAACTCATCTTCATATGGCACAGTTTCCCATCATTTCCCTATCCTGGTTGCTCTCCTCTGGAAATGCTCAATTTTGTCAATATCCTTCTGAAATGTACAGCCCAGAGTGAAACATAATACTCTAGACCAGCTCGGACTAATGTACAATATAATGAGATTAGCTCCTCCTGCATTCCAGAAACTTCTTTTAGTCTGGTCCTGTGATTTCATTTGTGCAGGGCACTCCTGGTGTGAATATTCCTTCCATTGATACAGATCAGCAACTTATCTATAACGTATAGTTTTAGGAATTGCACTGAATGGAAAAGTGACTTGCCTGTGTTCACAGAGCCAGTAAAGGTTAGAGAAAAGACTTGAACCCATGCCCCAAGACCAAGCCCTCTATCCATTCTATCAGTGGTGTGGAACTCAAATCAAAATAGCATATTGACTTAGAAAATCATGAATGAACCTTATATTGTATTGTATTTTTATTTATTTTGTTAAACTTTTCCCAACTGTATTTTAATCTAGTTTGGACCTCTCTCAGGAGTCTTGCAGCCAGTAGTTTGACATCTCTGCCCAATACCATGCTGCCTTGATTTCTAAGCACCTATTCAAGTAGCCAAACTCTAACCCCGATCCTAACTCTATGTGTTTTTTTGCCTCTAGGTCATACTGCTGACTGACATTAAGCTCACTAAAAGCCCCGTATCTTTTTCACATCAAGCAATGAATCACTAAGTATTCATTAAGCACTTACCAAATGCCAGGAATTGGCTAGGCTAAGTGCTGGGCATACAAAGACAAAAATGAAGCAACGGCTGCCACAAGGAGCTTGCGTTCTGTCAAGAAAGATGGCGTGTATACATATAAGAACACGCAAAATAGATATGGGTTAATTGCAGAAGGGAAAGCACTAGCTAAAAAGGTGCAGTTGATAGAGTGCTGGTCCTGGGATCAGGAACACCTGAGTTCAAATCCAGCCTCAGACACTTACTAGCTATGTGACCTGGGCAAGTCACTTAACCCTGTTTGCCTCAGTCTTCTCATATGTAAAAAGAGCTGGAGAAGGAAATGGCAAACCACTCCAGTACCTTTGCCAAGAAACCCCTTTTCTTCCCCCCCCCAAAAAGTGTCACACACAACTGAAACAACTGAGCAACAACAGAAGGCACTAGCAGCTGGAAGGGCAGATCAGGAAAAACTTCATGAAGAAAGTGGTACTGTCGTAGAATTTCGAAGGAAATCAGGGATTCTAAGAGATAGAGTTGACGAAGAGGGTGAATGCCAGGCATGGGGGACAGCCAGTGCAAAGACATGGAGATGGGAAATGGAGAGTCATGAGTGAAGTGCAAGGGATAGCAAGAGATCAGTTTGGCCAGAACCCAGAGTACAGGAAGGAGAATAATGTAAAAGAAGATTGGGAAGGTTGAGAAGGGCTTTAAAAAGACAAAAGAATTCATTTTTCATCATTCTGTACACGGAAAATGAAGTTTTTGAACCTAAGTGAACTTACCGTTGTTCGGTAAATGTGCCCAACACCCCTTTGGGGGATCCTCTCACTCCCCCTTCCCAGCTTTCCTGTAAGCTGTGCCATACACCTGGAATAATCTATTTCTGGACTGTTTCTCCTATTATTCCAGATTCTTCTGAAATCCTCCCCTTATTGCTTCCCAGGCTGATGGGAGAGAAGGGAGCTAAAGGTTTCCCCAACCTCCTCCAGTGAGATAATATATGTAAAATGTCTTGCAGAACTTGAGGCACAATACAAGGTGTCCCAAAACTTTTAGTGCACTTTAAGCTTATTTAACATTTGATAAGCTTAAAATGCACTAAGATTCATTATAAAATGCGCTAAAATTCATTATAACAGCTACAATGTTAGCTATAATTGTCATTCCCTCCAAATATGAAACTCCCACAAATCTCTCACCTTCCCAGTGCAATTTCTCTTTACTTATACCACCATTATTCTAAATATTCTACAAGGAGCTATTGCTTACATTTTTATCCCTGCTGCTCAGCATAGCGCCTGGCAAGCTGCGAGTGCTTAATGATGTTATTTATTTATTTATTTATTCATTCATTCATATAGTATTCAAATTGTCAACCTTGTTTACTTAAACCCCCACTTCCTGTTTATTATTCAGCTATTTCTAAGTGTGTTCCATGTCTATTCATATTAGTGTTATCTGTTATAAACCTTAAGTCCATACCAGGAAGGGATTCTGTCAGCATAATTTACTCTGCATGAATTGAGAGCCTTGTATTGTGTGTTAATCTGTTAACAAGCATTTAATTCCTACTGGGTGCTGGGTGCTGGGGGTAGAAATGCAGTGAATGAAATAACACCCACTTCCAAGGAGCTCATAAAAATCCATGTCAATGTCTTGATTCCCCAGTGCGGCATATGCTTCAGGAGAGCAGGAATTATGGGTTATCTAAACCTTGTCATCCAGTGGCCATCCAGACTCCATTTGATAAAGGAAGTTATCACTTCAGTTCTTATCAGGGGTCTCTGAACACTTGGCACTTAATATGTCTGTACTGTATTGTATCATAAAGGCTATTGGACGATGATGACAATGATCATTCACTGCCAAGTTTCCCTTTGAAGAATACAATACAAATGACTCATCTCAATTCACCATGGCAAAAGATGAGTGTCCTGGAATCCTGCCCCATTTCTTTGAACATAGACACCTTCTCTATCACCTCTCAACAGAGGTATAACTAGGAATCTTTCACAGGGGGCAGTAGAGCTGAAGAAAATGCTACCATATTGTTGCATGTGAAGAGGGGGATATCTGAGGTCTTCTGCAGGGGTGAGAGGCAGGGCAGGCTCTGGGAAAAGGCTGCCATCCCAGGATCCTGCCTTACAGCATACCTGTCCCTGCAAGTTAAAGGACCAGTTAGAGGGTCAGTCCGCCTTCTCTTGGGAGAGAGGACTATACCTGAAGTTGCCCTTGGGATGACTGAGACATATGTTGGTCTGTGGTATGAAGCTAGGTGTCGGGATAGTGACTGTCCTGGGGAGGAAGCTCAGCCAGATGTGAGCAGATGGGGCAAAGCACCATTTGTCCAATACCACTTATTCCTCTGCCTTTAGAGATGAAAGGCAAACATCAGAAATAAAAACTCTGCCCCTCCCATCCCAATCACAAGGTGAGGTCAGCATCTTGTACTCAACTCAGGATTACTCTCATGAGCTAGCCACCCAGGGATGCAGAAGGACCTGGTGGGCCAGCTCAGATTATGCCTGAGAATAAGTTTCAGTTCTGCAAGGGAACCAGTGACCTTCTCTCCAAATATTCCAGCTGCCCACTGCTGCAAGGGGTTGGAGGAAGCATGGTGGAGGAGAAAGAGAACAAGGCTGGGTCAGGGGACCTAGGTTTCACTATGTGGCCTTGGGCAGACCACAGAGAATTTAGCCTAGGAAAGAGATAGAGCAGACCATCTAATCATTTATAGATGAGGAAATTGGCACCAAGATGGAGGAAGTGACAAAGTAACATGACAGTAAGTGGCAGAGGCATTTGAACCCAGGTCCTCTGCCCCAAATCTTCACCCAACTGCCCGTGGCTTCTCACTTGACATTTCTGTTTTCTTTTCTCTAGAATGGGGAAGTTGATAGAGAACCTCCAAGGTCCCTTTTAACTCTGACAATCCATGGCATTAAATGTCCAGTCATCCCAGGGGAAAAGGGTGCTGTGGCCTACAAGATGAAACAGCAAAGTTTAGGAGACAGATTGCCTAACACTACTAGCAGGCAGCTGTGTATCAAGTGCTGGACTTGAGTTGGGAAGACATGAATTCAAATCCTCCCTCAGATATACACACGGCCTATGTGACAGTAGACAAGTCACTTGACCTCCCTCTGCCTCAGTTTCCAATGACAGCACCTACCTCACAGGGTGGTTGTATGTAAAGTGTATGTAAAGTGCCTGGCAAACCTAAATACCACCTATTGTTACTACCCAGGAGGGCTAAGTCTGAATCCTGACTGTCACTTAATACCAGATGAGATGGTCTGAGAGATCCCTACAATCAGTTTAATGGATCTCTAACAAGTTCAGCCAAGGAACTCAGGATCTGGGGACCTTGAGAATGAGAAGGCTGAGAAGATTCCCAGGATGTCACTGAGGTTCTCTCTATCCCCCTGGTGTGATGGCTTCATAGATTCTGACTGACAACCTTCAACACATGTTAATTATATTCAGGGCCTGGTTAGACTACAATCTTGTTGGGGACAGAGGCTTTTTTCATTTTTCTCTTTGTATCTCTGGTGCCTAGTGCAGTGCCTGGAGCAAAATAGACACTAAATGCTTGCTGATGGATTGAAGTGGGGGGGGGGGGTCAGACAGAGGAAATAGAATTGGGTCCTTCCTGGTCCCTCCATGCAGCCTGCTGCTTTGGGAAGAGGGAATTGGATTTAGTTTTTATGCCCATCACTCCCAATCGATGTGAGGGCTGCCTCCGGGCATATTACTTAAAGCTGAGGTGTTTTAGATAGAACTCCAAGAAGGGGCCAAAGATTTAGGGAGCCTGTGATGCAGGGTGCATTGGTGAAGGTGTGGCATTGCTCAGGTCTCTCTCTGAGCCATGCAAAGAGACATACATTACAGAAGGGGGCAGGCAGCTCAGGTCTGACACCCAGCAAGGGGTCTTTCTGGCTTCATAATCTGTCAGTTTGATGTTTGCCTGCGAGGCCTGAGGTGCTCTCTGGAGCTTCTCTTGGGCTGGGCCCTCGTGCTGTGGTCCATTACCATGGAGACAGCTCCAGTTTATACTGCACTCAGGTCCATAGGTTTCTCTTCCATCATTTCAAATCTCTCACTTTCCTGCATCCTCTCTCTCTCCCACCCACCCCACCCCTTTCCCCTCAGTAACATCTGTGGATTTTCCTGCTGCATCCAGTACTATTTATAATGCCCTAGAAACACAGGCCAGGAGGGACAATAGATGGGATGTGCTGAACAAAGGCCCAGACTGTCTCCCCATCCCCTATGGCCCCCAGAGGCTTGCAATCTGGTAGCCTGAGTGGCCCAGGGTGTGACCAGACATTTCAGAGCAGACAGGGCCTCCACTCATCTTTCCCTAGACAGGGTACATTCTCCCTTCTTAGTTTGCTGCTGTGTGTGTCCCCTTCCCTTTGGGGCCCTTGGGGTATGTGGCTGCTCAGGAAGTGCCCCCCCCATTAGATGCCAACATGATTAGCTTGTTCTAGAGGCCAGTGTGCAGATGGCTGAGCAGCTGGCTTCTCCTGGGTACGTACAGCCCGGCGTGACTCTCTTGCTCCTCTGCCAATTCTGGATGGGCCCCTCCACCTCACCCAGGAAGGGCCATGGTAACCACACTGTCAAAAGGAAATGGATGCCTGATCGAGGGTGAGCCAGTTTTGAGGGAAGGCAGGATAAGCACAAGCACTGTGGGGCACAATTGCACTTAGCGAGGGTCCCAGCGTGACCGGGAAGATTTAGGACGATGGAGACCAAATGCAGGTGGGAAACAGCCCTGCCACCTTCTCGACTCTTCCTCAGCCTAAAGCAGAACCCTAGGCAGCAGAAAGCTTCAGTTAATAAAATGATAAGTATTCTTTTATTTCTGCTATTTAGGCAGAGGGCCTAAAGCAAGGCTTTGGGTCACGGTCCCCTTGGGCAGTCTGGTGAGGTGTGTGGATCCCTTCTTGTAGTAAAGTTTTAAAATGCATAAAATAAAATATGTAGAATTACAAAAAGAACCAATTAAACTGAAACACAGTTATCAAAATATTCAATATATTAAAAACCCAATTCATAGACCTCAGGTTTAGAGCCTCTGCTACAAGGATCAGTCGAGGGAAAAAACAGAACACGTCCCAAGTGGCAGATTGGGAGACCAGCCTTGGTGTTACGAAGAACAAGGTTCAAGTCCTGCCTCTGAGATTTACCACCTAGAGGCAGCCGGTTGACCCAGTGGATGAGCATTAAACCTGGAGCCAGGAAGACCTGAGTTCAAATCAGAGCTTCGCTTCTTATTAACTGTATGACCTTGGGCAAGTCACTTAGCCTCTTTCTGCCTCAGCTTCCACATCTGTGAAATGGGCTGTGAAATAGTACCTACCTCTGCCTCTCTGGGCTTCTATGAGGATCCAATGTGATAGTTGTAAAACACTTCGCACACCTTACGGTACTATACAAATGCCAGCAATTATTATCGTTACCTGTTTGGTCATTTCAGGATTGTTCCTAATGGCTTTTACAATCCCTTCCAGCTTTAAGCTATGATCCTATGACCCTGGCCCTCCTCAGCCAGGCTGAGCCACCATCTAGATAAGTGTCCTCTCTGGGCTGTCTCTGTCGGACTTTCTAAGAGGTCCCTCCCTCTCTCTATCAGCTCAGTCCGGCCACCAAAACCAAGACAGAAGCCTTTGTCTGGATTGGAAAATGAGTATGGATATACGACCGTCCAAACCTCTCTCTCCCCTCTCCCCCTCCTCCTTATTCCTTCTTTACCCTGAAGGTCCCTAGAGTGGCCTCTCTGGTTGCTAAAGGGAAGTAGGGAGATGATTCAGAGCTCGATGTGGAATTAACCAACCCATTATTGAGATTCTGTGCTAAAAAAAAATAGGGAAGCTATGTAAATGAGTGGTAGTGAAAATCACGGGGCTCCACGGAGGGTGTACGTATGGGGAGGCAAACTCTTGGTAAAGGCAGAACAAATGAATAGATATCTTGGCACATCGTAAAATGAATGGCCTTAAATAGTAGATCCGCTAGTGGCTGTCCATTGAGCAGCATTTAGTAAGTTCTTACGGGGTACCACTCATTGGAGATGGAATGCAAAAGAAAATGAAAGTCTCTGCCCCTGAGGAGCTTACATTCTATCAAAGCAGACAACACGCGCACATAGAAGCATGATAAATACAAGATTATTTTGGGGGGAAGCATTATCACTTGGGGGGGGATCAGGAAGTGCTGCCTGTAGAAGACAGGAAGAGAGCTCAGCTCTGAACAAAGATAGGGATCCTAAAACTCAGATGTCAAGAGGGAGTGAATATCAGGCATGGGGCCAGCCTATATGCAAAGACTTGGAGGTGGGAGATGGAGCACTCCATGAGAAGCATACATGACAGCAGTCAGTTTGGTAGGACAAAGATCACGTGATGGGGAGTGATGTATAAAAAGCCCGGAAAGGTAGCCAGGTTGGGAAGCTCTAGTACCTGAAATAACCCAAAGGGGCCTCAAATAGATTGTTTTGCCATTTAAGAGTAACTTCATTGTATGAGAAATTCACAGGAGTCACAAAACAGACTCGTTTAGTTTTTCTTGAAACACTTCCATCTGAAAGAAACATCAAGGTAAAAGGGAACATTATAAAAACCCCAAATGATGTCTGTGCTTTCATGTCACAGGCAGGGTGTTTTTGGGTGGCAGCTCCGGGGGCCTTCAATAATACTGCCTTGGGGGCCACAGGCAAAGTTGGTTCCCGCACGTGTAAACGGACCCTGAAGAGGGAATTGGGAGACCTGAGGTTCAGCCTTCTGTCCAGCAGCAGGGGGAGCAGCAGCCCAGACCCCATTAGCATGTGAGTTGGCTGTTTATGCCCTCCCCGTGTCCCTGGGCCTTCCTTCTCCCCTGGGACAGCTAAGTGTTTTGTGGAGATTACGCAGGTCTCTAGTCCCTCCCAGCTGGGGAGACAGAGAGAGAGAGAGGGAGAAAGCTATGCAGACACATGCTTACTAAGGCTGAGTAAATCCAGAAAAGGGAATAGAGGGAGCTGGGGGAGGGGGGAGAGGCCTGACAGTGGGTCCTAACACACAGCTGGAGGAAGCTGCTAAGGAGGGGGAAAAACGCCATTCCTTCATTTCCAGGATTTTGGAGAGAGTGGAGGGAAAGTGGAGGATCAGAACAGATGAGAGATAAGGCAGGCATCTATCTGCCAGAGGTTTGGGGCCTTCCATTAGCCTAAACAGAGGCGTCCTGGATCAGCTGTCCTGTCTCTTTTATAGTAGAGACAGAAAGGGAACAGTTGGTATCTTGGCCCAACTCTTTCGATAGAGATTCTCCTCCTCGCATGTCCACTCTGGACTATCGTCATTATAATAAACTGAGAGAAAAGAAACAGCTAATACAGAATGACAGAGAACAAAATTATTTGTCATTGGAACACAGAGGCAGTCCTGGCATGGTAGGTACAGCTGGCCTCGGAGCCAGAAAGACCAGGGTTCAAATCGTGCCTCTGACTCATAATAGGTGTGTGACCCTGAGCAAATTACTTAACAATTTTTTTAAATTTAATTTTAATTTATGGAATAAAACAAGCATTTCCATAACATAGCATGATTTTAAAAAAGATAATTGCACATGAAACTGCAAATCTATTATGTACAACTTGCTATGACTTATAAAATAAAGGTATCTTATAAATTTCTTTTTTTCTTTTCCTTCTTTTTTCTTCCCTCCCCACTTTCTACCCTAGAGGTGGCTACCATCCAGAGGTTCCCAAACTTATTTGGCTTACTGCACCCTTTAAAAAATTACTCAGCACCCCACCCCCAATCTACTTGCTTTAACTTATTTTATTTCCATCACCCGAGGCTACTACCACCCCACCCTACCCCCAAAGCGCAAATTGGATGGTCACTTCCCTAATCTAGAAACTTCAGTTGATCCTTATTTTTTAAATTATTTTTATTTTTTAATTTTTAATTTTTAGTTTACAATACTCAGCTCCACAAATTTTTGAGTTCCAAATTTTCTTCCCCTCCCTCCTCTCTCCCCTTGCCTCCATCCTTGTTGTTTCTAGGACAAATTCTTCAGCCTGGCATTTAAAGCCTCTTACAGTACAGCCTACCTTTCCAGATATATTTCATGTTATTCCCTCCATGGACTCCACTTGCTGGTCCCTGGGGCAGTCTATCTCTCACCTCTGAGTCTTTGCATAGAGCTGTTCCCTCATGCCTCATGTCTTCCTGACCTCTGATTCTTAGGATCTTTAGCTTCCTTCAAGGCTCATCTCAAGTGTCATGTCCTACAAGGTTTCTGATCCTCCTAAATTGCTAGCGTTTTCTCCCTCTGTACATTATATTATTATACAGGGTGCCCCCAAAGTCTTAGTGTTGTTTTAAGCTTCAAAAGCACTAAGATCTTGGGGACTTTTATTTATATATGTGTACTTCATGTATCTATGTAATCCCCCAATAGAAGGCAAGTTACTTGAGGACAGGGACTGGATTTTGTTTTTTCCATTTGTCTTTGTATCCCCAGAGCCTAGCACAATGCCTTGCATACAGCAAGCTCTTCATATACGTCTTCTGCGTTGAATTCAATTCTCCACTGTTGGCTAGTGGCCCCATCTGGTTAGACCGAAATGAGACGACAATTTCCTGAATGTGATCATCTATAAAGTGAGGACAGTAATCCCCATTGAACCTACCTCGCAGCGTTGTTATGAGCGAGGGCCAAATGGGACACTGCATGTAAAAGCATTTTGTAAACTGAAAGTGCTAGGTAATCTCCGTCTAATATTTTTTCAACCTTAAAGTGAAATATAAAAGCTAGCTCAGTGTTGTATTATTGGCATCATCACCATCATTATTAAGAATCTAGTGCTCATCTTTTTTGGCGGAATTAGAATAGAAAGTCATTGGAATTAGTGCTAGCAAAGATAACTTCCCACTGTTTTCTAGCCATCAGTTGCTTACTACTTAAATGTGCAGGGGATGAGAATGATAATAGCTAACATTTATATAGTGCCAGGCACGGTGCAAAGTGCTTTACAATTATTATCTCACTTGATCTTCACAACAACTGGGAGGTAGGTACTATTATGATCTCCATTTTATGGCTAAGGAAACTGAGGCAAAAAGGAGTTACGTGACTAAAGTCACAAGCTAGTAAGTGTCTGAGGCTGGATTTGAACTCAAGTCTTTCTGTCTCCAGGCCCAGCACTCTGTCCAGGGCACTACCTAGTTGCCCACTGTGTACCTAGCTACAGAGTGTCAGACTCAGAGTCAGCAGGCTAGGCCGAGACATTGAGAGGTGTCTGGTTAATGGTCCCCAGTGAAAAATCAGCAAAATGACAGAACTCCCACTTCCAGTCTTACTGACTCTTGGCTCTGACAACCAGGAGCCTGCTACCTGATATATGTGGGTTTCAAACCCGCTGGATTTCCCTGGGTTGGGATAAGTTATGCTGGAGATTGGGACTTATGTACACCGGAATGAGAATTCTACCTTGGAAGCTGACTTTCCTGGCGGGGGGTGGTGGGGTTGGGGGGTTGGGGAGAGTACCTTGAGTAAGTCACATTAACCCTCTCAATGGCCTGACTTTTTCAGCTACAAACAGATCTAATGAAAGAACCTTTGGAAGGCTGGGCCTCAATACATAGTCTCAGAGCCTTTTGAAGTGGAAACATCTTGTTATTAGTGGGCTTGTGCCAGGCCAGATGCATTTAGGACCTTTAAATTTTCTTCTATGGGACTGCGTCTCATATTAAAATGAGAGTATATGAATTTGGAAGAATGCACGTGTGACCCGAACCCGGCACATACAAAGTCAGGGAATAGTAGCCACTGGCGTATCTGAGTGGCTCAGGGTTCAGTCATCCTGCTTCTTTTCACGTCTCAGGAAACACAGGAAACAGGGTATCAAAATCCCTGCCACCTCAAAGGAAACTGGAATGTCCCAGCTAGGCCTGAGTCAGCCTTCTTGGTAGGTCAAGGGAACAGATTCGACTTGGGAGATTGGTTCCTGTGATAATCTTCATTTTAGTCTTTACTGTTGCTATATACGTGTGTGTGTGTGTGTGTGTGTGTGTGTGTGTGTGTATGATGTGGGTATATGTATGTCTGTATTTATACAGAAATATGTGTGCATACACACTAGAACAAAGAAAAGAAAATGTTTTTAATTATTGTTTTATGATGAGTACAGCTAAAAACCAAAGGCCTGAAAAGATGGTACTTTTGCCAAGTGTTGCTCCACTGCTGAGTTCTCTGTGTTCCTTCTATGCAGAGGCACTAGGGGTGAGTGGTTTAGCTTCTCTGGAAAGATTGCAGATCTTATCCCTTTCTGGGTTTTGCTCCTCCCTTGGTTAGTAACATTTGCTCCTAGGTAACATCTGCAGACATTTCTATATGAGCAGCACTAGGGACATAACTAAGTACCAGCTATCATTGCTTATACCATTCATCACTGTTCTACTTCAAATAGGACTTTAAAGAGGAATCTTCATACCAAATGAAGATGAGGAAAATAGAAATATAAACACACACACACACACACACACACATATATATATATATATATATATACATACACACAGAGAGAGAGACAGAGAGACAAAGAGAAAGGGAGACAGAGAGGGACAGAGAGAGGAGAGACAGAGAGAGGAGAAAGAGAGAAGGGGAGAGAGAGACAGAGAGAGAAAGAGAGAGAGAAAGAAGAAAGACAGTAAGAGAAAGAGAGAAGGGGAGAGAGACACACAGACAGACAGAGAGAGGGAGAAGGAAAGGGAGAGAGAGAGAGACCGAGACAGAGACAGAAAGAAAATATGAGAATTTTTCAGACAGACAGGAGACCCTCATAGGCTAGGGTGTTCCTTTCCTTCTGAGTCAGAGCTGAAGGGTACCCCAGAGGCTTCCTCCAGAGGATGTAGGCTTGCTGGGTTGGGAGTGGGGGAGGATTAGACAAGAAAAGGAAAAACAATACTTCAATTTCCCTCAGAGGCTCCCCCAGGAGGCTACACTCCCTGCCTGAGAAACCCAGAACCCAGATAATGCCAAAATGTTTGAAGCTGGCCAGGCTCCAAGTGGTTTTGCTTCTCAAACTGAAGAGTAGTAGCCTTGCTTCAGGCCAGGTTTCACAAAATAAAATAAAACTATATGGTTCACTACCAGCTCTTGGGGTTAAACTCTTGAGTTGGGGGCCTGAGGGCTCATGGAGGTTGAGAACGACAGAATGTTTTTTGAGCTAGAAAGAACCTCAGAGACCATGTACTCTAACCTCGTCATTTTACATACGAGAAACTGAAGTCTAGAAAGGGGAAGTCACTTATCCAAGGTCCTACAGTAAGTTAATGAATAAGTCAGTAAATAGTGAGTTTCCCTCTACTTAGGAAAATGAAGATCTCAAAGCACCTCCCAACTCCAATTGGGGATAGGAACTGTCCCCCTTCCTCCTTTTGTGTAAGGGGAAAAAAAACAAGATGCAAAATATGTGAATAGCACCCTCTAAGTTACTCAGAGTGTACGTAATGGCACAGAGACTAGGAGACACAGAAAAGAGAGCTCTGGATTTAACATCAGAAATATCTGGGCTTATCTCCTGCCTCAGACACTTACTAGCTAGCTGCATGACCCTAGGCAAATCACTTAGTCTCTCTCTAAGCCTCAGTTTCCTCATTTGTAAAAAGGGGCTAATTATATCACCTAACTACCAAGGTTGTTATGACATGCCAGTTTGCCCTTTGTAAAACATAAAGCACTATGTAAAAATGAGGTAGTAATATCTAAATAGAGAAGCTGTGAACAACCAGATTTCCCCTTAGAATCCAGCTCTGGAGATAAATACAATGTCGAGATGCATCTTTTTGGGAGGTTGTAGTGGTACAGTTCTGCTGTGCCAGCGTCCTTGTGCCTTCCTACCCAGACTGAACCCCACTCCAAAAAAAAAAGGAGTGACCAAAATACAAACTTTCTAACCCAAACCAAGGCACTTGACAGATATAGTTTAAAAAGCCTTTAACATTGCCTACCTGGGTTCTTGGACAGTCGGAAATCAATGACCCTGAGATAGATCCCCAAGTTTTGGGGTCCTGAATCAGCTCTCTAACTCTGATAGAAACATCTCCTGTATAATGTGCTGGTTTCTACCACAAGTGAAATCCGGAGGTGAGATCCTTGGTGCTGGATAATCTCAAGACACAAGACCAAAGAAAAGAATACCAGCAAGGCTCTTGTTTGTAGAGCAGTCTTGTGTAAGTCATTCTCAGCACTAAGTACCAATGAGCCAATGGCATCCTGAATCATTGAAACAGGAAGCGAGATAAACAACATATTAGCAGCAAGGAGATGGAGCTGATTCCCGTATTCCTAGGACGCCAGCCAGCTGAGCCCAGTGAATGTCCTAGCAAAGTCTGCTTTCCCCACCAGCTGATGTTCTTGTGTTCAGCTCTGGGGAACAAGGTTCCCTCTTTGCTGGATAAATTGACTCATCATCTCCCTCCTTCCCCCCAGATTCTGGTCGTCTACATTTGTTCTGTGTGGGGCTTAGCTGGATTTTTTGGGGGGCCACCCTCCCCTTTCCCTCCCAGGATCTAAGTCTCTAGAACGACCCTCTCCCCAAGAGTTCCCTTTACTCCCAGACACCAGACACTTGGGTGGGGGGTGGAAGGGGGCTGGTACCAGAGAGAAAAGCAGAAGAGTAAAGATCAGAAACCATTAAAGAGAAGCTGGGGGATCAGGGATGTGTCCTGGCCCAACCACAAATTCTAAAACACCCTACAAAGTCACCTGCCCCAGCCCTCTGGCCCTTCCCCACCCCTCTGTCACAACTAGTCAGCAAGCTGGAAAGAGTTCAGTGCCGTTGGGAGCTTCAAGGATAGGAGCTGTAGATGTGTGAAAAGATTGTGGGAAATACAGTACTCTATATTTTGTGTCTGCCCTCACAAAAACTCAAAATACTTATATATGTATCAAAACGAGGCTGAAAGATACAGTCCGAAAGTTGACTGTTTTGATGTGTCGATGTAGTCTATATACAGTGAGTTTGCTGTCAGGCTTATATCTATAGCTTTCTATGTTAACTGCCTCTGTCTCTCTGTGTCTGTCTCTTTGTCTCTGTCTCTATGTCTCTGTCTCTGTGTCTATCTCTTTATGTTTCTTTCTCTCTGTGTCTCTGCCTCTCTGTCTCTCTCTCTGTTTTTCTCTGTCTCTTATCTCTGTTTCTCTGTCTCTGCCCCCTTCCCGTTCTCACTCGCCACTCTGCAAGTCTCTTCCCTCTGCCAAACCAGCCCCTGCCCAAGACTGAACATTGCCCATCAGCCTCGGCTGGAACCCCAAGTGTCAGACCTCTTTCATTCTTCCGTCAGCCACCAACCCCAACAAACCCGTGGTGACTCAGACGCCGGGACCTTCCGAGCTCATCGAGTCAGCCAAACGGCAGAGAAGCCACTTACCGTTCGGGTCTGTCCTCCAGGTCCGCTTATGCGTGCGGGTGGGAGCTGCCCATCTTCCAGACGCAGATCTCGTTCCCTCCCAGAGCTGCCCCACGATGTACCCTCGCGCCTCGCAAAGTTTGTTCAGGGGCTCCCCCTGGCCGCCAGAGTCGGCCCCCGGAGCCGAAGTGCGGCCGGCGGCGCCTGCCTGCGTCCTAGTCCTAGTCCTCGTTCTCCCCCTACTCCTCTTCCTCTCCGAGCCCTCTCACAGAGCCAGCCGCGGGCTGTGCCTCCACAATGGGTACGGCAGCATCCTGAACAAAGTGCGGTCCCCCGGGATCCCCCGGCGAGGAGGTGGAGCCATGTGACCCGCTGCCCCCGAGGCACACGCCAGCCCTTTATGCTGCTGGCTTAGGGGAGGGGTGGGTGTGCCAGGCCACTGCCGGGATGGGAGGAGATAGAGGGATGGAGGGAGGGAAGAAGGGAGGGGAGGAAGGGGACTTCTCAGCTTTGGATCCCCCCCCCCCCGCCCCGTGCCAGTTTAACCCGCAGAGGGGCGGAGGCATGGGTCCCTTCCAGACTTTGTCATTGGAAAGCTATTCCCAGTAACCCTTTCTTGCCTTCTCCACGCCCCTCCCCGTACCCTTCCCCCTGCCCCAGCTCCCCATCTCTCCTCTCTCCCAGAAGTAGAAAGAACAACTCGTCGGTGGTGTGGCTCAGGTTCCCTCCTGCCCAGAGCAGAAAACCTTTACATGAATGAGGTTTTCCTTAGTTTATTGAACCTCCCTCCCCTCCTTATATCACCAGGTCCTTCTCTCTCCTTCCCCCACACCCAACTCCTGTATGTGATTTTTTTTTATTTCCTAGGACAAAAGGTCCCAGGATGCTTCTTGCTCCCTTGTTGACTGACCCTTCATAGGATCTTAGATCTAGAGAAGCCATCTAGTATGACTTAGACATTTGACAGCTTAGGAAACTGAGGCCCAGGGAGGTTAAAGGACTTTTCCAAGGTCATACAGGTAGTGTCAGGGGTGGGACTTGAAACTTCCACTTCACCCTCCATCCCCAATGAAAGAAAAATCAGAACTATTTTCAGGTGACTGAGCTTAATTATCATGATGCTTTCCCATCTTTTCAGCAGAACGAACAATTGAACTGAAACCTGGTCAGTCAGTCAACCAACGTTTATTAAGCGGCTACTATGTGCCAGGCAGTGCTCTCCGATTCTCATGCTGCTGCATAACCTTTAAGCAGAATAGTGGGGAAAGTATTGAATTGGAAATTGAGATCCAGGTCCTAGTCTTGACTCTGTCAAAACAACCATGAGGCTTTGGGAAAATCAAAACCTCCCCATGCCTCAGTTTCTTCAGTCGAGGTGCTTGGGCTCTTCCAACTCCAACATGACTCTATAAGTCATCAGAGCCACGGGTGGAAGTGACTTTACAGATCAATCAGTTCAACCCCCTGAGTAAGGAAAATGTGATGTTAAATTATTTGCCCAAGGTCATCCAAGGCAGGAAGTAGCTGGGCTGAGACTTGAACTCAGGTCTTTCAGCTCCAAGGCCACTTCTGCTATACCTTACTGCTCCCATCTTGTCTTATCCCCTCAAGGATTTTAGAAGTGGGAAAGGAGGGGAAAGATGTAAGGGAAGGGGAATGAATAAGAAGGAGAGATTGGGGAACAGAATCAGAGATTCTTTGAGTTCCATAGTACCTTAGAGATTGTTTGGTTCAACCTCCTACTCAAAGCAGCAGTCCCCTCAACAGCATCTGTGAGAACTCATTATCAAGCTTCTGCAGGAAAAAGGCATCGAGAAAAAAGGTAGCCCTTCCCACTGGACATCTCTGTATAGAGCTTTGAGTTCCACAGAAGAAAGATGTGGGAAAAACCCAGGCATGAGCTGGGTCCACAGACCTGGCCATTGGGAATAGACAATGCCAGAGCTCAACAGCTAGACTTTGAGGGTTGTTTGCACACTTGCATGTATGTATTACAGGGTGAGTTGGGCAGAATGCTAGGAAAAAATAAGCATTAGGCCTGGAATTAGGAAGATCTGAATTCAAAAGTGACTTCAGACACTTACTACTTATGTGACCCTGGGCAAGTCACATAAAGGACTATCTTCGTTTATCTCAGTTTCCTTATTTGTAAAATGGGGATAATAATAGCACCTACCTCCCAGGTTTGTTGTGGGGACCAAATGAGATAATAATTGTAAAAATACTTACTGCAGTGCCTGGCACCAATTAAATCATATACAAACACATCATTATTGTTGTTATCACTATTATTATAATAATCATTATGAAATTCTCTGTGGGTTCTTCAAGCACTTTCTGGGCCAGGTACTCTTTGAGAGCAAAGGATTAACAAGGAGGCTAGATCAAGAGTCTGGAGCAGAGCCAGGAAGAAAAGCCGAGAGTCCGCACTGCTAATCCCAACCAAGCTCCTTCTCCTATTGGAGAGTTGAAAAGTTTTATTTCCAAATAAGAGCATGGTGCTAGAGATGCTGGCTTAGGGATAGCACGGGCAAAACGAATTGTTCTCCTTTAAAAATAATTTTCACTTAAGAGAAACATTCTTTTGTGCTTTGTTGTTGTTTTCCCTTGTATAGAGAGAGGGACAAGAAAGAAAGGTGTAGCAGAGAGGAGCCCCTTCTCTTATGACCATCGCATCAAAACAAAATGGTCTTAGGTTTCTGGTTCAGTGGATAGAGCACCAGACCTAGAGGCAGGAAGATCAGAGTGTAAATCCAGCTTCAGGCACTTACTGGCTGGGTGACCCTGGGCAAGTCACTTAACCTGCCTTTGCTCCAGTTTCCTCAATTGCAAAATGGACATGATGATAGCACTGACTTCTCAAGACTGGTAAGGATGAAATGAGATGATATTTGTAAAACTCTTACCACAAAACCTGGCACACAGTAGGTGCTTACCAAATGCTCATCGTCTTCTTTTATTCATAAGTTTCTTTGTCTGTCAACCCTACGTTCACCTTAGCATGCATTGTCCTCTTTGACACTGTTAGACAACTAGAATAATCCCACATAATGCCTTCCATATAAGTAGTTCAAATATTATCAGCATTTTACAGATGAAGAAGCTACAGCTTAGATGGTTTAAGTGCTTTGTGTATGTGTGAGAGCTTAAGAGTCAAACCTATGGCTGTAGCTTCCAGTGTTCTTGGAGTAGATTACCACTGCATGGGGAAAGAGAGAGAGGCTCGGATGATATTACCTGACTGAGATCTATTCCTTCGGAGCTGCAGCTTATTTTGACAAGCCTTGTAGTGGCTCTCTAAGAATAGCTTGGAGTCAAATCCTGAAAACGATCAATCACAGATAACTCAATTGGCCAAAGGGGACCTAGATAATAGGGATTATAGTCAGGGCGCTCAGTACCAAGCCTGGATATACCATTGATAAGGACTGGGTATAGATCCCCTCCCATTATATGCCTCAGTTTCCCCTTTTGTAACCCTGGCATCATAATCTTTAATCTATAATAAAAGCTCACATTTATGTCATACTTCAGTATTTACTAAGAACTCTAGGTGACTATGAGTACAAATGAGCATATTTATCAGACATCAGAGAAATTAAGCATTCTCTCTAGCTAGACTGTGCTAGAGGACCACTGTCTTCCACCATTTGAACATGACCAATCGCTTCTATCCCTTCTTACTCCATTCTCCATCATGCTCTAGATCACTAACCAATCATGAATCACTGACAGTAAACAAATAAGAATACGAACACTGAAGAGCAACTGGTTAGATGAGTGACTATGGTTGAGAAAATAGGTGAGCGAATGGGTAGGGAGAAAAGGTGAAGATAATACTATTAATAGCTAGCATTTATAGCACTACTATGCAGCTCCTATAGCCTAACTTTATGCCAGGCACTGTGCTAGACATGTTACAAATATAACCACATTTGTTCCTCACAACAACCTTGGGATGTAGGTGTTATTATTATCTCCATTTTGCCAGTGAAGAAACTGAGGCAGACTGGGGTTAAGCGAAATTTGCCTCAGGGTCACACAACTAGTGAGTATCCAAGACTGGATTTGAACTCAGATCTTCCTAACTCAGCCCAAAGATCTATCCACTGTGCCACAGTGAAAAAAATCCCTGGACTGGGAGTTAGTAGGATATGGGTTTTGGCCCTGGATCCCCTACTAACTCATGGTGTGACCTTGACTTGTTGTTGGTCATTTCAGTCATGTTCAACTCTTTGTGAGCCCGTTTGGGGTTTTCTTGGCGGACATACAGAAGTGATTTGCCATTTCCTTCTCCAACTCATTTTACAGAGGAGGAAACTGAGGCAAACAGGATGAAGTGACTTGCCCCACTATTGAGTGTCTGAGGTCAGATTTGAACTGAGGAGAGTAAATCTTCTTGACCCTAGGACCAGCACTCTCTCCACTGTGTCCTCTAGCTGCCCATGACCTTGGCTAGGTTATTTCATCTCTCTAGACTTCAGTTTGAGAGGGTTCAACTACATGATCTGTTAAGTATCCTTTTCACTCTAGGTTCCTATGTTCCCAGAGTAGATAGGTAGGTAGCTGAGAGAGTGAGCAGGAGAAAAGAGGGGTGACTAGCAAAGCGACCGCCAACATCTTACTGACTCATTTACTAATTCTCGAACATAGTGAGAAAAAGTTTATTTTGGTTCTGGCTGAACTTGGCTTGGAAATGAGATCTCAGGAACAAGAGATGACCGTTGGCCCAAATTACTGCAGCATGAGTGAGTAGGTTTTTGTTGTTTTTTTCTTTTTTTTTTCACTGAAGCACAGCAGAGATGACTCAGTGGTTTTGAATGAGGCAAATGGGTTTTCTTTAAATATGAAAATCAATAAGTGATGAACTCATGGGCCTGGCTGAGAGTATAGTCACTAAGGTAGGAGAAGGGCATGGTGGGAAGGGACCTTGATGAGGTTATCCTTTGCCTGGGAGATAGAATTGAGCAGTGAATAATGGAAAGAGTGACAGCAAGGTACAGAATGACATGACCCACTAGTGCCATGACAGGAGCACCAGCAGTGAGGATCCAGGCTCATCTTCCCTCCAAGGCCCCCGGCTCAGTGCCTTATCATTGACCCTCGGAGTAAGAGTTTCTTTCCTTCTTCCCCCCTCTTCAGTCTTTAACCACCACCACCACCCCCAGCCTCTTCTCCTTTTCAACTGTTATTGCTTTAGGGCAGGAGAGAATTAACATGAAGATCAGTGTCAGTTTTACAAATAGACTTAAAAATCAGTCTATTTGCCAAGTTGCCACCCCCCCCACCCCCCCCCAGAGTTCTCTCATCTCCCTTCAGCTCTTAAACCATGGCAACCTAGGACTGAGGACTAAATTGCTGTAGCTAGAAAAACTATCGTGGGAGATCATTTCAGTTTTGCTGAAAAGTTTTTGATCCCCTCAGCCTAATTTCTTCAGAGACTCATCCTGATTTCTTATAACTGCCTCCCTGGTTAGGCTAATTTGGCTGCCTGATTTGGGTGCTATGAATTGGTTTTGAGATTTGAACAGATCATGGGTCTTATTTCCAGGGCCTTGCAACTATTTTCCCTTCTCTGTTCCTCTTGTACACCTTTCATTTGTATGATCATATGGATCCGAATCACAGGAGCTTCATGGCGGTGTGTTTTTACACTGATTTACATGATTCACTGGTGACTTTGGACAAAGCATTAATGACCTTTATAAAATTAATTTCGCTTGGTACTTCTGGGGCTTCTGACAACTTTTCTCATTTTCCATTGCACAATTTTGGTCCTGTTTCTCATCAAAAAAGGAAGATTCCATTCGCACTTGAGACCTGAAAACTAATTTCACCTGCAATAGGTTTCCAAGAGTCTCCTAGTAACCCATGCCCCTGCTTAGTTTATTAGCATTAGCAATTATGGGTGGCGGGGGAGAGGTTCCTCCTCCTTATTTGTGTTGGAATATCCTCTTCTCCTTTCCCACCCGATTCCGAGCACATCCTCCATTCCTGGATCATAGCTCAGAGAATGGTTGGTGATATATTTCAGTCCCCCTTGAAGAGAGATGTACTTCTTGGGTTTTTTAGT
Organism: Trichosurus vulpecula; assembly: GCF_011100635.1. Classification (NCBI taxonomy): domain Eukaryota; kingdom Metazoa; phylum Chordata; class Mammalia; order Diprotodontia; family Phalangeridae; genus Trichosurus; species Trichosurus vulpecula. The sequence continues at coordinate 101,973,856 of NC_050576.1, read as the reverse complement.
TGACAGCAAGCTTGGAAAAAAAATCTGGGGAAAAGCTGGTGCAGTAACTAGGGAAAGAGAATCACTGCCTTTATCAGCGAGATGTTGCTCTTTTCTCAGTTACTACCAGGAAATAGGATACACAACAAATCTAAATGATACTTTTTCCAAAGATGCCCTCTTACAATCCCCTCCCCCCAATCATTAAGTATGTGTGTGTGTGTGTGTGTGTGTGTGTGTGTGTGTGTGTGTGTGTGGTATGCACATATATGGAGAAAGAGACTTGCATATCTATATATAGATATATTTTTATACTACACACACACACATACTCACACAATGTATATTTTATGTGCATTGAGATGTTGGAATGTTGTCTGTAAGCTCCCTGAGCTCAAACACTTCCATTTTTGTATCCCCAGCACCCAGCACAGTGTCTGACACATAGTAGGCACTTAATAAAAGTTTGTTATTATATCTATGGGGTCCTTAAGGTTTACAAAGTACTTTCTGAACAACAGCCCTGTGAAGTATGTAGAATAAATATTCCTATCTCCATTTTACAGCTCAGAAAACTGAGAACCTGAGTAATTGACTTTCTCCATGTTCAGACAGCTAGTGGCTGAATTGGGATTGGAACCCAGGTCGTCTGACACCAAATCCAGGGCTCTACACATGATATCATATTTGCTCTTCTCAATCTCACAATTTCTCTATTTTCTATATACTTTCCCCTCTGTAAAATGGGGCTAATTATATCTGTGCTATTTTATCTTCTAGATTCATTTTGAGGAAAGTGCCTAAAGACACAATATACAGGGTGTTCTTTTAATGATGACAGAAAGAAAGAAAAAGAAGAGAAAAGCAAGGAAGGAAGGAAGAAAAGAAGGGAAGAAAAGAGGGAAAGAAGAAAAGAAGGGAAGGAAGAAAAGATATCCCTTTAAGAATCTCGTGATAAGCAGTTTCTAGGAGAAAAGAAGAGGGTTCTGCTTGCTCTTGGGATTCCACAGGCCCTTTCACCCAAGGCATATAAGGGCAGTATTGTCCTGGGTACTCCCAGCTTGCACTCATATGCCTCTAGAGCAATGGCGACTGGGGAGCGTGGGCCATATGGGGTAGCATTGTACTTTAGATGGAATGCAAGTCATTTTAACCACAGGACAGAAAATGCAGCTGGGCATTTGAATTGGGGAGGATTTAGCAAAAAAAAGGTCCAGGGTGGAGGCTGAGGCCAGGGATGTCAAATAGCCATGGCCGCAAATTCTATGCGGCTAATGGCATTGGATGTAGCTATGAAGACTATGTTGAATCCACAGGGGTTTGGGAGGCACAATAAAGAACCATCCTGGTCTCTATCTCTAAACAACTGGTAACCTAATAGGGGAGATAGGACAAATAATAAATGGAGGTTGATCGGGCAACTCAGCCAATCTACCCCAGACACATAGTAATGCATTGAGTCCCCACATCAACCGTATATCATAGAGATAGATAATTAGATAAAAATGACAGATTGATAGAGACAACTGATAGATAAAATAGGTAGGTTGATAGATGACAGATGGTAGAGATAGATGATAGAGATAGGTAGATGTTAGATGCAGCATTTATAAAATGTTTACTATGTGCTGGGCATTGTACTAAGTACTGGAAATACAAATACAAGGAGAGAGCTTACGTTTTAATAGCCGAAGACAAAACATAAAGAGGAAATAGAAGGCTGAGGGATAACGGTGGTGTGAAGTGAGCATGGCCAGGGGCCCTCATGAACTGGCAGTTCAGTTCAGGACTCAGCAATCAAGCAGGACTGAGGGTAGAGGTATCCTGAGATGGGCAAAACTGCAGATCAGTCCTCTAGACTTTTGGTACTGTCCTAAGGGTTTGGATGCATTTCCATGCCCAGCATGGAAAATGAATTTAGTGTTGTTAAGGAAGAAAACTCCCTTCTTGTGAGACCTGCCATGTTCAGATAACTCATTGTAGTTGCAAAGGGAAACATCTGTGCCTTTTACCTCTATGTTGTAGCTCAGTTCTCTATTTGAGCTTTCAGCTCCTGGACAAGGGCTGAGGAACCCATGGCTTAAAGGCCACATGTGGCCTTCTAGGTCTTCAGGTGCGGCCCTTTGACTGAATCCAAACCTCACAGAGCAAATCTGTCAAAGGGCTGCATTTCAGCACCTAGAGGGCCACAGGTTCCCTACCCCTGTCCTGGACCATACCCTTTATCTTTTTCTTTCCAAGAGACTGGCACTGCCCAGGTATACACCATTAACCCTCTAGAAGGCTAAGTGCTAGAACCTTCTAATTTGAAACTAGTGCCATCTAGGGTTGTTCTGTTCTTTCTGTAAAAGGCTGGATTCTGGGAGTCTCTTCTCTCAAAGAATCAAGTACTGCCTAAGGATTCCCATTTATGTATGTAGAAGAAGAGGTCCTAGAACTCAACTTTGGAGTTTTTAAGGAAGCAGTCCCCAAAGTGGCACTGCCCAGAACTTCCCCTCTCTAGCTAGAATACCATGTCCCTAAACTCTCCGGGGCAATCCAACCACTTGGTCACATGGCTCCCCTTTCCACTGCTGCCATTTTTCCATGAGAGCTTGAGAACACAATAGCCACAGAATTCTATTGAGGGGGAAAAGGTGGTTCAGAGATTGTATGATGAGTACATTGAGTAGAGGAAACTGGAAAAGATTTCGTGGCTGTAAATGACCTTAAAGGGAGAGCTGTGGGATGCTGAACAGAAGGAAAGAGGTTGTTCTAGGTGTCTGTTCCAGGCATAAGGGTTTGTTTGGGGAAGATTTGGAGGAAAATACTACTAGAATGGATTCAATCAAATTAAGAGAGTATTATGTACCTACTGTGTGTAAAACACTATGCCAAGACTGGAAGAGATAAAACATTTGGGTAAGAATGTCCCTGCCCTTATGATGAAATGAAAAAGCATTTTAAAGCAATTACCATGTACAAATCACTGAGCTAAGTGCTGAAAATAGAAATAGTGAGGCAAGACAGTCCATGCTTTCAAGGACCTCATAATAGGGGGTAAGACAAACATAGATAACTGTATTATACAATAATACAAGGAAAATGTGTAAGGGAGGCATGGAACAAAGTGGTATGTAATGTCTCTGTATACTTAGCTGCCATATTTGATCAGGAAAGTGATGGGAAATCATTAGAGGGATGTGGATAGCCAAGTGAAGTGGTGCCATGATAAGTATGCAATTCATTTTAACTACCTTCTTCAGAGAGAGAGAAAGAGAGGGAGAGAGGGAGGGGGAGAGAGAGAGAGAGACAGACAGAGAGAGAGAGAGAGAGAGAGAGAGAGAGAGAGAGAGAACGAGCAGGCTGGAGGCTAGTAAGCCCCCATTACCCTAGATATAAAGTGACCAGGACCTCAATGAGTACATGGCCTTGATATAAGCTTCATTTAAGAAGCCTTTCATTTTTTGGAAATGGTAAGAATTAAGTGTAGTTATAAAAGGCACTTTTTCTGAGTAATCTCTCCCATTTCTCCTATATCCATTGAAAGCATCCTAGTAAAAAAGGAAAAGCAATGGGCCTCCAGTTGGGAAAACCAGGTTCAAATTTTAACTGTGTGACCTTGGGCAAGTCACTTAATAATACTCACATTTATGTAGGAGTCCACAGCATCTTTCATTCAATAGCCTCTCACTCAGACAGCTACCTTTCCAGTTCAGGCTCCAATCATACTTATCACATCTCACCTGGACTGTTGTAATTGCCTAACTGGCCCTTCTCCTTCAAATCTCCCCTTCCCATTCCAGCCTCTAGCATAGCTGTCAAGGTGACATTCTTAAAGAGTAGGTTTAACCATGTCATTGTCTTCCTTCATCAACTCCTGAAGTTCCCTATTGCCTCTAGGATCAAAAATGAACTCTTCTCTTTGGCACTTAAGGGCTTACAATCTGGTTACAACCTATCTTTTTAGACTTATTATACAAGTTGTTTTCGTTTTTCAGTCTCATTTTTTAATTGTGTCTGACTCTTCATGACTCCTTTTGGGGGTTTTCTTGGCAGAGATACTGGAGAGGTTGGCCATTTTCTTCTGCAGCTCATTTTACAGATGAGGAAACTGAGGCAAACAGGGTGAAGTGACTTGCTTGGAATCACACGGCTAGTAGGTGTCTGAGGCTAGATTTGAACTCAGGTCTTCCTGACTTTAGGCCTGGTGCTTTTTTCTCTGTACCACCTAGCACCCCCTTATTATACATAAGGTACCTTCAAATACTCTGATGTTCAGTAAAACTGACTTCTTATTGTTTCTCAATATGACACTCCATTTATCATTTCCATGCCTTTGAATAGGGTGTTCCCTTTTCCCGGAAAGTACTACCCCCACCCCAAACATCCCTAGTTCTCTCTTCAAATTTATTAGTTGTCGCCAAAATTCAGGTGCTAGCCCCTCTATGCCCCAAATCACTATGTATTTATTTTACACATATCTTTGTGTCCATATTGTCTGCAAGGTCCTTGAGGTCAAACTCTCATTTTTTGTATCACCAGAACTCAGCACATTTTATAGATTTGGAAACTGAGACCCTGAGCAGTCAAGTGACTTGCATATTCAGACATCTAGTAAGTGTCTGAATGAGGACTGGAATTCAGATCTTCTGATACCAAGTCCAGGGCTTTGCCTGTGATGCTATACTTACTCAATCTCACAGCTTCTCTGAACTTACTGTATTTCTCCTCTCTATAAAATAGGATTAATAATATTTGTGCTACTTTATCTTCCAGGTTCATTTTGAGGAAAGTGTTTCAAAAACCTAAAGACACTATATCTATTTCCCTATCTATACACAAATAGGTGTGAATTATTAGGACAGAGGAAAGCCAAGATTTTCTTGTCTTTCTAAAGGGGAAACTGAAATAGCTAAGAAGGAAGGAGAAAGAAAGAAAGAAAGAATGAAAGAAAGAAAGAAAGAAAGAAAGAAAGAAAGACAGAAAGGAAGGAAGGAAGGAACGAAGGAAGGAAGGAAAAAAGGAAAAAAGAAGAGAAAAGGAAAGAAAAGAAAAAGAAAGGAAAGAAAGAAAGAGAAAGGAAAGAAAAGAAAAAAGAGGGGTGGGAAAAAAGGGGGAGGAGGACCTATCAGGCAGCCAGTGAGTGGCCAAGTCAGATTACACCCAAGATCTGTTCTGTATTTGGGCCAATAAGTCTTTTACAATCAGCTTTGTATTTCAAGTTTTGTACCTGAAAATGCTTAGGAATTGTGGGGTGGAGGTGAGGGAAAGAGTCTGGAGTTGGGGGGGGGAGGTGGAATATACATTATATGAATTTCAATCCAAACCATCCAAGTTTCTCCCTGAGGGGGAAACTGCCATTCAAAACCCAGACACAAAACAGGCTTTGCTGACTGCATACTCTCCCCAAGTGGGTGCTTAAGCCTCCAGTCCATGCTGCAGCTGTAGCCTTCTCTCAAGCTGTACAGATGTTTTTAACAGCAGCTATAACCCAAGGGCTACACCTGTTGCCCAGATCAGCTGCTGTAACCCAACTCCTGGGAAAACAAGTCAGGTGCCCAAGCTTTGGCAAGAGTCCCTCCGTACCAAGGGCAGGTGGAGAGACCAGGCAGCTGCTTCTCCCTGCCAGTCACACTGGTTCTGAGCTGGTGTGAAGGTGGCCTGGGGCGGGGGCGGTGCTGGAGGTTTGAACTACAGGCTTAGGATCTTTGCTTAGTCTGGTCTCATCTCTGACCTTGCTTGCTTCCACAGCTCAAGATTCCCTTTCTTCCCTTGCAAGTCAAGGCTATATACCTATTTAGCATCAAAGTTGAAGGGGATAGCGAGCCACACTTGGAGTCATGGAGACTTGCATTCCAATCCTGCTTCAGACCCTTACTAGCTGTATGACACTAGTCTTGGTTTCCTCAACGGTAAAATGGGTTGTAGTAATAGCACTTACCTTAAAGGGTTATTGTGAGGATCAAATGATCCTCATATTGTGGAGGGCAGAACGTCAGAAAAGATGGGCCTCTGTCTTGTCTTGTCTTGTTAAAGTTCTTTGAAGACAGAGACCAGGCCTCCCTGGAGAAAGACAGATCCCAGCCAACTGTCAGCTCTCAGGGACTCTCTGTCTGACACTGTTGACAAAGTGCAATAGACTTTGCAAATCCTGAAATGCTAAATAAATGTGAGCTTTTATTATCTGGAAATATGTGCTCTGTTGTTAAATAAGATTTCTCATGGTGGGGCTTCCCCCCAACCTCCGTCTCCAAATTGCTATCCTTCCTCTCTGCTATCCTCTGTCCCTTTAAGTTTTAAAGGCATGCAGGCCAGATCTGGAGAGATGTGTGGTTCAGTACAGGGCTGGCTGGAGGCAGGAGAGGGCTGGGAAGGGGGCCAAGGATGAGGATGGGTCTGGGAATGAGCACAGGCCTGGGAGCAGGTCATGGGCGTTCTGGATTGTTGGCTGCTAATGGCTTTGACTCTAGCTGCCATGCTGAGAATTCCATTCAACTGAGCATGTGTGAGAAGTACAGAAATCAGGAAAAAGAGTCCTTCATCGGTCAACATGAAGAAGAGGAAAATAAAAATCTACCCCCTGATGCCTTACTCTTAATTTACTGACTATCCTGGGTATCTAGGTGGCATAGTGGACTTGGAGTCAGGAAGACTATAATTCCTATCTCACCACTGTCCTGCTTAGCTCTGTGACCCTGGACAACTTGCTTAACCACTCTCTGCCTCAGCTTCCTCACCTACAAAATGGGAATCATGGTAGAACCCTACCTCACAGTGCTGTCAGGAGGATCAGATAAGATAACATATGTGAAGAGCTTTGCAAACCTTAAATAAAGCACTATTTAAATGTTAGTTATTGCCATTGGATAATCAGAGAAGGCTGCCAGCTTGCTGGAAGCTGTCCTAATTCAGAGAGATCTGATCTCTGTCCACAAGGAGCTGTGATGAGAAAAAATAGAGACACACGCTCTCTGACACTCAGCCCCACACACAATGCACCCACATGGGCCAACAAACATAAAAACACTGATAGAAAACCAGATGGGTATGCTGGCATAAATGATGTTTAGACTACAGACACTGGGCTCATCAATATTAGTCATGAATGGCCCCTCCCCTCTACTAGGCTGCCTCCCTGCCTAGTAGAAGGAATTCTGAACCAGTGTTGGGACTGAGCCCAAGTTTTCAAAATGAAGGGACTCCCCTTTCCTCCCCCTCCTTCCCCCACCCCACATCCCCAGTCTCACTACGGCAATGCCAGGACAAATGGCCACATACAAAGCAGTGAGACCAGATGTGATATGCTGCTGACCCCTGCTGGAGGAACTCAGATTTGGGAAAGCCCCAGGGAAGAGTGGGGTATTGGAAAAAAACATGCAATCCATCTGGGAGGGGTGGGAAGAAATGTCTTTGCTCAAATTCTCATCATCTGGAGCTTCTTTGATGAGACCAGCTAGAAATTAGAATAAAACCCAGACTGAGCTTCTGGGAGGAGTGAGACGGTATTAATGTGTCCCTTCAATCTTTGTGGCCTGGAAAATACCCTGATGCCAAGTCCCTGAAACCTAAATCAGGAAACCATTAGCAGGCTCTGTCAGCCAATCTCAACTATTTTGAAGTGGGGAGAGCTGATGTCCAAGAGAGTAAAATATTATTCAGTTGTGGTAGAATTGTCTCAGTGGAGAGACCCCTTGGAAAGTAAACATTGTGACTGCTGCTCCCCTAGGGACTGAAATCAATATGAAGCAACTAGATTTGCTGTTTTTCTTTCCACCAGCCTAGCCTGTGTTAATCACTAGTTACTCCACACAGGGAGACTCCCTCCAGGAGAGCTGACATTTTAGAGAGCATATTTTTAAATGTAAAAAGCTTTACATCCTGAGTGAAAGTGGAGCTATGTCCCACAGATTGTTTCCTAACTTAGCAACGATAATAACAGTATTAAGTAATATTTATATAGCGCTTCTAAAGTTTGAAAAGCACTTAACATATATTCTCTCTAAACCTCAAAACAGCCTTGTGAGGCAGGTATCATCAGAGTTCTAGTTAAAGGGAATGAATGAAACTTTGCACGAAGGCATTGAAATTTAGAGGACACAAACATTTAAATAATGATCATACAACATTTGGATTGGTTATTTAACTTCTAGGGGCTGTTGTTAGCCACCCTCCTGATCCCGTTCACAATAAAAACCAAGTACTGGCATCCCCAGGCTCCCACTGGGGTTCTATGTTCCACAGGGAACTCTGAGAAATAGCAAGCTCTCTATAGTTCCTAGATAACTGGTGACTTTTATTCCAGGGATGGGAGAACTCATACAAGGCAAGCGCTGACATGGCAGTCAGAAGAAGCAATACAAGGACACTTTCAAGGTCTCTCTGAAGAACTTTGGTATGGATTGTGAGACATAGGAGATACTGGCACAGGACCATCCAGCATGGAGTGCCCACATCAAAGAAGGCACTGTGCTCTATGAGCAAAGCAAAACTCTAGCAGCTCAAAAGAAACATGAGATGTGGAAGTTGAGAGACATCTCCACTCCAAATGTTCATATGGACTATTTGTGCCCGATGTGTAGTAGAGCCTTTCGAGATCATATTGGTCTGATCAGTAACAGCCCGACATACGGTCCATTGACCCTGACATTGTGATGTCATTTTGGTCCTCTTTGAGTATGTAGAACATAGCCCAGGGATGGGCAAACTGTGGCCTGAGGGCCTCATCACCAGTATGGCCCAAGCTAAGAATGATTTTTACCTTTTTCAATACAATAAAATTTTATTAAAAGATGTTAAAACTATTCTTAGCTCTTAGGCCGTGAGAAAATAGGTAGTTGGAAGGATGTGGCCTTGGCTGTGGTTTGCAAGCCTCTCTATCCCAGTCTGGATAGCAGTTGCTTTTATTAGTCTAAGGGATGTGATCAGTGCAGACCTATCCAATCAGAATTGCTTTTGAGCCCACATCATATAAATAAAATTTCTCTCTGTTTCTTGGGTCAACCCTGGGCCCTAGTGAGTAAGGCTCAAGTGAGTCAGCCACACGGAGGAAGATAATCATGTTACTGTATATAGTTCTTACTCATAGATGTAGAATCAGCAGAAAATGTTAACAATCACAATGTATTGAAACGTGATCATGTAACTACATCCATAGCTTCTCCCATTCTCTGGCAACCCACAACCCAGGAGTTTTAGGAAAGACACAGTTCAATTATTTAACCTCTTTGCCCACTTCCTCCCCTTCTCAAAATACAACCCCCTCAAAAAAAACCCCAAAGGGCAAGCAAAGGAATTTGTGCAAATAGAGGACAACTTCTCTTAAATGCTGTTCCACTCACAACCTCCAGGACGGTCACGGACACATCGGTTGAAGGAATTGGGAGCTAGTGTCTCCTCTGTGGGGTCTGGGGCCTCAGGAAAACCCCCATTGTAGAGAGAAGGCCCTCCTGCTGCTTTTCTCCACCAGGGTCACAGCTTCAGCCTTTTCTGTATCACCACTTGCCTCATGAATTAGTGCCTGCTTTGTTGCTCGTCTCCCCAGCGAGGTCCTTCCAAAATGTCATACAGACTTGATGGCCCAGTTGGAGTGACACTTCTCCATCCTCTTTTTCTTGATTCCCATCTCTCTTCATCTTGACTCCTATGTATGAACTGAAAACAATGTCATTTGCCTCACTGTCTCCTTTGCTCTGATGCGCTTAGTTGTTTCTTCTTCCTCCCCCGCTCCGTAGTCATGGCAAGAGGAAGAGGCGGAGTGAGGGCAACACAATTACATTTTTTTTGACAGTACCTTCACTTTTATAGCAGTGTAAAAACTAGTTAGCTAGTATAATTAAACAGAGAACCTACCAGATGGGGCCCTTCCTCTCTCCCAGAAGTCACATAGCTGATGAGATCCTTCCCAGTCTCCCCCTCTCCCCAGGTATCAACATCCTCAACAATGGCTCCTAGAGTTCCTGAGGTCTCTGTCTCCCATAACTAGAAGGTAATCCAACATCATCCCATAAAGCCAATGTTGGCATCTCTTCCATTGATGTTTATTTGAGGGTATTTTATTATTTATTATTTATTAACTTCTAGTCACAGCACTGGATTCTACAGGGAATTGTCTACTCTTGACTTTAAGAAATGTGTACGGGGACTTATTTCTTATCAAAGACCTTCTTGGACTCTAAGTCTAATAGTGGAATGTCTGTTGAATGGTACAGACATTTTAGTCACTTTATTTGCATAATACCAAACTACTTTTCTTTTAAAGCAAAGAAATCCATTTATTCAAGTTGGTAGCAAAATGGAAATCAGAGAAATTATACATAGGAGAATTGTAAACCAGACAATACAGAGTGAAGGATCTCTCCCCTTGGGAGTAAGGTAACTCATCTTAACCCAGAGAGTTCCAGATCTCACCCAACAGAAATTCCCTGAAGTCTCTAGTATAGCAAGCTGGGGATAGGGACATGATATAGACTGCTAGCTCCTCTCACGTCAGCTTCTTCCCAGTATTTTATTTTCCCTACAGCAATCTGAAGTGGGATTGGCATTATACATCTTCCTTCTCAAAGCTGGAAGCCAGAAGCACCTGAAGTGACTGCAGAACCCAAAGAGAATTAAGAGATTGAAGAGGTAAAACCTCTCCTACATCCTGAAAATTCCATCCTATCCCTCATGCAGTTTTAGAGCATTGACTTCCACCAATGAGAAGAGAGTCCTATAGCAATGGGCTTTGGGATTCAGGTTACATTCCTCCCCTGGGTGGAAATTCTTTGCAGTCCCTTGCAAAGATCAGCTAGGGCGCATTTAAAACTATAACTATACAGCCATAAACAAAGGCACCAAACATTTTAAAACAACAAGGGTGGTTTCTCTGGCACCCTAGGTAGCCAACCTTTGGTACCAATGAAGCTGAAATAAAACAAGTGCATACAAAGAATTCATACAGTAGACATGGCACTATACAGAACATCACCTGGGAGGATCCTACAGCAACAACATACCTAATTAGATTCAAAATATAACACATGTGTGTATTTCAAAAGCTCATACATATCCACAGTATACAGCAATCTATCCAAATTAGTACTAAGCAAAGCTAGCTAGCTATAACAGTAATACTACCAACAGGCCTACATATATGTATATGTATATATATATATATATACACGCACACATATGTATATCCAGCAGCAATACACTATTGTGCCAATCCTCCCTCAGTCCCTCCAACATAAACTATTCTTACATTTTGTAATCTTTGTTAATTTGTTGGGTGTGAGGTGAATCTTCAGGGTTGATTTGCATTTCTCATTAGTGATTTGGAACATTTTTTCATATCAGCTAGGTGTTGGTATGGAGAGAGTGTTGGACTTGGTGTCAAGAAGTCCTGAGTTCAAATATGGCCTCAGACACTTAACTGATCCCAGGCAAATCATTTAACCACTCCATACCTCAGTTTCCTCATCTGTAAAATGAGGAACAATAATAACACCTATCTCTCAGGGTTGTTATGAGGATAAAATGTAAAACAATTTGCAAACCTTAAAGTGCTATGTAAATGCTCCTCCTCTTCCTCTTCCTTCTCTGTTGGGGAATAGCTTTTCGTTATGTGTATATGTGTACACACATATGTGTTAATTTTCTATATATCTTGTATACCAAACTTTAATCTGGGAAATCTGATAGAAAGATTCTCATCCCCTCACCCGTTTGTCCACTTTTCTTCTTATCCTAGGTGGATTAATTTTGTTTGTACAGAACTTGTTTAATTTCATATAAACAGATTATGGTGCCAGGTAAATTGCAGCATCATTTTGTGGTCAATCATTCAGAATCTGAAGAAAAGGGAACTGAATATTTTAAACATCCAAGTGATAAGCTCATTAAAAGCCAAAAATTGTTTCCTATGACTTCAAACCGGAGATGAAAAAGCCCCTGACTCGTCTCATAGGGTGAGTTATCCATACTGCATCAGCTGGAGAAGAGTGCATAATAGCTGAGAGACCAATATAACCTTGTACGGTGGAGGCTGTTGAATGTCTATTGGATGAAAAGTCAGTTTCCAACAATACAGTAACTTGTTGAATCAAAGATTTAGCTGCTAACATGAAGACTGGCTTTCTATCTGATCTGTAGAATTGTACTTTTGCCTCAGAAATGGATGAATCTACAAACCTGGCTGCAGTTTTGCTTATATTCATCCCTATGAACACCAGCTAATTTATCAAAGAAGACCTTCCTTTATGTGAATGCACAGCAACAGACATAAATGAGGATGAAATCGTCGAAGTGTTGAATACCTTTTTGGAGTGTCGTGGTATATCCTGGAACAACTGTGTTGATATACCTTGGCACACATCAAGGCAGTGGCACCAAACTGTTTTAGTGATCATTGTGCTCTTCACTGCCAGGCACTTACCTTTAAAAATAAAATCCAGTTTTCTTTAAGAACGTCCTTGAAGATTTGCTTTGTTTAACTGTGCTTTTTGGAACAAGGGACGAGTCTATTGTAAGGGGCGGAGGAGTGTTTGGGAAGTGAGAGTGAAATAAAGAGCATAAAAAAGAATGTTCTTCATGAAGTGATAAGAATTATTAATTTTAATCTCAATCTCAATCTTTGAGCATACAAATTGCATCTTTTTAATGCTCAGTGTGATTAAATGGGAAATATGCACAGCATGCTACATAAAAGTACTTGTGTGATTGAAGTGCAAGCTGAATTATCTGCTTTTTTCTATAATTCTTTTTAGTTTCTATTTTATTTTTAATTTATGGAATAAAAAGCATTTCCATAATGTCTTACAATAAAGAAGATGGTTGCATATTGTACAACATACTATTCCTTGCAAATATACAACAAAATTATCATGTAAATTTCTTTTTTCCTCCTTTTTTCTTTCCCTCTCCTCTCCTGCCCTAGAGAAGGCTACCATTAGACACAAATATATATATATATATATATATATATATATATATATGTATATATGTACATACATACATATATATATGTAAAATTATTCTATACATACTTCTATTTATCAGTTCTTTGTCTGGATGCAAATAGCATCTTTCTTCATATGTCCTTCGTAGTTAATTTGGGTATTTATAATAGACAAAATAACTTATTCACTCAAAGTTGTTCTTACTTTTATGGAATATCATTTTTACTTGAAAGAATGATTGACAAACTATGATTATTCAGATTTGGGTACTTGAAAGAACAACTGAAAAATTATGGTTATTCAGATTTGGATATTTGGCAGATATTTTCTCAAAAATGAATGATGTGATGGACTCAATTCAAGGAAAACAACTGACAATATTTGTTGACAGTTATAAAATTTGAGCTTTTGAGAAGAAATTAGAATTTTGGAAAACTTGGTTCTGTCTCTGTGAGCTTGACAGCTTCTTCCTTTTTTGACAGCTTCTGATGAGATCAATGGTGATATTAACAAATGTGATTTTTTTATATTGTGTAATGAAATGTATTAACATTTAGAATCTCTTCATGACTCAGTGAACCAATATTTTATTGTTTTAATGTTACAAAATCAGGCGTGGGTAAAAGATCCATTCAAAGTGCAAGATAGGTCAAAGAATTTTAATGTAGCAGTGTGTAAAAGGTTTATTGACAGTTTCAGATTATGCGCTATAACTAAGCTGTAAGAAATTTCTATTTGTCTAGTTTTGAGTTAGTATAAAAGAATATCCACAATCTGAAAAGGGTATTAAAATGCTCCTCCTTTTCCAATTATGTGTCTGTGTTAAGGATGGATTTTCTTCATACACTTCAGTCAAGACAATTTATCCCAACACATTGAATGCAGAAGCAGACATGAGAATTCAGCTCTTTTCTATTGGGCCAGAGATTTACAAAAATATGTAAAACAAGGTTAGACTTCTCATTAATTTTTTTGTTTTGGAATATACTTATTTTTCATAAAAATATGTTATGTTTAGATAGAAAGGGTTTGTTATTGTTACTTAAAATGAATTCATGAATAAGATGTTTTTAATTTATCGGTTTTAGTTTTTAATCCAGTAAATATCAATACATGTAACTCACATAAACAAAAACTCTTTGGGCTTATCAACAGATATAACCCACATAAACAAAAGCTCCTTAATATTTTTTAGGAGTGCAAAGGGGTCCTGAGATGTAAAAGTTTGAGAACCTCTGGGCTAAACAAACTATGGTTTATGAATATGATGGGATATTATTATGCTGTAAGAAATGATTGTGATGAATACAGAGAAGTATGTGCAGGCTTACAGGAACTGATGTAGAGGGAAGTAAGCAGAGCTAAGAGAACTATATACATACTGAACAAAACCACATAAATGGAAGGAACAAACAACACAAGCTCATCAAAATCACGAAGAACGAGCGAGGTCACAGAATAAGATATAAGAAGATACTTCCTCCCATTCCTTTACAAAGGTGGAAGGTCAGTGGGTATGGAATGTTGCATATATTTTAGACTTTTTTTTGGAGGGGAAGGGGGGGTTACTTGATCAGTTTTGCTGTTTGTTTTTCTCTTATTTTCCTTTTAAAACAATGTTCTTTGTTATATGACACTAGTTCCAAGCCTGAGGCTGTGTCGAGCTGAATGGTTCTCATAGGAAGATCTCTATTGACACTATTTTGTCAGTCCAGAGTAGAGCTTTAATTGGGAAGCTTTACTTTAAATACACAGTAATAAGAAGTTACAATTTCCATTAATAGAAAGAGAATCATTTTCTCACAGATGCTTTTTAGTAAAGTATCCTGAGTTGGATTTTTATAGATGGATGTAACTTGTGTGTCAGACCCTGACCTCTGACACGAAGGACTAAATTCAATTATAGAGGCCTTTCTCTAATAATAATCTCAATGTTTCTAGCCCTTACCCAGGCTCTTCCCTGACATGTCAGAAATAGACTCATGTCTCTTAAAGGGCTTTGAACTCTCCTTCAGGCACTCAGGCTAACAAAGGCATTAAAGAAAAAAGAGATTTTATTTAAGGAATAGCTAAACAGAAAGGACTCCTATCCATGCCCTCAGCAGAGCAATTTTGGAAAGCCCTTGCCAGTGAACTCCTTTCTCTCCCCAGATGTCTGGTTCCTAGTTCCCCCCAAATCACTGTATGCTAAGTAAAGCCCCAATCCTGTAAATGGTTTTAGAGGCCCTGCTGCAGGGGCAGGGGCAGGCTCAGTATTTTCGATTTAGGCATAGGAACAGTGAATGCTTCCATCTCTCCACTTTATCTCCTTCCTTCTGTGGGCAACATGGCTATAGTGGTCTGCAGTATTCCTGTCTATAGTTGTTCACAGTTCCTTATATTCTTAGAGCCCTAATATGATGTTGGGATAGTCATTTTGGTATCATAATAAATAAGGTGCTGGACTTGGAGTGAGGAAGGCTCGAGTTCAAATGCTGCCTCAAGATACTGTATGACCCTAAGCAAATCCCTTCACTGCTCCCAGCCTCAGTTTACTCATTTTTAAAATGAGGATAATAATAGCACTTACCTCCCAGGGTTGTTGTAATACCATTGCCTTTCTCCTCCCTGCTCACCATGAGAAACCCAAAGAAAAATAAACAAACCTTAGAACAAATGAAAATAATCTAGCAAAATGAATCCCAGTAGTAGCCATATCCAAAAACATACGTCTTTTTCTATACCTGGAGGCCATCGTGTACCTCTCTGTCAGGAGGTGGGTAACATGTTTCATCATATGACTTTTGGATACATGGTTGGTCACTGCATTGATCAGAATTCATAAGCCTTTCAAAGCTGATTTTCTTTATGATGTTGTTTCTTTTTTATAAATTGTTGCCCTCTCTTTACTTGTTATCGATCCTCTAGAAATATCTCCTTTATTTTTCTTATGTTGTAATAACATTTAATTACATTTATATACCACAATTTGTTCAGCCATTCTCCAATTGGTAGGAACCTCCTCAGATTCCTGTTGCTTGCTTTTCTTTTGAATCCCCTTTTCATTTTTCCTTTTGGATCAGGAAGTTTATTTTTCTTTAGAGTGCTCCCTCCCCTGTATAACTCTCCCTCTTCCCCCATACCATCCCTGTTGTTTACCTGTTGATGTATTTTTACACCAAATCGTGTGGGTGCACGTGTGTGTGTGTGCATGCATGTGTGTGTGTTGAACACTCCTTTGTCCATTTCATATGAGTGAGGTCATCTGATGCCACCTTCATCCATGTTTGTATACTTCTCATATAACCAAATAGTGGAAATCAATAAGTTCCACCTCTTTTTATTCCTCCCTACATTAAGGTATTCTTTTCCCCTTCCTTCTCTCTCCTCTCTTAAAACCTCCAGAACAGAAACAATATGCTCCCAGCTCCTGTTTTTCTTAGTTAAAACTCCTTCAAAACCCTTTGAAAACATTAAGTTCTAAAGGGACATATTTCTTCTCTCCCTTTAAAATGTTAACAGTACAACATCATTTAACTACTTCTAACCCTTTTATTTGTTGCTCAAATAAATTTACCTTTCCAGGTTTGTCTTGACTCTTGAGTTTGTATTTCAAAGGTCCTATTCAGCTCTAGTCTTTTTAACACAAATGCTTAAAGTTGATTGTTCCATTGAAGGTCCATTTCCTACTTCCACTTCTCCCCTGTAGAAATACACTTAGCTTTATCAGTTAGTGTAACGATGTAAGCTTATATTCTTTGCCTTTTGGGATATTGAATTCCAATATCTCCTCTCATTTATTGTAGATGATGCCAGGTCTTATTTGATCCCAGATTGTGCTTCTTGGTACTTGAACTACTTCTTTATGAATGTTTGAAATATTTGTTCTTTGATTTGGGAGCTCTGGGTTTTTTGTGGGTTTTTTTTTTTTGTTTTTTGCTATGTCGTCACTGGACTTTTCCTATTAGAATTTATTTCTTTCTACCTTCACTTTGCCCTCTGGTTCTAAAAGATCTGGACAGTTGCCATTTATGGTTTCTTGAAGTAGTTTCTAGGCTTTTAAAAATAATTGTTTTCAGCACGTCCAATGATTCTTCACTTGTCTCTCTTTGATTTGTTTTCGAAGTCAGTTTTTTAAAATATTAGATATCTTCTATTTTCTTCTATTTTTTCAATCTTTTGATTTTGTTCTAATGTTCCATTTCTCTTGGAGACATGCATTTCTGTTTGGTCTAGTCTAGTTTTTAGGGAATCCATTGCTTGTATAAGATTTAGTATTTCTCTTATAAGCTATTTCTTCTACTTCTAATTCTTTCTTCCAGAGCTTTTAATTTTTTTCTCTTGTTTTTTTTTCTAGTTATTTAGATTGACCTTGTGGGAAATAACTTTTTTTTTGCTTGCTTTTGTTACAAAGTTACTCACTCCTTTTAGGAGTTCTCTAAGACTATACTAATTTTTATACTGGTTAGCATCTTCTTTGATTTACTGATTTCTTCAGCCTTAGTCCCCGAATTAGAGTTTCATTTAGGTCTGGACTCTGCCCTCTGCTGCACTTTTGGGTGGAATAGTTGGCTCTGCTTGGTCTTGCCCTGATTTCCTTGGGTTTCTGCATGAACCTCCACCTTCCAAGATTGGGGCCACCTGGTTCTTTGAGATTCAGAGTGCTAGGTCTTTAAGATATTCTGCGGTACCTCAGGACAGAATGCTAGAGAACAGAGAAGTCTCTCCTGGCTCTCATCTTGAGTTACAGACTTTAAAATGATGCCTCAGCTGCTGTCATATCCTGGAACTTTCCTCAGCACCTGGGGCCACTTCACCCTATGATATCCAACTATACCTGCAGACACATTTTGGAATATCATTTCCCCCAGGCTAGCCCTTTCATCCCATTGGTGAATTCATTTTGTGGAGTGGCCCAGGCCAGTCAGTTTTCATTCCCCTCCCAGATCTGACTCTGACTTCTTGACTTCGAAACAAGGTCCTTGCACTGGATATCTTTTCCTCCACTCCCCACCCCCACCTCTTTTTAGCTTTCTTTTGTATGTGGTCTTTCCCCAGTAGAATGTAAGGTCTTTGAGGGCAGGAACTGTATTTCTTTTTGTTTGTATTTGTATCCTCAGTGTTTAGCAGAGTGCCTGGCACATAAGTGCTTAATAAATATTGGTTTCCTTCCTCAGAGCCCCTAGTCCAGGGCTATACTGCTCTCAGTGCTGCCCCATTGCTCAACTTCTTGCTGCTCCCTGGGGCTTCTGAGGTCCCCACCCCAGGGCTTTCTCAAAATCCTGGGCTTCTGAGAGGGGGCAGGGGAGGAGGGCACTCTTGGTGCTTCCAGAAGCAGAGCTTTGTATGTTCCATTCCTTTGGCCTTTCACTGATCACAGTGGAGGACTGCCAGCTTGCTGGCCTATGCTGGTGCTAACTTTGATAGTTTTGCAGTTCTGGGTGGGGTGGGGGAGAAGTCATGTACTATACAGTTTCTTATTGGATTTCTTGGTTGTTGTTCAGTATGGTACAAATTCCGGGTGTTTCCTGGAATAGGCATATAGGATATGGATGCTCTGCCTCTGCTCAGGTAGCCGTCTTGGCCAGATGTCCACAGCGCCCTTTCAATGGTGCTCTCATCTGACATCACAGGCAAGCCCCAAATCAAGGTGAAGGACCATATTCATCACTGTCCATCAGCCTTATAATGACAGGGTATTCCTTCCTCCCCACGCCCAGTTATACAGTATTTCACACACTTGTGATTGTCTCGCTACTTTCAGAGGTCTGTCTTGACTTATATATTGCTAGTGAAGATATCTAAGAGTATAGGCCTCAACAACAACAATCAGTAATTTTTGACAAACATCTCAAAAACAACTGGAGTCAGGCCCTGAACTCTGATGGGATGGACCATGTGCAATCTTTGAGCCCCTTTTCCATTAATAGACTTGATGACTCATGCCTGTGTCTCCCCTATGTAAGATCAGAATTAGGATCCTGTCTCTCAGGTGGTCCTGACGTCTCCTGCAATCACTTAGGCTAAAGAAGGCATTAACCATAGAAGAGGATGCAATAAATGTAGGAGAAATCTCCATCTGTGTCCTTAGCCAAGCAGCTAGGGAGAACTTCCCAGTAAACTCTTTCCCTTTACAAAGGTTGAGCTCTCAGTCTTTTTTTTTTGCAGAGGGGCTGTGAGGGGGCAGGCAGGCCATTGGGGTTAAGTGACTTGCCCCAGGTCACACAGCTAGTGAGTGTGCCAAGTGTCTGAGGCCAGATTTGAACTCATGTTTTCCTAACTCCAGGGCCGGTGCTCTACTCACTGTACCACCTAGCTGCCCCCGAGCTCTCAATCTCTACAAATTCACAGTAGCACTTACTGTAGCTCTTAGTCTCTGACTGGTTTTGAAGGCTCCACTATAGGGACAGGTTAAGTTTTTGCAGTGAAGGTCAGGTTCAGCACCTCCTTCTTACTGCTTGTCTACTTTCCCTTTGGGCAGTGAAATTCTAGCAGTCCATACTGGTTTTCCCCAGTTTATGACCAGGCTTTCTCATTCTCTCATCCTAGCTTCCTTTCTGTAGCTGGTCTCTCCATCTTTCTTGCATATTCCATTGCTATTTGGTCCCAAGCTTCTCTTCACGCTCAGGATCACCAGTCCCAAAACTCTGGGTTCCCTCCAGCTCATGCTTCAACTCCTATTGGTGAAGGCTACTGCAAGTGAAAACTGTACTCTTGAAAATCACAGAAATCTAAGCTTGGAGACAACCCAGAGGTTGTAAAGAACATTTCAAAAATAGGAACGTGAAATCAGATGCTTAATTTAACTGGTTTTTTTGCCTGCATGCTTCAACTTAGATGACTGATCACAATGAAAGCAGTTTCAGTTCTATAAAGATTTACAGTTTACAAAATGCTTCTTTAAAAATGTATTTATTGCTGCCTTTTGTCTTTAGGTCATCATTTCAACACCTTCTCCAACCTGATACTCTTTTGTGACAAAGAAAAAAAATTAAGCAAAAACATCAGATGCGGTGACCTCATTTAACAATGTGTCCAACATTCTATTCTAGTAATCCTCTTTGTTATGATGTGGGAAGCAATGTTACACTATCTATTCCTTAAGAACTTCACTGGCTTTTTAGTTACCTAGAGTTTTTTTGCTTTCTTTTAACCATTAAATTTTTTTTACATGGTTGTACACATTGCATATATTGTTCTCTTGGCTCTACCTGTTTTGCTTCACATCAATTCATATATATCTTCCTATATTTTTCTGAATTCTTAATATGTTTATCATTGCTTATTTTTTAGTCATCCAAACTTATGAGCACCCACTTTGTTTCAGTTTTTTGTTGAGAGATGTTGTGAACATTTTGGTAGGCATTTGACTTTTGTTTTAGTCTTTGATTTCTTATTCAATCAAAAAACATCTATTGAGTACTTACCACATGGCAGGCATGATGCTAAGTTCTGGGGATACAAAAAAAGGCAAAAGATAGTCCTTGCCCTCAGGGAGCTCACAATCTAATGGGAGAGACAACAAATATGTACAAACAAGCTATGTATTAGAAAAATAGGAAATAATTAAAAGAAGAAAAAGAGTAGGATAAAGGAAGATCAGGAAAGGCTTTCTGTAGAAAATGGAATTTTAGTTGGGACCTAAAAGAAGCCAATAGGCAGAGATGAGGAGGGAGACCTTTTGAGGCCTGGGGAAAAGCCAGAGAAAATGCCTGGAGTGGAGAGATGGAATGTTTTGTTCATGGAATGGCAAAGAACTCAGTGGTAGGGAGTATGGGCTAAGAAGAATGGAAAGGTAGAAGGGGACACTAGGTAATGAAAGGCTTTGAATGCCCAATAGATCACTTTGTATTTCATCCTGGAGATTATAGGAAGCCATTGAAGTTTATTGAATGAATAGGGTGTGTGTGACTTTTTTTGTGATCTGCAAAATTGATACAGCTTTATCCAATTCATTGATAAAATGCTAAATAGAATTGGGTTGAAGGTAGAGTCTTATGGCATTCCACTAGAGACCTCTCTCATGGCGACATTGATCAATAAAATCTTTTGGTCAGATTGTTACAAATCAACTTATGATAATAGGATTATATATCTAAACACAGAAGTGACCTCAGAAGTAATTTAATTCAACTTCTTTATTTTACAGATGAGAATACTGAGGCCCAGGCTATGTAGGTTGCCCAAGGTGACCTAGGTAGTAACTGTTGAGAGAGGGAATTGAATCCAGATCTTCTCATTCCAAAACTTGTGCTTTTTCTGCTGTACTCTACTCTCTTTTTGTTCTAACAGCTGCTTTATATCCAATCATCTTTTCCTCAAGGATGTCAAAAGACATTTCATCAAGTGCTTTGTTGGAATCAGGGTGTACTGGGTCTATAACATTCCTCTTATCAGCCAGTTTAACAATTGCATTAGAGAATAAATGAGCTCTGGTATAACCCATTCTTAGGCTTCTAGTGACCTCGGCTTCTCTTCTCAAGGGCTTTCATGCCACACATTCCAGAATTTTGACCAGGGCAAATGCCAAATTCACATTATTTTGAGAAGCCAACCTTCTCCTTTTAGAAAATTGTAACATCTCCCATTCTCTATCATAGCTTAAAGAGTTCTCCTGCAAGTTCTTTTAGTGCCCTGAGATATAATTTGTCTGAGCTGGTTAACTTAGGCTCATTTATTTAAAAAAATCATTATCATTATTATGAATGCAACATTTACAAAAATCACCAATGAAACAACGATTGAATCAAATGGGGGCTAAATCTCTAAAAGAAACCCCTCTGATTTTTACTTATTTATTTTTAGTTTTCAATACTCACTTTTATAAGATTTGAGCTCTAAAATTTCCCCCCTCCCTCCTCTCCCCTCTCCCCAAGATGGCGTGCAATCTGATATAGGCTATACACAGGTGATCATATTAAATATATTTCCACATTGGTCATGTTGTGAAAGAAGAATCAAAACAAAAGGAAAAAACCATGAGAAAGAAAAAATAAAAAACAACAAAAGAAAGAAAAATTAGTATGCTTTGATCTGCATTCAGACTCTGTAGTTCTTTCTCTGGATGTGTATAGCATTTCTCATCATGAATTTTTTGGAATTTTCTCAGATCACTGCATTAATGAGAAGAGATAAAGTCTGCCTGCTCACCATTTCTTTTTTTGATATTTATATTTTATTATTTACTTAATATTTTTAGTTTTCAGCATTGATTTCCACAAGATTTTGAATTACAAATTTTCTACCCTCCCCCCCACTCCAAGATGGTATATATTCTGATTGCCTCGTTCCCCAGTCAGCCCTCCGTTCTGTCACCCCATTCCCCCCATCCCCTTTTCCCTTAGTTTCTTATAGGGCAAGATAGATTTTTATGCCTCATTGCCTCATATTCCCAGTTGCATGCAAAAACAACTTTTTTTTGAACATCTGCTTTTAAAACTTTGAGTTCCAAATTCTCGTCCCGCTTCCCTCTCCAACCACCCTCCCTAAGAAGGCAAGCAGTTCAACATAGGTAACACGTGTATCATTATGCAAAACCATTCCACAATACTCATGTTGTGAAAGACTAACTATATTTTGCTCCCTCCTATCCAGTCCCCCTTTATTCAATTTTCTCCCTTGACCCTGCCCCTTTACGAAAGAGTGTGCTTTTGATTACCTCCTCCACCTATCTGCCCTCCCTTCTATCATCCCCCCTTTTTTATCCCCTTCCTCCTTCTTTCCTGTCGGGTAAGACACAATTGAGTGTGTATGTTATTCCCTCCTCAAGTCAAATCCGGTGAGAGCAAGATTCACTCATTCCCCCTCACCTGCCCCCTCTTCCCTTCCAATGAACTGCTTTTTCTTGCCACTTTTATGTGAGATAATTTACCCCATTCTATCTCTCCCTTTCTCCCTCTCACAATATATTCCTCTCTCATCCCTTAATTTGATTTTTTTTTAGATATCATCCCTTCATATTCAACCTACCCTGTGCCCTCTGTCTATATGTGTGTGTATGTGTGTGTGTGTGCGCGCGCGTGTGTATTCCCTTCAACTACCCTAATACTGAGGTCTCATGAATTACACACATCTTTCCATGTAGGAATGTAAACAAAACAGTTCCACTTTAGTAAGTCCCTTATGATTTCTCTTTCTTGTTTACCTTTTCATGCTTCTCTTGATTCTTGTGTTTGAAAGTCAAATTTCCTATTCAGCTCTGGTCTTTTCACTGAGAAAGCTTGAAAGTTCGCTATTTTATTGAAAGTCCATATTTTTCCTTGGAGCATGATACTCAGTTTTGCTGGGTAGGTGATTCTTGGTTTTAATCTTAGCTCCACTGGCCTCCAGAATATCATATTCCAAGTCCTTTGATCCCTTAATGTAGAAGCTGCTAGAATTTGTGTTATCCTGGTTGTGTTTCCACAATACTCAAATT
Organism: Trichosurus vulpecula; assembly: GCF_011100635.1. Taxonomy (NCBI): domain Eukaryota; kingdom Metazoa; phylum Chordata; class Mammalia; order Diprotodontia; family Phalangeridae; genus Trichosurus; species Trichosurus vulpecula. The sequence goes on along the minus strand of NC_050576.1, from coordinate 101,950,564 downwards.
GTTTCTTTCTGGCTGCTTGCAATATTTTCTCCTTGACCTGGGAGCTCTGGAATTTGGCAACAATATCCCTAGGAGTTTTCTTTTTGGGATCTTTTTCAGGAGGTGATTGGTGGATTCTTTCAATTTCTGTTTTACCCTGTGGCTCTAGAATATCAGGGCAGTTCTCCTTGATAATTTCTTGAAAGATGATATCTAGGCTCTTTTTTTTGACTGTGGCTTTCAGGTAGTCCAATAATTTTTATATGATCTCTCCTGGATCTATTTTCTAGGTCAGTGGTTTTTCCAATGAGATATTTCACATTGTCTTCCATTTTTTTCATTCCTTTGGTTCTGTTTTATAATCTCTTGATTTCTCATAAAGTCACTAGCTTTCCCTTGCTCCAGTCTAATTTTTAAGGTCGTATTTTCTTCAGCAGTCTTTTGGACCTCCTTTTCCATTTGGCTAATTCTGCCTTTCAAGGCATTCTTCTCTTCATTGGCTTTATGGAGCTCTTTTGCCTATTTTTGTCTATTTTTTAAGGTGTTATTTTCTTCAGCATTTTTTGGGTCTCCTTTAGCAAGTCATTGACTTGTTTTTCATGGTTTTCTCACATCACTCTCATTTATCTTCCCAATTTTTCCTCTACTTCTCTTACTTGCTTTTCTAAATCATTTTTGAGCTCTTCCATGGCCTGAGACCAATTAATATTTTTTCTTGGAGGCTGTTGATGTAGGCTCTTTGACTTTGTTGACTTCTGGCTGTATGTTTTGGTCTTCTTTGTCACCAAAAAAAGATTCCAAAGTCTGAGTCTGAATCCGAGACTGTTTTCACTGCCTGTTCATGTTCCCAGCCAACTACTTGACCCTTGAGCTTTTTGTCGGGGTATGACTGCTTGTAGAGTAGAGAGTACTTTGTCCCAAGCTTGAGGGGCTGCGCTGCTGTTTTCAGAGCTACTTCTACACAGCAAGCTCTGCCACACCAGTGCTCCTTCTCCCCCAAGAAGCACCAACCAGGACTGCAGCCCAGATCCAGGCAGGGCAAAGCAGGCTTTGCACTCCTGCTCTAATCTGCCACTTAATTCCTCCCACTGTGTGGGCCTGGGGCTGGAAACAATTACAGTTGTAGCTCTGGAAGCAGCCTCAGAGTTGCACCACCTCCGCTGCCCAGGGGCAGTGGCCAACCACGAACTCTTTTCACCCTGTCCCAGCAGCTTTTCCCACTAACCTTCTCTGTTGTCTTTGGTGTTTGTGGGTTGAGAAGTCTGGTAACTGCCACAGCTCAGTGATTCATTGCCCTACTGCCTGTTCCACCTGGCTCCCATTCTGGTTGGTCCTGGAGTGGCCCATACTGGGCTCTGCTCTTCTCCCCTCCCAGCTCTGCGTGGTAGACCCTTCCCACCTACCATCCAGGCTGTCCTGGGCTGGAGTCCTGCTTCCTTCTGCTATTTTGTGGGTTCTGAAGCTCTAGAATTTGTTTGGAGCCATTTTTATAGGTGTTTGGAGGGACCTGGGGGAGAGCTTAAACAAGTCCTGGCTTTCCACCTGCCATCTTGGCTCTGCCCCCTCACCATTTCTTATGGAATGATAGTATTCCATTACATTCATATACCACAACTTGTTCAGCCATTCCCCAATTGATGGGTATCTTCTCAGTTTCCAATTCTTTGCCCCCCTAAAAGAGCTACTACAAATATTTTTGTACATGTGGGTCCTTTTCCCTTTTTAATGATCTCTTTGTGATACAGACCTAGTAGTCATATCAAAGGGTATGCACAGTTTTATAGCCCCTTTGGGCTTAGCTTCAAATTGTTCTCTAGAATGGTTGGATCAGTTAAACTCTACCAACAATGCATTAGTGTTTCAATTTTCCCACATCCTCTCCAACATTTATCATTTTCCTGTTTTGTTATGTTAGCCAATCTGATAGATGTGATGTGGTACCTCAGAATTGTTTTAATTTGCATTTCTCTAATCAATACTGATTTGGAGCATTTTTTTCATACGGCTATAGATAGCTTTAATTTCTTCCTCTGAAAACTGCCTGTTCATATCCTTTGATCATTTATCAATTGGGGAATGACTTGTAATCTTATAGGTTTGACTCAGAAGAATCCCTCTGATTTAAAGGATTTATTTCAATAACGTGGCGGGGGGAGAAAAACTCATATTATTATACTTTATATATTTAAAAGTTTTATTAATGTCCTTTGTTTTTTTATGCCAAAGTTATTTTCTTATTTATTCTATCCCTCATTGAAGCCTCCTTTTTAATAAAGAAGAAAAGTTCAGTAAAACTGACTGATGAAAACCAAACCAAACTTCATAAACAATACTCCACACTTCTGGTAGACATAGTTGCTTGCATTAATGAAGGCTTTAATATTTGTGAAGTTGTTTACATATGTAATTGGGACCATGTCTGGAAATGTACAGAGCTGACCTTTCTGCTTCTGGCAAGAAGTCATATAAATGTCTTCAAGATGATGGGACAGAGCTTTTATTGGTGGCAGAACAGGAAGAGCTGATGACTCAGTGGATATTTAAAAGGAGTGACCCCACCCTAAGCACTTTCTTCCCTTCTGGCTCTAGATCAGTCAAGCTGTTTCCTAGGAGGGGTGGGGGAGGGGTGAACTTGCCCTATCCTTTACTCTGCCCACCATGTGGCCTCAAGCACATGGCAGATAAATTACACACTCTACCTGGGGAAGGAGCCTGGGCTTGTGCTATCCCTTCTGTATTTGTCCTTTCCTGGTTTTAGGTGAATGAATATCAAATCCAAGATGGATATGTTTAGGTTTAGATGGATATGTTAGGGATGGGGGAAGGGGCAAAATTTAGAACTCAATGTCTTATAAAAGCAAATATTGAAAACTAAAAATAAATAAATAAGTAAAAATCAGGGGTTTCTTTTGGAGATTTAGCCCACATTTGTTTCAATTGTTTTTCTTTTTTTGGTGATTTTTGTAAATGTTGCATTTCTATTAATGATAATGATTTTTTTAAAATAAATGAGCCTAAGTTACCTGGCTCAGACTAATTATATCCCAGGGTGCTGAAAAGAACTTGCAGAAGGACTCTTTGAACTCACCTTGCGAGTTCAGGAGGTATAAAAGGACCGGATCCTTTTGGACAGAGTTGACTGGAGGCAAGGGGGAGTGTCACCAGCAGCTACCATAGTTTTCTTAAAGCACATGACCATCAACGAAAAAAATGGTTCCAAGCCTTTCCTCGTTTGGCAGAAGACATGCATCAGGACTTGTTTGGGCTTCAAATAACTAAGATACAACACAGAATGCCAAATTAACAGATTTAGAAATGTCTATATGTTCTAATGAAGTTTAAACATCAGCTCTTGGGAGAGCATAACAGCAGTTAGAAGTGAAGTTACTAAATCCAATTCTGTTAATGCATGCTGTGAGCTTTTGGTGTCCTTTAGTATTTTTATGTGCATGTAGGAAATGAAAACCTCTCTTATATTTGTTTTACATTGCACATTGAGGACCTTTTTGTGCTTCCCCCTCCCCCCCACCTTCCCCCTTTGTGAGACGTGTAGCCATGAGTAATAATTTAAGGTTTAACCAATTTTTCCCAGGACGCCAGGATGGGAGATGTATAAAAAGGGAGCCTGATCCCTCTCGTGACAGTCCAAGCTCCTCAGGACTGAACCTGGTCAGGATTTCTTACTTGGGTCCAGAGCTAAGAGGGTCCCCTAGGCGATGGGGAGCGGATACAGTGGCCCAGGCCCTGTGAGCCCAGCAGCTATGTCTAATGTTAGACATATTATCTCACTTGAGCCTCACAACAGTCCTTCGAGAGATGCCCTTATTACCCCAATTTTTGTAGGTGAAGAAACTGAAGTTCAGAGAAGATAAGTGATTTATCAGAGGCACAAAGCTAGTGAGTGTCTGAGGCAGGATTCGAACTCAGGTCCTTTTGACTCATAAGTCCAGCGCTTTAACCACTGTGATCCCTAGCTATCTCTACTGGGAGGAGGAGAGTATGTTTTTTATCATCTACTGACCTGGACCAAGATCAGTAATTGCAATCGATCATTTTGTTGTTTTTGGTTCACATAATTATAGTCATTAAAAAGTTAATATCTTAGCATGAAAAGTACCAAACCTTATCAGGGCGATAGACTCTTTAAAAATTAAAATGCATCAAACAGAAGTCAATGGCCCCGAAAGACAACATGGAATATCAAAATAAAATCCAAAGATTGGGGAAAATAGGCAAAAATGTAAAGTATCTTACATAAAAAACATTTGACCTGGAAAATTTTGGGATCCAGATAGCTAATTTTAAGAATCACTAGATTAACCGAAAAGTCATGTCCAAAAAAAGAGACTGGATATTATATTTCAAGACATCTTGAAAGAAAATCGCCCAGACATATTAGGAGAAGGCAAAGTGAAAATAGAAGGAATACATCGATCACTTCCTCAAAGAAACTCCAAAGTGATAACTCTTAAGAGATAGGAGTGAGGGGAGAGAACATTCTTGATAGGGAGGTCAGTCACATGGAAGAGAATAAATTATAACAAGATTGGAGAAGTAGGAAGGAGCCGTGTGGTAAAGAGTTTTAAAAAATGAAACAAAGAATTTTACACTTGATTCTGGAAGTGGCAAGAATCTGTTAGAGTTAATTAATTTTTTTTTTAAATTAGGAATGACACAGTAAGACCTGTGTGTTAGGAAGATCGTTTTGGCATTTTAGTGGAGGATGGATTGGAATAGAGCAAAACCTGATCACTAACCAGAAGGCCATCGGAAGAGTCCTGGCATATGGGCCTTCCTGGCCCATCAGGGTGGTGGCTGTGTGAATGGAGAGGAGATATATAGGAAAAATGTTGTGAATGTAGAAATGACCAGAGCTGACCACACAACCTCTTATTTCCTCCTTGATTTCCATTTTAGTCCCAGAATAGCCTTCCCCTTTCCTGGTGTCTCCACATATGTCATTTATTTTCTCTCAGTTCCCGTCACTGCTTAGAGCTGTTTCTCACAAGAATCTACTTAACCCGAATCTAACATTTAGGTGTAGCTGGAATGAAGGTTTGGCATGCTCCCTTCCCCCAGGATGATGTCATTGACGCTGCTGCAGCAAATAAGAATAACAGTTAGCATTTATATTGTACCTTATGATATGTAAGAAATTTATATATATATATATACATATATATATATAAAATCATATTTTGTCTGCACAACAACTCTGGAACGTGCTATTGCTGTTCCTATTTCATAGATGAAAAAAATGAGGCACGCAAAAGTTAGGTGGCTTACCCAGGGTCACATAGCTAGTAAGTAATTATGTGAGGCCAGATTTGAGCTCGGGTCTTCCTGGCACTCCATCCACTACGCCGCCTAGTTGCCTCTATACTAAGATGTAGACTTTGAAAGACTGACTTGGGCCATTTGTTAAATTAAGCCTTGTTGTCTCCGAATCAGAGGCTTATACCTGATCCTAATCCAAGTCTCTTCTTGAACCAGATATAAGTTCAAAATCCAGCCCTACTATTTGCTAACCACGTGGCCTTGGGCAAATCATTTAATCTTTTTGAGTCTCAGTTTCTTCTTCTAATAAATGGGGCTGGTGATGCTCGTACCAACTACTTCACAAGGTTGTTAGGATCAAATGAGGTAATGTATGTGAATCTACTTTAAAATACTATATGAATGATGACTGTTCTTATTTGGATTCAATTTCAATTCAACAAGCATTTATTGAGTGCCTACTATGTGTAAGGCAATGTGCTAGGCCTCAAGGAGGAGACAAATATTTTTAAGACCCAGTTTCTTCCCTTGAGGAGATTCCCTTGGGAGAAGCTAGCTCGGTAGATAACTTGACAACCCAATTCTTTCTCTTAGTGAACTTCTTCTCTCTCCACACATGGAGAGGATGATCCTTTTATCAGAGTGCCCTCTTGGGAAGCTGTACCTTGACGGTGATATGGTTCCTCCAATGATCATTGTGGCGGGACCTGAGTATTGAAAGTTGAAAACTAGAGGGAGTGAGCAAGTTAAGTAAAACATGTCTGCCACGGTTAAAATGACATCCATAAAGTACATGTTCTGGCTCCAACTACTTCCTCCATCTTCTAACTATGTTAGAAGCTTCCTTCACAGTGAAGATGAGCTCCAAGAAAAGTGTCATTGGAATGAAGATTATGGAAGATTATGAAAGGAGATTATGAAATGGGCCCTATGGAGATAGGATTTTCCAGGGGGGGAGAGAAATGAATCCTCCATGCAGAAAAAACACTAGAAATCTCTGCCAGGGAAAAAGTAGCTCCATACTTGATACGGGTATCTCCACCTGTGAACCAACTTATCTTCAGTCAATGTTGAAAGAAGATAAATGACAACAAGAAGAAGAAGAAACTGCTGGATGAACCAAAAGTGGCACTCTTCAGTTCAGCGTTCTGCCTGATGCATGAATATCTACAATATATTACTGGTGTGACCCTGGCAAAGCACTTAAAAGCTCCCTGGGTCTCATTTCCTTCATCTATAAGATGTGTGTGTGTGTGTGTGTGTGTGTGTGTGTGTGTGTGTATGTGTGTGTGTTGGACTACATAGCCCTCTGATGTCTTTTCTACATCTATATCCCAAATCCATGATCCTATGATCTTCTCAATCCTGTTTCTTACCTCTTTGGAAAGGATGCCAAGAGGTGATTCACCAACAAACCACCAGAGGGAGCAATTTACTATTTTTTTTTTCTTGATAATGAGGACATAAAGCTAGATACTGACAGCATAGCTCTTATAGTCTTCGAATCACAGAACATTAGTTCCAGAAGGAAATTTTGAGAACCTGGGATCCAGTCTGCTCATTTTACATATGATAAGACTGAGGCCTAGAGATGGGCTGGGGTGGAGTGACCTTCCTTATGATCACACAGCTAGTTAGTGTCAGATTAGAGAGTCTCGGGTTTATATTCTTTCCACTGAAATCTGAGAGTGGATAGGGTCATCATTCACTGGTCATCCAGTCTTTCTCCCCATCTTCAGGTTCAGCTGCATTAAAACCATACTGATAGAGGAGCATACCATTTTTGAGGACTTCTCTAACTTTTTAAAAGCTCTAGACAAAGCTTAGTTAGAGGAAACCATAAAGCAGAATCAAGGACACATGTTCACAAGTGTTAATAAACTATTGGATTATTTGTTAAACTCAAACCTTCTACCTTCTCCTGGCATCAGAAAATTTGCCTAATCCTATACCAACTCATGCTTCTGATCCAGACTTATCTTCTACTTCTAGGTTTCTTTGACAGCCACTTGGAGCCTCTAGTTAAGGGAGGGAAGTAGTGGCCCTCAAGCCCTTGGACAATTGCTGAAAGATGTCATCTTCTGTGAGTGGGTGAGTCTTTCATCCCTAGACATGAATGTGGGAAAGAGGGACCAATCGTCTGTTTGGTTGGACATAGATAATTCTTTTTACAAAACCAATGGAAAAAGATTGCTCCCAACAGCATGATGGGCTGACCCTGAGTGTCCACACATCTACTAGTTCTCCCAGGAGCAGGTCACGTAGTGATTCCATTTTAGGTGGTCTGGACATATACCAAACCTGTAACAACAGTCACGGACTCTTGGCTCTGCATGATCAATCTGGTGTATCTGATTCCTCCCTCATCAGATGGGAGACTTTTCATCTGTGTTCTTCCCCTTTATTCCAGCTTGAGAAGCGAGGTTCAAGCCTCAATTCAAAGAAGATTTGACTGACAGTCTGCTTTTCAACTCCCATCAGTATCTTGAAGGGTAATAATGAATGAATTACTAGCTTCCTAGTCACCATTCAAAATGGGAGATAGGCCAGAGGAGAAGAGGGCCAGCAAGAACATTGGGATCTGTTGAACTCAAGTGCAGAGGGTTGAAAAGATATCTGGAGAGGAAAAGAAGCAGAAATAAATGACTGCCAAAAAGTAATTTGGTTGTGAGGAGAAAGGAAAACGATGGATTTAGAACTGAGTTGTCAAGGTTCTCTTTCTCCAGAAGGCACTGTATAGCTATTAACTCTCTTTCACCTTCTCTATACCTGGGCTCTATGAAAGTAGAAGCTGTGGGGAAGAAGAGAGGGGGCATAGGTATGAAGTGGTCTGGTTGGGAGGCTGGATTGTAGAGTAAGTAGAAGGGAGTAATATGTAAGGAGACTGGAAAGGTAAGAAGGGACAAGGCTATGAAGAACTATGAAGCACCTTCCCCAAAAAACAAAGGAAAGAAAAATAATGAGAAAAAGATATGACACACAGTTCAAATTACTCAATTCTGAACTATTCAAAAAGGAAATTGACTTTGAAAAACGGATAACAGAAATGACATCACCACTGATTATAGTATAAGTAATGTAAATTAATTGCCATTAGTCCAGAAGAACTCAGAAAACACCCTAATCAGCAAATATTTGATTACTTGTTTTTATTTTGTTTTACTTTTTATTGTGAACTTAACAGTCATCAACAGACACAAACTTCGACGTTCTTGTCAAGAGGAGAGAGATGTGGGCCAAAGTTAAAACCAATTTAAAATATAAACTCATTTGTAAAAACTTAAGAAAGATGATGGACAATTATAAGCAGTATCAACTCATAAAACAGGGAGAAGTAGAGGAAAGAACTAGATTAAAGGAAGCTTGACAAGAGATTCAACTAAACAAATGTGTCCCTGGGGGTATTTAAGGATAAACGTGGAAAAAGCAAAAGCTATGTAAGGAAGACTTCCCTCTGTAGGAAGACCCATCCTTGTGTGACTTGAAGGGAGGTAAAATAGCTATCTTCTTTTACCCTGATTCCTCTCCAAGGGAGACTTTCATTCTTGCCAGGATGTTGGGGCCAGAGGCCACCACTCTGCTCTCCTCAGAAAGAGGGGATACTGGGATAGAGATATATCTATCTGCTCCCTTAAATATTATTCATCTAGGGGATATGATTAGGCTCAATCTAACTTCTGATCACCTTGTCATTATTATTGGGGGGAAGGAGAACCCCAAGCTCTATATCTAAGGCTTGACTCTTTTCCTACAGAATATGAGTCCCATAATGAACACCCATGGTGAATAGCAAAAAAAAAACCCCTCATTCATCCAAATCATAGCAAAACAGAAATCAGAGAAAGCATACACAGGAGAACACACAGAGGACAATACAGAGAGAAACAGTTCTCCCATTGGGTGGGATAGCTCAGTTCAACAAAGAGAGGGGATTCTAGGTCTTACCCAAAGGAAAAGTTCCCACAGCTTCTAGGGTAGCAAGTTGGGGACAGGCATATGACTGCCAGCTCCACTCGGATTTTGCCAGGTGTGTTCCTTTAGCAACCTGAAGTGGGGTTGGTTCTTCCATCTTCCCTTTTGAAGCTGGAAGCTAGAAGTGACCAAGATGACCTGAGGAGTCCCTCAACCTTGAGGAGTCCTGAAAGGGACTAAAGAAGCCTGAGGCTGTCCTGCTCTCACCAACTCCACCCCACCCCTCACACAGGGTAGAACATTCATCTCCCCCAATGAGGAAACAGGCCTATACCAATAGACTTTGGGATGGGGATTCTAGAAAACAGATGAATGGAAAGGAAATGCAGAGATTATTATAACAACAAACTTTTTATTATAAAAGACAGTGGAACTGCTATATTTGAACTTCAAGTCTCAAAAGTGCTTAAAAGGTAGACAAAATGAACAGAGAGAAACAAAATGGAGAAAACAGCCAGTATGGACTAATATATATAGAGGAGATCTTCATCTTCAGCACATCTTCATCTGTAAGAGGGGAAGATATCAAAGACATAAAAAAAAATCTTGGACTTTATTCATATATAAAAAAGGTCACCTACCCGACTAAAGAACCACTCTCTCATCCATGTTATTGTTGTTCAGTTATGTCTAACTGTTTGTGACCCTATTTGGGATTTTCTTGGTAAAAATACTGGAGTGGTTTGACATTTCTTTGTCCAGTAATATTACCAAGGAGGAAACTGAGGCAAACAGGGATAAGTGACTTACCCAGTCTCACACAGCTAGTAAGTGTCTGAGGCCAGATTTAAACTCAGGAAAATGAGCATTCCCAACTCTTGGCCTGATGCTTTACCCACTGCACCACCTAGGTTCTCCCAACCATACAATGTCTTTTGGAGAGTCATCCATAGACAAATTGAGGACATCTTCAATAAGGGTATGAGTAAGAACAAGCACAATTTTTGCAAGTAATATTCAACAAAGGAGCACATCTCTTTATCATTTCACAAAGAGCTGAAAGATGTAGCGAATATAAGATTCCAATGTGCCTACCTAAGAGAAGGTGGCTCCTTTATACTTGATTTTTTTCCAATGGGAAAAAATCACCACGATTCAGTAGAGCAGAACCCTCCCTTAAAGTCTCTTCCAATGTAGTGTCTCCCACCCATATTCCAAAATCATCCAAGATTCCAATTAAGGAAGGCCAAATAATAAAACATTCATATTATAAAAATGAATAATTTCAAAGACTTTTATAAACTAATGAAGAATGGAATGAGCAGAGCCAGAAGAAAAATTAATAGAATAATCATAATATTGTAAAGACAAACAACTTTGAAAGGCATAAGAACTATGATCTTTATAATGACCATCCATGATTTCAGAGAACAGAATGTAAAACACTCTGCATCTCCTTCAGAAGGGTAACGGATTTAGGTTGTGGAATGAGTTATGTATTTTTGGATACAGCCAGTGAGAGAATTTGTTTTGTTTGCTTATGCATATTTGTTACCAGGAATTTGTTTATCTTTTCTCTTTTTTCCAATGAGGTGGAGAGTGGAAGGGAGAGAAAATAAATTTATGTTAAAAAACAATTTTAAAAATAGGTTGGGATGCCGTGAACACTTTCAGACGAGGTGACTATTGCTAGTTTTGGTTAGCTGTCTTGCTTTGTTACAAGAGACTGCTCACAGAGGGGAAGCAACCTGTAAATTTTGTAATGTAAAAACAAAACATGTCATTAAGACTTTTTTGAAAAGTAAATGTATATCTGACAAAGATTGAAACTCACTACGTACAAAACAGAATTCATTATCTTTTCTCTGAAACCCTCCTTCCCTCCTCACCTCCTCCCTTCCCCATTACTGTAGAAGGCAATACCATCCTCCCAGTCTCTCAGGCTCACAACCTAGGAGTCATCTTGGACTCTTCTCTATTTCTCAGCCCTCCCCCACCCCATACCTAAGCTGTTACCAAGGCCTGTCAGTTTTACCTTTGCAACGTCTCTCCAATGTGTCCACTTCTCTCCTTTGACACTCTCACCACCGTAGCAAAAGCTGTCATCATTTCAAACCTCGATGACTACAATGGTCTGCTGCTGGGGCTGCCTGCCCAGAGTCTCTCCCCATACTGATCTATCCTCCATTCAGCTGCTAGAGTGGTGTTCCTGAAGCACAGGTCTGACCACATCATCAGTAAACTCCAGCGGCTCCTTATGTCGCTAGGATCAAATGCAGAACGCTCTGTTTGACATTCAAAGCCCTTTGTAACCTAGCTCCCTCCTACTTTACCAGTTGTCTTATACCTTACTCTTTGATATACTCTTCGACTAGGTGACACCTGCCTCCTGGCTGTCTCCCCATGACTGGAAAGTTCTCCCTCCTCTGCCCTGATTACTGACCTTTCTGGCTCCTAACTAAAATCCTATCTGCTGCTGGAAGTCTTCCCCAACCCTTTAATTCTGGCCCTCTATTATTTATTTCCTGTTTATTCTGACTACACTTGTTTGCATGCTGTCTCCTCCATTAGATTGTAAACTCCTTGAGATCAAGGACTGTTTTTTGCCTTTCTGGATATTCCCAGTGCTTAGCATAGTACCTTGCATATAGTAGGCACTTAATAAATGCTCGTTGACTTGACTTGACTCTGGAAGTTTCCTCCTACGTCGCAGATCAAAATCTAATGGAAATGGATGATATCACAGGTCCATCCAAACACCTGGGAGTATGAATGTGAAGTTTTACTGGTTCACAGATATGGACTGCCCCAAGTATGAGAGGCACCATTTTGTAGATTATTGACAGTTGAAGTGACTTGATTTAAACAGGATTTGACTTGACACATAGGCTTCAGCCCAACTCTTCCCAGTAGATGGCACTCTATCCTTGCCCTTGTTTTCCCAAATTCACAACACTGATACTTACCCAGGCCTTAGCCAATCCCAGGGCCAGAGGGGCTTTAGAACATCATGGGAGTGGGGGGTGGTGGTGGTGGTGGTAACAATGTGTGTGTGTGTGTGTGTGTGTATGTGTGTGTTGTGTGTGTGTATGAGTGAGTGTGTGTGTGTGTGAGTGAGTGTGTGTGTGTGTGTGTGTGAATGTGTGAGTGTGGTGTAGCTTTAAGATCAGGGGCAGGGGATATCAGTAGAAGTGTAGTGAATTAGGTGGGACAAAAATGGGGGCACGAAAGAAGTGGGGTGACTGAGCTGGAGCCTTCTGAACACCCCCTTCCATAGGTATGAATCTTATCCTCAAGCTCAGGCACCAAGCATTAGTGAGGGGCAGGAGAAAGAACAGCAGGTTTGAAGTCAAAGGATCTGAGTTCAAATGTGATTTTTAGTATCTGCATGGCCTTGCATAAGTTAACCTTGCTGAGCTTCTATTCTCTCCTCTGGAGAATGGATTAGACTAGGCAACTTGTAAGGTCCTTTCCAGCTCCAGGATCCCTTCCAAATCTATAAGCCTCTGTGTTCATGCCTCATGTCTAGAAAACTTTAAGCCAAGACAGCTAAAGCCTCCTGACATTCCTTTTCTAGTGCTTTCTGGTCATAGTAGCCCAAATGAAGATTTCCCATCCAGATCTCCCCATTTTGCCCCTTCTCCTTACCTACACCATGCTGAAAACTGACTGATTGTGACTGGCAGCTCCTGTTCTGAGGAAAGGCCTTTTATCTTTCCAGGCCAATGTAGAAAGGAAGTGGTCATATAAAGTCATCTGGTCATCTGAAAAGAAGGATGTGGTCATTTGAAAAGCTGTCTTGCCTGTTTCAAAATAACTGTGCAGAACACATTTTCAAAGCTAAAGCCCAGACAGTCCTGAGTCTTTTTTCTTGCTCCTGGGAAAGTCTTAATAAACCCTAATGAAACCCTGAGACCGGATTACCTTACTAGGAACTTCAACTCTATTTCTTATGCTCCATAATCTTATTGTGTTTCTACCTTAGTTTCCTCCTATCCTTTGTCTCCAAACTTTTGTTCTGCAAAAAAAATTTCTACATTGTCTTTTCCCAGATTAGCCCTTCTGCCATTTGTATGCCAGACTCCCTCTTCTTCTTCAAAAAAATCCCCCCAAGTTCCCATAGATATGAACATTTTTCTCTGGTTCCCATAAGAGCTCCCAGGAATTTACCTGTAGAAATACTCATTTAATGAAATGAAACCTCAGTTGGGAAATCAGAGATCTAGAGCTGGAAAGGACCTCGGAGGTTATCTGGTCCAATGCCCCAGAGCTTAGCACCGTGACTGACATATAGTATTTAATAAATATTTATTGATTGATTTTGTAGACATGAACAGGTTAGTGATTTGGCCAAGATCATAGAGGTAGTCAACATGGGAAAGGAGATTTGAATCCAGGTCCTTGGACTTCAGGAGACAGCCAGCTAGGTGGCTCAACAGATAGCCTGGAGTTAGGAAGACCCAAGTTCAAATTCTGTCTCAGACATTTACTAGCTGTGTAACCCTGGGCAAGTCATTTAACCACCCTTTGCTTTAATCTATAGGAGAAGGAAGTGGCAAACTACTCTAGTATCTTTGCCAGGAAAACCTCATGGACAATAGGGTTTATGAGGTCATGAAGAGTCAGACACAACTGAACCTTGGACTTCAGAGGAGGTGCCCTTTTCACTGCTTCCTACTGCCCTTGGGAGTGCCATTTATTTACCATAAAAGTCTAGAAAAAGGTATTGGACTCTCTGATCTCAGTTTTCACATGTGTAAAAGAGGAAAGCATATTCCCAGCACATAGCTGATTCTTGGTTCTTTGGCTCCTGAATCTTTTTTCCCCATTTTCTTGGAGCAATGGCACAAATGACATGATAATATCTACCTTCATGTATCATTCTTTATCCTTTGTAGAGGATTTATACATATAGTCAGGGGTATACAAGTAAATGTTTAACAATTGGCTCTCTGAAATAGAGTGGTGGATCAGTGGAATAGATTAGGTGTACAATACACTGTAGTAAATGACCACAGTAATCTAGTGTTTGATAAACCCAAAGATCCCAGCTTTGGGATCAAGAAGTCACTATTTGACAAAAAGTGCTGGGAAAACTGGAAAACAAGTTTGACCAAAACTAGGCATAGACCAACATTTTATACTCTCTGATCAAAATGGGTACATGATTTAGACATAAAGGGTGATTTTATAAGCAAACTAGGGGAACATGGAAAATATTAGCTGTCAGAGTTATGGATAAGGAAAGAGTTTATGACCAGAGACAGAGAGGATTATGGGGAATATAATGGATAATTTTGATTACATGAAATTAAAAAGATTTAAACAAAACCAATGTAGCCAAAATTAGAAGGAAAGCAGGAAACTGGGAAAGAATTTTTATAGCAAGTTTCTCTGATAAAGGCCTCATTTCTCACATATTTAGGGGACTGAGCCAAATTATAAGAATAAGAGCCAGTCCCCATGGTCAAAGGATATGAATGGGCAGTTTTCAGAAGAGGAAATCAAAGATATCTAAGTCATATGAAATAATGCTTTAAATCACTATTGATTATAGAAATGCAAAATAAAACAACTCTGAGCTATCACCTCACACCTATCAGACTGGCTAGCATGACAAAAAAAGGAAAATGACAAATGCTGGTGAGGATGTGGAAAAGCATTCTCAAAAACAATTTGGAAACACCCCCTGTAATGCCAATGCGATACCCATAGCAGCTGCTATGAATATGCATGGGTATTTCCAGGGTTGGTTCCCAAAGTACAATAAATTTTCTTCCTCCAAAACAAGACCAAAATATTTATTTGTAACATTACTATTAGGAAACCAGAAGGCAAGATTTATCAAAGTACTCACCTCCAGTCCAGGGACATGTCAAGCATTCTTTAAGTTCCCCTATGGAAGCAAATTCCTCCCTCTGCAGGTTCCTTTCTCTGCCCACACCTCTTCCTCCAAGCCATACAATATATACTGTTTCCAATCAAAGACTCTTGACTGCACTTCATTGGCTTAGTGCTGAGAAGCTTGAGAATCAGCACTTAATTGGAAAGGTGTGGAAATCCCTGTGGCCCAGAGTCTAACTGGCTCTGTGTTGGGACTCCATGTGAGACCTATTAATGGGTAGGGAAGATCTTACATCCCATTAACCTTACACTCCCCCAAAGGGCTATAAAACTGTGCATGTTGACCCAGTAATACTAGATCAATATCCCAAAGAAATCAAAGAAAAAGGAAGAGGACCCATATGTACAAAGATATTTATAGCAGCTCTTTTTGTGGTGGCAAAGAGTTGAGAATTGAGAGGCTGCCCATCATTTGGGGAATGGCTAAACAAGTTGTGGTATATGATTGTGATGGAATATATTATACTATGGGGCAGCTAGGTGGCTCAGTGGATAGAGTGTCAGTTCTGAAGTCAGGAAGACTCAACTTCATGAGTTCAAATCTGGCCTTAGACACACACTAGCTGTGTGACCCTGGGCAAATTACTTGACCCTGTTTGCTTCAGTTCCTCATCTGTAAAATGAGCTGAAGAAGGTAATAGCAAACCACTCTAGTATCTCTGTTAAGAAGACCCCAAATGGGACCACAGAGAGTTGGACATGACCGAAACAACAAAAACAAAACAATTATTGTGCTAAAAGAAATGATGATGAATAAGATGGTTTCAGAAAAACCTGAGAAGACCTCTATGAACAGATGCAGAGTGAGGTGAGCATTATAAACAATATCAGCAATATTGTAACCATGATCATCTGTGAAAGACTTAACTATTCTTGACAAAAATTAACATTCAATCTGCGCTATTAACATTTTCTCGATCACTTTCTTGAATCTAGGCAATCAGCAAAACAACAAGTAAGGCCTGATTTGTAGCATTTTCTTATTTCCAAAATGTAAATTTTTATACTGAAAATTTAAGAAATGGCTTTCCTGAGCTAATATGAGCCTTCTCTAGTCTGGTGGGCATCATGTAGTGGGCATTTGCCACTAATGTCCCTTCGGTGTTTCAATGTCAACATGACCAGAAGAGAACTTATTATCTCTCCTTCCTCTCCCTGCCCCCATATCTACCTTTCTTCCTAATTTTTCTATTTCTGTTGAAGGCATCTTTCTAGTCACCAAGGTTTGAAATGAAGGAGTCATCATCAACTCTTCATTCTCCCTCATCCCCTATATCTACTCACTTATCAAATCTTGTCCACTCTACCTCTAAAATCTCTCTTGAATTTATTTCCGTTGAATTTATCTTAGGCTGTATGATCAGCCTAGAAAAATAGATTCAATTCAAATTGTGAAGGACTTTGAATGCCAAATAGGGAAGTTTTTATTTTAACCTATAGAAAATGGGAAGCCACTATATCTGTATGAGCTGAGGAGTGACATGGTCAAACCTGCACTTTAGAAACATTAATTTAGCGACTGTGCAAAGGATGGACCAGAGAGAGGTTACTCAAGGCAGGGACATCAATTGCAGGTATGTGGATAAGTGGACACAAAGGAATAATGGATAAGATGCAGCAAGTGACTCAGGGGGATGTGGGGGATAAGGAAGAATTAAGAGTCAGTGATGGCTTCATGGTTATAAATCTGGGGGACTGGAAGGATGGTGATGTTTTTGACAGAAATAGGAAAGTTAGGAAGAGGGGATGTTATTTAGAGAAAGATAATGAGCTCAGTTTTGGATGTATTGACTTTGAGATGCCTACATGACATCCACTGGAAAATGCCCTATAACAATAAGGGAAAGGAGGTGGGAGCTCAGGAAAGACACTGGGCCTGGATATTTACCTCTGGGAATCATCTTCATGGTCATTTAGGAAGCATTCTATTCTTCTCTAATCAATTTGCTCTCCCACTCTCACACAGAGGCTGTTCCAAATTGTCTTCTCTCTTCTCAAACTTCCCCAAGTACCAGCTTCCCCTTGATCTCTCAGTTGAGACTTCCACAAAAATAATTGAGGACATTCAGCAAGAGCTCCCTCTTCTTCCCTCCTGATCTCCCTTTAGTCAGACATATTTTCCCACTCTCTCCTCCTTTACTCTTGCCTCATATGAAGAGGTGGCCCTAGATCATGCCAAAGTCAACCCTTCTACATGTACCTTTGGTACCTTCTCCAGCAGATCGCTCTCGCTATCATTTCCCACATTTTCTCTTCTTCTCAGTCTCTTCCTCTCTCCTGGCCCCTTCCTAAGCCTTCCCATCCTTAATGAACCTCATCCATGCATTCTATGTACCAGATGAACTGGTCTTACAAACTCTAATGGCTCCCAATTAACTCTAGTGTCAAACATGAATTTGTCTGTTTAGCATTGAAAGCTTTTCGCAATCTTCTTTCCTGCCTTTCTAATCTTGTCACACATTACTGTCCTCCTACTAGCTGTTCTCCCCACCCCTCCTTCATTTCTGGACCTTTGCACTCACTGTCTCCCATGCCTAGGATGCTCTCCATCCTCACCTCTGTCTTAGAATACCTGGCTTCCTTTTTTCCTGGTTCCATAGCCCTGCACACTACTAGCACCTTCCCCTCTAAAACTTATATCTACTTGTATGTATCTCATGTATACCTATATGTACACATGCTAGCTTTAGCATTACTTGAGGGCATGACTTTTCACTTTTTCTTTGTATCCCCAAGTGCTTCTTTGACAAACAGCTTGACACATATTAATTACTTAATACATGCTTATTGTTTGATTCCAGTGACAAGGAACTTAGTGTGTATCATTGGTGGGTCTGTTTGTAAAGGGGTGTTGGGCGTGTCATTGTCTGGTTGTAGCCTACAGCCTAGAATATTGATGTAATAGGTCTATACTGAGTACATGGTACATTCTGTACTGATGCCCTGCCCTGCTCCTTTCCACTTCAGACAGGGTCTGATCTCGAGGTCCCTTCCCGGTCCACATCTATGCTCTTATGTGGGGGTTTCTTACTCATGGTCCTTTGGAAACAACTCTGGCCTTGTTTTTTCTCTCTCTTCTTCTCTCTCTCTCTTTCTCTCTCTCTCTCACTCTTCCCCTCACCCTCTCTCTGAGAAAAATATATTGCTCTTCACTTGGTGGTGGGGTACTGTAGTGGAAAATTTGTGGGCCTTTCAAAAAAAATGCTGACTGCTCTTTGTCTCTGGTAATGGGGAGCCAATGGGGGGAGGTAGAATGGAAAGAACACTGGCTATGGATTCAGATGATGTTTCAACAATCTGGCTAGCAGCTTCTTTGGGGGTGCAAGATCCACCCACAACCAGCACCCAGAAAGCTGCCAATAGCACAGGTTCTTTTGATCTACTTTTCTAAGGAAAGCAAGGTTAAGGGGTTGGCAAGCTTATTTTAATTCAGCACACAAATATCATTCACTTAGTTCAGGGGAAAAAACCAGCATACTGAACTTCAGAACAAAATACAAACAAATTACAAACATCAACAAACAGACCCAACACAATTCATAGTTACCAACATCTAGGTTCAGCCCGGGAGCTCGGAACAAGGGCTGGCCCAGAGTCACACGCCACCACTGCTGTAAGGAGGAGCTCTAAGGAAGAGGAGGCCAACCCCTGGTTTTATATCTTTTTTATCATCGGGGTGAGTTACAGATTCGACTCACCCATGTGACCTAAAATCGTCACAAAGAGGCGACTTAAACCCAAGTGGTCTAAGAGCCTCTGCTGTCCCACACATGTAAACTAGGCCCTCCCTGGAGTTAGCCCCACCTTGGGCCCCACTTTAGTTGCCAATCCACACCCACTAAGGTTTTACACCTAACAGGGGTTTGGGCCTGGGGCTTAGCACCTAGTAAGGCTCAATGAAATACACTGAATTACTCAAATGGAGCAAAAGCCAAACTATTCAAGGGCACTTGGTTGAACTAAGTACTAAGAAGCCCATTCTGCTTACCAACACAGATGACCAGAGTTCAAATGCTCTCTCTGAAGTTTCCTTTCTGTGCCAGCTTGGGCAAGTTGCTTAACTTGTGTAGGCCTCAGTCTCCTCTGTGGTAAAATGAGGAAGATGGGTGAGTCAGTCTCTGAGGTCTCTACTGGATCTGTGATCCTACCATAAGCAGGATCCATTATGGTGACCATTCCTTGAAGTGCCTTCTTGTTTACGCAGGGCATTCAATTGTTCTGATTGTTTCAGATTTCTTGACAAAGAGGACTTTATCCAGGGCCCAGGAGTAGCAGTAGTTGACTGTGAGCTCCTTGAGAAGATTAGGGGCTGTCTTTTGCCTTTCTTTGTATTTCCAGGCTTAGTGTAGTGCCTGGTATGTAGTAGATACTGAATGTTTATTGACTAAACTTACAACAAATCAAAATTTTGGGAGAGCTCCTCTCTACCTCTAGATACCACTAGATAGTGGTCTCTTCCAAGGAGAGGAGAGGTATCAGGATGGGGGTGGGGAACCTGCAGCCTCAAGGCTACATATGGCCCTCTGGGTCCTCAAATACAGCCCTTTGATGGAATCAAAACTTTTTAAGGGCCATACTTGAGGACCTAGAGGGCCACATTTGGCCTAAAGTCCGCAGGTTCCCCACCATGTCTTAGTATTTAAAAATAATTCATGTTTTCATAGCATTTTAGGACAGCTAGGTGGCACAGTAGATAAACCACTGGGCCTGGAGTAGGAAGACCTGAGTTCAAATTTGACCTCAGATACTTACTAGCTAGCTGCGTGACCCTGGTCAAGTCACTTGACCCTGTTTGCCTCAGTTTCCTCACCTGTACAATGAGCTGGAGAAGGAGATGGCAAACCACTCTGGTATCTCTGCCAAGAAAACTCCAAATGGGGTCACGGAGCATCAGACACAACTGAAATGACTGAACAAAAAATAGCACTTTACTGTTTGCAAAGTACTCTCGTCACAACCACTCTGTGGTGTAGGTAGTACAAGCATTATTGTTCCCAGTTAACAGAAAAGGAAACTGAGGTTAATATCAGGATTTGAATCCAGATCTCCCAACTGTTATGGCACATAGTCCTTAGCCCTTTGAGATCATCCAGTTTAACTTCATTTTTAAAATGAGGAAACTGAGGCCTAGAGAGGTTAAATTACTCACCCAAGGTCACCCAGCAAGTAAATAGAACAGTGTCCTCCAAATCCAGAGCTCTTCCTCCAAGGTCTCCAGGATCCTTTTTACCGAGGAGTTGGGTGACCTCTTTCCATCGTGACTATTCTGAATGAATAATACCACTGAGGAGCTTGGAGCCATGTCCTAGGAGCACAGTGGGATAGCAAGCTCCCATTTCAAGAGAGCCTCAATCTTCTCAGTAAACCAAGAGACTAAGTCTTCTGTGCTAAGTGTAGAGCAAGGGTACTGTTGCAGGCAGAAAGAGGGAGGACATGTTCGCCCCAGATGAGATAGAACACAAGAGGAAGGGTTCTTACATTTCTGTTGTTTCTCTTCCATTTGAATTTTGTACCTTTCAGGAAGGTGTATGCTCTGGAGGGGGTCTTCGAATTCATAAAAATCTTCTTTTCTCTTTCTCAAACTTTTCTTTACTAGAACCAAGTGTGTGGGAGGGGAGGTGGGGGAGGAAATAATGGGGACTATGTTACTGCATGCCACTGCCACAGAGAAGTACCATGGCACAGTGAAGAGAACTTGGGCCTTGAAGGTAGGAAGATCTGTTTTCAAATCCTGCCTCTTTGTCCCATCTGGGGCCTGGACCACTGGCCCTAAGGGGGTGCAACTGAGGCTTAAGTGACAGGGCACATCCTGGCTGTGTGGGTCTTTGTTTGCCAGCAGCTTCTCTACTTGGTTTCAACTCCATCATCATCATCATCATCATCATCACACCCCGCCCCCCCAGGTTAGCTGAACACCAGGAAACTCATTACCATGCTTGGGCTTTGGTAGTCACACTTCATCAATAACCCTCAGTTGCTCCTGCCCTTCTGATTGGAAGCCTGGAGAATAAAGCAAAAAACTCTTCCCAAAGTTTCACTTTACAGAGGGCTCAGAATCCCAACCATCTCCTCTTTTTTCACCAGATGCTCTGCTTGGTTTTGACCCCACCATCATCAGCATCATCATCACCACCACCACTGTCATCATCACCACCACCATCACCACTACCACCACCACCACCACCATCAGCATCATCCCACCACTACAATCATCATCACCACCATCATCATTATCACCACCACCACCACCATCAGCATCATCCCACCACCATCACCACCATCATCATCACCACCACCACTGTCATCATCACCACCACCACCATCATTATCACCACCACCATCACCACTACCACCACCACTACCACCACTACCACCACCACCACCACCATCAGCATCATCCCACCACCACCATCATCATTATCACTACCACCATCACCACTACAACCACCACCATCAGCATCATCCCACCACTACAATCATCATCACCACCATCATCATTATCACCACCACCATCACCACTACCACCACCACCACCACCACCATCAGCATCATCCCACCACCACCATCATCATTATCACTACCACCATCACCACTACCACCACCACCATCATCATTACCACCACCATCATCATTTTCACCACCACCATCACCACTACCACCACCACCATCAGCATCATCCCACCACCACAATCATCATCACCACCATCATCATTATTACCACCACCATCATCAACACCATCATCATCACTAACACCATCATCACCAACATCCCTTTCCTTTTCAGCTTCCTTTTGTATGTTACCTTCCCCCATTAGATTGTAAGCTCCTTGAGGACAAAGACTGTCTTTCTTATTTGCATCCCCAGCACTTAGCACAGTGGCTAGCACATTTGTAGGTGCTTAATAAATAGTTATTATTTTGTGTTATATTGTACTGTGTGATTCTGGGCAAACCCTTAACA
This sequence comes from Trichosurus vulpecula, assembly GCF_011100635.1. Lineage (NCBI taxonomy): Eukaryota > Metazoa > Chordata > Mammalia > Diprotodontia > Phalangeridae > Trichosurus > Trichosurus vulpecula. The sequence goes on along the minus strand of NC_050576.1, from coordinate 101,928,531 downwards.
GAGAAGAGGCCAGTCTGCATTGATGTACTATATCCCTTAATAAAAGGATTTGTTTTGTGAAGTTTGGATTCAGTCAAAGGGCCACATTTGAGGACTTAGAAGGCCACCTGTACCCTCGAGGCCACAGATTCCCCACCCCTAAGGCATTCCCTCACCCAAGAGTTCCTTATATCACCGAAATTACAGCTTTAGTCCCTATCCTGTTACTGCACCAGCTGCAAGTCCAAGCTGGCAAAAAATTTGAGTAACCAAGAGAATGTTTTACAAACTAGATATTAGGACCCAAAGAGGTCAAAGGAAAATTTCAATCCATTTTAGAGACAGGAAATGCAGGGCTTAGAGCAGCTGCTAGGTGGGTGGAAGAAAATTTAGACTTAGAGGAATGTGGCAAGCTGGAGTACTCCTCCTCCACCCCACCGCAATTCGCTTGTCTCCTCTCCACTTTCAACATCTAATGTTTTGACAGTAGTGAGCTTTTCTTTATTCTCGGGAATGAGGATGAGCCTTTAGATACAAACGGTGGGCTAAAAGAGTTTGAAAGCCTCTTTTATTTTTATTTTTTTTTAAATTAGTTTTGTCGATGTCTTTAGTTTTTACATTACATTTGTTTAGGAATATGCCACTCCCCTATCCCCTAGGCCTTCTCTTAAAACAATGCTTAAAAACAAACAAAAACAGTTCAGCAAAAACTAACCAACACATTGCCCACTTCTGACAGTGTTCACAACATCTCACACCCCTAGGCCCCCACCTCCCCAAGGAAGAAATCAGATAAAGCCAGTGGACCTCTCAATGTGGGTTTCCACTTTCCACCTGTTCAGAAAGAAACCTTAAGAGGACCCCGCCCCGTAAAGATGGTGCCCTGTCCTGTCATGTAAGCCTCAGCGGCACCCTCTCGGGGCAGCAGTCCAGGCACTGGGTGGGATGTAGAGATCCGGGTCCTCTGCAGCCTTGGGGCCTCCCTGGCGGGTTGGGCAGCGCCAGGCTGGGCTGCCTCGGGGTCCTTTGGCGCCCCCGAGACTGTGCTCAGGAAACATGACATCAGCACCCCGCTGGTGCTGTGTGCAAAGCTTTCTGATGGTTGGTGTTGCTCCCGGACACGCCTTCTCGGGAGGAGAACAAAAACAAAGCGGAGGGGCCCGAGCGGGACCCAACGGGCCACTGCGGAGAGCTCCTTCCAGCCAGCCCGCCCTCGCCCTCGGAGTCAGCCACCGTCGTCAGGTGAGTGAGCGGCTCCTGCCCTCCAGCCCTGTCCCGCAGCTGCAGCTCCGGGCGTCCGGCCAGGGCTGTGCCCTCCTCCCTCCGCCCGGACTCGTGCAGCGGGCAGTGGGCACTCCCTCCCATCCCCACCCATCCTGCCCTCACCAGCCTGGCTGGCACCCGCAGCGTGGCGCTCAGGCCGGCTGGCCCTCCTCCTTCCCCTGCCCGAGCTGGCTCCCGCGCCGGCGGGGAGGGGATTTTCCTGGGGGCTTCCCGGGGTCCCTCCGAACTGAGCAGGAAGCGAAGGGGCAGAAAGGGGTAACTGGAAAAAAACGTTAGGAGAGAAGTTCTGGCCATCTGGTATCGCCGCAGCCAGGTGGGGGCATACTGTCGGGGCTGCTTTAGTTCTCTGGCTTGGCTTCTCTCTCCCGGAGGGTCCTTCGCCCCTCTCGCCTCCCCAGCAGCCCCTGCAGCCCCTGCCCAGTAGAAGTGTTTCTCCTTCCTTCTTTATCCTTTCTTTTACCTCCTTTGCGTCGGGGCTGAGGGCATACTGAGTGACGGCAATAACTAGAAAGCTGCTTCTTGGTTGTACCGACACTCGTGTGTCAGGAAGAGAAAATGTGAGCATGTATGGCACTCCATTCAACCAACATGTGAAGCACCCCACGTACCAGGGATTGCGCTATCCACTGCTCCTCACTCCTCTGGTTTCCTGTCTTGTTAGAGTACAGAAACTGTGTGACTGGGGGAGGGGGGAGAGAGGCCGTTGGAGAGGACTCCAGGCTTCAGATCTAGACTGGAACCCTCCTTCCCCTGGTGGCCTCAAGGCCTTTGACACAGTGGCGTTAACTGTCAGTGTGCTGAAGTAGGTCTTTTTAGTTCTCTGAAAGTACTCTACGTGCAGAAAAGCTGAAAACCTTCCAGCTGCCTTTCTCTACGTGCTTGTAAGATCGGCCTTCCTTGTTCTTATACTTAAGACCTGTGTCGTATATTTAAGACCTGCCTCTTGGAGTTGGCTGCTGAGAAAAAATTCCAGAGGCCTGAAAACTCACATAATCGTGTGCTCTCCTGGGGTCCCTGGCAGCCCGACCCCTAGTTCTGGCTTTCCCGACATGAAGACATTCCATAGAGGCATAGAAGGATACAGCTGGAAGGGACCAGACAACTGTCTGATCCAAACCCTCGTTCCCGCCTTTTCCTGCCCTTTTTTTTAAGTTTGAATCAGGATCTGCGTCTTAGGTGGCAGCCGTACAATGTACTTCCTTAGCTTCCTCCTATAAAATGCTGGGTTCTGCCTTTGCCTACTTGAGTTCCTCCATTTTACGGGAGAGAAGAACTGATCTGCCTAAATGACCCCAGAGCCTGTGCCCACCAGTCCCAGAGCATCAGCATAATACTGAGGAAAATCCCCAGAAACTTAATAATCATCTCAATTAAAAATCAGAATTAGGAATGAAACCATACATAGGGCCAACAAATTTACAACTTGTGGTCATATATTTATATATAAGCTGTAATAAAATAACAATAACATCCGAATTAAGCAATTTTAAACTTCCCTCCAGGGTATCAGGACATTAAGGTAGATCTTACTAACCCATTTGTGGTCTTTCATTTTATTTTTTAATTCTCCACATCAAACAGTGAATGATATACTGGATAGAGTGCTTGACTTAGAGTTTGGAAGAACTGAGTTCAAATCCCATCTCCACCACTTTTGGTGTGACCTTGGGCAAATCCCCTAACCAGTCTGGTCCTCAATTTCTCATCTTTAAAATGAGGGGACTGGCCTATGTGGTCATTAGGGCCCTTCCAGATCTAAACCTGTGATCTCCTTGGTTCTGTTCTTTCCCTCTCAAAGAAACTCTGTGTTGGAGGGATTTCTTCATTAGTTTTCTCATCAGCTCTGAAGTTAGGAAGAGAACTTCCCCCACATAGAAGGGAGAAGAGGAAAAGCCCCTTGGTTCCCTTGGTTTCTTGGATAACTGAGAAGCCCTGCTTTCTGCATTGTAATCCCATTTTCCTGCACTGACCTCCAGCCCTATTGGATAAGCCCCTTCCCAGATCACTAAGCCAGCTTTCTGGTGGTTTTAGAGGAAGGCCTGAGCTCAGCCGAACCCCTTCACACATCCACCCAGCAGGTCAACTTGCTTGTGAGTTACTTGTAATGTGAATTACCCCAGAGGCTATCCTTCTCTCCATCTTAACCTCCCTCTGTGGATATCCTGAGTTAAAGCTATATATAGTAGGTCAGAGGGGAATGGAAATCCATTAAGGAGTGTTATATAGGGTGATCAAGGGGAGGGACTGGTACTTTCTAGCCTTTATGAAGTATTAAAACGGGTGGGGGAGGTGGAATGGCAGGCCAGCTGGATAGAGAGGGCTGCATTTTCATTATGGAAGCATGGCATTTTAGTGCTGGGAGGAAACTTTGAGAGAACTGGGGCTGCTAATGAGGGATACAATGAGGGAAGAGAGAGACAAGGAGTCAGAGACACAGAGAGACAGACAGAGAGACATAGACAAAGAGACATAGAATGAGACAGAGACACAGAAGAAAATGAGGAGAGATAACAACCCCATTCCTCTTCCCCCATTTAAATCTAACTTCTTTAATCTGCTTTTTTCTGGCTATGCTGAATCATTTCTTTCTTAATTGCAAATGTCTTTTACTTCTGGCAGTGAGATACAGCTCAAGACTAGGTTTTAGAAATCTGGGGTTCTTATCTGACCTGTGCCACTGGCTGGTGACTGAGTGGCATTTGATTCATTATGTTTCTCTACTTTGTTGAAACCATATTAAATGGCTACGTGCTAGTTTTCCTTAGACTAGTAACAATGAAGGAAATAAAGGCCAGGCAAAACACTAGAAGAATTCTGTGTGGTACTCTGGGAAAGGCAGATTTAGAAAGATTTTGTTGGCTGCTGGAGTTTATATTTTTGATAGTAAAACCAGCCTTACAGAGAGTTTGGGACAGGAATGAGATCCAAGAGGAAAGGTATTGAGGAAAAAACGGTACACTCAACAGGAGGCAAACCTAATGGGTTTTCTCAGTCTGCTCTGAGCTGTCTACCAGGGACAAAGGTAGAAATGGACATAAGGTAGCCTAGGTGGAGTCCAAGCAAAGTCGTCTTTAGAGTACTTTTGGCTTGCTCCTCCAGATTTCTCTCAATAGGCTAGGCAATCTTTTAAGTCCTGCCTTGAATAGAGTAACACCAAACTAATCACGGCTAGAGAAATTACAACTGCAAGACAATAGCCTGCATTTGTATTATATTTTAGGCTTTTAAAGAATTTTATAATTGTCTATAGACATTTTGAAGAAATGATGAATTTTCATATTTTAAAGAAGTAAAGCAACCTATAAGATGCCACAGAGCACAATAACGAGAGGCAGGGTAGAGTTCATAGCCTTCCAACTTTCTGTCAGGGTCATATCTGAAGAGAGGAGAGGGTCGGTCCCTGGGATCCTTGTGTATACAGTAACACTAGATTTAGAGGAGCTAGATCTGTAGGGAGAAGAATGAGTCTAGGAAAGGGATTGTCTTGAAAGAACAAGGATTAAAGAGAGGCCTCTCATGGCAAGAGAGAGATGGAGGTGTTATATGGGGGTGGAGGGGGAGAACGAGCTTTACTAACAAGCTCCTCCGTCACTGTCTAGAGGGGTTAGCCCCTTGTGTCCTGCCGGCTGCCTCAGGAATTTATATGATAATGATGTGGCTGGAATACATCGCTCCCTAGGAATTTGTCTGACGTAGGCTATTAATGATTCCCATGTATGGTAAAGTGTGTAAATAGTGAGGCTTCTGGTATATTCAAGCTCGGGTTCAGTGGCTTCCCCTGGGCCAGAGGAAGTGTCAGGGCTTCTGAATAATGACATGTTGGGGGAAATGAACTGGAGGTTAGCTACTAGGACCTGGGACCTGCCCTCAGAAATATCAAATACTTCCTTCACGAGTATCCGTGTTTGGGGAGGAAGATACAATCAGTGGATAAAAATCAAAACAAAAAACCAAAACCTTAGACTCCTTCTATCCCTACTACCTTTATCTTTGAGAAACTGTATGATAGAATGAAAACAATACTGGCCCTGGAATCAGAAGACCTGGGTGCAAATCTTCCCTCTGCCACTTACTAACTTTTTTGACCTTGGAAGTGATTTAATTTCCCTAAATTTCCTGACCTATAAGATGAAGGGTAGATGACACTTCTGGTTCTAGAGCTACGACCTTCCAAAGAGAGCAGTAATATCTGTAGTGCTGGCTCTGATTTTCACTATGACTCAATTTCTATGCACAGTACTCTATAGAAGGTGCTAGGGGGAGAAACAGAGGATGGGCAGAGAATTTACCAAGGCTTTTAAGTTCTCCCCTGTCCTTGCTCACGGGAGCTCACATGTTGGACAGCCAGACAGATAAAGAAGTGAAAATGCATATAGGAAGCACACGAACAAGTTCAAATGAAAAAATCACAAAGTGAGGTCTCAGGGCATGTGACAGGGAGGAATGGGGTGACATCAGTCAAGGAAAGCTTCCTGGAGGAGGTGAGCTTAAAGCATAGTCACAAAAACAGGGAATGTCATGGCTTAGGTGAGAGGAAGAGTATCCGAGATTGGAAGAGTGGAGTGCACAAAGGTTGAGAGTCTGGCTGTTAGAGCTGAAGGGAAATGACAGAGAATGTGGGAGATACAGAATTGGAAAGGACCTTTGTGATCATGCAGTTTGATGCCTTTACTTTATAGATATGGAAAATGTAGCCTAGAGAGACAAAGTAACTTCACCAGACCTTAGGTCAGAGAAAATTAGGAGTGATTATAGGTTTATTCTACTTCTCCCTGCACCCTCCCTGCTACTGGTCGTGTGGTCCCAAATTTGCCATATGGTACCACTAAACCAGGATCCCATCATAGCAACAAGGTCCCTTCAAGAGGTCCAGCCACGGGTAGTCTTTAGTAGACATACTGAGAAACTTAGCTTCTGAACCCAGCGCCTTATCATCCTTGGAATGATCTGTTTCCTTCTGACAACCCCGTTCACTCCTATAAGTGACTTCGGTGCTTGGGGAAGGCCACTCAGATGTCTCTTCCAGGACATTAACCTTGATTAACCCTAACAGATAGGGTACATCCTGCTCTTTCTCTTTTGTCAGCTCTCTGCAAAATGGAGGATTAGGCAGTCTTAAGTTGCAGAACGCAATAACTGATAGATCTTGTGTGTACCTGGCCAGATACCAAACAGCCCAGGTAATGTCAGCAGCATATTTCCTAACTAGGCAAACACCGGACAGGTCTCCACCAAACCGAGAGGGCGGGGACTCAGAGGGAGTGTTTGAATGCTGCACTTTTTCCATGCTTAAGCTGGGTTGTGTCTGGGCTGAGAGGAACAGGATAGAAGGAGTGGGCTGTGTATTGTTTCCTTTGGACAGATGAATTAGTGGGATGAGGGGGGAAAAAACCAATTTCCTATCCCGCCTTATTTTGGGCACTGATGGAGAGGTTATGTGTTAATAATTAAACCAGGTAATGTCTGTGGATAATCAATGATTCATATAGGTATAGTGGTTAGTGTGAATGCTAGGATCTAACCTTTATATAACAATTTAAGGTTTGCAAAGTACTTTACATTTATTATTTAATTTGATCCTCACAATAACCCTGGGACGTGGGTGCTATGATTATCACCATTTCACAGATGGAGAAACTGAGCAGAGAGATCTGGGATTCAGACCTTCCTGACTCCAAGGCTAGCTCTCTACCTAATTGCCTCCAAGTGCTTCTTGTTGTGGTTCCTACCTCCTTTGTTCTCCAAGAGGACCAATGACATCATGAGGGTGATGTCTTGACTTGCTCGTGAATTGGAGCGGCTCAAAGTTGTCAGCCTCTTTCTCTGCTCCAGAGTCATCAAAGACAAAGTTAAGGCAAGACGAAAATTGATGGCCCAGGATGCAATGGGTGGCCTTGGTTTTTCTGAATTAAGGTCTTTCCTTAAAAAAGTCTTTTGAGGAAGGAGGTGTAAGCATCACCATTCCCATTTTACAGATGAAGAAACTGAGACACAAAGGTTTATCACTTTTTTCTTCAGTCACGTAACACATACTCTAACAGATATGCCAGAACTCAGAGTCAAACACACCTTCCATAGGATCATAGATTTAGAACAGAAAGGGGCCTTAGAAGCGCCTTCATTTTCTAGCTGAGGACTCTGAGGCTGAGAAGGGAAGAAAGCAGCAGAGTTGAGATTCAAACTGAGGTCCCTCATCTCCAGACCCAGTACCGTTTCCACTATACTACGGTGAAGTGGATTACATAGCTTTGATTTGGTTTTCCTTAAACACTAGCCCTTCTGGCCCTGAAAAAAATCATCTCAAGCTCTATTTAAAAATAGGATTAAGGAGGAACCAGGTAGGAAAGCTGCTGTCATCTCAGATCCCCCTTCAAGAGAATCTCATGTAACAGGGTGATTGTAGTCAAATGATAGAATTAGCCAAGTGGAATTAGGAGCATACCAAAAGGTTCCAATCCCAGATTATATGTCATTTGAATTGAACGGATAACAGGCCATTTCTAGCAGCCCAGGAGGCAATTTCTACCCTGCTCAAAAGGTTATGTTTTAATAATTGATTTATTGGAATCATACTCCAAATACACTTATTGTGTATTTATTCTGTGTGAGGCATTTTTGAATTATGTGTGACTTTCCATCTATGCACAGGGGGGTGGACATATAGCATCCAGAAGAATACTAAATGGCCCCCTCTGCACCCAGTAGGTGTGTGGCTGGCACTCTTATTCGGAGTAGTGATTAGTAACCAACATCCAGGACATTGTGCAGGATAGATGGTTGTGTAGACCAACTCAAAGGGAAATCCCTATTTTTTACAGAATTTTTTGAGCCAAAAATGTATTCTTTGTATGTTTACAAAGAGGCAAGATAGTTTAATGGAAAAAACTAATCAATAAGCATTTACTAAGTGCCTACTATGTGGCAGGGACTATGCTAAGAGATGAGGATGTGAAGAAAGGCAAAAACAAAAACAAAACTAGTCCCTGCTCTTAATGAGTTAAAATTGTAATGGGGAGACCACATACAAACACACTTATAAGATAAAGAATAAATGGGAAGCAATCCCAGAGGGAAAGTGCTTGTAAACAGAAGACCTTGATTGGAATTCTAGGCCTGCACATTTCAAGCTGTGTGGACTTGGGCATATCACAACCTTTCTAAACTTTAATTTCTTCATCCATTCTCACATAACCCAAATTAAATGGTAATTGTAAGAATCAAGTTAGAGACTGTGTAAGGTGTGTATTGGGCAGCTAGGTGATGCAGTGGATAGAGCACTGGGTCTGGAGTCAGGAAAATCTGAGTTCAAATCCTGCCTCAGACACTTGCTAGCTGTGTGATCCTGGGTAAGTCACTTAACCCCTATTTGCCTCAGTTCCTCATTTATAGGATGAGACACACTGGAGAAGGAACTGGCCAACCACTCCAGTATCTTTGCCAAGAAAACTCCATGGACAAAAGTCCATGGGGTGATATAGAACAGAACATGACTCAATGACAACAACAAGGTGTATATTACATAAGGCAATTGAAGCCCAGAGAGTCAGGCCAGTACCTTGGTCCCATCCTCATCAGCATAATTGAGACAGAGAATTCAGCAGACTTTCAAGAAGAAAGTGTCTAGGATGCTGCATGAGTGTCTGGTCTTGTGCCTGAGAGGGAGGCTTAAGTGTCTAGTTGGGGAACCCATTGGTGATAAATAGGAGTGTCTTGACTGGAACAGTTTTTGTGAGGGTTCAGGGGTGAGTCTCCCAGGAAAGTAGTTGCCATTTTTAGAACCTTCTGTGGGCCTCCTTTCTCTCAAGAAGCATGAAAAGGAGGCACCCCTCCCACCTCCTGGTGACATAGAGCCTCTGAGAAACAGGTCTCCTTTTAAGGCAATCCAAGATTCCAGATGTCAAGGACTTGGCCAAAAAGGAGGGGGTTGGGCAGAAACCAGGAGGTGGAGAGAGAAATGAAGTGGAAACTCAACCTTCCCCCCACAGAGAGAAAGAGAGAAGAGCTAAGTCTCATTTCAGAGGAGACTTTCCCCTAATGTGAATCTGGCAAGGCATCCCCTAGGAAGGGTCCTTACCTGGATTAAACCAAATGTCACCAAAGCCCATGTGTGCCCCCAAAGACCTCTCTAGACCTTATGCCTCCCTAGCTCTGAGCTTTTCCTTCATTGATTACTCTTAAGTCAGATGGCTCCTAAACCCAGGGGAAGAACCCAACCAAGTGATTAATGGAATCTGCCGAGGCCAGGTTAAAAACTGGTTTTATCTGTTATATGAGAATACCCCATTAAGAAGTCTCTGGGGGCAGATTTTTTCTCTGACTGGTCTTCTGGTCTCCGTCTTTTCTTCTGTTGATCCTGATTCCCTGGAAACTTTACTGGAAGTTTGCCTGTGGCTTAAAGCCAGGAGAAACAAGGTCCAGCTTCTATGGAGCTCAGCGATGGAGTTTAGTGGGTCTCCCCTACACAGTGAAGAGCTTTTGTATTTCAAAACAAAACTTCACTTGAAAGCTGGCTCTCCACTACTTAGGGCAGGGTGAGATTCATTCCTGAGGGGGCAGCATAACATCTTGTTGGGTTCCGGAACCATAACTTGCCCTCCAGGGGCAGACAGGTATCAGAAGATCTGGGTTTGAATCCCTGCTCCAATATGTATTAGGTGTATGACTATGTGCAAATCTCCACCTCTCTGGTCTTCAGGATCTCAATGTGTAAAATGGGACAATAATAGTTGTTCTGATTTGACCACTCAGAGCAGTTTATAGGAAAGCACTTTCTAAGCTGGAAAGGGCTATGTAGATACGACTTAAGAGTGCTGCGTCACACCAGACAAAGTCATCAGAACTCAAAGATGCTCCAGGGGTTGGGGGTAAAGGAAACTGTATTAGAGATTAGAGTAAGGAATAAGAATTGGTGTCAAAGAGCAGAGGTGAGAGTCCTCTGGATTATTTGGAAGCAGATTATATACTATTTTATGTATATTATATTTTCATATATTTTATTTATTTAAAATATTATCTATTTTGTATGTATTATATACTAGCATGACTAGAAGTGTCAGGATCACAGGAACATAGGTAGGGAGATTTCAGGGAGCTTAGAGGTCAGCTAATTCAAGCACCCACATTTCTCAAATGGGGAAACTGAGACCCAGAGACTTACTTGTTCAAGGTCACACAGGGAGTCAGTAGCAGAGCTGCTATTTTAACTGCAGGCCCATAATTCCAAATTCAGGGTTCTTTCCATCCTACCCTAAGAGAGAGGCTAGGGAAAGGTGAGGCTTGAGCATGTAAAGGCTGTGGGGTTTGGACATGGTGTATGTAAGCCAAACATGTTCCAAGATGTTGGAGACAGTATGGTACAGGGGAAAGCACTCTGAAGCACTGAACATCAGACCAACAGGATCTGTGTTTGGATCCTACTTTGTCTTTGGTCTTGGGCAAGTCACATCCTTTTGGGGCCTCATGTATAAAATGAAGGCATTGGAATAGGTGGCCTCCAAACTCCTTCCAACTCCGTATTTGTGATCCTATGGTGCATGCTTCTATTATCCTCTGCCTTGGAAAAGAAAAGTGATTGTCCTTTTTGCTATTTGATCCCTCCCGTGTTTGACTCTAGATACTTCCTGATGCTATAAAGTTGTCCTCTTCCTAATGAATGATGTTTGTGGCGAGAAGAGTGGCCTTGGGAAGCCAACTCCCATTTGAAGCTTTCTTGCCTAATTCTGCCCAATTACAACCCCTCAGCACCTTTGAAACCCCTTGAAGAACAGAACAAGGCTTTCCAGTTTGTTCACTTCAATTGTTCTAGCATACTCACTCCAACTTCTCCAAACATTTAGCAATGAACAAATATTTATCCAATCCCTGTGAATGCCCAGCTTGGTTCTAGCTATTGGAGGCAGTGGGTAGGATGAGAGATGGGGAGAAGGAAGGATTCAATGTAGAAGACGAAGTTCTTACTGTGTGTTTTCAGTTTCTGTGTGCTTTGTCTCCTTGACCAAACTGAGAAGGAGCCCTGAGTTTTCTCCTGCATCTTTCCTCAGGGTCCAGCACAGGGTCCACCCATCACTATGGGTGCTTTTTGTGTGACCTGGTGAAAATAAGAGGAGTGGATATGTAGGGCCATTGAAGCTTGGGAAGCATTTAGCAGAACCATAGGATTTGGGTACTCTGTTATGCTGAAATAATATATTTAGGGTGCTTTATAAACATAAACCAAGTGCTATGTGTCAGCTGCTACCATCATCATCATCATCATCACCATCATTGTTGTTATTTTAGAAAGGCAGCATGGCATAACAGAGCCTAGAAGTTGAGCTTGTGGCACATAATGATTCTCTAGCCCTGGGCAAGTCAGCTTCTCTGTGCCCTACTCTCGAAGACTAGAAATTGCTGAGAGAATTTCCTCATCTGGGATTTCCCTTTGCCAGTGAAATAGCAGGTCTAAGCCTTATCCAATCAGTAATAGTAATAATGATGATTATGATCTGCTCCTGTGATTTTATTGGCTTGGGGAAATCCTTGAATGGACACTCCCATTACTTATGTAGATGAGAAATTCATCAATAGCTTAGAGCCTTAGAGATACTGAAAGATTAAGTGATTTGTCCAGCATCACACAGCCAGTGTGGGTCAGAAATAGGTTCTGAATTCAGGTCTTCCTGACCCTAATGCTGATCTTCTATCCACTATGCCAGGCTGCCTCACATCATCATCTTCATCCTCAACATACTGAACCTTAACTGAAGTCCAATTCTGATGCTTCACTATGGAACTGGGTTGACTCTAAGTTCTATTAAGTAGAGCACAAGCCCTGTCAGGTACTACCAAGCTGGAGATACTTAAAGTATCAGATGGTGATATCTGTCATCTGAAGACCAGCATAGCAGAGAGAGAGAGAAAGAGAGAGAGAGAGAGACAGAGACAGAGAGAGAGAGAAAGAGACAGAGAGAGAGAGAGAGAGAGAGAGAGAGAGACAGAGAGACAGAGACACAGAGACAGAGACACAGAGACAGAGAGGTAGAGAAGAGAAAGAAACAGAAGAGACAGAGATAGAAATAAAGAGACAGAGAGAGGGAGTACAGGGAGAGACAGAGACAGAGACAGAGAGAGACAGGGACCAGAGAGAGAGATGACTATAATCCTACCCTATCTTCTACCTCTTCATTTTCTATGGGCTGTCCACAGTGTCCTTGGTCACCCACTGTGGTTCAAGGCTGTGGTGCTAGGGAAGTCCCTTGAGGTATTGCCTCTATTTTTCTTCTGGAATGTTCATTAAGTATTACCATGTGCTGTGCAGACATTTTAAAAAAGGATCCCCATCTCTCAAGGATTGTTTTCCTAAATAGATGAGATGGAAGAAGATGGAGATGGAGAAGAAACTACCCTGACACACAGTGATCAGAGAATGACATAGGATCTGAAGTTGTAAAAAACCTTAGAGGTGGTCTAGTATGCTCCCCTCATTACTTAGATAAGGAAAAGGAAACCATGAATGTAGAAATGACTTATCCAGGATCACACAGGTGGTAAGCAGTATGACCAGGATTCATACCCAGGTCCTCTGACTCCAAATCTAGAGTTCTTTCCATAACACTGCTGACCTCTCTTTCTGAGCTGTTGCTGTCTGCCATGTGTACCAATCACTTGGCAGTGAATTATCAACTGTATTTTGAACCTTATTTCTGGATAATTGAGTTTTTGTGACAATCATCTTCAACTGTTATTTACATCTAGTACCATCTGACTTTTCACATATTTATGTTTTGTCTTTTCAACTGGAAGATGAGCCCTGGGGAGGCAGAGACTAAATCGTACCTCTTTGAATTACCTCCACAGTACCTAGCATAGAAAGCCTGGTTGTGGTGGAAAGAGTACTGGATTCAGGGTCAGAGGAGTTGGGTTCAAGTCCAGGCTCTGAGATTTACTTCTTGTGTGATCATGGCGAGTTATTTAACTTTGTTGGGCCTCAGTTTCCTCATTTGTAAAACTAGAGGCTTGAACTAGATGATCTGTAAGGTGTTTCAGGCTCTAAGTTTATGACAGAGGAGGCACTGAATAACCATTTGTTGACTTGTTTTGGATAGAAGCCTACATAGGGATAGCAGGGTTAAGGGAGGGTAAGCTTGAGGTAAATGAAGGCCAGGGATGGCCGCCATCTTGAAGCGTGCAAGTCTCAGAGCTAGGTCTAGTTCTGTCTTGGTAGCAGTTTCATTGTTCCTTAGCCTTCAGTTTTTATTTCGTGTCTGTGTTGCTTTCTCATGCCAGTTTCTGTGTTTCTCTTTCAGGATGCCGAACTGGGGAGGAGGCAAGAAATGTGGCGTGTGCCAAAAGACAGTTTACTTTGCTGAAGAGGTTCAGTGTGAAGGCAACAGCTTCCACAAGTCCTGCTTCCTGTGCAGTGAGTATGGTGCCCCCAGGCCCCTGCCGTTGCCATAGGGAACTGGGACCCAGGGCCTGCTAGCACTGGCCTGACCTGTCAACGCTCTAGGGAACCCACCCTGTGGGATGTAAACAGCTTGGGATTTGGCTGATACAGCAACTGGGGAGGGCAATGCTGTAAGGACCTCTTTGTTCTCCCAAGAAGCTGCTTCTCTGGGTGATGAACTGGCTAGAGAGTCGGTGGGGGTGGTATGATGTCTAGGGGATGAGAAGGAAACATGTGGGGACTTTGTAAACAAAACTTTGCTACTTTAGATTTTTGTCCTTTTCATCCCAGTCATAGTCCAGACATTCAGGAGACAGACCCTTCGGCCCCAAAGAAACACCAGCTTTAGAGCCAAAGTTTCTCTTGTTACAAGACAGTGAAGGCCAGTGACTGGTGGTTCTAGAGAGAGAGGGGGATCAAATCTGGGGTTACTCTATATTCTTGTTTCCCCATGGAAACTCTCAACCACACGGCCCCCCATTGCCTCTAAGGCCCAGCCACTTTCTTTTTCACATTCAGAGTAAGAAGAGGAAGGAGCTCAGAGCCACAAGCTCTTATCAGATCCCAACCATCCCAAGGCAGGATTTGCTCTTTTAGCAGACCTGGAATGAATGGGAAAGGGGGCAGACACATCTGCCTTACTTGTGTGACTGGCTTGAGTCTTACTGAGTGACTGAACGGTAAAGGAGACCTAGGAATCCTGCCTAAGAAGCCTGCGTATGGTTTGATCATTGCAGTTGTGTTTCCTAAGGTCAGGCTGTTAGCAAATGATGACAGGTGAGTGAGGAAGTATTGACTGAGCACCCAGGAAATATCCTGAAACCTGCACTATTCCATATCAGCTCCTTACCTTAAGAAAGTTAAAGCCAATGGCTATGAACTGTCCACACCATCTGCAAGAGTCTCTTCTAGCAGCTGGCAAAATCTCCATGGTCTGAGTATCCAAAGGGGGCTTTTTCCTTGAGCTTCTCTGAAGAGACAGACAGATACAAAGATAGAGACAAAGAGAAAGAAAGACACAGAGACAGAAAGAGACATGCACAGAAACAGAGAGACAGAGAAATGGAGAGACAGAGACAGAGAAATGGAGAGACAGACAGAGACAGAGACAGAGAAACGGCGGGGGAGACAGAGAGAGACAGAGAGAGAGACAGAGAGAGAGAGAGAGAGAGAGAGACAGAGAGAGACAGAGAGAGACAGAGAGACAGAGTTATAAGAACTTTGGAATACTCTTCCCAGGGCACTAATTGATTATACTCTTACCCAGGTCAATAGATGGTTGAATTTAACCAGTCAGTCAACACACATTTATTAAGCACTTACTATGTGCTAAGCACTGGGGATTCAATGAAAGGCAAAGACATGTTACTTATCTTCCAGGTGCTCACATTTAATGACAGTCAACACGTAAGTCAAGTCAGTAAGGCTTTATTAAGCACCTCCCATATGCACCTACTAGGTGCTGTGCTAAGCACAATGCAAACAACTACGCACATATGAAGTATATACAGAATAGATGCAATGTAATCTTAGAGGGAAGGAGCTGGGGTGGGGTGAGACCTGGAAGGGGTTCCTGCAGAAGACAGGATTTGAACTAGGTCTTGATGGAAGCTGTGGAAGACGGGAGGTGGAGGTCAGGAAATAGAGCAGTCCAGGCATCAGGGATGGCCAAGGAAAAGGAATGGGGTGCACGGCCATGGAGTGTGAGGAACAGCAGGAAGGCCACTTTCTGGATTGTAGAGTATTTTGAAGGGAATAAAGTATTGAGACTGGAAACGTAGGACAGGGCCAGGTTGCGAAGCCCTTTGCATGCCAAACAGAGGGTTTTGTATTTGATTCTATAAAGAGCCACTGGCCTGAGCTGAATGGGTGGGGAGAGTTGCTACGGTCAGACCTGTGAGGTAGGAAAATCTCTTTGGCAGATGAGCCAAGGGTTGATTGGAGTGCAGACAGCCCAGAGGCAGGGCAACCAACCAAGCCTATTGTATTAGTTCAGCTGTTAGTGAATGAAGGCATCAGCAGGGTGGTGGTTGTGTACTTGGAGAGAAGGGGACATATATGAGAAATTCTGTAAAGGCAGAAATAACAAGAATTACCAAACAGATTGGGGCAGTTGGTAGTGCGATGGATAGAGTGCCGGGCCTGGAGTCAGGAAGATTCATCTTCCTGAATTCAAATCCAGCCTCAGACACTTCCTAGATCCTGGGCCAGTCGCTTACAATCCATTATATTTCATGAGGGCAGGAGTCAGATTGTCTTAATTTCTGTATTCATCATTGTATCTAGTACAAGGCATTGCTCAAAGCAGGCATACGATAAGTGTTAGAGGGGAAAGTCAGGGGGTAACCCTGTTTGCCTCAGTTTCCTCATCTGTAAAAATGAGCTGGAGAAGAAGATGGCGAATCACTCCAATATCTCATCCAAGAAACCCCCAAATGGGGTCATGAAGAGTCGGATGAGACTGAAACAACTGAACAACGAAGACAGATAAGCTATGTGGAATGAGCTCAAAAGAGAAGCTGAAGACACCGCTAAGATTGTGATGCTGGGGAGCAGTAGGATCATAGAGTCATAGATTTTGAACTAGAAAGGTCATAGAGGTCATCTATCCCAACCTCTGGGGCTCACAGAAGGGGGATGACTTGTTCCAAGTCACAAGGTCCTCGCGGCAGAGACAGGAATCAAGCTCAGGCTCTCGGACTCCAAATCCAACACCCTTTCCTTCGCGTTATGCTTAACGTTGCATGTGAAATTCCATTTTTTTCTTTCTTTTCTCTTCCTTATTCCCCTTCACTTTCCCCTCTCACACGTACTACATGCCTACTTTGAGTAATACCCTGTGTTAGGTACCACAATGAATATAGAGATTAAGAAAATCTGACTCCTGCCCTTCTGTAATATACAATCTAATGGACTGTAATGACTTCCCCTGGGAATGAAGGAATGGAAGGGGAGACATTGATGTCTTTCAATATGGCACAGTCCAGAGAAGACCTTTAGGGAATGTGTAGTCAAAGCCCAGGAGACACTGTAGCATAGCATAGCACTGTAGCATCTCTTACTGGTCATTTCATTTACATTGCGGTAGTCCAGTCTAATTTATTACAATTATTCTTCTTTTGCTATGTGTGTGCCTGGTAGTGCTAATACACAGCTTATGAAATACACTGAATTTTTTTATACCCTATGGAAATGTTTAATCTCAAAGGATAATCTATATTTTAATGGTCTATGTCAGGGGTTAGCAACTATGGCCTGATATGGCCTGCCTGTTTTTGTAGGGCCCATGAGCTAAGAATGTTGTTTACATTTGAAAATAAAGTTTTATTGTAGTAAAGGAAGAGGATAGGGGAGTGATCGTGGATTCATGAAGACTTCGGTTCAAGTCCCATCCCTGATACCTACTAGCTGTGTGACTAGTAAATTATTAAATTGCTCAGTGCCTTGGGCAACTCTTTAAAAATAAAAATTATAGTTGCATTGAGTTTCAATGTTTGGAATTCCCTACATGAATGAAAAAAAGTTCAGGCCTTCTCCCCAAACACCCTATTTACCATAAAACATCCCAAGCCTCCCAGTCCATCTTAGAGATCCTAGAAACTGAGGCTATGTCTGGGTTACACTAGTTGAAATAGAGATTGGTTAATTGTGTAATTCATTTGAACTAGGTAGAAAAGGAGATTAGTGAGTGGCAGGCCAGTTGGGGTAGGAGGTATGCTTGAATTATCTAGTTTAACTAAGAAGGTCAAATCAGCTTCATGTCCACTGACATTCCTCTTCTCTCATTGCCCAGCAGATCAGCCTGAAGCCATCCCCAAACATAGCTAGTAAAAGTCACGACTGACTTCCTCTCAGTTGACAGCTGGAGGGGATGTTTTTGGTCAGCATGGACCGAATGGACTCCAGCAAGACCTTGTTGGCCATTGGCCTACAGTGGAGGGCTCAGAAGCAGCAGCATGTTGTTATCAGCAGCTTTTTGCCAGAGCCTCAGCTTTGGAAATTTTGAGTTGTTTATACTTCCAAAGTGAGTGGGAGCTGGCTTGGCAGGCTGATGGAGTGGAGGGTCCTGGCTTCTGGCGGGGAGAGGCTCCCGAAAGAATGTTGTTTAACCTCTGACCCAAACAGGGCTGGCTGTGGTGTCAGCTTCCTTGGAGCCTGAGTGATTTTGTACTGAGTTGGGGTTAGGTGAGGTAACAAATTGAGGTAGTCCAGGAATGCAGGACAATGGTGCAGATAGACAAGGGCAGGACCTAGGGCCAGGTTACCAGCAGAGAGCATGGCTCTGCATTTCCAGAATCAGGACATGACCAGAAGTCAAAATGCATAAGAGGACCACACAGAGAGGTGGGGGAGGGAGGGAAGGAGAGAGAGACAGAGACAGAGACAGAGACAGAGACAGAGAGGAGAAAGAGAGAGAGAAAAGAGAGAGAGAGAGAGAAACAGAGAGACATAGACAGAGAGAGAGAGAGACAGAGAGAGAGAGACAGAGAGAAAGAGAGAGAGAGAGACAGAGAGAGAGAGAGGAGAGAGAGAGAAAGGGAAGGAGAGAGAGAAGAGAGGAAAGAGAGAATGAGAGAGAGAGAGAGAGAGAGAGAGAGAGAGAGAGAGAGAGAGGGAGAGAGAGAGAGAGATGCCAAAGGAACAGAATGTATTCAGGGATGACAGCTCATTCTTCTGGGGAGCCTTGGCATGCTGGTTGTGTATCTTTGTCCCCAAAGTCATTCTTGAATATTGCCAATCAGCAAGCATTTATTAAGTAATAATGTTCTAGGCAGCTAAGTGGTAGCTTGGTGTAATGGATAGAGAACTGGCTTCAAAACAACAAAGTCCTGCTTCTGGCATATATTGACTGTGTGACCCTGGTCACCTAAAAATAGTGAGACGGTCCTTACCTTCTCCTATTGAGGAAGACAGCATGTTCTCAGATAAGTAAATTCTGGATATATACAAAATAAATACGTGGTCATTGGGACTGGGGCGCTAAGATGGAGGGAATTAGGAAAGGCGTCATGCAGGAGGTAGTATTGTAACTGATCTTAAAGGAAGCCATGAATTCTAAGAGAGGAGGGATGAGGAGGGAAAGCAGGCCAGGTATCAGGGACAGCCTATAACAAAGATCTGAGGCAAGAGGTGAATGTCCTGTTTGGGGAATAACCAGTGGGCTAGATTGACTAGACCTGTGGAGCAATGAGAGAGGCTAGATTTTAGATGATTCTTCAGTTCCTTTGATCTGTGTAGGAATCCACATTGGCTGCTTGGCCTACCAGGGGTCTCTTTTGCTCTGAAGTATCCAGTTGGATTTGCCATGTTGTCTACCAGCTAGTTGCCAGTTCTCCATTTTGTTCATTTCACATTCACCTCTAATCTCTGTCTAATGGGGAATTGGCAGTCTTCTGTATTCCCCGGACTTGGAAAAGCACCTTTGCCTGATGTGTCCAGATAATTCAGACAATGGTGTGTTTTTCAGCCTGAATCGTTGGACAGTTGCCTGATCTATTCTATGTTTCTTTTTTTTAAATGCCATGTTGACAGGATCTTATCATTGTAGATCTTCAAACGTAGGCTAGGGATGTTATAGAGATCGTTCCTGGTCAGGAAAGGGTTGTACTTGATGGACTCTGAAGTATCTTCTAATTCTGAGGTTCTGTGATACATGACTTCTAAACCTACATCACAGTCTGGCTTGAAGCTTCAGACAGATGGAAGAAGCTTGTGATCAAGAAGCTGCTTGTTAGTCTGATGGCAGCTCTCAACTTGAATTCAGGGAGACCAACAAGATAAAAGGACTTTTTCCTCCTAGAAGAATAGAAGGGATTGTCAGGATTTGAGGTCTGGGCAGAGTTCCTGATACTACTATGCCAAGCCCTGAACTAACCCTAAAGGAAGTACCCATCTCACTGTCCCTAAGACCTTGAGACTGTTTTTCCTCTGACATTTTGAGTCCCTGGTTGTAGATCCCCCTGATATAGGTGTCAGCATTATCACATTGGGCATGAGATGGACAAGGGAGAGACAGGATATGCCAGACAGAATAAGGAGGAATTAGACTTGGAAACAGCAGATGGGCAGAAGGCATACAGGACATTCCAACAGGCATGAGAAGAGGCACTGGGATGGGAAGCATGTGTCCAGACCAGTGCTAATCATTTTCAGAGCATCCCTAGTACTTTTGTAGGAAAGGTTGAGATAAATCAGGTATCAGTGGTTGATAAACAATCTCACCTCAGGGTCTCAGGTTCCTTACTTTATGAGCATGTGTTTATTCTGAGGGGGAAGGGAACATATAGTGGCTCTTGGGATAGAGAAGTATTTGGCAGTAAACCCCATGGAAATAAAAATCCAGTCAGTCCTAACTTTGATTAATGAGAATAGACACTTGTAGGTTGACAGTATGAATGAATGAATCAACATTTATTCACCTTGTACTTGAATCCCCATTACTTGGCTATGGTGTTGTTCCTTTCCCACTCTTTGTGACCCCATTTAGGGTTTTCTTGGCAAAGATACTGGAATGGTTTGCTATTTTCTTTTCCAGGTTATTTTTTAGGTGAGGAACTGAGGCAAACAGGGTTAAGTGACTTGCCCAGGGTCACACAGCTAGTAAGCATCTAAGGCTAAATTTGAATTCAGGTCTTCCTAACTACAAGCCTGGCACTCTATTCACTTCTTTACCCAGCTGCTCCAAGTGGAAATGGGGACCACCAATCCATATATATGTATTTCTGTGGGCTTCAAATTGACTTAGAAAACCACAAATTAACATTGTCTGTGTTTTATTGTATTGTTATTTGTTCCGTTACATATTTCCCAGTTATGGTTTATTCTGGTTGGATTTCTGCTAGGGGGTGTTGGGGGTCTCCTGTTTGGTGCCTCTGCTGTAGTGGACCCCACAGCTTGTTAAAATGCAGTATCCACCAAGAACAGTAGAGAAATCTCTTAGAAACTTTAAGAAAAACCCAGGCTTGTGGTTTTATTGGTCTAGAGAATTCTCACTGAGAGAATTTCACTGAGAAAATTCCCTCTACCAATGTAGAATGACACCTGCTCTGTCTGCCATTTACAGTCTTGGAGTTGCCTGGGGACACTGAGAAGTTACTCGACTCACTGTGACAGGAAGAGCATGAGCTCAAGAGCCTCTGAAGTCTCTGTCAGGTCTGGATCTATGATCCTATAAGTTGTCTAAGATCATCTAGCCAGTATGTGTCAGTGGCGGAACTTGAACCCAGATCTTTCAGAGTCCAGGGCTGTCCATCTATCCACTACACCAAGATGCCTCTGTAAAGTATTATTACTTCTCTTTTGTTTTAAAAAATATCTGTATACAATCTGGAGTGACATTAATAGGGAGGGAGCTTCATTAGAATAAATGGTTAATCAAATCTCATATACAGTTGACTGTTCCAGATTTGCTGGCTGGGCAATAGAACCTCCCAAGAGTGTTTACAGTGTAGAATCCCTGCATATCTTTGGTCAAGAGCCCCATGGTTGAGATGTAAATTATTAAAGTCATTGAATCATGGGACTCTAGCACTAAATTTTTCCTCTTATGCCTTATTCTGGTATAGAAGTGACCCTAGAGGCAGCTAAGTGGCTCAATGGATTGAGTGCTGGGCCGGGAGTCAGGAAGACCTGAGTTCAAATGTGACCTCAGACATGCACTACCTGTGTGACCCTGGGCAAGTCACTTAACCCTGTTCACCTTAATCCACTGGAAAGAAATGGCAAACCATTCCAGTACCTTTGCCAAGAAAAATCTCATATGGGGTCACAAAGAATCAGATACAACCAAACAACAACAACAAAGAAGTGACCTTGAGTTCCTTGAAGGTTATGTGTCTGGACTATAAATTCTGGTAGGTCTTACCAAGCTGGACAGCACATGCCTGTCAATAGATTCTATTCATTGTTTGAGGACCAACCTAGTTTTATGTAGAGAGGATCATTAGTGGTAGGTTGACCATTGGAGGATGACTTTGGGAGGGACCATAAAATCTCATAAATGTTATCTCCAAAGTTATAGATGGGTTATGGTCTGGTATAGGTAGAGAGACCGTCCATACTAAAGATGCTGAAAGTTACAGAACTGAGAAAAAAACCTTACATGTATGAAAAAATGATAGTAGCCTTACACCGAAAAATAATAACTTCAAGCATGTGATCCTTTGTCATGTTACTTGTATAGAAATATATATCTTTTGAAGTATTGAGAGGGAAATAGTACATTATATTTCTTAACATATCACTTTTTTGTAAGTGTTCAATAACATTCATTTATTTTTCTATGTTCTGTTCTGTAGCCTTAAGAAGTGTTTCAAAAGTATCTGAATGCATAAAATAATAGTGAATGACCTACATGGTGCGGTGCTGCATTGCACATAAAACTGTGTATATATTAAATTTTGTGTGTCTCAAAAAAAGTGTTGGGGGGCAGCTAGGTGGCGCAGTCAGTAGAGCACCGGCCCTGGAGTCAGGAGGACCTGAGTTCAAATCCGGCCTCAAACACTTGACACATGTACTAGCTGTGTGACCTTGGGCAAGTCACTTAACCCCAACTGCCCTGCCAAAAAGCAAAAAAAAAAAAAAAAAAGTGTTGAGCGGGGAGTCGGGAATTGCATTATGGTCTCGGCTCTGCTAGAAAATGACTTGGGATCTTGGAGAATCCTAACTACCATTCACATAATAATATAAGGGTTTACAAAGTGCCTTTGTCAAAGCAATCCTGTCTGGTATGTGTCACCAGTATCATTGCCATCTTACAGGTGAGGAAACTGAGACTCTGAAGGGTTAATTCCCTGCCCAACGTCTTAGTGTCTTTCCTATCTATGAAATGAAGGTACTCGACCAGATGTTAGTTTAGGTTTCTTCTAGATCTGACATTTTCAATTAGGTACTCCCTTATTCTCTTAGCCTCATCCTCATTGGAACCAGTTTCTTATCTTACCTCCGGTCTCTTGAGTTCTAAGTTCCATCTGGGCCTCACAGGGCGAACAAGATGGTCTTGGCTGAATCTCTAGACTTCTCATCCCTAGATGGGAATGTTGGAGCCTTTGGCCTCTTGTCCTCTCTCCCTCCTTCCTAACCACAGGGAGTTCCTCCTGGGAGGCCTGGCCATTAGAGAAGAGGGTGGAAAGTTCCTTATTTAGTCTTGCCTCTGTACTGGATTAGGGTGGGGATTGGGAGGGAGGGGGCAGGCAAGGAGGACCTATATTTAGGCAAAAATCTCCAACCTGAAGATTCAAGGGAGGGAGGGTGGAGGAGAAAGTAGTCAAGGGCCCTTTAAGGAAAGACAACTGCTACTAGTGCCAAAAATTTTTTTAAAATTAGGGAGCCAAGGGTACAGGCTGGTTCAAGGGAGGGGGAGAGAGGAGGGGCATAACTCTGGTAGTTTTCCTGGGTTATCACTCAGCACGGGCACATCTGGGGAAACAGCCAGGTTCAGTGTGCCAAGTACCTTAAGACATACGGTGGAGTTAAATTAGGTTTGAGCCTAAAGTTTAAATTAAAGTTAAAATTAAATTAGACTAGAGCCTAAGGAAATTGGCTTAGTCTGAGTTCGCTTGGAGCAGCTGATAGAAAAAGAGCTACATCTTAGTGAGGCCATCTCATCTATAGAAGATGGAACTGACAGGCCAAGGGGATGTTTTTGCCATTCTAAAAGACAGAGAAAGAGGTGATGCCAGCAAATGCCCACCTGATCCCATTCTCAAAACTTTGATAGTTGGGGCATTATCCCAATCCAATCTAAACATTTATTAAGCACTTACTGTATACAAAGTACTGTGCTAGGTGTTGGAGATACAAAGCTGGACAAATGCTGTTCTCAAGTAGCATACAATCTCATAGCAATTAATGAATCTGAGTTCTTCCCGTGGTGAGTTGAATGCTTAGAATGAAAGCTGCTTTTCTTTAGAGAGCCTGATTTACCAGGCACTGAATAAACACAGAGTCCTTCCCTCCCCCCACCCAATGGGTTTAGAGGCTGATGCCCATTTCTTATCTCTGGATCCACTGACCTTACTCTTCCTGGCTGTTTTTGGGAAGTGAGGGGATTCCAGCCCCTTTTCCTTCACTCAGGAGCCAGTGACCAAGACAGCTGCTGTGCCTAGGTCTCAGCAGTGAGAAGGAAAGAGACTGATGGAAAAAGCTGAAGCTCTTTTTTTGGCCTTTTTCTGGTTCTTTTGCTTGGAGGAGAGGACTTGGGAGATGGATACTCCAAAGCCAGAATAGCCCCAAGACTGGCTGCATCTGTCTGGAGCTCCACTGGGGAGCAGAACATTCCCAGGTCCAAACCCTCTTTATTTTGCACACTAAATCATCCCAGATGCCTTTACCTTTCAGTTCTAAGAGGTACATTGATCCTCAGGGCATCGTGCCTATACAAATGCTCGGATAGGAAGTGCTTAATACTTGCTTTACCCAGAGATCTTCGGCAGTCATCCATTTACATGCTGTGGTTAGCTTTCCTTACCATGCTTCTCTGCCCCCTCCTCTACTTTGCCTTTCCACTGTTTTCCCACCCGTGGGGAAGGCACTGGCCTAGGAGGCCCCTCATTTTCTCTTTTCAGGCCTCATTTCCTCCTCTGTAAACTGAGGGCACTGGTGCCTTTCATCCATGAATTTTTGTGATTCTAAGACTATAACTTACCCCAGAACCAGAACTAATGACTTCTGTGCCCAGAGCACAAGGGGGATTGGTACTAAATGTTTCTCAGAGTCAATTGTTTAAGGCAAGACACTGGGACACCATTTCTGGAGAAGCCGTCATGCTAGAGGGAAGGGGCAGTGAGACAAAAATGAGGTGGAATTCGCTAGGAGTATCACGGAAAGTAAGATAGGAATCTGGCCATATGATAGCTTCTTCTTTTGACTCTTTTTTGCTAACTAGCTGTTATTTTTTTTTTACATCGCTGAAAGATTGTAAGAGCTTTTAGTGTCTTCTAAATTTGGTGCCCTGGGCCAAAGCTCCGGTTGCCTTGCCCTGGTTATGGTATTCTTCTATCTCTTTCTCCTCAGTGGTGTGCAAGAAGAACCTGGATAGTACCACTGTGGCTGTTCACGGTGAAGAGATTTACTGCAAGTCCTGCTATGGCAAGAAGTATGGTCCGAAGGGCTATGGCTATGGGCAGGGAGCTGGAACCCTGAGCACTGACAAGGGGGAGTCGCTGGGCATCAAGCATGAGGAGTGAGTATGGAATTCCATCTTTTTCACAAATACAGGATGAGAAGGGTGGGGTTGTTTGTTTGTACAAAAACAATCAGGTGGTCTTACTGGACCACAAGCTCAGTATGAGCCATGGAAACTAGATGGAAGTGAATGCTCTTCTACTGGTGATGAGAGAGCCACTGGGACAAGTACTGGAAAGATGATGGTCCCATCGACCTCACGACCCTGATTAGATCACACATGGAATCTGGTACTTAATTCAGGGCGTTCCATTTTAGGAAGGATGCTGATAAGCCGGAGAGCATCCAGAGAAAGGCCACCAGAGTGGTGAAAGGCCTCCAACCTCTACCATAGGACGATAAGCTAAAGGAGCTGAGGATGTTTACTTTGGAGAACAGAAGATTTAGAAAAGACATGATAAACATCGTTAAAGCACATGAAGGGCTATTCCGTGGAAGAATTAGATTCGCCACTCTTGGCCCCAGAAGACAGAAGTAGGAGTAATGGGTACAAGTTGCAGGGAAATTTCTGCACGAGACAAGGAAAAACTTTCTAACAAGAAAAACAATCCCAAAGTGAAATGGGCTTACTCTGGAGGGAGGGGCTTGCTCAGGAGAGGATGGCTGCTTCTTGGAGATGTTATGGTGCGGGGAGGGCAGAAGGCGGTCCCCGCTCCAGTATAGAGAGTAACTTGCTAACAGCTCAACTTAATGACATCTAGCATTGAGATAGCCCTCTACAGTTTGGAAAATGCTTGGCATATACTGTATCATTAGATCACCAGAACAACTCTGCAAGGTAGGGGGTATAATTCCCCACCATTTTAAAGATGGGAAAACTGAGTCTGAGAGAGACCTGTCCAAAGTTACAAAGCTAGTGTCTTCTTTCACAACATGACCAATATGGAAATATATTTTGCACGATCGCATATGTATAACCATATCAAATTGTTTGCCGTCTCAGGGAAGGGGGAGGGCAGGAAGGGAGAAAGAGAATTTGGATCTCAACGTTTTAAAAAAGAATGTTAAAAAGTTTTTCCCCCCCCTTTGGAGGCAATCAGAGGTTAAGTGACTTGCCCAGGGTCACATAGCTAGTAGGAGGCTGAGGCTGGATTTGAGCTCGGGTCCTCCTAACTCTAGATCTAGTGCTCTATTCCCTGTGCCACCTAAAAATTGTTTTTACATGTAATTAGAAAAAAAATATTTTTAACAACAAAACAAAGTCACATAGCTACTAAGTATCCGAGGCAATATTTGAACTCAGGTCTTTCTGACTCCAAGTCTAGTGCTGTATCTACTATGCAACCTAGCTGCCTCCAAGATTCTGTGAAAGCCAGCTAGGTGCAGGGCATGGCCATAACTTGTAGCACGACTGAATTTCTGAACCCCCCTGGAGGAACTTTGGTTAGCTATGTAGAATCATAGAATTTTAAAATGTCAGAGATGGAAAGGACACTAGGGATCCTCTATAGTCCAGCCCTCTCATTTTACAGGTCAGGAAACTGAGACCTATTGTACTGAAAGAGTTAATGCTTGGTCTTAAGAATCTCAGTCTCCTGACTCCAGGTCTGGTGATTTTTCTAGTATTCTGCTCTGGCATAGTGGAAAAATTCCTAGTCTTTGGTCTGCACCCCTACTCTAGACACCGAGGGTATTTTGGGAAGCTCTTAGTGAAAACTGGAAAGCTCAGAGAAAATCTTTGCCCACCTTTTTTTTTTTAAAGTTTCCACTACTTTAATCTCTTGTCATGGATACAACAGCCATGCTTCCAGCAGGGACATCCATTCCTTTGTCCA
The DNA here is from genome assembly GCF_011100635.1 of Trichosurus vulpecula. Lineage (NCBI taxonomy): Eukaryota > Metazoa > Chordata > Mammalia > Diprotodontia > Phalangeridae > Trichosurus > Trichosurus vulpecula. Next base: position 101,901,885 of record NC_050576.1, on the reverse strand, counting down.
GGCACTTTCCAAAGTAACTTCCCCTTCCCATGTGGTTACAGCAGGGTTAGCGTTAAGGACACAGGGTGACCTCTGACCTGCTGCTTATTGGTTGATGCCTACTCCTGGCCAGTTCTGGCTGGCTTCCTAGTCCCAATGGCATGGCTATTAAGCCACAAATGCAGCTGCCCAGTTTTCTACTAAGGTCGCTGTCCCATGGGGAGTGATTTGCATTTAGATGTCTCATGACACAGGGCTTAGAACAGAAGCATTGTGGGGGAGGATGATGGTGCAGGGCAGTGGATTGTTTTGCAAATAAGAAATGAAAATGATGCTAAGGTTTTGAATCTAGGTGAATGGAGAAGCAATATGTTGTAGCAGAAATAGTACTGTCAGGGGCAGCTAGGTGGTGCAGTGAGTAGAGCACTGGCCCTGGAGTCAGGAGGACCTCAGTTCAAATTTGACCTCAGACACTTGACACACTTATTAGCTGTGCGACCTTGGGCAAGTCACTTAACCCCAATTGCGCTGTCTTCCCCACTCAAGAAAGAAAGAAAGGAAGAAAGAAAGAGTAGAGTCCTGGGAGTCCATAAATTTTTGTGCTCTGCCATTAACTAGCTGTGTGACCTTGACTAGGATGGTTGACTTCTCAGCACCTCAGTTTCCACCTCTGCAAAATGGAAGCATTGGTCTAGGTGATCATATAGGTCTTTCTTTTTTATTTTTCATTTCAATTTTATTTTTGAGTTTGCATTTTCTCTCTCCCACTTTGCCCTCCACACCATGGAGAAGGCAAGAAAAAGAAAACCCATGATAAACAGGCATAGTGAAACAAAACAAATTCCCACATTGTCCATGCCCCTCCCCCCAAAAAACAAACCCTAAAAAAAACCTCAAATCCGCCTTCTGAGTCCATCACTTCCTCTGAAATTGTTGTTTGTCATTATGTTCATCAGAGTTATTAAGTCTTTCACAGTTGTCTGTCTTTAAAATCTGTTGTTATTGTGTAAATTGTTCTCCTGGTTCTGCTCACTTTACCTTGCATCAGTTCAGACAAGTCTTCCTAGGTTTCTCTGAAACCCTCCATGGGCCTTTCTAGCTCTAGCACTCTGTGATTCAAAGGCAGAGAGAATGGGTTCCATTCCTAGACTCAGGTAAAAGAAGGGAGGAAATGTTTGTTTAATAATATGCCTTTCCAGGTGACTCCTTAGCCAAATTCATTTGGGCATTCTCATCAGCTTCAGACCTGGCCTAACTCACTTGCTCATGGAGTGTCAGTTTTCTTCATGTATGAATGCGGTTAATAATAATTCACCTGTTTAACAAGGTGGTTGCGAGTGCTTTACAGATATTTAAAGTGTCATATAAATGTGAAATTATTGTTGTCATCCTTGTCACCTCCAGGACTCCTGGTCACAGGCCCACCACCAACCCCAATGCATCCAAGTTTGCCCAGAAGATAGGAGGGTCTGAAAGCTGCCCCCGGTGTGGGCAGGCAGTCTATGCTGCAGAAAAGGTGATTGGAGCTGGGAAGGTAAGCTGCCAGCCTGGCATGGACAGGCAACATGTGTGGGAGGTAAAGAGATTCTTTTGGAATAAGTTCCAAACAAGGTCATTTAGTCAGATGTCATGCTTCCCTTCCAGAACTGGGGTCTACAACCTCCTTATGGACAGCGCTGAGCTACTTGGTTCAGGTTTAATGTTCTGTCTGCAGGACCCATTGTAGTGCTGTTTTCTAAGAAGTGCAAAACATTTATTACTATATTTTATTACCATAGATGGGCTTTTAAAAAATGTCTTCACATTGTCCATAGTTGCACAGACTTAGGCTTTCTCAGGGCATGTAGACAAAAACACACTGATGGAAAATCCTAGAGGAGGGGGAGGGGACCATGGAGGTCACCCAATTCGACACCCTGAGGCCCAGAGAAGTCACCCCAGCTCTGGTCTCTCTCTGCCCGTGTGACTTTAGACAAATCATTTAATGGTCTTGGACCTCCCATTCCTAGTCTGGAAAATGAGGGAGTTGGAAAAGATGGTGCCAAGGTTTCTTGTGGCTCGAAATCTATAATCCTATGAAGGTGATAATGCCCAGAGTCACATGGCTAGAGAGGCAAGGTATGAACCAGGCCTAGATTTCCAGGCTACGGTTCCTTATCCATCACTCTACACCATGAATACAGATGAAAGGCAGTTGATATAAATGTCAACTCATGTAGTTACTATCTTCAGCGTTTGTGTTAAGGCTGAATTAGTCATGTGGGTAGTTAGCCAAGGAACATTTATTAAGTGCCTGCTGTGTGCCAGGAACTGTGTTAGGCGTTCTTGTTACAAAGATAAAAATGAAAACATCTCTGCCCTTGACTGGGGGGCGATGCTGGTGGTGAGGGGGTGGGAAGCAAAGGGAATAGACTTTTATTAAGTCCCACTGTGTGCCAGGCACTGTATTTAGCACATATTATCTCATTTGATCCTTACTCATAGATGCTATTATGAGCCTCATTTTACAATTGAAGAAACTGAGGCAGACAGGTCACACAGCTAATATATATCTGAGCTCAGGATTTCTTGACTCCAGGCCCAGAACTCTTTCCATTGGGCCACCTAGTTGCCTCAAGAAGCTTGCATTCTATCGGAAGAGAAAACATGTATGTAAATATACAAAATAAGTCAGGCAGTCATTCAATAAACATTTATTAAGCACCTACTATGTGCCAGACAGTGTTCTGAGTACTGAAGACACAAAAAGATGAAATATATTCCCTGCCCTCAAGGAGCTCACCATCTAATGGGAGAGACAGCAAGCAAACAAATATGCACTGTACAGGATAAACAGGAAATGATTAAGAAAAGAAAGATGCTAGAATTAAAATGGGGTTGGAAGAGGTTTCCTGTAGACGATGGGAAAGCAAATTAATGGGAGAGACATTAGGAACTGGGAGGATCCTTGTGGGAGGTTGTGTTTCATGTTTAGAGAGAATGAGAAAAATCATTACCTCTTTTATTTTTGAGCTAGTGAGGGTAATCTAGAGAAACAGGGCATTTTAAGAGCTGTACAAATGTAGAAATGGGGAGAACTTGGTTGAATGGACAGTAGGAAGGGTCTGGGGGATGGTGGTAATCTAGAATTCGACCCATTTGTATCCTGGGAGATATGAGATGAGAGTTTTTACTCTGGCTAAGTAATCTGAGGAGGTGAGGATGGAACTTGGGACTCCCTAATTTTAGCCCCATAAGTGGCCACACTGACACTCCCCCAAGGTCATCTGGGGAAGAACAAACTTGGTGGGCTCAGATATCCAGGAAACCAGAGATCGACTAGTTCCCTTTACTTTTTCTGGAATTGGAGCCAGCTCTTTGTAGCTGAGGTGAGCTGTTCCCAGCCTAACTCCATCCCCACCCCTATTTGCGTCACTGTTTTCTTCTTTTTCCCCAAACCCAGCCCTAGAAAGGTACCATTCTGTCCCATCTGGACTGCCTTGTTTTGGTTTCCTCTTTATCTCTGGGAGCTGTCCGCATATCAGCAACTCAGTCCATTAATTTCTGATGAGATCCAGCTGCTAAGAACTTGGCTATTTAGGCGAGGTTCCAAGCCAAATTTCATAAACCCCAGTCTTGCTTTTTTCCATAAAGGGGCTTATAGCCATCCATGTTCACTTGCCATAAAGTCTGGATGGGAAATACTGATGATCATTGATGGGCCCATGGTGGTCCCACATTTCTAGGGAAACATTGGCTCACGTTCTTTTTCCTCTTATTGCTAAAAGCACTTTGAACAGTCTTCTTTAGTACAATCTTCTTTCTTGAAGTGATGACCTTTAAGTGAATGAGGAAGATGGAAGAAACTTTCCTTAAAATTCCCAGGGCCTGATTAATTCAGGGGAATCCCAAATGCATGACCTTGGTGGAGTTAGTCTGGAATATTCAGGTTTGGGAAGAATATCAAAATCTTGCCTGAGTATCAGTGTTGGAGACATAGGTTTGTTCTGAAGCTGGCACTTCCAGACCAAACTGGCTTCACGGAGTTGAATTTAATGAACTTTGTTAAGAGTTTAGGTGGACCATCCAGAGAAAGAACTGATGGAATTTGAATACAGATTAAAGCATATGATTTTGACTTTCTTTATTTTTGTGCGTGTTTTTCCCCTTTTGTTCTGTTTCTTCTTTCACAACATGACTAATATGGAAATATGTTTTACGTGATTGCACATTTATCAAATTGCTATCTTAGGGAGGGGCAAAAGGAGGGAGGGAGAAAATTTGGAACTCAAGATTTTGTATAAAAATGAAAGTTAAAATTATGTAATTTACATGTAATTGGAAAACTTAAAATACTATTAAAAGGAATTTAGGTGGACTCCAATGCTGGTACTAAGCTGCCCTTTACCCACATATTGGTTTGAGTTTCACTGTCATCTTTGGACACTTCTTTTCCCCTTGCTTTCTCCCTACTCCCACCTCAAAAAGGGATGAAAAACTACCCCCTTTCTGTCTTCACTGAGCAGGAGTGGAGGGAAGCTAGAAAGAGAAACTGAGGTATAAATCAGAGAAGTAAAAGTCATCAAGACTGAGAAGAATGGAATTGGAAACTGAAAGCAATTCAGATTCGACCTTTATCTTTTTAAGCCCACACTTGAGGAAGCACAAAATAATTAAACCACCTTCCTGTCCCTATGGAATTTACAGTCTAGTAGGGGGGTGCCACGTGTATTCAAATCACGATAATTAGTAACAGAATGAGATAAATGTAGAAGAGTAGTAACTTTGATCCAGGGAGATCCTGGTCCTGGGCTGGTGATTCAGGAGACCAGGGTCTGAATCTTTGCTTTGTCGCTCACTGCATGATCTTGGTTCCGTTATTAAGCTTTCTGGGTTTCATTTTCCCCAACCTTAAAAGGGGGGAGATTTGTATCTGTTCTGTTTTGCAACACTTTAGGGTTTATAGAGCACTTCCCCCCCAACAACTCTGTGAGGCAGGCACTGGTGTTATTACTATTATTAACTATCACCCCCAATTTACGGATCAGAAAATAGAGGCCTAGTGGGCAAGTGACTTCCTTCGGATTAAAAATCTGATTAAAATTTGGGTCTTCTGACTGCAGGTCCAATTGTACTCTATCTACTTTTGTAAAAAGAGTTATTAGATGAGAAATCACCCTAAAAGAAAAAGAGTTGTAGACATTTGAAGAGGTGATTAAAATGGAAGTCTCTTAATGTCTAGATTTAGGGCTGAAAAACCACCACATTACCTCCAGGATCAAATATGAAATCCTCTGTCTGGCTTTCAAAGCCCTTCATAATCTGACCTCTTCTTCCCCCTCCAGTCTTCTTATATCTCACTCCCCTCAGTGTACTCTGGATCCAGTGACAATGACCCATTTGCTTTTCCTCAAACACCACACTCCACTGCTTGACTCTGAACGTTTTCAGTGGCTGCTCCCTATGCTTGGAATGTTCTCTCTCCTCATCTCTGTCTCCTGGCTTCCCCGGCTTCCTTCAAGTCCCAGTTAGTGTCCTTCCTTCTGCAGGAAGCCTCTCCTGTTCCCCCTTAATTCTAGTGCCTTCCCTCTGAGACTATCTCCCATTTCTCCTGTTTGAACATAATTGTTTGCATGTTGTCTCCTCTATTAGACTGTGAGCTCCTTGAGGGCAGGTTCTGTCTTTAACCTTTCTTTGTATCCTCAGCACTTAGCAGGGGGCCTGGCACATAGTAGGTCTTTAGTAAATGCTAGTTGTCTGACTAACCACATCTGAGTGCACCTGGTTATGTTAATAGCTGGATGTCTCTCATACACATTCACCATCTCTGATTCTCTCTGTCTCTGTCTCTCTGTGTGTATGTCTCTCTCTCCCTTTCTCCCCTCTATCCCCCCCATCTCTCTCCCTCCTCCCCTCCCTCTCTCTCTCCCCTCTATCCCCCTGTCTCTCTCTCTTCCCCTCTCTCTTTCTCTCTCTCTCTCCCTCTCTCTGTCTTCCTCCCTCTCTATGTTTTCCCCTCTCTCTCCATGTCTCTGTCTCCCCCTTTCTCTCTCTCTCTCTTCCTCCTCTCCCTCCCTATCCTGGAATATGAAGCACACCTTTCTTAGCTCCACTGGCAGTGTGGACCTCATTAGTGTCTTGAAGTTTACTCAGCATAGTCACCCCAGGGCCTGGGATGGGAGGATTCAGCTCAGAACTGCTCACATACCTTCTCTTCCTGTCCCTCCCCAGTCCTGGCACAAGAGCTGCTTCCGGTGTGCCAAGTGCGGCAAAGGCCTGGAGTCCACTACCTTGGCAGACAAGGATGGAGAAATTTACTGCAAAGGTGAGTAGACAGGAGATGGTGGGGCTGCTGGATATGACTTTAGGCCCACCCATTTGACAGATAAGCCAATACTCCATGACACAAACAGCAAATCTTAGGGTAGGGAAGTATTTCAGAAATCACCTAGTCTTATCTTCCACAAATTAAGACTTTGGGTCATGGAATATGCTTGACTGAATCTATGAATTCTACTCTGGGATGTTTAAGTATATAGAATACCCTTGAATAAATAGGGGTTGGGGGAAATTTGGATCACAATAGAGAAAATTAAAGCCAATTTTATATAAAAAATTTGCTGCAGGAATATATGAAAAAGCTTTTATTAAGTATTTACTCAGTGCTAGACGTAGTGTTAGGTGCCGGAGATTCAAATAGTGAGACAGTCTCTGCCCTTGAGTAATTCAAAATTCTACCGGGAGAGACAACACATATAGGGTAGCAATGGCCAGGAACGGGAGACTTGGCCTGGGGAATCACAAAGATGGCGATCCAATCCATAGTGCAGTGGATTGACATGCCCTTCCCAAAAGCCAAAGTCTGATTTGATGACTGTACTTAGAGTAATAAATAGAATTGCGGAGGCGGGGGGGGGGGCGGGGATGTTGGGGTTAGAGGACAGTGTGAGCATGGTTTTAGGGCAGATGGTTAGATGGCCTGGGTAGACAACTGGATGGGATGGGATGCAGAGTCTGGTCCAGGATTGATGATGTGTAACTGGCTAAGCAAGTCTGTACTCACTCAAGGCAGCTCAGCCTCAGGGGAGAAATTACAAAGCAAGGGCGGGGAGGCGGGGTAGATTCATTTCCCCAGGACCTGGGAGAATGGATTTTGAGGGTCTAGTTCAGTGCATAGGGTGCAGATTTGAGTGGGCAGAAGTGGGGCAACTACAGTGCCAGGGTAGTTGGCAAGAATTGAATATTTTACATTTTAGAGTATTCCTTGCTAACATCCACATTTTCCCGAGCCCAGCATAGAGTAGGTATTTAATAAATGAAGACTGATTGATTGGTAGTGGATTAAATATTGGACTTGGAGACAGAAAGAATCGAATGCCATCCTTGTGATGAATGACCTGAGGAAGCCATATTTAGACTCTCCATTCAGCCTCAGTTTTCTCATCTGTGAGATGGAGATGATAGTAGCACCTGCCTTATAGGGTTGAGATAACACCCATCCAATGCTTTGCAAGCTTGAAGGAACTATGTAAAAGAGAGTTTGGTATTATCACGAAGAGCTCTTTCAAACACGGTTTGGGAAAAAACAAACCTAATCCAATCATTCTACACATGAGGAAAATGAGACAAAGAAAGAGAAGATGATTTTCCCAGAGTCACCCAGCTAGATAGCAGCAGGGTTGGGATGGGAGCCTCCCAGGAGACAATGGGCTGTGGGGGCAGAAAGGACAGTAATCTTGGCACCTGAGCCTGCCCTCTCCATGCTACTACCTGTCTGGCTTTTGTGACAAATGGAAATCTAACCATTTGCTTCCTTCGCAGGGTGTTATGCCAAAAACTTTGGGCCCAAAGGATTCGGCTTTGGCCAAGGAGCTGGGGCCTTGGTCCATTCCGAGTGAAGCGGTCGACGGTGCTCCCATTTCCCCTGCTCACCTTGGTGCCTCACCGATGCCAGCCCCAGCCCTTGTCTGTGTAGACCAGGCTAGATAGGGGAGCTACATGCTTTTTTCTATCTCTTTCTTTTCCACCTCCCTGTGACTCTCTTCTGCCACTTCTTACCAGCCTTTGTAACTGCAGGTTTTGGCTTCGTGTTGGGTGGGTTTCTGCCTGGGATACGGTGCACCGCTAGGGCCCACCTTCTCACCCATCCTACCCAGCTGACACAATTTCTAGTGTGAACATTCTAAAGGGCCACTAGTATTAATGCTTTTACTGGGAGCAATCTTGCACCCTCTCCCCTCACTCTACCCTGCTGACTGAGTACATTGGCCAAGGGACCAGAAGCAATTTCATGAATCCCAGAGAACTGTGCCAGCCAGGAGAGAGTGTGGGAAGGGAAGACAAAGGGAGGGAAGGGGACAAAAGATAGATCTGAAAAATCTTCTTTAGGTTTGGCACATGTATGTAGGGGGAGGGAGAAGGTGAGGGGGTGAGGAGAAGGGTGCAACTCTCCAGAAGGCCACTCAGGTTCCTTCTACTGCCGGATGACTTCAGACAAGGGCATGGTGGAAGTTTCCACAGGATAGAACCTTGCAGTAAGGTGTTTCCACCAAGTGTTGGAATGGGGAGCGCCCCTGTTCACCTGGGCACACTTAAACGCTGTTTGACTGCGCACATTCAAATAGTATGTTTGGCCTTGGGGACCCACACTGAGTTGAACGGCCAATGCTGTTTGCTTGAGGCCTACTGTTCTTGCCCACAGTCTGTACTGCACCCAGGTCACTCCTGTTAGAAGGTGCAGGGAACAGCCCCTGCCAGCCACAGACCTAGAGCATCAGCATCGGGTCCAGATCACCCCTCCCCCATCCTGAGCTCCCTCAAAGACAGGGTCAGTTTTGGAGTCCCTCTGGGGTCTGTGTCACTGTTTTGATGGCATAGGGAGTTCTGGACCAAACTAGACTCCTGAACATTGATCAGCAACGCACACCTCAGGGACTCAAAGCCAACTCTTGTCCTGAGGAATCTTGAGGCTGTAGATTTTGGTGGCCAGCCCAGAGGCCTTAATCCTTCTTCAACTGCTCCCAAGGAGTGCTTCAGTCTAGTCTCTACCCTGTAGAACTTCTCAACATTTGTAAGGGGAAGATTTTCAGGTAGCTTAGAGATTCTAAACTACTCATTAGGCATCTTCCTCCCCACCCCCACCCCACCTCCAAATCATCCTCCATTGACCTGTTCCCAGGCTCTCCCTGATGGGCTCATATTCTCCCCCTACCACCACTACCCTTTCCTTCCCTCCATCCCTCCATCCTTCCTCTCTCTGGTTCTCTTCCTTGCCCATGCCATCCCTATCCCTCCTAGATCCTGGGAGAAGGAGCAAAAGGAGCAGTATTTGGGAAGGTGTGAGCCTGGGCCATGACCAGAGGGACAGGAGGTCTTGGAGGGATCCCTGTGACTATGAGAGAACCATTGGGCTGGGACAGATTTATTCTGAGGGATACATCTATGATACCTGCCATTGGAAAGGGCAAAATATTTAAGCTAATTTCTTGTGCAGTCAATAAAGCTGTTAAAAAAGAATCCTGTTATCCAGAGTCCTGAAAAGATGACAGCACGGTCAGTCCCCTGGGACCTGAAGGAAGCAGGATGGGGTCATGAAAAGGTACCCAAGGGGCCGGGAAGAACGTTAAGCTTCGCCTACGGAGCCTCTTGTTTTCGTGCCTTTGCTGACTCCTTTGTATCCAGAGTTCTGGAAAACACCAAGTTAAAGCTGGCTTAGCCAGACAATAAGGGTCTTGACTGCCCCACATGAGAGCTAGATGAAGGAAATGGGGATGTTTATCATGGGGAGATGGTGCACAATGCGATAGCTGTCTCCAAGGTTTATGGTGCATGACTCTTATTCAGGCCCATGGTGACCCCTGTCATCCCTTCCAGTTCAGTCCGTGGCTTTTAGGCCCTCCATTCAAAGCCTAATCACCACCTGGAGCAATCCATCCCTCTCCCCCAGACTTAGGGATAACCAGCTGGTGTTTTGACATTTGAGCTGTGATTGTGGCTATAAGGTTGGCCAGCCAGACCCATAGGCTGGTTCCAGAAACTTCTGACCTGGGAAATCCCATAGTGAGAGCAAAACCCAACCAAAGTCATCACCAAGTCAAAACTAGAAAGTGTACTTCCCTAGAGGGCAGGGAGGGGTCATAGGGTTTGGGGAAGGGTAACCTGGAGATGAGTACTCCACCATTCACGAATTTCAGTTCTTAATTTCTGCAAAATGTTGATGAGGGGCAGCAAGGAGGCTCCCACAGCTAGGTAAACCCCTGCCTGGTCCTACCTGAGGCTTTCTTTACTCCTCTGTGACACAGGTCCATGTCCGCCCAACTCTCTGCACTGCTGCTGCCTACTCCATTAGCTTGGCCTCCAGTGCATTCTGAATCCCTCAGATTCTCTTGACTGGAGAAGCTCTTGACCTTCCCCTTATTTAATCAAGGCAGAGTTTGTGGATTTTCTCTTCCCCAGTTGCCACTAGGCAAAAGAGCTTTACTAACTTCTAAGGGGAAAGGTCAAATATCATATTGGTTTGAACACAGGACACACCTATTTTTCAGATCTTGATTGTATAAATCCTGAGTGTGAACTGATAGAAGTAACAAAAGAAAGAGGTGATGGTAAAAAATAAAACATTTTTTTAATCAAAAGAATTGGCTTAGCTGTGTGTCTTTGTTGTGAGGGACTGTTCTCTTGTTGGGGTGGGGGAAGTCATTGTAAAGTACTAGTCATGTTTTTTTAAAAGTATCAATAAAAATTTAAAAATGGAAAGAAATGTAAAAACAAATTTCTGATAAATATGCTTCCATACCATAATCTTAAAATTATTCTCTGTCAGTACCTACATATTTATTTTGACTTTGGAAGAGATTTCATTTTAGGAGTGCAATTTATATGGTAAAAAGAAGCAGTGTGGTCCAATGGTGAGAACACTGGACTTGGAATTAGATCTGAGCAAGAATCCTGGCTCTGCCACTGACTACCTGTGTGACCTCAGGCAAGTTATTTAATTTTCTCTGCCTCAGTTTCCTCATCTGTAAAATAAAGAGGCTGGACTAGATGGTCTCTACAATCTCTTCCAGCTCTAAATTTATGATCCTAGCATCCTGCAAAAGGTCTTTCTTTCCACGCAGGACCTTGATGAATTCCAGAGAATGAGAGCCTTCTCCTAATACAGCCCTAATCTAACCATAGTAACTAGCACATCACTCATAGCTGATTCCCAGACATATCCTGAGTTCAGACCTGGATAGAGCAAAAATCCACTTAGGGAACAGTATGCAGGAAGTAGTCACAGCCTGGAACTTGTAACCTTGGGGAATATGCCTCGCTTCTGGCGTTACTTCTCTCAATGCCATCTTGAATAATGAATGGATCTAAGAATGCATCAAAAGAAAAACAACTATGTGAAAGAGAATGATAATGATGAGACAACATACCAAAATTGGGGGGAATAAAGCTAAAGTAGGAAAAAATATACTCTTGGCAATATATCTTAACAAAATAAAAAAGAGAATTGATAAACCATACATGAAAATTTTAAAATGAGAAAAATCAACAAATAATCCCCAAAATATCACAAACGAGGAAATTCTAAAAAATAGAGGAGAAATAAATACAGTGGAAGACAAAAACATCAAAGGACTGATAAAATAAAAGGTGACACAAAAAATTAGCGGATGAGTCTGGTTGAACAAGCCTGTAACCCCTATTACCGGGGAAGCTGAACCTGGTAACTCCCTTGAGTTCAAGGGTTCTGGGCTGCATTGGGTAAAGCTGATCTGGAGTCTGAACTGAGGCTGGCACCCATATGGTGAGCCTTCTGGGAGCAGGGAGCCACCACACTGCCTAAGGGGAGGTGAATGGGGCCCAAGACAGACAGGGATCAGGTTAAAACTTTCATGCCCATCAGCAGTGGTTTCAGGCTGTGAGTGGTGCCTGTACTTCCAGCTAGGGTGAGACAGTGGGGGAGGGCAAGAAACAAAAAGAAAGAAAGAAAAAGAGGGAGACAGGGAGGGAGAGAGAGAGAGAGAGAGAGGGAGGGAGGGAGGGAGAGAGAATAAACAGCAGAGAGAAAGAAAGTAAAGAAGGAATTAAAAAGGAAGAATGAAAATACAGATCTGAACTCACGATCATTATAGTAACAGTAGCTAGCATTTACATAGTGTTTAAAGGTTTGCGGTGTGCTTTTTGAAATCTTTTATCCTCACAATAACTCTAAGGCATGGGTCCTGTTACTATTCCTATTTTACAGATTAAGAAACTGAGGCAGACAAGGGCTAAATGACTTGCCCAGAATCACATAGCTAGCAAGCGTCTGAGGCAGGACTTGTCTTTCCTCCAGAGCTCCATCCGCTGAGCCACCTGGCCGTTTCTTGTGTCATTTCATATCCATAATACTAACTCAGAAAGAAACAAACAGCTACCAAATGAGTGTATTATTTGTCTCTTCATTTGCATGGAATTAATTTCAAGACCAAATGGATAGAACATCTGGAGCTCCTGCTGTAGCCCTAAAAGTGATCCCATCTGCTCCTCTGTATGTTGTTGTTCAGTTACATCTGATTCTTTGTGACCCCATGTGGTGTTTTTTTGGCAGAGATACTGGAGTCATTTGCCGTTTCCTTCCTCCAGATGAGGAAACTGAGGCAAACAGTTAAGTGACTTGCCCAGGGTCACACAGTTAGTGAATGCATAAGGCCAAATTTGAACTCAGGTCTTCTTGACTCCGGGGCTGGTGTTCTATGCACTATGGCATTACCTAGCTGCTCTATCCCTCTATAGTAGAGCTCAAAAGTTAATAGATTTAGAACTAGGTGGGACCTTAGAACCCTCTCATTTTACAGATGAGCGTTTATATGACTTGCCCAGGGTTACACAGGAAAGAAGTGGCAACGTCAGCATTCAAATTCAGTTCTTCCCACTAAATGCAACGTCCTTTCTATTGAACTCTTGCTCAGCAGAGAGGTGGAGGCAGCCTGGGGAAGGTTTTTCACACTGGACACCGATCCTGACTTTGCCATTTCTTCCCTATGTGACTTTGGGCACTGGAACACTCATCTATAAAATGATAGGGTTGTACTGAATGACCTTTTGCGCTGAATGTAGTTTAGTGGATAGGACGCCGGACCTGGAGTTAGGAAGTCGTCGGTTCAACGCTCCCCTCAAACACTGGGTGCGTGACCTTGGGCACATCGCTTGAGTCTCTAAGAGTTTTCCTCACCCATAAAACGGGAACGGTAACAGTGCCCCCCTCAGACGGCTGTGATTGATAAGACGCGGTCCTCCGCTCTGCCGAATGTTATAGTTGTGGGGACGAAACATAAACACATGAAGCAGAATTTACAATAACGAGGAAGGATATGCTTAATGCCACAGCAAGGGTAGACATAACAAGCACTCGAGACCGTCTGGGCAGACTAGGTGCCTGCCTTGCAAGGAAGGAGGAAATATCCGGAGGGGATGAGGAATCCATAGCCATAATTATGATTGAGCGCCAGGGGAATTCTACTAATCCTCGTTTAAGCCTTAGCTAGTTTACTTGTGACTGGTACATCTAGAGGGGCTGGGGGGCTACTTTACGCACTCCAAATTGGTGCATTTGCCAACTTGTCCTCTTTGGTATACCAGAGTGTCAACTCCAATGTTTGGGAGCTGCTCGGTCAGTTTCCATTCTGGCAGAACTGGCCGGTCCTCGGGTTGTGGCATGTCCCATATCAGTACAAAAGGGATGTGGTCTGCTGTCACTGGCTGGCACATGCCGTCTCTGTATCCTTTGTCTGAACATTAATAAATTATAACTTGGAGCATGAGCTGAGGCTCTCTTGTTTGGAACCCAATGACGTGTTACAATGCCATAGCGATTCACCCACTGGGGGTGGCTACTAGACTCTCAGCTCTCGAAAGCAGAGGCCATGCCTAATGTCCTTCTATGTTCTGTACAGGGCCTAGAACAGTATCCTAAATACAATAGGTCTTCAGCAAGTGTTTGTTGAAGGAATAAATAGTAATTAGTATTTACTAATGCCTAAAAATTGAAGAATCATTTTCCCCCAACAATCCCATAAAGTAAATATTACTAGTATATAAGGTGACCACATGTATAGAAGTGATAGAAATAGATAGAGTCAGGAAACCTGAATTCAAGCCCAGCCTCAGACACTTGCTAGCAGTGTGACCTTGAGCAAGTCGCACATGAGGAATCTCCACTGAGGATAATAATGGTACCATTAGATTGTAAGCTCCTTGAAGGCAGGGACTGGTTTTTTTTTGTCTCCTTATGTATCCCCAGAACTTAGCAGTGTCAGCACATAGCAGGCATTTAATTAGTAAATTAATAAAATAGGTGTTTAACACTAATAAATGTTTATTGATTGCTTGATATCCCCCCACCAAGGGTTATTTGGAGGATCAGATGAAACATCTGTAAAGTGTTTTGCAAACTTTAAAGGGTTATGTAAATGGTAGCTATTATTATTTTATCAATGTTATCATTTTATAGATGAAGAAACTGAGGCTCAGAAAGGTTAAGTGATTTGGCTAGGGTCACACAGCTTATAAACATCCTAGTAGTTAGTAGCTAGGATTTGAATTCCTATCTCTCCCGATTCTAAGTCAATTAATGTTTCTGCTACACTATGGGAAGGAAGAAAGGAAGGAAGGAAGGAAGGAAGGAAGGAAGGAAGGAGGGAGGGAGGGAAAGAAAGAGGGGAGGAAGGAAGGGAGGTAGGGAAGGAAAGAGGGAAGGAAGGGAGGGAGGAAGGAAAGAAGGAAGGAGGGAGGGAGGGAAGGAAAGAGGGAAGGAAGGGAGGGAGGAAGGAAGGGAGAGAGAGAGGAAGGAAGGAGGGAAGAAAGGAAAGAAGAAGAGAAGGAGGGAGAGAAGGAAAGAGGGAGAGAAGGAAGGAGGGAAAGAAGGAAGGAAAGAAAAGGAAAGAAAGGAGGGAAGGAAAAAAGGAGAGAGGGAGGAAGGAAGGGAGGGAAAAAATGATCAGAGAAGTCTTCTCAGAGGTAAGATCTTGCATCTTACAAGAGGTGCAGAAGAAGGGAAGAGCTTTCTAGGTGAAAGGAACAGTATGAACTAAAGTTGGGCATAGAGATCCCACAGATGCCTCACAAAGGCTGGGCTGGATATCTTCGGTGATGCTCAAGGGTCCCATGTGATGAGGAACCTCTAGGGCCAGCTGGAAACATTGGACAGGTACCGGACTCCAAGGAATCCCAAGGGACTGGGTGCTGGAGGCAGGCTGCCCTCTGCTGGCTGCTCTCTTCTCCCTGCCACAGCGTAGCTTCATTTTCTGCAGCTGGTCACCCTCATACTCAACCCCACCATCGCCTAACCCTGCAGAATCCCTGCTGCTGGGAAGCTGGCTAGAGAACTCTGTGGTCTCACAGGCTCATAGAGTTCTAAAACTAGGAAGGACTCAGAGACCATCTCACCCCACCTCCCTTCGTTTTTACAGATGATGAAACAGATTGAGAGCGGTTTTAGTGACTTGTCCCGAGTCACAGGCCAGGAAGCCATAGAGCTGGGATTAGAGCCCAGTTTGTCTCCGGTGAGCTTTCTCACGCAATATGCTTTCAGCTCATCCTGGAACATCTGGGGAGCCAATGCTAGGAGGAGATGGGGTCTATGCACAGCAGCGACTGAGCAAGAGTGAGGAATTGGACTGTGGCCCCAGGCAGAGATGAGGGCTCAAGGATTATGTTAGGGAGGTTCAAGTAACCGGTTTTGTGGCACTTTCTGGCATTTTGGAGGGAGCAGGGCAGGGCAGGTGTGTGAGGGGGCAAGAAGAATGAATAGACGAGGTGGGAGAGGGAATGGGGTGGGGGTGGGGGGTTGGTTTCTACAGGGAGGCAGCCACAATGTCCCTGATTAACAGCAGATGGTGCTAGGGAGTCATAGAGAACATTGCTCTTGTACATAGTCCTTTACTTATTGATCAGGCAATAGACAATAAACATTAAGTGCCTATTATGTGCCAGGCACTGTGCTAAGCCCTGGACTACCGATCCTACAGTTACACAGTATTTCACATATGGTATCTCTCTGGCTCTTCCCAAGAGCTGCCTGGGGCAGCTACCTTGTGATGTGAGCAACCCAAGGTTAGGCCAGACCCAAACCTAAATTTTCAGTTTGGGAAGGGGCATGGTTCCAACCTGGTGAAACTGTTAAGTGTGACTTGCTTCCCTCTCACCTCTTCAACGTTGGGGTCCTACTTTCCATCCTGAAGTCCTTCCCTAGGGCATTCCCCCTGAAACTTCTACCTATTCTGCCGTCTATCCCCAGATACATGCAAACTAATCCGAGACAGAGTTTTCTTGAAGACCTCAAAGGCTTCCTCACCCAAAGAAGAGTCATTTCAATGGATTGACCTCAGGCACCAGGGTTCTGCCTGGAACCTTATGAGAAATTGACCCTTCTGTTATTATTGGGAGGAATTCTTTGCTCTTACTACTGTGTGCATAGAATGTTGTTTTTTTAAAAACAAAAACCAAAACCCTGTATCTTAAGCAAACAAAGAGTTTCTCACACCAGAGGCAGACATTTAGTGAGAGAGATTTTAAAAGGGTAAACACTTGTATCAGTCTGATGATGGCTAGCAGAGGCTGTCTCCAGGGCTGAGCACTGACCTTGGAGTCAGAGGACACGGGTTTGGGCAGCCTCAGTTTCTTTATTTGTAAAATAGAGTGTTAGACCAAATGATTCCTTCTAGGGCTAAGTCCTGTGTTCCTATGATTTTTGCTACATCAGCAATCACTTTCAACAAAGCCATGACAACCATTTTGCCTCTGGGACAAAAGTCAGGAAAGGTGCCCTCGGTGTAAAGGGGAGATGCTCTGGGATGCCAGCTCAAGGTGGAGGGGAAGAGGGGCACTCACCTTCGGGGATCCTCCCCTAGCCACCAATCCAATTCAGCTAGCATTCATCCCATGCTAGTAAAACACTGTGCTAGATGATAAAGATACACAGACAAAGTGAAAAACAGTACCTGCCTTCAAGGAACTTACAGGGGGCACAACACGTAAGTAGATAAGTAAATACAAGATAATTATAGGAAGGACAGAGCACTAATAACTAGGTCACAAGGGTGGGAAACCTGTGGTCTTGAGGCAATGTGGGCCTTCTAGGTCCTCGGGTGCAGCATTTTGATTGAGTCCAAGTTTTGCAGAACAAATCTTTTTATGAAGGGGATTTGTTCTGTGAAGTTTGGATTCAGTCAAAGGATGGTACTTGAGGACCTACAGGGCCTACAACCTTGAGGTTGTAGGTTCTCCACCCTTGAGAAAGCCAAGTGAGCTAGATGTAGGAAGTGGAACCTGAACTGAACTTTGAAGGAAGCTAAAGATTCCAAGAGCTGAAGGAAGTGAGGAGGCAATGCATTCCAGGTGTGAGGCACAGTCTATGCAAAGGCATGGAGGAGGGAGATTGAATGCTAAACATGGAAAACAGTAAATAGGCTAGTTTAGTTGAATTGTAGAGTATGCAAAAGGTGGTAATATGAAATAATCTGGAAAGGTAGGCTGGAGTCATATTAAAAAGAGCTTTAAATACCAAGCTGCAGAATTTTTATTTTGTCCTGGAGGGAATAATGAGCCACTGAAGATTCTCGAACAGGGGAGTGACATGGTATACAGATAAATACAAGGTAACTTGATGAGGAAGAGAAGAGTAAACATTGGGGTGATTAGGGAAGACTTCATGAAGGAGATGACATAGGAGGTGAGCCTTGAAGGAAGGTAAGGTTTCCAAGAGGCAGAGATGAAGTATAAGTATGTTGCAGTCTTGGAGAACATGTTGTACAGAAACACAGAAATGGGCATAGAACATAGGCTCTAGTGCTTTAGATAGCAAGCTGAGGAGTTTGTATTTTATCCTGGAGGTAATGGGAAATCAGTGAAGATTTGTAAGCAGGGGAATAACATGGCTGGATGTACTTCAGGAAAATAATTTTGGAAGCTATGGAGAATAGATTGAAGAAGGGAGAACCTAGAAACCAGGAGTCCAGAAAGGAGGCTGTTGCAATAACCTGGGGGAGAGGTGATGGGAGTCTGAAGTCGTGTGGTGGCCCGGTGATTGGAGAGGAGACAGATAGGAGATTTACTGCAGAGGCAGAATCAACTTGGTGACTGATTGGCAAATGAGGCATGGGGTGAGGAAGAAGAAAGAGACAAGCATGATTCAGACCTCATAATAAACCTAGGTTACCAGAAGACAGTGGTGCCCTCAAAGGAAAGAGGGAAGTTTGGGGGAGAGGTGATTTGGGGGGGAAAGATAATGAATTTTGTCCTTGGCATGTTGAATTTAAGATGCCAATGGTACCTCTAGTTGGAAAGATCTAACAGGCAGTTGGAGAGGTGGGACTGGGGCTCAGGAGAAAGTATCAGAGCTTGATATACCATCTTCAAAGAGATAATAATGGAATTCGTGTGAACTGATGAGATCAGAGAGAGAGAGTGGGAGAAGAAGAGAGAGAGGGGAGGAGAGAGAGAGAGAGAGAGAGAGAGAGAGAGAGAGAGAGAGAGAGAGAGAGAGAGAGAGAGAGAGAGAATAGTGAGAGAAGAACCAGGACAGAGCTTATAGCTATGGGTGGGCCTCTGTGAAATGATCCAGCCAAGGAGTCAGAGTCAGACAGGTAGGAAAACCAGGAGAAAGCAGTCTCATGAAACCTGAGGGAGGAGAGAGTATTCAAGCAGAGGGAGTGGCCAATGATGCCAAGAGAGGTCCAGAAAGGTGAGTTCTGAGAAAAGGCTATTGGATTTAGCAATTAAGAGATTCTCGGTAACCTTGGAGAGAGAGAAAGGAGTGGGTGGAGAGGAAGTAGAGGCGAGAAGCATCATCAATCTTTGTCTAGGAGGTTGGTCATTAAAAGGAGGGATGCGATAAAAAGACAGCTTCTTATTTAGACTAATTGTTCTTGCTAACTGGATGCTAGTTAGGCCAAAGGAGGTCAGTTTGGTTAGTTTGGAGTCAGTAGGATAACAAGTGGGTCTGGTGGGAGGGGGAGGGACAGGCCTAGCAACCTTATCTGCCCACTCGCCTCTCCCCTCCACCATCATTATCCCTGTTCCAAAGCAGCCACAAGCCCCCAAACCCATTCCTCCCTCTTAACATGGATGGTGGGTGAGGCCTGGCCTTGTGCAGGGGGTGCCAAAGGGCTGATGCACACCTGGTCTTAACCCCACTTGTGCATGTGTGTGTGTGTGTGTGTGTGTGTGTGTGTTTTAAGATGGGAAAGAGTGGTAGTCTCTTCCCCAGCCATGTCCCTAGGCAAAGGTTCCTGTCTGCTTCCCTGGCTTCTGAGGAGGCCCAGCTACAGTAGCTCTGGACCCTCTAGAGGATGAGGGGATTGTAGCTCATGGCAGCTCTGCTTCTCTGAAGCCATAGGTTGCCTGCTTCTGTTTAGCCTGGGGTCTCTCTGCTATGAAAGTCTTCTAATCCTACTCCTTTTATCCAGTCCAAGGACACTTTGGGCAAGAATTATGGGATTGCAAGATCATACATCTAGAGCTGAACTGGACCTCAGAGGACCTCATTTTTATGGATGAGTAAACAGGATCGGGGCAGCTAGGTAGCTCAGTGGCTAGAGCACTTCGCCTAGAGTCAGGAAGACCTGAGTTCAAATGTGATCCAAGACGCTTACTAGCTGTGTGACTCTGCACAAGTTACTTAATCTGTTTGCCTTAACCCACTGGAGAAGGAAATAGTAAACCACTACAGTGTCCTTGCCAAGAAAACCCCATGGACAGTAGGGCCCATTGGGTCACAAAGAAATGGACACGACTGAACAACAAACATGGTATCAGGGAAATTTGGTGACTTAGTCAAGATCATACAGGAAGCAGGCCTCAGAGGCCTGACTGGAACCCGATTTTTCTGATTCCTGAGTCAGAGCTTTCCCTGTCCCGTGCTGCTTTTCAAGATAACAGTCAATTGAAGCCTCATTCTCCAACCTATTACTTGGTAGATAGATCATCAAGACTAGAGTCAGGAATGCTTGAGATCAAGTCCAGCTTCAGAGACACTCAATAGCTTGTGTGATCTTGGGCGAGTCACTTAATATTTGTTTGCCTCAGTTTCCCCAACTGTAAAGTGGGAATGATAATAGCACTGACCTCCCAGGGTGCTATGAAAATAAAATGAGATAAAATTGATAAAGTATTTAGCTCAGTGCCTGGCACAGAGTAGGCATTATATTAATGCTACTGTTGTTGCTTTTATTGGGGGGTAATACCATATTCTGCTCCCCCTCTCTCCAGCTATGCCCAGGTGCCCCAGCTTGTTCCCAGAGGAAGTTCGAAGATTGGATGCTACCTATCATTCCCAACCCCATTCTGCTCCCCAGATGCCTGGAGCAGAACCCCACCTGCGCCGCTCTGGCTACAGATCTGCCCTTCATTTTGAATCCTCTTCCATAAGGGCTTCTGCTTTTGAGGCCCCTGATCATCAGAGGGTCTGAGTCCAGATCTTAACCCAGAGCATGGGTAAAGGAGCTACTGTTAACCAAAGGAGTAGAATAGATCTTAATCACTAGCTATGGGATATATTTCAGGCAAACTAATCGGGACAAAAAGGAATGTGTTAGGTGTCAGGGTAGACCTTTTGGGGACCCAGGAGGCCTCCGGGATGGGTGAAGGATCCTTACTGCAGGGTCAGTGCAGGATGACTTGAAGTGCAACCAGGAAATGCCTTCTTCCAAGGAGGATGTAGACAGAGAGAAGACTCAGAAGCAGTTACAGGAAAGACCTGAGAATCCTGGCAGAATATTGGCACTGGGGCCAACCCGAGTCTCCTCTGGGCTTAGGAGTCTAAAAGTTCCTTCGAGTATCCAACTCAGATAGGGTGGAGACAGGGAAAAGAATGGTGGCTGGGTGCCCTGCAAGCTGTGCCAGACTGGACAAGGAGACTCAGGCCATGGCTCTGCCATTCCACTCATGTTTTTCCTTTAATTTCCCAATAAAGATCCTTCGGGAAAGTTCGAACCTCATCTTGTTCAAATTAATGGATGATGGGGTTTGTCCACATCTAAGCCAAGACAGTGAAAGGGTGCGTGGTGGTATTGTCTGGCATTCCCTGGACCAAGGCTGAAGGAGCTGATGGATGAGAACTTAGGATAGGACTCCTAGGCCTCATTGAGATCAAAGAAAGAGAGGAAAAGGCCCAGAGGCACAAAAACACTAGTAGCAGCTCTTTTCATAGTAACCCCAAACTGGAAGCTAAAAGTGCTACCCCTCAACTGGGGAATGGCTGAATAAAATTTGGCACATGAATGTAATGGAAGACTATTGTGCTGTATGAAAAGACAAAATGGACCATTTCAGAGGAAACTGGGAGTATCTTTATGAAGTGGTGCAGAGCAAAGTGAGCAGAACCAGGAGAACAATTTACACAATGCAACAACATAATAAAGAAAAACAACTTTGAAAGACTTTAGAACTCTGATTAGTGCAATGACAGCCCACCATTCCAGAGGACTGAAGATGAAACACGCCAACCACCAAATATTAGAAAGGTGATAGACATAAAATGCAGAGTGGGACTTGTATTTTTGCACATAACCAATATGGAAATTTGTTTTGCTAGACTATGCATATTTATTATGAAGGTTTAACCTTCCTTCCTTCCTTCCTTCCTCCCCCCCCGCCTTTCTTCCTCCCTCTTCCTTCCTTCTGTGCATATTTGTTATGAGGCTTTACTCTTCCTTCCTTCCTCCTCCAATGGTCACAGAATTTTAGTAATCTTGCACACACACACACACACACACACATACACATATATGTGTGTATATGTATGTATATATACATATATCCTTAAAGCACAGACTTTTCTATTCTTTTTTTTCAGTTCCAAATTCTCTCATTCCCCCTTCTCCTCTCCAGCCCATTGAAAAAGCAAGAAAAATGAAACCCATTACAATTACGTATAGTCATGCAAAGCAAGTTTCTGTATTAATCATTTTGTAAAAAAAAAAAAAAGGAAGAAAGAAAGAAAGGAAAAAAGGTTCCAATTTGTACTCTGAGTCCATCAGCTCTCTATCTAGAGGTGGATGGCGTGTTTCATCATGAGTCCTCTGCAACTGTGGTGGGTCATTGTGTTGATCATAGTTATTAAGTCTTTCACAGTTGATTATCTTTACAATACCGCTTGTTCTTTTGCTTCTGCTCATTTCACTTTGCGTCAATTCATATAAGTCTTCCTAGGCTTTTCTGAAACCATTCCTTTCATAATTTCTTATAGCACAATAGTGTTCCATCACATTCACATACTATAGCTTGTTCAGCCATTCCCCAATGATTGACGTCCCCTCCATTTTCAATTCTTTGCCACCACAGAAAGAGCTGCTATAAATATACTTCTTCTTTTCTTTTTCTTTTTTAACACAATTCAATTAGGGACAGGGACAGTGGGAGAAAAGGGGAACTCCTTGCAAAAATAAATAAATGAATGAATGAAAATTTTTAAAACAAAATTTAAGTTAGGTAGCAAGGGATATACAGCGATGATTTCTACTCTCTTCTCTCCTCCCTACCCCCATATTTCCTTCCACGCCCTCTCACACAGGATGCCACCTCCTTTCCTCCTCTGCCTGCTCAAACAGCTGGCCATAGTTGTGATAGCTGGTAACCAGATCCAGCCCTCTGAGTTTCCTCCTTCTTCCTTTCCTCCGCTTTTTGTCCTCAAGTGCATTCTCCTTGTATCCAACTAAGGCGAGAAAAACAGAAGGTCAAAGAATCTGCCCCAGGTAACCCAATAAAGCTGAAGGAGACCAAAAGAACCCCAAGATGGAGGTGTGTGGGGGGAGAATGATAGGGTCACAAATTGAGAGCTGGAATAGAACTTAGAGGTCATTGAACCCAACCCCGTCACTCCCATTTTATGGAGGAGGAATTTGCGATCCAGAAATTTGCCCAGGGTCATACAGCCAGTGTCTGGGAGAGGATTCAAACCTCAAGTCCTATGCTCCATCAACGGTACCACATTGCCTTTGGAAAAGTGTATAGGACTGGAGGGGGTTAGCTCTTAGGTGCGTGGGTGTAGGGGTGAGTGGGGTTCCCTCTCTGATTAATCCTAAACATGAGGTGGTGCCACACAAAAGCCTGGTTGGTAAGTAAACAGTGTCCCATTGCCCAAAAGTATATCCTGGCTGGAAAGGTCTAGATTCTCAATAACAAGCCCTACGAGTCCCTTTCCTCATTTACACACTGCTGGGTTCTTGCCTCTCAATCCTCTCTCCACTGAATGATTGAGGAAGCTGTTCAAGACAATGCAATATGCTTTCTTCAGAAAGAGCCACGAAGATCTGATGCCCAGGGCCTCATTGAAAAAGAGTTCTTAGGGGTCAGGAATAGATCCGGACTGGCATTTGGACAGCTTTCTCATGGAGGGATTATTTCCATTTCCCCCCTCCTCCTTGTATGCCATAGAAAGGCATAGCGGACAAAGCCAATGCCAGCTGAGATTTCTGGACCTTGTCATGGATGGACAGTTGGTGTCCAGTGTCTCTAGTGTTCCAGAACAAAGAAATGAAATTCCTGCAAATGTAGGAAGTTAACCCATGGACACAAATACTGGCATGTTGAGGTTATTGAGATTTTCCTCATCTATTTCTCTCACCATACCAGGGTAAGAAATCCATATTTTATTTTATTACAGTTTCTGGTGGAACTCATCAAGGATAGGCATCCCTCCTGAATTGTTAGGGCCCTTAGAGCTCATTGAATTTCAACCTTGCAAAAGTCCTTAAACTTTTTTGTACTGTAGACCCTTTTGGCCATCCAATGAAACCTATGGACCCTTTCTCAAAATAATGTTTTTAAACACATAAAATATAAAATATAAAGGTAAATATAAATATAAAATATAATAATGCACAAAATCATAGAATTTCCAAGGAAACCAATTATCTAGAAATACCAGTGAGCAAAATATTCTTTTAAAAGTTGCCAGTCTTCAGATTAAGAACCCCTGCTTTAAACCCTTTGGGCAGCATGGGGCAGTGGTAAAAAGAGCACAGAATTGGATTCAGAAGAACTGGGCTTGAATCCCAGTTTATTTCACCTCTCTGAGATTCGGTTTCCTCATCTGTAAGTTGAGGAGGCTGGATTTGTTGATCTCTACAGAAGCCTTTCAGCAGCTCTAGGTCCTAAATTATCCCCAAATGACAGAAAGTGGAAGGACCATGCTTTTCGATGGTTCAGGGGTCCTTGACCCCTTGCCAAGGGAGTCGGGGTCATTCAAGGGCACCCTGCCTTAGCTACCTTTGCCCCTGAATCCCTGGCACCCAGGTGCCAGGATACCATGGGAAACCCCACAAGCCCTAACCAGACCCACAAAGCAGGCCCCAGCTCCTTCAAGTCCAGGCTCAGCCTGTCATAAAGGGGTGGGGGGAGCCACGCTCTCTTGGTGCTAGACTAAAGGGATCTCTGGTGACTCAGGAAAAGTTATTGGTTTGGAAAGTGATTAAAGAGCACTGAGTGGGAGGGGATTTCCACGGAGAGAGCCAGGCCCCAAAGCAAGTCCGGGCGGGTTAGAGCTCAGCCAGGGGAGTCTGTTGCAATTATACCTATAAAACCCACATCTTTAGAGAACCCAAAACTTTGATTCTCTTTTTTTTTTTCTTTGCAGGAGCAGAGATCCGAGGAAATCCCAAAGCCACCCCAGCCCCCAACAAAGGCGGGGGCATCAAAGAGGAGCTGAAGGTGGGCAGGGTGAGAGAAGACTTAGGGAGAGGCCCAACTCATCAAATGACTTTTGGCTTATCCTGTCTCTCAACCTACTCCTGGTTGAACTGGGGCCCAGAGCAACTATGGGCAGGAGAAGACCTTTAGGCATTTTAGGGCAATTGAAGAAGTCACTGGCCTTTTAGGATATGGGGGGGGGGGTGTTGGGAGGCAACAGGTCCATTTCCCATCCCTTTGGGGTAAGGAGGAGTCAGTCACTTGGCCTGTCTGACTCAAAGTCCTTGAGACACACCAGGAGATGGGAATGGGGGTATCACCAAAAATACAGGTTAGCTGGAGGTAGTTTGTCAAGAGACTCCTTCTGTGAGAATGGGAGTCACCAGGTTTAAATGCAATTAACTCACATTTATAGTGCTTTAAGGACGACAAAACACTTTCCTCACAAGACCCTATGAGGTAGGTAGTATAGATTTTATTATCCCCATTTTCCAGGTGAAGAAACAGACTTGAAGAAGTGACTTGCCCAAGGTCACACAGCTCATAAGTGCTAGGATAATCAGATCCTTTTGATCACATGTAAGTTTAATACTTTCTGCTACATGCTATAAATCCCCTTCCAGGGTGACATCATTTGGGACTAGGATCGCTCCAAAGAGTAGTAAAAGCCTATAGTTTCTCCCAAGGTTTTCAATCAGAGGTTGGGTGACCACTTTTCAAGGATTTTATAGATAAGGTTCCTGTCCAGGTAGGAGATTTCTTTCAGCTGTGAGATTCTGTGCTTCTCAGGTCTCCTGTTCAAAGGTGAAGCCCTTCCTAGGTGTGTGTGTGTCTGTTGAGGAAAGGAGGTGTTTTTTTCTATGCTGGTTGCCAATTAGCTCATCTAAACCATTCCCCTCCCCCACAATGCTCTGAACATTGATTGGGGGGCTGAGCCGACCCAGGAAGCCAGACTTCCCTAGAAGGGAAGATAAGACCTACACTTTTGTAATTTCCCTCTTGGCAGTGGAGGAATAACCAGTGAGCTCCTGGGTCAGTGGTGGGGAACCTGCGGCCAAGAGGCCACATGTAGCCTTTTGACTGAGTCCAAGTTTTACAGAACAAATCCTTTTATTTAAGGGGATTTGCTCTGTGAAATTTGGATTCAGTCAAAGGGCCCACTTGAGGACCTAGAGGGCCACATGTGGCCTTGAGGTTGCAGGTTCCCCACCCCTGTCCTGAATATTCTGCCCACCTACCTGGCTTCCCTGGGGGTGTATCTCTCTACTTGCTAAAAGGACCATTCCCCCCACCCCTACTGCATAGACTTTGTGTTGCTTGCTCCCTGTGGATGGCCTAGGAAGGGCCTGAAACCAAGTGGTGAAAATAAGCACCTGTGATTCTCATCTTTTGGGGATTTCTGAATTATCCTCATAAAGAGGTTGCCTCTGCTTTTGTTTCCCTGCTCTGGTTTGTTCCTGAGGCATCTACCCCCAAGCCCACCCTTGCCTTTACCTTCAGGCTCTCCTACCTTCCAGCCTCTAAGAAGCCAGAGAGAATGTTGGAGCTAATTCTCTTTTTTTATTACCTCTGGTCTAAGCTATAGCTGTTTCAGCTCCACCAGATCCTGGGGCCATTTTGTAGAGGAGTGAGGGGTGGGAGTTGGAGAAATTCTCTTCTAGACCAGAGGGCAGAGCCCAGACCTGAGCCTGTGCTGGTGGGTCAGATTAACTTTCTGCTTTGGGTGGGCAGTACAAGTAGGCCAAGGGACATTCTGTCCAGTGTCAAATCAACAAGTCAAGTAAACAAGGGTTTGCTGAGCATCTGTTCTGTGCCTGGTACTGTGCCAGACAACATTCCCGGAGAGGGTCAATTGGAGCATCTCTGTTCCTAGGAGGTGGCCAGAGGGTCTATCTAGGAGGTGAGAAAGATCAGGAGGGTATGAAAGCACTAGCTACTCTCAAGATACATCACTCCAGAGCTCATATACCTCTGGGCCCTCCAATGACCCAAATGATGCCTCCTGGGGCCAGAGTCCCCACTGGAAAATATTGACAGGGGAGAAAGAGATCCAGGGTGAGGCAATCCACCCTCTCAGAGGATCATGAGACCAGAGGCCAGAATCCTGGGTTTCAAAGACCTTCCGTCTACTCCTGATCTCCTGTTACTAGTGCCTTCCCCCAAAATTATTTTGCATTCACTTCTGTGAATATATGTTATGTCCCCTAACGGAATACAACCTCCTTGAAGGCAGGTATGATTTCATTTTTATCTTAGCACAGCTCCTGGCACATATACAATAGTCTCTTAACAAATGCTTGTTGAGTGAATAAAATAAGTTGTGGCTAGAATTGGCTTCTGTTCCCAGTCCTGAGTTTCTTTGCCATCCCACCTCCTCATCCTGTTCCTTTTCCTTTCTTAGCCCCCAATCATCCTTCCTTTGACCCTTCTTACCCTGGCCAGGATGAACATGCAGAGCAGTGGTTGAAAAAGAAAGGTGGGACTCTTGTCTGTTCCAAGTGGGTGATAGCATCTAGAACTATGAAAATTTAAACATATATGATGCTAGAAGGTTAGAGCTGGAAGAGAGCTTCGATTCAGAAGGATGGAAGCCTCTTGAGGGCAGAAGCTATTTGATTTTTGTCTTTGCATCTCCAGCACCTAAGTGCCAAGCACATAGTACATGCCTAATATGTATGCTTTTGGTTCTTCTCATTAGAATTCATCTCATTCCTCATTCCATTCACAGATGGGGAAACTGAGACCCTGAGAGTCACACTGACTTTTTCCAAGGTCACGGTTATTGAACCAACTGGGGTTGGAACCCAGGTCACCTGATTCAAGCTAGTGCTGCTTCCTCCTTTCAGGACACCCTGTAGTCATAGAGACTGAACCAACCATTGGCCTAGATGAGGCAGGAAGGTTGCGGGTTTGGATTGTTCTGCCCAGTATTTTGGCATTTTGAAGATCTCAGCCTGCCCTGGAGGGCATTAGTGCCATCTGCCAAATAGGGAGGGTGAAGTATCTGGACTGGATGGACAGCCAGGATGAGGAGGGACATCCAAGACCTTATTTTCTCCTCCTGCTTAGACAGGCAGGCCACAGACGCTGCCTGCAGGAGAATGGCTCCCCCATCGTAGTCGCCTCTCACCAGCAGTGGCCAGCTCAGACCCGTTGTTCTAGGGAAGGAGCTGCAGAATTTCTAGGTGAGGAGCCTCACATGGCAGGATCAAACATTTAGGTCTGGAAAGAACCTCAGAGGTGATCTTGTACAATTTCTTCCTTTTGCAGATGAGGAAACTGAGGTGCAGAGAAATTAAGGGATTTATCCAAGATCACACAGATAGCAATTGGCAGAGCTAACCTAAGTCCTTTGGCTCCAAATCCAAACACTCTTCACGCTAAGAAGGGAAGGGCAGAGACCTCAAGAGTTCTGCACAGAGAAAAGATAGCCTCTCACCTCTTTCCCTTCCAGCCAAGGGCCAGCTCAGACAAAGTACATGCTGTGGGTGACACTGTTAGGTTCTGGGACACAGAGAAGGACAGAATCAGGAGGTGCTCACACTAGGAATCCTCATTACCAACATTATTATATATTATACATCATGTAATAATCTATTATTAACATGTGTTGAACAGTGCTAACAGGCCCTTTAAGTAGCCAGTGCCTAGGGAGGTGAAATTATGTGGCATCAGCAAAGAGGTGATAACCAGGAATAGACCCCAGGAGGTCAAGTTCCCATTCTCAGGCTCTACTCCCAAGATGGTCTTCCTTCCCTACAGGGAAGAGAGACAGGATATAGGAAGAGGCCTTTATTTCCTTCCTGCCACATCTTATTCTCTAGATCCAGGAGGTAATCCATATCTCTCTCACAATCTATCCCCAACAGAGCACCCCACAACCCCACCCTCTCTGGGCCTAGGAGAGCGGGGTGGAGACTGTCAGCTCCCAGGGTCTGAGGTGAGAGGTTCTGGGATAGCTTTCAATTCAGAACTGAAAGTGACTGAGTGTACAAGGTATCCTCTGGGCAATACAGCCAGTCCATCTGCTTCCTTTCTCACCCAGCCGGGAAGGAGAGAAGAGGGCCCTGGTTAAGGGCACAGTGACTCCCTTATCCCCATTCTCTCTCCCTGGCCCAACTGCTTCTCCCTATCCCTGAGCAAGGACCCTTGCTTGTGCCTTACCTCCACCCCCAACCCCAAAGCCTAGCCTGGCCCCTAGTTCAAATGTAATCTCTTCAGTCTGGCATGGGAAAATCTGGGGGGAAGGAAAAAGAGTCAGCCTAGGCCCCACATATGAGCTCGGAAAATGTGAGGTTCGCTCTGGCCTTTCCTGTTGTACTGGAGCTGAGGGGAGCTGGCCAAACTGGCAGAAGGTGAATGAAGAAGGGCTTCTTTGGGTGAGGGAGCATGTGCAAGCATTTTACACACCGGGAAGCACCAGAGGCCAGCTAGAACCTGAGAGGCCCTTCAGACCCTGCACTCCCAATCCATGCCCCTCTCCACAGCCATGGCATACACCCCCTGGCAGGCCCACCCCTGACAGCACAGGCCGATTCCTTTAGCCACATGGCCCGGCCGGGTACGGGGAGGGGGCGGGATATGGAGGGGGGAATAGTGCCCGAGAAGTTGCAGAAGATATCGAAGAAGACTTGGGCTGCTGGGACAAGCAGTTCCCCCCTCATTCCTCATTTCTCCTTCTCCCATCCCCCTCCCCTCCCGGTCGGCTCCCCGGGCCTGCCAGTTTGTGAATGAGTCCCAGCTGCCGCCCCGCCCCCCTGAGGCTGTGTCTGGGCCAGGGCCTGGCCCGCGGAGGGGCGGGGCCGAGCCGGCCAGGAATGCACGGAGGGGCTGGGCGGGAGGAGAGGAGAGGAACATGTAAGGGCACATCCTCATAGCTGCCGCTCAGCGCCCAGACAGAGCCCACGGGGAGGGAGAAGACAGGGGGTGCATAGACAGGCAGGCCGGGCCGGCAGGGAGCGAGTGCAGCGGAGCACCGAAGACCGGGCCCTAGAGGTTCTGGGTGTCCACGGGCGGACAGATCGGTGCTGGGGGACTGTCAGGCGGGGCATCAAGGGAAGACAGGGGCGTCGTCGGAGAGGGAGTAGAGAGAAGGCTGTAAATTGGGCATACAGACAGACTAGGGGCAGATCGTACATAGCGGGGCACGGGACACAGATCGGGGCCGGGGTCCAGTGCAATCAGTCCAGGGGTACGTGTAGCAGCGCACCCGCTGTCTCTTATACCAGTTTCAGGCTGCTCTTGGGAAGTGGCCTGCGAGGGTCTCGGGGAGCCCGTCCCAAGGGGCATGACCAAAGTCTGAGGACTGTGAGGCAGACGGGCTCTGAGCCCAGATGACGACAGCGGCAGCGAAGGTGCTGAAGGAGGGGGTGCTGGAGAAGCGCAGCGGGGGGCTGCTGCAGCTTTGGAAGCGGAAGCGGTGCGTGCTGACCGAGCGGGGGCTGCAGCTCTTCGAGGTTAAAGGCACCGGCGGGCGGCCCAAGGAGCTCAGCTTCGATCGAATCAAGGCGGTGGAGTGCGTAGAGAGCACCGAGCGGCATATCTACTTCACCCTGGTGACCGAGGACGGCGGGGAGATCGACTTCCGTTGTCCCCTCGAGGACCCTGGCTGGAACGCACAGATCACCCTGGGTCTGGTCAAGTTCAAGAACCAACAGGCCATCCAGACTGTTCGAGCCCGGCAGAGCCTTGGGCCAGGGACCCTGGTGTCCTAGGCCCAGCCCCCCTCATCGTGCTCCACCTCGATCCTGCTGTCTTTTCCGTCCAGGGCACAGTATCAGGTTAGTGACCTGGCTCTGTGGGGGTGGAGAGCCCAGTTAACTCCTCTCCTCCAAACCTCAGGGAAGCTGGCAGCGGACATAGAAGTCCTGGCCAGGCCCAGGGTCGCGGCTCTGACAGTAGGGTAGGGGGAACAACGAATCCAGTGACAGGGACCCGGCAATCATGCCTAAACTCCTTCCTTGTCGGCAAACAGCCAAAGGGCAGGGGGCCAAGTCGGGAGAGGGACCGCTACTTTTCAGCTGAGGGCATAGGTTAAAAAGAAGGTTAAGGGGTCTGGTTATAAAAGAAAGGAACGCAGGGTGACCTGGCAAACAGTCTCCCACTTGCTTCAGGCATCGAGGCCTCTTTGGCCCATGTGGAAGGCCCAGTCAGGGTAACCACCATCTCTAGTCAGTGAAGAGGATTAAGAATCTCATGGGTTGATGTAGTCCATGTAGTCTTTCCCTGACTGTCCAACCCCTCATTGTTAGTCTGGGGCAGGAGTTTCTGCTTCTCCCATCAGGTACCCTTACCTGATCTTTTCCCCAGACTATTGTAACCAGCCACAAACTTCAAAAGAAAGGGAAGGGAGGAAGGGAATTCAGAGCAGGTTCCTCAGTAATTTGTCCATCCTAAAATAGGGATCTAAGGATAGCTGGAGATTTGATGAGGGACTGAGGATTGGAATGGGACTGACCAAGACCCCATGTCTTGGATCTTATTTGTATAAGAACCATAGAATGTCAACGACAGAATTGGATTCATGGAAGTAAATATCAGTTAAAGTTATGAACTGGAAGGGACCTTTGGTGTCATTCAGTCCAACACTCTTATTTTACAGATGGAGAAAGATGGGCCCAGAAAGGGATTTTCTTTGTGTCATACAACTAGTTAGTGGATTTCCCCCTCCTCCAGATTTATAGATATATGGGGAGTGGAGAGGGTTCCCTTCTCCTCTATATATTGTGGCCTTAGCATTTGATCTACTAGGACTGGAAGGGACTGGAAAGGAAGAGATCCAGGCTGAAGGAACAGGATATCAGGATCCAGAAGCTTTAGCTTCCAGGGCAGGTTTCTTCTTCCTCCACCTCTCAATCTCCAGTGAGAAAGGAAGTGAAGGAGGGAAATGTGGTTCAGAAATAGAACTTAGATGCTACAGAATTAAATTCTTCACATTAAAATCATGGCCAGTATAGGGAAGGAAACCTTTTGTCTCAGGTACTATCTGAGAGAGAGAGAGAGAGAGAGAGAGAGAGAGAGAGAGAGAGAGAGAGAGAGAGAGAGAGAGAGAGAGAGCATTTGGATGTTTGGATGCCCTCCATCCTACCAGGCACTGGCCAGTAGTTAAAGGAGGTAGTTTTTCCCCTCTTCACTGACAAGGGAGCGACTCTCAGGATCAAAGTGACCAAAAGGGCCTTGAGCTAGTGCTCTTCACATAGGTGGAGTAGTCTAAGAGGGATAAGATGATGTGGACCAACAATGTGATGGTTTCAAAAAGTGGGGAGAGGTATCTTGTAGGCATGGGCAGCTTGTCTCTCAAGGTCCTCAGACTCAGGATGGGAAATCAGGTAGGGTCCTGAGAGCTACATGGGCACTTCTTTTCCCCAGGGTCTCCTAAAGGACAGGAAGAGACAGGGTACTCCCTGGTAGTCCTGAGGTAGGGCAGAGGGCGATGAGAATGATTGTACAAATTGTCCTGCTCAGAGTGAATAAGGCCAGTATATGGGCATGGGGTCTAGAAGAGCAGAGGCTGGACATGATAGTGCAGAAGGGCAGGAAGAAACACTGGGTCCACAAGGCAACAACATGATTCATTCTTCATGACATTTCACATTCCCAGGGAAGCAATGACCCATTGAAGGAGGAGGGGCAAATGGAGCAAGCTTAGGGGAAACTAACCCATCTGGTGGGAGGGGGTGTCAGGAATAGAACCCAGGAGACTTGACTCCCAGCCCAATGCCCTCTGCCCCAGATACCATCCATCCCGGGGGTGGGGTGGGGAAGGAGGGAGGCACAAGACTTCAGGGTAGAGGAGGAGGTGGCAGCATGATATGGTAGAAAGACTTCTAGGTTAGGAGTCAGAAGACCATGATTCCAATCTGCCTTCTGCCATGAAGACATAGACTGACCTTGACCAAATCCTTTCTCTTCTTTGGGTCTCAGTTTACTTGTCTACAAAATGAAGGGGTTAGACTAAATAATCTCTAAGGTCTCTTTCAGTTCTAATGAATCCAGGCATTAATTCCCTTCAGTCTCTCTTCAGGGAGAACTCTATGCTTTCCCTGCACTTAAACATTTTATATCCAAGTCTCAGTTCCTTCTAGTTCCTCCTCTCTTTCATAAGGAAAGGACTGGAGGTGGAGTTAGCTTTGAGGGTCTGAAAAAATTATGTCTAATACAACTCAAACCCCATTAAAGTTGTCTTAGCCAATATTAAGGATGGCCATGGTCCCTCCTTGCTAGGTACTCCCCCTTCCCCCACAAGCCTTTCTATATCAGGCTCATTCTTCACCTAGTTGCTTAGCCCTAACCATTGTTCTCCCTCTTCAGCTTCCCGGCCCTTTCTGAAACCAGGGAGGCTGAACTGTCCCTGCTGGTCAGGATGAATGAAGTGGACTCATGAATGGGCAGGAGCAGAAGGAAATAGTGTCCATGGGGCTTTGCTTCTCCTGGGGAGAAGAGTGGAATGTCAGGAAGGACTGAGAATGAAGATACTGCCCTGGAGGCCCCAGAAATGTCACTGCCTTCAATAGAGACACAGACGGCTCTGAATTATCTGTCTTCAGTTTGCTCCCTCTCCTGAGTAACAGGAGGCCAGAAGGGCTACTGAGGGCCTCTCACTACTCTCAGAAGAACCATGTGCAATCCCATTTCCTCAATCCAAGAGACTGTCATCAGTCCCAATCTGGGCCACAGTGCTCACCCAGTGAAGAAGAAGATGTTCCCTCAACCAGGGGCTGGGTACTTCTAGGATCATGTGAAAGAGGCAGGTGGGGCCAGCCTTAGCCTAGTGTGCCTTGAAGAGGAGCCATGATTACTATCTCTGAACTCCTGCATTTGGGGAGCAACCCCAAGGGAATGGACCAGATGGGGCTTAGTTCCCAATCTTTGGGACTTGTTGCTGCTTAGGGCCTCTTGGGGGACCCTCCATCTAGGCCCCTTCTCTGAACTCCTATGACCTCATACCTGTTCCCTCCCCAGCTGTGGTGTTAGGGTTCAGGGGCCTCGCCATTACCATTTCATGCCAGTCACAGAATGAAGATGTCCCTGACAAAGGGGAGTGACAACATTGTTGACTTGAGTGAATTTCTTTGCCCGCCGAACCCACAGTAGAGGCCAGGGCTTCTTTCTCCTGGCCCTAGCTCAGAGATTCCTCTGGTTCTCCAGTTTAGTTGGGGAGGTGGGTATTAAAACTAGGAATACTAAGGAGAGTTCCATTTGGTGGAAACCGGAAGAGGAGAGGCAAGAATGGGCCATCCCAAAGCCTACTCCCACCCTGCCTTCTGGTGACCACCACAAGTTATCACTGATCCCTCAAAAGTCCCCCCTCCTACAGAAGCTCCACTTGGTGGACTGGAATCCTAGGAATTTGCTCAGCTTCCTGGATGGAGGTTATCTGACCTCCTTGCCTTTATACTCTGCCTTAGGATTCATTTATAGGCTGGTTGAAAAGTAGGGAACAGGCACCGGATGGGAACTATTTATTCCTCTCTGTACCCTGCTACCCACTTTATGATTCATGCACTAAGGCTAAGGAGAAAGAGATGCCCTGGACCATGCAGGAGTCAGCTGCCAAGTACAGACCCCTATATATTGGGTACTCACTCCCCCACATCTTTTCACTGTCCCCTATATCCCCCACCTCACCTTCCCCCAAGCAAAACACAAAGATTGGCCAACAGGAATCTCATCCAGAGTGTGCTGGGTAGAGTAGCAAGACTGGGTGGCCTAGGACTCATTGCTCCTGGCACGAATCCTAAAGTAACTTTAGGACCCCTCCCACTAGCCTTCAGGCAATTAAGGCCCTCTTCAACCTATCAATCAACCAACACACATTTACTAAATGAGATTATGCTAAGCCTTTGTGATACAAATACAAAAGTGAGATAATCCTTAAAGTCAGGGAAACTATATTAGATGCCTACTGGCTTCCTAAGATTTCCCATTGTGCCCCACCCCCATCCTGTGCTCTCATCTTTTCCTAGCTCACTGAAGCCACTGTCTTCCATCAATATTGAACTGTCTTCTGTTCCATTCCCCACTGCTCAGTGAGCTCTCTTCTTTCCAAGAATATAGCTAATTTAACTTTTCAAAAACTCCACATTAATGGGTACATATGGCAGAGGGATGCCTGTCCTTCCTAGGTAGCATTCATCATTTAACAGGAACTTTTTATAGAAAATTCCTGTTCTTTTAAGGTCTAACCCAAAGTAATGAAACTGGGGGTTTCAGGCCAGGACTTTGTGGTATCTGTCATATCACACCAAATTGGGAACTTCTCCCTTACTCCCAGGTGAAGGCCTGAACTCCCAGGTGAAGGCCTACAACCCAGGGGAAGGCATGGGGAGGGAGGACAGTCATAACCATTACCAACAGGGAATAGTGTTCAGGAAGGGCCTGAATAAACAAGGGCTTTGAAGGAATGGTCGTTTGGATCCCACAGCCTTCGGGAAATAGGAGCAGAGTAGATGAAAGTTGCTGGATCTGACTTTCACTCCTCTCTCAATGCCTAAGGTTTGGTCCCCACTCCTTCCTTTCTGTGGTCTGGTTTTCCCATCAGCAAGGAATTCTCTATGCCCTGCCATCCATATGTCCAGAGCTCTGTGCCACTCTCCCACTCACGGGGTAAGAGCCCCCTTTTCCCAGAACTCTCTGAGAAAGAATGCAGCTTATCAAAGGTCACATAACCACAGAACAGGGCCTAGAACACTCACTTTCCCAGCCATGGAATGTCTTTGGGGCTACTCAATTCTGATTTGGGAGAGAACGATCTTTCTTCCAGTATTAGGAATGTTTTAATGGTTCCCAAATGTGCTGTATTCCTAAGCAAGAACAGAAAGTCCCTCAAACTTTAGGATTCTTTGGATTTGACAGAAAATGGGTTGGGAACTCTGTGTGGGGTGGTGGGGTGGGGAAGGGGGGGCAGAAACTGGGCCTTAGCTATGCCACGGGATATACATGAGATGGAAAAACTTTGCTCATTTGGCTCTAAGAACACTGTGCTGCTGGGAAGGAGGAGCTGCAGTCTCTCTCTGTGGCCAGGCACATGAGTCATCTTTGGGTAAACTGGGACAGAGTAAGTCCCTGGTGAGCAACTAAGAACCTCGTGCACTGTGCAGGCTAAAGGGCTGAGAGCCTGGGGGTGGGGAAATTGGGTGTGGAGGGCATTGAGGGGGAGGAGAGGTGTCTCACATTGGGGTGGGAGGGGGAAAGGCAGGGTATTTAGCAAGGTGAAGCTGACTTCCTATTCAATTAAAAAATATGAAGTTCCTACCCAGAACTGGGATCTGTGCTATGGTGTGAGTGTCCGAAGCTTGGGAAAGGAAAGCTCTCTGCTTCCAGTCAAGTAGGAGAGATAAGACAGGACTACCAATAATTAGGAAATGGGCATTTGGGCAGCGCTTTAAGGTTTACAAAGCTCTACACAGATATCTATGTCTTATTTAATCCTCACAACAGCCCTAGGGGGGAGATGTGATTATTGCCCGCATTTTTCAGCTGAGTCTGAGGCAGAGCTTAAGTGACTTGCCTAGGGTCACATAGCTAGTAAGTGTCTGGCTCAATGTCTTCCTCATTCCAGGTCTAGTGTTCTACCTACTGCGCCACCTAGATGAGGCACAAGGCATACTGGTTCTTTTTGCACCAGACTTGGGATTTTGCCTTTGTAGGGAACTCCTAGGGAAGAACTTTCTCTACAACGCACATCAGCACCTGCTCTGCAAATTCTAATAGTCTTGGAGAGCTGTCTGATGCAGCGAGAGGTGAGTTGCCCAGGGTCACACAACCAGAAGCCAGAACCCAGGTCTACCTGACTCTGGGGCCAGTTCTATGTCTCACAAGGTCTATTCACTATCTTCACTTGTATACATGTTGTATTCCCCAATAGAATCCAAGCTTCTTGAAGGCAGGGACTGTTTCTTTGTCTTTAGGTAGAGATGGTGATGATTGGCATTTAGATTGTATTTTAAAGTTTGAGAAGCATTTTACGTCAGTTATCTCATCAGGGACTCTGAGCAGGTTGTGAGATGATAGATTCAGAGCTGAAAGGGAACTTAGAAGCCATCCAGTCTGACTTATTTTACAGATGAGGAAACTGAGGCCCAAACAGATTTGAACCTAGATGTTCCCACCCCCAATCCTAAAGAGAGGGTATACCAGAGTGGGTGAACTACATGATCAAAGGCAGAGAGACTGGGGAAATATCCTTGGTATAATCAGGTAGCAGTAAGTAGAGTCCCATTTGACTAGAGTTTAGGACAGAGGTGGGGAACCTTCAGCTTCGAGGCCACATGTGCCCTCTAGGTCCTCAAGTGAGGCCCTTTGAATCCAAATGTCACAGAACAAATCCCCTTAATAAAAGGATTTGTTCTGTAACATTTGGATTCAGTCAAAGGGTGTACTTGAGGACCTAGAGGGCCACATGTGGTCTTGAGGCTGCAGGTTCCCCACCCCTGGTCTAGGATATGTGTAGGGAGATAGTAGAAAGGTAGTAGGGTGGGCAGATGCAGATTGGAGTCAGGTTTTGTAGGCTGAGGGCTTTGGACTCTATTTGGTACATAATGAAAAGCTATTAAAAGTGTTTAAGTAGCAGAAGACATGACCTGAACTGTGCTTTAAGACACGGTGGGTTTGGGGTGGGAGAACTGAGAATCAGTTTCCTCATAGCTCAAACTATAGTACCTGGGAACTGAATTTGGTTGGTGATGGTAGGAACGAAAAGAAGCAGATGCTGCAAGGATTGCTGAGGCGACCACTAATTGGATATTTAGAGTAAGGAAGAGCCAAATGAGACTTCAAGGTTTTGACCCTTGTGTGATTGGGAAGATAGTGGTGCCATTAAGAAAAATATTGAAATCAAAATGAGGAGCTAGAGTGGTGAGGAAATTGATGAGTTTGCTGAGGTATACAACCTGATCCAACAAACATCGATTGGGTAGAACTTATATATGCCAGGGACTGAGCTAGGCACTGAAAATACAAGGCAAAAGGAAAAAAAGACACTGCCCTCAAGGATCTTGCTGGGAGTCCATATTTCAGTTTCCAGCACTGCATCCTGGTAGACATGTCAGGCAGTTAGAAATGAGGGCCTGGAGCTCCAGAGAGAGTTCGGGGCTGAAGATAATTTGGAAATCACCTACACAGAGGTGTGGAAGTGGATGAAAATGTTGGGAGAAATGGGGAAAGGGCCAAGCACAAAAATTTGGGGACTATCTACATTGACCTGAAGCTAGAAAGAACCTCAGGGACCACTTAGTAGGGCTCCCTCCTCTTTATTTTACAGACAAGGAAAGTTAAATGACTTTTATGCCTGATCTCAGGGTTAATACAGGTAGTAAGTGAAAGAAATTGGATTTGGGGGCAGCTAGGTGGCTCACTGAGTAGAGCACCGGCCCCAGAGTCAGGAGGACCTGAGTTTAAATCTGGCCTCAGACACTTGACACACTTACTAGCTGTGCGACCTTGAGCAAGTCACTTAACCCCAATTGCCCTGCCTTCTCCCCTCCAAAAAGTAATAATAATAATAAAAACAAGAAATTGGATTTGAACCCAGGACCTCCTGAAGAGACAGAAGAGCAAAAGGTAGGAGAATCAGATAATGTAGTGGGACTGAAACCAGGGAAGTTTCAAGAAAGAGGGTGTGGTCAATGATATCCAATCCAAAGGTAGCAGAGAAGCCAAGAAGAGGATCACTGATGAACGGGCACCAGTATTGGTGATTGACAGTTCCTTGCTCCTCTGAGGGAGCAGTTACAATGCAGCGATGGGGGAAGAAGTCTGGTTACAAAGGGTTGAAGAGTAAGTGGTTGGTTGGTTGTTGTCCTTTGTTCTCAAAAAAGGACCAAAATGACATCACTAGACCAATATGAGTTCCGAAGGTTCTACCATGGGTCAGACATAAATAATCCATGTGAACATTTGGAGTGGAGATGTCTCTAAATTTGTGCATCTCACATTTTTTGAGCCACTAAAATTTTGAGTAAGTGTTTAGAGAGGAAGTAGAAACATGGACTATTTTTTCAAAAAAGTTTGGTGGGAAAAAGTTTGAAGGGAAAGGGAGAGAAAATAGGATAATTTAAGAAGGAAGAGTTGAGGAAAGACATTTAGGTAAGGGGAGACTCGAAGTCTGAATAGGTATCTGTTTCCTTTTTTCCACTCCTGCCCCCACCAACCCAGTTCCCGTCTTTATCACCCCTCTCACCTGGGCCAAGCCTCTTGATTGGTCAGGAACAGCTGCCAAAGCACATGCCTCAAGCACAGGTCTGACCATGCACCCCTCTGCTCCAATAAACTCCAGTTCTTCTTGATATCTTAGAATCTGTTTGGCTTGAAAAGCCCTAGACAACCTGCCTGCAACCTATTTTTCCAGGCTCATTATACATTACTTCCTTTATATACTCTACAATCCTGCCAAACTGGCCTTCTTGTGGTTCCTAGCACATAACATTTTCTCTCTGTGGCTTGATTGTCCCCTGTGCCTGGAATGCACTTGCTCATCCCCTCTCTTTCTTAGAATCCCTGGAGCCCTTCAAAGCTTAACTCAAATGCCATCTGCCAGGGTACTCAAGGTCTTCTTTGATCACTGCCTTCCCTTCTGAATTACCTTGTATTTAAATTATATACATTTTGTATCTACTTATATTAAAATGTATTGTTTCCCCCGATAGAATGTGAACTCTTGAAGGCTAGACACTGCTTCCTTTTGATTTGTAGCCCAGCGCCAGGCACACGGTAGGTGCTGAATAAATGATTATTGATTAGTTGACCAATTGATTGAGGAAGCTAGTTAAAAGCTAGACACTGAAGATGCAAAGAGTCGTTGGGGACAGTTGCGGGAGAAAGGTCCCTGAGGTAGGATGGGATATGATCCAGAAAAAAAAAGCAGAGAATGAACCTTGGCAAGGAAGAGAGACATTTCTTTCTCAGATGCCAGATGAATGGATGAGAAGGAAGGTGAAAACACATAGGGCTTTTGTGATAGAAAGGAAGCATGTAAAGTAGGAGTCATGGTGTTCCAGAGAAAGTGGAGGGGGAAGTGTGTGTGTGTGTGTGTGTGTGTGTGTGTGTGTGTGTGTAATGGATGAAATTAAAGGCTTGAGAAGTGTGTAAATATTTTGGAACTCTGATTGCAGGAAGTCAATAAAGGGATGGCTGAGAAGCAATAAAGTCCCCCACCAAGACTGGAGCATGTGCACCTTTGGGTACCTTCAGCATAATTTTTACTTTCTACAACAATGTTTGCCAGCTAAGGCCTGGGCATGCAAAGAATGGTTAGTAGGGGTTACCAAGAGTTGAGAATTTTTAAAGTGAGAGTAGCACAAAATTAAGGGGGCAAGGGATTCTAGGGTGGTGGTGCTGACCAAATTTTTGAAATGGCCTAAGACCATCCCATCCTTGGTACCTAATCTCATTTGATCTAAGCAGCTAAGCAGGATCGGGCCTGGATAATACTTGCCTGGGAGACTGTCTGGGAATATTGGTGCTATAGACTTTTCCTTGAGGGGAAGTGTGAGTATGGTGTAGTACAGAGCTTCTTAAACTGTGGGTCTCGAAGAATTTGACAACAATAAATGGTTTCTGAACACGCAATGATCAAAAACTAATTAAAAATCAAATGCGTAATGAATCCGTGGTGTTTCTGGCAGCGTTTGCCCATGTTGCATTGAGCAACTTCACTGCAGCCTTGGTTCTGAACACAAAGTAAACACAGGCTTTGTACTGCTCATGCCCTCAGGTCACGCCATGCCAACAAATGCTGCCAAAAAGAAAAGGGGTTGCAGGTGGGAAAAGTTTAAGAAGTTCTGTGCAGTAGATAGAATGCTGGGTCAGAGTCAGGAGGACCTAGGTTCAAGTCCCACTTATGCTTGGCACGTAGTAGGAATTTAATAAATGTTTGTTAGTGGTGTGTCCACTGATAAGCAATCCAACCTCTCTCATCCTCATTTTTCTTATCTGTACAATGAAGGGGGAAGACTAGATGGCATATGAGGTCCCTGTCAACTCTAGATCTATGATCCTATCCATATTCTTATGATCATGGAGTTCTGCCTGGGTAGGAAAACAAATATCATGGAGGATCAATGGCCTAGAAAAATAGAGAGGTCACAGTGAAGATAGAAAGAAGTTTCCAGGAATGAAGGAATGGAGAAAGAAGAGTAGATGATATTGGTAAGTGGGGGTGGGGTGGGGAGTGTTAGAGTTCATATTCTTAGAGTTGGAGTCATTTTAAGTGATCTCAGGAGAGTGGCTAAAGAGGAATGCCCATGAAAGTAATTGGAATCGAGAAGGACAAAGAAATCAGAGGCTGGGGGGATCCATATAGATGTTATGCTTCAGGGTTGATGCCTGAGGACGAGGAAAAGAGAAAAACTGAGTCAGGTGCAAAAGGAAATTGACTGAGAAAAACCAAAAGAGAAAAAACTGAATCAGGTGCATTGAAGAAAGTGGGAGTGTCCTGGAGGCTTGAAATGTCCTAAGTTCAAAGAGAAAATGGTATTATCTGATGGCATGAATGTCAAAGGAGGAGTGGCTGCTAAGTGATGATGGAAGCAGCAATAAGGAATGAGCGTGGCAACCCCTCCCTCCTGACCCTGTGAGTCAGGAGGAGACAGGAAAAAAAATCTACTTCCACCGAGAGAGGATTTCAAGGGATATGGTATCACCAAGGAACTGACAGGTTTCCTTTGATTCGAGGAAGTGGGAGGAACATCCAAGAAAACACCAGAGGATGCAAGGGAATTTGTTTACAATAGAACGAAGTCCCATGGAAAGGGCTAAAAGAGGGATGGATAGATAGGTATCAGAGAACTGGAGAGGAGTGCTAGCTGAATAGGGATGAGAGTATAGAAGAAAAAAGTGGAAGGAAAGGGTTTGAACCTAGGACAACACTTGAGACAGTATGGTATAATGGTTAGCATACTGGGCTTGGATTTAGGAAGACCCAGGCTAATCTCCAGCCTCTACCATGTACTGCCTTTGTGAATGTGGGAAAGTCATGTTATTGCTCCAACCCTTAGTTTTTCTCCCATGAAAATGGGATTAAAAATACCTGTAATATCTGCCTCAAAGAATTGTTGTGGGACTCAAGTGAGGAATGGAAAGCATCTGATAAACACTGACATGCTATATGTGTAAATGTCAACTCTTATCATTACTTCTTGATAACAATGTTAGTGTACCCTTCCCCTCCACCCCCAACCTGGAATTTATTTTATATGTTTTAAAATATAGTATATTTGTATAAAAGTGGAAGGCTTGATAAGAGTGGAAACATTTTAAAATATTGGCTATAAGGAATCAATAAAAGGCTTTCTGAGAGGCAGCAAAGGCCCATCTGAGACTGGAGCACATGACTCTATAGTGGGCACCTTTAGCTCTGGCTTTTTTTTTCTCTAACGATGTTTTTTGCCAGTTTCTCCTGATAAACTTCCCCTGATAAAATTCCTTCAGGGCAGGGATTGTATCATTTTTGCCTTCATATTCTCAGTCCTTAACATAGAGTTTAATTAAATATTTATTTATTGTTTTTAATAGGAATAAGGAAAGAAAGAGGGAAGGTGACTGAAAGCCCTACAAATAACAGGCGGGTAGAATTTTGTTCTTGGAGGAGTTTGCATTAGAAGTAATGATTGTCTTTGACGGCCAATGTGTTTTCTAGAGTGATAGAGGATAGAATCAGAAACAATAGGTCTTAACTGCAATGAAGCAGAGAGAATGTTTACCTGACTCCAAGGTTCATGGTGACATTAGAGCTGGTGTTAATGCCATTGGTGAGTTAATGAGCCACTGCACTAATGGTAGTGTGGGATGCAGAGAAGTCTGAGTCAAGGAAGAGTTTACTAAGTGCCTACTACATTATGTGGTAAGTGCTGAAGATACAGAGAGAAGCAAAAATACACTCCCTGCTCTCAGTTTATTGGTGGAAAAATATGTGATTAATCACGTACCAACAAGATATATACAGGGTAAATTTGGAGTAATCTCAGAGGGAAGACACTAAGATTAAAGAGAACTGGGAAAGACTTAGAAGGCTGAACTTTATCTGGGACTTGTAAGTCATACTTCTTACCTTCAAAGAGTTGACAATCTAGTTGTGGAGACAAGACCAACCCACATGGAACAGAGAACAATGAAATGCTGAGCTGTATGATGCTGGCACAGAGTACTTAAATGAGGTTAAGGGAAGGTCTGAGATCAGGGAGATCAATATGAGTCATAAGCAAGGTGGGACTTGAGTCGGCTTTGAAGGGTAAGTAGATCTAGGTAAGCAGAGAGAAGAAAGAAAAGGCCTTGGGGGAGTGTGGAGGAGAGTGTAAATAACAGTGTTAAAAATATGGAGGTGTGAGAGACCTCTGAAGGATCCAGTCCTAGGCCTTAGGCCACATCCCTTTCTAGGAGCTCCAGCTTCTCCTCTTCAAACTTCCAAGGGACTACATTAGGCCCCATGACCTTCATTTCTCATCATGTTCTCAACTTCGCTAATCACTGCATCCCACTGATCTCCACACGACTCCTTCCTCTGTGTCTGCCACATGTTATCTGTGGCAGTTTTCTTATTTGTAGGATAATCTCATACATCCCTGATCCTAAAGTTCATCAGGTTTAACTTGGCTCTCCGTGGTCTTCTTTAGTAATAACAATAATAGCTTGCATTTATGTAGTGCCTTAAGATTTACAAAGTGCTTTATGTATGTTATCCTTAGGCTAAGGTCTCTGGCCCCCTCATGGTCCCAGGATGGCCTTGTCACTCCTGGAACACACCAAACCAGTTTGGGGATTTTTCCCATTTGGGTCCTCCTCGTGTTGCTCACTCCCCATTCTACCATAAGAGTATCTCTCTCAGCCAGTCAAGAAGTTTCCTGCTTGAATAGTGGGTAGAGAGTGCGCTGCCTAGGTTACTGGATAACCCCTTAGCTAAAGTATATGCCCCCCTCTCTCCAACCAAGGAAAATGTAAGCAGTGTTCCTATAACTTCAAAATCAGGATAATTAAACACCCCCAAAGTTTACAAAAACCAGCCCTTTAATAACAGAAGAGATCTGTGACTGTCTTTGAAAAGTTAGGAGGCAGCCTAGCTTGGAGCATGGAGAATTAACCAAGGCAGAGGTCCCTTGGAGCCCAGAGATACTGGCAGAGGTGTGCTGGAGCCAGCTGGAACTAGCTTGGTAGCTGGTTGTTAAATTTTCAATGTAAGCATTTATACCTTGGAAATTGGCAAATGCTACATATCAGGGCTTGCCAAGGTGTAAATGCTCTCATTTAGAATGAACAATTAGCTCTTCAAAGCCTGTTCAGGTGGCTATAGCACTCTCCTAGAACTGGTCTTCTCTCTGTTTCTTGCACACCTCTGTGCTATGTCTGATGGAATGTCCCCCTCTGTCACCTCTCCTCGAGCACCACCATCTCCTTTTCTGATCTCTCCAATTGCTAATATTCTCCCTCCTTTAATGTCTCCCCTCATTAGTTAACCAGTATTCATGCTGCCTACATTTATTCTTTATAATCTTACATGTGTACATTTTATCTTCCCCAATAGAATGTAATCTCCTTGACAGTAGGGATTGTTTGATTTTTTTTTTTTGCTTTTATATCCTCTTATCTCAAATGAGATATTGTAAATCATTTAGCACAGTTCCTGGCACATAATAAATGTTTGTTCCCTTCCTTCCCCCCACCAATGCCTAACAGTCTTTGTGACATAGTAGGTGCTTAATGTATGCCTATAGATTATTTGACTGTTA
Organism: Trichosurus vulpecula; assembly: GCF_011100635.1. NCBI lineage: Eukaryota > Metazoa > Chordata > Mammalia > Diprotodontia > Phalangeridae > Trichosurus > Trichosurus vulpecula. The sequence goes on along the minus strand of NC_050576.1, from coordinate 101,857,549 downwards.
TATCTTTCAAGGAATCTTGAATAATTTTGATGCATGGATGGGAGACACTGTTGGAATAGAGTCTTTAGGGTGAGATTTTGCTCTATTGCATCAGTTTTTTTTAAAATCAAGAAACTATTAGCATAGTGAGACCTCATATTTTCTAAATTTTTTGGTCAATTGTGTGATGTTAAAGATATAGTTTGTTGTAGAATATGTATATGTCATTGTGTTGTGGAATATGTATATGTTACATCTATCTATCTATCTGTCTATCTACATATAGATAGATAGATAGATATTTTAGCTAAAACAATTGGGACAACTTTGGGCAAGTCACTTAACCTCTGTTTACCTTAGTTTCTTCAATTGTAAGATGGAGATAAGGGTTGTGAAGGTCAAAGGAGAGAATACTTGTAAGGAGCTGGGCATAACATCTGGCACAGAGTAGGTGCTATGTAAATGCTAGCTGTTATTTATTATTATTATTTTTAGTTGTGTAGGTCACTACTTGTTGATGTTCTTTTTTTCTGTCTCAAGTCATGTTTTTATTCTTCAGTGAGATGTTTTAACCTCATGACAATCCAATGAACAGCCTCAGGGTTTCTCCCAACTGCTGTATAAAATCCACTCATCCATTCAAAACAAAGTATGAAAAATAATCCACCCAATATGGTGGTTTTCTAAAGTTACTATAGCCAAATGTGCTTAAAACAATATCAGGAAAAACAGTGGAATCCATGTATCTGTTCTCATAAAAGCTAAAGAACAAGTTATTTACAATTCTAAATTTATAACCAATTTCTGAAGGTCAAGGCAGCTTTCTTATTCTCCGGTTTTGTTGACGTTCTTTTGATCAGCTTTTGGGGAGTAATACTCCAACGTCCCCCTGCCCCACCTTTAGTATCTTCACTTTTTTCAGATACTTGTGAATTGATTCCCCAACACTCACAATACTGCCACTTCCAGCAGAGATCTCTCTGTGCACTTGATCTAGTCTGAGTGTTTCATTTTTCCTAGTTAATGCCATTTCTGCCTTCTAGATAAGCATATCCAGTAGAGTTAAAGTTCAAGTATAGTAGCTCCACTTTTCTCCATGGTGAAAGTAGTAATTTAAAAAAATCTTTGCAGGTATTTTCCATTTTTCTTTGATTTGCTGCCCTCTTTCCGTTTTCATACTTTAATGTCTTCGGGTTGACTTTGCTGAAGTGGTTCTCTCATCAAGTCCCTCTAAACTGATTCTACCCTCCACTGCTTATTTCAGCTTTTTGATCTTCCATCACTTTTGTCTGTGAAATTTTACAAACAAGTTTATATTTCGAACTGATTCTGCCTTTCACTACCATTTCTTTCCATTCTGCCAAATAAGTTAAATATTTGATGACCTAGTTATTTTGTAGGGCCTTTTGGTCTCCTTGTTATGATAATTGACTTAACATGAGTTAAACTTATTTGTGGGGTTAATATATTCTGTGTCTATGTCTTTTCTTCCATCCATTACCCATTTATCATTATTTTAAGAAATGGTTTAGATTATATCCAGTTAGATAAGTTCAAACAATAGGATTGTTTTAATTTTGTGTCATTTTTTATCATTTTTATTATCACTTCCAGCTACATATTAAATTTGATCTTTATTCCAATAATTTAGTGGTCTGACTGAATAGATAAGTTCATTTAGAACTAACTCCTACATCACTCATGAGTTGTTCCTTCTCTGTTAAAATATAGTCAATTTCATTATTTATAGTGCTATTCAGGACTCAACATGTCTAGTCCTTGTCAATTTCTTTTCTTTCTTTTTTCCCTTTTTTAAGCTTTTGTTTAGCACTTCCCCCCAGTTACATGTAAAAATAAATTTTAATATTCATCTTTAAAACTCTGAGTTTCAAATTTTCTCTCCTCCCCCCTCCCCACTCCCTATCATTGAGAAGGCAAGCAATTCAATATAGGTTATACATGTGTAGTCATGTAAAACACATCCACAATGGTCATGTTGTGAAAGAAAACATAGACAAAAAACCTCAAGAAAAATAAAGTTAAAAAATATGCCTCAATCTGTATTCAGACACCACTAGTTCTTTCTCTGGTGGTGGATAACATTTTTTTATCATTAGTCCTTCAAAGTTGTCTTGGATCATTGTATTGCTGAGAATAGCTAAGTCATTCACAGCTGATCATCTACAATATTTCTGTTACTTTGTAAACAGTACATTTCACTTTGCATCAGTTGATGCAAGTCTTTCCAGGTTTTTCTGCTCATCATTTCTTATAGTACAATAGTATTCCATCATAATCACACACTACAACTTGTTCAGCCATTCCCTAATTGATGGGCCTCCCTTCAATTTCTAATTCTTTACCCCCAGTAAAGAGATGCTATAAATATTTTTGTATGTATAGGTCCTTTTCCTTTTTCTTTTTTATCTTTTTTGGGATACAGACCTAGCAGTGATATCGCTAGGCCAAAGGGTATGCATGGTTTTATAGCCCTTTGGGTATAGTTCCAAATTGCTTTACAGAATAGCTGAATCAATTCACAACTCCACCAACAATGCATTAATTTATTTTCTTGAAGAAAGCATACTTAATTTAGAAGCATGAGGCCTCTATGTAATCCAAAAGTCTTTGACCACTCTTTCCTTATTCCTGTCCTATGTTTCTTAATAGATTTCTCACTCTTCTCACCTCTTCCTCCTTTTACATTTAAGTCTTCCTCTACAAACTTCAAACATTCAAAGTGATTGTTGATTTAATTTTGAGTGTCTAATTGAATTTTTCAATTAATTTGTACTTCTTCATCCTCTGCCACAAATATTGGTGCATAAGCTGTGTTATTTTGCACATACTTATCATGAGCACTATAATATAAGCCAATCAAGTTACTTACACAATAATGTTTCTTTTTGACTTTGGATACATGATAAAGGCAATGCTTACAGTCCCTTTATTTGCCTCTCCAAGGAGAATCTGTGAGACATCCTTTCATTTGGCTGCAACTTTCTTCTGCTTTCTCTTATAGCAAGAATGCCATAATTGACATGACTAACTTCCTTCAGTAATATGTCCACTTGTGGATCAACAGAGCTCATATTTTGAGTACTGCCATCACAGCAGATATATAGGAAGGATGGCACCAAGGGCCATTTTATATCTTTGTTTTATGGGTTACCATTAAACAGACAGTCACATACTTAAAGGAACTGACAAGGGAAATGCAGTCTGTTTCCAATTATCTGTGTCAATGGAGGGCTAGCATGGTCCAGGTAATCCAAAATAGCATGTGGTCTTTTTTTTGTGCAAGGTAACTGGGGTTAAGTGATTTTCCCAGGATCACAGAGACAGTAAGTGTTAAGTGTCTGAGGCCAAATCTGAACTCAGGTCCTCCTGATTCTAGGGCTAGTACTGTATTCATTGCACCACCTAGCCACTCCCTATAGCAGGTGGTCTTAAAATCCAGTGCTGCCTGGGTTTGAAATGCATGACATCATTTTGAGGACATCAAATTACTCTCATTGGGTATGTACCATCACACAGATTTTCATGATCACAGGATTTTGGAGTTGGAAAGAGCCACCACCATTCCTTTAGAGTTAGGAGGGAAGTGTGACAACCCAGGCCAACCAACAGATAAAGAAATCCCCAATATAACTTAATGGTTCCAGAAGCAATCTAGGCGGTGGGTGAAAGTTAACCTAGGGTGCAAAATGACTGTGAATTATACTTCTGTATACTCTAAAAAAGCACACAAGAGACACTTACTAATCACTCATTAGATGACTGATTCATTGGCCATAGATAGTCTATACTGTACATGATTCATATCTGGTTGAGAAAAGACTTGCTGTGCTTTAGAATTGTGATATACATATTGTATCATCAGCACCCAGTCCCCTAGGCTTTTTAGTCCTTCCTAGCTGCTCCTCTCCTTTCTGAAAGGTTTACCACATCTTAAATGTCTACCAACTCTTTGCTCTTCCTATTGGTTGAATGTGTCCCAATCAAATACTTCCTAACCCTTTTGAGAATTGTCTTATTTGGAACTTTAGGGGAAAGGGAAGATGTTCTCTCCCCTATCTCACTTTCAGTCTTTTCCAGGGTCTTGGCTGGGGTGGGGAGCAGGGGGGAGAAAGAGGCAGAGAGAGACAGAGAGAAACAGAAAGACAGAGAGAGACACAGAGACAAAGAGAGACAGAGACAGAGACAGAGAGAGACAGAGAGATGGAGAAAGACAGAGACAGAGAGAAACAGAGACAGAGAGAGAGAGAGACGGAGTGAGACATACATATAGAGACAGAAAGAGACAGAGACAGAGAGAGAAAGAGAGAGAGAGAAAAAGAGAGAGAGAGAGAGAGAGAGAGAGAGAGAGAGAGAGAGAGAGAGAGAGGGGAGGGGAAAAGCTGAGCCTCATATGGAAAATGGAGATGATCATACTTGTATGTAGTACAGTACCTATTGGTACTTCATAAGGCTAATACATTTTAGGGCTGGGAGTGACCTTAAATTCAACCCCCTCAAGTTACAGATGAAAAAAATGGAGTCACAGAGTAGTTAAGTGACTTACTGTCAGTGGAGAGCCTTGAAGCCAAGTCTTCCTGACCCCACATCCAATACCCTATCCACAACACCGTATTTCCTCTCAGTTGTGAGATTCATTTAATTTCATTTAATTAATTCATTTAGGGAAAAGCTCTTATTAAAGTCCCCTACCTCTATATTATCTGAACAGCTGTATGATCATGAGTGAGTCAGTCAACCAACCAGTGTTTATTAAGTGCCTGCTCTACTCCACTGTAATAAGTGCTAGGGACACAAAGAAAGGGAAGACGCCATTTCATCTCTGAGTCTCAGTTTCTTTATCTGAAAAATGGGAATAATAGTAATACCTGTAGGATCTGCCTTGTGTCATGGTTGTGAGGTCTCCTTTAATAAATCTCTCAAATTAGATCATATATTTGAAATGCTTTTCAACCTTTAGAGCACTATATAAACGGTAGTTATTACCATCTTCTGTAACGTGGGAATGATAAGGTACCACCTACTTAATACAGCTGTTGTAAGGAAAGCACTTTATAAATTTTGTAGCGCTGTGAAAACATGAACTATTCCTAGTATTCTAAATAGCATTAGAGTGATGCAGCCTAAGGTTGCATTGGCTTGCTCCTTGACGTACCATGATATTGACTCCTACTGAGTTTTTAGTACAGTATAATCATTTTCTACATGATCAGTCAATAAACATTTATTAAGTACCTACTATGTGCCAGGCACTGTGGTAAGTGTTGGGGTTACACAAACAGGCAGAAAACAGTCCCTGCCCTTAAGGAGTTTACAATCTAATGAAGGAGCTTACCCTTCTATTATTATCCACACCTAATGGATAATAATAGTAACAACAGATAACATGTGTATGGCACTTACTATGTGCCAGACTCTGTGCTAAATGCTTTACAATTATTATCTCATTTGATCTTCACAACAATCCTGAGAGATAGGGCTATTAATTATTCCCATTTTAAGATGAGGAAATCCAGGCAGACAGATTAAGTGACTTTCCCAGGGTCACACAGCTAGTAAATGTCTGAGACTGGATTTGAACTCAGATCTTCTTGCCACTGTGCCACCTACTCATCTGATCATAAGAATTGTAACCAATCACACCTTCCTTATCCCGCACATGTGCTGTTGAAGTTTTGAATCCAAATGTAGAACTTTTCCTTATTAAATTTCTGATTATTAGATTTCCTCTCCCTTCCCCCTCCCATTGTTCTAGCCTGTTTGGGATCTTTTGGAATCCTGATTCTATCATCCTTAGCATTAGCTTCTCTCTCAGCTTTGTGTTATCCACAAGTGTTAAGCATGCCATCTATACCTTCATTATTGAAAAGAAAAATGTTTGACGGTCCATGGCTAATGATAGATTCCTGGGGCACTTCACTGGAGACCTTCCTCCAGCTCGGTATTATTGCCTGGCAAAGAGTAAACACTTAATCAATGCTTGTTGATTGATTTTGATTTCTTAATCTCTTCTCGTTGGGTCTAATAATTCACTTAGTTCTGAATCCACCTAATTATGCTACCTAAGCCATATTTGCCCATTTCATAAGGACAACATAAGAAGCTTCATCAAATGCCTTGCAGAAATCCAGAAATATTATATCTGTGATGTTATCCTGATTTAGCATAATGCTTGGCACACAATAATTGCCTGATAATTTTTTTTCATCATCCATCCAGGTCTTGTCACCTAGTGACAGAAAAGGGAATGAGGTTAGTTTGGAATGACCTGGTCTTGATGTACCTATTATGAGTCTTAGGGCTCAGCATTAGGAAATATTGCTTCCATTGCTAAGGGCTCACAAACCATTCCTATAATAACACATTCTAGAAATTTTTCCTGGAATAGATAGTAAGCTCAGCAATCTGTAGCTTGAAGAATTTAGTTTTTTATCTTTTTTGAAAGTTGGGGCAAAATTGGTCCATCTCCAATAGAGCAGCATCTTTCCCCTTCTCTGGGATTTTTCAAAAATCACATGGTACTCACACAGATACTTCTCTTTGTCGAGCAGGGTCCAACAGACTACTAAGCACATTCCGAGAATTCCAGTGGTAGATCTTCCCAAGTCAAGCTTTCTGGGGATTGTTCATTAACCCCGTGCAACATCAACACAGAAGGAGGAGAGTGGAGGAGGAGAGGGTGACTGTTTCTTCTTTCTTTCCACAGAAAAACAAGATGCAAATTTAGTCCCTGGGCTGGGAAGATAGCGCTCTAGCTCCTGATAACCACGTTTCCTCCCTTTCTTCACCTTCTCCTTCATAAGCTTTAATCCTAATGATGTCTTTCCCTTGCTCTTCTGTCTCAGGTTCTTATAGCAGATTCCTTTCACCATAGCTAAAGATAATCCTGCATTCTGGCTGCCTCCATGCCTGGAATGCTCTCCCTCCTATCTCCACCTCCAGGCTTCCTCGGCTACCTTCAAGTCCCAGCTAAAATCCTACCTTCTGTAGGAAACCTTTCCCCATCTCCTTTGATTCTAGTGCCTTCCCTCTGATGGTTATTTCCAACTTCTTGATTATCCAATTTGTTTGCATACAGTTTGTGTGTTGTCTTCTCCATTAGACTGTGAGCTCCTAGAGAGCAGGAACTGTCTTTTACCTTTATATCCCCAGAGCTTAGGACAGTGCCTGACACACAGTAGGCTCTTAATAAATGTTTATTTTTAAAAATTCAAAGAACACTAGAACCAGGAGGGATCCTAGGAATCATAAGACTATAGATGAAGACCTTAGAGGAGAGATAGTACAACCCCATTATTTTATAGATGAGGAAACCAAAGCCCAGAGATGTTACTGGCTTCCTCAGGGTCACACAGATAGCAAGTTGCAGAGCCATGATTTGGACTTGGGTCCCCAACTCCAAACTCAGGATGATCATCTAGTCTAATCCTATCCCCTTTCTGTGTTACAAATGAAGAAATTGAGGATCAGAGAGATGAAGTCCAAGTTTGCACGGCTAATTAGGGGCAGAAGCTGGATCAGATGAGAATACAGTGTTCTTTTTATTACACCTTACAGCCTCGTTCTTATTCTGGCCTTGTTCTTACTTCTTGGCAAAAACCAAGCCAGGGTTAAGTCAGGATTATGGTCATTTTATAAGATTAAATTATATTGTAATTAATACCATTAACATCAATAGATCATAATTCTGTAGGATTCTCTTTCAAGGAGTTCAAGGTACATGATATCACTTAACTCAACCATCTCCCTATGTAATAGGGAGAGGGCCAGGACAATTTTCCTCATCAAAAGCTCAAGCGGAACTGAGGCCCAGAGAGCTTAAGTGACTTACAAATGGTCACCCAGTTTGTCATAGGCTGAGCCAGGAGGAAAGCTCCAAATTTCCATATAGTCCAGCATTTTAACCCCCGGCTGACTTTTGGTGACAAGCAATGTGATTCCAGATACTGCTTGTTGCTACTCAAGTTATTTAAACCAAGGTGAAACAACAACCCTAAAGAGACATTGGAAGCTGCTAATTGTTACAAACCATGGTTTTTAGATTTCAGATACTTGTGCCAAGAGAGCCTACCCTCCTCCCACCATCGTGCCCTTTCCCAAACCTTTACCATCACACACCCATACACCTAGCATTTCTCACAGCCTGGGTGGTCCCCCCCCCACCAGACTCTATCCAGCCTGGCTCATTCTGTTTTTCCACCTTCTCCTTCAGTCCCTGCCCCCTCCTTTTTGAACCTTACATAGGACTTAAAAATGTTATTTATTTTAAACACTTTTTCTTTTTAAATTCTGAGTTCCAAATTCTTTTTCTTTTTCCAACCTCCTCCCCCATCCACTGAGAAGGCAAGCAATATGATATTAATTATATGTGTGAAATTATGCGAAACCTACTTCCATATTGACCATATTTCCAGAAAAAAGGAAGAAAAAGAAAGTGAGAAAACTATACTTCATTTTGCCTTCAGAGTTTATCAGTTCTCTCTCTGGAGGTGGGTAGCATATTTTCAACATGAGTCCTTTGGAACTGCCTTGGATCGTTGTATTGATCAGCATAGCCAAGTCTTTCACAGCTGATCATCTTCACAACATTGCTGTTTCTGTGCATGATGGTCTCCCAGTTCTTCTAACTTCACTTTGCATAGGACTCAGTTTTGCAAACTCTCTTCTAATACATTTTCCATATAATGTTGTTATCTCACAGAATCGTGTTATCATGAAAAAGTTATCTCACATATCACAGACTCTCCAAGTTGGAAGGGACTTCAGGGGAGTCCAATGCATACGTGAACAAGATTCTCCTCCTACTATGTCCAAGGGCCCATCTAACCTTTGCTTAAAGCTCTTTTGGATAACTTGATTTATTAGGAAGTTTTCCCATTTATACCCACTTCTATAATTTCTACTTGATGTTTCTGGTTCTTCCCTTTAAGGTCAATTGGAACAAATCTCATCCCTCTTTCTCATGACATCTCTTCAAACACTGGAAACAGCTATCATCCCTCCAAGTGTTCTCTTCTTCAGGCTAAACCTATTTATTTCCTTTAGTGGACATTCCTACAAAAGAGGCTATTTGCCAGTAATTTACAGTTGGGTATATTAAGGCCCAAAGAGGTAAGGTCTGACTTCTGCCAGACAAGTGACTGAACTGACATTAGAACTCACTCTATAGTAAGAGCAAAAAATACCTGAAATCCTTCTGGCTAACCCTTCTCTAATTATACATATGGAAACCACTGGGCCACCTAGGGATTGAAGATCCAAAGGACCCAGCTCCCCAGTCATCTTCTCCCAATATATCTAAAGGAAAGTAAGCTCCTTTCTGAAAGCCAAGGTGTCAGGTTAAGTGTCAGCTCTGGTCCCAGGAAGAGGAGGAGGAGGGAGAGGTTGTATTATTTTTAAATTATGATGCATGGATGTGTGCGCTGGAGCCAGGGAGGAAAGATGTGGGAGGAACCTGTCTCTCTTCTCTCAGTCTCCCAATCACCTGCTGAAATGTCTAGAGCCAGGAGATCTCTCTTGTCCTTGACAAGCTGCTAGTGGAGTGTGCCACCCCCACCTTCCTCTACTGATTGGAATCTGTTCCAGATTGGTAGCTAGTCACAAGATTCAGTGTTCAGTTTCTTTTCTCAATCCTTGGAATCAGGAGCAATACTGGAGAACTCAAAATAGGTCATGGAGAAGGGGAGGTAGGGAGGAATAAGAGAGAGGGAGTACCCAATTGTGTACTAACCCTTTCAGCAACTTCTTAGACAAGCCAAAACTGAGTTTAGGTCAGTGGTTATATAACAGAGCAAAGTTAATTGGCTCACATGGCAGTCTCATCGGCAGTTTCAACCCATGACTTTAGGCTCATTAACAAGATGGGTTAACCAACTGGAGAAATATCTATCCTGCCAGACAAGTGTCTTTCTGATTGGAGAATTATTAATATTATTATTTTTTTGCATTAAAAAGGGTGGTAGAAGCCTTCTTTGTAAAAGGTGGGATTTTATTTTTAAAAATTTATTTATTTTTCCCACTTAATAGTATCTTATTTTTTCCAATTACATGTAACAATAGTTTTCAATATTCACTTTTAAAAGATTTTGGGTTCCAAATTTTTCTCCTTCCCTCCTCCCCAAGATGGCAAGCAATCTGCTATAGGCTACATATGTACAGTCATATTAAACATATTTCCACATTAGTCATGTTGTGAAAAAGGAATCAGAACAAAAGGGAAAAACCACGAGGAAAAAAAACCAAAAATAAAAGAGAAAGAAAATAGCCTGCTTTGCTCTGTATTCAGACTCCATAGTTCTTTCTCTGGATGTGGATAGCATTTTCCACCATGAGCCTTTTGGAGTTGTCTTAGGTCATTGTGTTGCTGAGGAGAGATAAACCTATCAAAACTGGTCATCACACAGTGTTGCTGTTACTGTACACAATGTTCTCCTGGTTCTGTTCCCTTCACTCAGCATCAGTTTGTGTAAGTCTTTCCAGATTTTTCTGAAATCTGCTTGCTCATCATTTCCTATAGCACAATAGTATTCCATTACGTGGAGAATTATTTTTAAGTAGCAATTATCAGTGCCCAAGTGGAACAGCTGAACACTGATGGCACCCTCTGGCACTATATTTATCTAGGCTCTCTTATTTCCCCTGGTAGCTAGGTGTCTCAGTGGGAAAAGTGCTGGGTCTGGAGTCAGGAAGACTCATCTTCCTGAGTTCAAATCTGGCCTCAGACACTTACTAGCTGCGTGACCATGGGCAAGTCACTTCACCCTGTTTGCCTCAGTTTTTTTAATCTATAAAATGAGCTAGAGGAGGAGATGGCAAATTGCTGCAGCATCTTTGCCAAGAAAACCCCAAACGGGGTCACAAAGAGTCTGAAATGACTAAAACAAATCTTACTTCCATCCCACTCACCCTAACTAGATTGTATTTTTTGAGGTCAGAGATCATCATTTTTCCTTTTTGTCCATCACACCCTAGCCCAGTGATTCGTGGTGTAGTAGAAAGGACCTGGATTTGAAATAATAGGGCCTGTATGTAGTGGGAACTTAATGAAGGTTTGCTAAATGAATAAATGAATGAATGATACTATGGGAGAGTGGAAGGGCATTGATTCACAGTTAGGAGACCGGAGTGCAAACCCAGGCTCTGACATTTATTAGCGGTGTGTGTGATCTTGGGCAAACCACTTAACCTCCTCTTCTGCCTCAATTCCCTCATCTGTAAAACTGGGATAACATCATTTGCACTATACTTCATGTAATCATAAGTCTAGAGCCAGAAGAGATGTTGTAGTTCATTTCGTTCTGCCTCCTTATTTATAGTTTAGAAAACTGAGGCCTGAAGCAGTTAAGTGGCCTGTCCAAGGTCATACAGCTAGGGAGGATCAGAGATGGGATTTGAACTCAAGACTCTTGATCACACGTCAATCAACATTCTTTCTAAGGTAGCATGTTACCTCCTCCTCCAAGAATGACTGTGGGGAGGTGCTTTATAAACCTTAAAACCCTTGGCAATCTACAACTGTTACCATCTACCAATTCTTCTATACTGAAGATGTATATGTATATGTGTATATATGTATACATATGTATATGTAAACATGAATATAAATATATACATATATACACATATACATACATATATATACATGTATACACACACACATATATATTATATATGTATATATACCACTGTGCTGGGGGCTAGGAAAGGGAGAAGAGGAAGGGAATAAGCATTTATTAAGCACTTACTGTGAACCAGCCACTCTACAAAGCACTTTGTAAACATTACCTCATTTGATCCTCGTAACAATCCTGGGAAATAGGTACTATTATGATTCCCATTCCACAGCTCAGGAAACTGAGGCAGATTTGAAATCAAGTCTTTCTGACTCCAGACTCCAGGCCTAGCACTCTATCCACTGAGCCGCCTAGCTGAAAGAACTGCTACCTCTTTTCTTTCTAGGCCCCAAAGCATGCAAGTTTGTACCAAGAACTATAGGAATCATGCCTTCTTTGTGACCTTTCTCACTACCCTCTCAGACATTTAGCCTCTAAGAAATAGGAGAGTCATTGAATGCTATTAGTCCCCCAAATGCAGCTCTGACAGTCTATAATGCCTGCAGCTCCTCGTTCCGTCTTTACACTCTGCCTTGGAAGGAGGAGGAGAAGAAGGAGGAGGAGGAGGAGGAGTGGATGTAACCTTGATAGTGAGTTGGCATGAGATCTAGGTTCCAGTCAGGACTAAGTCATTTGACCCACTGTGTGACCTAGCCCAGTTGCTCGGATTTTCTGGGCACCTGTAAAATGGAAGGGTTGGATTAGATCATCTCCAAGGTACTTTCCAAGTCTGAAGTTCCGTGATTCTGTGACTTGGAATGTGCTCATTGTAGGTCGACGTGCTCTGAACTGTGGGAAGAGAGGAGAGAGAGAAAAGAGTATAAAGAAGGGTGGTCAAGGGCTGGACCAGGAGTGATCAGTCAAACACTCAAAATAAAGAATTATTTATTAAATGCTTGCTATGTGTCTACCACTGTCCTAAGCACTGGGGATACAAATACAAAGATAATCCTTGCCCTCAAAGAACTTAAACTCTAATGGGGGGACAACATGGATTGAAATAGGTAGAAACAAGCTACACAGAGTAGGATTCCAGGTAAAGTTTGAGAAGACTTATATGAACCAATACAGAGTGAAGCAAGCAGAACCAAGAATAATAAGTACAACGATTTCCACAACGAAAAGGGAAAATTAACCCAATAAAATGAACCTAAATACTCTGTAGTTATGCCTGAGCTTCTTCCAGAAATGAGCTAGGAAGATCTACCTGTCTCTTATTATTGCAGAGTTGGGGAACCATGGGTATAGCATACTCCATATACTGTCAGACACAGTTTATAAGTTGGATGTTTTTGCTTAGCTGTTTCTCCATCCCCCAGGGAACAAAGTAAGGTTCATTGGGTAGATAAGAGGGAGGGATATATTCAGATACAATATGATATAAAAACAAAAGGCATTGATGAAAAATACAGTAAAATATAGTGCCTAGAACTGAATACATTATCATTACAGAGTATAACAGGGATAATTCTTCCCTAGTTATAGACTCTTCCACACTTCAAGGATCCAGGATCTCATCCTTGTAGGCATCTCTTATGCTAGGGCAGACTGCAAGAGTAGTGAGTTTGGGAAGTTAGGGTCCCCGGCAAGGTTGGACTTCACAATAGACTTCATTGTGTGACATTTGTATAAACCGGTTTCCAGGTCAGATGTTAGCACTGAAGAGGTTCAAAGGAAGCTTGGTGGTTGAGCTCTCAGCTCAGCTGTGTTGGGAGCATTGGGGTGGAAAGAGGGAAGGTCAGATGACTTAGTCTCAAAACCCTGCCCTGATATTTCCTAGGTGTAACAATAAGATTTGTGCTACCTACCTCAGAGAGCTGTACTTTGTAAACTTCAAAATGTTATATAAACACCAGTCATTGTTATTACATTAACTTTGGGCAAGTCACGTAGCCTGGCTGGGCATTGGTTAAGCCAGCATAATACTAGGTGACCTCTAGGGTCACCTCAACTCAAGATTTATGATCCTAGGACTGTGAACACTCCTGACCTTGCCCTACTTTTTGGGATATTCTGAAGGTAAAATGAGGTCAAGAACAAAGTGCTTTTAAACAATCCAGAGAAGACGGAGGAGAGGGGACTCCCTAATAGGATACCAGCGGCCTGAAAGAATCCAAAGATTGTCCCATATTCCTCAGGATCAAACTTTTTCTTAATTCCATTTCTTTTTGTTTTGTTTTGTTAAGTTTTGGAGGGGGGAAGGCAAGGCAATTGGGGTTAAGTGACTTGCCCAAGGTCACATAGCTAGTAAGTGTTGAGTATAAACCAGATTGATGAAGCCAGATTTGAACTCAGTGCCAGTGCTCTATTCACCGTGCCAATTCCATTTCTTCAGAAAGAGAAACCGAAGCATGGAGGAGAATACCAACATGACGGTCAGGAACGGAACCCAGGAGTTTGTACCAGACAAGCCTTCCTGCTTAGTCTGAGGCTGAGAGGGAGTCAGGGGCAATGGACCAGGTTGAGCTCTTCTCCCACCCGGGTTTCCTGGATCCTGCTCAGCCCCCTGCCTGCTCCCCCTCCCCACTCTAGGCGCCTGTGTGGGAGGCCCTGGCTGAAGGACAGGGGAATCTGGCTTTGGCAAGAAGGATAAACTTCCCCCGACCCCAGCAGGAGCCTCTCTCTCCCACACAGGGCTCAGCAACCCCACTGGGCTGGAGGATAACTGTAAATCCACCGCCCACGGAGACAGCTGGGTCCAGGGTGCCTCTTGCAGACTTAACCCTTTCCAGGGCTGCTGACCTGCCTCTTGACTGGGTCTTCTGGACTTGGGCCTGTTATCTTCAACACACGTAGTATGAGTGAGAAAGGGGTGGGGGTCATTCAGTGGGCCAACAGGGTGCTTCTGCCCCAATGCACAATGTTTCCCAAACAGTCTAGAATCCTTGGAAGGAAGCTCTGGTATTGTTTATTGTGGGGCTGCTGGGAAGATAGCCAGGCTCCAGTTAACCCTTTGTGAGGTTTGTGGGGAGGATCCTTCTGCAGCAAAGAGGTTATTAAGGTCGTGAGCCTCCTCCATCATGACTAGCATCCAAAGGCCCTTTAATCAACACTAAATAGAGGTGGGAATATGCCCATAGACCTGGTGGGTAACTAGCCACATGAGGAGTACTGAAAGAGACCCTAAAGCATCTTCCCTTCTGATGTGTCATGAAGGTGGCCTTGGCCTTCCCTGAAATTGCCACCATGAAAATCACTAAGGGATTAGGTAAAGGAAGTAGAGGCAGAGACATTGTCTCCAGAAGGCCACTTTAAAAAATATAGCTTGGCTTTCTCATTTATTTATTGTATTTACTTAGTGTATTAGTGATTGGAATGATTTTACACTCTGAGGAAGTATGGTTCCATATGGTGCTGTGGAAAGGACAATAGGCCTGGAGTCAAGAGGCCTGATTTTGATTCCTTGCTCTCACAGTTTGTTAGTTGTGTAACCTACCTCTTGAGACTTCAGTTCCTCATCTGTAAAATGGACATAAAACTTGCATTACCTAGTTCTTGTGGGGAAATCTTAAAACACTATAGAAGTTTGTGTTATTGCTACTTAGTAGATTGCAAACTCCTTGAGGGCAGAAACTTTGAGTTTTCTTTTTTTCCAACTCCATGCTCCCAGTTCTAGTTGGACTGAATGTAGTGGGTGCTTGATCACTGGCCAGTGAAGTCAATTGAATTGTGAGGGCTCTCCCTGCATTGGTGAAGACTACAACCTCTCCACGTCTTGGTAGACAGTCTTCCCATGTTGCTTCTGTTGAAAAAATTCATCCCCAGGTGGCCCACATGTCTGGGAGAGAGCCTTCCCAGAATTAACTATGATTAAATCATGGACCATCCATGGAGGGCTGATAATGGAAACTTTTCTCACTTGACTGAGCTGGCCAAAACTTGTGCATCCTTGTCAAAGTCAAGAGAACCCGGAATCAAGACTGCGGCATGATGAGGTATCAGAGAAGGATGGTGAAGGAAGGAAGCATTGGAACGGCTATACTTTCATATAGTACTTTGGAAGCTCAGTGTAGAAAGTGCCCAGATGAGCACTCCCCTGATGTGACCTTCACAACAATTCTATAACGTTAGCTGAGCAGGGACTAGTCTCCATATTTTATAGATGAAGGAGTTGAGGCTCAGAAAGGTTAGTCATTTGGCCAAGATGTGCAGCTAGTCTTTGGTCAGATTCATTCACTAAGATAGAGAACAGATGAGCCTGGTGGGGATGAGATCCAGGGCAAGGACATTTCAGTGAGAAGATGATGACCTAGGCAAGTCCTAGTGGGCAGGGGAATGGGAAATAAAGAATTGAGGCGAGGAGGCAGAACCAGCGAATAGCACTGGGGATATTGTGTGTGTGTGTGTGTGTGTGTGCGTGTGTGTGTGTGTGTGTGTGTGTGTGTGTGTGTGTGTGTGTGTGTGTGAGGTACCTCAAAGTTGAAATTTTCCTACTTCATAGTTTTGCCGAGGACTATACCACACCCTGTTCTCCAGGCAATTATCATTCAAAATAGTCCATTAATCATCAGTAAGTGTTTAAAAATTGCTTTATTTTTATTTTGAACTTAACAAACGGCAAAGAAAACAGACATTTGCATATACTTAATAGAAAACAAAGAAGAGGTTTGCACATGAAACTGTAAGATTTCTTTCATGTAAAGCTTCCTTTTCTTTTTCAGTGTATAATAAATTCAACCTGTAGCTTTCAAAGCTGTCTTGTCTCTTCATTTAAAAATTATGTCCTAATGGTCCTCTTTCTTTCTCTCTCTCTCTCTCCCTCTCCCTCTCCCTCTCTCTCTCTCTCTCTCTCTCTCTCTCTCTCTCTCTCTCTCTCTCTCTCTCTCTCTCTCTCTCTCTCTCTCTTTCATTCTTTCCCCTATCCCTAGTGCCCTTTCACCTCTAACCCATCCTACCACCGAAAAACAAAACAAAACCAAACCAAACCCCTGTGGCAAACATCAGTAAGAATTTAAGTGACTGCCGTGCACCCAACACTATACTAGGTTTTAGGAACAGATGACGAAAGTGAAATAGTCCCTGGTTTCAAGCTAACATTGTACCAGGAATACATACAAGGTATACATACAAGCAAAATAAATATTTTGGGGGGAAGTAAGGATTAGCGCCTTTGGGGGTCAGGAGAAACTCGATGGAGAATGTGGTGTTTGAACTGAGCCTTGAAGGAAACTAAGGTTTTTAAGAAGTGGAGGTGAGGCGGAAAGGTATTCCAGGCTTGGATTCTGTCCCTGGCAATAGACTGAGTCTGTTTTCCAAGAACCAACATTGTTAACTATGGAAAGGATCAGCATGTGCCAGAGGTTACATCCCTCCTAGTATAGCCTTCAAGAACCCAGGAGTTCCCCACTGGTTCAGGCATCCACACATCTTCCACCAGCATCTGAGGCCTGATGTTCAGCATTCAAGTTTTAGTGCTTTTGGTTAATGCTGTTCCCACCTCCATCTCCCGATGTACTAGTAAGAGTACTGGACTGGGAGTCAGTAAACTTGGGTTTAAATCCCAGCTCTTCTACTGTCTACTTGTAGGTTCTTGAGGAAGTCCCTTCATTTCCCAGAGCCTCAGTTTTCTTATCTGCAAAATAGGTATGATAATGCCTTCCCGCCTCACCACAATGATCGGTCATCAGAATCCAATGAAATAATTAACATCTATGAAAACTTTTTGAAAATAGCAAAGGGCCACAAAATATAAAAATTATAATTGTCTTCTTTTAAAAATATAAATACCTCATGGGAAAAGTGACTCACTTATTCATTAGTTCATTCTTCATGAAAAGATTTCTCAAATTCCTTTCCTTCCCAGGTGTCTTGGCTGTCAGTCCGGTGTTCTTTCTACCTTTTCATGCTGTGGGAATCACACTGTAGGAAGGATATTGACAAGCTTGAGTGTGGACAGGGAAGGGTGACCAGGATTGTGAGGGACCCGGAGACCATGCCATAAGCAGAGCTATTGAAATAAATTGAATTCATTTCAGCTCAACAAACACTTACTGAGCTCTTGAGATGTGCAAGACACCCTTCTAGGAAATGGAGATCCAAGACAAGAATAATCATAATTGCTAGCACTTATATAGTACTTTAAGTTGGCAAAGTACTTTACAAATACTGTATCTCATTTGATCCCTACAACATCCCTGAGAGGTACGGTCTCTTATTATGTCCATTTTATAGATGAGAAAACTCAGGAACAGAGAGGATAAGTGACTTGTCTAGTTTCATACATTTAGTCTTGAAGCTCTATTTGAACTCAGGTCTTTCTGACTCAGGGTCCAACACTCTTTCTCACACCTACTTGCCTTAAAAGAAAAATAAATAATAAATAAGAGAAATATAGAAAAGAGTAATCCCTGTTGGAAAAGTCCTTAATTCTACTAGGGGATGTAACCTGCACACACATAGGCAAGTGCAAGGTAATTTATATGCCATTCCATATAAACCCCCAAAAGATTTGGAGCCCATAAGAGCGCCTACAGCTCCTGGGCACAACATCCCTGAGCCCCCGCTTCCCAGAATCTGAACTTCCGACCACCTTCAGCAGCCAGGGTGGGGCAGGATCTGAACTCAGATCTGGCCTTACAATTGGAGAGGGGCACAGGAAAGCTTCAGAGAGGAGGCAAAACCATGGACAGAAGGAACTTGGGATGTTTAGGGGTGATTTGGGATACAGACTTGAGTGTTGTCCCCAAATATTTGAAAGACTGTCCTCATGGAAGAGGAATTAGATTTGTTCTGCTTGATCCCAGAGGGAAAAATGGGTGGAAATTGAAGAGAATCAGATTTAGGTTTGATGTAAGAAAAAAGTATTCTAATAATTACAGATGTCCTCTTCCCCCCCCCCAAATAAAAGGAATAAATTGGCTCAGCGAGTAATGAGGTCCCCGTTGCTGGAACAAGGCTGGGTGACCACTTGTCAGAGATTGTAGATAAAATTCATGAGTAGAGATTGAACTAAATGAGGTCTCTTCCAACTCTGAGATTCCATTATTCCCTGATGGGACTGTTCTGACACCTCCAGTGATTACTTATCCCAGCTACCCTCTCCTCAGATCAAGAAGTTCTCCTGGGTGTCCAACATCTGTCTGTCCTGCTGCAACAGAAAGCCAGTTTCCTTTTTCCAAATTTTTATAAATCTGAGCCTAGAAGGAAGGGATTGGGATGAAGCTTTTATCGACTAATATCCACAGGAGTGAGTAGAGTGTCCAAGGCCTGCCTGGTATGAGACTTAACAGGCAAGGCAAAATTCTCGATTTCCTGGAACTGAGGGAGGAGATGAGAGATTTAAGGAGTCTTAGTGGTTTGCAGAGAATGGAAAAAAGTTCCTGGCAAAGAGCAACGATAAGATCTGAAAAGAAAGAACAATGCCCAGAGGTACAACTACCTGATTGCTCATTTGAGGGACCTGCCCTGGACACGAGTGAAATGGCTTACAGGACTCGAGACAAGGCATGAGGTAATGGCAGACACGTCCAGTTAGAGTCTTGGTTTTGCCAGGTAGTGCAAGTTCTCTTTGCCTGGGCTCCAGATGTCTTCGACTGGAAGATCAGAGATCCCCTCCCCCACTTTTTCTTCCTGGACCTTAGTTTCTTTCTCTGTAAAATGGAGGAGTTAAATTAGATGATCTCTAGCTCTAACATTCTATGATTCTGTAGAAGAAGAGACTCCTCAAAATTTCAGTTGCCCCAGATTAGAAGAGGGGAACCAGCTAGGCTTCCATTGTTTGTTAGTCTCTATACTTGCATGTAGTAAACACTGGCTTCTTCCATTCTGGGTACCTAATCTCTCCTCAGTAGGACACAGGCAGGGGTTGGTCTTCCCTGCCCACTGGGTAGACAGTAACACAGGCTCCGCTTTTCTCCTAATCAGTCCCCAGAGGGAAAACAGCCCCATAGAGGCAGACTTCTCCAGGACCACGTCATCTCCCTCAGCTAGACAATGGGCCCTTGTGAATAGATCTGAGTTCAGATCCTGCCCCACCCTAGCTGCTGGAGGTGGTCGGAAGTTCAGATTCTGGGAAGCGGGGGCTCAGGGATGTTGTGCCCAGGAGCTGTGGGCACTGTGATGGGCTCCAAATCTTTTGGGGGTTTCCATGGAACTGAGGCAGAGCCTTGTGGCTTCCGGAGGCCAGAGGTAGAGGATGTGGGGGCGAAGGAAACTCAGGAAGATCAACAGGACCAATAATACAAAATAGCCTGGCACAGAAGGAACTATTAACAGGATCGTAAGAATTTAAAGATGGAAAACATCTTACGGATAATTGAGTCTAACTGCCTCGTTTCGTGGATGTAAGAACTGGGAGAATGTGATGAACAATGGATAAAAATGCTCTATCTGGAATCAGAGGATTCAGAATTACATCCTGGCTGACTTTGGACAAGTCATTTAGCCACTCTGAGGCCAAAGTGCCCTTATCATTAAAATGGGGAGATCAACATTAACAAAAAGGAAAGCAGCATCAGAATTCTAACCCTTACGTGTATCTAATCCTGATTTCATGCCTCGCTGCTGCCCTTGGCAGAGAAATGATTGACCAAAAGTATGAAATAAAACAGATATCGGGCTATTGTGTTGATTTGTTTTTCTCAATAATATTTCTCTGTTACAAGAGAGAGTTCCTTGGGGATGGGGGAGGAGGGGAAAAGACAGTGATTTTTTTTAAAAAGTGTCAATAAAACATGAAAATAAAATGAAAAGATTAAATTAGATGCTTAGGTTACTTCCAACTTTAAATCTGTAGTCCAATGAGATTTTAGAGGGCTGAAGTGCTTTATCTAGATCACTGCTATTGGTAACAGAGCCAAAAGAAGCCAGGTCTCCTGATTCCCTGGAGCAGAACTCCTTCCCCCTCCACCACTGGCAGTTTATATTCCGCTGCCTCTAGCCCAGTGTGGAGAGCTGGGGGAATGCAAGTGGGTGCCAAAGCCTGGTGGGGTCACTGAAGATTGGATGCACACAGAAGATGTGATTTCTATCCTTTCTGTAGAGTGGAAGACTCCTCTGGGATACTGATGGCTGGGAAGCTGGTTTCATAGCTGTGGAACTAAGGTAGCCCTTAGCCTGTGGCCTTGGTCTTTCACCCAGAGCCTTGTAGAGCCCAGTGCTAGGGAAAATGCCCAGGGCAGGGAGTCGGGTCAGGGAGGCAGAAGGTCCCATCTGGACAGACCAAACCCAGCCGTCTTTTCCCTGAAATTCCACACACCCTGGGCGTTTGGCAGGAGCCAGGGAATGTGCATCATCTGAACAATTTGTCTTTCATGGGATGTTTGCATCAATTGCCTTATTGTTTCTTTTCTTTGAGACTGATGTGGTTGCTGTTCTGTGGGCTTGCTGAGGCATTGGTGTGTGTGTGTGTGTGTGTGTGTGTGTGTGAGAGAGAGAGAGAGACAGAGACAGAGACAAAGACAGAGACAGAGACAGAGAGGGAGTCAGAGAGAGAGAGGGAGACAGAGACAGAGAAAGACAGAGACAGAGAGACAGAGGAAGGGGGAGGGGGAGAGACAGAAAGAGAGAGAGAGACTGAGAGGGTGACAGAGAGGGAGACAGAGACAGAGGAAGGGAGGGGGAAGAAGAGAGGGAGAGGAATGGGGAGGGGGAGGGGGAGAAAGAGGAAGGAGGGAGGGGAGAGAGGGGGGGGGGAGAGAGAGAGAGAGAGAGAGAGAGAGAGAGAGAGAGAGAGAGAGAGAGAGAGAGTGTATATGTGTGTATAGAAGAGCAAAAGGGAAAGAAAAGGGAGGGTTGTGCCGCCCCCTGGTGGACAAGTGCCCTCCCACCGCACCCATTACCTTTGACAGATTTATATCTAGAAGGGACCCAGAGAGGTCTAGTTTAACCCTCCTCATTTTTCAGATAAGGAAACCGAGGTTTCCAGAAACTAACTTGCCTAAGTCCTCACAGATAGTAAGGAGGAAAGCCAGATTTTGAACCCATGTCTTCTGATTCCAAATTGATTGCCATTTTTGTACCAATCTTGCTAAGTCAACAGGGACACGCAAAGGAAAGGATGAGCAAAGAAAGCTCCTTTGCTATCCAGGGTCAAATGTCTGGCCATAATTCCCTAATACTGTTTCCAAGGTCCTAAGGAGTGGGAGAGAGGGACCTCAGGAGTTTAAAGTAACGCTACTAGGAAGCTATGACCAGCAATTGATGACCCTCAAAGTCCATAGTAGGTTACTTCAATTCTCACCCTTACCATACCTTGCCTGGCATTTGGGACACTTGGGTTTTTATTCTCTTAGACACCCTACTCTAGATTTAAAAACTTTCCAGGGAGAATTCAGTACTAATATAATATAAAGAAGGTATAAGATTTTTTTCTCTCTCTCTGTCTCTGTCACTCTCTGTGTCTCTGTCTGTCTCTCTGCCTCAGTCTTGGTCTCTCTTTCTGTCTCTCTCCCCCTCTTTGTCTCTGTCTGTCTTTCTCTCTCTCCTCCCTTTCTCTCTTTCTCTGTTTCTCTCCCTTACTTTGTCTCTCTCTCTCTCTCTCTCTCTCTCTCTCTCTCTCTCTCTCTCTCTCTCTCCGCCTCTTTGTCTCTGTCTCTCTCCCCCTCTTTGTCTCTGTCTCTCTCCCCCTCTTTGTCTCAGTCTCTCTCTCTCCCCCTTTGTCTCTGTCTCTTTCTCTCCCTCTCCCTCTTTGTCTCTGCCTTTCTTTCCCTCTCTTCCCCCCTCCTCCTCCCCATCTCTCTCTGTCTCTCTTTCTTCCACTTCCATGCCACTTTACAAATGAGGAAACTAAACTCCAGAGAGGTTAGATAGCTTGTCCAATCTCTCACAGGTTGAAAAGATCCAAGGTGGGATAAGAGCCATGTCCTTGGACTCCAGAGCGAAGGTTCTTCCCCACTGTCCCACAGTCCCTTGTGCTGACCATATTGGAGTCCTTCTTCAGACATTTAATATTGTGTGGAAATTAATGTAATCCTCATGTAGTCTCTCTATTGTCCCTCATGCTCATTCCATTTCTGTGCTGTTTGGCTGTGTGGTCATGTGCAATTCAATTAACCATGCCACAGCTCAGGAGGTTCATACTCCACAGGCCACCCATTAAGTGGAAATATGCTAAGTGTACCACCTATTTCAGGGGCAGTTAGGTGGTAAAGTAGATAGAGTGCTGGGCCTGGAGTCAGGAAGACCTGAGTTCATATCTGGCCTAGGCCACTTACTAGCTGTGTGACCTTTGGCAAGTCACTTAACCCTGTTTGCCTCAGTTTCTTCATCTATAAAATGAACTAGAGAAGGAAATGAAAGCTACCCAAGTATCTTTGCCAAGAAAACCCCCAAAAGAGTCACCAAGTCAATTAAGACTGAAAAAAAGTGACTAAACAACATGCCTGCTTCATAAGGTTGTTGTAAAGAAAGTGCTTTCTAAACCTTACACTAGAAAATGCAAGCTGTTCAGTACAATTCTCTGAACAATTATTAGGTATCTACTAAGTGCCACACGTTGTGCTAAACCCTAGGCATACAATAACAAGAATAAAATATTCCCTGCCCTCAAGGGGCTTACGTTCTACCAAGTTACTAAGAGCCCAGAGAGCTGGCACAGCAGGTAGAACACTGGTTCTGGAGTCAGGAAGACCTGAACTCAAATCTAGCCTCAGACGCTTGTTAGCTGTGTGACCCTGGTCAAGTCATTTGCTTCCGTTAGCCTCACTTTTCTTTTTCTGTAGAATAGAGATGATGAAAACACCTACCTCCCAGGACTGTTGCCAGCATAGAATGAGATAAAATTTCTAAGTTGTTTTTCAAACCTTAAAACACTACATAAATGCTAGTTATTGGTACTATTATTATAGTATACATTTTATAATGTGTATAGTTACATTATAGCATGTATTATTATTACTACATATGTAATAACACCTAGGCCATTCCAACCTAGAGCTTCTTCAGAGCGCCCAAAATTCCATCAGTGCCCATAACGTTACAAGCACCTAGGGCACTGGGGCTAAAGAGCACGGCACTAGACATCCACTCACTTACATCCTCCAGTGGATGACTAATCTCCTTATCATGGCCATTCCCTCCAGTGATTCAGATTCCAGCCCATCCTTGCTTCTCCATCTGATGCCACTCTTCTTCAGGCTTCTACCAGAAGTCCAACACAGGGGGTTCACCCATTGTGCCGGGAGCTTTTGTCAAACTCTCTTGACATCGACGACGTGGTATCAGCAGGGCACATGGGCGTGTCTATCTCTTTTCCCTAGCTTTTGTCACTTAACCAGCCCATCTTCTTTTTGGATCACATGGGTCTCTGATGACATCATTTACACTGCTTGATAGCTGTCAAAACAGTTTTCCTAAAGCAAAAATCTGACCATGTCACCTCCCTTCTCTACCCACACCAATAAACTCTGGTGGCTCTCTATTGCTTCAAGGATCAAACAGAAAATACTCTTTTTGGGAGTTCAAAGCCTTTCATAACCCTTTCTACCTTTCCAGTCTTCTTCTACCTTACTCTCCTCCATTTATTCTAGTGACACTGTCCTCCTTTCTGTTCCGGGCACAAGACACTCCATCATCTGACTGAGCATTTTTACTGGCTGTCTCCCATGCCTGGAACTCTTTCCCTCCTCACTTCCACCTCCTGGATTCCTTCAAGTCTTAGCTAAAATTCTACTTTCTTCGAGAAGCCTTTCCTAATCCTTAATCTTTTTAAAAGAATTTAAAGTTAGCTCTTATTGATGTCTTTGGTTGTAATTTAAAGATACTTCAAGGTTGCATAGGATGAAAATTTTATTTCAAAGTAAAATTATAATATCTACTTATAATTACTTAAAGTTCATTTGCACGAATAGGAGAAAGAAAATATTTATTATCAGACATATTTCCTTGTTAATTGACGTACCTAGTCCTTGTAGCATTAAAAGAACTTCAAAGTTTCCCAAAGGCAATAGAGCCTACCCTCCTCCTCCTGCTCAATTCTGAACTCTACTTACTGGGGCTCTTAATAATCAGTTGTTTAATTAAATTTGGTAGCAAATGCTAGATTTACTGGTCATACTCGTTTGCCTGGTTTAAATTCAAGTTGTAGTCTATGAGCCTTGCTGATGCTGCAGAAATGGAACCCAGCTATGTATCCTCAAGCCACCAGGGGCCATGCTAGACTCTTGGGAATCAAAGAATCAGCTAGGCTAATCATGGGTGGAGCCACAAGCCCTTCAGCAGAATATGCTATAAATAACCGGCAGAAAGATTTTTCATTCTGTCCATTATCCCCAATATCCCAAACTATCCTCCCCTTCCTCACCTCCTACCCCGTTATGTCTTTCAAGTGTGAGAACTCTGTGCTCCAGGCATATTTGGGTTATCTCTGACAGCGACCTTCTTAGAGAATTGTCTGATACCTTACCCTGTGTCCCCTGTAGGTCTGAGTGTTTTGTGTTCCCCTGGGGCCTGAGGCTTGCGCCAGCCCAGTCAGAAATGTCTAATAATACCTTGAGGGGTACAAAATTCCTTATTGGGCCCTACGAGGAAGGAGAAATGGGGACGTAAAAAAGTCAGCCACCATACTATAGGCATGGATGGAAGCTTATGCTGCCAGTTACAGTCTGTTGCCAAATCTTAACATTTCTATCTTCACATCTCTCATATACGTCTTCTCTCCACTTACACAACCACAACCCTAGTTTAGGCCCTGATCACCTCTCATTATGACAGTCACATTAGCCTTCTATTTGCTCTCCTACTCTCCTCTCTCCAATCCATCCTCCACTCAGATGCCAAAGTGATTTTCCTGAAGTGCAGGTCTACTCATGCCTCCTCTCCCCTACCCCCACATACTCAACAATACCCCCAGAATCAAATATAAAATGCTCTGTTTGGTATTTAAAACTCTTCCTAAACTGGCTTTTTGTCTTCTTACCCTTTGCTCCCCTACCTGCACTCTATGATCCAGCTACGTAATGCTCCATGACTTCATGCATGGTACAGTCTCTGTGCCATGGTGCGGGCTGTCTGCCATGTTTAGAATGTTCTCCCTCCTCATCCCCACATTTTAGAATCCCTGGCTTCTTTTAAGACTGAGCTCAAATCTCACCTTTTTTAGGAGGCCTGTCCTAGCCCCCTGAGCTACTTACTAATTAATGCCTTCCCTTTTGAGCTTATCTCATATTTCCATTTACTCTGTATATATCTTATATGTGCCTCATTATTTATGATGCTCTCTCTCATTTAAAATGTGATATCCTAGAGCAGGGCTGTCCAACCTTAGGTTATCTTAGGGCCACATTAAAATAAAATAATTATTTGAGGGCCGCACCCAGAACAAAAAATACAGTACACTAATAGAGAGTGGGGGATCACGTGTCATCAATACGATAGGCGAAGGTGCGAAGCGTGAAAGCAAACACAAAATGACAAAGCTACGACACAACAGTATAAAGGTAGGTGCATACTGACTAGTTTGCATCATACAGACGGAACACATCCCACAGATTGATTGAAAATTCCATGCGATATGTTCCATCCATAATACTGCTTAAAAACACCAAAGAAAATTACATCAACGAGATTATTTATTAGTGATGAAATTAAAAAATCTAATACGCATTCCATGCAAATTATTTTATTTTTTCACTCATGAAAATTAAAACCCACAAGTGGGCCACATAAAATCTCACTGCGGGCTGCATGCGGCCCGCAAGCTGTATTTTGGACAGCCTTGGCCTAGAGGGTGGGGACAGGGTCTTGTCCTCTTTGTATCCTCAAAACTTAGCACAGTGACTGACACATTGCAAGTGCTTATTAATAAATACTTGTTCACTGACTGAATGATTGATATAGTAACTATGGAAATAACACCTGTCCCTTAGTGGGAAGAAACAAATGGAAGGTACCTAGAAATCACTGTCCTGGACCCTTTGGACTAACAGTGTCTATATAATTGATTTTGGTGAGCTGGCCAGTGGAGGGACTGTAGGACTTGGAGACCTGTGTATTTAGGTATTTACGTTCAGGTTACATTAATGATATCCAGCAACAGAAGAGTCACCACAGTACAGTCATTGTAAAGGTTTGGAGTCAGAGGACACAGGTTCAATTCCTTCCCCTGTTATTTTATGACCACTGAACTTCTCTGGGGCTCAGCTTCCTCTACTGTAAAATGGAGAGGTTGGATTACATGGCATCTAAGGTCCTTTTCAGGACTAAATCTGCATCCCTATGATCTTCCATTACTATCTTGAACGCTGGCATTCAAAGGCTTTCATAATCTGCCTCCCCACCTCTCCAGTCTCCTACTTTCTAATCAGCTTCCTCCTACTTCCACATACTCTGCAGTGATGCCGAGATGCAGTGACTCTGGTCTCCTGGCTGTTCCTTGAATAAGATACTCCAGGCATTTTTCCTGGCTTTCCCCCTGCTTGGGATATTTTCCCTTCTCTTCTCTGCCTCTCAGCTTCCTTCAGGTCCCAGCTTAAACTCTACCTTCTACAGGAAAGCTTTTCTGATCCCTCTTAATTCTAATATCCTGCTACCCCCATTGGTTATTTCTAATGTCTCCTAAATGTGGCTTGTTCGTACATAATTCTTTGCATGTTTTCTTCCCCATTAAATTGGGAGCTCCTTAGGTTAGGGACTGTCTTATGTCATTCTTTGTGCTTTAGCACAGTGCCTGGCATATAGTAGGTGCTTAATAGATGTTTATTGACCCACTGAGTGATCTGACCATGTTATATATTGGGGAAAGAAGTGTAAGCTCTACTGACCTCATTTTACAGATAAAGGAACTGATGATCAAAGAAGTAGCCACACAATTAATTAGTGGCAGAGCCCAAATTCTGCAGGGTATAGTCAAAAGAACCCTGCCTAGATTTGGAATCTGAAATTCTGGGGCCAGATCTTTCCTCTATCATCCTTGGGCAAGTTATTCCACCTCACTAAGACTAGTTTCCTTATTTGTAACATGAGGGGCTGGCCTGCATGCCCTCTAAGGTTCTTGCTGATTCTAAATCTCTGATTCTCTGAAGACTTCTCATTTCTGGGCCTTTAGGCAAGTCACTTAACATCTCAGAATGTAGACTAATGTATAAATCAGGGGGCTGGACTGCATGGTCTCTAATCTTTCTTCTAGCTCGGAGTATATGATCCCATGCTCACGGTCAGTGGGCCAGTCATTGGAAGTTCTCAGAGTTACCATTGAGTTCAGCATATGGTAATAAATTGATAATTCCCCAGGTATTTTGACTCCAAATCTGGTGTTCTTTCCACTCTATCTGACCAATCATTTTATCAAAAGATAGAAAGATCGTTGGATTTTAAAGTTAGAAGAGACCTTAGAGAACACCTAGTCTGACCTCATTTAATAGATGAAGAGGTGAGTGCCTTGCCTCCCAGGATACCGTACAACTCAGAATCCTCTAAGTAGAAGGGAGCGTACTACCCTTGAGATGGAATGGTATAGACCTGTCATTAATTAACATGAAGAATCCGAAAAATCCCCTAAAACTTTGTTCTAAGAATCTGAAAATACCCCCTTTAAATTTGACTTATTTCTTGCTCCTCACTGCCCTCTAGTGGCAACAACATTTGTTCAACCTGCCCCCTTTTAATTCTCAAGTCACGCTTCTGAATACGGTCTTCATGTAGCCTTTCAACACATGTAAAAGATGTGGCTAGACAATGGTTCTTTAGCCTTGGAGATTTTAGCTCAGTATGAGTCATCAGGGTATCCTACAAGCCCCTAAAGTTAATTTATCTTAGGCTGCATTAGTAAAGGTACCAGTGTCTACAACGAAGAGATACGATGTTCCTGCTTGACTCTTCTTTGGTAAGATTACTTCTGGAGAACTGTGTCCAGTTCTGAGGTTGATATCAGAAACATCAAACTCGTTGAAGCTCCTGAGTGCATCAGGAACTAGATTAAAAATTTAGTTGGGAAATATTTAACAAAATAAATAAAAATACAACTGTTGGTTAGTCATTTCTGACTCTTTGTGACCTCCGTTTGCAATTTTCTTGACAAAGATATTAGAGTAGTTTGCCATTTCTTTCTCCAGCTCATTTTACAACTGAGGCAAACAGGGTTAAGTGACTTTCCCAGGGTCACACAGCTAGGAAGTGTCTGAGGATGGATTTGAACTCAGGAAGAGGAATCTTCCTGACTTGAAGCATGGCACTCTGTGCACTGTGTCACCTAGTTGCCAATATAAATAATGTTAATTCATGGTTTTCTAAGTTGATGTGACCCATAGGACTCCATTTCTAATTGACGCACTGAATTAGACCACATCCAGAGGAGGCCTACTAGGATGGTGAGAACCTTTGAAACTATGCCATGTGAAAACTCATAAAGGGAAATGAGGATTTTTAACCTGGAGAAGAGAAAGTGTAAGGGCACTAATTCTGCCTGGCCTCAGAACTAGGGACCAAGAGGTAGAAATTAGAGGGAGGTAGACCAGCTTACTGTTAGGAAAAACTCTCTTGAAATTAGAACTATCAGACAAGTAGTAGGTTCCTTAGACAGGATTTGGACACCGGCCTTCTTGGATACCTCGGTCCAGTACTCCACGCTGCCCACTGTGGAAAATTCATTCCCCTCATTTACAGCTCAGTAAACTGAGGCCCCCAAAGATGAAGTGACTTGCCCAAGGTCTTGAAGTTAGTAAGCAGAAGATTTAGAATTTAAAATTTAAAACCTGGACCACTCAAAATCTGAATTCTTTCCACAAAATTGTTCCTAATTACAGTAAGAGCGCCAGACCGGGGAATGAGAATTGGGTTCTATTCTTGGCTCTTCTACTACTAACAAGCCTTTCATATCCTGATTTCAACCCCTCCCTAAATTTCTCCAGTTTTTTTAAACCCTCGGCTCCCCAAAGTACTCTGTGATCCAGTGACTTGCTCTTCCTCCAACAGAACAGTCCATCTTCTGACTTCCTGAAGGCAATGTCACTGGCTGTCCCCCATGCCTGGAAAACTCTTCCTCCCCATCGCCTCCTCCTGGCTGCCCTGGCTTTCTTAAGTCTCACCTTCTGCAACTTTCCCCCTTAATGTTAGAGCCTTCCCTCTTCCTTCTTGGCATAGAGCAGGTGCTTAATAAATGCCTATTGACTTATTATTGCGTTGGAATTTACCAAATATTCATAGTAATTGAAAAATGTGGGATGGTGGCTAAGCTATGTGAATGACTGATCCTTAGTGACTGACGTGAGATGGGCTGTGTGACTGTGGGTAACCTTCCTTTCCTCTCATTCTAGAGTTCTCTCCTGGTTCCACCCACCCAGCTGATAAGGTATCAAAAGGGCCTTCCTGTCTGCCAGCCTTCCTTATTGCTGCTCTGATCTTCCCCTGCTCTGAATTTCTTTTTCACAGTTGGATAAGCAAGCCCAGTTTCTGGCTCAAAGCAAGGACCAGGACAAGTATGATGTGACTTAAAGAATCACAAACTATTGAAGCTGATAAAAGAGTCTAGAGGTCATCTAGGCCTATGACTAACCAGTCATTTAACAGATGAAGAACACATAGACCAGGAAAATACAGCAGTGACTTGCCCAAGGTCATGAACCTTGTCAAGTCAGCAAATATTTAGTAAGCGCCTACTGCAGGTCAGGTGCTGTGCTGAAATCTGGGGATACATGTGAAGGTAAAACATATTCCCTGATCTCAAGAAACTTATAATCTAATGGGGGAGACAATAAGCAAAAAATCTATGAACAAACAATAGATATAGGATAAATCAGAGATAATCTTAGAAGAAAGCCTTTCAAAGTTGTGTTTTCTTTAATTTTGTCCTACTCATCCCACTCTTTATCACCTTAATTTATCGTTGTCCAGTTGCATCTGACTCTTCATGACCCTATTTGGGAGTTGTTCATCATTTCCTTCTCCAGCTCATTTTACAGGTAAGGAAACAGAGGCAAACAAGGTTAAGTGACTTGCCCAGGGTCATAGCTAGTAGGTATCTGAGTCTGGATTTTAACTCAGATCTTCCTGATTCTAGGCCCCGTGCTCAATCCACTGCACCACCTACCTGCCCTGGTCATCATTTTAAGCAAGGTGTCTCTGAAAGCATACCCTTCACCATTTTGACACAATAGTATTCCATTAAATTTGTAAATGATAATTTCTTCAGCCATTCCCCAAATGATGGACGTCTCTTTAGTTTCCAGTTCTCTGCCACCACAAAAAGAACTGGAATAAATATCTTTAGGACCCTTCCCTCTTTCTTTGATCCCTTGGGGGTGTAGGCCTAGTACAGATCATATCTGTTGGCCCTGGGTGTCCCACAGGGCTCTCTCCTGGGCCCTTATTTCTTTTCTCTCGATGCTATTTCATTTGGTGATTTCATCAGCTTGGATTCATTATCATCTCTATGCAGATGATTTTTAAATCTACTTCTCCAGCCCTAACTGCTCTCCTCACCTCCAATTTCATTTCTTTGAATGTTCATTAGACATCTCAAGCTAGACTCAACATGTCCAAAACAAAACTTAGTATCTTTCTCCCCAAATCCTCCAATCTTCCTAACTTCTCATTATTTTTGATTGTGCCACTGTCCTTCCAGTCATCCAGGCTTGCAACCTAGATGTCATCCATGACTTCTCAATCTCCATTTCCAATCTGTCCTCAAAGCCTGTCGACTTTACCATCACGATATTTCTTTCTCATGATTGTTTGTGTCTCCCTCATTAGACCGTGAGTTCCTTGAGAGAGTCTTTTGCCTTTTTTTGTATCTCCATCCCACAGCACAGGGCCTGGCACATAGCAGAGGCTTTAAGAACATTAGACTTACTGACTTTGTGTTTCTCCTTGAGCTCAGCATGTTGGTTTGCACATAGTGGGTGCTCAATAAAGGCCTGTTGAATATAATTGACTGGTGATGACTGTCATTCATACAGCATTTTGTAGTAAGCAGATGATTTCCCCATACTTCAACTCATTAAATCCTTATAATAACACTATGAGGTAGGCAAGTGATAATCCTCTGCAGTGCCCTGGCAGAGCTTAAGAAATGTGCATTGACTATTTCACGAATAGATCTCCATTTGCTGATGCTCACAGCAGTCCAAAGGGGACAGCCAGGTGGCACAGTGGATAGAGTGCCAGGCCTGGAATCACAAGACCTGAATTCAAATCTGGCTTCAGACACTTACTAGCTGTGTGACCTTGGGTTAGTCACTTTGCCCTGTTTGCCTCAGTTTCCTCATCTGTAAAATGAGCTGGAGAAGGAAATGGTGAACCACTCCAGTGTCTTTGCCAAGAAAACCCAAAATAGGGTCATGTAGAGTCAGCACGACTGAAACGACTCAACGACAACGAGAAGGGCAGTCCAACCAAAGTTACACGGCTAGTAAGTAGCAGAATTGGGACTTGAACCCAGGTCTTGCTGACTTGAGGTCTAGCATCTCTACCCACTGCACCACTCGGCTGCCTCCAACAAGCTACGGGCCCTTCTAGCTCTGGGTCCTTGAATCCCAGCTTCTGCAATGTTTTAAATAAAACAAAGCTTCAGGATCTTTCCACGAGAAGATATGTCGGGCCGTCACCTGCTTCAGACGAATGCGCTGGCTTCCTCAGGAATGGGAGGGAAAGAGACAGGAAGGAGTAAAAGAGGCAAGAAGGAATCAAACATGGAGGAGACAGAGAAAGAGGACGCAACAGAAGAAAGGCAGCCATCAGGGAGAGGAGAGGGATTCCGGCTGGGACTGCGAGGCCAAAAGAATGTCACAGCACATGTGAGGGCTGAGGGGGAAGGATCACACGGTCAGATACTGAGAGCTGGAAAGGACATCAGAGGCCATCTAGTGTAACTCATTTTACAGATGGAGAAATGGAGGCCCAGAGATATAAAGCGATTGGCTCGATGTCACATGAATAAATGACAGACATGGGATTTTGACCCAAGGTCCTCTCTCTCCAGAGCCAGTAATCTTTCTGTCTTACCTTACAGGATCTCACTTTGTTCTGGAGAAAGGAGTACAACAGTGGCGGCCTCTCTCTCCCTCACTGACCCTTCTTGTCATATCAGAACCCTGCCCTCCTGAAGTTCTGCCCAGCCTGAGGATTTGCCCAGCCAGGTGGGGGAAGCTTGTCCCATTATGGCCATGAGGAATGGATCTTAAAATAATCTTCCGAGAAAGGGAATTGAGAAGTGTCAGAGAGCTGGGATGGTGGAGAGAGAGCGTCAAGGGGATAGGCCCACCTATGACAGAATGGGAGAGGAAGAAATTCTGAATGGGCTGGACCACCCAGCCAGAGCAATATGGCTTAGAAAGGCCGGTGCAATGCAGAAAGCAAACCCCAGCCCTGCAGCTTACTACCTAAGTGACCTTGAACAAATCAGTTGGCCTTTTAGGGCTTCCTTTTCCTCATCTGTAATAATACTAATGGCTAGCATGTATGTACTAGCGCTTCTAACGTTTGCAAAGAGGTTTACCAATATGATCTCATTTGAGCCTCACAACAACTCTGGAGGTAGGTGCTATTATTATCCTTACGTTATCGTTGAGGGCACACTACATAGGTATAGAACGGCTAGGTGGCACAGTGAATAGAGTGCCTGGCCTATAGTCAGGAAGATTCATCTTCCCAAGTTCAAATCTGACCTCAGACACTTACTAGCTGTGTGACCCTGGGTGAGTCATTTAGCCCTGTTTGCCTCAGTTTCCTCCTCTGTAAAATGATCTGGAGAAAGAAATGGTAAATCACTCCAGTATCTTTGCTAAGAAATGAGGTCATGAAGAGTTGGACACAACTGAAAACAATTGAACATAGCTGAGGAAACTAAGGTAGACAGAGGTCGAGTGACTTGCCCAGGGTCACACAGCTAGTATCTGGATTTGAATTCAAGTCTTCCTGATTTTAGGGTTAGCACTCTACACGCTCTATCTACTTTGAGGTGCCTTTCAACTATACATCTATAATCTTCTCATTTTCCAGTTTGAAATCCTTAACCCTTTTACCCTCCTAGGATGGACCTTACTCCCACAGTGCTAGGCCCTGGGGCAGAGCATCAGAAAATCTATTCAGTTGCTCAAAATGACTTTGGAGTGGGCTGTTGATGAAGCCCAACAAGAGAGTGGGATGGAAGGAGGGAAATCTTTCCCAGGCTTCCCATGAAGCATTTTGCTTCATGAGTCGGCTAGGTTAGAGGTGAAAAATAGAGTAAATAGGAGACCAAGAAAGGAAAGGGAGCTGGCAGTGGGGGAGATGAACTGTTTGGAAGGTGGAGGAACTAGATAAGGAGGGAGTAGGCGCAGGGAGGATCCTGTAACCTGTGAATAGGGTTAGAAAAGGGGCCTTGCAGGGGAAGGCAGGGCTGGTTGGCTCCCACCCTCCACACCAGGCAAAAGGCCCCAGCAGCCTTTGTCTGACTTGGCATTGTTCTCTCTCCTAACTTTTCATGGCCCCCAGATTGGGCAGGGGCTGGGGGTGGAGTGAGATGCAGGCATATTTCAGGGGTGACCTCTGAGGGGCTATGTTTAAAACCAACAAAAGCTCAGCTGTTGTTTCTATGTCTGTCTCCGGTGGCTTTTGTTGGAAGGGAGGAAGTGGGGGAGGGACAAACAGCACCTATTTCAAGGTCAACGAGGGGATGAGGGAAACAGTGACGACTTGCTCCTAGGATGGAAAGACTGCTCATAGAGGCTACAGGCCCATACTGACCCCAGGAGCTCCATCGAACAAGCAGGTGACTTCTCCCTAGCTTCTAGCGGTGTCAGCAAAGGATTCAGATACATCTCGAGAGGGTCTTAGATCTTCTCACAGCTAGAGAAGAAAGCGATTGATCAATGAATCAATGAGCATTTATTAAAGACCTGCTATGTGCCAGGCACTGTGCTAGGCTCTGGGGATACAAGCATAAAGATTGAAACAATCCCTACTCACAAGGAATTTACATAATAATAACTTAAAAAGGGACAGGTAGGTGGTGCAGTGAGTAGAGCACTGGCCCTGGAGTCAGAAGGACCTGAGTTCAAATCCGGCCTCAGACACTTGACAAACTTACTAGTGTGACCTTGGGCAAGTCACTTAACTCCAATTGCCCTGCCCTCCCCCCTCCAAAAAAAATAATAATAACTTAAAAAATAACACTAGCTTGAATTTCTGTAGTGATTTAAGGTTTACAAAGCCCTTTGCATATCATGCATCAGCTGATTTGAGCCTCACAACAATACTGTGAAATAGGAATTATTAAATCCATTTTACAGATGAGAAAACTGAGGCTAAGAGCAGGTAAGTGACTGGCCCAGGGTCACACAATTAGTGAGCATCTGACAACGGATTTGAACTTAGCTCTTCCTAACTACAATACCACCACCTGGCTGCCCCATGGGAGAGATAAGTATATATAAAATATAGAATATATACATATGTAGTTAATAAATGCAACTATATGAAAAGTAGTAAAATATTAAAAAATGTGTAACTTCTAATGACGTGAATTTTAATATATATGACTACTTCACGGGATTTATTATTTGCCCTAATCAAGACCAACGTGTTTCTCTAGAGTATTTCTATATTTCTCATTTCCTTATTCTCCCCTTCTCCCCCTGAATTTTACCCTGGCTTCTACTTAGCAAATTAAAGGGGACTCAGTGTGAGTATGATATTCATGCTAGAAATGCCCTTCCCTGCACATAAGAGTACCTCAAAAATATCTGTGACCAATTGGCTAACATGCAGAAAAGGAAAAGGATAAATGCTGGAGGGGATGTGGAAAAATAGGGACGCTAATGCACTGTTGGTGGAGTTGTGAACTGGTCCAATCATCCTGGAGAACAATTCGGAACTATCCCCAAAGGGCTATAAAACTGTGCATACCCTTTGACCCAGCAACGTTGCTACTGGGTCTGTATCCCAAAGAGATTAAAGGAAGAGGAAAAGGATCTATATGCACAAAAATATTTATAGCAGCTCTTTTTTTGTGGTGGTAAATAATTGGAAATTGAGGAGATGCCCATTAGTTGGAGAATGACTGAACAAGTTGTGGCATATGATTAAGATGGATCACTAGTGTGCTATAAGAATGATGAGCAGGATGGTTTCAGAAAAACCTGGGAAGACTTACATGAACTAATGCGAAATGAAACAAGCAGAACCAGGAAAACATCGTGTATAGTAACAGTAATATTGGAATGATGATCAACTGTGAAAGACTTAGCTACTCTGATCAAGACAATGATGCAAGACAATTCCAAAGGACCTATGATGAAACATGCTATCCGCCTCTGGAGAGAGAACTGATGAACTCTGAGTGTAGAGTGAAACATGCTTTTATTTCTTGCTCTTTATTGTTTTTTTTTTAACATGGCTAATATGGAAGTATGTTACATGTGATTTCACAGCTATAATTGGCATCATATTGCTTGCCTTCTCAATGAGTAGGCTAGGGGTGAGATGGAGGGAGAGAATTTAGAGCTAAAGTATTTTTTAAGTGAATGCTAAAAATAAATAAATAAATATTTGAAAATCTGTGATCTCATCCTATGCAGAGCCTGTCCTTATCCCTCCATGCCTCTTCCAGCCCCTTTTCCTGTCCACGCCTTTGAAGCTAGATCTTCATGAGTTTTCTTGGCCACAACTCCCATCCTCTGGTGTCCAACCCTGCACTCCTCCCCTTTCCCACCCTATAACGAATGCAACTCTCTGAGCTTAGCCGACCTAGTGCTTGTGTGACAGACACACAGGGCACCCCAGACAGGGAACAAATACCCTTCCCAGCTTGATCAGACCTGCTAGAGCTTGTACTTCATTGGTAGAAGTTTCA
Source organism: Trichosurus vulpecula (assembly GCF_011100635.1). Lineage (NCBI taxonomy): Eukaryota > Metazoa > Chordata > Mammalia > Diprotodontia > Phalangeridae > Trichosurus > Trichosurus vulpecula. Next base: position 101,821,237 of record NC_050576.1, on the reverse strand, counting down.
GGAACCCAGGCTCACCCTTCTGTCATGATGAGGCATCAGAGGAGGACTTGAGTATAAGCCAGATAATAACAGCTCAGATTTATATCAAGCTTTACAGTTGATGAACACTTTCTTCCCAACCACCCTAAGAGGTAGTGAAAGCATTATTAGCACCATTTTATGGGTGAAAACACGGAGGCTCCAAGAAGGAATGTGATTTGCCCAAGATCATAAAATAATGCTAGAATTTTTGAACTGGAAAAGGTCTCAGCTGGAATCTAGTCCAACCCATATCTGAAAGGAATTCCCACTGAAGCATATAAAACAGCTGTGCATTCACCCTCTGCTTGAAGACCTTCATGAAAGGGAAATCTACAACCTCCTGATGCAGTTTTTTTTTAACACTTTGGGACATTTCTAATTTAATAGTTTTTCCCTGTCTTCTATTTTAAATTTACCCCCTTACAACTTCTATCCCATTGCTCTAGGTTCTGTTTTCTGGGACCAAACAAAACAAGGATAATCCCCTTTTCATAAGAAAATCTTCCATATACTTGAACAGAGCTATCATTTCCATTCCTATCCCCAAGTTCTTTTTCCAGGCTAGGCTTGCCCAGTGCCCTCAATTTATCTTCATATGACATAGAGTCACGGTCCTTCACCATCATCCTGGTCACCTCCCTCTAGATACTCTCTAGCTTATCAATGTTCCTAAAACGTAGCAACAAGAATTGAACATGATAATCCAGGTATAGTCTTCCCAGGGCAGAGTACACCATTCTCATCACTTCTTTAAATCTGGAGTTATGCCTCTCAATGCAACCCAAGAACATACCAGCTTTTGTGGCTTCCCCAAAACTCTCTTGACTCATATTGAGCTTGAAACCCACTAAATTCCTCCAGATCTTTCTCAGACAAATGTATATCTAATTATGCCTTCCCTATTTTGTACATGCGAAGTTGATTTTTTGAACCCAAGTTTAAGACTTTCCATTTATTTATATTGAGTATCCTATTAGATTCAGCCCAATGCTCTACCTTGTCAAAATCTTTTTGGATCCTATCATCCCATGTGTTAATTCTCCCTCCCAAGTTGGTGTCATCTGAAGATGAGATGTCCATGTCACCTCTTTTTTTTCCAAGTTACTGGTAATTTTATTAAGCCACTCAGGCTTAGCTGTCAAATTGAAACTGAACCATTAATGACTACTCTTTGAGCTAAGCTATTTAACCAGTTCCAAATTCACCATGTTATTGTCTTGTCTATATCCCTCCATCTTTTTCACAAGAAAAGATACTTTATAAAAAAACTTTGCTAAAATCTAGGTTAGATCTATTTATAGCCTTCTCACAACCTACTAGGCTAGTAGAACTGTCAAAAAAGGAAGTAATGTTCTGCTGCCATGGCTTGTTCTTGATGAAGCCAGGTTGGTTCTGCAATAACTTCATTCTTCTTTAGGTGTTTATTAATCACTTTTGGAATGATCTGTTCTATAATTTCCCCAGGAATTGAAGTCAAACCCACTGGCCTTTAGTTAGCTATTATAGAACTGGGTTGGTTGTAAAATTCACCATGCATCGAATTTGGTCTCTTCAGACCGCTGTTGTTTTCACTCATTAGGACTATTCCCAGTTGTATCTTCAGAATTTTATTCTTGAGCACCGCTCAAGAGTACACTTACCCTAGGAGTGTAGTCCATAGGTTAATTACAATAATTACCACATATAGCATGTTAACATTGGTAAAGCTCTCTCTCTCTCTGCATATACATATGTGTGTATGTGTATGTGTGTATGTATATATATGTATATACATATATGTATATATACATACATATATGTATAAATATGTCTGTAGGCATAGCGTTCTGGAGCTACTCTCTCAATTCCTGGCTCTCACTGACCAGTTGGGTCCTAAGAAAGCAGCTGCTACATCTCCCATCAGGGTCCTGGAAACTGCCCTGAGGTATTGGGAGTGTTTAAACTATTACTTTGCTTCTAAATTTTTTGAATGTGGTAAAGCTATTGATTAACAAATTGAAGTATTGAGTGGGATTGATTGGAAATGCCCTAGAAGGGTGGAGAGATAGATTTAAAAGTGGTATTTTTTTTGCCAGAGTGAGATTTCTGGCTGGGGGCTCAAAGCTGAAAAAGAAAGATATTGATTCTTTTATTTTTTTGTAATTTCCCAAGGCAGAGAGGTGGGGGTCTTTGGGCAAATGAGTCAGCAACAGTTGCATTAAACTGGCTTGGCTGACATTAAAAGGAAAACTATTTCTCCAGTGGGGAGGAGGCAGAGGGAAAAACTAGAGTCATACCCCAAGGGGAAGAGAAGGTTGGTGGGGGGGGACGGGTGGAGGGGAACAGTAAGAGTGATTGACAGCCCAGCTCAGCACCCAGCCACCACCACTGTTATACATATTTTAAGTCATGATGCAGAAATCCAAATCCCTTTCTGAGACATCACCTTCTTAGCCAACTGTTTACTGACCCAATAATTTTCTTCTTGACATCTGTGTTCAGTGGGTGGCAGTGAAGAAAACAGAACAGGGGCCCTTGCAATCTTCAGTTTTTTGCCCAAAGCTTTGCAACCATTGGCAATACATTTTAAGTTGCTTCTGGCAGTATCATTTGAGTCCATATGATTCATCAGAAGTACATTAGCACTCATATTCATCTGTTTTGACTGGTCTTGGGAGGTGCTCTACTGAATTTTGGATAAGTATTTTGGGAAGACATATAGATGTAAATGGCAGAGCTGAGGGAAGGAACCCACGTCTTCTGACTACGTGCCTTGCCTTTCTCACACCATGGTGCCTTTGCTAGGTACCATGAAAAATCAAAAGCTCACAGCGATAGTTGATCAACAGCAGAAAAGGACCTCGGAGGACATCTTGAGGACCCTCCTTATACCCAGCTTTAGAGCTATGATAGCAAATTATTTAACTTTTCTGAGCTTCTTCATCTGGTAAATGGAGATAATAAAACCTGTAGTACTCACCTTCCAGGGTTGCCGTGAGATAATGTACCTATAGCTCTTTGTGAACCTTAAAATGCTGTAGAATTATAATCTGGACTCCTCATTCTATAGATGAGAAAATTGAGGCCCTAAAAAGTTGTGACTTGTCAGTGCTCACAGGATCATGGTTTGAACCCAGGTACTCAGACCCAAAAGGCAGTACTATTCTCTACTGTGATATCTCAGTGTAGAATGTGATAGGGGTTCAGGGGAGGCAGGGATCCCTGTGGCTTAGAACATGTTCAAGGGAGGTTCCATGGGGGAAGAGGGTCATAAGCTGGGCCTAGAACAATGAATATAATTCAGGTAAAGAGAGAAGAGTGGGGGAGGACATCTAAGTAGGAGAAACAGAATGAGAAATGACCCAAAGATGGGCAATCAGAAGGATTCATAGAATTATAGATTTCAAGTTGCAAGAGACCTTAGATTAGAGGTCATCTAGTCCAACTCCCTCGTTTACAAACAGGGAAACTAAGGCCCAGGAGATGAAGTGACATTTTGGGGTCCGGTAAGGAGGTCATGTAGGGGAGTAGTGGGAAATAAGTCTGGAAAGATCAAATGATGGTGATAAATGGTATTTGGGATAGAGGGTGGGTCCAGTGCATAAATGAGGTACCCAGCGGCCCTCCTTATTGAAATAGATCTACCATGACCTACTATCCCAATTCCCACCAGTGAAGGTTTGCACACACAAGGTATATTTGTGAGAACTTTGGTTTCAAGGGTGGGGTCCACTTCTTGACTTACTACTCTCCCAATCCACACCCCAGCCCACACACTTCCAAGTCCCACAGGGTCGGCCCCAAACATCACCTACTTATTACCTGGGTTTGTTGAAAGGCCCATGCAGCAGGGAACATGCCAAGACATGGTCCTTAGACCCTTGGCTCACCATCTGAGAGGAACAAGCTGCCAACACAGCAGCAGCGGCAGCAGCAGAAAGCCGCAAAGAGGTCCTGGCCTCCCCAACACCCCCCCCCCCCCAGCCAGAAGGCTTCACCCTAGTGAGTGGGAGGGGGAAGGAGATGCACCTGGGAGATGAAGTGTTTTAAGGAGGGTCAGGCCTGGCTAAGCCTTCTGGCCTAATGTTGTAGGAGGAGCTGCCTTGGGACAGGATGGGGGAGAAGGGAAAGCCATGGGAGAGGTTAAGTTACAGGTTTGGGCAGGGCCGGCAGAAGGGAGAGAGGAAGAGAGGAAATCTGAAGCTTAAGATGGGAAAGGGTGGAGGGTACAGGCAAGAGCAAGGAAAGCTCAAATTTGATGCTGTAGCAAAGGGGGGAGGGAAGACAATCGGCAGTGTTACCCGTCAGGCTCACCTTGCCCTCCCTGCCTTGGGCACTCTCATCCACTATGAATCACATAACCCACCTTGAGCTGCTTCCGCTGGACCTTGAAAGATGGCTCATCTCCACTCCCATCCCCAAGGGCAGTGTGGGACTTTGTTAGCTATTTGCTTACCAGGAATCTGATTTCCATACGGGTCCTGGCAAGGCAATGTCTAAGACTAGCCCAAGCGGACCCCTACTCCTAATCCTTTGCCCCTCCCTTGGGGCCACTGGGGAAAAAAAAAGGTTTTTCCATTGAGCATTCCAGGAGAATGTTTCAGAAGATATCCTATCAAGTACCCCCACACCCTAGTGCTCCCCAGAACCACCCCTAGGGAGCTGAAGTCAGGGCATCTTGCAGAGGCACTTTGGGGTGGAGCAGGGAGGCGGTTCTACTTGGCAGTGACTCAGCTCTGCCACTTGATTCTAGAAAAGACCCAAGTCCCCTGCAGATCCGGTTAGGCCATGAATTCCTTGCTCCCTCTACCCTCCCCTAGGTAAAGCAGATTGGGTTCCTTCCATTTTCCATCCCTGACTTCCTCTGTTTTATTGTCCCCTTGGGGCAGTGTGGTATAGAATAGGGTCACTGGATTTTAGTTCATAAAGGGTTCAAATCCAGGCTCTGCTAATGATTACCCATGTAATTGATCCTTAGTTTCATCATTTGAAAGATGAAGCGGTTGGACCAGAATAATTCTAATCACTAAATGTTTTCTAGCCCCACACTCTAAGATTTATTTCCCCCCTCTCAAGACTGCCCTATATGTTGGGAGCCAGCTGGCATAGGGGAAAAGGCATTAGGCTTAGTGTCAAAAAGCCCTAGGTTCAAAGGCCAACTCTGCCACTCACTAGCTCTGTGACTATAGGCAAGTCATGGCACTTTTCTGTTCCTCAGTTTCTCGATGGTGAAATGAGCTTAATAATGCTTGTACTATCCAACTCATAGCGCTGTGTAGGAAAAATGCTTTGTGAACTAGCTCAGAATCCATCGCACTTCCTTCCACGTGGTAAGTGTTAATTAAATGTTTGTGGAGCTGAAATGGATTAAAGCTATCGTAGGAGTGTATGCTGGGAAGGGGAGGGTTAATGCACAATGCATTCTCCTCTATGCCTCTAAAATTAGTTGGATGCTTTGCCTCCAGGAATAATGGGTGTGTCACCTTCCCCGTCCCCCACCCCCACCAAGAATGACCAAGTTGAAAGTCTTACCTATGGCAGTGAAGAAGATGACAGGGGCCAGAATGGCCTGGGCAGGCTAAAACCCTGTGATGCTAACACTTTTTCCCCCTCAGTTTTTTTTGGAGGGAGGAAGGCAGGGCAATTGGGGTTAAATGACTTGCCCAAGGTCACACAGCTAGTAAGTATGTCAAGTGTCTGAGCCCAGATTTGAACTCAGGTCCTCCTGGCTCCAGGGCTGGTACTCTACTCACTGTACCACTTGGCTGCCATCCCCTCAATTTTTTTTTTTTTTTGCTTTTTGGCAGGGCAGTTGGGGTTAAGTGACTTGCCCAAGGTCACACAGCTAGTACATGTGTCAGGTGTCTGAGGCCGGATTTGAACTCAGGTCCTCCTGACTCCAGGGCCGGTGCTCTACTGACTGCGCCACCTAGCTGCCCCTCCCCTCAATTTTTAAACATTTTTATTTAAAGTTTTAAGTTCCAAATTCTATTCCTCCCTCCCTCCCCTCCCCTCTTCCTTAGATGGTAAGCAATCAAATACGCAATTATGTAAAACATTTCCATATTAGTCATTTTGTACAGGAAGACTAGAATAAAAGAGAAAAATGAAAGAAAGTGAAAAATAGCATGTCTATATTCAATCAACATCAGTTCTTTTTCTAGAGAAGGACAGTATGTTTCATCAATAGTCCTTTGGGCTTTGGATCATCGTATTGATAACAATAACTAAGTCATTCGCAGTTCATCATAGTGCTGTTACTGTGTACAACATCCTCCTGGTTCTGTTCACTTCACTATGCATCAGTTCATGTGAATCTTTCTAGGTTTTTCTGAAATCATCCTGCTTGTCATTTCTTATAGTATAATATTCCATCACAAGCATATACCACAGCTTGTTTAGACATTCCCTAAGTGATGGGCATCCTTTTGATTTTCAATTCTTTGCCACCACCAAAGAGCTTCTATAAATGTTTTTGTACAAAGAGGTCCTTTTCCTTTTATATTCTTGATGTCTTTGGGATATAGACCAAAGTATTATTGCTGGATCAAAGGGTACGCACAGTTTTATGGCCCTTTGGGCATAATTCCAAATTGCTCTTCAAAATGGTTGGATCAGTTCACAGCTCGACCAATAGTGCATTAGTGTCCCAATTTTCCCTCTTCCCCTCCAACATCCAACATTTTCCCTTTTTGTCATATTAGCCAATCCGATAGGTGTGAGGTGGTACCTCAGAATTGTTTTAATTTTCATTTCTCTAACCAATAGTGATTCAGAGCCTTTTTATATGACTATAGATAGCTTTGATTTCTTTGTTTGAAAATTGTCTGTTCATATCTTTTGACCATTTATCAACTAGGGAATGACTTGTATTTTTATAAATTTGACTTGGTTCTCTATATATTTGAGAAATGAGGTCTTTATAAGAGATCTTGTTACAAAAAATTCTCCCAGTTTTCTGCTTTCCTTATAATTTAGGTTGAATTGGTTTTGTTTGTGCAAAAACTTTTTAATTTTGTGTAATCAAAATGATCTATTTTACATTCTATAATGCTTTTTATATCTTCTTTGGTCCTAAATTCTTCCCTTAGCCATAGATCTGACAGATAAACTATTCCAGATGCTAGCACTTTCTAATTCAGAGCCCCACCCCCTCTCTTCAAGCTGCTGCAGCAGCCCTTGAAGTCCCCACAGAGTGGCTGGGGGAGCCAGAGAGAGCCCTTGTAGATCAGAATCCTGGACATTGTCACTTCCTACTTTGGAATGCAGTTTTTGTGTCCTTGTCTTATCTCTTCAACCAGATACTTATGGGTCAAAAAAAGAAGGTTGGATTCCACCTTCCCATCACTGAATGCATCCAGCAGCAACTCAAACATCATGAGCCCTCAATCAATATCAAATGGAAGGTGATGGCCATTGTCATTTTGCCGAGCATCTCAAAATCTCAATTTAATCAAGCAAATACTCACTGAGAATCTATTGTGTGCCAGGGACTGTACTGAGGAAATTTGAAATAGTCCCTGCCCTCAAAGGGCTTATTATATTCTATTGGGTCAGTACAATCAATAGCTTAAATGGTCCCTCCATTAAAGTCCTACTCCATTTGCTTCATTATGTGGCAGAAGAAGCTGTGGCTTTTTGAGGGCTATGCTAGGACACTAAAAACACTAGTTCCTCACCAAGCTGGAAAGGCATCAGATAAGGCCCGGTTACGGACTGTATGTTAATTGTCCAAGGAAGGTTCTGGCTTAGTTCAGAAAGATCATCATCAGATTTCAGGGTGGGGAGAATTGGGAAGTAGCAAAACAACTCGGGAAAGGGACCTGTTAATAGTAGAGGAAGCACCCACTGGGTGAAGTAACAGACCTTTTGATGTCTTTAAATAGTCATTTATGGGGTTTGGCTTAGAGATCACCTCCATATCATCTTTTCTTTAATTGAGGTAAATTTAGCTTAACATAATCTGGACTGTCAACTTGCCTGTTGGTATGTACAATATTTAGGTACTAGGGACACTGAATAGCATATTTGTCCTGAAACATTTTTTAAAAAATTAAAACGTAAAATTTAAATTAAATTAAATTTTAAAATGAAATTTTAAATTTTAAAATTTCATTTTAATTTGAAATTTAAAATAAAGTTTAAATTTAAAATTTAAAATAAAGTTTAAATTTTAAAATTTAAAATAAAGTTCAAATTTTAATATTAAATTAAAATTTAAAATAAATTTAAATCTTTTTTAAAAAATTAAAATAAAAAGGACAGTGTAGAGGATAAAGCAACAGCCTTGGCATCAAGATGATTTGAATTCAAGACCCATCTGTGACACATTCTACCCCCATGACCTGGATCAAACTACTTAACTTCTCAGTCCTCCTACCGCCAACTATCTAAAACTATGAGTTATAGACAAATTGCCAATCTGTATCAGTGAAGAAGTTTCTACACTGGGAGTTCCAATGAACTCTCCTGTTCAGACAAAAAATAAAGATGTTCTTTTAAAATGAAAAAAAATGTGTTTTATTGACTTTTTTTATCTCTATATCAGTCACTTCACACTCCCCCTGCCCAGAATGACATTTCCTTTGTGACAAAGAAAAATAATTAAGCAAAACCATCTGAGAGTGAGCACATGTGCCGATGTATACAACATTTTGTACTAAGAAGTCCACACTTCCCTGCTTTAAGGGAGAATGTGAGCTTCCTTAACTGTTCTTCAACTTCAATTAGTTTTTCAATTATTGTGAGTTCTACAGGTAACAGAACTTTGGAGCATATATACATACATATGATTTTATGTATATGTATGTGTATCTGTATGTAAATATGTGTGTGTCTGTATGCTCCAAAGTTCTGTTACCTGTAGAACTCACAGTAATTGAAAAATATATGTGTATGTATGTGTGTGTGTGTGTGTGTGTGTGTGTGTGGGTGTGTGAGTGTGTATACATGTATGTATATATGATGAATAAATGATAGTTTTCATTTATCCATTTTGGGCAGGGGGGAATGAGAAGAATCTAATGGAGAATCAGGAAATGCCATCAGACATAACAAAGAGTTAACAATGGTCTAGATGTTACTGGGCAGATGATCTTGTCTTTCTTTGTTCCTTTTCTGTCTGCTGGACCCTCCCTCCCCCCAATCCTCTACTCCTGTTCCAAGCCCCCACTCCCAGCTCAGAAAGTCAGCAGAGGAGGAAACCTGACCCTAGAACAGCTGATGGAGCTTGGAGAAGCAGAGGCTTTTGTCTGCTTGCTGTCACATCCCCTGGTGGGGGTTGGGTAGCAGTGGGGGCTGGGGAATGTTGGGGAAGTTGACCACAGCCTAGAGTTGTCACCTGCTAATTTTGGATCCTCTGTGCTCCAAAAACAATCCCTGAGGAGGCACAGGCTGACAGCTGTCAGCAAGCCAGATGCTTGGGGCCCTGTCTCCCCTGGGCCCTGGCCTTATAAAGGTTTAACTGCATCTGTTTAAAGACTTCCCTCCTCCCCTCCCTTTGGCCTCATGAAAGCCGTGGCGAGGGGACGAAGGTGTCGGCTGAGACCAGGGAAATTGTGAGCTGGAAATCCTTCATTCCCCATGTCCTCTTTTCTTCTGCTCTCCTCCTTTTGCCCATTGTCTATGACCTTTTCCCTTTTTCTTCTTTCACTGTTTTCTTCCCTTGATTCTTCCAGATCCATTATCAACTTGTGCAGCTCTTTAAAATGGCATAAAGGAAGAAACCCACACTGGAGCTGGAGGCAGGAGGCCTTGCTTTGAACCCCAGATCTGCCAATTCCTACGGGGGTCACCTTGGGCAAAAATTTCCTCCTTCTCTAGCTCAGTTTCCTCATTTGTAAAATGAAGGGGCTGAACTGGATAGCCTTCGATGTTCATTCCAGCTGTCATGATCCAGTTCGAGGATCTCTTTGTGTGTGTATGTGGTGCATAGATATATACATATAAAGCACATGCACACACGTGTATATGTACGTTTGTATATACAAGTATGCACAATGCATGTGTGTAACATGCATGCACATACATATATATCTATATCTATCAATGTATATAGTATGTTCATTTCTCTCTGTCTCTCCTCTCCTCCTCTCTCTCTCTGTCTTCTTTCTCTGTCCCTCTCTCCTCTCTGTCTTTCTCTCCTCTCACTCTCTCTCTCCTCTCTCTCTCTCTCTCTCTCTCTCTCTCTCTCTCTATCTCTGTCTCTCTCATACATAGAACGCAGGAGCCCAGAGCTGGAAGGGGTCAACATGATTCCATGGGAAGGTTAAGTCTTAGTCATAGCACTGGGCACTTCAAGTTAACAAACAGTTATCATACAGTGGTTTACAACCTGGCCCCAATGTACCGTTCTAGCCTTATACATCGCTACCTTATGGTCTAGCCAAAATGACCTTTTTTCCCCCCTGCTTTTCATGCTCAACTCTCCATCTCCCACCTCTGTGTCTTTGCACGGGGTGTCCCCACCCCATGCCTGGAATGCAATCAATCAGTTATGAAATCCTCTCTCCTCATCAGTGAGTCTCAGAATCCCTTCTTTCCTTGGAACGTTGCCTTCTATGTGGCTCCTTCCTGACGTCCCATCATCTCTTCATCTCTTAGTGCCCTCTCTTTCCAAATTACCTTATTCTTATTTAGTATATGGGATGTCTATATTTCTGTAACCAAACCAACAACCAAGGCAGAGCCCCTTGTTCATGCTTTGAGGACCAGGCCGCCATTGGCCAGTCCCCCTTCATATTCATTTATACACGTCTCCCTCAATAGAATGTACTCTCCTTGAGGACAGAGGTTGCTTTCTTTTTGAATTTGTGTCCCCACTGCCTCACAAAGTGTTTGGCCCTTAGAAGGAGCTAAATACATTCTTTTAACGTGATTAATTTATTAAGTGCATACTGTGCTGGAGTTTGGGGAAGCTACTAAATATAGACAATACTCAGTCACACACACACATCAGTAATTGTATTTTTTCCTTTTTTAAAAGATTTTTTTTACAAATTAATTAATTAATTTATTTTTAGTTTGCAACATTCATTTCCATAAGTTTTCAATTTTCTCTGCCTCACCTCCCCTCCCCCCCTCCCCTCCCCCTCCCCAAGACAGTGTGCAATCTGATATAGGCTCTACATATACATTCTTATTAAACATATTTTCGCATAAGATGCAACAGTAAATCTTAAACACAGTGATCCCAATATTTGTGCTTGCTCAGCTGTTTCAGTTGTGTCTGACTCCTCGTGACTCCATTTGGGGTTTTCTCGGCAAAGATACTGGAGTGATTTGCCATTTCTTTTTTCAGCTCATTTTACAGATGAGGAAACTTAGGCAAGCAGGGTTAAGTGACTTGCCCAGGGTCACACAGCTAGTAAGTGTCTGAGGCCAGATTTAAACTCAAGTCTTCCTGACTCCAGGTCCAGCACTCTGTGCACTGTACCACCTAGCTGCCCAAACAAATGTATTACAGAGGTACAAAATAAAATACAATGGAGAAAGGTTGTTAAAGACAAGAGAGGTCAGGAAAGACTTCCTGGAAGATGTAGCAGTTGATGTAGCTTTAAAAGATGAGTGAGAGTTCAAAGAGCAAAAGGAAGGCATTTCCAGCCTAGGAAACAGTAGGGCTGGGGCTGGGTAAACAGGGACAGTAACTAGTCCATTTGGGCCAGAATGTAGAGTGTGTGTCATGCAAGAGGGGGAGAGAAGGCTGGGAATGGAGGGAAGCACCAGCTTGTACAAGACCTTAAATGACAGGCTGCAGAATCTGCTCAGGGCTTAAGGAGGAGGAGTGACCACATCTATGCATAGGAAACCTAAGCCAGCAGTGATATGAGCAAAGGCTAGATCTAGAGAAAGTGGAGGCTTGACTGAGAGGCTATTGCAGTTGTTTAGGTGGCTGATAAGAGCCTGTACATGGGCATAGAAAGGAGAGGGTGTTACCGATGGAGAAACAAAAGGGCTTAGGAATGTACCATGGCACAGTGGAAGAGCTGGGTTTCAGCCTTGTGGTAATAGGATCTTGGGCAAATGATTTAACCTCTCTGAAACTCAGTTTTCTTAACTGTAAAATGAGGGAATACCTTATATTGTTGTAAAGATCAGATGAGATAATGAATATAAAGTGTTTTTCAAATCTTAAAAGCACTCTGTACCTATATCATTAACTGATTGGATTTGGGAGATAAGAGAGATAGGATAGTCAAATATGGGGCAGCTAGGTGGCACAGTGGATAGAGCACCAGGCCTGGAGTCAGGAAGACCTGAGTTCAAATGTGACCTCAGAAGTTTACTAGCTGTGTGACCCTGGGCAAGTCACTTAAATCTGTTCGCCTCCATTTTCTCACCTGAAAAATGAGTTGGAGAAGTAAATGGCAAAGCATTCCAGTATCTTGGCCAAGAAAACCCCAAATGGGGTCATGAAGAGTCAGATATGACTGAAAAACAACTAAGCAACCACAGTATAGTCAAATATGACACCAAGATTTTTTAACCTGGAAATGAGGTGACAAAAATAGTAAAATCAGAAATAGAAGGAGGTTTAGAGGGAAAGATCTCAGTTTTTTGAGATTTTGGGGGATACTTTATGTTAAGGTAGAAATGCAGAACTAGAGCACAGATATTGGAAATATATAACTTCTCTGAGCTTCAGTTTTCTTGTCTGTAAAATGGGGATAATAGTATTTGTACTACCTGTTGCTGTGATCCATCTCAAATTACTCTGCATTCACTTTGAGTAGATTTAGTCTGTACACTTGTTGTTTCCCCCAGGTAAGCTCCTTCAGGTCTAGAAAAAATTCCTTTTTTCTCTGTGTATCCCCAGGACCTAGCATCATGCCTGGTAAATAGTAGGTACTTAATATGTACTTGCTGAATTGAATTAAGTGGAGATATAGGTGTGAGAGTCATCTGCAGGAATGTGATATTTGGGTCCATGGGAACAAATGAAATTGAAAACAGGGAAGAGAAAAGGGAGGAGGGCTTAGGGCAGAATCCCGGAGAGTACTCTTTTAGAAATCAGTAAGAGAATAAGAAGTCAGTGAGACAGAAAAGGAGCAGTTAGGGAGATAGGAGGAGAATGCAAGGAATGTAGGACCTCAGAGAAAGAGAGAGAGAGACAGAGAGACAGAGAGACAGAGAGAGACAGAGAGAGACAGAGACAGAGAGACAGAGAGAGAGACAGAGAGAGAGACAGAGACAGAGACAGAGACACAGAGAGAGAGAGACAGAGACAGAGACAGAGAGACAGAGAGAGACAGACAAAGACAGAGACAGACAGACAGAGAGAGACAAGAAAGAGAGAGAGAGAATATCCAGAAGGAAGGGATGGTTGACAGTCCATCAAGAGGAATAACTGAACCATGTCCATGGTGCTGCTTGAAACCTCCTTATTTTGGTGGGGGGAAAGAAGGAGAAAAATGGAAGTTGCAGCCCAAAATTTCCTGGGTAGGTCAGAGTCAGAATCAAAGGGAGGAAGTGAGAAAAACCCTGAAGACCAAGTGCAGAACCAAAGGAGGATATTTCTGAAGCAAGGGTAGAGTCAAGACCAGAGATCATAACAAGGTCCAAGACAGGGCTAGGTCCAGGGTTTAGGTATCTATTTTATGCTTAGTCATGTGTGGCCAGTCCCACACTCTCTAGTTTCTTCTGATATCCCTTCAATTGCTGCCATCATCATACTTGACAGTGATAGCCAGCTCCCCACAGTTTGAGGCTCGTAAGAGGCAGTGTTGGGTAATGGGTAAAGAGTTGGCCTTAGAGTCAGGAAAACGTGGATTTGAGTCCCATCCTCTGGCACATACTAACTACGTGACCCTGAGTAACCCGTTTAGCCTCTCATCACCACCACCTCCCATCCTGGGAGTACAATTCCTAATTTAACCCAACAAAGAACTGGAAATTTAGGGGATGCCCATCAGTTAGGGAATGGTTGAACAACTTATGGTATATGATTGTAATGGAATACTATTGAACTATAAGAAATGATGAAGGGAACAGATACAGAAAAATCTGGAAAGATTTATATGAATTGATGCAAAGTGAAGTATGTTGAACCAGGAGAACACTGTACACAGTAACAGCAATATTGTAACCGTGATCAACTATGAAAGACTTAGCCACGCTAATCCAAACAATGATCCACGACTATCCCAAAGGACTCATGATGAAAAATGCTATCCAGGGGCAGCTAGGTGGTGCAGTGAGTAGAGCACCAGCCCTGGAGTTAGGAGGACCTGAGTTCAAAGCCAGCCTCAGACACTTGACACACTTACTGTGTGACCTTAGGCAAGTCACTTAACCCCAATTGCCCTGCCTTCCCCCCTATGAAATAAAATGTAACAAAAAGAAAAATGCTATCCATCTCCAGTGATAGAGATGATGAGCTTTGAGTACAGATTAAAGCATATTTTTGGTCACTTTGTTTTTCTTACTTTTTTTTTTTACAACATGACTAATATAGAAGTATGTTTTGCTTGATTTCACTTGTATAATGGGTATCATGTTTCTTGCTTTCTCAATGAGCTGGGGTGAGGCTGGAAGGAGGGACAGAATCTGGAATTCAAAATACAAAAATTAACATTAAAAATAAAACTAAATAAGTGGATATACTAATGAATAAATAGAAAAACAAACAAAACGAAGTGAGACAAACAGAAATGCTCAACCTGGAGTTAAGATTAGAATTAGGACTAGGAATAGATAGGGAATCAGATTTGATGTTAGGGAAGACCTAGGTTGAAATTCCGCCTCGGATATATTCTAGCTGTGTCATTCTGGGCAAGTCATTTAATATCTCTGGGCCTCTGTTCCTCACCTGTAAAATAAAGGGAGGGCCCATTTAGTCTCTGAAGCCCCTTCAAACTCTAATTCTATGAGCCTATGATCTTAGGGTGCTTTCAAAATCTCACATATTGGGCCCTGCTTCTAACTAGATGGCATTAAAAGAATTCAAGGGAGGGTCACAGGATCATAGATTTAGGGCTAGAAGGAGCCTTGACAGTCAGCTAGTCCTTCTCCCTCATTTTACAGATAAGGAAATTGAGTCCCAATGCGGTTAAGTGGCTATCTACTGAGCTACCTAGCTGCCTCATTCCCCTTAGATTGTAAACTCCTCGAGGGCAGGGAATATGCCATTTTTTTTGTTGCTTTTTTTCCATCAATTTTTTTTTGTTTTTCTCAGCACTTGGCAAGGTACTTTGCAAATAGTAATTTAAGTAAAATTTAATAATTTATTATTATTATTAATTATTATTAATATATTTAATTAATTATTAATAATAAAATTAGTAATTTAAATAAAGAGTTTGTTGAATTGAATTCATTTGATTTTAATTGAAGAGAAAAAGGAGAAGCAAGCGGTCAGCTATGAAGAATTCTGTTGACACAGCAGACATGAATATCCAGCTCCAGAAAAGTGTGGTCACTGCCCTGGGGCCAGAAAACAAAGGTGGCTGTAGCCTGGGGCAGGATGTGTGCAGAAGGGAGATGACAGCTTTATGGGGCTGAGGCAAAGGCAAGAAGAGAAGATTACAGAAAGATAGCCTCCGGATCCACGCCAGACGACTCTGCTGCTATCCCCAGCAAAGAAGCAAAACTAGAGGGACTTGGGGGGTGGGGTGGGGTGGGAGGTCAACAGGGACAGGCCACCCACTCCAAACATACTGTTGCTAAGATTGGCATGCTTCAAAAGAAGGGAAGGGGCTATAGCTAGAAAGGCAAGAGGAGAATGAACATGGTTCTGCATTAATAGAGCTTTGAAGATCCTCTAAATCCCTTTCATTTAGAGTGGAGGAGACTAGGGTCCAAGGAAAGGAAGTATGGTACTCCAAGAAGTGGTTCCATGTATTCAAATTCACCCTATTTGAAGTTATAATCATGTAAAATAAGATCTTTTATTGCTGCCCAATGGAAATCATGCAGTGTGAGGTTGAATAATGGCACCACATCCCAGGATTCATCAGTTGCACTAATTGGGACCCAACTGTATCAGAACTAGGAATCAAAGCCATGTCCTTTGACTCCATGCCCAATGCTGATTCCACAATAGATTTTGGTGTGATAGGGAGGGCTGGGAACTTCTGGTTGCACAGGCCTTGCAAGTTACTCTCAATGTGTCCTGAACTACCCAAATTACCCTGTATTTCTGTGTATGTGTGTGATGTGTATGTGTGTGTGCGTGCGTGTGTGTGTGTGTGTGTGTGTGTGTGTGTGTGTGTGTGTCTCTCCGTAAGTACTTATCTGTGAACATTTATCTTCTGGAAGAATGTAAGCTCCTTGAGGGCAGCACTGTCCATTTGTGTATTTGTATTCTTATTGCCTAACACATATATTAGTCACTTAATGAATGCTTGTTGATTATTAGGTACTCAGTAAATGCTTGTTGATTGTCACCTCTGAAAAGAAAGTAAGAGGCCTAAGGAGGGAACTGTCTTCCACTGGTTCACAAAACCATCAAACACTTTTTCTACCACAGAAAGATTTAAGTAAATAGTGAACCAAGGAATTGAGAAGACCAGAATTCTGATTAATCCCCGTGGATTTTGTAGGCCTCATTCCTGTCTTTGGGGAGGATATATCTATTGGATGGGCCTGAGCTATGCTTAAAATCCCTTCTCTACCAGACTCCCTTACATAGAACAGCAACTCTTTGTGGGCAGGGATTATTTAATTTTTGTTATCTTCAATCTTTAGCATGATACCTGGCTCTTCGTAGGTGCTTAATAAATGTTTACTGATAAATCGATGGAGTCTCTCTTGATATTGATCCCGGGTCTCCTTTTCTCAATCTTGCCTTCCTCATTTCCCATGCCGGCCTTTCTTCTTGGACATCCCTTCTACCTTGATGCTGCCCAACATTCTCCCCACTATACTTTCAGCAAGCCTCCCTGGGCAATCAGTCTTGCCTACAAAGAATTTAAGCTTTTGAGAAAAGGAGGCAGGTTCCTGAACATCACAAACCTTGGTATACCATGAGTGTTTGTGCTGATCGATGATTGATTTCTTATCTCTGTCTCCTAGCTCAGTGGTGTCAAACACAAATTAGTGGGCCACTAATCCCTACCTAAGGATCCCTATTGGTTTCATATTGACTTAGTTTTAAAATGTAGCATCTCTGTTTTATTGTATTTTTATTTATTTTCTTAGATATTTCCCAATTACATTTTATTCTCATTTAGGCTGTACTCCATTGTGTTGTGAATCTGCTGCCATGTATTTGGCCCCTGTCTTAGAATATATACCTGCCCTCCCTCAAGCACCTTGTGAGGAGGTGGGGGAAAGGAACAATGAAAGCCAAAAAAAATTCTTAAGGGGATATTGGGTTATAAAGGATCCCTCCATTAGCTCCCTGTTCATCACCAACGGCTCCCTCTGCCCACCCCCTCTCCAGGGGGATCCAGCCCCATGCCCAGCCTGAGCCTAGCAACTTAACTATAATAACCTTGGGGATTAACATAGCAGGCATTGTCTTTCCCTGACTATAGGTCTGGTATTATGTGTTCAAAAACTCTCCTAAAAATAACCAAAGAACAGGTGCAGTCCACGAGGTTCAGGCCATGTCACGGTCCCATCTGTGGTCCAGCTAGAAACAAAGAGGGGAAGGGGACCCTCATATGTGGCTTGTTCTGAATTCAGTGACCTAGGTTCCTGGAAACCCATCTTTCTAAGATTTCATAGCATCTCTAGACCTTCAGACCCACCCCTATTGATCATACCAGTCTCCTATTGCCAGTGGACATAGTAAGCCCTTAGATGCTTGTTGACTGACAGTGTGGTTACCCATCCCCAGCTCCGGTCATTAGCCCCATAAAGCTCAACCATCTCCCCCATCCCAGATACTCCCAGGGTTCTCTTGTAAACACCAGTGACAGGGAAACTTACTAAGAAGGAGAGGCAGAGTTGACCATATGTCTTGGAGGATTTCAGTCTGATTCCTTTTAGGCCCTCTGCCTGACTTCATTTAGTCTCTGATCTCATGGGCTTTGGGAGCTTATTTTCATGTCTGCTCTTAAGGACAAAGAGCTGAGGAATAAATCCATAGCTTAGCAACAACACACTGCTTCCCGTGAAAACCTGTCCCCTGCCTCACAGTACATGCACACATACACTCATATGTATCCCCCCCCACACACACTCATCTCCAGATCTTTTAATGTCTTCCACTCTCATCTCACTGTCCACTCGTACAGATCCTGCCCAGCCTCTCATTTCTCCCTGTCCTTCATGGCCTTCAACCTTCTTTTTCTGCCCAAGGATGGTCTCGTATTAGTCTATGGACTGTGTCCACAAAATGTGTGTGTGTGTGTGTGTGTGTGTGTGTGTGATTGTAAGTGTGTGCACTGCAGGTGTGTGTGTATGGGAAGCATGAGGAGTGTTTGCCCAGACTCTGCTTGCATCTATAGTGTGTGCCTATAGTGTAGGGGGTGGAGAGAGGGTGGGGGTGCTCCGAAGGGGAGCAGAGCTTGTTCTATTTTTACTGGCCAGTTGCTGTGGACCGTAGATTTCATAGTCTCCACCAGTCTTCAGCCCCTTGCAGTCTGCCGTCCTCCAGCAGCCCCAGACCATCTCAGCTCTGCTAGGACTATAGTAGGTAAGTGTCTGAAGCCTGGCTCCTGATCTTGGAAAGCGAATCCTAGAGCAGCTGGGGTTTGAGTCTAGGTAAGATAGGAACAAGGGACAAAGGGTGTGAGGAGATCTCAGAAAGACTAGGAGGGAAGGAGTGAATATTTTGTGCCCATCCATTGAGGGTTTGGTGGTCTAATATATTATCTGAGAAAACTCCCAGAAAGGTTCTCCTGGACAAAGGAATGCCATTTTCTTCAAAGCAATTGTCAGAGGAGAAAGTTGCATCTCCAAGCAGAGAGTGGCTGAGTTTTTTTTAGGCTGGATTCCCTCCACCTGGACTGGGAGGATATGTGTTTCATCACTTGCAAACTCCTTCAAAGCATGCATTGATTACAAAGGAACCCAAAATGGGGAAGACAGATGGGGAAATTTGTGGAGAATGGAATTTGAGAGCCTTGGGAATAGGGATGGGAGGAGGAACTGAGCAATCCCAAAGATATCTCTAGGAAATTTTTCTTGCTCTTTTTTTTCCTGTGTCCTACAGGGAAGACAAGGACATATCTTTATCATCTATGCACCTGGGGAAAGGAGCTGATAGCACAAGCTAGGGACAGAGAGACACCCCAAAATGGCATGGAATTCACACTCCTATGCTCCTCACCAAATTCACCACTGTTGACACTAAGGGATGCATAGCAGTGGCTAAAGGGGCAGGGACAGGGTAGGGCAGGGCTGGATGGAGAGCAGAGAGAGCATCACTCAAGGCTGCTCAGAGTTGGGGTGCATGAATCAATGCATCCAGTGCAATATGAGTACGAGCTTCTCTGCAGGTGGATGGCGGTGTCTGGGGTCTCTAGGAACAACGGAAGCTGGTTTTTCTAATTGGAATGACAAATGGAGCTGAAATGTGACATCCAGGCAGTTCAACTCTAGAGAAGGGAAAAGATAAGCGTTTCTTATTGACAGCTAGAGAAGAGGAGAGGTGACCCAGAACCCAGAGTAATAGGCACAGGAATACTGTCCTAATTCCATCAGGGAAGAGAGGATGCCTTGAGTTGGGGACGTAGTGTCTGGGGTCAGCACGGGGAGGTAGAATGATAGGAGAGAGAACAGAAGTAGAAATAAAATTGAGATAGGATTTAATGTCCCTGTTTGTTAAAACTCATGAGAAGTGTAGTTTCTTAGACTCATACATGCATACACACTCACACACACACATTCCTCTGCCTAATTTTTAACCCAACGTTCCATTTTGAAAGATCTTTCTCCTTGGTTTTTGTGAAGTAGAGACTCTGACTTGTAAACGTTCTTGCAGCTCTTTCTCTTCAATCAGGTATGCATTTCCTGAAGGACTTTTCACTCATCTGAGGTTGGCAATATGGGATCCTGGATACAGTAAAGCCTCAACGCTGCTCTCCACTACCTTCTTTATCAAATACCAATCCTCACTTACATGCAAAAGGCATACCACACAGTCACATCAAGTCCAAGCCTGTCAGCAAATGAGAGGCCCTTTCTGCAGAGTGGGGGTGCCTGGGCCCAGATTTCCTTTCTAGGAAGTTATCAGTGGCTTCTTTGAGGGAAGGGGCCCCAGGGGCTCACTAGGAGGGAATAAAGACGCGCCCAGGATGGGTGAGGGGGAGTTTAACTCTGGTTCATATTAGTAACAAGAGCTGTGGGCACACACATACAGCCAGGAAGGTCCATAGAGGTGGTAGCATCGGTGGGCATTTGATGAAGTCTGTATTTACACATGGGCATTAGCATATGCTTACTGGCATAGTGTTAGCCCATCTCAGGAAAGTAGATATAAAAACTGTCCATCTTCGAACTGACTTCTGGAGACAGAGATTATGAAAGCATGACAAATATTGATAAACTCATCCAGGGAGTGGATCTTGTGGGACCTTACCAGCTCCTATTTCTCTCTGGACTTGCCCAGAATCTTGGTATGAGCGGGAATAGTGGATTAAATAGCCAGCCATAAAAGGTCTAATTTCAGCCAAGCATTTCAAGAATTTATAAGATGTCTCCCAGGACTGACTCCGCCTCTCTCCCTCTAATGGGAAGGAAGCTGGGACTGTG
Organism: Trichosurus vulpecula; assembly: GCF_011100635.1. Lineage (NCBI taxonomy): Eukaryota > Metazoa > Chordata > Mammalia > Diprotodontia > Phalangeridae > Trichosurus > Trichosurus vulpecula. The sequence continues at coordinate 101,800,597 of NC_050576.1, read as the reverse complement.
GGGCTAGAGCCTTAGCCTTCCACCAGGGACAGTAGCAGGGACAAAGGCGAGGGGTTAAAGGTCTTCCTGAGAGATAGTAATGTCAGGCAGAGTGAAAACTAACAAAAACTTCCTCCCCTTGGGGGATCAGAGGTAAATACCTCATGAAGGATAAAAGGAGGGCAGGAAAGAGATGTAGGGGAACAGGAGGGAGGGAATAAAGAAGGGGGCAAATCTAGAATGAATTAAAAAATACATCATACTCCTCTCTTCAGAAACGGCTTCCTAGAGCAAGTCCTAATTCTTAATCTTGAACTTCCGGGACTCTCCTTCGGATTCTCTGGTACCTCACACAGGTCCATTTGATCAGAGGATGCTAGATCTGGAGGAGGTCTCAGAGATCAACTAGCTTACTTTGCAGATGGGGAAACAGACTTGTACCCAAGGTCATAGAGTTAATTAGTGTCAGAGTCATGATTCAAATCCAGACCCTCTGATTCCAAGTCCAGGGCTCTTCCCCTTACTTGGGACCTCATTTTATCAAGGCATAATTCAGATTTCCCATTCTAACCAGGCACCCCCACCTCCCCACAGCCCCACATCTCATACATACATTATCTTCTCCCACTCCTGAGCCTTCACAGAATCCTAGCACTTTTAGAAGTAGAAGAGTCCTGAGAGATCTCTTAGATCATATATGCCCCCTTACTTTATAGATGAAAAAGCAGAAGCCCTGAAAGGTGAAGTCCAAGGTCAAAGAGAGAGCCCTCAGGCTGCTCTTCTGAATTGCAGTTCAATGTTCTTTATTTTACTTGTGTCCTCCCTCACACAGGCCATCTCCCATCTCCTAATAAATACACTCCCTTCAGGACCCAGACAACATGTTCAAGGCATCACTGCCCGCCATGCCCACATATGACCTCCATCACCCAGAGCTTACTTTGACCATGCTCTCCCCTGTATCCCCCTCTCCATTTCACCCCCAGGCCTACGGCATCATCGAGATGGTTCAAGAAGCCTGGGCTAATGTATCAATAAAAGAGGACCAGAGTTCCCCTCTCTTCCCTTCCCAGGGAACATGTGCTTGAAAATTGTTCCCTTCTGGCAACTTTCCACCATCTCTGTTACTGGACTCAGTGAGTCCATCAGTGAACATTCCAGAAGAGGCCGGAGACAACCATTAGCTTCCTGGAATTCCTCCTATCTTACTGCTTGGCCAGTTGTTCAGTCTACCCAGAAATGTAGCTGTCCTTCCTTCTTGCCAATATCCCAGCTAAAACTTTCCTCCTCCAGGACGTTCTCCCAGAGTAACACTATTTGGTTCAGGTCACTGAATTCAGATGAGGACCTTCACTTGGTTCTCCTCGGCTGTGTCCTAATTTCACTGTCCTGCTGTTTCCCTCTTGTCCTCGAGCTGAAGAGGCTAACTCTGCTTAGGTGCCCAACCAGGCTGCTAGGCTAGAGTGAGTTGGGGGTGAGTAGTGGTAATACCTGGGTTCAAATCCTACTTCTAGCACTTACCTGTGTGATCTTGGTCAAGTCATTTCCTCTCTGGGCCTCATTTTTCTTATCTGTAAGATGAGACAATTGGACTAGATGGCCTCTGAAATCCTCACACATCCCCAAGCTCCAGATCTAGGATTATGCCTTGCTAATGAGCCTATGTCTGTGTTGGTTATAGGTGCTGCTCTCCTTGCCACCATGCCTGAACCGTAAGTAATTCTGATCTCCCCGGAAAAAATGTATATACATGTGCGCGCGAGTGTGCATATGTGTGTGTGTGTGTGTGTGTGTGTGTGTGTGTGTGTTTGAGGGGGTGGATGGATGGGTGGGTGAGAGGCTGGAGTCTTGGGCTGAAGGTACAGCCATTTATCACAAGTTGCTTTCTTGGGAGGGGCTCCAAGTACTTTATGAAAACCAAACCCTTTAATCTGAGACTGCTCCAAATTCCTCAATGCAACTGCTATTAGAAATCATCTTCCCTCAGTAATGAGCCCTTAAATTTGCATAGCATTTTTGTCATTTTCAGAACATAAGTCAAGTCAATAAATATTTGTAATGCACCTACTATGTGCCAGGCACTATGCTGAGCTCTGAGGATACAAAGAAAAGCAAAACCAACAAAACAGTAATCCCTGATCTCATTTTCCCTAGTGATCTCCATCTAACCACAGCTGATCCTTACAACTCTATGTGGCAGGAAGATTAGTTATTACTGTCTCCATTTAGCAGATGAAGAAGTGATTGAGGAAGTCAAGGGACATATCTAAGGTCATATAAATGACAAGAAGAAAAGAAGGCAGTCAGTCAATAAACTTATTAGGTTACTGCTATGTGCCAGACACTGTGCTAAGTTCTGGAGATACAAAGAAAGGCAAAAGACAGTCCTGCCCTCAAGAAGCTTACAGTCTAATCTAGGAGACAACACAAAACTAACTATGTACAAATAAGCTATGTCCAAGATAAATAGGAAATAATCAAGAGAGGGAAGACACTAGAATTAAGAGGGATTGGGAAAGACTTCCTGTAGAAGTTAGGCTTTTATCTGGGATTTGAAGGAAGCCTTGAAGGAGCTGGAGGCAAAAATGAGGAGGGAAAACACACCACGCCTGGGGGACAGAGCTAGAAAATGGGGTGTCTTGTTTGAGGAATAGCAAAGAGGCCGGTGTCAATGAATCAAAGAGTAGGGCAGGGGTGTCAGGTGATGGGCTGGAGGATACTGGAAAGGTGGGGAATGGTTTCAAAGCTATGAAAGGCTTTGAATGTCAAATGGAGGGTTTTATATCTGATCTTGGTGGGAATAGGGAGCCACTGAAATTTAAGAGGAGGGGTTGGGGTGGGGTAGATGGGCAGGGATATGGTCAGGTTTGCAACATTAGGAAGAGCCCAGAACTCTCTTTACCTCCAAGTTTGTGTTCTTTCCATTACCTTGCCAGGTTACTACTGTAAGAACTTTAAAATAAGTCACACTTTTCTTTTCTTTTCGGTTTTGGAGGCAATGGGGGTTAAGTGACCTTCCCAGAGTCATACAGCTAGTTAGTGTCTGAGGTCACACTTGAACTCAGGTCCTCCTGATTTCAGGGCCAGTACTCTATTCACTGCGCCACCTAGCTGCCCCACTCACATTCGTTAGTTGGAATTACCTGGTCTCTCTTTTCACATTAATTAGATAAACTGAGTGGATTTCAGCCCCTGTATTTTACTTTTCACTCGGGGCACATGGCATTAGGGAGTAACTGATGGGACTGTTTTTTATGTAGCATTTTAAGGCTCGTAGTGTGCCTTTTTCGCAATGACCCTATGATGCAGGAAGTATACGTATACCTATTTCATATGAGAAGACAGCCCTCAGAAAAATTAAGTGACCTGCCCAAAGTCACATAACTGCTAAGTGTCAGAAGCAGGATTTGAACCTAGGTCTTCATGACTCAGTACTCCACCCCCTGCAGAATGCTAGAATCTCAGCCATAAACATAGTGCCTTGTACATAATAGACATTCAGTAAATCTTTGTTGAATTCCTAGGAGTGAAGATGTCAGAGTTGGCAAGGACCTTATAGACAGACCATATCTTCTAGCCCATATCTGAACCAAAAACCCTTCTAAAATATGCTCAGTGAGTGGCCATCCAACCTTTGCTTGGAGACCTCCAATAGAGAGGAGGGAGATGGGACCCCTGAGGCACCCTGCTTCATTTGTGGAGACTCAATGCCACTGAGCCCAAGTTTGCTTATTTGTAATATCTAGGCATTGCTCCTAGTTCTGGATTCTGAGGCTGAATAGGACAAACTTATTCCCTTTCTCACTTGACAGTCCTACTTGAAGACAGCTATCACATTCTCCCCAAGTTTTCTCCTTAGTTCAGGTGAAATAAACTCAATTCCTTCAAACAATCGTCATCTGGCATAAACTAAAGACACTTCCCCAACCTGGTTGCCCTCTTCTGGATTCTTTTGGGTTTCTTAATGTCCTTCCCAAAATGTGACTCTCAGAACTGAAAACAGTATGCCAGAAATGACTTGACCAGGGTCTTACAAGGCTGAGAAAAATCTCCTATAAGGAATGAGGCATCTTACACTGAGAAGCACAAGAACTGAGAGTGGTGGTTTATTCTATTTTAACTTGCTTCCTTTCCTGCCCCTACCTTCCTCCCTGCACCCCCCTACACCTCTACTGTCAGATTTCTTTTAGAACTGCCCTTATTTCTCTTAGGTGGTTTTCTCCAATGAGTCTGCATGCTTTCGTTATAGTATATATTTATACTTTGTATTCATTCTGTGTTCTGATCTTTTCTCTCCTTGCCTTTCCTGGGATGGATGACTGAAGGGAGGTAAGATATTTGGGGTGACCAAATTGAATCTCCAGCCTGGTAAAGGTGGGGTGGGCATTTGAGGAGAGGAGTGGAACTAGGGGAAAGGCAGCCTCTGTTCCTTCCTGTCTCCATACTTGCAACTACACAGCTTTTCTGCCTCCCTGAGACTTGTCATCTCTAAGCCTGATGACCAAATCAGTCAATGAGTCAGTCAACATCATCTGAACTCCTTCTGTTTTTGAGACCTGTAAGAGATAGCATGATAGGATCCAGAAGAAGGAGGAGATAGGTGTGGTCTTTGCCTTCTAAGGGCTCCCAGTGTGATGTGGGAGAAGTAGACCTTAACCCTGGGGAACTCCCAATCTGATGGGAGAAAAATAGGCTCTGCCTTCAAGGAGACCTCCATCTGATAAGGGAGACTGAGTCTTATGTTCAGAGAGCTCTCAGTTTGCACAGGTGGACAAGGACCAGGAGAGCAGATGGGTGTGGCTGGCAGTGTAATCCCCAGATTTGATACCTGTGCGGGGAAGATTCCAAAGACAGAGCTCATGGAGATTGGTGACGTTTTGTGTTATGTCACTGAAAAAGAAAGGCTGGAGACAGGGAAGAAACAAGAGTTTGGGGGTCAAGCCTTACTGCCCTCTCTAGCAAGTGAACAAATACCCTTTGGAACTAGTCAGACCCTGGGGTGATCTCCATGTTCTTGTAAAGGTGAACCAGAGCAAATTCCTTGATGAAAGAACATTGGAGGAGGATCCTGGGTCCTTCCACTCCAGTCCATAGAAGATCAATGATGCTTAAGGGTTAGGCCAACAGGGAATCCTGGAAAAGGGCCTTAAGTAGCCTGGGGAACCCTGACTCTGGTGGTTCATTTTGACCTGGATGATGTTAGCACTGCGAAACTTTTGAGCTCTTGGCCACTGTAGTTTCATTAAGACTTACAGTTTGGGGGATATTCTGAGCCCCTCACAGCCCTGAGGCTCAGGGCTATGTCAGAGAGGCCTCAGAGCTTAGCAAGGTTGGAAGAATTACAGTATTTATGCTACTGGAAGAGAGCATTGACATATAATTCAAAACAGTTTGAGGATGCCTTGAGGGATATTTAGGGGGCTATAGATTTATATCCTATTTTGCGGGATCTAATTTTTTTTAAAAGGCCTGTTTTCCCTGAGACCACAATGATAGGTGATGGAGGGAAGTGGGGTCCACAGATGCCATAGGTGGCAGGGAAATCCTGTATAAGAAAATGCCCTGGGACAGCAAGGAATTAGCATTGGCAGAAAGAACCCAGGCTCATTCTCTGGGGTACTTTGGAAAATTAGCTGGTAGCTGCCACTAGCCCCTCTCTCTTGGGTTCTTTTGGGGTTCCAACCATTCTTCACTTCCTCAGACCCAGGCAACACCACCCCTTCTTCCCCTAACTTATCTTAACAGAAGACAAATGGGTTGAAAAAAACTTTACTCAATATTTCAGGGAAGAAATAAACAGAGAAAATAAGGGGTGCACAGCTTAGGCAAATCTTTTTGAAGTAATAAAATGGTAAAGTCAAAGAGATGGCTCTCAGTCTAGTTCCCCCCTGCTCCTTCTAAGTCCTCTCATGTGGTATCACAATCTGATACTAAACAGTCTTGGATATTTCGCAAAGGATAATTTAGCTGTGGCTATTTTTTTATGGTAACTAGCCACTTGTCTGGCAAACTCACCTGTCTGGAGTATAGTATGGTGAGAGCCAGGAAGCAAGCAAAACGGGCCTCTGAGCTGTCAAAACAGATCGGAAGATCGAAAACTAGAAGAGGCCGTCTAGAGCCCACTCCCTTTTAAGATGAGGAAACTGAATCCCAGAGTAGGAAAGTGACTTACCAAGGTCAAACTGTAAGTAGCAAAGCCAGGATTCAAACTGATTTCCTCTGACATCGAATCCATGGCTCTTTCTACAACATCCCATCGCCCTTTACGTCACCAAGTCCATACATTTAAAGCTTATTTGTTTTACTCAAAGGAGAGCCCCTCACTCGGAGTGTATTTACTTTTATTTTAGATACAATTTTAATGTGTTTCTTTATCTGGTTTCCTGTTCTACAGCTGATTAGAAGTTTCAATAAGAGTTATTAAGGCAGGATAATGCTGATAATAGCAAGACGTGACAGCAGACAGACTCACATGGAGGGAGGAGACAGGAAAATTATAAAAAGCAGGAAACAAAACTCAAAAAACCCAGAAGCCTGGGACTGTTTAATGTAGTCTCAAATAGTCCCAGCCCCCTCAGCAGTCCCCAGGGGTATCTGGTCTTAGGATAGCCACTGATATTTACAAAGATAGGAAAATGGAAATTGTGTTTAAAAGTTTTGTTTAAAAAACCAAGAAGGTAGGCCTTATGTTTTAGAAAGATTTGAATCCCCAATGGTTAAAATTAAATTAAATTAATGTCATTTAAAAGGACAATTTTCAGTTACATGGAAAAATAATTTGTGGGGCTCATTTCATTCCTAAATTGTACTAGACAAGTGAAGTGTGACTGTTAATATCATCATTATAATAATTTGTGTCACCGTAAGTCTGTACGCGTTTCAAGGCCATTTCATATTCAACATTTTATTTTGTCTTTACAACAACCCTGTAAGATAAGTGAGAAAGAAATTATTATTTTCATTTTATAGATAAGGAAACTGAAGGCCAGGAAGATGAGCAGCAGTGATTTGCTGAGGGTCACGTAGCTAAACTGACAGTACTAGTCTCGACTAGAACCCAAGTCTCTTGTCTTCTAAGTAAAAACCATTGAACATAGTCTCCTTTCCTGAATTTACGGTTCTCAAATCAGTCCAACAGAGGAGCTTTTTAAGGGAAGATTTCCCCTCTAACTCTCATCTCGCTCCAGAATTTCAGGCCTGCAATATTTATCTCATCTACCTCTCCCATTTTTTCCTTTCTTTTCCCTCTCAGAGAAAATCCAAGATCACAGCTTCCCGCAAACTCCTGCTCAAGGTGAGTCTGAACCTGAAGCTTCCCTGGCTACTTCCAGCTGGGAAGAGAAGAGGATGGAATCCCATCCTTGGGGATGAATAGAAGGCACACGGCTTACTTAGCACCATTATTCTGGGCTATGAGAGCCCCTATTCCTTCCTGCCCCTACATCCTGCAGTTGTGCAGTTTCTCTGCTAGTCTGAGATATGCATTTCCAAGCCCAATGGCCTATTCAACCCATCAGCCAATTAGTCCATCAGCTAACAGCATTGACTGACATCCTCATGTGCACAGAACCTAGTACCTGGTACTGTGAGAGAATCCAGAGGAGGGAGAGACATGGTCTTTACCCTTAAGGAGTTCCCAATCTGATGGGGAAGAAACAGTACCTACCTTCGATGAGCTTCCAGCCTGATGGAGGAGGGGTAGTCCCTGCCCCAAGGAATCTTCCAAGATGGCGGGGGCAGGGAAGGAAGTAGTTCTTGCCTTCAAGGAGCTTCCCATCTTATAGAGAGACATAGTCCCTGCTCATAAGTGTCTTCCAGTTTGATGGGGGGAAAGTAGTCTTTTCTCCTAAAGACCCTCTAGTCTAAAAGGAACAGAATAGTCTCTTTCCCTCAAGAAGGGCCCCATCTGATAGGGGAGATTCAGTGCCTCTTCTGAGGGAACTCCCCAGAAGCCCAGGAGGGCCAGGACCAGGAGAGAAGGTGAATGTGTCTGGATAAAGATGCCCTACCACAGGATGCAAAAGATGGATAGTAGGAGAGCTCACTCAGAACCTACCCTCTGTCTCTCATAATGCACCAGTGCACAAAGGGTGGGCAGATAATTCATCCTAGGTGCCTGAGAGGTGTTTTGATTAGTCCCTGGGATGAAGGAGGTATTGATGATGTACACTACTCTAGAGCTCTGTGAGTCTAGAAGAGGCAGAGTTAAAAGTAGGGAAGGAGGAGGTTTGATGGAAAGTGACTCAGGCGCATGGATCACCCTAGCTTGTGGCCTGCTCAATCTGTCTGTGTACCAACAAACACCATGGAAGACTCTTCAGAGCAGCTAGGTGATGCAGTAAGTAGAGCACCAGCCCTGGAGTCAGGAGGACCTGAATTCAAATTCAAAACACTTGATACACTTACTAGCTGTGTGACCTTGGGCAAGTCACTTAACTCCAATTGCCCTGCCTCCCCCCTCAAAAAAAAAATCTCTCACACATATACCCCCTGCAATTAATTACACCCATTCTATCCTGAGTATGGAAATGCAGAAAGCCACATGCCAAGGGGAGAATGAGAAAGACAGGACCTGTGTTTTCCTTGACATCCTCGTGCCCCTCTAGAGCTTGATGCTGGCCAAAGCCAAGGAATGCTGGGAGCAAGAGCATGAGGAGAAGGAAGCTGAGAAGGCCAGATACCTGGCTGAAAGGATTCCTAGGCTTGAGACCCGAGGCCTGTCACTCAGCGCCCTGCAGGTGAGCTTTGGGTAGAGGAGGATGGAGACATTTGTTACTAATAAACATTAATGAAGTCTTTGCTGTGTGCTGAGCTGTGTGCTGAGCTGTGTGCTAGGCATCTGGAAAGAGGCAAAGTTTAGATAAGACCTTCCCCCAAGGGAGCTTACAGTGTTGGGCAGAGAAGACTCCAATCTGTATAATTAGAATATATAATATGACATGGTAAGGATATTGGAGGAGACACAGCAAAGCATGAGAAGAGGTCTAAGGAGGAAAGTATTGCCAACAGAGGGGCATGGAGGAGGTGAGATTTTACTGCAGGGGAGCATTAAAGGATAGATAGGAATTTAATGGGTGAAAAATTAGAGTGAGGGCATTCCAGGCATAGGAATGAAGACAGGAAAGGGTAGTGTCATGTAACATGTGGTCAGTGGATAGAAAATTGTTTGGTGGGTGAATGTGTAAGGGGGAAACAATTTATTGTTCAGAAGATGGTCCATTTGGAACCCACCTTGTAGTGCTGTGATTTCATACTAGGCACTAGAAATGTCCCTTCTGCCCCCTGAAAAGCTTCCCAACCTAGCCTGCCTGAAATTCCACTGATAAAAGTTCATCCCTCATTAAGATCCGAATGCCCCTGGGAAGGAGCAGATGTTAAGCCTTTTTAGCCATGTGCACCTTAGTGTGAATAAATCTATTAACTTCTTTCTGGAACACGTAATTTGATGGGGGAGAAGGGGGAGTGGGGAGGGAAGGCGAAAGATGACAAGACAAAGGGCCTAGGTGTGAACCTTGCCTCACAGGGCCTGTTGGCTAATTTCATTGTTTCTCTCAATCTGTGTTTTCTCAGGATCTATGCAGGGAGCTGCATGCTAAGGTAGAGGTTGTGGATGAGGAGAGGTATGACATTGAAGCCAAATGCAACCATAACACCCGGGAGGTGAGGATCTCCATAGGCTGAGGGGAGTTTTGGGGTGAGAACATGGAGAAAAGCTGTAACACTGTGAATGCATAAGAACGATTTATAGAACTTTAAGGTTTAAAAACTGCTTTCCTTGCAAAAATCCTAGGAGGTACGTAGCACATACATTAAAAAATTTTTTTGATTTATTTTATGCATGAGGACACATGGCCCACACACTCAGCACCTGGTAGAGCTAGGACTTGATCTTGATTCTCCTGACTCCAAATCTAGCATCCTTTTCACAACAACAAATGATAGGGAGGTCAAGGACTCTGTCTAGAGCAGAGTGCGGAACTTGTGGCCTTGAGGCCACAAATGGCTCTCTAGGTCTTCCAGTGTGGCCCTTTGACTGAATCCAATCTTCACAGAACAAATCCCTTTAATAAAAGGGGGCAGAGATAAGGCACCCCACTGAGGGATTTACAGGTTTATGGGCTGGGCAATCAGGCTGGCCTGTTGGGCTCAGGTAAACCGATAGGTGGATTATGCAAAGTATTTTATCTCTGCTGTCCTGAGAGAACTGACCCAAGGGTTAGTGGAGTCCATAGAGTCCTAGAATCAGAATTAGAGGAAATGTCAAAGGGCACATAACTTTGGCCACCACATGAGTTAGAGCTCCCTTATCACATCTAATAAGTCATCTGCTTGGGGAGCAGGGGGTCGGGGGGAGGTTCCTTTTGACTGGACTCCTAAAGCTCTGGGATCCCCTCTATGGGTAGAAGAATCCTCCTGAGGGTTTCCCCCTCCTAACGGGCTGCTCTCTCCGTCCTTCCTGCCAGATCAAGGACTTGAAGCTGAAGGTGCTTGATCTTCGGGGAAAGTTCAAACGCCCACCCCTGCGCCGGGTCCGTGTCTCTGCAGATGCCATGCTCCGGGCACTGCTGGGCTCAAAGCACAAGGTGTCCATGGACCTGCGGGCCAACCTCAAGTCTGTGAAGAAGGAGGACACAGAGAAGGTGGGGCCTCTTCTCTCCTCACACCCACCCCTTCAACCACCAGCTGTTACTTCCCCTCACAGCTATAGGAGTACTTCCAGATTTCCTGCTAGACAGATGGACTGTCCAATTGGCCCAGACTAGAGTCTGATTATTTATTTATGTCTTTGTAAAGGAGAAGGTATAGATATATGCTAGGAGTTTGGGGTGTGACTGATCACTGAACCCTACCATCCTGTGGGGTCCCCGTGTTACTAGCTTGGTTAGTACTGGGATTGAGAGGAAGTTGTTTTTGCATTGGAGGAATTTCAAGCTTAGTGGTAAAGTCCCTGCCCAGAAGGGACTATATTAGAATAGGATGCTAACTAGGAAACATTGATATAATCCTGGATGAATGACTGGACCTAGAATAGAGGCAGTGGACTAAGGAAGACAAGAATGAGATCTCACCCTGCCTTTGGGACACTTATGCCTGAAATAACACAACAACCACTGAGAACCTCCCCCCAACATATGCTTCCCGTAATGCCTCTACATTCAAATCTCTGTATTTCTTCAATTTCCCTTGTACTCTAGCCTTCCCAGACTTGGAGATAAAGGGAAGGGAAACAGGAAGGGAACTTTGTGCTTTTTGAAGAAGCTGATTTTTCCCCCCTAGCCTGCTTTCCTTCATGACTGACTTCCTGGGCTGCCATTTCTCTTACAACTCTGGCCTATGTCTCTGCCTTACAGGAGCGGCCTGTGGAGGTGGGTGACTGGCGTAAGAATGTGGAGGCCATGTCCGGCATGGAGGGCCGGAAGAAGATGTTTGATGCAGCCAAGTCTCCGACCACCCAGTGAAAGGTACCAGGTGCCCTGGCTACCCCGACCTCACCTTCACTCTGGTTCTGTGTCACCTTCCTCTTCATCCTTCACCTCTCTTAGTCTTAAATGGACTAGGTCTGTGGTTTGGATAAGAATCATGAGAAATGTTAGGTTCAGGGTAGACCAATCATGCTTAGAAGATATCTGGCATGGCAGAAAGCATACTGGATTTAGAAACAGAAGGCATGAGATTGGATGTTGGCTTCTAAGCTGTGTGACCTTGGGTGAGTCACATCATTTCTCTAGGCCTTTGTTGCCTTATCTGTAAAATGAGGGTCTTGGGCAATATAGTCTCTTAAGTTCCTTCCAGTTCTAACAATGTCAACTCTATATTGTAGTGAAGGAGAAGAGTGTTGAGTCTTAGAGAGAAGTCTGGCTACCTAAGGTGACCCAGGGCCTTCCCTGATGGTTGGGTCCAATAGAAGAATGTAATGGCATGGTTTCTGGGGACCAGAAATTCTGGTGATGTCACCAAACATCCTTAATATTTCACCCAATAGTAAGAAGACATGAGGCCAGAGCTGGCTGTGACCAAGAAGATGGGCCCAGATAATGATGTTGGGGGAGTGAGGATTGAAGAGGGAAAGTAGACAAGGCCAGGGATAAAGCATGATGCCACAGAATGGGGATGGGGCTTATTCACAGAATGTGAGCACATCATCTCACCTGTCTCAGTTTCCTCACCTGTGGATAGATAGCTAGATGGCACAGTGGAAAGAGTGCTGGACTTGGAATCAGGGAGACCTGAGTTCAAATCTGGCCTCAAACACTTACAAGCTGAGTGACCCTGGGCGAGTCACTTAACCCTGTTCACTTTAATCCATTGGAGAAGGAAATGTCAAACCACTCTAAATATCTTTGCCAAGAAAACCATGAGGTCATGGAGAGTCAGACATGACTGAACAACAACCATCTGCTATCAGAGAAGGGTCAAGTTTTGAATGATCTAAAGCAGATTTGGTGATATCCTCTCATGACTATGCTTATCCTAGACGAATGTTCATTTGTCCACGGACTCATCTGTGCCACCAGCACCACTCCCAGCAAGTGGAATGGTACAGTCATTGCTCTCCAATGACTTAGAGTCCAACCGGGAAGATAAATCACACACACAAGAAGCCACTAAATGAATGTGTAAAACACAACGTGAATGAGTACAGGACTGAGACCATCATAGAATCACAAACTATGAGATGGAAGGGGCTCCAGAGGTCATCTAGTCCAGCCTAAACCTGGACAATGAATCCCCTCTGCAACATCCTCACGGTTACCCCATGAGGGAGTGCCTGCTGCTTCCTGAGGCAGCCCCTTGCCTCTTTGGACAGCTCCACACTGACGTTAAGACTTAGCAAGGAAGGATGGAACCGAGCATTTATTAAGTGACTGCCACGTGCCAGGCATTGTGTTGAGTGCTTTACAATCATTATGTCATTCGATCCTCACAACAATCCTGGGAGGGGGGCGTTATTATTGTCCCCATTTTATAGTCAAGGAAACTGAGGCAAACAGAGTTAAGTGACTTGCCCAGGGTCACACAGCTAGTACGTGTCTGATGCTGGTTTTGAACTCATGAAGATGAGTCTTCCTGATTCCAGCTCCGGCGCTCTATCCACTCTGCCACCTGGCTCAGAGTCACCTCCAGTCATCCTGATCTATATCTTGTCACAGACCCAGATGGCTCTGGAGGTGAAAGTGAGGCTGGTGACTTTGCACAGCCCTCCCTCACTTAAATCCAATTCATTCGCAAGTCATGGCAAGTCATGATGGTATGGTCCTTTTCAGAAAGAAGGAAAAACAACAGCAGAGTGGCAGATATAAGAAATAAATTTCTAACCATCAGATCATAGATTTAGAGATGGAAGGGTCGTCATCTAGTTCAATCTCCTCATCTTTCCAGATGAGGAAACTGAGGCCTAAAGGCAGATAAATGACTTGCCCAAGGTCATGCAGATAAGAATCAAAGCAATTAAATGATGTGTAGAGCTGAGATTTGAACCCTAGACCCTAGACTCCAAATCCAGCATTCCTTTCAATGACTTCTGCCTTCTCCCTCCCTCCCCCAGTGAGTCACCTTGGGAGATGATGAGTTCTTTGTCATGGGAGATCTTCATGTACAGGCTGATGGTGACTTGTTGGATGAGATGCCCTCTGTGTTCCCTTCCAATGTAGATTTTGTGATTGTATGGTTTGCCCTCCCCCAGGCATACACCGACTGCCTGAGAAAGCCAACCTATGATTAAACGTGTGCTATGGATGATTCACAAACAATTGGGAACTGACCACGTTCTATTTCTTTGTCTCCCCAGGTTGCTCTCACAAGTTTTGTAGGATCTCCATCTCACCCTCGGCTCCTTTCACCTTCCACCCCGTTCTCCAACCCTGTCCAAGTCCAAGTCCCCACGGCCTATCTTCAGAGATGTCACCAGAATCTGTGACAGAGGACCTCCACAGCCTTGTCATAGCCCTATCCCTCCCAACTCTTCCATACAGCTGGGCCTGGCCTCAAGACCCTCTACAGAACTGGGAACTGAATAAAAACCAAAGGGAGGAGAAAAGTGGAAATGTCCCAGGATCAAGGAAGTAAAAACCATTGGTCCAGACCACACCCAGCTAAGTGGATCTCCGGGGCTCATTTTTAGGCCAGAGGCATCTTGAGTCATGTGTCTGTCACTCCTACCTGCCCTTGGGCCCCAGAGCACTCACCTAGCCCCTGAAGGGCTGATATGGATCCTATAACCCTCCACACTGTCTCCTTTCCCTACTTCTATGTATATGAGGTGTGGCCAGAATGAGTTATGTGCTGTCCATTAAATGTTACAGTTTCCTGGTCATGTGGGAACTCTAATGGTTTATGTGTGTTTGTGTGTGAGGGTAGTAGTCTTTGAACTGAGGGTGGGGAGGCATTTGGTGGGGCTGTGGCCATAGTGCTACCTCTCTCCACTTTCCTCTCCAGAGCGGAGGGCCTCCTTATATATGGCCTGGAGGGGAATCTTCACTTTTCTGGGAAGGAATTGAAACAGTAATTAGCTTCTGAGGTCATCCCTCATCACCATTACCATTATGCATTACATTTTCTAGGTATGAAGACTGGAAAGCTCTTTGATTCTATGGAGGGCTTTTCAATTAAAAGGTATTTAGGATACAGTGACTTGGCTACCTGGGATGGGAGAAGACTTTTTGACATTTCTAATTCCCCAGCGACTCACACTGTGACAGTTATCCCATAAGCTTCCTGCTGGGCTAGATAAGAAGCCTTGTAGGACCTTTCCTATAGAAAGAACTGGACTTAGGAGTCATAGGTTCTAGTCTCACCTCTGCTTCTAGGTAGCCATGTGACCACTGGATGCTTCAGTGTCCTCATGTGTGAAATGGGAATGATAACACCATAAATACCACAACATCTGGAGTACAGAGTTCACATCTGGGTGCCACATTGTAGGAAGAACATTGATAAGCAGAGGATGACAATCATGGTGGTGAGGAGCTTTGACTATGTGGACTGGTTGAAGGAGCTGGGAAGGTTGGACCTAAAGATGGCATATGATAGCTGTCTTCGATTATTTGAAGGCAGGGCTATCTTGTGGTTCTTCCACAAGATTAGACTTGTTCCACCTGGCCCAGGCCCACATGACTAGAAACAATAGGTGGCAATTGCAGAGCCAATTTTGGTTAAATGTTAGGGGAAATCACTTAGCATTTAGAACTGTGGAGGAATGGGAGGAATGGTTTCCTCTTTACCAGAGGCTTTCACAAAAAGTCTGAAGGACCCTTTGTTGGGGATGTTTTGGAGGGCATGATGGTTCAAGTGTCGGCAGGATTGGGTGGCTTACAGGTCTTTTGAATCCTGTGTTTCTGTGATCATCTATCCCCTCATTTTATAGATGAGAAAATCAAGAGCCATAGAGATAGACTGACTTGTGTGTTTACAAATCTGTTGACCCACTAGAATACTGTGTGGAGAATGACCAGTATCCACCCCACTTTGTGGATGAGGATCTAAGAGTGGGGTGGTGAATTGCCTAAGATGACAAAGCAATTAAATATCCAAGGGGCATCTGAACCCAGGTCTTTGGACTCCTGACTCAGAGATTGGTATTCTCTCTACTACATGCCATGCTTAGCTCCCGAGTGACATCACACAGACTGTCTCCCTATATTATCAAATTCTTAATTGTATTCCTGATCCCAGAAGCTCTGCCCAGTGACTAAGGTATGATGAGAGGTGATATTCCAGAACTGGTGGTATGCAGGGCTCCCTCTCCTTCTCCTCTATGACTTTATACCTGTCCCACTGATGGGTCAACAACAGATCCCTACCCAAGCACCATTTAATGGTTATTGTTGGGGCTCGATGGATCAGAGTGAATGTAAACAGAAATTATTTCTCTTTTGTTTAGAAACCCTGAGGTTCTTCCCCTCTCAGTTTGATTTTTTTGGGGGGGGGATTAAAAAGTCCCTCCCTTGGCTCACTTCTTAAAGGGCCCTCATCACGGAATAGGCATAGCCTCAGTCAAAGTGAGAACTCAGAAAAACTTCAGCTTAAAAAGGCCAAGGTCTCTCATTGCATCCTGGGCCATGTTTATCCTGATCTATATCTTCCCACTGGACCCAGATGGCTCCAGAGAAGAAATTGAGGCTGGTGATTTTGCACAGCCCTCCCTCATTTAAATCAGATTCACTTGCAAATCATGGCATCATCTTCCTGATGTCATGGTCTTCTTTGAGAAGGAAGGACAAACCACAATATACTGACCTATAACCCTTTCCCCCCAGGCCTGGTCATTCTGACAATCTACCCTCTATCCCCATTTGCCTCTTCTTTGTCTTCTCCTTTAGGGATGGGAAAATCCAACCCAGATTCTGAGCTCTCTCTGGTGGCTCTGGGCTGTTTAGTTGTACTTTTAGTTTCTCTGTGGGCAGTCCTACTTTGAGGTCATACTTGGAGGATGAAAATGAGATGGGAGACCGCTGAACAAGACCCAGAAAACATTTCTGCCCTTGCTGTCCTTCATTCTGACTCCTATTCCCTGATTCTGGCTTGTGGGAGAAGGATTAGACATGCTCCTCTTGGCCCAAGACGACAGAAACAGAAACAATGGATGGCAATTACAGAGAGGTGGATATTGGCTAAGTGTTAGGAAAAATTACTTAGTGTTTAGAACTCTCCATAAGTGGAAAGGGTGTAATGGTTTCCCCTTTATACCCTAGCCAGACTCCATTTCTGCCCTTGCCCTGCTTGGTACCACCTTTCAGCCACCTACCCCATCCTTGTGCAGAGGGTAACTGGACCTGACTGCTTCCCACCTAATCTGAATCAAAGCACAGGTTGGCTTGGGCTTTCCTGTTTATACATGTATATTCATCTCTGTGGAACCAGTGTGTTACGGAAGCACTAGCAAAGCCGAGTTTTGTAAATCGAATCTTTTCCCCATTGAATTCCCTTGCAAATTGTGATGGGTAGCAGGCGCAGAGGGGCACATTTAATCTCTACCTGTGGAAAAATCTCTGAACAATGTGAGCTATCCCAAAGTTTAATGAGCTACCTCAGCAGGCTGGGGGTCCCTTATCAATGGACGTCTTCAAGCAGTGGCTGTATGCCCACTTGCCATTGTATGTTTTGAAGGGGATTCCTATTCAGGTATAAATTCACTAGATTACCTATGAAGTCCTTGTCAACTTTTCCATTCTGTAAAATTGAGTATCTGGGCTCCTGTTTGGCCAACGGGAGATGTTGCAGTTCTCATTATTGCCACCAGGTGGCTCCTGCCACAATCACAACAGTGCAAGATCTATTTCCCACATTGTATACTGGACTTTTTTCTTTTTCTTTTTTAAACCACCTTTCCTCCATCTCCCTAGCTGACGCTCCCCCCGCCCCATACTTACTCTTCCCCCTTCATATTCTATTCCTCGTTCTAACCTCCTGAGACCCCAGTGTCTGACCATTTTAACCAGCTCCCTATTTTCACTAGACCCGAGAAGTTTGGAGGTTCCACCTATGGGCAAAGACTCTCCCACCATCCTGCTGCCACCTGAGTACAACCCCTCTTCTCCCTGTAACCCTGGCTAGCTAGTTAGCTGAGGCCTCTTACCCATGGCAGGAAGAGAATTGGCAAGGAGAGACAAAAGCATACAAGCAGACCTACCAGGACAAAAGTGGGACACCTGATTGGAGAGACCAAAGGTCACAGGCCCCAGATGAAGTCTGGGTAGGATGTGACAACTCTTGACACTGGCCACAGCTGCAGCTGGTTATTCCCTGATCTGTGACTGCTTTCTGAAGCTTGCTGGTCATCCCCAGGTTCCACAGACAGGGGTAGCTATGAGAGACTATAGGCCAGGGGTGGGGAACCTGCAGCCTCGAGGCCACATGTGGCCCTCTAGGTCCTCAAGTGAGGCCCTTTGACTGAATCCAAACTTCACAGAACAAATTCCCTTAATAAAAGGATTTGTTCTGTAAAACTTGGACTCAAGAGGCTGCACTCAAGGACCTAGAAGGCCTCAAGGCCACAGTTCCCCACCTCTGGACTATACCACCTGAACTGGCCTGACTTATCACTCCCTCTCTGGAAAATAAAAATGTACTGGCCCCAGCTCTGCCCTCTATTCTCCTTAGAGCATTATCAGTTATTAGTGCCAGGAAAGAATGAAGGTACAAAGGGCAGAGCCCAAGTTCCTCAGGGCAGAACCTACCACTCAAGACAGCTAAGTCTGTGAACTCTTGGGAAGGTTGTTGGCTGAAGAGGACCAGGCTCCCCAAGAGGGGCAGTGGGGCATGTACTCACTAGGCCTGGAGGACACCTCTTCTTTATTCAGTGATAGCGGGATCAGCAGACCACAGTCCCTGGACACTTTCCACTATGGCCTGGTGCCTGAACATGGACCTAGACTGTTGTAGGAAAGTCATCTCACTCTCTTAAGATTGGTGTGACATGACACAAGCAACTCACTGGGCTGGCCATGGGATGTGTGTGTGTGTGTGTGTGTGTATGTGTGTATTATATATATCCTAGCTTTCTCTCTCTCCCTCTTTCCTTCTTCCTCTCCCTCTCCCTGATGTCATGGTCCTCTTCGAAAATGAAGGACAAACACAATTCTCTCTCTCTCTCTCTCTCTCTCTCTCTCTCTCTCTCTCTCCCCCCCCCCCCCAACCCCACCCTCTCTGCCTATCTCTCTACATCGTTCTCTGTTTCTGCCTCTCTCTCTCTCTCTCTCTCTCTCTCTCTCTCTCACATACACACACACACACACACACACACACACACACACACGCAAACATACATACATACATACACAGAGGAAGAAGCTGGAAAACCTGTTGAGCTTGGTAAAGCCTACAGAGGATGGGGTTTGGGCCCTATGCCCAACTAGCCACAGAAACCCACCCCTCCCCACTTAGACCCACCCAGCTGGCCCGGGCCCAGGGAATAGCCCTCTCCTACCCTACCTTGGCTTTTTCCCTAGGTCCTGCCCTTTTTTATAGGGCCCAGCCCCAAACACAAAAGCCAAATCTCAGCCTTGCCAGTCTAGCCCATTAATCGGGGGACCCTGGCATATTGCAGCCTCCACCCTGCCGTACAAAGGCTGTGAGGCCAACCCGTGGGTTGGAGTTAAGGCAAACACCTGGTAAACACAGGGCCTCAGGCCTTGGGCTGTGGGAGGCAGGGAGGGACTGAAGGAGAAGCCAACTCAAACAGACAGATGGAAACAGCTCTCACTGCCTAACCCTCTGAGAATCTCAACCAGCAGGGCTCCATCGAAAGGTATTCCTGAGGTCATTGGCTCTCTCTTCCTGTCTCCCAGAAGGATTGTATTGAATCTGTCAGTTGAATGGAAGCTCCTTGAGGGCAGAGATTGCTTTTCCTCTTTTGGTTTTGTACCCTTAGCATTTAAAACAATGCCTGGCTAGTTACAGGTACTGGACAAATGTTTGTAAAATTGAATATGTTGTTGAATGTTCTCTGAGGAAGGAGATAGATGATCAGATGGGTCTTAGATGCATTGAGAGCAATCCAAGCTAGACAGATCAATCAGTCGACAGATATTTATGAAGTGCTTATAGTGAACCAGGAACTCTGCTAGGCACTAGATACAAAGACAAAATTAAAATATCCTCTGCTTTTAAAGAACTCACGTCCTATTGGAAAAGAATTTATAAAGCTCTGGAAATGATGAGAGAGGGGGGAAAGGATAGAATTGTTACCCAAGAGTTCCCTAGGGGTAGCATTGATAACTTTATGGGATGATTTACATGGGACCCTGAGTGGAGACAGGGGGATGGACTGGCTCACCTCTGAGTACATATCTGTTCTCTTTTATACATTTCTCACTAATAGAGCCACTAAGCAGCCACTTAGGTATCAAATCCAACATGAATACAAAGCAGAGAACTGGCTCCTTCTTGGAAAGAAATCTTTTACCATACCAGGACTGAGTAAACCTGGGCATGAATGGCAGGGCCCAGGCTTCAATCAGTAACTTTTCTAGGCAAAGCACAGTAGAACCACAGATCTAGAGTTGGCAAGGACTTGAGAGAGTCTAGTTTAATCCCTGGGAGAGTTGACTTGCCCAAGTATGCCCAGGTGGTAAGTGGCAGAACCAGCATTCAGAACAAGGAATAGTTCATTCCAAATTCACCACCTTTTCCACTGCACCATGAACCTCTTGAGGAGTTAGGAAGAAAGGAAGGGAGGGGTATGAGGGCTAGAGAATCCCTCTGTAACTTGAGAGAAAAGCAGAACCTACAAAAGACATAAGCAATGTGCGAATAAGTCAAGCTTGTGTCTTTACTCTTGGGACTCAAAGGTGTGGAGCATGGGTGGAGGCTGCTCAGGAACCAGCTCTCTTGTTGACAACAGCTCACCAGGCAGGGCACCATCTTTGCTGGAGGGTGGAACATACTTGTAGTGCTTCTCATTGGCAGGGCCAGAGTAAGACAGTCACCCCAGGGCAGACCGGGTATATACAACCCCAGAAGCTAAGCCCGTGGGGAGAATGTCTAGGGGTTTGGATGACAGCTGCCTCTTCTCTCTCCTGCAAAGAGCCTCCTGTATAGGTCCATACTGCACTGTCATCTTGGGGAGTCTCGCCCCAGATAGTATAGGGTATAGTAGGGCAGGGCTGGGTAGGGCTATTCTCCGGAAGCTGGGGCTAAAGTGCTGAGCTAGATGAGGGAGTGGGGAGTTAAACATTAGCTCTGATGGCCCCCCAGGAAGGGAGCTAGATTCCCTGCATGGCTATGTTCAGGTCAGCCTGAGGGTCAACCTTGTTCCAGGTGGGTGACCAGACTGCAGAGGCCTGGAGACTTGTTCATGGAACAGCTTCCCCTCCCACCCCCAGCAGAGCACTTTTCCATGGAGGATTCAAAGCACCCTTAATCATTAGACTCCCTTTGAAGAGGGGGGGATGGTAAGGAGTATTCTAAGACTCATAAAATTTTACAGCTGTAAGGGACTTTAGAGAGCATCTGGTCCAACCCCCTTCATCTCACAGATGAGGAAATTGGGACTCAGAAAATGTAAGTGATTTGACCAATGACACAGTGAATTAAATTAATAGCATAGCTGGAATCTGGAAACTTGTTCTCTTGAGTGCCAACCCAGTGTTCTTTTTTACGTCATTACAATGACTAACTGAGGCCTTCTGAGGGAAAGTAGGACACAGGTTGGAGAGCTCACCTCTATTCCCCCGGCCGTGGATGCAGGTAACACACCAGTCCTGGTGCTTATGCAGCATCTCAGCCTGGCATGAGGGATATGAACTGGTCTCCCTTACCAGCCTGCTCCAGACAACATGGACCTTGTTGGCCTTTTCCACCTGACCTCATCTCAGACCTCTAGCAAAGGGCCATCAAAGAAGGTGTCTATATGCATCTTTGTGTATATTTATATGTAGCTTATTATATATTCACATACATTATATTTATATATGGGTTGGTCATACCCATAATATTTGGGGGAGAAAACTGTTTTGAGGCCAGCTGGAGCTTGGGAATCTAGGTAACTATCAGTCCAACAGGTAAGAACTGTTTCTCCCATGAGTCATCTTCTCTATCCACCAAAGTCTTTCTATTCCTTACTAATGTAGCCAAACCTGGCTCCTTGTGTGATAGAGAATTTAAATGTGAATCATTGGGCTAGTATATAGTCGTACCTGTATGTTTCGTGACAGTAATACACATATAAAACACTACATATATGACCATATACACATACATATACATGCACACATATATGTATACATATGCATATTTACGAGTTATTAAATTTATGGACAAACTTATGGATGTATATGTGCCTCTCTGTGTATGTGTCTGCATTAGTTCAGTTTGGATATGACATTAGGTGGGATCTCCCTGGCTTTCCATTCTAGCTCATTTCCTGGCAGATCTAGGAGAAAAGAGAACTGTCCCCTTGCCAGAGGAGGTGGGGGTAGGGAGTCCCGCACCCAGGATCTCACAGAGCAACAGAATCTCAGCTCAGCAAGATAGATGCATAATTAAAGATAGATAAATTGATCACCATAGACATCTAGATATAGGTAAATATAGACAGACAGAGAGTCAAATAGCTAACTGGCTAGATGATAGACAGACAGACCAACAGACAGATGGATAGATAGATAGATAGATAGATAGATAGATGATAGACAGACAGACAGATAGATAGATGGATGATAGATAGACAGATAGAGGGATAGATGGATGGATGGATGGATGGATAGATAGATCAATTGATTGAGTGATCTATCAATAGATAGATAGATAGATAGATAGATAGATAGATAGATAGATGGATGGATAGAACTTTTATTATTTATGTTCCAGGCACTGTACTAACTAAGCAGCGGAGATTCAGATATAAGCAAGCAAGTCTCTACTTTCAATCAGCTTACATTCTAATGAGGGAAGACAATACAAAAAGTGGTACTGGGAAAGGAGGAGGGGCATCAATATGGTGTGGCTATTACGGCTGCCAAGTGTCATGGAGGCCACCATCTATCTGAGCTCAGCATCTCAGAGACTGTCTGAAGTTCTGATGGGAAGGGGTAGAGGGGAGAAGATGAGAACAATGGCCCCTAGAGCTTGACTCAGACCCTCCTTGTGGATAACTGTACTGTCTATGACTCTTTAAAACATGGATCACAAAGGGAAGATGAACACAGATTATCTTGAAGATTCAAAAGTCCCTGGATTTGGCTTGGAAATCCCCAGTAACAAATGCCATCCCTTTTGACCCTTTGTAGGAATTTCCCATCTGATCTCACACCCAGTAGAGTGATCCATGAAAGGGATAGGACTTTGGGGGTCTTCTCGTACAAGAAGGAACTGAGACCCAGCTGGGATGCCCTTTGGCTTGGGCTCCAGGCAATGCATGGCCTGGGAGCTCCCACTGTGACAAGGTCTATAGGAAAATCAGATAGCACAAGGAAGAGTTTGGGTTAAAAAATTCTTTAATTCCTTCAGATCCAGGCAGAGGCAGAGAGAGGAAGAGAGTGAATTAGGCCTTCAGATCATGCTTAAGTCCATGTGGAATGGAACCTGGCCCTGGCCCCAATTCCTCTCCTTGTAGTAATACAATGATGGCAACTTTGTGGAGGGTGTGTGTGTATGTGTCTCATTGTGTTTTCTCTCCATTCTCAATTCTAATCATTCACAAATATTTACTGAGCACCTGTGATGTCTCTGGCCTTAGGATGGACTGTTTGACAGATATAGAAATAGAAGGTATAGTCCCTGTCCTCAGGATGGTTATATGTCTCTCAGTCACAGGTACTAATATAAAATAAAGTTCTCACCTTCATAGTCCTTAGCACAGTCAAATGAATAGGCATAAATTTATCAATGCGAATGATGTTAAAGAAGATTCACTGTCATCTGCCTGTCTATTGTCAGCTAAAGCCTTTCTGTCTGATTTGCAGCTGAGTTCCCCTATCTCTATCTGTAAACCAAGGGTGGGGAACTTGTAGTTTTGAGGCCACACGTGGCCCTCTAGGTCTTCAACCTTCTAGGTCTTCAAATGTGGCCCTTGAGGACCTAGAGGGCTACATATGGCCTCAAGGCTGCAGGTTCCCTACCCCTGCTAAACCATATTAGAATATGAATTCCTTGAGATCAGGGACTGCCTCACTTTTCTATTTGTATACCTATGTTTTCCATTCCAAACATTCATATGGAATATTTGTTCCTGACCAGTGGTAGAGCCTTCCAGGCTCATATTGGTTTAATCAGCCATAGTCAGGCACACTGTATGTTGGACGTGACATAGTGATGTCATTTTGGTTTTCTTCCATTATGAAGGACAGCAACTACAACCACCACCACAGGTTTAGTACTTGGCTTTGAACAAAGTAAGCACTTAATAAATACTTTTTTCTATTCATTCATTACAGTCAAATTGGACTCCCACAATCAAAGTGGGATCATCTACTGAGGAGGGATAAGGCACATTCCTACGATATTTCCCTTAGGCAGAAGATTGAGAGGGTCCAGCCCCTGGCCCAGAACCTTAGGCCCTCCCTAAAGGACAAAAAAAGTTCAGATTCTACTGAAGGTCATATCCAAGAAGGCACCTACACATCCTTTAGAGATGTCTCATACTGCTCATGGCTCTCTCTACCCCACATTAGTCCACTAAATAAGCCCAGCCTTAGCATGATGGTTAGCTAATTCATGACTTGATTACCTCCACCAATGATAGGTGAAAGGAGCCATGGATCTGCCTTCTTCACTGTCTAGTAGCCTTCAAGGTAGCTCCAGGGCCACCCCCTTGAGGAAGACTTTCCAGGTCCTTCCATTTGTTTGTGCTGTTCCTATCCTTCCAAAATTATATAGATGTTTATATTATTAAATTATCAAAATTATATATTTATAAAGCATAAGGTATAATATATATTTATATATTACATATATAAATTTTATACACACACACACACACATATAAAGTATATATGAATTTTTGTCCTTTCCGCATGATGGAATGTAAGCTCCTTGAAGGTAAGGACTGTTTTGTTTGTCTTTGTATCTCTAGAGTCTAGCATAGGGTATGGAATGTAGTAGCTTGCTGAATTGTATTGGATTGCTTCCCTGTGTGACTTCGGGCAAGTCACTTAATCCAGGCCTCAGTTTCCTTTTCTGTAAAATGAAGGGATCAGATAAAATGACCAATAAGTTCCCCTCCAGTTCTGGATCTTCTACAAATTTTCTAGCCCAGGAGGGAGGGAAAGAAGGTAGAGGCCCCAGGATATTACGTTCAGGCCAAAATGAATTGCCTTTTAGGTAACTAAGAAATCAACAAGTGTTTACTAAGCTTCTACTCTGTTTCTGGTACTGTCCCAGGTGCTAGAGATGCAAAGACAGAAATCGAAGAGTCGTTCACTTTAAGGAGGCACTGCCAGTGAGGGGGAGTCACTCAGGAAAGACTTTAGGGAGGAGTTAGCACTTGAGCTAATCTTTGAATGAAGCTAGAGATCCTGAGAGATGGAGGTGGGGAAGGGAGAGTTTTCCATGCATGGGGAACAGACAGCTTGTGCAAAGGAAGAGACAGAAGAAGGAATCTTGTGTGTAAGGAACAGCCAGTAAGACAGTTTCATTGGAACAATGTGATTGAGGGAGAGTAGTAACGTGTAATCAACCTAGAAAATTGGGTTCCTATCAGCCTGTCCAGCCCTATTGCATGTTACTCTAAATAAACAAAATTTCTCATTTATATATCTAGTTTTCAAACGTATGTAGCAGCTGATATGATGAATAAAGTACAAAAACTAATCTTGTAATAGCTTTTTCCCATCATGTACCATCTCAATCTATGGCTGCAGATAGAAATAGTTGTTATCATGATGGGGGGGGGGGCGGAGCGGTGTTGCTATGAAAATTTTTGCCATTGAAAAAAAGTTCTCAATCTTAAAAAAAAAAAGCTGGAAATCACTGACCTAATTCAACCTTCCCCTTTGACAGAAAAGGCAGCAGAAGCCCAGAGAAAGGAAACGAGTCACTTCTAACAGTATGGGAAGATTTCTTTCTTTTTTTCTTTCACTCAATTACATGTAAATGTTTTTTGACATTTGCTTTTTTTTCAGTTGAGTTCCAAATTCTCTCTCTCCCTCCTTCCCCTTCCCCTCCTTGAGAAGGCAAGCAATTTGATATGGACTATACATGTGAAGTCATGCAAAACATTTCCATATTAGCCATGTTCCAAAAGAAAACACAGACACCCCCCAAAAAAACCCCAAGAAAAATAAAGTTTAAAAAAAGGTATGTTTCAATCTGCATTCAGACTCCATCAGTTCTTTCTCTGAAGGTGGATAAGTCCTTCAGAATTGTCTTGAATCATTGTATTGCTGAGAAAACTATTCACTCACATCTGATCATCATACAATATTACTATTACTATGCGCAGTGTTCTGGTTCTGCTCACTTCACTTTGCATCAGTTCATGTGCTTTAAAGGAAGAGTTCTTGAGGGAGCTGGGATTTTGGATACTCCTTGGAGAAGACGGTGGTGGAGCAGACTCTCCATTTGGGCAGTGTTTATTTAGAAGTCAATTTGTATCCATGTCAGTGTCTTTGTCTTATACAAGACTTTCTAGACTAGGTTTATGTAACCTGGTGTGCTAAGGATCTAGCCAGTGGGTAGGTGGAGTGTAGTCCCCAATGGAATATAAGCTTTTTGTGGGCAGAGATTATTTCACTTTTATTTTTGTGTTTCTAGCTCTTAGCTGGGCTAGCTCCTAGCACAGTGCCTGGCACATAGTAGATCCATAGTTAATTCTTGTTGATTGATTAGTTGGTGGTAATTGGGTCACAGTCTATAGCAAGGGTACCTCTACCTCCCTATTTACCTTGTTTCTGAACCCAATTACATTTTTCACAGAATCACAGAACAATAAAACTGGAGTGGATCATCTGTTCCAACTCTAACTCCCTCATTTTACAGATGGGGAAACTGAGGCCCAGAGAGGCAAAGTGATGTCTCACTGATCCAGGGCTGCCTCTCTTTCAGCTACTTCCCTCCTCCATTAGAGAACAGGAAGTTCCTCAGTACTTGCTGGATGTGAGTCATTAGGGCAAGATAAGACCTCCCTGCGTCTCAGCCTCCAGACCTTCCCTCACCCCACTTTGAGGCTGCTCCGGAGCAGAAAGTAACTGGTACCTCACCAGGCCCAGGATACTGTTGCAGGCATGTCGATGCTGAATAGAAGCTGGATGGTGATGGAGGTGACACAGATTGCTCAGAAAGAAGGCTGAATTTGGAGCCGGAAGCCCTGGGTTCAAGTGTTTACTTGTTTTAGGTCTTGGGAAAGTCGCTTCCTGTTCTATGGGCCTCGGTCTCCTCACTTATGTACTGAAGAAGTTGGAATAAAATAATCTCTTAAGGCTTCTTTTGTAATCCTATTCTTACTCTGGGACTGCAGACTCGAATGCCTGTTTTAAATACTTGTCCCAGTTACCTCTTTTCTTCTGGGAGAAAGGTGTTTGCCTCATCTTACACCTTCCCCTGACTCCCATCTTCTACGATTTTAGGGGACCCTATGCTCTCTACTCGGGGTATGACTTGTATACCAAACTTACATATAGTTTTGTAAGCCAGCGTCGCAGCTAGATGGAGGCAATGGAAGCTGTTTGCATGCTCCGCTCAATGAAAGGGTTCGAAAGCCAAGGAATTGGGTGTGTGTGTGGGGGGGGGGGTGCTGCTGCGTGCTTTAGACATGACATTACGGTACCCACTCTACCTTTTCCGCTTCACTTCCTGCTCTTGGGTTTCTCTGGGATAAGTCGGTTTACCGGCAGCGGAGCTGAGAGGGTGAGATCAGCCTGACCCCGATCCTCGGGTTACTGGTCCCCCAGCCCCGCTCTCCTGGCACCCCCCATTAACCCGCGCCACCTGCAGGGGGAGGCAGCTCTGAGCCCCAGCTGGTCTGACTGGTTCTGAGCAGGAAGTCGCCCTCCCTCGCCCGGGGCAGCCAACCAGCCCCAGCTCGGTCCCCAGAGTCTATCTGCACCGTCCCGGGCTGGGAATCTCCCGACCACTGGAGCCAAGGGCCCAGGACAGCTCCCCCTGTCCGAAGGAGCCCAGCGCTGCTCGGCGTAGGGAGTCCACTCCCCAGGAGGTGTGACCTAGAGGCTGGAGTTCTTAATGCCAGCGAGAGGGGGTGTCTGAGCACGCGGGGGGGGGGGGGTGAGATAAGGGACCATGTGATTCACCTGGGCACTGGGCTGGTGCGAGGAGGAGGGACCCAGGGGCAGGTGAGGCGAGGCACAGAGTGGATACCTGTAGGAGGTGGTTGGAGCCAAATAGAAGGAGGAAGAGGAGGAGGAGGAGGGTGCTGTGCCGGGACGAAGCTCCCCAGCTCCCCCGGGACAATGTCTATTAAAAGGAAGAACTGGTCAGCCCTGTCAAGGTGAGTGGATCTGGGCAGAGGGAGAGATCTAAGGGACCTGGGGCAGGGAATCCTGCCTCCCAGAAAGGCAAAAGTTTCCAGGGTGTGCAAGAGGCCCCCAGCACTTTGTCTCTTCTTATTTCTTCCTTTCTCTTGACCAGAGTTGGGGATGGGGAATAAGGAATTGGACAAAAGATTCCCTTTCACACTTTAGTGGATCCAGCACTCTGGGTCAGGTGTCGCCCCTCCCTGGGGCCCTGTGTTGTCCTGCCTGAGTAGTGAGTAGAAAAATCCTAGCATGTCAGTGCTGGAAAGATCTTAAAAGATCTAATCCAAACCCTTCATTTTATAGGGGTGAAATGTAAAGCGATTTGCCATAAGACACATAGCATTCCAACGCAGCTTTGTAGCTTCCTTCTCCCAGGCTTTGCAGACCCACA
This sequence comes from Trichosurus vulpecula, assembly GCF_011100635.1. Classification (NCBI taxonomy): domain Eukaryota; kingdom Metazoa; phylum Chordata; class Mammalia; order Diprotodontia; family Phalangeridae; genus Trichosurus; species Trichosurus vulpecula. Next base: position 101,772,319 of record NC_050576.1, on the reverse strand, counting down.
TCTGGAAAGCAGAATTGGGATGCCCCCAAACTTTAGGTCCTCCCTACATGAGTGTGGGACCCACTGTGGGTTTTCTTCAAGTAGCCTGTCTCCCCTCCCATTATGGTTAGGGGCTGTGGGCTACAGGGGGCTGAGCCAACCTTACCATCCTCCTGCATGGTCTGAATGTTTTCTAATAAGGATGCAAGCAAGGGGGAGGTCTGTGAAGGGAGGTTGGAGGGCCTTGTCACTCATACTTAGACTTCATGGCCTCAGATTGCTTCAGGGTGGTACTTCATTACAGGGAGTGGAACCCCATTCATTTTCACATTTCTTGGGCAGAACACAGTGATGCTTTGAAAATTAAAAATCCAGGAGTTAGATAAGGGCCATTGTTTAGGATACATGATGACCAAAAGGAGAGATTCTGTGTGTGCGTGTGTGTGTGTGTGTGTGTGTGTGTGTGTGTGTGTGTGTGTGTGTGTGTGTATTAGGAGATAGATGTTTTGTCCCTCAACCTCTCCTGAAGAGAACATAGCTTTGGCACATAGTTGGAAGCTTATTTACGCTTCAGGTTAGGCTTCAGTCTAACTGGGGAAAGGGCAAGAGGACTCAGGACCTTGACCCTTTGATTATGAAGTCACACCAGGGTCAGAGTGAGCTCAGACGAATTTCCAACCAGAAGGAGCATGGGCAATAGGTTCCCTAACCTTCTTTGGGTCTACACCCCACCCCATTGCTGAGGTGTATATAATATCTTCAGTTCAATCATAGCACTAATCTACATGATCCTTTTCACTTCGAGGCTGGGAAACCTAAGACCTACATATCATAAATGACTTGCCCAAGGTCACACAGCGATATAGGAACAGAGGTAGAACTGGGATCCTCCAGATCCTGGGACTATAGCCAGAGATAGGCTGATAGAAGTTGATGTGTATGTTAGGGGTGTAGGGGGGCAGTGTAGGTCCAGGTCAGTCAATGAAGATGAGAGGGGGTGGTTCTGTCTGACTCCCAGTTCCCTTCCCCAGTCAAGTTTGACATTTTTGTTTCTTTCAGAAATTTATCATCACATCCTTCTTTTTCTCTCCATCACGATACCACAAGGTCTCAGGGAAGGAGTATTCAAGGCCCAGAAAGGATCAGGACCTTCAAGCCCAAATAACATTGATAAGACTAGATTCAGGACCCTAATTCAAAGGCCATCAAATATCTCAGGGGGGTGGAGGCCAATTTCAACCCCCAACCCTCATTAACCTTACTAAACTCTAATACAGAAGGTGCTCTCTGGTGGGCTCTAGAAAGTGGGAGAGCAGGAGTTCCCAGCCTAATTCTGGCAGTGAGCCCAAAAAGAGGGAAACCAGCTCTCTGGAGAAGGGGCCCTGCCTGCCAGGGCTGGTGGAGATGCCCCAGGAAAGGGCTGTGCTCAGGGTGTGGCCAATGGAACCATGGCCTTGGACTCTGTGTGTATGTCAGCATATGGTGCTCTCTCTCTCTCTCTCTCTCTCTCTCTCTCTCTCTCTCTCTCTCTCTCTCTCTCTCTCTCTCTCTCTCCCCCGCCCTCTATATTATGTGTGGGAAAGGAGTGACCCAATGTACATACATATAGAAAAGTTATGCTAGAAGGTTAAAGTCAGAAAGAGTCCTTGGAGATCATTTAGTGCAAACCCTTCATTCTCCAAATGAGGAGCCCAAGGCCCAGAGAAGTTCACAGATTTATCCAAGATCACGGGGCTAATTAATGGCACTTTCAGGACTAGCACCCAGGTCTCCTGACTTCCAGTTCAATGACATTGTTCTGTGTTACATGTGTGAATATATTTATAAAAATACTGATAGCTTCAGTTTATATAACACTTCAAAGTTTTTAAAAAGCATTTTATACTAAACAAAACTTGGGTAGGCAATGTATTGTTACTCTCATTTTATAGTTGGGGAAATTGATGCTCTAAGAGGTAAAATTACTTTAATTTTTAGTATTTGGAGCTGGGAAGGACCTTAAAAGGTATTTAGTATAACTCTTTTATTTTACAAATGAGGAAACTGAGGCCCACAGAAGTTACGTCACTTGCCCCAAGGTCATAGTTAGTAGCAGAACATGACAAGAATCCAGGTGCATGGACTTTGAGTCCAATATTTTCCAACTATCACGTAGCCCATGTGTATATACTTATGGGGACTTTAAAAGGTTGGAGGTGAGGCTCGGGTTTGTTGTCAGACTGCCATTTGTTTCAATGAAAGTTCCATGCTCCAGAATGTGACTAACGCGCAGGAATCTCTTCCTTATAACAGGCTTAGCAGTCACTACATTTGACTGTGCCTTGTCCTACCTTAAGGAATTAGATCCCCTCCTGAAGCCAGTCCCCCTCTGGGCAGTGGCAGTTGCTGGTGGACCATCATCACCCGAATGAGACACCTAAAGCAGAGAGAAGCTTCTTGTTGTATTAAAAAAACAAGCAGTGGGAAGCATCTGTGAGTCACCCATCACCGTAACCCGAGCCTCTTGTTCTGCAGGGCCCCCAGCTCTTTGCTGGGTGGGGCAGGACGGAGGGTGGGGCAAGTGTAGCCACAGCCCAAGCCTATTTCGGAAGAGGACAAGGGGGAAACCACCCTGGAGCTGGACAAAGGTCTTAGCTGCATCTTCAGATATTAACTGCTAATAGGATCATAGATTTAGAGATAGAGAGGACCTTAATAAATGCTTTTTAAATTGAATTAGAGAGATCAGTTCGTTCTTTTTTACAGATGAGAAAACTGAGACCCATAAATATCAAAGGACTTACGCAAGCTTACATAGGTAGTAACTAGCAAAGCCAGGTCCTCTGACTCCCAGCCCAATATTCTTATCACTATCTTATGCCAGCTGCTGGGGACCCTAAACAGGACCTTGTGGGGATGGTCTCAGAAGATAGAGTGAGATCTTGGGACTGGATGGAGCAAGAAGGGGTTGGAGGGGGGTGGAGAGCATTCAGTGTTTCTGGGAAAGAGGCTTCTGGGAGGACAGACCAACCTCACGTTCCATCAAGGCCTGGCTGTGGATGTTCCTGCTCGCTGCTTCCTCTGCTGCCCTGTTGCTATTTCTGCCCCTCCTTCCCTTCTCACCTTGGCAGGAGAAGCCAAGGCTGGTCCGTGGGGGGTCATAAAGGGAACCGAGAGAGGCTGGCACGGAGCAGTCCAGGCTCTGGGTTAATCATTGGCCTGAATATTGTGATGGGAGCTCGAGTCTTGCCCTGATTTATTTGCCCAGGCTGGGCCCTGCCTGGCCTCTTAATTTGCCAGCCAGATACGTCTGGTCTCCTGCTTCTTCACCCCCGGCAGAGGCACACTCAGCGTATTATAGCTTTGAGAGTGTTCCTATAATGCTTCAAGGTTTGCGAGGCGCCTGACAACATCATCTCACCCTATCCTTAACACGAACCTGGGCAGAAGGCGCTATTATGATTCCCATTTTACAGATAAAAAAGTCGAGGTAGTTAGAGGTTAAGCTTTATTGCCCAGAATCCCAGATCTAGTAAATATCCGAGATGGGGCTTGACTTAGGTCCTTCTGACTCCAGGCCCAGGGCTCCATCCACTAAGCCAGATGCATACAACGTGGAGATCTTCTCATCCAACATGCCCACTTGATGTAACTGAGGCACAGAGAGGTTTTAGAGTCTTAGCCATTTCCTTTTATTCAGGTCTATAGCATCTCTGGAATCACGCTTTTCCTAGGGTTGGCATCTTGCTAGGAAGAAGAAAGAAGAAGGGAGCCAGTGATTTCAGGGCTGGACACAGGAGGGAGGAATGGATAAATTAAAAACAACAACAATGTATTAAGTATTTACTATGTGCCAAGCTTTGTGCCAAGGGTTGTAGATACAAATAAAAGATCAAAGGCCACTCCTACCCTCAAGGCGCTCATATTTTTAGATTAATGCATTAATTAATTAATTTTAATAGTGTTTTATTTTTCCAATTATTTGTAAAGACAATTTCAAATATTCATTTTAACAAAATTTTGAGTTCCAAATTTTTCTCCCTCCCATCCCAATTTCCAATTTTTTGCCACCGCAAAAAGAGCCGCTATGAATATTTTTGTGCATGTAGGTTCCTTTCCCTGTTTTCTCAAGGTGCTCATATTCTTATAGAGGGGAACAGTATTTATCAGTCTGCACATGCCCCTGAGTGGGTGATGAAAGCAAAGACTAGGGAAGTGAGAATAGGAGCTGCAGATGTCCTGGGCCTAGATGACTAGGACTAGCCAGGCAGAGTGATTCATTATTAGGTTCTGATCAACAAGAAACCAATGCCATATAAGGCTCCAGGGGAGGCTGGATAAATAAGCTACTTCAGTTAGGGAGGAGAACTTGTGGGAAGTGGGGCTTTTCAGGGCCTAGGAGCCTTGAAGACTCTAGTCCAACTCAGTCCTGGGAAAGGCGACTTTCCTGGACAGTGGCAGGGTTTTCCCTTGACGTAGCTAGCTCTGTTCTCAAGAGGAAGTCTTGTCTCAGAATCCGAGTTGAAAGGAACCCATCTAGACCTACTGAAACTCAGATAGAATTCCCCCCTCCAGTGATGAGGAACCTATTACCGCCTACTGCCACACTTGGATGCTTTCGATTTTTAGGAAGATTTTCCTTATATGGAGCCAAAATCTGCCTCCTTGCTTCTTCCATTCATTGCTTAGATTCCCCCCTCTGGGGGCAAGTGGACTCAACCTAACCCTTTTCCCCCTTTGCCATCCCTTCCAGTCCTTGGAAGATAGCTATCATATCCTCCCAAGCCTCTTCTTCTCCATGTTAAATATCACCAGTTCCAAAATCTCAGCCTCAAATGGTATGTTCTCTGGTCCTCTCACTGTCCTGGTCTGTTCCTCCTCTCCAGCTTGTCATTGTCCTTCCTAGAATGAGCAATGACCTCTGGCCTGGGAAACATCCCTCTTAGCCAGAGTTGGCCTGAGAAAGGGGGCTTGGTGGCTGAGAAAGAAGCCTCAGGGACAAGTCCAGGGAACTAAGAGTTACTTAGTCTGGAGGAAAGAAGACGGATCATGGAGAAGATTCTCCCTGGATATGTATGAATGTGCAGGGTCTAGTTTGGTTTTGAAGCTGCATTAATAATCTTTCAGGTTTTTGGAGACTAGCTCAAAACATCATTAGAGGAATGTTTCTATTGAGCATTTGGCCCTCAGCTAGTCTTGTGCAGAGAGATCCATAGATCTGGCCCTTACCTCAGTGGGAACTAAAGGTTCAAGGGAGGCAGCAGCTCATAAATCCTCACCACCAGGGCCTAGCACTTCCTAGCTGTGTGACCCTGGGCAAGTCATTTCATCCTATTTACCTCAATTTCTTCATCTGTAAAATGAGCTGGAGAAGGAAATGGCAAACCACTCCGGTGTCTTTGCCAAGAAAACCCCAAATAGGGTCAGGACGAGTCAGACATGACTGAAAAATGACTCAACAACAGGGCCTGACAGAACCTTACCTAATTCCTATCTTCCAGGCTATAGAAAGAGATGAATTGTCCAAAGATGGACAGTTGTGGGGTAATAAAAAGAGCCCTGAACTAGGAGACAGACAGCTTGGTTTTTAAGTCCAGAAACAGACACTTACTGGCTGGGCATATCGCAATCTCCCTGATTCTGTTTTTTCATTTGTAAAGGGGGGATGTTAACATTTGTGCCGCTTAACTGAACAATGTAAATGTGTATGTGTACGTATGTATACATATACATATATATGTGTGTATGTGTGTATGTATGTATACGTGCACACACACACACACACATCTATATATATATATAAAATTTGATCCTCACAACACCATCAAGATAGATGATGTTATTGTCATCCTGATTTTACAGGTGAGGCAGCTAAGGCCAAAAGAGGAGAAATGACTTACCCAAGGTCACATAATGAATAAATGTTTGAGGCAGGATTTGAATTCAGGTCTTCCTGGCTCTAGGTCCAGCATTCTATCCACTGAAGCATCTACCTTTGCAGAGAAGTTGTCAATCTGTTTTGGTAGAGGGAATGTCCTCACCAGGAACTCCCTCCACCAATAAGGTCAGAGTCCTAAGTCAATAATTGCTCACCTCACAGGGTGAGTATAAGGAAGCAGGGAGAGGTAATGGGGAGGAAAGCCCTTGGCAATCCCTGAAGGACCCTTCAAATGTAAAGTGTTTTACGGGGATGAAATGATAGTGACCATGTCCAGCTGCTGAAATGGACAAGGACGGATGGATCCAAGCTGTAATGGAGAGGGTTGAGGTGAGACTTAGGAAATCTCTCCTTGGCTGTCAGAGGAAGGAAAGAGGGAGAGGAGTAGACCTATGTCCCAAGGAGAGAGTTGAAGCATCTCCTTCCTGGGACAATGGGAGAACTTTGAAGGCAGATTCCATGGCATGGGATAGAACCTTTTTGTTTCAGGGCAGAAGGAGGGACACAATGACCATTGGTGACCTGAGAGGCTCTGATTCCCCCACATTTTTATGGAATTGTGATGCAGGTAAGACAGGGAGCTGAAAAAGGCCTGCATATTTGGTCTGAGTCCCTAGGAGGCTGAGAGGGAGCTACTGTCTGCCTTAGGCAAACAATGGGGCGGGGCTGTCTGTATTTATAAAGAATTTACAGATAGATAGAATGTCAGCTTCTTGAGAGCAAGGACTATTTCCTTTTTGTCTTTGTCCTCCCATTGCCTGGCAAACTTAATACGTATTTGCTGCAGAAGAGTGTGGCATTCCTATCATAGAACTTAAGAGCTTGATGGCGGTGACGATGATGATGATGATGGTGGTGGTGGCCGCTGGGTGGCACAGTTGGTCAGAGAGCTGGACTTGGAGTCAGGAAGACCTGAGTTTCAAATCCTGCCTCAAAAAGTTAGCTTGGAACTCTCCCCTTCTCAGCCTTAGTTTCTTCATCTGTAGTATCGTTAGCTAGCCTTTATATAGTTGTTTAAGCTGTTATTATTGTTAATAATAGCTAGCACCTAATTTAAAGTATGCAAAGTGATTTAAAATGTTATCTCATTTTATCTAGGTGCTGTTATTATCCTCCTTTTTATAGATGGGGACACTGAGGCTGTGAGAGGTTAAGTGACTATGGGATTTGAGCTCATCTTCCTGACTCCCGGTCTAGTTCTCTGACCCCCCGAGTCTTGCAACTGCTTCTGAGGAAGGTCCTTAGTGGTCCTCTTTTTCCAGATATAGAAAGGGAATGTGACTGCCTGCTAAAAATTAGTTAGGGATAGTACTGGGATCAGAACTCTACTCCCAGGACAGTGTGCGGCTCTCTCTTTCCTTCTCTGTCTCTCTCTGCCTGTTTCTGTCTCTGTCTATCTCTGGCTCTGTGTTTCTCTGTCTCTGTCTCTCTTTCTCTCCCCCGCTCCAGCTTCCACTCCAATCCTGCAGCCTGAATTTGAAGAAAGATTCTCTACCTGACAAAAGATGCACCTTCAGGATTCTTTTATTTCTATTTTTTGCTGTCTTATAGTTTTTATTTTTTGTTCTTCTAATTTGAAAATGACCAATAAATGTAAGCCCTTCCATATGCAAAGGAATGTATAAGAAACCGTCTCTATTACGTAGAGCTTGTTTTTAAATATATAATAAATTCAACATCATTTCAAAGCTGCCCTGCTTGTCTTTCTCTTCTGTGAATAAAGAATCCCCCAAACTTCAATGACTTTCTCCTCCTCCTCCTCTTCCTCCTCCTCCTCCTCCTCCTCCTTCTTATCTCTATCCTCTTTCCCTCACCAATTCCTACCTGCAATTTTATTTTTAAAAAGTCTTCCCTTCGGGGAAGCTAGATGGCACAGTGAGTAGAGCATCGGCCATGGAGTCAGGAGGACCTGAGTTCAAATCCAGCCTCAGACACTTGACACACTTACTAGCTGTGTGACCTTGGGCAAGTCACTTAACCCCAATTGCCCTGCCCTCCTCCCCCCCACAAAAAAAGGAAAAAAAAGCCCTCCCTTGTTCTGAATAAGCAGAGTCAAACAAAACAATCCACATGCCAACCATGACTGACAATGTTGGTCTCATACTGTACCTGGAGTCCATTGCTTCTGTCAGGAGATGGGATGCAGGCTTTATCACTGGTCCACTAGAGCGAATCACAAGCTTCTCAAATGTGCTTTGTAGGTGATTCAGCTTAAAGAAATGTGATTTATTCTCAGATTTATCAGGAATACGGCTAGTGAAATGTGGGCATCTTAACTAAGGAGGGGAGAAATGAGAGAAATGTGATCGAGAACTGGGTTGAGGAAAGGCAGCAGGGGCAGGGTCTTAGAATAGGTGCTAAATACACATGGGGTGGAGAACCTGTGGCCTTGGGGCTGCATGTGGCCCTTTACTTCCTCAAGTGCGGCCCTTTGACTGAATCCAGACCTCACAGAACAAATCCCCTTCATAAAAAGATTTCTTCTGCAAAACTTGGACTCAGTCAAAAGGCCATACCCAGGGACCTAGAAGGCCACATGTGGCCTCAAAGCTGCTGGTTCCCCACCCCTTTCCTCTTGGCAAGAGGAAAGAAAGTCTCCCTCCTCATTCCCAAATCAGGGGCTTAGGACACATTTCGGTGAGGTTGTTGGGAGAGCTAAAGTCAGTGGCTCAGGGAAAAGCCCTCCATAATCTGCCTTACCTCTGCAAGCCTTATCTCTCCAATCTGAGCATGTCAAGGAAAGTTGTCTCCCACCCATTACCTTTGCCTACAACCTCGATTGCCCCAGAATACTCTCATCACTCCCACTGTCCCATCTCTGCTTCTCAAAGTCCTATCCCTCATTCAGTTCTTCCTTCCATGCTGTGGCCCCCAAACCTCTACTGAGCCTGCTCAGTCCTCAGTGACCTCTTGCTCCTCTGGACTCCAGCAGCGTTTCTTGGCAGTGAGCACAACACAAGATAATGTTATTTGTGTTTGGCTTTCTCCTCTTCCTCTACATCAGAGGCAACATGCGGCAGTGGAAAAGCACTGGCCTTTGCCCACTGGTGATTCATGGCATATGATCTTAGACGGGACCTCAAAGATATCGGCCAGGCCTTCTACTATTCCCTTATCAGTTCCTTAGCTCATAGCCCACAGGGGTGCTTCCAAATCTTTTCTTCTCACTTCTTACTTCCAACTACTGCCCCCCTTCTGTAATGCAACAAATGACCTAACCTTTCATTTTACTGAGATTGAGGCTGGAAAGCAAAAAAGAAAAAGAAGGAAGGAAAAAAGAAAGAATGAAGGGGGGAGGGAAAGGAGGGAGGGATGGAAGAGAGAAAGAGAAGACAGGAAAGGAAGAGAGGAGAAACAAAGAGAAGAAAGAAAAGGATGGAAGAGAGAAAATGAAAATGAGAAGAGAAGAAAGAAAAGGAAGGAAGGAAGGAAGGGAGGGAAGAAGGAAGGAAGGGAGGGAAGAAGGAAGGAAAGAAGGAAACATTAATAAAGCATTTTTAAAATACATAAGAGAAAAAATTTAGAAGGTAGTATAAGCAATGTAACCATATCACTATTGTGCTAAATTTAATTCACATTTAAAAAACTATGTAACCGTAGTTTATGGTTTCATGTAATAGCTAGCATTCATATAGTACTTTAAGGTTTGCAAAGCTCCTTACATACAAAACCTTATTTTGTCCTCACGATAACCCTAGGAAGTAGATGCCATTATTATCATACCCATTTTATAAATAAGAAAATTGAGGCAAAAAGAGGTTATTGTGACTTTTTTAGTCCTTTGCATACTGAAATGTTCATATATGTTCAAGATTGTTGAGTTCATAATAAAAAAGAAAATTCAAAAAGAAAAAAATTCATCTACCTGTGAATTTGCCCAGTCTCTGATCCTTCATTCCTTAAATTTTCTTAGCATTATTATGTTCTCTCCTCCTTCAGGCAAAGCATGAAGGAGCAACTATCATTACTCTTTATTCAAGTTAATTCCTGTACTTGTTCCCTTGATACCATTTGCTCCTGGTTCCTCTAGGACCTTGTTCCCATCACCTTGTCCTTTCCCCCCATGTATTTTAAGTAATTCTTGTGCCGATTCCTTCCTATCTGTCTTCAAAAATGTCCAGGTTTTCCTAGCCCTTAAAAAAAAGCCTTCCCTTTAATCCTTCTAGATACTGTTCTGTTTCCTTGCCTTAACTTCTTGAAAAAGTTTTCTTTTATTGTTTTTATCTCACTACCCACAACCCCTTGATTGCCAGATGGCTGGCTCCTGCTCTCTACCGAAACTGCTCTCTTTTAAATCACCAATGACCTCATAATTGCCAATTCCAATGGCCTTTCCCCTCTCCAGTCAACATCCTCCTTAGCTTCTCTCCAACGTTTAACACTCTTGACCACTCCTGTTGGGCAATCACTCTCTCCCTCAGCTTCAAAAACATCATGTTTTCCTACTTCTCCTAGGTACTTCTTTGCTCCCCTCCTCTCCCCTCTCCTCTCCTCTCCTCCCCTCCTCTCCCCTCTCCTCTCCTCCCCTCCCGTCTCCTATCCTCCCCTCCCCTCCCCTTCCCTTCTCTTCTCTATCCCTACTCTCTTCCTTGGAGAATTTCATTCACTCCCAGGATTTCAGCTACCAACCCCAACACAGACAACTCCCAAATCTAAAAGTTCTGATCTCTTTTCTGAACTCCAGATCCATATCCTGAATTGGCTATAAGACATCTCTACTGGGATGTCTCATCAGCAACTCAAACTCAACATATCTCTGAATGAGCTTATTATTCTCCTTCAAAGCTGCTCTTCCTTTGAAATTCCAGTTCCAGTCTATGGCTTTCATCCACATGAGCACTCTTCATCCACTATCCCGCATTTATAAACTTCAGATTGTCTTAAACCAGCATCTTGGACTTGGAAGGACCTTCACCTAGGCCAACATGAAGAGAAATCCTTACTACCCCATTCCCAATAAGTGGCCATTAAGTCAATGCTTGGAAACCTGCAGTGAGGTCTTTTAACTTTTAGCTTGGCAAAATTCCAGAATACCTTATTAAAGGGATGGTTTGTGGGCATTTAAAAGGTGGAGCTATTAGTACTAAAACCCTAAATGGCTTTACCAAGGACAGGTCATGTTAGAATAACCTTATTTCCTTTTTTTGGATAGGAATTAGGTTGATAATTGGGGAAATACTTACAGACACGGAATACTTAGATTTCAGCAAAGCTTTTGGCTTAGCCTCTTATGCTATCATTGTGGATAGCATGAAGAGATGTGGGACCCGCTATGTCAAAGCAGCAGCTTCTTCTGCTTTTGGACAACTCTGATTCTTAGAAAGGTTTTTCTTGTACAGAGACAAAAATCTGACTGGAATTCTGCCCATTGTTCCTAGTTCTGCACCTCTGGAGGCAAGTAGAAAAAGTCAATCCTGCTTCCGCCACTTGACGGACCTGCTAATTGATGACAATCACCATGGTAGCTATGAAGCATAGTGGCTAGAATGTGGGACTTGGAGTTAGGAAGAACTAAGTTCAAATCTTGCCTTAAACACTTATTAGCAGTGTGACCCTGGGCTAGCACATTTAAATAGCAATTTAAAGTTCGCAAAACACTTTACAAATATTATCTCATTTTGTCCTCACAACAACCCTGGGAAGTGGATGCTATTATTATCCCCATTTTATAGATAAAGAAACTGAGGCAGATGGATGTTAAGAGACTTGCCCAGGCTCACATATCTGGTAAGTATCTGAGGAAAGATTTCAACTCAGGTCTTCCAGACTTGAGGTCAAGTGCTCTATTCACTTCTCTACTTGTCTGCCAATAAATGCTAGTGATAATCATTAAGCCCCATTCCCCACCCTGCCCCAAAATCTTGGATTTTCTAGGCTAACACTCCTTAAGCTGATCATCGCATGGCACAATCTCCTGTCAGTGTCCTTGGCACCTTCTTCTGTATATACTCCAGGTTTTCAGTGTCCTTCCTCTTCCTCTCCTCTCACAGGCAGTCTCATATACCAGGCCTTGCCAATTCTATCTTAGAAACATTTCTTATATCTGCCTCCTCCTCTCTAACCTCTCTCCTCCAGTTCAATCCATTAATATTACCCACCTGGTGAAATGCAATAGCCTTCTTATAGGTTCCCCCCCCCCCCCCATACATCTTGATCCCTGTCTACAATCCATTTTTCATACTGATGCCAGAATAATCTTTCTTACAAAAATATCTGGCCATGTTACTTTTCTGTTCAAAAATGTCATAAGTGGCTTCCAATGGATTCCCAAATAGAGTTCAGACTATGTTGCCTGACTTTCAAAGCCCTTCATGACTTATTCCTACCCTCTTTTTCTAATGTTATCTCATGTAATTAAATTCCCATCCTATTCCAGCCAAACAGGATGACTCTCTGTCCCCATGAAATCAAAGATTGCATTCTTTACACCTCCATGCTTTTACTCAGGCTGTCTCCAACGGCTAGGATGATCTCCCTTCCCCCTATGCCAGTTGAACTCCTATATCTTCTTTAAAGCCCAAATCAAAGGCCATCTTGTTCAGAAAACCTCCCTTTATCTCTCTGTTTATTAATGACCTCCCCGCTCCCATAGGTCTTTTTTTTTTTAAGTAACTTTCTAATGCAATTAATGAATACTATTGTGTGCAGCTATGGGACTTTGGAAAAGTCACTAAACCTTTGTAAATCTCAGTGTCTTATTTGTGAAAATGGTGATTCATTCATTCCACAAGTGTTTATTAGTCATGTACCATTCCTCAGGCTCTGTCTTGAGCAGCGGGAATACAAAGATAAAAAGAAAACAGCCCCTGTCCTCAAGGAACTTAGGTTCTATATTGTATCGTAGTACCTACCTTTCAACATTGTCATGTGAAATGAAATAATACAGGTAAAATACTTTGTAAATCTTTAAGAGCTATATAAATTTCACATATCCTCCCCTCCCCCTTTCTCCTCTTCTTCCTCACCCCTCCCTTCCTTTTCTTCCTCCTCCTCCTCTTCCTCTTCTCCCTTCCCCTCTTCCTTCTCTCACTCTGTTAACTCCTAGAAAACAGGCACCATGTCTTAGCTAAACTTTATATCTTTCCTGGGACTTTGCCTAGTGTTTTGCACATGGGAAATGTTTGAATAATATTTGTTGATTTGACTTGGAATCAGATGACGTGGGTTCAAGTCCTGGTTCTGCCACTTAACTTGTCATGTAACCTTGGGTAAGTCATTTGTGGAGTATTGGATCACAGACCTACAGCTGGCTGAGACCTCAAAGCCATGAAGTGCAACTCTCTCATTTTCCAAATAAGAAACCTGAAGCAGAGATAATTTAAAAAAAAAAAAACTTTCAGAGTCATATAGCTAGAAAATATCCACGGCGGATTTGAACTCTGGTCTCTCTGATTCCAAGTCCAATCTACAACCCCATGAAGTCTTGAGCTATAAGCAATGAGTTTGTCTTTTATTCCTGGCAAAATTTGAGAACACATAATTAAGGACATTTATGAGCATTTAGAACTGGGAAGCGAAAGAAGAAAAGGACCTCGATGTACAAAATTATTTATGGCAGCTTGTTTAGTAGTATATCAAAGAGCTGGAAACTAAGGGAGTGATCATCATTTGGGGAATTGTAAAAAAAAAAATTATTATGTGAATGCAATAGAATATTATTGTGCTTTAGGAAATGATAAAATGGACAGTTTTAGAGAAGCCTGGGAAAACTTGTGTCAATGGATGCAGAGTGAAGTGAACTGAATCAGAAGAATTTGTATAGTACCAGTATTATAAAAACAAACAACTTCAAAGACTAAGAAATCTGATTGTTATAATAAACACCTATCATTCCAGAGTTGATGATACCTATCTCTTGACCAAGAGATGACAGACTCAAGACACAGAATATGAGACCGAGTTGCAGTGTATGATTGTGATGAAATACCATTGTGCTATGAGAAATGATGGGCAAGATGTTTTCAGAAAAAAACTGGGAAGACTCATATGAGATGATGCAAAGTGAAGTTAGCAGAACCAAGGGAACATTGTACACAGTAACAGCAATATTGTACGATGATCAACTGTGAATAACTCAGCTATTTTCAGCAATATGATGATTTAAGACAGTTCTGAAGGACTTATGGTGAAGGGTGCTGTTCACCTCTAGTAAAAAAAAAAAAATAATGGAGTTAGAATGCAAATCAAAGCATACTTCTTAAAAACTTTCTTCATTTTCTTTCTTTTTTGTCTGTTTTCTTTTTCAACATAGCTAATATGGAAATATGTTTTGCATGACTGTACATGCATTATCTATAGCAAATTGCTTGCCTTCTCAAGGAGGGGAGAGAAGAGGGAGGGAGAGATTTGGAACTTAAAATTTTAAAAGATAAATGTTAAAATTTATTTTTACATGTAATTGAGACAAAATGAAATTAAAGAAAGATACAGAATATGATATACATTTTCAGACAGGGCCAATTTGGGGATTTATTTTGCTTGATTATCCATATTGTTATGAGGGCTTTGTTTTTCTTTTTCTAGTAGGAGGTGGGATAGGGTGGGAGGGCGAGGAGTGATAAGGATAGCAAAAAAGGTAGAAGGAGTAGAAAAAAAGGAATAAAAAAGATTGATGTGGCATCTTAAAAAAAACACACAGAGAAGAGAACAAAAGAAATGCCAGAGAGAAGCCTAGACAAGGATAGCTTTGAAAATTAAAGATTGAACTTAGATATTTGAAAAGAAAAGCAAGCTATACATAAGAGAGATCTGTAATTTTCATGTATAATCCCCCTTTTTTCTATTCTACTTTGTACTTGGAAATGCCCATTTTCTTTGGCATTTATGTTCAGAATAAATATAAAATTTAAAAATGAAAGAGGAAACTAGTCACTAAAACCCAATAGATTTAAACAAGAACAAGCCACATCAGACTAAGGTAATTTCTCCTTTTGAGGGATTGGTTTATGAAGGGAATTTTCCAAGTTGAGTGTATTTAGATTTCAGCAGAGCATTTGGTAAAACCTCTTGGGGTGTCCAGATGGACAAAATGTAGTGTTCTGGGTGAGAATGTAGTAAATCTTTGGTGACAGTACTCAACAAGGAATCATCAGTGGGTCAATGTCAGCTTGGAGCCCCCAGGGGAGTACAGCAGGAATTTTTCCTCAGCCCAGTGCTGCTTGACATTTTTATCAATAATTTGGATAAAGGTACAGATGGAACACTTGTCCAGTTTTTAGATGACAAAAATAACATGCTGAATGACCAACCCAGGATACAAAAAGATCTTGACAAGCTCTAACAATAGGGTGATTCTAATAAGATTAACTTTAATCTGATATAAAGTTCCAGACTTTGATTTAAAAAAAAAAAAGAAAGGTGACCTCACAAATACAAGATGCTAGACAATATTCTAGTGAAAATCCTCCCTGGGGGATTGGATAGCCTTCTCCTAGAGGAAAGTTTCCTCCTGAGGAAATTCCTCCCAAATGCACCATCAAGGCCCACTCACCCACACTATCATCTCCTATATTAGAGAGGATTATTGTAAAATCACAGAGTAAAAAGAAAGTTGATTAGAAAGGCATCAAGGGGTTTAAAAAAAAGAAAAAGAGCCTGGGATCAGAGTTGGAAGAACAAGCTGCTAGTGCTTTCCCTCTCAGATTACCTTCCATCTACTATGTATATGTCTTATATATTGTCTCCCCTGGGGCAGTTAGGTGGCACACTGGGATTGGAATCAGGAAGACTCATCTTCATGAGTTCAAATCCAGCCTGAGACACTTACTAGCTGTGTGACACTGGGCAAATCACTTAACCCTGTTTGCTTCAGTTTCCTCACCTTTAAAATAAGCTGGAGAAGGAAATGGCAAACCATTCCGGTATCTTTGCCAAGAAAACCCTAAATGGGGTCACACAGAATTGGAAATAACTCAATAGCAAAAATTGTCTCCCACATTATAACGTGAGCTCTTTGAGGGCAGGGGCCAGATTTTTGACTTGCTTTGTATCTCTGGTTCTTAGCACAGTGCCTGACACATGATAAACACTAAATGCTTCTTGACAGGCTGAATCCCAACTCTGCTACTTACCAGTTGTATGATGCTGGGCAATATTTAACTGCTCAGGAACTTACTGCTTTCATCTGTAAAATGGAGATAATACTACTTGCAGTACTTCCCTTATAGGGGTACTGCATATTATTGGAAGGAAAGTGCTTTGTAACCTGAAAAGTACTAGATAAGTAAAAAATCTATTAAATTATTTCTTATATCGACCCCGCTCCATGCACATGCATACAAACATGCACACACACATATGCACATGTACACACATACCCTACTAAATTATTCTTAATCATTTATAAGGATCTGAAGATGTCAGGCTAGAGAAAAGAAAACTCACGGAGGGAGAATAGGGGTGGGACATGATAGCCTCCTTCAAATATTTGAGATTGTCATAAGGAAGAAGGCTTAGGCTTGTCGTACTTGTCCCAGGAGGGTACAACTTTCAGAGGAACAGGTAAAATATATGGGAAGAGAAGACTTTGAAAGCTGTCTGGAGTTAGGATGGACTGCCACCTTGGGAGTTAGTGGTTTTGTCATTGTTGGAGACTTCAGGCAGAGACTTGAGGATCATTTCTCTAGATTGTTCACGAGTGGCTTTCCTCACTCTGCATAATGTTTGGCCTAGATGACCTCTGAGGCTTCTTCTCATTCCAGGATTCTGGGATCCCATGGTTTGCAGAAAAGTTGATTACTTAACCATGCTCAACAATGATGCTCTCTCTGTGTAAAGTCTGACCTCACTCTCCTCAACGTAGCTGTAATCCTGATCACTTATGGGTAGAGATGCCCAGAGATCATTTTATCTTTATTCACCACCTTAGAATCAAAAAATATAGTCACAGATTATTTGAAAGATGCTGGGAGAGTGGACCTGATACTGGACTTGGGGCCAGGAAACATTGGTCTGTTTCTCCCTTAGACACTTACTAACTATATGACCCTGGGCACATCACCTAACCCCTCTAACCTCAATTTCCTCATATGTAAAATGGCATAATAACATTTGCCTTTTGGGAACACTGGGATGCTCATGTAGAAAAATCCTTGCCTTTACAGTCAAAGAATCTGGGACCAAATTTTGCTTTTGCCACTATGTCTTTTGCCTTGGCAAGACCTTTAACCTTTTCCAGTTTCAGTTTCTTGCTCTGTCAAATTAGGGGTTAGATTATAAGGTCCCCTCTGACTCCAGATGAAATGAGAAAACGTACTTAAAGTGTTTTGCAAACCATCAATTGCTATACGTGAACTAGTTATTACTGGGTTTCCCACTGGGCTACCCCGAAAACCTACAAACCTGGCATCTCATGTGGTCTGAAGCCTCTTTCATCTCCCTTGATTCCCTCTTCCAAACTGCAGCTTGGCAAGACAAAGGACATTGGAGGATGAGGAGGAGCAAGAGCGAGAACGACGCCGGCGGCACCGAAATCTGAGTTCAACCACAGATGATGAAGCCCCGAAGGTTGCCCACAATGGAGATCAGCCGTCAGTGGAGAGGTATGTGTCTGTGCTCATGTGGATAGAGATGGAGGAGGAGAGGAGGAGAGCAGGGAGTCAGCTTCCTTCTGAATCGCAGTGGAAAGGTGACTGCTTCTGGAGTCTGAAGATGGGTCTAAATCCCTCTCTGGCATTTAGTGCCTTTGACTGTGTGATCTAAAGCAACTGACCGCTCTGCTCCTCAATTTCTTCATCCTAAAAGAAGAGGTTTGGACTAGATGCCCTCTGAGGTCTTTTCCAACCCTAGCTCTTTGAGGTTAAGAATCTATGACCCAGCTAAGGGAGGAGAGAGGGAAGCAAGGAGGTGAGACTGATGTGATGAAAATGTGCCCCAAGGCTCTCCACAGAACCCCTCCTCATCTTATCCCAAACTGCTTCCTTTTCCATAATTGAAAATTAAGAGTAAAGTCAAAAATATCTCAGCTAGGTGGCACAGTGGTTGGAGTATCAGGCCTGGAGTCATGAAGACCCATCATCCTGAGTTCAAATCCAGCCTCAGACACTTACTATCTTTGTGACCCTGGGTGAGTCACTTAACCCTGTTTGCCTCAGTTTCCCAGAGAAGGAAATGGCAAACCACTCAAGTATCTTTGCCAAGAAAAGCCCAAATGGGGTCAAAGAGTAGGACACAACTGAAAATGACCCAATTACAAAAATCTCAGTGTAGTGAAAAGAGTACAGGGATAAGGATCAGGAGCCCTGCATTCTGGGCCTGGCTATGTCACTGATTGACTTCGGACAAGTCACTTTAACCAGTCTCTCCTTAGTTTTACAATTTCATCTAGAAAAACAGGAATTGGGTGCTCTTTGAGGCTGCTCCCAGTGGTAAGTCTACAGTTGTCAGTTTCCCATGGGATCACATAACTTCCATCCCACATAAGTCTCATCCCAAACCACTTTATTAAATTCAAGAATTTATTGAGTGCCTGCTATGTACCAAGCACTGTACAAGGCTCTTGGGATACGAAGAGGGGAAAAAACTGTTCTACCCTCAAGGAGCTTCTTTTCTACTAGGGAGAAACATGTGTGCAGATAAGAATATACAAAATATATACCAAGTAAATACAAAGTAATTCAGGGTTGTTGTAGTAAAAAGAAAACTAACAATCAGGATGAGTAGGGAAGGCTGCCTGTAAGAGTGAACACCCAAATTGTGCTTTGAATACAGCAAAGGGTAAAGCTTAGTAGATAAGTATAGGGTGAGATTTCCAGGCATAGGGAACAAAGGCACATAAACGAGATAGAAGTCCATATATAGGGAACAAGAAGTAGACCCAGTTGTCTGTAGTATCCCCTCTTCCTCTCTTACAGGCTCCCAAACCCGGAGGAAGCTGAGGCTCCCAAGCGTCATTCCTCCATCAAAGAGGAAGAGGATGAGAATTTCCAGGCAGTTCTAAGAACAAGGCAGGAACGGCGGCTTCGGCGGCAAGCCCTGGAGGCTTCCCAGTCCACCATCCAGGAGCAGCCAGAGGTAGAGAAGAAAAAAGATAGCGAGGGTGCAGGGTCAGGCACCCAGGAGCCTCCAGTGCCCCAGAAGGATGTGGTTCCTCCAACCAGACGAAGATTGAGCCAGAAGCAGAGGGAACTTTGGGCCAGAGATGAGGAGAGTTCAGAAGGAGGAGAGACAAAGGATGTGAAGACACCGGACCAAAGGACAGTGTCGACGCCAGAGAGGACACCAGCCCAGGACCAGACAGCTACAGAAAGAAGAAGAGGTTCAGAGAAGACACCAGGCCAGGACCAGACAACTCCAGAGAAAAAATTAACTTCAGAGAAGATATCTGCTTCTGAGAAATCATCATTCTCAGAAAAGCCATTGGTCCCTGAGGAAGTATTGGCCCCAAAGAAGGTATTAGCTGGGGAGAAGATATTGACTTCAGTGAAGACATCAGACCCAGAGAAGGTATTAGTTTCAGAAAAAGGGTCAGTCTCTGAGGAATCCTTAACTCCAAAAAAGTTATCCACTCGGGAAAGGGCATTGGCTTTTGAGAAGACATCAGCTCAGGAGAAAACACTGACCCCAGAGAAGGGGACAGTTCGGGAAAAAGTAATGGCCTCAAGGAAGCTGGACCTGGAGCAGCCCCCAGTTCAAGCTCAAGAGCAAAAGGACTCTAAGAGAGATGTACCAGAAAAGAAGGAGCAGAAAATAAGGGAGGCTTCAGAGAAGTCCCCCTCTTCAGAGGAACCTAGAGAGGAGAGGAAGTCAGAACCTCAGGCAGTGACTTCTCGCTTCCAGCCCTTCACCCTGCAGGTGGGTAATACCTCTGTCCTTACTTCCATTCATCATCCTCCACCTTCACCTCATAACTTCCTGTCCTGCCCTGACTTCAACCAGTATTACTATACTTTGCACACAGTAAGCGCTAAATAAGTGCTAAATTCATTCATTCACTCACTCATTCATTCATTCACTCACTCATTCATTCATTCACTCATTCATTCATTCACTCACTCACTCATTCATTCGTTCATTAATCCTCCCTCAGAGGCCTTTGGAATCCTTGAAAGGGTTTTCAGACATCACTGATTGGGTCTGGTCTTAGAGAACTCTCTCCCCTCCATGTTTCTTAGAGAAGAGGTACCAAATGCACTGAGTTCAGCCGCTGGACTAGATTAAAATGTAAATTGGGAAATATTAAACAAAATACATAAAAATACAGTAAAACATAGATTACACTACATTTTAAACTAAGCCAATATGAGGATTGAAGAGACTCTTATGGACTGAGAGTGTCTCAATGTGGAAGGGACACAGAACAATTCAGAGGGGGCCTGGCTGCAGAGTGGGCCTACCCCAGAGTCTGCTACTCCCCTCTCCTTGAGGCTTTCTACATCGACTCCATCTGGAACATCCAACAGTTACCCTGATGCCAGAAGCACTTGTGACCTAGGAGCACCTTCACCTAAAGGTCTTCCTAATGACCTGATAATATTGTAATTTCCCCATGCCCTGGAGGCTGGTCATCCCACAGTGGCTCACTGCCCCTTTTGGAGGAGTATTGGCCTGGGGATGAGAGTGGGAGCACCCTGGACCACAGCTCTCCCACCTCCACTACATCATTCTCCCTAAACTTCTCCCTTTTATCATCACTAGGAAATCAATGGGGAGTAATCTCTAAGTTCCCTTTCATCTTCAAACTCCACAATTTCTTATTTTCCTCACCAGATCAGGGATTCAGCTAAATCTAGGGTCCCTGTAGGGACCCAATCTTGCACACACATAAGGCTTCAAAGATCTGGGACAGGGGTCCAGTAGGGCCCTAGGATCAGACAAACCTTCTGTTCTCTCTTCCAGGTGCGGATCCCAAGCAAAGAGACAGAAACAGAACTGACCTCTCCAAGCCAGGCCACCTACAGCAGTTCCCTCAAACGCTCCAGCCCCAGGACCATCTCCTTTCGGGTGAGAGTCGGGGAGAGAGGAAAGTCTCTATACCAGAGAGTTACAGACCACTTGTCTCCACGTGCATGGTGGATGAAGCTGGGTCAAATGGGTACTTTTAATAGCACAATAGAGTTAGGTTAAGGTCAAAGAAAACCTTCCTGTTGGGAGAGAGTTGGGAACAAAGTTGGGCAACTGTAGGAAGGGCTAGAATCCCTTTAAAAATAAGATAAATAGGGGCAACTAGGTGGCACAGCGAGTAGAGCACTGGCCCTGGAATCAGGAGGACCTGAGTTCAAATCCAGCCTCAAACATTTGACATGCTTACTAGCTGTGTGACCTTGGGCAAGTCACTTAACTCCAATTGCCCTGCCTTCCCCCCTCCAAAAAAAAAACCAAAAAGAAAAGAAAAGAAAAGAAAAAAACTAAGGTAAATAGAAATGAGCAATGAGTTGCTCCCAGAGGTCCTAAATGGCCAAATTGGCACTTGAGTGATAAGTACAGGGTTTTCTAACACAGGCAGCCACACCTGATGAGGAAGGGCAGAGTTGCTAAGCAGATCCCATTTGGGGGTGGCTGATGTGGGTCTGGCTGACTTTATCCTTTATCACATAACCCCCCCCCCCCATCTCTCTCTCCCTCCATCTCTCAACTCCTCACCTCAAAGATCTTCCGTCTGGAAATCACTCTGGGTTTCAGTTTGCTCATCTATAAAATGAGGGGGTTGAGATAAGTGGCCTCTAAACCTATAGTCATGTGAAGACTTGCCTGGTGGAATGGGCAGATGAGAACAATTTGTTACAACAACCATGAAGGCGGCTGAAGCAGGCTTGCCAGGCACTGAAGACACCAAGGTTATCCACTGCCTCCTGGGACCATCTTCACTTTTGTCCTGCCACTGGACTGTGATAACTCTGGAAGAGAGAGTGAGGCTGACAACTTTGTGCAACTCTGCTTCACTTCAGTCCAATTCACACACAAGTCAAGACGTCAGCCTGTGATGTCATGGGTCCTCTTAGAAAATAAAGGACAAACAAGTCCCATATCCCTACCCCAAATTCCCACCATATGCAATGTGACTGTCACCCACACCAGGCCACCTCTGACACTCACTTGCATATATGAGCCTCAGTAAGTCACTGGACTTCTCAGAGCTTCAGTTCTCTCTTCTGTGAAATGAGAGTTGGATTGGATGCCCTTTAAAGTCCTATCAACTCTAAATCTATGATCCTATGATTCTAGGAATCATAATTCCCTGAGGCTAAGCCTTACCACACAATTCCTACCCTCACTACATAACAGAACTCCCAACCTGGACCATACAGCCATATAATTCCTAAGCCATGACTCCCTCTCCCTCATACTATATAAACCTCATCATATAACCCATGCCTATTACCACATATTTCCCAACTTGTACCTTATGAGAAAGTGTATGGTAGTACAAAGACTGTCAGACATAGAATGAAGGGAGACCCAGGTTCAAATCCCACCCACTGTTTGTGTGACGGTGACAACGTCACTTAACCTCTCTAAGACTCAGTTTCATATCTGTAAAGTTGTACCTATGGTACCTCACTGGTTTATCGAGGGACTGAGATTATGCACGGTGCTTCACAAACTTTAGGGTAGTATATGAATGTCAAGTATTATCATTAATAATTTTTGTTTGCTAAAGTATTATTTTATAATTTATAACCAAGCTTGATAATTTAATCTGTAATTGGATTATTAATTCTTGAATTAATTATAGCTAATAACAAATCCCACCCTATATCCTATACTTCCCAGATGGCCTCTAAATAAATCATTGATCCTTTCCACCTTATAACCCCCACCGCAGAACTCTCCTCCACCCCAACACACACAGAGCTCCTACCTGGTACCACACAACTCTCTCTGACCCAAGGAAGGTAAGGAGTAAGGGCAGCAGCACTTTTTCCCAGCACCACCTTACTGCCTGAGCTCCAACCAAGGCCTATAACCTCACTCTCTAATTAGCCTAGGACCCAGGTGGAGGCAATGAAAGCTGCTTCTCCCGCTAAGCTTTGTGAACATTTAGCCAGGTTTTTCTTTCTTTCCAACAAAGAGGTAGTATGCATAGGTAATGGAAATAAGAGGTAGGCTACCAGAGATGGAAAGGTTTGAGACTCATACCCCTTAAGGCGAGTCTTCCGTGGGCTGCTCGCCCACTAACATTTTTTATTTTTCTTTTCAGATGAACACCAGGAAAGAAAACCCAGAGACAACGTTTACCCGTAGGTAAGGGTTTGGGGAGGGTCTGCCCCTCTCTTTTACATCTACTTAACACTTACTCTGTGCCCAGCTCTGTATATGATTATAAGAGAAGTCCAGGATGTGACTCCTATATTCAGGGACTTTACAATGTATCTAGAGAGACAAAGCTCACAGTGATAAAGAAGGGATTCTGGGAATAAACCTTAAAGGAAGTCACAGAAGGTGAGAGGTCAATGTAGGCTGGCATGTTCTGGGAGGACTTTGGGCACAGGGGTGGAACATGAACTGGGCCTTGAAAGTTGGATAGCATTTGAGAAGGGTCACAGAATAAGCACAGGATAAAAGAGGTAAATGGTGGCTCCTTGAGAATACCGTGGAACATAGCAACACAAGAATGACCACCCTGGATCTGAGTAGCGGTCCATTCAGACTAGAATGAGCAGGGGAGGACCTGCTTGTTCTCTCTGAGAACACTTTGAAGGGAAAGTATATTTCTTAGGCATTCCCTGATTTTCTCACTAATGAAATCATTGAAATTCTTTTTGAATAAACTTCAGTAATGTCAACAAGCATTTATTAAGGCCCTGGGATGTATAAGAACTGTGCTAGAATTTATAGAGGTTATGAAGACTAACCAAGACGCTGTGCCTGCCTTCACGGGCTTACAGTCTGGAAGTCACTTAGCCTCACTTGGTTTCAGTTTGTCAGATGGTATAAAAATATTTGATCCTAATAATCATTACTGACTTTGGAGGAGGAGGGGATTCAGAGGTACCATCTGAGCCAGGCTTCAAATGATGGGTAGGAATATGGGTGAGAAGGGCATTCCAAGAACAGAGAGCAAACATATGAATCCAGGATTGTACAATACTTCGAGGGACCCCTGGCTTGTAGCCAGAGCATGTAGGGGAATTTTATGAAAGAAGATAGGAAAGGTAAGATGGTGCCAGCTTATAGAAGGCCTTGAAAGAAAGAAAATCTGGATTTTAATTGTAATAATTTTATTGTTCAGTTATGTCCAACTCCTCATGACTCCATTTGGGGTTTTCTTGGCAAAGATGCTGGGGTGGTTTGCCATTTTCTTCTCCAGCTCATTTTACATATGATGAAACTGAGGCAAACAGAATTAAGTGACTTGCACAGGGTCACACAGCTAGTGTCTTCATCTGGATTTGAACTCAAGATGATCTTCCTGACTTCAGGCACTACACTCTGCACTATGGCACCACCTAGTGGCTCATTTATAATAATAGTCTATATTTATATAGCAGTTCATGGTTCATACAATTTCTTCACAATTCTGTGAGTCACATAATGTACCATTATTGTGATGCTCATTTTGCACATGTGAAAACTGAGGATGAGAGCTGTTAGGCTGACTCATTAAAGCCAGAGCTCAAGCCCAATCTTTAGCGTCCAAGACTTTAGACTTTCCTCCATACTAGATGACTTCTCATTTCCATTGGAAGGTGGGAACCATTAAAGGTTTTTGAGCAGAGGAGTGATGCAATCACAGATCTGTGAATAAGGAAAGCTAGCCTATTTGTATGCCTATGGCACCAGATGCACCTCTTGAACCAATGAATTCTCAGAGTTTATTGCCACTTATATTCTTTTTGTTCCTTAGCCTTGATGTTCTTCACCCAGGGCCCTTCCTTTCCCATCTGGGACAGAATCCTTGCTCCTTTCTTTACTGAAGGGCTTGATAAGTTATGGCTTGAAGGTGGGGCTGTGGTTCTGCCTTGAGGAACATATGTTGGCAGCCCAGCAGTCCCTCAGGCTGATGGATGGAGGAGACCAGGAGGGCCGTAGATTTGATCAGTAAGGAGGTCAACCTAAAGGAGACCTTGAGAAGAGCAAGACAGAAATGGGAAGAGGAGAGGGCTTATCTAAAAGAGGACTTTGAGGAGAACTGGGCGGGAATGGGACAGGGAGTGGGAGGTTTTGTAAAGCCTCAGAGACAGCTAAGGAAAGACTCTTAGGTAGGATGGCTGAGTTCTGCCCAAGATTCATTCATTTCTAGCTTCTATACTTCTGCCCCAAGGACAAGTGTCCTGGGAAACTATGGGATTTGGGATTTTGGGTAAGGACAGATCACTGGAAGTCACTCTGCTGTACTGAGGACCAAGTTAAGGGATGGAAAGTTGTGGATGCAAAATAAGGGGGAGCATGACCCTTTATTCTTAGACAATTCCCACTTTGATGGAGGCCATCCTATCGTTCTTAGGAAGCTCCCTGTCTGAGGCTGGAATTGCAGTCCTCACTTCCAAGGTGTTCCCAATCTGATGGGCACATACATTAAAGAAAAAGCTAAAGACACTTTGTTCCCTTTATCCTTCCCTCTCCTCCACTCCTAAAGTACAAACAGAACAGATTCCTCTACAATCCACTGAGCACAGTTAGCTTTGCTCTGGGTGGGGCCCCCCCCCAAGAATGTCCCTTGTTCTCAATGTTTTTTCCTATGTAGTCATTGTTCTCAGAGTAGATTTGCTTGGGCAGAGGGAGGAGGACCAACCGGAAGAAGCTGAGTCAGATACCATCTTCAGGTTCAGGTGGAGAGTTATAAATCAACAGAATCACTCAAGTGCCCATCTCTGGCACCAGGTGGCAGGATGGGTATACAACTACCCTCTTAATGGTTCCAGCCCCTTGGGGAGCTGGAAGGGGGAGGTGGAAGGAGAGGGATTAGTTGATGCAGAACCCCTACCCTCCATCCCCCATTCCCACGGATGCAGGACAGAGACTTGGTCTTGGTGGGACTTCTAACCAACTCCTCTCTCCTCCTCCTCTTCCTCCTCCTCCTCCTCCTCCCAGTGCCAGTGTGAGGCTTCCAAGCAACACAGTCAAGTTAGGGGAGAAGTTGGAGAGATACCACACAGCTATACAGGTGAGTGGGCAGAAACAGGCCTAGATATGTGGGGGAAGGGAAGGGCCCTCTCCTAGAGCTGTTGGTGGAGGGGCCCAGGAGTAATCCAAGTACACAGGTGGGGAAAAAACTGGAGAAAGGGGGGTATCACTTACGCCAAAGTCCCTGGCACTTATGGAGCTCATTTTCCTTTCCCTTCTCCCTTCCATCCCTCCCCATCCTTTTAACCCTCTCCCACTCCACCCTTGCTTCAGGGTGACTGAGCGGTTTCTGTTCTCTCTGTTCCCAGAGATCAGAATCTGTCAGGACTCCAGGTTCATCCCGGACTGAGTTCTTTGTGGCTCCTGTTGGGGTGGCCAGTAAGAGGAGCCTCTTTGAGAAGGAGCAGACCAGGAATAGCAGGGCTGAGCCAGCTCTGAGCAGGAAGGTAAGGAAGATCCAATGCTGAGATTCTCTCTGCCTGGATTTCTCCTCCATCTGGGCTCTTTCCTGGAGTGGGGAGGCAGGGGAAGAAATACCTTCCTTCCACAACTCCAAAAGTGGGGTGGTATGCCTACGGCGACCAAACCTCCTGCATATTCTGCAACAATCCTGATTCTAAGGCAGGCGTGGAGAGGGAGGTTTTGCAAAAGGAATATCCTTTATCAGACCATGAGTTCTAATTATTGGTACACAAAATATAATCATCTTAGGTATATGTTTGTAGGTATCCTCCTGACACTAACCAGACACACCATCCCTGGCCCAACACCTAGAGCCCTGTCAACACCATGGGGTGTTGGGGTAGGTTATATTTCACCAGTGCGGTGTATGGGCAGGTCATACTTCACTCTTGCTACATTGTACAGGCAGCATGCTGTAGTCAGTCATTTATTAAGCTTGCTATATATACCAGGCATTGTACTAAGCTGTAACTGGATAGAGGTTTGGACTGAGAGTCAAGAAGATCTGGGTTCGAATTCTGGTTTCTAGACATTTACTAGCTGTGAAATAAACCTCAGGCAAGTCACTTAACTTCTGTGGTCCTCAGGTTCTTCATCTATAATATGAAGAAATTGGATTCCATTATCTCTAAGGTCCCTTACAGCTTTAAATCTAGGCTCCTATGATCCTGACTTTCGCACGTCCTTTATGTTACATCTACTATTAGAGCCTACTCATCCCCACAATGTGCCTCTTCATTCACGTTTGGGGAATTTAATTTTTCTGAGACTGTGCCATTCCAGCCAAGACTCTTAGTCACAGAGCAGCACAGAAGACTACTCAAATACTCAGGAAGAATATTAGTATTAAAAAATATAGGCCTTTATCTCAGAGAGGAGCTTGGGAGTTATTGAAAGTTCTGCATAAATTTCCGAAGGCACTCCAGCCCAATCTCCTTCCATTTAGGTCTGGGCCCAGCTTATCCATCTGCATTATCTGCCTGAGCTATAGCTATGGATGGGTCAGCTCTGTGGACCGTTCATCCGATTTTGTTTTCACTGTCTGTCCCCCAGGCCTGAATGCTCCCCTTCCTCATCTCCACTTCTTGGATTTATTCAAGGCTCAGATAATGTTCTATAAGAAGCCTTTCCCAGACCTCCTCAATCTTAATACCTTGTCTCTGAGATTATTTCCAATTTATGTTATTTACATCTTGTTCATATATAACATAATTGTTTGCATGTTGTCTCTCACATTAGACGGTGATCTCCCTGAGGGTAGGGTCTATTGTTTGCCTTTCTTCATCTCCCCAGTGCTTACTATAGTGCCTGGCACATAACAGGTGCTTGTTGTTCAGTCATTTTAGTTGTGTCCGACTCTTCCTGACCCCATCTGGGATTTTCTTGGCAAAGATAACTGGAGCAGTTTGCCATTTCCTTCTCCAGCTCATTTTACAGATGAAGAAATTGAGGCAAACAGGGTTAAGTGACTTTCCCAGGGTCATATAGCTAGTAAGCATCTGAAGCTGGATTTGAACTCACAAAGATGCGGCTTCCTGACTCTCAGCCTGGTGCTCTGTGCACTATGGCGCCATCTAGCTGCCTGAGTAAGTACTTAATAAATGCTTATCGACTAACATAATCTGCACAATAAACATTCTTCATCCATTTGGCTTTTCCTGCATGGATAAGGAGACTGAACTACTTCGAGTCATCATGAATCTCATTTGGGAGGCTTTGACCCAATGAGCGTATCACCTGCAAACAGGAGAGCCTGGAATTCCTCCCCATCTAAACTATTTACTAGACTATTTACTGCCCTTGCCCTGAGTCCTCCTGAGTCCAAGTGACAGTTTCATAGAACCTCCAAATATGAGAGTTGAAGGGTCACTCAGATATCATTAAAGCAATCAACACACATTTGTTTAACTGCCTACTACGTGCCAACTAGGCATGGTGCTAGGCCCCAGGGAAGGCAAAAATGAAGCAGTTCCTGCCTTCAAGGAGCTCACAGTTTATCATGGGAAACAAAACATACACATACAAAACAAATATGGGGTAAATTGAAGAAGAAAAGTGCTAGAAATTTACTGGGGCCAGGGGTCAGGAAGGGCTTTAGGTAGCAGGTAGCCTTTGAGCTGAGCTTTGAAGAAAACTAGAGAGTGTAAGGCAGGAGTGAGAGGCAGGAAGAGGAAGGAACTATAGAACAGTCAATGTGAGGAGGAAGAGATGGGAGGAACACCGAGGAGGCCAGTTTGATTGGATCATAGAGGCATGGAAGGGAAGAATAGATGATAAGCCTGTGGAGGTAGGTTGGGACCATGTTGAGAAGACATGGGCATTAAATGACAAATGGGCATTTGTATATGGCCCTAGAGGCAAAAGACAGTCAGTGAGGTTTATCAAAAAGTGACACGGTCTTCATATCTTAGGAAAGCACTTTGGCAGCTGTGTGGAGGATGGAGTAATTAGTGAGGGGAGAAACTTGAAGTAGGGACACTAGCTAAAAGGCTAACACAATAGTCTAGGTGAGGATGAATTGACAGAGGGACTAATAACAAATGTTTGTTATTTAGAAAAAAATGAAGCACTTATGTTGGGCACTGGGGCAAGATACAAAGTTTAGATGAGACATTGTCTCTGACCTCATGAATCGTACAGTCCAGCAGTAACACAAGTAGCTGTGATATACAGTATCACACAAGTTTACTGGAGGGCAAAATCAAGTACTAAGTAGGATCTGAGACAGGGGGAGGTCCTTGTTTAGCCGTGTATCAATTCACTCTACAAGGTCCCTGACAAGTAGTCATTCTGTCTTTGCTTAGATATGCAGGTGTGGCCTGGGCCAGAGCCAGGGAGAAAGAGAGCGCCCTGGCTCAGGTGCTCAGGAGGAAGAGGCAGAGCCTGTATCAATCTGGCTTCCTTTTGAAAGTGCCTGGATATGTTGTCCCCAGTATCCCTAAACCTTGTTGTTCTGTGACCTAGAACTCTCTCTCCTTCTTTCTTCCTTTCTTCCTTCCTTCCTTCCTTTCTTTCTTTCTTTTCTTTCTTCCTCCCTCCCTCCCTTTCTTTCTTTCTTTCTCTTCTTCTCTCTCTCCTTCTCTCTCTCTCTCTCTCTCTCTCTCTCTCTCTCTCTCTCTCTCTCTCTCTCTCTCTCTCTCTCTCTCTCTCTCTCTCCCTCTGTCTAGGAGGACCTGAGACTCTCAGGTGTGGTGACTTCACGGCTCAACCTGTGGGTCAGCAGAACCCAGGACACTGGAGGAGACCAAGACTCCCAGGTAATGGTCACCCACAATATGGAGTGACCCACAAGCCACTGCCTTCGGGGTCTCTGTTAAAAGTCAACAGCTGAAGCAAAGATTCAGAATGCAGTGGGGTGAGTGGGATGGGCTTTGAATTAAAGGGGGTGGGACTGTTCCCAATAAGACCAGCCTAAGCAGCAAGACGTTGGGTCTGGGACCCTTGATGCCCAGACACATAGCGGGAGCACAGGGCATGCATCAGGTCCAGAATCCTTCTCTTTCACTCAGTCACTGTTCTCTCATCAGAACACAAGGAAGGAGGCAGCATCTGCCAAGAAGACCTCATGGGGAAAGCAAGCCACCTCTCCCACAGATACCCAGGTGAGGGGGAGCAGGAAGTATTCCTAGGACCACTTGAATTTGGGATCTCACTGGCTTCAGCTGGAGATTTCTCCTTTGCCTGGTCTTCTTAGGAAAGCAGGTGCCTGCCTAGTCAAACTCCTTTCCTTTTCTCTGTAATGAAATAGTAGGATGGGGTGCATCTGTCTGTATATGTGTGTACACACACACGTATATATACATATGTGCATATGCACATGTATGTGTGTGTATATATGTACATGTATGTATATGTGCATGTGTATCTATGTATAGTAGAGCTGTCAAGAGGGACCTTGATGTAATGGATGGAGGGCTGGACTGGAGTCAGGATATCCTGAGTATGATCCTTACTTTGACATTTATGATTTGCATGACCCTGAGCAAGTCACTTAATCTTTCACTGCTTCAGTTTCCTCATCTGTAAAGTAGGGATAATAGTAGCACCTACTTCACAAGGTTGTTGTAAGGATCAAATGAGGCAATATGTGCATAGAGTTTTGCAAACCTCAAAGCACTATATAAATGTTAGCTATTATTATCACCACTTACTCCCATTATGTTTATTTGTGTATAATACATAAAATCCAGAAATCTTCCCCCTTTTGCTATGTCTGGGTGATTTGGGCCAGTGTAGAGAAATGGTTGGTTGAGTTCTTCAGTGTTCTCAGCCTCAGTTGGAACCCTACAATTCCCCTTCACATCTTCCCAGCAGACACTTTGTTGTTCTTGGCCACTGTATCTTTGGGCATTGAACTGGGGGTGCAGTGGGTACTTCCTCCCAACCCTAAAGTTCTTGTGTCCCCCCCCCAAATCCCCCCCAACTATAGCAGGACTAACTGATTTTTCTTCTGAGCCTTCCCTTCCTCATTTCTAATGTACTACCACTTTTGTCCCCACAGCTTTGACAGGACTTGCTGAAATGGGAGGGCCTGGATCTGCAGCCTACATGCCAGGCCTGGGTATTTGGTCAATGCTGTCTTCACTTCTCACTGTTCCCTGCAAAGCTTCCTTTCTAGCCTCTGAATCTCAGAACTGATTGGGCCTCAGTCCCTGGAACACCTAAGAATACCTGAGAGAAGTGTCACTGCCAAAAAGAGTGAAAGGGGAGAGAGAGCTGGGTACTCCAGGTGAATCTCACCCAGCTCCTTCTTTGCTGAAGCCATTGGGTCCGGGAACACATTGACATCTTTACATTCTACCCTAGGCACTCTGATACCTTTGGGAACACTGGACAGGGACCAAAGGCCTTGTCACTCCACTCAAGCCACCTCCAACCTAGCAAAGAGCAGACAATCAATCCTGCTCATCCCTAGGGGAGACTCCAGGAGGGAAGGGGAGGAACTAGAGATAGCTAGAACAGCCCCCACAGGGGTTAGAGGAGTTATTTCAATATCCTGTCTGAAAAGATTCCTTAAGTCCTGGCTCATCATTAACGTTCCCAGCAGGGCCATCCCTCTGGAAGGACTGCATCCCTGGTATTGCCTCTCACCTCTGCAAGTAACTCCACCTGCCTCTGATTTACCTCTCTCCCTACATCCCCCCCCAAAAAACCCTTCCCCCCTTTCCCTCATTGGCTGTTAAGACCAGACATCCTGTCCACTCTTATCTGCCCAGGGCCAAATGGTCAGCAATGGAATTTTGACTTTCATGTGCCCAGATGTCCGTTCTTTGGTTTCTTCCCCACCCCCAAGGCAGCCCCTTGATATCCCTCCAGCTGCCCACTTTGCTCACGCTCTTTCCCTAATCTCCCCTGCCAAAATCTGCTTTCAGCAAAGGACCTGATAAATGCATTCATGTGAAGGTATAAGTGACTGATAGCTTCAACTATTCTCCCTCCCAGGGGGATTTGGTTTTAAGTAGGGACCAAAGTTTTAAACTATGAAGATTGAAACCAGGTATGGAAGATCAGTGCCCTTTAAATTATTGCCCATTTCTGGTTCTCTCTCAAGTCAAATGTAGGCTGAGCCCTTTCGCTTCCACTGTCTGCTGTGAGGAGACCTGGAGGCCAGAGTCACCCCATAGGGTCACCCCTGCCTGCTCAGGTTACAAAGCTGATGTTATTTAATGCTAGGTTTCTATGACCTTTGTGATGCTTGTTCACTTTGTGGATTCTCTAGAGCTTGTGTTCACTGCTAACCAACAAACTCCTATTAACCTGATACATTAACCCCTATGCACTCAGGGAAAGCAAAATCATTTAGAAGCCTCATTTCAATTTATAGCCTTCTACAAATCCAGTGGCATCTTCCAGATGCTTTGGCATTGATTTTTGGAGTTATCTGTGGTTTTAGAGTATCCAGGCTCATGTGCCTTTCTGTGGAAAATCAAAAGTTAATAATAACCCTTGGATGCCTTGAGGAAGACTAGATTGGCAAGGGTAAGATTGGTGCTTGTGCTGGGCTCAGTAACTGGCCAGGATCCTTGGTGACTCCTGGGAGCAGCTCAGAGCCCTGGTGGAAGCAGTCAGGCAATAAACACTAAGCACCCCCTGGGTGACAAGGACTGTGCCAAGCAGGGGCAGAACTGACCCAATCATTCAGTTTATCCCCAGATATTTCTTCAGTGTCCATTGTATGCCAGGACTGTCTGGGTTGTGGGAGAAAGGGAGTTTATTTAGATCTAGAGGTATTCCTGCCTGACTCGAGGAGTTTTCCTTGTTTCACTCTCAGAATTGGGCTGAATTAGTAGGGGACATCTGAACCCTCCCCACACCCAAGTTAGGATGCAGCTAGGGCCTTTAGGAGAGATCAGAGGATCATACATTTTAAACTAGACAGGAACTTAGAAGTTACCTCGTCAATTTCCCTCATTCTATAGATGGGGAAACTGAACCAAAGAGATTGTGACTTGCCCAAACCCACCATTCTTATTCCATTGTAGCACATTGTAGTGTGATGAAGGTCCCTGCCTTCAGCTGGCTTCCAAGGTCCCCAGAGGTGTTACAGGCCCCTGACCTACTGATCTAGGTGCAGGGAGCACCAAATCAGGCATGGGAACACTTACAAAGACAGCTAAGATCTGCTCTTCTGCTCACTGAGCTTTTCCTCTAAGGGAAGAAGATATAATATAATGATATAAAGTGCTGCGAGCTGAGACGAGAGAGGTGTTTTCCAGCTGGGAAGCCTTCATGGAGGAGGCAGAATTTGAAGTAGACCCCAAGCTTGAGCTGGTCTCATGAGCCCTTTCTAGTCTGTTCTCTCTGATCATTCTCTCTCCTCACTTGGCAGACCTTGATGGAAACTGCCTGGTTCCTTGTTCCAATCATCCCAGAATTCCTCTAAGAGTGTCTTTCCAGTGCTGAAATAAAATTGTTTCTGACTCTACAATATATATCCCTGATTACCTTTGAGCTAGGTACTTTTAATGCCAGCAACAGAGAACATAGGGTCTAGGATGCAAGCTGCAACTGTTTTATCTGGCATTCTGGGCTCTGGCAGAGATCATCGAGGGAGATGGGCCAGGACGGAGAGGAAAGCTGGGCTCCAGCAACCCATCATTCTAAAGGCCCTGTCTCGCCCACCTGTCCTTGCCTCTCTCCACAAAAGAGTTCTTGTTCAGCCCCATCAAGGTTTTTGACAACCACAATCCTGTGTATCTTTCTTTGTAGAGACCTTCAGGGAAACAGGTGCTCAAACCCCACCCCTTCCCTCCCCAGCTGTCTGTTCTGCTTGTGGCCCAACTGCTTCTACTGGTCAAAAGGTCTCCCCTGTGTCCAAACTCCAATCCCTTTCATCAGAAGCCACTCCCCACCCACTCTTCTTTCCCCCGGGGACCCCACTCCTCACCACATCACAAATCCCAGCAGAAGAGTCAGACCCTGTAATCCAGCTTTACAAATGGAAAAACTCAGTTGCCTTCTCTGTGGATGAGATGTCAAAAGAGATGATCTTTATGGACCCTTCCAATCCATCAGTCAACCACCCTAACTCCTATAAGGTGAGGTCCAGAAAGTAAGTGGAGTGCTCAAGGTCACACAGCCAGTTATGGGGGAGCTGAGAGGACCAGATGACATAATATCATTTCAAGTATGATACAGAACTCAGGAATGTAACCTTGCACACACCCTTCCCCCCAACAAAGGAAGGGCACTTGGGCCAGCTGTGTCACAGATTGCAAGGGCAGTGACTGAGTTTTAAGGTTGAAATCTATCCATCCCCACTAACCTGTTCCCATCCTGGCTTTCCCAATTTCTGGGGCCCCAGCCTTCAGCATCTGCTTATCAGAGTTCTCAAGAGAGACAGCTGGCTTATGTCACATCCCTCTGCCCTCCACCCACCTCCCCACCAAGTCTCCCCATATCTTCCCTAGTTTAAAATAGCCTGTCTCAGCAGCTGGACAATAGCTTGGGCATATAAGGCGTGGGGGACAAATTCCTCCAGCCTGGTCCTCAGCACCTGCCAAAATAGCAGCAACCCATTCCCCGCCCCACTGCCTGTGTCGACACATTCCTTTTACTGCGGGACTTGGCTCCTGGGACCAGGGTCTCTCACGCTCACCCACTTAAAACCTTGTCCTTCCCCCCGCCTGCAGCTAGTTCCCAACGAGCAGACACTAACCAGGATCTCTGTTGAGGCCGGCCCAAGGTAAGCGTCAAGCCTGAGTCTCTAAAAAGGGGAAGGCAGAACCAGGGATGGGAGGAGAGGAGGGAAATGCTCAACACCTTTGCCCAGAGAAAGGCTGTTGGTCTGTCTGGGTCCTGCTATGGACAGATTGGAGTTGTAGATTTAGGTGACTTACCAGAGTCAAGGTCACCACATTTGGGTGGGAAACTGCAAACCCAAGCTCTAGAAGGAGGGCTGAGATCTAATTCTAGGACTTGGCAGGGACCACCAGGACTCAGTAGATCCATTCCCCCACCTCTAGGCAAGGATATGCCATCCTAGATCTTTTCAGTTCTGTGGGGGAAAGGGGGTTGGAGGGAGTGATGAATGGAGTGAAATCTTAATTCTGAAAGCCTAAATCTCAGCCCTGAGAGCACTTCTCATCTCCATCCTTGTGTGCCAAACCTCTTTCTGGGGACATGGGAAATGTCATGGTGACTCAAGAAAGGAAAAAATCCACAGGCAAAAAGATTTATACTATGACCTCTGAAACTTCCATCCATGCTAACACTTTGAGGAGACAGTATCAACTTGGGATTAGTTGTCTGGCTCATTCCCTTCTGTAGTTTTAGGGAATGCACTTTAGTGGGTGAGGAGACAGGCTAGGGAGATCTTTTAATAATGTGTGTTTGAGGTTTGGTCTTCTCCCATTAATTGGAAGGGGTTAACACCAAGTCCAGCTGTCCCCACAACTATTTCCTGATGTCTATGCTGTCGTAGCAGTTGGTGAGACTCCCTTATTTAGTTTAGACAAGTGGCTTCCCCCCTCCCCCCTCAGAATCCTCCTAGAGGACTGATGAAACATCTCAGGGAGCTGGGAAACATAAGGTATTCAAAATGTTAGTGTCCATAGAGCCCTTGGAGGGCTGAGCTTTCTGGATTGCCCGATATAGGAATTCTCTCCACAGTATCTCAGGAAAATGGTCAGTCAGCTTCTGTTTACTTCTATCATTCAATCAACAAGTATCTATTAAGCACCTACTATGTGCCAGGCACTATAAGTGTGGCAGGGCAATTTCTGCTTCTCTGGGGATCCTACTGTTTGTTTTTGTTGTTGTTCTGTTGTTTCAATTGACTCTTCACAAGCCCATTTGGGGTTTTCTTGTCAAAGACATTGGAATGGTTTGCCATTTCCTTTTCTAGCTTATTTTACAGTTGAGGAAACTGAGGCAAATGAGGTTAAGTGATTTACCCAGGGTCACACAGTTAGTAAGTGTCTAAGGCCTGGTGCTCTATCTACTGCAGCACCTAGCTGTCTACTTAGCTGGAGATCCTAACACCCCAAGATGTCTTCACCTTCCGTGCTTTATAGGAAGTCTTACTGACTATCGTTCTACTGTCCCCTCACAGGACCATTTCTTTGTTCAGAGAAAGAGCAGGGAAGGAATTAGGAAGCATCAAGATATTGAAAGGGTCAGGAGCTAAACTTCAGCCTTGATCCCTGTCCCTTCTCCCCCTCCTGAACCACTTTCTACTCCAACCTTGCAGTGGGTACGATAGAAGGGCAACTGCAGGCTTAAGAGAAACAAGGTGATGCAGTATATAATGTTGGACTTGGAGTCAGGAAGATCTGAGTTCAAATCCTTCCTCTGACACTAAAATTTGTGACCCTGGGCAAGTTACTTGACCTCTCTCAGCCTCAGTTTCCTAATCGATAAAATGAGGATGATAAGAGCACTTATCTCAAAGGTTCATTGTGAGAGTCAGATGAGATCACATATGTAAAGCTTTTTGCCAGCCTTA
Organism: Trichosurus vulpecula; assembly: GCF_011100635.1. NCBI lineage: Eukaryota > Metazoa > Chordata > Mammalia > Diprotodontia > Phalangeridae > Trichosurus > Trichosurus vulpecula. Next base: position 101,736,011 of record NC_050576.1, on the reverse strand, counting down.
AAGCTCTATATAAATGTTAGGTTTTCCCCACATTAGATGGTGGGCTCTTGGCAGGGGGGGGGTGACACAAGGACTGTTTTCACTTTCTTTATATTCCTGGTGCTTAGCACAGTGCCTGGCACATAGTCGGCACTTAAATGTTTGTTGACTTGACAAAGCAGGAACCTGAAGGCAAAAGACTGAGACAGAAAAGACGCTTAAGTCTTTTTTCTGGTGTGCCTTCCCCTTGGCACCACCCAATGTTGGAGATATCTGATTGGAACACCCTCATTTCACAGAGGGAGAAACTGAGGCCCAGGGGTGGAAAATGATTTGCCCAGGGTCACATAGATAGTGTTTCTTGGAGCCCATTTGGATCCTTCTCCCAACCTCCTTAAAACGCACTCCCTTTAATCCTGCCCCATTGGACTGTCCTCGCCCAACATCCTTTTAAGAGTGATTTTTAAAAAATGAACATTACATAATATCTTACAGTTGGGAAGAACCTTGGAAACTGCTTTGAGCAGCAGAAAAAAGCTTTGGATTAAGAGTCCTGAGGAATGAGTTCTAACCTTGGGCTTAACACTAACTCACTGTACCCACCCCTCCCAGGGAGGAGTTCTGCTGCCAGTATGTGGTAGAGGAAAGTGCACCAGGACAATTGGATTCCAGTCCCAGCTCTGACACTTACTAGCTGGGTAACTATGGACAAGTCTCAGTTTCTGTCTGTAAAATGGGGATAATAATACTTTGGCTACTGACCTTTCAGTTGTGTGGAAAGGGCTTTGTGAACCTCAAAGTGCTACCAAAATATGTGATTATCTATGATTCTTGATCACCCAGTTCAATGGATAATGATGGCAATTATAGTCACTGCTTCCTTGGCAACTAGTAGGCACTTAATAAATGCTTATGGACTGACTGAATGATGGGAGGACTTAAGTTTGGGGTGACCTTCAATAGTCACTGAAGGACTCTATAGACGATGGTGGCTTGAGTGTTAGGAATAGAGGAGATTTGGGATCCTCATGCCTTGTCTCTATCAGGTCCTTATCTAATCCACCAGGGAGGTCAGACTCCTAGCTCTTGGGGACTGCTAGACACATTCTTCTCCCTTTAGTCTTGTTCCTCAGTGAGAGATTAGCTTGGCTGTGATCTTGGGACTGTCAGAACCCCATCACCCACTTCATATCCTGCCTGCTATTTCCGTAGATGGATAGTGGTGCCAGCGTACGTGGAGAAGGGCCTGACTTTCCCTTATCTGTCCCACAGCCCTCATGTTTAAGGCCTACAGTCAGAAAGAGCAGAGGGAACATGAAGGCATGTGGGGGTGGGGCAGGCAGGCTGTTCAACAGAACATTTCAGGGGTCCCAAAAAGCTCAAATTTCCCCCCAAAACCCTTCTTTTCTCCAACTCATGCTGGTGGGGAGGGGGGATGGACCACACTATGGGGATGGGCCCCTCGTAGGGCCAAATGCCCAGAGATATACAGATGATTAGCTCACTAAGTTCCCAAGGCTAGGCTCATTTCTCTGTGCTTTTTTGGGTGGGAGTAGGATCAGTATAGATTAGGGACTAGAACTCCTCAGAGCCCAATGGACTCTTTGCACATACATACACATACCACACACACAGCAAGGGAACCTTAGCCAGTCAAATAGCACCCAGAAGTGTGGCACATTTGGAACCAGTCTCTCTTGGAACCACTTTGGACCAAATGAGACTGCCACGAAAAGGGACACCCCAAATCAGTGGTTCTGGATGTGTGACTCATGCATGGGTCTTCAAGATCACCCAGGTAGCTCACAAACTTGGTCCAAATTTCAAGAGTAAGATGTGTCATTATCCAAGTAAATTTTCTAGACACACAGAGAGAGACAGACACAGAGACTGAGACTGAGACATAGAAGCAGAGTAGAAAGGGAAGAGGAGAGAGAGAGAGAGAGAGAGAGAGAGAGAGAGAGAGGAAGAAGAGGAGGAGGAGGAGAAGAAGAAGATGAAGAAGAAGAAGGAGAGAAAGAGAAAAGGAAGGAAGAAACAGAGAGATGAAGGGAAAGAGAGATAACAGGAAAAGAGAACAAGAATTTATTAAGTACCTACTATGTGTCAAGCATTGTGTTAAGTTACAAATATTATCTCATTTGATCCTCACAACTCTGGGAGGTGGGTGCTATTATGAATACTATTTTATGGTTGAGTAAACTGAAGCAGATGGAGGTTAAGTGACTTCTCCAGGGTTACATATAGCTAGTAAGTGTCTAAGGCTAGATTTCAACTCAAATCTTCCAGACTCCAGGTCCAGCACTTGTATTCATCACACCACCTAGCTAGAGAGATAGAAAGGACATCTACTGTTTGCTCTGAGGGACATGGCTTCTGGAAACTCTTGAAATGCTGCTTTGATTAGACTCAGATTTTAGACTCAGTGTTTACCTACTCTTCTTGGAAAAGGACGTATCAACCAATTGCCTTATGACTCCACTCACCATCCCTATAATTTCTCTTATAAAGTTACCGCTCGCTTGCTAGCTGCAATTCCTTATATATGTTATCTTCTCTCATATGAATGTAAACTCTTTGAGGGCGGGATCGGCTCCATTTTTATATTTGTGTCATCAGGCCTTAGCACAGTGCCTGTTACTAATACCTGCTTCATAAACACTTCTTCATTTATTTTTATTTTTTTAGATGTTATATTTGTGTTTATTTTTTTTTTTTGGTGAGGAGACAAATTACACTTGTGATTTTTTCTTTTTTAAAATATTATTTTATTCTGAATTTAAGAAATAAAACATCATTTCTATAACATAATATCTTCATTCATTTATGAATTCATTCACCTGATTCAGCCTCCTCATTTTACAGATGAGGAAACCGAGGCCCAGAGAGGTTAAGTGGCTTGTACTTATTACACAGGTAGTAAGTGAATCTGAACCCAGTTTCTCTGACTCCAAATCCAGTGCTATCACACAAACACACACACACACACACACACACACACACACACACACACACACAGAGCAAACTCTTGGAAGAAGCAGTACTAGAACCCAGATCATCTGACTCCTACTGCTACCAGTGAAGCTTGTCAAAGAGCAGGGCTCCTAGGGTGTTTGACTTGGAGAGTGCAGTGAGCAGAGCCTGAAGAATCATGTGAAGCTCTCATGGGAGGCTTGAGAGAGAACCCTCAAAAGGCCCTGACTTTGCCCCTTCCCAAGCCCCCATCCACCACCGCAGTTTTTCTCACAGAGGTGAGGAAGGAGGAAAGAGGAAGGGCTGTGCTTGATTATTTTCCAGCTACTGACTTTCTTTCTCTTTGGAGGCGGAGCAGACGCCATGTCCGACACAGAAGAAGTGGTGGAGGAGTATGAAGAGTAAGTGGGGGGCCCCCTCCCCTCCCTGGTTTTCTGTGTTCTCTGTGTTTTTCATTCCCAGTCTTAGGGCTGGAGATGGATTTGGAAGTTTGGCAGGACCAGATTTCAGGATCATGGCAGGGTTGGGTGGGGTGGGGAGGAAAGGGTACAAACATTCTATCTGTGCAAGAGGCTGGTAAATGATCCAAGTTCCCAAGTCAACGGGGAACGTGATTCTGTTGAGAGGCCAAGCCTTAAAAAGGTTAAACGGGTCATGCTAAGCTACATAGGCAATGTCATCCCGAAAGAGCCTAGACTGCCAATTTAGGCTCTAGAACCTCCTCATCACGAAATAGCTTAGTTTAATAGCAATCAGATTTTGGCAACAGGGACGACCTTACCTCAGTGCCCCCGGCAGTTCTCAGGGATAATAAATTACAGGGGAATTCCTGACCTGCATTAGGAGAGGGAAGGTAAAAAGTATTTATTAAGCCCCTACTGTATACCAGGTACTTTATTAAGTATTTTACAAATATGATTTCATTTGACCCTCACAACAACCCTGAGAAATAGATACTATTAATAATAATAACAATAACTAACATTTACATAGTGCGCACTATGTGCCGGGGACTGTATGAAAGAATTGTTATCTATTTATTTGATCCTCACAGCAACCCTGGGAGATAGATGCTATTATTATCCTCATTTTACAGACAGGACACTGAGGTTAAGTGACTTACTCAGGGTCACGTGGTTAGTAAGTATTTCAGGCTAGATTTGAACTCAGCTCTTCCTGGCTCCAGGCCCAGGGCTCTGTGTACTGTACCACCCAGCTGCCTCTCTCAGGGGAAGAGAGTTTCCTCACTCAGATAAAAGCACAAGTCAGAGGGAAGAGACCCATTTCAACAGGAAAGCACTTTGTAAACCAGAAAGTGTTGTATAAATGCGTTGTCATCATTGTTAGCAATCTTATGTTTTTTGATGGAGTTCAGAGAGCAACGATCCTGGGACATACCACTAGCCTGTTATTATTCTTTCCTATTTAATGAAAGTCAGTCAATCAACAAGTATTAGGTGCCTACTATGTGCCAAGGACTGTGCTAATCATTGGATACAAAAAAAGGCAAAAGACAGCCCCTGCTCTGATGTTCTGTGAACTATTAAGCAGGTGGATGGATGATTTATAATTAGATGAGAGCACTGGGATGTAGGCTCATCCAAAGATACTGGGATGTTACTATTAGCTTCCTAACTCACCTGCAATACTCATGACACGTAAGTAGCAGAAATTAATCAAAACCTTGCTAAACACCTACAAAGTACTAGGCATGTTGGGAGAAAAGGAAGTAGGAAACCCAGTTCCTGCCTTCAGGGGACTCGAGTGGCCCTGACTACCACACTAATGATAACAATGCCAATTGATACCATATGTTTATCACTTTAAAGTTGGCAAAGTACTTTACAAGTATTGTCTCATTTTAACCTCACAACCATCCTGGGAAGGAGGTGCTGTAATTATCCCAGTTTTACAGATAGGGAAATTGAGTCATAAATACTATAGGATAGAAACACTATTGGATAAATACCGTAGGATAAATATTACAAATACTGTAGGCAGAAAAGGTAGATAGAGATCCTTGTGGGCAGGAATAACCAGGGAAAGCTTTAGGGAGGTGATGGGACGTAAGCAAGGCCCTGAAGGACACTCAGGATTTGGACGGGGGAGAGAAGAGAGAAAGGCATTTTCATAGTTGGAGGTTAGGGGGCGTGGAGCATCGGTGAGAAGTAACATGATTGAAATGGCACCAAGTTGGGACTGAGGAAAGCCTTCCTGGGAGTGGGGTAGCTAGGGGAGAGAATGCATTTAGGGAAGTGGTGGAAACCATTAAAGAAAGGTTGGAAGGAGATTGCTGAGGGGCTTGAATGGCAGGTAAGGAGTTTGGACTTGATGTCAGAAAAATAAAGACTCCAATAAAGTCAGTCACATAGAAAACTCAGACAGGGCATGTTTGTGTGCATATGTGCATGTGCATGTTTGTGTGTTCATGTGCCATGTATGTGTGCATATGTGTATATGTGTAGTAGGTAGGAATAAAAGGTTGTGAAGGACTATATGTTGGCTCACCACGGAATGTTTCATTTTTCTTTTCAGGGAGCAGGAAGGTAAGAGCAGGAGATTTGTCATCTTTTGGGCCAGAAGAAGTTTTGTCTTGAAACTCACTCATCTCTCCTTTTTTCTCTTCTCTCTTTCTCCTCCACATAGAAGAGGCTGAGGAAGGTAAGTATCTAGAATCATTTCAGAGTACATAATGGGGAGAAGAAAGATGGGTCCTTTGAATCCAAGACAGCCGGTAATCTCTCAACCATTAGATTCTCCAGTCTAACTTTCCCTACCAGGTAGATTCTAATCTGAAAGCCAAAACTGATCATCATTCTTAACAGACCAATCACAAACCTTCCTCCCCCATCCGTAGGGTCTAGGTCTAGGGATTGGACCTGTGATTTCAATGGTAGTGGAATTCCAAGGTGAAGAACCTCCCTCTACCAAATCTTGTAGAGTTGGCTTCCCCAAGGGATCTAGCTGAAATGTTTCAACCTCTCTTCTCTTGTTTAAAGAAACTGCCCATTTCTCCCTGCCATTTTCCCATAACCATTCCCTAACATATTAACTATTCTCTTTCCAGCTCCCTCAGTGAATCAGTAGTCAGCAAATATTTATTAAGCACTTACTGTATTCCAAGGCAGTGTGCCAAGTGCAGGGGAGACAAAGAAGGGCAAAAACATGGTCCCAGCTCTCAAATAGGTCACATTCTAATGGGAGAAAAGCATGGGGAAAAATTGCAGCTGCGAGATCTAGGTAGTATAAATGGATGTGCTGATATCTCATTGGATGACCACAGGACTTAGCATTTCAGTTTGCTTCAAATGATAAAATGATAGAAATCCTTAAGAGATAAGATGCCCTTGCTCCACCACAGCCCCCGAATGACAAGCAGGACCTCAAGGCATCAGAATGTCTGAAAAAGCATTTCTATGATACTCGTAAACCAAGTCAGACAATTTTCCTTTTTATAGGCCAAGCTAATTCTCTGGTTAAGTCATTACATGTAGCTTTTAAAGTCAGGAAATGAGTTTTCTATGGAGGGAGGATTTTTCAGGGTTTGGTCATGTCCTGTGTGATGACATTAGGAGTGGGTCAGAGGTGAAAATTATCACATGTCCTTCCTTGCCAAATAATCTATTCCCCTGTTCAGGCTACTTCACAGGCCAAATAGCCTTTGGGATAATATATATTTCTTCTTATGGGAGAAACTGAATTGGGGACAGCAGGGTAAAGAAGAAGAGGGGAGGTGAGCATAGGAGGGCGAGAGGTTATTTGGAATACCACCAAGTGCTTTGGGAGTTGTTTGAGGAATTTCTTGCATCGCTATAGCTGGACTCAGACCTGCACTGGCATTTCAGGAAGTATCTGTGTAAGGTGGGTCACCCGTGGGGCTTGGTTCCTGGGAGATGTGCCAACTTTTTACAGCAGGGTCTTGGGTGGGGCTTAGGTTTCTTGGCTTTGGGATCAATGTGTCTGCTGTGTGTACCGGGATTTGCCTTTAATGCTTTCCTGTTTGGTGGCGTCCTGAGCTCAAAGAAGCATCAAAGAACTGTGTGATTTAATGGCTTCTTCTTTAGCAGCTATGTTGCTATGTTGGCCATGAAGGGATTTCCAAACCAACCTACAGAGGCTCAGGGAAACAAAATTACTCGTCCCTGGCCACATGGCTGGTTGAATACTGGGTCTCCTAATGCCAAATTCAAAGCTCCTTCCACCCTACCACATAAGCTGTCCCTTATGTGGCCTAACAAATTTTCTACAGCTCTACTAATGTTTATGCCTGAAATGGGTTGGGACAATCATGACTTTGAGTTTCTGGCTGATAGAGGAGATAATGGAGCATAAGGGTACAATGTCCGCTTTTATCCTTGGCTTTCTGCTGCCAAACTAACCTTTCTCACTTTTCCCCTTTGCTGCTGCCACTCCCTGTGCCTCAGAAGAGGAAGATTGGATAGAGGAAGAGGACGGTAGTACAATATTTCATTTTACTACACTTCCTACAACTTGCCACTGTGATATATCCCAGACTTTTTTTGGTGGGGGGAGGAGAAGAGGGGTTTATCAGAGTGTTTGTGTCTTTCTGTCTCTGTCCTTTTTCTGTCAGCCCTTCCATGGCATCTGATAATGGTTCTAGAATTCTGCCTTCTTCAAGGCCCTCCACTCTTTTTTTACTTGTCCCACATTCTTTCTCTTGGGGACCTGGATAATTGGGGTCCTCCCAACCTCTTTACTTCATAGCTGCTTCATTCCCCACATTCTCCATCAGTCTACAAGGTCTAAGAGGTCACCAACTGCTGGAGGCATACATGCTACTAGAGAAGAAGCTTGCCCTCCACTTGCTGCTGTGGGAGAAAGTCAGAGAGGCCCATCTGCATAGTCATGGAAAATCAGAGGGGCTAGGAGCTTCTAAAATACTGGGTCATGGCCTCAGAATGATACATTGCAAAGAGTACTGGGTTGGAAGTCAAGAGACTTGGGTTCAAGTCCCATCTCCACCCCTAACTAGTTGCCTGACCATAGACACTTCACTTTACTTCTCTTGGCCTGCTTGCTCACCCGTAAAATGAGGCTTTGGACTAAATGCACTTAAAGCTCTTTGTAGTTCTAATGTTGTGTCTAAGCCTCCTAACCAGTCTTTTTCAGTCACCAAGACTTTCCTTTCTATCCAATGAAGAATCCAATTACTTTATCAATCAGTAACTAACAAGCATATATCCATGCTATTGTGCTGCATTACAAACTGATTAGAAGGAGTGGCACTGAAGGATGTCATCAGATATATTATGAGATAAAAAGATCAGCTAGTCAGTTAGGAAGAGTGGGGGATATGAATACTTCACATCAAATTCTCCACTGCTGTCCATACAATGGCAAGCAGCCTAGAGGAAAGTACTTATCTTGTTGGGTGACTCTGGTGGTGCATTTATGAGAGTATGTGGACAAGAGTCACCCAGGATGAGCAGGTGGAAGGGCTGAGATTTCCATCATTGGTCATATGACCATAGATCCATTGAGATTATAGGATTCCTACCCTAGATGGTACAGGGTCTTCCACCTGTCCACTCTAAGGTGGATGGACTATTTCTATACAAATATATAGATGAAAACAGAAATAATTGGCTAACTTTCTGGATACTTATAAACATACAGATATTTTGAGTACAATGTAGGCCAGGCCTGTACAATCTGTGGCACACCAAAGGATTTCCTCCACATAGAAAAATATTTTCCTCTACATTTTTCACAAGCAACTCAAAATCCTTTGGTGGGCTGCAGGTTGTGCAGGCCTGGTGTAGGCTCACAGTCTTACCATGGCTGCTCCATATGAATAAGTCCTTCTAGACTTAAGAGATTTACTTTCAAAGATGGTACCAATTTCATACAGGAAATGGACAATTGCATTGCATGGTGGAACAACTCCTCTTTCCTCCTTGCATTCCCCTAGCCCAAGAATGTACATAGTTTCAGATGATATCAAGTCAATGGATGGAATTTTCATAACAAAAATTGAGGAGTTGTTGATTCAAAGTCACAAACATTTGTTAATTATCTACTATGTTCAAGGCCTGCACTAGGGATGGTAAGGCAAAAAAGAAATAGTCCTGCCCTTAAGGAACTTGAATTCTACTGGTAACATCCTTTTTGCTGCCATTGAGGAAGGGAGGGGGAAGGAAAGGTCAAATTAGCTGCTGCTCCCTTACCTTTTTGAAATATGGCAGACTGACCCAGTTCAATCCAGCTCGTTGGAGATGTTGCGGTCATCTCTCTCCGCTGTCTCCTACTCAGAGCAATGTAAGTCTGGATGCAGCATTCTTTTGTGGTGTTGACCAGAACACCTTTCTGTTCCAGTTTTTGTATACTTTTAGAAAAATCTTAGTGGATATCAAGCCCCTGCCGCACTCCCATCCCCTAACTCAAAAAAAATCAGATTTCGTCCTCTATCCCCAACATACCAGAATCATGGAATCTCAGAGTCAGAAGGAATGTCAGTGGAATGCAATTTCTCTGAAGGCAGGGAATTTTTCATTTTGTCATTGTATCTTCAGCATCTAGTACATTGCCTTGCAGATAGTTGAAGCTTAATATACGTGTGCTGAGTTGAATTGCATTGGATCTAGCCCAAGTCATACTTGAACAGGAATCTTCTCTCAAAATCTCTGACAAGTAATCATCCAGTCTCTACTTAAAGACCTACATTAATAGAAAACCCACTGTCTATTGAGACAATCCATTACACTTTGCTATAGGCCCAGTTATTAGCAAGTTTTTCCTTACTTGGAACCAGCATTTGCCTCTCTGCAACTTCTACTCATTGCCTCTTCTCTAAGACCACACAGACCAAGTCAAATCCCTTTTCTACCTGATAGCTCTTCAAATGTTTGAAGACAGCAATCATTTATTTTTTAGAATGAGCCTTCTCTTTCCCTCCCTTTCCTTTCTTTTCCCTCCCTTCTCTTGATCTTTCCTTTTCCTTCCCTTCTTTTCCCTCTTCTTCTTTTTCTTTCCCCTCCCTTCCCTCAACCTTTCCTCTCCCCTCCCCTCCTCTTCCTTCCCCTCCCTCCCCTCCCCTTCCCTCGTCTCCTCCCCTCTCCTCTCCTTTCCTCTCCTCTCCTCTCCTTTCCTTTCCTCTCCTCTCCTTTCCCTTCTCGTCCTTTTCTCTCCCTGTCTCATTACGCATCTGCTGTTCCTTTGATAGATTTTATATAGCATTCTCCTCACCACCTTGACTGCCTCCATTGGATTGTCTTCCATGCTGTAGTTCATTAATACCTGACCCCCCAAAATTGTGCTGACTGTAACTGAACATGATGAATGAAATGAAAATTCACTTCCAAGTGTTCCTTCTCAAATACCTGGCTATTTCCTGGGTTGGAGTCTTAGGTGAAGACATGAATAGCTTCTTTTATCTAGAATAGGTTCTCCAATTTGTCTGTGTTCTGATTGTGCCTCTGTGAGTCTATTTCCAAGGTTCTTTCTCTATCCTTAGTCCTAACTGTCTACTCTAGAATCTGTGTTATCAAGGAAAGTAGAAATCTCAGTTGTTCACTGCCCTTTCCCCATCATCCAGAACAAGACCTGGCTGCTGCTGAGGAGGAGGCTGAGCCAGAGGTCGAGGAGAGCAAGGTAGAAGGTAGGACAGTGGGATAGGGGTGGGTGAAATTGATAATCAAGATGAGGGAAGTGAAAGTTAGATACCTAGATGAACCTAAAAGTTTTTTTTTAATAGCCTGGCTAGTTTTGAAGGTTCCCTTTCTTATTTTTGTTTCAAAGAGAATTCCACCATGGAATGATGGTCTTTAGGATCAGAATGAATGGAGCTGCTCCTTCTGTCTCTCATTCATAACCTACCACAGCTTGAGATAGTCCAGTGAACAGGCTGGAACTCTCTCTGTGGTTGACAGACAAGTAGCAAGGGAAGGGCTATATTCATGTGGGACTTTTGGAGCTCAGGACTGTATCCATTACCTGCCTTTTCTTTTGTTCTTTAGAAACAGAAGTTAAAGAAGTTGAAGGTAATTTGGGGGTGGTGTAGATCTGAGCAGTGGGGAGCCAGGACATGAGGGACAGGGGCTATAGGGAGGAGGAGGTTTCTAATAGCTGGGAAAGGAAGGAGAGGGGGAGCTTTGCTTATATTTCTCCTTCTGAGGGAGATGCTCTAGACTCCAAATGGGATGAGTGAAGTGAGGAGGAAAGATGTGCATGAGTAGGCGGATAGGGCCAAACTCTCTCTGGAAGACACATGGTTGGGATGTTGAAATCTCAATATTTGCACCTTCCAAATCCCTGACAATTTACCCAGGTTACACATAGATAAATCAAATCTGGGGCAGATAAAAAAGATCCCATGTAGTACTCCAAATACCTTATTATAGACCTCACATTTGGTGTTGTTTAGTCATTTTCAGTCATGTCTGGCTCTTCATGACCCTGTTTGAGGTTTTCTTGGCAAAGATACTGGAGTGGTTTGCCATTTCCTCATCCAGCTCTTTTTACAGATGAGGAAACTGAGGCAAACAGGGTGACGTGATTTGCCCAAGGTCACACAGCTAGTAAGTATCTGAGGCCAGATTTGAACTCCAGTCTTCCTGACTCCTGACTGGACTCTGGCCACTGCACTGTCTAGCTGGCCCAGATTTCCCAGAGCCACAATTAAGCCAATGGAGTCCCGAGCTGTAGCCAGTATTTTTCCATTCAGCTGAGGATAGGAGAAGGACAGGAGGATGGACATGCATGCAGAGGAAGACGTGTCTCCCCAGTACCCACTTATCCCTTGCCTTTCTAAGATACTCCTGGGTACAGACAGTCCCAAATAGCTGACAACCCAAAATAGCAGATAATGAAAAAGACACTTCTATGCAGCTTTGATAGACAAGATGATCTGGATGGTGGCGGTGGGGGTGGGGCTGAGGAGGTGTGGGGAGACCAAATATTTTTCTGGATTCATATTCCTTTAAGCTAAATCACTCAAATTATTTTGTAGTCTTTAGACGGGAAGAAGTAGCTGACTCCCACTATATGTAATCTACAGGCTGATGAATGCAACTCGGCTTCAATGCCCATTTTAGTGGTCCCTTGAGCATATACAATGAATGGGTTAGCAGAAAAAGCAGGTGTTGAAGATAGTTTGGAAGCAAGAGAGGCCAGAGGCTTACTGTGGGCTTGAAACATCACCAGCAGCTGCCCTAGCTTTGGGTGACTCACCCTTGTGGGCCTGCATAGAGTCCAGGGGGAGTAATCTGAGAAGATTGGGGGATGTGAGAGGGGAGGAATTCTGGGGTAGCAGCTTTGGAAGGCTGTTTATCAAAGATCTCTCTCACTCAGAAGTGGGGGTAGGGAGTCATGTGGCGGGGGCAATGCTACATCTGCCTGGGAGTCTGGGGATCTTAGTATTAAATACATATAACATGATACAGGAGGGAAGATGCTGGACTGGGAGTTAGAAGACTCATGGTTCAAATCCTGGTTTTGATACTAACTAGCTTTGAGACCTTGAGCAAGTCATTTAACTTCTCCGAGATTCAGTTTCCCCATTTGTAATATGAGGGGGTTGCCCTAGATCAGGAGTTCTTTTTTAATTTTTTTAATTTATTTTTTATTTTTAGTTAACAACACTCAGTTCTACAAGTTTTTGAGTTTCAAGTTTTCTCTCCCTCCCTCTCCTCCCCCCTGCCCCCCCAAGACGGCATGTAATCTGATATAGGATCTACATACACCTTCACATTGAACTTATTTACACAATAGTCCAGTTGTAAAGAAGAATTATAATCAATGGAATGAATCGAGTTCTTTTTTAAAAAAATTTAATAGTATTTTATTTTTCCAAGTACACATAAAGACAGTTCACTTTTTGAAAGATTTTGAGTTCCAAATTTTTCTCCCTCCCTTTCTCCTTCCCCTCCCCATCTCCAAGACGGCAAGCAATCTGATATAGGTTATACATGTGCAATAATGTAAAACATATTTCTACATTAGTCATGTTGTGAAACAAGAGATAGAACAAAAAGAAAAAGCCATGGAAAATGTGAAAATAGTATGCTTTGATCTGCATTCAGACTCCATCAGTTCTATCTCTGTATATGGATAGTATTTTCCATCAGGAGTCTTTTGGAATTTCTTGGTAGATCAGTAGTTCTTAAAGTAGGGTCCATAGCCCACCCCTGTCCCTCAACAGGTCCATGGATAGATTTCAGGGGTTCTATGAACTTGGATAGGAAAAAAAAATCTTTATTTTCACCAATTTCGAATTAAAATTTAGCATTTCCCTCGTTATCTAAAAGCATTATTCTGAGAAGAGGTGCATAGGCTTCTCTCGACTGCCCAAGGGATCAGTTGCTGACACAAAAAAGATTAAAAACTCCATGGACTTCTAGCTCATGTGATCCCCTGAACCCTCAATCCCAACCCACCTACAGCGTTTCATACGGGAACTCAGGCTCACCTTCCCCTGTTGGGGATGAGAGGGTAATGAAGGGGATGGAGATGGGGACCTACTTCTCCATTGCTCCTCCTCTTCTAGGGATGTTCTGATTGACTAGAGGAGAAAAAGATAATAGGAATTGAAATCCTTAGTGATTGGGGAGTATCTGAGGAACTGCCCTTTCTTAAAACTATAGCAAGAGTTATACTTATGTTCTGGGTGTAAGCACCTGAAATGTATCAAGGAGCCCTTGGGCTCCTTGATATTTTATATAGCGCTTTCAAGGTTTGCAAACCCCTTTGCAAACATGACATAATTTTATCCTCACAATTACCATGTGAGATAGGTGCTTTTATCCCCATTTTACAGCTGAGGAAACTGAGGCTGAGGACTATTCAGTGACTTGCCCACGGTAAAATTTGAATTCAGGTCTTCCTGACTCTAGTGCAGGTAGGTGGCACAGGGAATAGAGCACAGGGCCTGAAGTCAAGAAGACTCCTCATTGTGAGATCAAATCCAGCTTCAGACACTTACTAGCTGTGTGACCCTGGGCAAGTCACTTAACCCTGTTTGCCTCAGTTTCCTCATCTGTAAAATGAGCTGGAGAAGAAAATCATAAATCACTCTGGTATCTTTACAAAGAAAACCCCAAATGGGGTCATGAAGAGTCAGACATGAGTGAAACACACACACACACGCACACACACCCTGACTCTGAGTAGTCTATCAATACTTTGCTGCTTTATAGCCTGTGGTGATCTGGGTATAGGAGAAGCTTCATTTGTGCTCATTATAATGTATTTTGATTTTACTCCTAATTTTTTTTCTATTCTATTTTGATTTTTATCCCTTTGACTCTACGATTGTAAGTAAAGATCACAGACAATAAACAATATTGGTGTGACTGATTCCATGATGCTGGGTTCATATGATTAGAGTTCAATGCCTATACAGCTCAAACGTAGGAGGGCAGAGTTCTCCCAGAGGGTGGTAGCTGAGCCAAGTCAAGATAGTAATTGGATAAGTCCACACGGACCACATCCAGAGACCAATAGGGTGAGCACTGCTACCCATAAAAGGAGGAGACCTAGAGGAGGAGATAGAGCTTGTGTACTGTTTGAGAGTCCTGGAGAGTTTGGCTTCTTCCCTAAGTGCCCTCTGCTGGTGAGAGGAGCATATAACTGCTGAGGTGAAAGGGAGACTGCCAGCAATCATGGAAAAAGTCTAATGTGACTGGCTGGCAGCGCCCCCTGTCTGCTAAAAACCACAGAATCCTATAGATAAAAGGAAACAGATGAACTGGCCCAGCCCCTTCATTTTACTGTCAGAGTAAAATGGCCCAGAGGCCCAGAGAGCCGATGCTACTTGCCTGGGTTATCACAGTTGAAAACCGAGCTTGACTCAGAGAGTTTAAGCAGTTTTCAAAAGCTCATACAGGTTCTAAGGGTCAGGTGCAGGCCAGGACTAGAACCCAGGTCTCTTAACTCATATGTGTTTTTCCTCTTTCTTCTCTAGATGGCCCAGTGGAGGAATCTAAACCCAAGCCCAAGTGAGTATGAAACCCTTTTGATTGGGTGATACAAGATGGGAGATTTAAGGTCTTGCCCCAAAGATCGGAGTGGAGAAAATGTAGAATGTTGCAGCATGTGGGAAGAGGGAAAGCATAGATAGTCCTTTCGTGTTCTAAGGGAGAGTTAGTTCAGGGGCCTTCCCTGTAGCTGAGGCTGGAACAGGAAAGACCGGGCACCTAGGTATTACTCAAAGAGGATTTTATTTTTAAAAACAGATTTTATTTTGTTTTTACATAAGTCTAACTATCCCCTTGTATCCTTTCCTCTCCCTCTCCCAGAGAGTCATTTCATATATCAAATAATTTTTTAAAGAAAAAAATTAGCAAAACAGATCAATACATTGAAAAAATTTGGCAATATATGTAATATTCCATACCTACATTCCCCCACCGCCCTGCCCCCCACAAACATCTCTCTGTAGGGAGGATATGTCTCATATCCCTTCTTTGGGGCCAAGCTCATGTTTTGTAATTTTGCAACATTCATTTCTGCTTTGTGGTGGTTGTTCTTTCCATTTATGCCATTGTAATCTTTGGGTGCATTGTTTTGGTTTTGACTGTTTACTTCACTCTGCATCAGTTCATGTAAGTCTTTTCACACTTCTTTGTATTTATCATTTCTTACAGTACCATAATACTCCATTACATTCATGTACCAAAATTTATTCAAGCCATTCCTCAATCAATGAGCATTTAGTTTTTTCTCAGTTCTTTGCTACCACAAAAACTATAAATGTTTTGGAGTAGATGGAGCCCTTCTTTTTTTTTTTTATCAATGAGCACCTTCAGGTGTATGCCCTGGCAGTAGAATCTCTGGCTCCAGGGGATGAACATTCCAACCAGCATTTTTTCCAGGCTATGTCAGTCTAGATCACTGGGACATCTGAGAGGCACACCTGGAGAAGCAGAAGGAGGAGGAGAAATTTGACCACTCCATAGTGTGAGGATGATACACAAGTCAGGGGTTCTGTGTTAGCCTTCATAAAGTGAGACCTTAATGAGGTGCCTGATCAGAGGTTCTTTAGGGCTCAACTCTCACCCATCTTCAGAAGTTGCCTAGAGATGGAATGGAGAGAAGGGGGATGAAGGGGAAAACACACACAGCACAGCCAGAGTCTCGATACCTCCTCCAGTTTCTTCCCATTTCAGTGAGACCTTCTGAAAATGAATGGAGGTTAGTCCTAGTTACAATCCTCATTCCTTATAGGGACATAGGATCCCGGGGTTTAGAGCTGGAAGGGTTCTTAGATATTGGATTCTAGTCCAACCCTTTCATTTCATAGATAAAGAAACTGAGGTTCAGCTGGGTAAAAGGACAAGTTCAAATTCACACAGCTAGTAAGCAGCAGATCAAGATGCTGAACCCACATCTTCTGACTTGAAATCTAGTGCCTTTTCCGCCATATCATCCTGTCTTCCTTATGTCTGTGCAACGGCAGTATCTTTCTTTTAGTCCATCTTGGTTTCTTCACCTGTAAAGTGAATGGGTCAGACTAAAAAGCCTCTGAGGTCCCTTCCATCTAACCCGATGAGGTTAAGATCTTATGACTCTTTCCATCTGTGGTAGTAATGGAGTATGGGAAGAACCTTTGTCGTTCAGTCATTTCAGTCATGACCCTATCTGAGGTTTTCTTGGCGGAGACACTGGAGTGGTTTGCCATTTTCTTCTCCAGCTCATTTTACACATGAGGAAACTGAGGTAAACAGGGTTAAGTGATTTGCCTATGGTTACATGACTTGTAAGTGTCTGAGGCTAGATTTGAGCTCAGATCTTCCTGACTCCAGGCCTGGCACTCTATCTTCTGTGCTGTAAGAACATAGAGAAACCTCAAAGTCCCAACTAAAATCCCACCTTCTACAAGAAGCCTTCCTCATCCGCTCTTGATTCTGTGCCTTCCCTTGGTTAATCATTGCCTGTTTATCTTCTATATGGAGCGCTTTGTATATATTTGTTTGTTGTCTCCCCAATTAGATTGTGAGCTCCTTGAGGGCAGGTGCTGCCTTTGCCTCTTTTTGGGTCCTCAGCCTGAAATAAAGCGGGCACTTAATAGATGTTTACTGATTGATTGAAACCTGAAGAGAACCCTAACCTCTTCCCTACACTTTGCTTCTGACACTTTCCCTTCCATTCCCTTCATCAGAGCTGACCACAAAGAACTCACATAAAAAAATTAGGAGATTAGACCAGGGGGATGTGAGGTCAGTCAGTCAGTCAACAGGCTTTTATTAAGCACCTGCTATGTGCCAGGCACTGTGCTAAATGCTGGGGATACACACAAAAAAAGTAAAAGATAGTTCCTGTCTTTAATGAGTTCACAATGTAAAGGGGTCCTTCTCAGCTCTAATGAGTGCCCCATGAGCCTATAACCACCTTGGACAGGCTTGTATTCCCCTGATCTCATTGCCAGATCCTGTAAACAAGCAGGAAAAGGTCTTGAAGGCTGGGGTTGGAGAAGTTACAACCTGGACAACTGTCAACTGTAGCTGAGAGTTGACTGTAGGAGAGGCTTGGAGTTCAGAGAAAGGAAATAGGTCTTCTATGCTGCTGGCTCACTCTGGCCTCCTATAAAACAGCTTTGCTTCTTACTTCCTGGGACTTTAGACAAGTCAGCCACTCCCCTAGTCTGGTCTTAGTTTCCTCATCTGTAAAATGGGAGGATTGGACTAGATGGGCCCCCCGAGCTACAAACCTTATGATTCAGATGAGGGTGATCTTCACTCACTCCATCTCCCTCTTCCTTACAGGCTATTCATGCCCAACTTGATACCACCAAAGATCCCTGATGGGGAGAGAGTGGATTTTGATGTAAGTATTGAGTCTGCAAAGAGCAGACCAGAAAGTCAAGAGAACTCTTTCTTCTCCTTGAGGAAGAAAGGAGCTCTATATGGGCTGGAGTCAATCTGGGTGGGATGATCTTCTGTCCTCCAGTACAGGCAGACCCATGCCCAGACCACTAGATAGTGTCAGGGTCCCTAGACAACATCTGCTTGGGACTGTTCTGGACAAAGTCAGATTCCTCCATTGGCCACCATCCTGTCTGATTGTCCACTTGGAGATGTCTCCCTCCTCACCACTGTTCTATCCCCACTCCAGGCTTGGCAATCTTAACTTAGGACTAGAGGCCTTGTTAGATGTTTGATGAAGTACATAGAGTGCTGGAGTGGGAGTCAGGAAGACCTGAGTTCAGATCCTCTCTTAGATACTTACAACTTGTGTGACCCTGAACAAGTCTATTGACCTCATCTTCCTGAGTTACAAAACGAGGGGTTGGATTCGATGACCTCCAAGTTCCTTTCCAATGGTAAATCTCTGATGCCATGAGCGTATCCTTCTCTCTGGCAGGACATCCACCGGAAGCGCATGGAGAAGGACCTGAATGAACTGCAGACGCTGATCGAGGCTCACTTTGAGAATCGAAAGAAGGAAGAAGAGGAGCTCATCTCACTGAAGGATAGGATTGTAAGTAGGAAATCTCCGGGAAGCCCTGCAAGGCTGGACTTGGGGACTAGAGGCTTGTTCCTCTGGGTGATGGGTTCAAGTTTGGGGCACTTCTGAGTCTCATCCCATCTAACAACCTACAACGCAGTGCTAGGAATAACAGGTCATGTTTGCAAAGCTCTTGACAGTTTACAAAACCAACCCTGGGAAGTAGGTGGGCTCAGTATTGCTGTTGCTGTTTGGTGGCTGAGGAAGCTGACCCAGAGAGATTGGGGGATTTGTGCAGTGTTCACAATTAATAATGAGGTATAACATTTATATAGTGCTTCGAGCATTTGCAGAGTACCATAAATATGGAATATATAATATATTATTTCCTTTGATCCTCATGCTATTATTATCCCCATCGTACATATGGGGAAACTGAGGCAGATAACAGTTTAAATGCTGTTACGATCTCCATTTTACAGATGAGGAAATTTAAGTGACCTACAGACAGAAAAAGCATAAGTGACTTACCTAGAGACATAAAGAGAGGGGATTTGAGCCCCGGTTTTCCTGGCTCCAAACCTACTATTCTATTCACTGTGCCACCCAGTTGCTACTTAGTGATGGGGGCCAGGATCTGAATGGCCATCTTTCTAAGTCTGGTGTACTTTGTACTCAGATCCGATGACGTGATACATGTCAAACCAAGCATTTTGCAAACCGTAAAGTGCTAATTATTAGCTATCACTATTTTTTCTTCCTTGCTTTCTAGGCATCCTACCCTCACTGCCCCCCTAACCGTTCTGCCCATCTCAATCCCATTCTCCCAATGAGTCAATTCTGGAACCTCCAGGATGCCTTCCCAGACTGATAGAAAGAGCAGCCCTAACCTAGTCATGGTATATAAAAGCTAGTTCCTTTGCTTTTGTTTTGACTTACCTGCGATTTCACTGATGCAGGGAACTCCTGATGAGGAAATTCCCTCTACTAGTACAGATCACCAACTGCTCTGTACCTTTTACTCTTAGAGAGCTGGTATTTGAACCCCATGTCTTTTGGGTCCAAATCCAGTGTGCTTTTAACATGAATAAGGGGTAGTGGGTTGTCTAGCTTGGGTGGAGTGGAGTGTACGTGGAAGAGAGTGGTATGAGGAAAGCTAGAAAAAATGGCACCCCAAGAGGGACTTGAATCCTAGGCTAAGGATTTTATAGGCAATAGTGAACATTAAAGGTTTTTGAGCAGAGGAGTGACATGATAAGATCATAGAGAAGATTAATTATCAGGCATGTAGGTCAAGGATTGATTTGAAAGGTGAAAATGAAAGCGAGATCAGACAGAAGCTCTGTGTTGAATTTGCTCCTCTTGCATTTTTCCAGTGCTTGTTTGCTGCCTGATGACCCTTGCTGAAGGAGCTCCTCCTTCTCTCTCTCCACCCCCTCCCCACCTCCACACTGGCCATAACTCTTTTCCTTGCAGGAGAATCGGAGGGCTGAGCGAGCAGAACAGCAGCGCATCCGGAGTGAACGAGAGAAGGAGCGTCAGAACCGGCTGGCGGTGAGTGACCAATAGTCCCCTTCTCCGTGGTGTTCCTACCACCCGACACCACCACCACCCCCATTCTATTGTTGTCTGACCCACAGCCACAACAGCAGGTATGCCCCTAATAATACATTGTTTCCGACCAGGCTGCACTCCTTAATACACAAACACCAATGTCCAAGCTCCCTCCAGGATCTAGATAGAAGGAAAATTGGTTGCTCCTGATTCATTAAGGTTTAGGGAAAGGAATGAAGCCTTATAGGTCACAGAGCTGAAAAAGGGCATTAGTAATCAAAATGACTTGCTCAAGGTCACACAGTTTCTTAGTAGCAGAGCTGAAACTAGAACCCAGATCTCCTCACTCTACATCAAGTAATATTTCTACTATACCCCACTAGATATGTCAGTCAACCCATATTTATTAAACATTTATTATGAGCCAAGCACTGCGCTAGGGATACAAAGAAAGGCAAAAAATAGCTGCTGTCCTTGCAAAGCTCACATTCTAATGAATACTAACTAGGTACATGCAATACACACATACATATATATGTACATGTGTGTATGTACATGTCAGGATGTTTGGGTAAAACAATTTAGTTGGAGATTATGTTTCATGGATAAAGGGTAAAGATAGTAGGGTAACATAGCCCTTTCTGTTGTGCTATGTTGGAAAGATTACTGGGATGGGAGTCAGAAGAAAGAGGTTTGAGTCATTACTTGCCATATGACGTTTTGGGCAAGTGGTTTAACTGGGATAAATGTGAACATTTGTACTGGTGTTCAAAAACATATGTTCAGGAACTCCCCCAGACCAGCCATGGTCTTCTATGAACCATGTACCTCCCACCCCATGACAAATGTTTTCCCCAAGGACAACAGCTGGTTTCTTCTCCCTGGATTCTCTACTAACTTGTTATATTCCACTCCATTCCCTTTCACCCTACAACCACACAGGAAGAAAAAGCCCGACGAGAGGAGGAAGAGAACAGGAGGAAGGCTGAAGATGATGCTCGGAAAAAGAAAGCTCTCTCCAATATGATGCATTTTGGTGGTTACATTCAAAAGGTAGGAAGAGCATGTCATGGAGATAGGGGCCCAGTCCCTGAGTAGGACATTATTAATAAACGAGGATAGGTCAGCAACATCCATGAGGAAAGAAGTTTCCATTAGACTAGAAGGATTTAGGTTGGATCTTCAGGAAGAAGCTCCCATTTACTGGTTATAAATCTCACCCTTTCAAGACATCTAGGTTTGAGACATCTCCAAAGCATAGATATCCTTCTCTCAACCCCACAGTGGGTTCAGCCATCTATATTCCCTTAGAAGCTGCCTCTGGCATCTCTTGGGATACTTCTCCTTGTCCAATAGTAGCAAGCCAAGCCTGCCCCATTGCCCCAAGGATCCCCACCACCCCTGACATTTGTAGGATAGATAGTAACAGGTACCTAAAGGTACTCAATAGGACAACAGCAACAGCTCTGCCTCCCTAAGTTGCCACCCAATATACCCTCACTTTTTAATAGGATCTAGTAACATATGCTATAGGGCTATGTTTCGATGCCCCAGGGATTGGGGTAGGTCATCCCAAGGCCCTGATGGATTGGAACTTCCATGTGTCTAGGGGGTGGGAAAGGCAGCTGTTTTCCACAATGCAGGAGAAATTGTCTCTCTGATTTCCAAAGTCTGCAATCTCCAGGGTTAATGCCATCCTGTTCCCCATGCCCCAAATATAATTAACATTCATTCTCTCTGGAAAAGAGAATTCCCATTCCTGTCCCACAGAGACTTATGTCACAATAGACAGAAACAGTTAACATTTGCTGCTTTTTCCTTTCCTTCTCTCCCTTTCCTTGTGTTTCTCTTTTTCCGTTTTCTTCCCCCATCCCACTCCCTACATCTCCCTTGGGTCTCTGTCTACATGTCTGTCTTTCTCTTGGTCTTTCTCTCATGGTTTCCTGGTCTAGCAAGCTCAGGTAGGTATCAACATTTGAAGTCCATTCATAAATCTGGGAATGTTCCCTGGAAGAGGAAGTGTCTCTGCTGAAGGACCACAGAAGGATAATGGCAGACAGGGTTAGGGGTATGATTGAGGGATTGATGCTTTAGGTTATTATTGCATTAAATGACCCCGGAGGACCCTTCCTCTGGAGGTAATGGCTTTCCCACCATGAGTTACTCAAGCAGGGGCTGGCGGACCACTTGCCAAGGTACTGTAGAGAAGACCCTCGTTTAGGTACAGGTCAGACTAGGAAACCTCTGAAGCCACTTAAGTTCTGATATTATGTGATTTAAGGGTCCCAATGTCAATGGGTTATTAAAAGAAAAAGATCCAGAGTTGGGGGGACAGGAGTAGAGAGAAATCTAAGACAAAGAGGAAATCAGTTGTAATGTCATCACAGATCAAGAGCTGGAAGGGGCCTCAGGGGCCATCTAGTCCAACTGCCTCATTTTACAGAGAAGGAAACAGAGGCCCAGAGGAGTTAAGTGACTTGCCCCCATCTATACAGATGGCAGAGATGGGATTTGGACTCAGGTCCTCTGACTTCAGATTTGTTCTCTTCCCCCTGTACCGCATGCCCTCTCTTTTCCTCAGGAGAGCCCTCCCTCAGTAGTAACTTTCCAGAAAGTCTAAGCTTCTTCAAGGACTCCAGGTGCCTGGGGCCCAAGAAGGGAATTGTGAGGGACCCTTTGCAGTCCTTATGGCCGGGATAGATATTAGTGGAGGGGCAGGGGATGACAGTTTCTCCCTTCCCTGAGATCCTCTTTGGTTTCCCTTCCCTCTCACTCTAGACAGAGAGAAAGACTGGGAAAAGGCAGACAGAAAGGGAGAAGAAAAAGAAGATCTTGGCGGAGAGGAGGAAGGTGTTGGCTATCGACCATCTGAATGAAGATCAGCTGAGGTGAGAGAGATGGCAAGCTGGCTTGAAGGGGAACCCAAAGCTGAGTAGATTTAGCTGGGGAGGTACCATTCTCAACAAGTACCACTAGGGGGCAGCAGCATCCCATGCATGACCTTTGTTATACCTGAAAAGTGGACAAGAATGTTGTATGTGGAGTGCCCCATTTGAAGATTCACTTGGGGGTCCCTTGAGCCCTTGAAGCGAGGGTGCTGATCCCTGCTGACAATGAAGGTGAGTTGGGTGAAGGAGATGGGGTGACCCCATGAGCTAAGAAATTCCATTGGCTCCTACCTCCCCAAGGAACCACTGGTCACCACCACCAGCTTATGTCAGGTGCTTCCTCCTGGGAGCCTTCCCCTATTACTCTGCCTCACTCCTAGAGATCCCTAAGAGACATTTTAGAGTTAGCCTAAACCTGGGATCAGTGGAAGCCATGAGACTGGACCTTATACCCAAAGGGTTGGCTCAGCCTTCTATGATCTTCTAGGAAGCATTAGCTCATTGACCCCCTTGGTGGGCAATGGGCCCTTAATATGGACTGGAGAAATTCCCAGTGTCTCTAGGGTTGGAAAGAGTGGTTGAGGTACCTGAGATCAAGATTGCTGTTTGGCTTAGGGTTGTGGTGAGAATCTTCTGGGTGGCCTGGAACTTTGGTAATGAGTCCACAGGAGTGGGCTCGGTGACTCCATTGCTCTGACTTGCCTCCCTCCTATCTCTGCTGCCTCCTACTTTCCTCCACCACAGGGAGAAGGCTAAGGATCTATGGCAAACAATCTACAATCTGGAGGCAGAGAAATTTGACCTACAGGAGAGATTCAAGCAACAGAAATATGAAGTAAGAGGATCACATTCCTCCCAGTTCTTATCATCTCTTCTGTTATCCTGACTGATCCCCTGAGTTCCCAGCATGCCTCACTCCCTCTGGTTGCTCTGCAACCCCTAATTACCCCCAATCTAGTCCCCCTATATCTTCTTCAAAATCCTTTTTTGAAGTCCTTCCAAGGTCCTTCAGTCTCCTGCTCACCCCTTACTATCACCAATAACAGTGATATAGTGAAAAGATCTCTGACCTGGAAGTCAGGAAATTTATGTTTGAGTTCCAACTCTACTAGTAGCTGTATTGACCTCTCTGAACCTCAGTTTTATTATTCGTAAAATGAGGGGAATTATCCTAGTCCTTTCTAACTGCCAGGATTTTTCTAAGGATCAAGTGAGGTCAGGGAATGTAAAGGATTTGCAAACTCTAAAGTACAATATAAATATAAGGTATTAGTATCATTCTTTTCTTGCCAAAGACTTGATTAAATACTAAATTATTCCCTGGGCTGAAGTTGGGTGATGCCCAGGGAGAATTCTGGGGCCACTACCCTCTTCAATTGGGCCTCACTTGCACTGACAGGCACACATACACAGACACGTGATTTCAGAACTTCCACCCAGCAGAAGAGACACATTAAGGCGGCACAGAATGGCCAGAAAGTGGGATGCCTCAAATAGGAGGTGAAGTCAAATGCATGTTAAAGATGAAATGTTGGGAATCACTGCCACTAACCACCCAAGGAAATGGAGTTTCTTTCTGGCTCTGGCCTTGGGAATATATTGCTGATCCCCATAAGCAGTGGGAGCAACATAGGCTCAGTTCATTTACTCCTTGGACTCAGTCACTTTCTAGATCTAGCATTCTATGTCAATGTCTTTTCTATTGAATTCTGGTAAATGATTTGAATGAACCAGGCTATTTGCACTGCTCCTATCAAGCAACAAATTAATAAAGAACCACTATGTACCAGACAGTGTGCTAGGTGACTAGAGTACAAAGACAGAAATGGGACAATCTCTTCTCATAAGGAGTTTACATTTTCATTAGAGAAGATATAAGTATAAATATATACAAAATAAATTCAATATTTTTTTCAGGGAAAGCCTTAAGTAGCTCGAAGGATCAGGAAAGGCTTTATGTAGAAGTTAACCCTTGAGATAAACTATGAAGTAAACTAGGGATTCCCTGAATCGAAAGTGAAGACTAGGTTTAGTGCTTCTGATCTCAAAAAATTTCCCAGCCACCTGAATCAGTCTGAGTTCTTGGGGTCAGACAACCATAGAACCCACTTCTCTTACCACCACCACCCCCAACTCCTGCCCTTTCAGAACTTTGTGTTCACACACTTAGAAGCTTCCCCATCAAGTAAACTATGTGGATACAATGGTGTGCTGAAGTCAGCTCCAACTGCTGACCTGACTGTTAAATTTTCAGCATGAGCATTTATACTTTGGAAATTGACAAATGCTACAGATCTGGGCTTGATTTATTGTTTTGTTGATGGTCCAGACTTGAGAAAGTGATGGAGAAAATGTTAATAATGCGAGTTAAACTCAAAATTGTGTCCTATATATAAATTTTTTAAATGGAGAGCTGGTTATTAAATATTTACCAGCATACCCCTGATACAGGCTTATCATTAGAACCCTTTTTTTTAGTCTAATGTTATCCTGTAATCCTGGAGTGTGAATATGAAAAAACCAGACACCCTTCCTTGGACTTCAGGGTGGCCCCAGAATCCCAACTTTCGTACCTGGTTGAAGTCTTACAGTATAACCCGGCACTTAGTGAATGCCCACTGTAAGGAGAGTACTATGTGATGTTTATTGAGGGAGAAAAAAAAGTCCATTTAAGCTATGGCCCCTGCCCTAAAGAAACTTAAAGTCTAGTAGGGAATTTAGACACCAACTCGGATAGGCATAATTCACAATATCACATGAGTGTATTATTACATGGTTACAAAACCAAGGACTATGTAGGTCTGAGGGAAAGAGAGGGGGTGGCATTTAAATGGGGATTTGAAAGAGGGGTAAAAGGTCAGTGGGTAAAAGTGAGGAAGGAGGTTCCACTCTTGCCTAGGTAGCTGTGTGACCTGGGGAAAGATATCTAAGAAACCTCTCTAAGCTAATTTTCCTCAGCTGTGTAAGTGTGTAATAATGTATGTTGTACCTCCCTACCTCAGTGGAGTTGTTGTGAATATGAAATCAGGGAATGTATGTAAATACCTCCCCTTCCCCACGCCCTTGGATCTGGGATCTCTTCAATATGGGGATATGGGCATCCCCTCCAATAAGGCAGATTGTGGCTGAAACTGTATAGCTCTCACTCATGCCCTCTCTTAAGTCTGCCAAAATGAACCAGCTTGAAGACCATCAGAAAGTTATACATGGGATTTATTATTGTCATTGGGTTCAGTTCAGCCAGTATTTATTAATTGGCTGTACCAGCAGTGCCAGGGGATGGAAAAAGGAAGACTAAATAAAATAGTCCCTAACTTCAAGGAGCTTCTATTTCCTTGGGAATAGAGAAGTGGGTAATTACCAAATGTATACAAAGTAACCTGTTGCCCTAGGCTATATGACCCTGGCAAGTCACTTAACCCTTCACATCCTCAGGCAACTAAGACTGTCTGTGAAAGTCTCCACTGGAGAAGGGAGTTCCCACTTCAAAGAAATCATAGATACTACCTGAGTTTCAGAACAGACTAAACAGAAGTCTTGAGGCAGGATAGTGAAGACTATGTCTGGGGTCCAGAGAATTGCTTAGGTTGGTGGAGTATAACGTGTGTTTGGGAAGTAATATGAGATTAGGTCTAAAAAGCAAGGCAGCACCAAGGTAGCAGAGGAAGCTGAACTTTAATTATAAGGTAATACAAGACAATGCAGATATGGGGCAATTGGGCTCACCTTCTTGCCTATTCTCTTTTCCATTGGGCCAAGCTCTATCCTGTTCCTGGGCTTTTCTGGTCCTGTGGCTCTGCCGTTTGGGCTCAGGCTCTGCTCACCCAATCCTATTTCTCTTGCAGATTAATGTTCTCAGAAACAGGATCAATGATAACCAGAAAGTGTAAGTGTCCACTGCTCTCGCTCCCAACCCTCCTACTTAATCTGCTCTGTATGATTCCTGTCCCTTCCTCTTGGCCCACATGCTTCTCTTTTTGCTCCCCCTCTACAAAGTTCTTCCTGATTCTTCCCCCTTTCCCTCTTTCACCCTCAATGCAGCTTCTCTAACCCTTATTCCCCCTTCCTTAGGACCAACTTCCCTTCTCTGTCTGCTCCCCAGAACCACATCTGGTGAAGCTCACTCCAGCTCATTCTATGTCTCAGTGTTGCTTTTTTCCTTACAGCTCCAAGACCCGAGGAAAGGCCAAAGTCACTGGTCGGTGGAAATAGAAAAGGGTCTGGGTAGCTCCTTGCCATGGAGGTTATGAGGGCCCTCAGAGCCCCAGGCTTCTTCCTTGATGAATCTGCTAGATGTTTCTCTACTCCTCTGTGGTTTCACAGCCCCACTTTGTCCCCGGTTCCTTTGGTCCCCTCTGGAGACTGGAGAGAGCTTTGAACTTGGATGCACAGAGATAGCCCAAATGAGTGGCTATTCCCCTCTTTCCCAGATACACACACACACATAGTGCCTCTAATAAAAGTCAACACAGACTAAACAGCATCCTTGTCACTTTTACCATTTCACAAGGAGAGAACGTGAGTGTAAAAACCCATTTCCTATAATTCTGACACAAAAGTCAAGTCAATGAAGAATCTAAACTTCAATTCAATTCAGTATATGTTTGAAAGATACTATTTGCAAGGTAGCATGGTATCGTAGAAAGGGAGCTTTAGAGTGAGGAAGAGCTGAGTCCAAGTCCTGCCAATGACTCATATAAACTCTAGGACCCTGAATAGGTCACAATGTCTTACTGCCCCAAGCAGTTTCTAAGACTATAAATTGCTGAGAGATTACTGATCTGCATTAGTGGACAGGATTTCTTTACCAGGCATTTCCCAGTGATGATTAAATCACAGGTGTGGTTTAAAAAAAAATGCAAGGCTCAGCACTATACCAGGTCCAGGGGTGTCAAAGATGGAGAATGACAGAGTCTCTACCCTCAGGGAACTTGCAATCTTACAGAGAGTCATAAATAATATATGTACACAAATATGATGCAGGGTAGAATGCAAAAGGACCTAAGTAAGAAGGATTTAGATATAGAGTTCTCTGAACAAATTTCAGAGGCAAGGATCACCTTCAATTGGGAGGACCAAGGACAAGGTATGTGAGTTGAGTCTTGAAGGCAGAGGAGGATTTCAGCAGGCAAAGATGTGGAGGTTGTACATGAGGGATGATTTGCAGAGAAGCTACTATGATTGTCCAGGGAAGAGGCAATGAAATAAGGCCTGATGGCAACTGTAGTGGAAAGACTGGAATCACCAGATGTTGTGGAGATAGCGTCCACAGGACTATCAGCTCATTGGACATCAGGTCCAAGGGGGAGGGAAGAGTGAAAGGTTTCACCAAGATCTCAAGCCTGTGTAACTGGGAGGATGGTGATGCCATTGACAGAAATAGGGAGGATGCTGGGGAGGAGAGAAAGCTTAGGAAAGAATCAATCAAAGAGCATTTATTAAGCACTTTTTAAAGCACTATGTACCTGGCAATGCTCAGGTCTCTGGTGACACAGACAAAAACAAAACACTCTCCGCTCTCAAGGAGTTTGTATTCTATAAGGGGAGACAATGTGAACATGTGTAAATAGACACTAAAGATACATGAAGTGAATACAAGGTAATATTGGGGCACAGATTTTGTTTTGGAACTGACCTACTGAGCTTGAGGTTCTGGAGGGACATTCAAGGGGAAATGTTTAGTGAGCCGGTAGCATACAGGCATGGCATGTGGGAAAGAAGTCTTGTCTAAAAAACATATTTTCAGCCTTTGGAGACCCTTTGTCTCCCCTTCTTTGCTCCTTTCATCCCTCTGTCCCTTCCTTCCTTCCCTCCTTCTTTCCTTTCCTTCCTTCCTTCCTTCCTTCCTTCCTTCCTTCCTTCCTTCCTTCCTTCCTTCCTTCCTTCCTTCCCTCCCTGCCTTCCTTCTTCTCTCCCTCCTTCCCTCCTTGTCTCCCTCCCTCCCTTCCCTCCTCCTTTCCCTCTCTCCCTCCCTCTCTCCTTTCCTTCCTTCCCTCCTTCCTTCCTTCCTTCTCTCCTTCCCTCCCTTCTCTCTCTCCTTCCCTCCCTCCCTTTTTCTCTCCTTCCCTTCCTTCTTCTCTCCCTCCTTCCTTCTCTCCCTCCCTTCCTTCCCTCCTTCTTTACCTCCCTCTCTTCCTCCTTTTCCTCCTTCCTTTCTCCCTCTCTCCTTCCCTCCTTCTTTCCCTTCTTCCTTCCTCCCCCCTTTCTTCCTCCTTTTCCTCCCTCCCTTCCTCTTCTCCCTCCCACCCTCCCTTTCTTTCTTCCTTCCTCCCTTTCTTCCCTCATTCCCTCCTTCCTTCTCTACCACCCTTTATCCCATACACAGCTTACACACAGCCAATACAGGGCTTCAGGGAAAAATGAAGTATGTTTTCTCCAGCCTGAAAGGTGATCTAATCTGATATTCTTCCCACCCAGGGCAGAAAAACTAAAGAATAACAAATTCAGCTGCAGGGGATTATGATTTTAGTCTCTTGTGAGTCACTAGGGGAAGCAAACACTATGGAAGAGGGTTGTAAATTGGGGACTGTGGATTTTCTCAGCAGTGAGTCATGAAAGGGGAACAATGGAGGGCCTCCTTAGTATCAGTCTTTGTTTTCATTCCTGTCCAAGGGCTACTCACTAAGTCAGGAATCTCCGGGTAAGATGGGAGGGGAGGGGAAGGAGAGTTAAGTTTACTGGACAACCCTCCAACTCCTGCCTTAGGAAAGTTCTCTGGGCATTCTCATTTGCCCTCCATTCCCTACTCCTGTAGCTCAGCCAGGAGCCCTGGAATCTTTGGGCTGATGAGGATAAATAGTATGGCTATGTAGATGCTAATAGACCAGATTCTGGGGTAAATGGGGTTGATGGAGGTAGAAGTCAGGTAAGGAGGGGAAGAGAAGGAGGCAGAAGGGTGATTGTGCTGGGGGCTTAGGAGGGAGGCAGCAGGTTTGGTTGGGGGAGAAAAGCTGTCCACCAGTTTCCTTTACTATCAAACCTTGGTGTTGGAG